>NC_069795.1:25000-1251875 GCF_027406575.1 Nycticebus coucang
GAAACAAATATAAAATATATATTTTAATTAATAACAGCTTATCAATATTTGTTATCAACTCTGTCAAATGAAGTAACATGTTAAGAAGACATATAAATGCTGATAGAAGACATTAATAAGAAGGAAAACTATGTTGGAGCTACTTGAGAAATCTCTGTGATTTCTCTACAATATCTGTGTAAGTTTAAAAGTACTCTAAAGTAAAACATTATTTAAAAATAGTTATAATTTTTTAAACACTTGCCCGAACAGATGTCCTTCTGAACCTTGCTCTTCCATGGTCTCCAAGAGTTGTCCCATTTCAATCAGTATGAGTCACCATCATATGCAGGTGTTTTGTTCAGAACTCACAGCAAATCTGCTCAGTATGGCTACTGTCACGTGCAGAGAGGAAGGCGAAGTGAAGTTGGTAAAGTGGCTGCTCACTCAGTTCCAGCCCAGAGCCAGGTCTCCAGGAGCCACTAATAGAAAGTCTGTGAGTCAAATGAGCATGTGTACCTAGACACGCTGAAGAGGGATCCCAGATATAGGGGTGACTTATCTAATCATGAGATGGCCCAGGCCCTACATGAAGCCTCACAAGCCCTGCTATTATAAATACACCAGCCTGGGGCAACCCAGAGGTCACCTCCAGGAACTGGATTTATGCTGGTATTATATATTTGGCTAGAGCTGAGGATGCTACATCTTGCTTCAATCCCTACTTTCTGGACATTAAAGATACATTCTATGGCTCATCTTGCCTTTGATGACCAGGATCCAGCTCCAGTGAAGGCTTCCTACAAAACCTAGGGGACCCATAGACCCAGGGCAGGATAAATGCTTACCTAAGCCAGAATGAGCTTTTTCCTTTCAGTTTCTAGGGCTTCGAGTACTTTATTCTTCCCAGGACACATGAGATTCCCCTGGACAGAGGCCCCTGATGGCTTAGTGCCATGAGACAGGCTTGTTTTATCCTGCCTGAAAAACTTCAGAGCCACAAAATCCAAAATGGTCTCTGCCTAGCCATCACTGGGCACAGGATCCCAGCTGAACCCCAAGCCCAGAAGCCACTGCCTGTTCTGATCTACCTGGAGCACTCAGGAAACAAATGAGGAACCTGGGGAGAGGTCACATTATCTGGGTCTAGCAGTCAGACCCTGCTGTGATCTGCCTGGGGCACCCTGAAACAAGCCACCACACCTGGATTCAGCAGTCAGGTCCTGATGTGATCTGTCTGGGACACCCAGAAAGGGATGGGGCACCCTTGGAGAGTGCAGGGACCCATCATTCAGGCCCTACTGTGATCTGCCTGAAGCTATCAGGAAGAGAATGGGGCCTAGGCAAGGCCACCATGTGAGTGAACATTAGAGAAGTTAGGATTATGTGAATAGGTTAGACTCATATAATGAAATGATTGTACGAAAGTTCTGTGATCAGGGTCAGATATGCAGGATAATGGCTGAGGACATGAGCCTCCACAAAGAACACACTATACTGGGGGCTTCATGAGATAGCTTTGCACAAACATCAAAGGACTTCAGGAAAAAGGTACGCAAGGGCATGGCTAAAGCAAGAAAGGACCCCAGGACCTGGATGGGGCCTGAAAGGGCTTAGGAAGCCATTTTAAGATTAACTAGGACAGCATGTACAGCTAACTCATTGACTAATAAAAACTAGTTCTTATGGGTTTGAGATAATAGGATTCAGCTTTTGTCTCCCTAGCTCCTGATATGAGTAGGGTGTCAACTAATCTGCCATTCAGGAACACAGAGGATCAACTGGTTTGCACTAGCTCCAAAGCTCATGTTGCCTTTTCTTTTTGTTTTCTGTAATCCTGTTAGTGATTGATAAATCTTTTAAATAAGTAATGAAAATAGCTAAAAGGTAATTGGGCAAATTAGGGCATGAGAAACCACAAGTATTATGTATATTGTTGATGTTGCAAACACCCATTTGATGATCAAGAGAAGTAACAAAAACCAAGTGCATCTGGAGTTCAGGGTGTCGCTGTCTCTTGCATAAAGGGCATCCACCCCCTGGGCCCACTCTGTAAATTCTACTCCATTTTTATTGTCTTTATTTTCTTCATTCCCTGGTCACCGAGCATTGGGGTTATGTGGGGGCTGGATCCCTATACCACCACAGGTGGGTTCAGCAGTCAGTCCTGCTGTGATGTCTGGAGCACCCAGGAGTGTGATGCAGAGTCCTGGGATAGGCCACAGCCCCTGGGGCCAACAGGAATATGGAGATCACTAGCAGAGGCAGAGACACTATTATGGTTTGAATTGTGTTTCCCAATGTGTATATGTTGAAGTCTTCAGCACAGTACCTGTGAATGTAACCTTATATGGAAATAAGGTCCTTGTAGATAAAGTCATTATGGGTAGTCTTAATCTGCTATGATCATGACCTTACGAAAAGAATTTGCACATACTTATGCATATAGGGAACAAAGTTTACAAAGATTGGACCTTTGCTGTCACAAGCCAGAAACTACCAGAACCTGGAAAGAGAATGGAAGAGGTCTTTCTCTAGTACCTTCAGAGGGAATATGGCCATGCTGACATCTTTATTCCAGCCTTCTGGACTTCAGAACCATGAGACAATAAATCTCTGGTGTCCTAAGCCTCCCCATTTGTGTTATTTTGTTATGGCAGCCCTAGAAGACCAATAAAGGCATGTTCTGCTCAATCTACCATGCTCCCCCAACTACAGCTACCTCCCCAAATCTACCCACAACAGAGAGATAAAAGCAGAGTCCTTAACAGGCCATGGCCACTGCTAGGTGCTTGCTTCTTGCTCTGCCTGTCTGAGAATCAGCATTCAGCCTCCTGGGGAGGATGAGGGCAGGAGGGGCAGGAGGATTAGTGAGCCCAAAAAGCCCAGGGATGACACATTCCCCAGCTCTGCCCCAAGCCATAAACTCTTTGGAATAGCCATCTCTCTTTCAATGTCAGGAGGAATGATGCCTCAGGAAAGCACAGAAAGAAGTGGCATCACCTGTTCATGGTATCTCACCAGTGTCTACTGGGCCCAATGTGGTAGGCTCTGGTGCCACAGCCCTGTTCTCACAGAGGCAAGGGGTAAAGCCAGAAAGGGGATAAGAGAAGCACAGGGTAGGGACTATGGGTAAAATGCTGAGTGCAGAGGCCCCTCTCCATAGGCACTGAGTGGAGGAGGTAAAGAGAGGCCTCCAGTCTCCACCCAGACAGTACCTCTGATCACTGCATAGTGCCCCTTCTTGGGAGGTCCAGGCTCAGCTAGGAGTCAGCTCCAGAGACTTTAGTCCATTTTTCCCAAAATTGGCAGAATGAAGCTAACCAAGTCAGGGTTCTAGAACTTGCAGGACTGAGCCTGCTGCCTACCAAAGACAGGAGGAACACAATGCCCTGGAGGTCCACAGGAAGACTGTGCCTCTGACTGTGACCAGCTGCCACCCAGACTCCTCCTTGCTAGATCTCTGGGTTCTGCTGGTTACAGAAAAGGCCACAGACCAAGGCTGGGATGGGCCTAGAGTTCTCCATGTTGCCTGGGTTGGCTGAGGGGTTGCATCACTTAAAGCAGCCCAAGGCACAGAGGTCACTGGAGCCACCCTCTGAGCCTGGGATAGCCAGCCTTGTGGGGGTTGTGGGGCCACCGGCCCTCTCATGCCAAGTAGGCAGGCGGCTATCCCCTCCACTCTGCACACCGTGCTGGGAGCACAGACTCATGGTCCAGGAGGCTGGTACCAGTGCCCTTCTCCTGGACCATGGATTCCTGGACCACAGGTAAGCAGTGCGATGGACTCCAGATATGGGGCCTCCCTCCATACTTGGGCCCCCCACCCATGGCTCTCCATTCTATTACACTTGTTATCCTACAGGAAGGAAGGTCTCTGTGCCTGTGTCTCTCACAGGCCAGATTCAGAGCTCCTGAGGGCAGGGGCAGTCTAGTTTCACTGGGTCAAGGGCTGCTGACCCAAGCTCAGCCTACACTGGGATGGGCATGTGGGCAAGTGAGCACCACAACTGACAAAAAAATTCAGCTTCCAAGAATGTATGCTGAGAAAATAACCAGGTAAAAGGTAAAGGGAAGAGGACAGGATGCCCACCCTAAGGCTGCTTATATTATAAAACAGACACATTAGAAACAATTCAAGGTCCAATAATAAAGTACTAATAATGCCCAGATTAATGTGCATACTAATGGACAGAGAGTTAAGTGAATAAAAGGGGGAATACAAAACACTAAACTTAAATTGAATACAGCAATTCTTTCACAAACACAACAAATTATAAACCTGACTGAAAAATCCACCCTTTTCCCCCTGCCTGCACTGTCCCCAACCAGACCTGCTTCCCAGTACAAAAGCAAGAAGCCCAACAGACACACAAATGTCAGCACCCTTCTTACACCTCACCCACAAAGTTAACCAGATGGAGAAGTCTGGCCTTGTGCATGGGTAGGCAAAAAGACAGCTACCAGTGCAACAATCTCCTCTCTGCAGAAAGGCTTTTGCCACACACGACTTGCCCAGTAGATGAACTCTTTCATCTATCCCTGCCACAGTGGACAGACCCACCTCTGACTTCCAGTCTCCTGAGATTTTCTCAAATGCCTCCTCCATCATAAATAGCTGCCAACAAAACTACAAGCATGGCAGGGGGCTAAAAATTTCTCAATTCTCAACAGAACCCCTTGGAGAACTATGGAGACCTCTGTGTTTTATTCAGGATAAAGCTCTATGTTGAAGGCCAGACAATCCACACCCACTCCTCCTGGGTGCTGGCCTGGCTCCTGAAGAGCACTCAGCCCAGGCTACCCCCTGACAACTCGAGGAGCATCCTGTCTCTCCAGCAGGCATAGCAGGTGGCCTTGCCATCAAGCCACTGCACCTGAAAGATACATCATTACACACAGAGGCAACCTTCACACCTGTGCTGCACTGGACCCATATAGACCCTCCCACTCTGGACTCAGGAGGAATGCTGACCCACAGTACCTGCACCCCAGGTCCTAGTCCACTAATGCTAAACCATGAGTCATCCCTGCTCCTGCTCATCTCTGCTGGTACTTAAAAAAAATCAAACTGCACTAAAAAATGTCTTACTAAGACATAACCATAAATGTCAAAATTTCAAAGGTATGTATTATCTTGTCAAATAATGTCCAGTCAATTAAAAAAATACAAACTATTAATAATATAATCCAAAATGTAAGTCAAAGGAACAAATTCTTTAACACTAAGATACAAACATTATGGTCCTAACACAATAGCCATGTTGGGGGGTGGGTCCCCCGTTAGTACAACACTATCTATATTATTATATACAAAACATGTCTACTTTCCTGTCTCTTTACTCACTGTTCTAAGTTTCTTTTCTTTTCTTTTTTTTTTTTTTTTTGAGACAGAGTCTCACTTTGTTGCCCTGGGTAGAGTTCCATGGCATCACAGCTCACAGCAACCACTAACTCTTTAGCTTAAGCGATTCTCTTGCCTCAGCCTCCCGAGCAGGGACCACAGGCTCCTGCCACAATGCCTGGCCATTTTTTTGTTGCAATTGTCATTGCTGTTTTAGCTGGATGGGGCCAGGTTCGAATCCACCACCCTTGGTATATGGGGCCAGTGCCCTACCCACTGAGCCACAAGCACTGCCCCACTGTACTAATTTTCAACTAAAATACCTTATGATCCCAAAATTAATACTTTGAATGACAGCCATTATGACCATGTCAAAAAGTGAAAATCCATAAACATAAACCCATAAACAAAAGTAAAAAATGATGGCTGCTATTATCCTAAATAATCACCACATACTAGACAAGCCCTGATGAAATCAAATAAGCCTACATGCCAACATCTAAAAATTATTTACTCTACTGTCATAGATAAGAGACTAGACTCCATTATACCAAAGACCCAGGACACTCTGTAAACTCCATAAACTATTACCTATAAATTTAGTCTAAATAAAAATACTTTAAAAATATAACCACTTTAGGCTCAGTGCCTGTAGCTCAGCAGCTAGGGCTCCAGCCACATACACTGGAGCTGGCAGGTTCGAACCAAGCCAGGCCTGCCAAACAACAATAACAACTACAACCAAAAAATAGCCAGGCGTTGTGGCGGGTGCCTGTAATCCCAGCTATTTGGGAGGCTGAGGCAAGATAATTGCTTAAGCCCAAGAGTTTCAGGTTGCTGTGAGCTGTGACGTCATAGCACTCTACAGAGGGTCACAAAAGTGAGACTCTGTCTTAAAAAAAGAAAAAATACTTAAAAACAAAAAACATTTTACCCTTATAAAGAGGGAGATCTATTTAATATATATTATGCTTGTTAATAACATTGCTTATACTTTTACTATAAAAATATAAAAGTAACCTCCAAAACAGAACAGCTCTTTAAAAGGTACCTTTGCTGTTTGAAATTACTGACTTTTCAATAAATAAAAATAAAATTATTGATCTCTCATGCACTTCTCCGTTAATTAACTTAAATGTCAGACTCAATGGTCCAACAACAGCCACACTCAGAGGAAAAAAAAAAAAAGCACAAAGAGGAAACAGGTGCAGAGCAAGCTGTACTAACAAGCCTGAGGTGCAGGTGTCTTCAGACCGCTGGGACTTGCACCTTCCGAAGCAGCCACAGGTGGTGAAGTGAGATGGGCCAGTGGGGGTTAATGGGCGCCAACTGGGACAATATACCAGCTTTGGGTCAAATACCTGGGAATACTTTGTGCGCAGTGGCAAATCTGATGCCACAATCAGTCACCACTGGGGAATCCGAGGGACGGGGAAAAGGGCACTATTTGTTGTGCTGCTATTGCAAGTTCTCTAGAAGTATAAAACTATTGGAAGTAAATGACTTTTTTTTTTGAGACCGTTTCTCACTCTGTCGTCCTAGGTAGAGTGCGGAGGCGTCATGGCTCACAGCAATCTCAAACTCCAGGGCTCAAGCGATCCTCCTGCCACACCCTCCGGAGCAGCTGGGACTCCAGGCGCCCACCACCACGCCAAGCCAGGAAATAAATGACTATTATAAACAACTCTGTCAACCCCCTGTCAGTAAAGCACAGGCGACATCAAACTTGGTTGCAGAGGCCGAGCCCAACCCAAATCCAAATCATCACAGCTGTGGAACCACTTTGTGTGTAATGTCACTTTAGTGTAGAGAAGCCACTAAGTGGACATCACACCAGCGGCCAAAGCAACCTGGATGTGGAGGACCTCGGTGTGGACACCGTGGGCTCTCCGTTTCCATTTTCCACACGGAGCCCCCCTCCCGGGTCTCTGAACACCAGCTGCCCCTCAGCAGGAGGAGCTGGGACAGTAAAGTCACCCTCACGGTTGGAGTCTGTGTGCTCCGGCGTCCCGAAGGCGTCGCGCTAAGTCAGTGGCACTCCTCGGCTCAGTCAGGGCGGCGCTGAAGAGTAGCTCTCAGCCCGGCGCACTGCGGGGCCACGCCTTCTCTCACGTCGGCCACGCCCAGGAGTCGCTCCTTCCCTCAGCCCCGCGCGAACGGCGTCTTCTCTCAGCTCCGCGCACCGAGGAGGCAGAGCCCAGTAATCTCACGCCGGCGCCCGCCGCCGGCAGGGAGACGGTTTGTCCCCTGCTGGCCTTGGTGGGCACTGCAGCCTCGCGGCGCCCGGTGCCCTGGAAAGTGGGATGGGACCTCAACTCCTGTTCATATCCCACTACACCCCTTTCCTGGAGCTGTACCTGTCCTAATCCCCAGGCTCTGTGGATGTTCCTGCACCTGTTGAGAGGAGCTTAGCGTATGTGATTAATTTTGTTTTTATTAGTATTAGATCATAGCTGTGTACAGTAATATGATCATGGGGCACCATAACTGGTTTTATAAACAATTCGACACATTTTCATCACACTGGTTAACATAGCATTCCTGGCATTTTTCTTAGTTATTGTGTGATTAATTTAACGATTTTGAGATCAGAGATGATCCCAGGATTACCCCGGGTACGCCCACCGTAATTGCAAGGGTCCTTGTAAGAAAGAGGCTGGAGGCCACGGGGAGAGGACGCTTTGCTGCGGGCTTGGAGGTGGCGGCGCGGAGTCACAAGCGGAAGCCTGCGTGGCAGAGAGAGAGGACACAGACCACCCCTGACAGGCAGCGCCGCCAGCGCCTCGACTTTAGACTCCTAACCTCCAGAACTGTAAGAATTGTAACAGATTTGTGGGTTTTAAGCCACTAAGTTTGTGGTAATTTGCTACAGTATTAGGAATCTACTACGACTGGCATTTGCTACACGTTCCATTAAAACAATAAAGTCACTATTATCTTTAAAACAACAGGTAAAACAATGAGGCTCTGCCATATTTCATCTCTTCCTTTTCTGCATGGTGTCTGGTACAGTCTACGATCACTATCTCCACTTCTTCCCCTTAAGTTCCTAAAGATTGCTCCTCTTGTCCACCTTTCAACCAAATCTGTCCTGAAACTCCTCTCCTGAAAAACTTCAGTGGTGATCCACCGATTACCACATCCAAATGATGCCCTTTAGTCCTTGATTTTTCAGCCTCTTGGCCATATTTGAGATTTATGCCAGGCTTTCCTTTCAAAGAGGCCTCTTCTCCCTTAACTTCAGCTCACTGTTCTCTTCTTACTTTTCTTCTAACATTCCCAGTCAGGATTTGTGGCCCCACCATGCATTTCTTACAGCTCAAGTAAAAAAATTTTGAAGCCATTGTTGGTTTCTCACAAGGGCCCCTCAACCCTCAGAGAATTCTAGCTCATGCTATGTTTAAATTGCATATTTTCCTTTATGTCATTTCTTCCACTGACTAGAATAAGCTTCATATTTTATCATCTGTTTTATTGCAATAACCTATTCATTTCCTGACTCCAGCCTGATCCTGAAGTTCCATTTTCCACTCTCCTGCAAGGGCAATTTCTCTAACATGTTTTCTAAATCTGATCATGTTACTTTCTGTGTTGAAATCTGTTAGCATTTCCTAATCGCTTTCAGATTAGTATTTCATCTTTTCTTAGACATACCAAAAACTATAGCTCAAAGGTGACAACTTAAGATTTTGATTCAGATGATCTATCTCATACCAGTTCCATCAAGGAATTAGCTTTAACATAGTGGATAAGTTAATTAACCTCAATTTCTCACCTATAAAATCGGGGTAAACAAAATCTCAGAGACTTGTTAAATATTAAATGAATTAAATCTTGTAAAGAGAAAAGGTTCAAAGCAATAGGATGCAAGTATCATTATTATTATCTTTAGGAAATACCGAGAAGCATAAATGGAGAACTAGGTAGCATGTACTTCCTTGAGGTATGAGGCAGCTACAGGTCTTAAAAGCTTTCTGGCAATAGTGATGGCAAACCATTAGCATTTGAGCATCATATTTTCTAGGCATTCCTTTCTAGGTGCTCACTAAACATGTATTTATCAAAGGCCAGTCACTTTTTATACAATGATACTGAATAGCAAGCAAAAAGCTAAAAGCTCCTTCCTCCAGAGCTTACTTTCTAGCGGAGAATATAAACAATAACAAGAAAAGTAAAGAGTATGTTATGTTAGATAGAGATAATATATAAGAGAAAAATACACAGGAAAGAGGAGATATCCAATATTGATGGGGAAATAAGATTAATTTTTAGATAAGATAGATAAGGAAAACTAAGAAAGTGAGTTGAGCTAAGATGTAAAGGGAGTGAATGGTCCTGCAATTCTTTTCTTTCAAAGAATAAGTCTCCCTTGGGTGTGAAGGGAGCCACACACATGTAAGGAATAGCAGAGAGGTCTATGTGGCTGAAGCTGAAAGGACCAGGTGAGAGAGACAGACTATGTCACAGACCCCAGAAATCAAAATAAGGACTTTGACTTTTACTCTAAATATGATAGGAAGGCATGTCGTAGGAAATTTGTTGAGAATTTTGGTCTTATTTGAATTTTTTTTATTGAAAATTTGAACCATTCACATACACATGTTCCTTTAGTTGGGGATATATTTTATTTTTTTATTAAATCATAAAGAGGTAGATCATGTATACATTAATGCATTTATGGGATACAATGTGTTGATTTCATGTACAATTTGGAATGCTTACATCATACTGTTTACTTGGCGATATCTTTTAAAGGAAAAAATCAAGAAATGAAATTTGGTATAAAAGTAGTATAACATCATATTCCTTATGTGTTTGACAATCTATTTAATACTTTATATATGCATTTTGTTTTGTTTGTGCTCTAATACTTATATGATCATTGCTCATTGACAGGTTGAAAAAAATTGTTAAGATAATTTAATACATGTATGCAGATGCCCCTTGGTATCCACAAAGGACTGATTCTAGGACCTCCATGATTACCAAAATCCAAGGATTCTCAAGTCCCTTATTTAAAATAGTGCAGTATTTGCACACAACCTTTAAATCATCTCTAGATTACTTATAACACCTAATACCTATGATTACTTATAATATCTAGCACCTATAATTATCTATTTAGAATGTAAATGCTATGTAAATAGTTGTTACACTGGGCTCTTCAGAGAACAATGACAAGGAAAAAAAATCTGTACATGTTCAGTAGAGATGCTTTGTTTTCCAATATTTTCGACCCACGTTTAGCTGAGTTCACAGGTGCAGAACCTATGAATGTGGAGAGCCAACTGTACATTATTTCACATACTCATTTTATAAATTTTTAAAATACATTCTGTTCATTTTATACATAAATGTTCTTTTTCTTATTGATTGCAAGGACATATCTTGCCAAGACTTCTCTTTATTTTGTTATTTCCCTTTTCCTTCTAAAATGGTATTTTTTTTTAGCATTATACTTTTAGGAGCTTTTAGAGGTAATCAAATTTGTCAACACTGTGCCTTTCTATTTTCTTTATTTACCTTGATGGGTAGAAAAATCCTTCACCACCCTAGAATGTTTGCCTATATTTTATTATTGCCATGGTTTTTTTTTTTTTTGTATTTAGTACTTGAATTTATGTTAGTGTATGGCATTAGAGTTAACTCTTCACCTACATGTCTGGTAACCCCTAGCACTCTCACCTGAGGTGAGCCTCATGGGGATAGGGCCTAGAGCAGGCTGGGAGATGGGGGATGTATTTACTATCAGCCCACCTAGCACTGCCTGAGATGGACCGCTCCCATGGTCCCACCTGTTTTTGTATGCTTTTCAATTATACATTGAGCCCTAAAGACAGTGACTTTGTTCGAATCTTTCCACAGCAGGTAAGATGAGTACTTTGTAAGTATTAGTGAAATGAACGAACTAACTAAACTGGCATCCTATTTCCATAAAATTGGTAAATATAAGCCAAAGATGCCAAGCTCTGTAGTTGGTGCTGGCAATTGAACAGCACCTCCAGGTACCTGGGTCACAGTCAGGTAATTGTGACACAGTGTGACAACTGCTAACAAGGAGACAACCATAGGGTATGTGGGGATGCTCCCTTGCCCACATTCCCATCTCAGAGCAGGCTCTGTGTGGGCTGGGCTGGCGTCAGCAGCCCTTGACCCAGAGAAATCAGACCCTGACCTTGCTCTCAGGAACTCTGAAGCTGGCCTGTGAGAGACACAGGCACAGAGACCTTCCTTCCTGTAACAGAATGGAGAGCCATGGCTGGGGGACCCAAGTGTGGAGGGAGGGAAGAGAAGAACATGACAAAGAGAAGAACAGGAGGTTCAGGATACCACGTCTGGAAGCCATAGCCCTGCTTTTGTGTCCTGACAATCCACAGTGGAAGAGGAGGGCACTGGTACCAGTCTCCTAGGGACTTCAAGCCCTGGTGTTGTGTTCCCTGCATGGTATGCAGAGTGGAGAGGACAGCCGCCTGTCTACTTGGCACAAGAGGACTGGTGGCCTCCCAACTCTCACAACGCCGGGTCCTGCAGACTAAGAGGGTGGCTGCAGTGGCCACCATGCCTTGTGCTGCTGTAAGGGATGCCACTCCTCACTGGTCCCAGGCAACACACAGAGGTCTGGTGCCTATGGCTTGGGCTATGGTCTTTTCCACAACAAGCAGGATACAGAGACCTGTCAAGAAGGAGCAAGGGTGGCTGCTTGTCACAGTCATAGGTACAGGCTGCATGAGGACTCCCAGAGCAAAGTGTTCTAATAAGAACATACTCAATGAGAGCATATTAGAGTATATTATGCCTCCTGTCCTTGGCATGCAGCAGGCTCAGTACTGAAAGTTCTAGAACCCTAATTGGTCGTGTGCATCCTGTCCATTTGGGGCAAAATGGACTAGTCTCTGGCTCTGACCCCTAGCTGAGCCTGGACCTCCCAAGAAGGGGCATTCTCATACACTCTAATATGCTCTCATAAGCTCTCATATGCTGTTATATGCTCTCATATGGCATCATATACTCTCACACACTTACATACTCTGTTATATGTCCTATTATACTGTCATATGTTCTCATATACTCTCATACAGCCTCATATGCTTTCATACAAGCTCATATGCTCTAATGTGCCCTCATATGGTCTAATACAATCGCATACACTCTCTTGGGCTCTGATACACTCTTATATGCTGTCATGTTTTCTCATATATTCTCTTACAATCTCATATGCTTTCATACACTCTTGTTTGCTCTCCTATGATCTCACAGGGTCCCATACAATAACACATGCTCTCCTGGAGGCTCATATGCTCTAATGTGCTCTCATAAACTCTCATATGCTCTTATAGGCCCACACACGCTCTCATTTGTTCTCATATGCTGCTATATACTGTCATATGCTCTCATACACTCTCTTTCCTCTCGTACCCTTCCATATAGTCTTCTATACTCTCAGATGCTTTAATATGCTATCTTATGTTATCATGTGCTCTCATATGTTCCCATAAGAGTAATTCAGCTTACTATGCTTTCATAGGCTCTCGTACGCTGTTATATGCTCTCATTTTTGTCATGTGTTCTCATACATTTTCATACAGCCTCATATGCTCTTATATAGCCTTACACACACTCATATTCTCTCATATGGTCTCATACAATCTCGTATGCTCTCTTAGTTTTGCTTATGCTCTCAAAGCTCTCATGTGTTCTCATACACTCTCATGTGATCTCATATGCTCTCATACACTTTCATATGTTTTCATACAATCTTATTTGCTTTCCTAGGCTCTCATATGCTCTTATAAGCTCTCATGTGTTCTTATAGGTGTTATATGATCTCATACTTTCTCATATGTTCTCATGTGATCTCATATGCATCCATATGCTACCATATGCTCTCATATACTCATATATTCTTATACCTTCCTATGTAGTCTTCATGGTCTCAGATGCTTCTGTATGAGGTCATATGCTCTTATATGCTCTCATGTGGCCTCATATGTTTTCACACACACTCATATATTCTCATATCCTGTTATATGATCTCATGTTGTCATGTGTTCTTGTATACTCTCATATGGCTTCATATGCTCTCACACACACTCATATGCTCTCATACACTCTCGTATTGTCTAATACAATCTCACATGTTCTCCTACGCTCTCATACTTTCTAATATGCTGTCATATGCTCATATGTTCTCATGTGCTCTCAAATGCTGCCATATGCTTTCATATGCTCTCATACACACTCATATACTCTCATAACCTCCAGTATTGTTTTCTTTGCCTCAGATGCTCATACAAGTTCATATGCTCTCATACACACTTATATCATCTCAGGCCATCTCACGGGATCTCATACACTCTAATAGTCTCTCATAAACTCTCATATGCTCTCAAATGCTGTCATATGCTCTCCTACACTCATATGGTTTCATACCCTGCCACATAGACTTCTATGCTCTCCGATGAGCTCCTGTGCTATCCTATGCTATCATACACTCTCTTACGTTCTTATGTTCTCTCATACGGCTTAATATGCTCTCATACACACTCGTATGCACTCATACCCTCTCACATATTGTCTAATACAATCTCACCTGTTCTCTTAGGCTCTCATGTTCTCTAATGTGCTCTCACAAGATCTCATATGCTCTCAGATACTGTCATATGCTCTCATACACTCTCATATGTTCCCATAAGCTCTCATATACTTTCATATGCTCTCATACATACTCACATGTTCTCATAGCCTCATATGCTCTCAATACTCTCATATGCTGTTATATGCTGTCATATATTCTCATATACTTCCATATGGTCTCATGTGCCCCATACACTGCCATATGCTCTCATACACATTCATACACTCTCATACACAGTCATATTATTCCATACCATCTCACATGCTCTTCTAGGATCTCATACACTCTAATATGCTTTCCATAAGCTCTCAGATGCTCTTAGATGCTGTCATATGTTCTCCTGTGCTTTCATATGGTCTCATATCACCTCACATGCTCTTTTAGGCTCTGATATACTGCTCTAATATACTCTCATAAGCTTTCACATTCTCTCATACACACTCATATATTCTCATAGGCTCATATGCTGTCGTATGCTTTCATATTCTCTTGTACCCTCTCAAATACTCTCACACCTTCTCAAAGAGTCTTCTGTGCACTCAGATGCATTCATATGCTCTCATTTGTTTCCATATGCTCTTATACAGCCTCACGCTCTCACACACTCTTTTATGCTGTCATATACTTTCATATGTTCTTATATGCTCTCATATGATCTTGTAAGTGCTTATATTTTCTCATACACTGTTATATGCTCCCTAATGCTGTCATATGTTCTCATACACTCTCATATGCTCTTGTAAATTCTCATATAGTTTCATATTATCTCACATGCTCTCCTTGTGTCTCATACACTCTCATATGCTCTCATAAGCTTTCAGATGCTCTCAGATGCTGTCACATGCTCTTATACACTCTCATTTTCTCCCATATAGACTTCAGTGCTCCCAGAAGCTTTCATATGATGTCATATGTGGTTATATGCTCTCATATGTTCTCATACACTCTCATGCAGCTTCATATGCTGTCATACACTCTCATATGATTTCACACACACTTATATGCTCTCCAATGCTCTCATATAGTCTCTTACAATCTCAATGCTCTCCTTGGCTATCAAACTTTCTAAGATGCTCTCATAAGCTCTCATATGCTCTTATATTGTCTCATACACTCTCATGTGGCCTCATATGCTTTCATACACTCTCATATGGTCTCATACACATTCATACGCTCTCCTATGCTCTCATATGGTGTCATACACTGTTATTTGCTCTCATTTTTCTCATATGTTCTCATACACTATCAAATGCTCTCATATGCTCTTATATGCTCTCGTACACTCTCATATGATTTCATACTCTCCCATATAGCCTTCTATTCTCCCAGATGCTTTCATATGCTGTCACACGATATCATATGATCTCACATATGTTCTCACACACTCTCATACAGCCTCATATGCTCTCATATATTCTCATATGCTCCCATACATTCTAAATCCTCTCATGTGATGTCATAAGTTCTCACATGCTCTTATATGGCCCTGTATTCTTTCATACACTCTCATATGCTCTCATACATGCTCGTGTGTTCTACTCTGTAATATTGTCTCTGTAATATGGGCTTTCTTATGCTGTCACATGCTCTCCTGTGCTCTCAGATAGTCTCATATGCTCTCTTGTGAATTCTTATGCTGTCATTTGATCTCATACTCAGATGCACTCATATGCTCTCAAATGTTTTCATATGCTTGCATTTGTTCTCCTGTGTTCTTATACACTATCAAATAGTCTCATATGTTCTCCTAGATTTTCATGTGCTCTCATATACTATCATATTGTCTCATACGTTCTCTTAATCTGTCATATGCTCTCATACTCTCATATGTTCTCATATTGTCTCATACTCTCTCTCATGCTGTCATATACTCTCATATCGTCTCATACAATCTCATATGCTCTCATATGTTCCAATATACTCTCATATGTTCTCATATTCTTTAATATGCTGTTATATACTCTCCTACACTCTCATATGTTCTCATATGCTCTCATATGCTGTCATCTGTTTTCATATTCTCATACATTCTCATTTGCTCTCATAGACTCATATGCTCTTGTATCATCTCATACACTCTTTTATGCTGCCAAATACTTTCATATATTCTTATTTGCTCTCATATGATCTCCTACACTCTCGTATGCTCTCTTACGTTCTTGTATTATCTCATACACTCTCTTATACTGTCATATGCTATCATATATTTTCATATTCTCATACATTCTCATTTGCTCTCATAGACTCATATGGTCTCATATCATCTCACACACTCTTTTATGCTGTCATATACTTTCATATGTTCTTATATGCTTTCATATGATCTCCTACACTATTGTATGCTCTCTTACATTCTTATATTATCTCATACACTCTCTTACACTGTCATATGCTCTTACATGCTCTCATACACTTCCACATCGTCTCATACTCTCCTGTATGCTCTCACATGCTTGCATACGCTCTAATGTCTTTTCATATGTTGTCATTTGCTCTCATACACACTCACATGCTCTCATTTATTCTCATGTGTTCTCACACCCTATCCAGTGATCTCATGTGCTCTAATATGTGTTCTTATTTGTTCTCATATGTACTCATATGCTATCAAATGGTCTCATGTTTTCATATGCTGTCATATGCTCTCAAAATTTCTCATATGCTCTCATATGCTGTCATATTATGTCATATACTTCTATATGCTCTCATACAATCTCATTGACTATCATAGGCACTCATAATCTTTTATTTGCTTTCACATACTGTCATATTCTCTGATATGCTCTCAAGTGGTCTCATATGCTTTCAAATGCTCTCATATGCAGTTATATGATCTCATATGCTGTTGTCATATGCTCTCATACCCTCACATATAGTGTCCTATGTTCTCAGATGCTTTCGTATGCTGTCATATGCTCTCATATGTCCTCATACACTCTCATAGTGCCTCATAATGCTTTCATATAATCTCACACTTTCTCATACACTCTCATATACTCTCATATGCTCTCATGTGTTTTCATATGCTGTTATATGACCTCATATACTTTAATACACTATCATATGCTCTCCTACAATATCATATGCTCTTATATGTTCTCTTATGATCTCATATGCTCACATAGGCTCTCATATGCTCTAAGGTAATCTTATATGCTGTCATATGTTCTCATATTATCTCATATGCTCTCTTATGCTGTCATGCAGTCTCATGCACTCTCATATACTCCCAGATACTCTCATATGCTCCTATACCCTTTAATATGCTCTTATATGCTTTCATGTGCTCTCATATGTTCTCATACTTACTCATATCACTTGTATGCTCTCAAAAGGTCTCATATGCTATTATATTGTGTCAAATTCTCTCATCTGCCCTCATACACTCTCATTCACTGTCATAGCACTCATATGCTTTTATTTCCTTTCTTATGCTGTCATATTCTCTGATATGCTCTCATATGGTCTTATATGCTCACATATACTTTCGTATGCTCTCACACACTCTCCTACCATCTCATGTGCTCTCATACATTTTCATATGGTCTCAGATGTTCTCCTATGCTCTCATATGCTCTTACATGTCCTCATATGGTGTAATAAGCTCTCAAATGTCCTCATATGCCCCCCCAGCTCTGGCCCTCTAGCCCTTTGGCCTCTCCAGTTTTTTTCTTTGTTCTTTCTCTCTCTCTCTCTCTCTTTTTTTTTTTTTTTAGAAAAAGAGTCTCACTAGGTTGCCCTCAGTAGAGTGCCATGGTGTAAAGCTCACAGCAACCTCAAACTCTTGGGCTTAAGCGATTGTCTTGCCTTAGCCTCCCATGGCCTCTCCCATTTTTTAAGCTCCTTCCCCTCTGCTGCTTAGATATACATCTACCCTGCCTGTCTAACTTGTCCTCTAGCTACCTACCCACCTACCTACCACTAGCCTCCCTGCCTGGGATTTCAACCTCATTATATATTCATATTAAGGCCCCATCTAGCCCTCCTTTAGCCTTTGCTAATATCCTTATGCTCCTCCCCGTTTTCTGCTTTCATCTACCCTTACCCTGCCCACCTAGCTCCTATTCTAGCCTGCCTGCCTACCTACCTCCCTGGCTGGGATTTGAACCTCCTTAAATTCTCATATGAAATAGCCCTCTACCCCTCTAGCCCTTACTAACTTTTAGGCTCTCCACCCACTTGTGCTTAGCTCCACCCCTACCCTGCCTACCTTGCTCCTCCCCTAGACTTCAGCCTGCCCCACTACCTAACACCTCCCTGCCTGGGATTCAAACTTCATTAAACATCCATATTTGGGCAATCTAGCCCTGTAGCCCTTGCCCAATTTTTTTTAGGTCCTCCCCATTTTCTGCTTAGCTACACTTCTACCTTTCTGGCCTAGTTCCTGCCCTGGCTTACCTTCCTGCTCTGGCCTACCTGCCTACCTACCTGGCACTAGCCTCCCTGCCCAGGATTTGAAACTCATTAATTATTCATATTAGGGCCCTCTTACCTTCGCTAATATTTTAGGCTCTTCCCACTTCTCTGCTTAGCTCCACCCCTAATTTGCCTGCCTAGCTCCTCCCCTTGCCTGTCTGTCTGCCTATCTATTTAGCAATAGCCTCATGGCCTAGGATTTGAACCTCATTAAATATTCATATTGGGAACTTTTAGACCTCTAGCCCTCCTGCAATTTGTTTTAGCTCCTCTTCCTGTCTGCCTAGCTTCACCCCTACCATGACAGCCTAGCTCCTCCCCTAGCCTACCTGCCTGCATATCTATTTAGGACTAGCCTCCATGCCTGGGATTTCAACAGCACTAAATAACCATATTAGGGCCCCCAAAGCCCTCTAGACCACTGATTTTCAAGTGGTATGCCTCAGCACACTGGTGTGCCCTGAGAGAATCATAGGTGTGCTGTTAAAATTTTTAAAAGATTGTTAATTAAGTTATTTTCAAAAGTTCAAAGCACCATAAGTGAACATATCAAAATTAAAACCTGGCTCAGCACCTGTAGCTCAACCGCTAGGGCACCAGGCACATACACCAGAGGTGGTGTGTTCGAACCCAGCCCCGGCCTGCCAAACAACAATGACAACAACAATCAAAAAATAGCTGGGCGTTGTGGCCAGTGCCTGTAGTCCCAGCTACTCAGGAGGCTGAGGCAAGAGAATCCCTTAAGTCCAAGAGCTGGAGGTTGCTGTGAGCTGTGTCGCCACAGCACTCTACGGAGGGTGTCATAATGAGACTCTGTCTCAAAAAAAAAAAAATTAAAACCTCTTTAAATTGACTATACTAATATATCGGTTTTTTGTTTTGTTTTTTTGTTTGTTTGTTTTTCAGATAGAATCTATGTCGCCCTTGGTAGAGTGCCATGGCGTCACAGCTCACGTCAACCTCAAACTCTTGGGCTTAAGCAATTCTCTTGCCCAGCCTCCCAAGTACAGGGGGCTATAGGCACCTGTCACCATGCCCAGCTGTTTTTTCTTTCTTTCTTTTTTTTTTTGTAGTTGTCATTGTTGTTTGGCAGGCCCTGGCTGGGTTCAAACCCTCCAGCTCCAGTGTATGTGGCTGGCACCCTAGCCACGAGCTACAGGTGCTGATCCTATATCATTGTTATATTAAATAAACATTTTATTGTTATAAATAAACACCAGCTTATTTCTAAAGTGGGTGGGGTGTAGCCTTGAAAAATAAGGTTTTGCTATACGTCCATAGATGGCACGATGTGACAACGATTTGCCAATGAACACCAATATGTCAAAATCATGCAAAGTGAATGAAGTCCTATGACTCAGCAATCCCTCAAATGAAGCCTGATGACTCAGCAATCCCTCCTTGTGCCTGAAGTAGTAAGAAGGTTTATCTCATACTCAACATGTCATACAGTTCTGTCTAGATTTGAAATAGTGAACTAGTTATACACAATTACTTTACAAATTCTAGTATTGAAAATTTTTTAAATATTCAGAACAGACAGGCACAGATTGAAGTGGTACCTTCAGCCTCTGTCTTGATCCTCAAAGAACCACCAAGAGGCAGAAAGATACAGAAAACATTAAACACAACATAAATATTACTTTTGATGCAATTGTCAGCATTGCTAAGGTCCTGGAGACTGTCCAATATGTAGGGCAATGTTGATGGGTGCCACCCTCATAACATCATAGCTGACATCAACAGTAATGAGGTGGAATGTCCACCTAGTTTAAAAACACAAAAGCAAATATTTCAATAAAGGATTTTAATTATGCAAAGAGTGATGGATGAATCAGGATTCACCACATCAAATAGGCTTTTTAATAGAGTAAATGTAGAAGTAACACAAAGAAAATATTTGATTGGCTATAGTTATAAAGTTGCCTTATTTTGGTCTATCCCCCAGAAAGTTCCTAGATGTAGAATTATAAGTTTGTCAGCCGCTTATGATTAGTTGATTTTACTGTCCTCAATTTCTACGTTTCCCACTAACAAGTATTTACAGAGAATATTTGGGGAAGGAGGTTGAAATGTGAGCAGTTTATTATTTTAGAGCATGAGCTCCTAAATGCAGTTGAAGAGTTTGAGGAGGTATTGAGTGGTGAGAAGTTTGAGAGGACAATAAAATAATGTGGGCAGAGGCTCGGTGCCTGTAGCTCAAGCAGCTAAGGCGCCAGCCGCATACACCAGAGCTGGTGGGTTTGAATCCAGCCCAGGCCTGCCAAATAACAATGACAACTACAACCAAAAGATAGCCAGGCATTGTCATGGGTGGCTGTAGTCCCAGCTACTTGGGAGGCTGAGGCAAGAGAATCGCTTAAGCCCAGGAGTTGAAGGTTGCTGCGAGCTGTGACGCCACAGCACTCTACCCACAGTGACAGCTAGAGGCTCTGTCTCAAAATAATAATAATAATAATAATAATAATGTGGGCAGAGAAATTGACACAAGCCAGAATCCATGTATAGAAAGACATTCTCAAAGAGGTTAATGGCATGTCTTGAAAGACTGGGACAGAGAAAGGAGCTTACATCCGAATTTTTCCCAGGATCCTTTTCATATGTTGGAAAGGCTATCAATTTATTTACTGAAATAATTCATCAAATACATACTTATCAACTACTATTTGTTAACATTGTGATTGGTAATGGAGATAAAAAAGTAAACCAGAAGCATCCTGCCACTGCCTTGTTGATTTTGCAGTCTATTGAAAAAGATTGCTGTGAAGCAAATGGTAAGAAAATGTGATGAGACTTATGATGCATAAACTCCCTGAAGCATTGAGAATATGTCACTGGAAACTATTTGAGTTTGTTATTTTTATTTTTACAGGAAAATTCAGATCAATGAACTGGAAAAGTAGTAAACAGGAAAAGAGAGAGTTCCCAAAGGGATCCTCAAGTGATGAGGTACATTACATTTGAAACCAGCAAAAACGTTTCTGAATTCTACTTTTGTTAAGGAAAACTTTGAGGTATTTATGAAATGTATATTTTACATCTTTAAAAAAAAACCCTAACTAGGAGCATTTCTTTTTTTTGAAACAGGGTGTCACTATGTCACCCTCAGTAGAGTGACATGGTGTCATAGCTCACAGTAACCTCAAACTCTTGGGCTCAAGTGATTCTCTTGCCTCAGCCTCCCAATTAGTTGAGAAATTTAAGAAGATCTTCAATACTTTATAAGTATTTGTAGACCATGGATCAATCGCGGGATCTAATGAGAGTCCTTCAGTGTCAAAGAGCCTTCATCCTACCTGGACTTTACTGCTGTGCAAAGGACAGAGGAGCCTGAACCTTTGCCTTCATGGCACCATTTCTCAAGATTTATCTGTTTCATCAGCAGTCTTGGGAATGGGCCTGTTCACAATCGGAGGAGGCAGATCTTTCTCCACCACCAGTCATGACAGGAGGTGTTTATCCAAATGCTCTGCAGTGTAACAGGCACAGATAAAATTAATCTGAGATGTTCATTCTGTTTGATGGACATTGGCTAATCTTCCATGGTTTTCGTACCTAAGTAGTAACCATAGAGATAAGAGTTGACATTGTCATACATCATCTAATTACCTATGAAGTGGATGCTATTACACCTAATAAATAGATAGGATCTCAACAACTTAAAAGCAAGTGGTTGGGTGCCCATTCTTTATGCATAAAACCCCTGTGAACAAATGTGAACCTGAAAGAACCAATCCTCCAAGATGGACCCTAAGTGGACAAGATAGAGCTGAGTGGCCATTCACTGACAAGAGGTCGCACAGGTACACTGAATTCTCTCTATCTTTTTAACTTTGGTACTCACTGGAACCAACCAAAGCTCATCTGCATTGGCCAATCAGGGCTCAGCTTCATCAATCAATCACAGCTAAACAAGTTTCGATCTTTAATTGGCAAACAATGGACCTAATTGGGAGATTGAGTGGGAACTTTACTATAAAATGCAAGCTTTCCCTTTGTTATCTGCAACCCACCTTTCTCCCTGAAGGCTTTGTCTCTATGGTTTGCAAACTGAAATAAAATCTCTTTCCTCCAAATTCCTCTTTAGAGAACTTTTGTTCACACTGAGAGAGGATACCAGGGAAGGATGAGTTCTAGGAGAACAGAAGTCTTCTCAAGGAGACCCCAAGGATACACCTGCAGGGTCTTCTCCATGGTGAATCAGCTCTTAGGAATTTGTAGACTTAACTTCCTGGGTCCTGGAAATTTCCACTTCTGTGAAATCCTGTAGTTCTGTAGGAGCTGGAACAGCTTCTCCCACTTGATTCAAACTGACCAATGAGAAAGGTGCCTGTGAATTGGAACTTTTTGACTAAAGATAAAAAGGGAAAGACCAAGCCAGTCAGAGAGTGTGGCCATTTTGAATTAGTCTATGCTATTTACTCTGCTGGCTGAAATAAAGCCCTTCCTCTTATAAACATGGTGTTTTGGTGCTCTTTCTCTCCATTGGGCCTCATCTTCCTGCAACAAAACCCCCAGGTTTCTTCCCACGTTCAGTGCTCTTAACCATGAATTGCATTGTGTTTGATTGAAGGCCATCTACTCCCCATGATATCTATTGACTTCCTGAGAATTTGGAGGTAATTTCCAAATAGGAATTTATGTATTTAGTACAGAAATATAAATGAGAAGTATGGGCAGCATCCTTTTATGATCCTAGCTGGGCCTGAGAATTAAATTGACGTAAGACATATTAACAGGGTGGAGGCAAGATGGCTGACTGGAGCCAGCTTTCTAGAGGCTCCTGTCCAGAAGGAGAGTTAAAGGACAGAAGTTTAGCAAGTAAGCTGATGGTTTGGAGCTGAGCCAAGAGAGGAAGTTGAAGAATGCACATCAACCCTGCTGAGATGAGCTTTGACCCCAAGGATACAAACAATAGGTACAAAATCCATCACCAAGTAGATGGGCGTCCCCTCCCCCATGAGAATGGCTCTCAGTATACTTTCTACAAACAAGCAAGCAGAGTTCAAACATCCTCCCATTTTATCCTATGGGAGAGACCCTCTAAAAACCGGACCTCCTTCCCCTACTAGGGTGCCTTGGGGCTTTCCTGCCAGGCATAGAGCTGTATAAAACTGTATATATTCTATACCTACAGTCCTGAACTCTCAGCACTCCTTCACTCTCACCCCAAGGTCTGGAAGCCTGTCCCCCATGGAGTCCAGATTACTGGGCATTTTCTCAAGAGGTGTGGACAGGGCATGGGCTATTGCAGGTCTGTGCTGATTCTGCGGCACAAGGGAGAGATGGTGCCCCATGGCACAGAGCAGCAGCGGCAACAGTGGGAACAATAGGGCTCACACCCTGGGGATATTTTGGAGAGACACTCCCTGTCTCTCTGGGCAACCAGAGAAAGCCAGTCATCTTCTCCAGTGGCAGACACTAGTGGAACATATCTGGGATGGTAACACAGACTCCATGAGTAAAGGGTATGCCTGAAGCAGTACCAGCCTGGGCAAGGGCTGCAGGGACAGAGAATAGAAGACACGTGCACAGAGATGGCATACCATACTCCCAGGGCGGGACTGAGACAGGACTGCTTTAGTGAGCCTAAGAAGCACCCAGCCCTCAGGGAATCATAGTTGAGACAAAAGCAGGTGGGCAGAGGCTGGAACTCAGAGCCGAGTATGAGCTATAACTGCACCCGCCCCAACACAGACTGCAGCGGAGACAGACACACCAGCTCTGGGCAGCAGCACGGACTGGGGCTAAGTCACAGTTTCTGTGAACTCAAACACTGCCTGGTCCGCAGGGGAATATAGCCAGGACAAAATCACAAATTCTGCGAAAATGTAAGTGTCAGCAACATCAGTCAGGGGCAGGGCTGGAACTGAATGAACCGCCCCAGCTTCCATTAACCACCATAGGTTGTCAGGCCTCAGCTCCCCCTGCTGGATGGTGGCAGAGTGTGGAGGACTGTCTGAGGAGGCATAGATCTCCCTGTAACTCAGGCAGGTGCAACCCCCTGGAGGAGCTTCTGCTCATTGGAGGGAACTGGGTCATAGCCTTGAGGAGTTACCAGTGACTAGGTGTGACAGAGGTGCAAGGTGGGGAAGGAGACATCAACCTTCCAAGACTAATTCATTTTCGGCGGGGGGAGGGGTGTCCTTCTGACTCCACAAAGCACCAGAACAACTCATATGCAAGCTGCCTGCAGACCCCTGCTATCTAGTTGCTGGAGACCTTTTGAACGCTCCCACTTGAGACCAGGTGCTGACTGGGACAATTGAGTTGAGTCTCTTGGACTGCACCAATCACCCAAGGACTATCCAAAGTGGTACCCTGGGTATGAGGTTGTGGGAAGGTTTGATTTTTCTTTTCCAGTGTTGCTGTGGGTGGGAGGGTGACTTAATTGCTGGTATTTCTCCACAGCTGAAACTTCAACCCAGAGTAACTAATTCACTAGGGTAGGATAGAGACCAGCTGAAAACAAGACAGAGCCACTTAGCCCCACCACACCAAGTAAGTCTCCAGTGTCTCAGGCCATAGCACTGTATGGGTCCTTTGCAAATCTCTAGGGGAAAAGGTACAGACACCAATCCCAGCTCTTGGGCAAAGGGCTGGTTGATCACTACTCCAGGAGCTCCCTAACCCAACTTCACCTTATCTGCTCATCTAGCCAAATGGTAGATAAAATAATCATGGGGCGGAATCAGTGGAAAAACTCTGGTAACATGAATAACCAAAGTAGATCAACTCCTTCAAGTAAAGATATGGCAGACACAACTGAAGATCCTATTCATAAACAAATGGCTGAGATGTCCGAAATTGAATCAGAATCTGGATTGCAAATAAAATTAATAGAATGGAGGTAGAGTTGGAATTAGAAATTCAAGGAGCATTTCAAAAGTTGTCTCAAGAATTCAATGAATTCAAAGACAAAATCACCAAAGATTTTGACACACTGAAGCAAGAATTTGCAGCCCTCAAAGATCTGAGAAATACAGGAGAATCCCTCAGTAACAGAATGGAGCAAGCAGAAGGATTTCTGACAACAAAGACAAAGCTTTTGAACCCTCTCAAACTCTCAAATAGGAACAGAAATGGAGAGCAAAAATGGATCATTCTCTCAGAGAGCTCTGGGATAATTAGAAGAAAACTAATATTCACCTTATAGGAATCCCTGAAGGTGATGAAGTAGCTTTGCAAGGCACAGAGGCTCTTCTTCGTGATATTATGAAGGAGAACTTTCCAGACATGCCAACAGATTCTAAAATTCAGATAGCAGACAATTTCAGATACCAAGCATGACTCGACCCAAATAAGACATCCCCCAGGCATATCATAATTAATTTCACCAATGTTAATATGAAGGAGAAAATTCTGCAAGCAGCCAGATGTAAGAAAACCATAACCTACAAAGGGAAGAATATTAGAATGACTGCAGATCTCTCTGCTGAAAACTTCAAGCTAGAAGAGGGTGGTCATTGACTTTTAATCTCCTAAAACAAAATAACTTTCAACTCAGGATGCTGTATCCAGCTAAACTGATTTTCATTTATGATGGAGAAATTAAATACTTTAATGACATTCACATGTTGAAGAAATTTGTCATAACTAAATCAGCACTCCAGGATAATCTCAGATCTATCCTCCATAATGAACAACACAATACTCCACCACCAAAGTAAAATCACTCAGAAACTTTTGATCAAATTCTAACTTCCATAGTGGTGAAAGGATTAAAAATTGTCCACTGGACTTTTGAAAAACTCGATACCCATAACTCTGTCTGGTTTATCATTACTCGCAATTAATGTGAATGGATTAAATTGCCCTCTAAAGAAATACAGGTTGGCTGACTGGATACAAAAACTCAGGCCAGATATCTGCTGAATTCAAGAATCTCACCTTACCTTAAAAGATAAACATAGACTCAGGGTGAGTCTATAATTCAGGCAAATGGAAATCAGAAAAAAGCAGGTGTTGCAATTTTATTCGCAGATACAATAGGCTTTAAACCAATCAAAGTAAGAAAAGACAATGATGGTCACTTCTTATTTGTTAAGGGCAACACTAAACATGACCAGACTTCAATTATCAACATTTATGCACCCAACCAGAATGTGCCTCAATTTATAAGAAAAACTCTAACTGACATGAGCAACTTGATTTCCCCCAGCATCATAATTGTTGGAGACTTTAACACTCCTCTGGCAGTGTTGGATAGATCCTCAAAAAGGAAGCTAAGCAAAGAAATTTTAGAATTAAACTTAACCATTCAACATTTGCATCTAATAGACATCTATAGAACATTTCATCCTAACAAAACTGAATACACATTCTTCTTATCAGTCCATGGATCATGCTTCAAAATTGATCACATCTTAGGTCACAAGTCTAACCTCAGCAAATTTAAAAGAATAGAAATCATTCCTTGTATTTTCTCAGACCACCAAGGAATAAAAGTTGAACTCAGTAACAACAGGAATCTCCACACACATACGAAAACATGGAAACTAAATAACCTCATGCTGAACGATAGCTGGTTCATAGACGAGATTAAGAAGGAAATTACCAAATTTTTGGAACAAAGCAATAAGGAAGAAATGAACTATCAGAACCTCTGGGATACACCAAAGGCAGTCCTAAGAGGAAAATTTATAGCATTGCAAGCCTCCCTCAAGAGAACAGAAGGAGAGGAAGTCAATAACTTAATGGGACATCTCAAGCAACTAGAAAAGGAAGAACTTTCCAACCCTAAACCCAGCAGAAAAAAAGAAATAACTAAAATTAGAGCAAAACTAAAAGAAATTGAAAACAAAAGAATCATACAACAGAGCAACCAATCAAAGAGTTGGTTTTTTTGAAAAGGTCAATAAAATAGATAAACCATTGACTAACCTAACCAGAAGTAGAAGAGTAAAATCCCTAATTTCATCAATCAGAAATGATAAAGGCAAAATAACAACAGACTCCTCAGAAATTCAACAAATCCTTAATGAATACTACATAAAACTCCCAGAAGTATGAAAATCTGAAGGAAATAGACCAATACTTGGAAACATGCCACCCTCCTAGACTTAGCCAGAAAGAAGTGGAAATGTTGAATAAGCCTATAACAACCTCTGAAATAGCATCAACTATAAGAATCTCCCTAAAAAGAAAAGCCTAGGACCAGATGACTTCACATCAGAATTCTACCAAACCTTTAAAGAGGAACTAGTACCTATATTACTTAACCTTTTCCAAAACATAGAAAAAGAAGGAATACTTCCCAACTCATTCTATGAAGCAAATATCACCCTGATACCTAAACCAGGAAAAGACCCAACAAGAAAAGAAAATTATAAACCAATATCTCTAATGAATATTGATGCAAAAATATTCAATAAGATCCTAGCAAACAGAATTCAACAATACATCAAACAAATTATACATCACGACCCGGTGGGTTTCATCCCAGTGTCCCAAGGATGGTTCAATATATGTAAATCCATAAATATAATACATCACATAAACAAATTAAAAAACAAAGACCATATGATTCTCTCAATTGATGCAGAAAAAGCTTTGACAATATCCAGCATCCTTTCTTGATCAGAACGCTCAAGAAAATAGGTATAGAAGGAACATTTCTTAAACTGATAGAGGCCATCTATAGCAAACCCACAGCTGATATCGTGTTGAATGGAGTAAAATTGAAATCATTTCCACTCAGATCAGGAACCAGGCAAGGATGCTCACTGTCTCCACTGCTTTTTAACATTGTAATGAAAGTCTTAGCCACCGCAATCAGGCAAGAGAAGGCAATCAAGGGGATCCAAATAGGACCAGAGGAGCTCAAACTGTCACTCTTTGCAGATGATATGATTATATATCTGGAAAACCCCAGGGAATGAACTACAAAACTCCTAGAAGTGATCAAGGAATATAGTAACGTCTCAGGATACAAAATTAACACTCATAAATCTGTAATCTTTATATACACCAACAATAGTCAAGGGGAAAAAACAATCAAGGATTCTATTCCCTTTACAATAGTGCCAAAGAAGATGAAATATCTCGGAGTGTATCTAACTAAGGATGTGAAAGATCTCTATAAAGAGAACTATGAAACTCTGAGAAAAGAAATAGCTGGAGATGTTAACAAGTGGAAAAATATACCATGGTCATGGCTGGGAAGAATAAACATTGTTAAAATGTCTATACTACCTAAAAAAATTTACAGATTTAATGCAATCCCTATTAAAGCACCTCTCTCATATTTTAAAGACCTGGAAAAATTAGTACTTCATTTTATATGGAAACAGAAAAAACCTTGACTAGCCAAGACATTACTCAGAAATAAAAACAAATCGGGAGGAATCACACTTCCAGACTTCAGACTATATTATAAATCAATAGTGGTCAAAACAGCATGGTACTGGCACAAAAATAGAGAGGTAGATGTATGGAACAGAATTGAAGACCAAGAGATGAACCCAGACACTTATCATCATTTAATTTTCGATAAGCCTATTAAAAATATAAATTGGGGGAAAGATTCCCTATTCAATAAATGGTGCCGGATGAATTGGCTGGCAACTTGTAGAAGACTGAAAATGGACTCACACCTTTCTCCTCTAACAAAAATTGACTGTCACTGGTTAAAGGACTTAAACTTAAGACATGAAACTATAAATATTCTTAGAGAGAGTGTAGGGGAAATGCTTGAGAAAATTGGCCTGGGAGAATACCTCATGAGGAAGACACCCCAGGCAATAGAAGCAACATCAAAAATACATTACTGGGATATGATCTAATTAAAAAGCCTCTGCACTGCCAAGTACACACTAAGTAAAGCAAATAGACAGCCCTCATAATGGGAGAGGATTTTTGCAAGTTATACTACTGACAAAGGTCTAATAACCAGAATCCACAGAGAAATCAAACTTATTACTAAACAAAAACCAAATGATCTCATTTCATTGTAGGCAAGAGACATGAACAGACACATGAAAAAATGCTCATCATCTTTAATCATCCAAGAAATGCAAACCAAAACTGCTCTGAGATACCATCTAACTCCAGTAAGAGTAGCCCACATCACAAAATCCGAAAACAACAGATGTTGGTGTGGATGTGGAGAAAAGGAACACTTCTGCACTGTTGGTGGGAATGCAAGCTAGTACGTTCCTTTTGGAAGGAAGTTTGGAGAACACTCAGGGATCTAAATGCAGACCTGCCATTTGATCCTGCAATTTCTCTTCTGAGTGTATATCCAAAGGACCAAAAATCATTTGGCAATAGAGATGTTTGCACCAGATTGTTCATTGCAGCACAATTCATAGTTGCCAAGTCATGGAGGAAGCCCAAGTGCACATTGACCCACAAATGGATTAATAAATTGTGGTATATGTATACCATGGAATACTATGCAGCAGTAAAAAAAAATTGGAGACTTTACCTCCTTTATGTGTACATGGATGGAGCTGGAAAATATTCTTCTTCAGTAAAGTATCTCAGGAATGGAAAAAAAAGTATCAAATGTACTCAGTACTACTGTGAAACCAATTTATAATAACTCATGCTTGCATATTAAAAATGAAACACAACCTTCGCCTAGGATGAAGGAGGGAAGGGGAGAGAGAGGGATGGGGAGGGAGTGGGAGGGATAGTAGAGGATAGTAGGGGGACCACAACTATGGAGCACATTGCAAATACAAGTTGGTTTTATAATGTGTAGAACACAAATGTCCTAATGCTATAATTGGGTAAATGAGGTGAAAACTATGCTGATTAGTATGATATAAGCACTCCAATTTGTACAAAAAATCAACACACTGAAATTGGCATAAATGTATTTAAATCTATGTGCAAAAGACTTAATAAAAAAAGAAAGAAATTAAGCATACAGTGCATCTTACAAGGGTACATGTGAAACTTACTAAATGTAGAATATAAATGTCTTAACAAAATAACTAAGAAAATGCCATAAAGGCTATGTTAACCAGTTTGGTGAAAATATTTCAAATTGTATATAAAACCAGCACATTGTACCCCATGACTGCATTAATGTACACAGCTATGATTTAATAAATTTTAAAAAATTATAAAAAAAAGAAATTATAGACTTAAACTTAACCATTCAACAACTAAATTTAACAGATTTCTACAGAACATTTCATCCTAACAAAACAATACACTTTCTTCTCATCAGCCCATGGAACATCCTCCAAAATTGATCACGTCTTAGGTCACAAGTCTAACCTCAGTAAATTTAAAAGAATAGAAATAATTTCTTGTATTTTATTGAACCATAGAATAAAAGTTGAACTCAGTAACAACAGGAATCTCCATACTCATACAAAATCATGGAAACTAAATAACCTCATGCTGAATGATAGCTGGGTCATAGATGAGAATAAGAAGGAAATTACCAAATTTTTGAAATAAAATAATAATGAAGACACGAATTACCAGAACCTCTGGGATACTGCAAAGGCAGTCCTAAAAGGGAAATTTGTAGTGTTGCAAGCCTTCCTCAAAAGAACAGAAAGGGAGGAAGTCAAAAACTTAATGGGACATCTCAAGTAACTGGAAAAGGAAGAACATTCCAACCCCAAATCCAGCAGAAGAAAAGAAATAAATCAATTAGAGCAGAATTAAATGAAATTGAAAACAAAAGGATTATACAACAGATCAATAAATCAAAAAGTTGGTTTTTTGAAAAGGTCAATAAAATAGATAAACCATTGGCCAATCTAACCAGAAATAAAAGAATAAAATCCCTAATTTCATCCATCAGAAATGATAAAGGCGAAATAACACAGACTCCTCAGAAATTCAAAATATCCTTAATGAATATTATTTAAAAATTCGATTCTCAGAAGTATGAAAATATGAAGGAAATAGACCAATACTTGGAACCATGCTACCTTCCTAGAGTTAGCCAGAAAGAAGTGGAAATGTTAAACAAGCCTATATCAAGTTCTAAAATAGCATCAACTATAGGAAATTTCTCCAGGGTGGCACCTGTGGCTCGAGGAGTAGGGTACTGGTCCCATATGCCAGAGGTGGCAGGTTCAAATCCATCCCTGGCCAAAAGAAAAAAAACACACACAAAAAAAGAAAGAAATTTCTCCAAAAAGAAAAGCCCAGGGCCAGATGGCTTCACATCAGAATTCTACCAAACCTTTAAAGAGGAACTAGTACCTATATTACTTAACCTTTTCCAAAACATAGAAAAAGAAGGAATACTTCCCAACTCATTCTATGAAGCAAATATCACCCTGATACCTAAACCAGGAAAAGACCCAACAAGAAAAGAAAATTATAAACCAATATCTCTAATGAATATTGATGCAAAAATATTCAATAAGATCCTAGCAAACAGCATTCAGCAACACATCAAACAAATTATACATCATGACAAGGTGGGTTTCATCCTCGGGTCCCAGGGATGGTTCAATATATGCAAATCTATAAATATAATACATCACATAAACAAATTAAAAAACAAAGACCATATGATTCTCTCAATTGATGCAGAAAAAGCTTTTGATAATATCCAGCATTGTTTCATGATCAGAACACTTAAGAAAATTGGTATAGAAGGAACATTTCTTTTTTGCATTTTTTTTGGCCAGGGCTGGGCCTGAACCCACCACCTCCGGCATATGGGGCCAGTGCCCTACCCCTTTGAGCCACAGGTGCCGCCCCAGAAGGAACATTTCTGAAATTGATAGATGCCATCTACAGCAAACCCACAGCCAATATCGTGTTGAATGGAGTAAAATTGAAATAATTTTCACTCAGATCAGGAACCAAGCAAGGTTGCCCTTTGCCTCCACTGCTTTTTAACATTGTAATGGAAGTCTTAGCCATCACAATCAGGCATGAGAAGGCAGTCAATGGTATCCAAATAGGATCAGAGGAGATCACACTATCACTCTTCACAGATGATATGATTGTATATCTGGAAAACACCAGGGACTCAACTACAAAACTCCTAAAAGTGATCAAGGAATACAGCATTGTCTCAGGATACAAAGTCAATACTCACAAATCTGTAGCCTTTATATATACCAACAGTAGTCAAGGTGAAAAACATTCAAGGACTCTATTCCCTTTACAATAGTGCCAAAGAAGATGAAATATCTGGGAGTGTATCTAACCAAGGATGTGAAAGATCTCCATAAGGAGAACTATAAAACTCTGAAAAAAGAAATAGCTGAAGAAGTTAACAAATTGAAAAACATACCATGCTCATGGCTGGGAAGAATAAACATTGTTAAGATGTCTATACTTCCCAAAGCAATCTGCAGATTTAATGCAATCCCTATTAAAATACCTCTGTCATATTTTAAAAATCTGGAAAAATTAGTACTTCGTTTTGTATGGAAGCAGAAAAAACCTTGAATAGCCAAGACATTACTCAGAAATAAAAACAAATCAGGAGGTATCACACTACCAGACTTCAGATTATACTATAAATCTATAGTGATCAAAACAGAAAGATACTGGCACAAAAATAGTGAGGTAGATGTATGGAACAGAATTGAAAACCAAGAGATGAACCCAGACACTTATCATCATTTGATCTTTGATAAGCCTATCAAAATATAAATTGGGGGAAAGATTCCCTATTTAACAAATGGTGCTGGGTGAATTGGCTGGCGACTTGTAGAAGACTGAAACTGGACCCATGCCTTTCTCCTCTAACAAAAATTGACTCTCACTGATTAAAAGACTTAAACTGAAGACATGAAACTATAAAAATTCTTGGAGAGAGTGCAGGGGAAACACTTTTAAAAATTGGCCTGGGAGAATACTTTATGAGGAGGACCCACTGGGCAATTGAAGCAACATCAAAAATACATTACTGGGATCTGATCAAACTAAAAAGCTCTGCACTGCCAAGAACACAATAAGTAAAGCAAATAGACAGCCCTCAGAATGGGAGGGGATTTTTGCCGGTCATATTTCCAACAAAGGTCTAGTAACCAGAATCCACAGAGAACTCAAACTTATTAATAAGAAAAGAACATCCCATTTCATTGTGGACAAGAAACATGAACAGAAGCTCAGGGATCTAAATGTAGATCTGATGTTTGATCCTGCAATTACTCTACTAGAAATACTAAAAGACCAAAAATCAATTGGCAACAAAGATATATGTACCAGATTGTTCATTGCATCTCAATTCATAATTGCCAAGTCTTGAAAGAAGCCCAAGTGCCCATCGACCCATGAATGGATCAATAAATTGTGTTATATGTATACCATGCAATACTATGCAACATTAAAAAAAGATGGAGACTTTACCTCTTTTATGTTTACATGGATGGAACTGGAAAATATTCTTCTTGGTAAAGTATCTCAGGAATGGAAAAAAATATCCAATGTACTCAGTACTACTATAAAACCAATTTATAATCACTCACACTTTCATATGAGAGAGGAAGGAGGGAAGGGGAGAGGGATGGGAAGGGAGGGGAGTGGTTCGATAGAGGGAGGGTTAATGGTAGGACCACACCTATGGAGCATATTGCAAGGGTACAAGTCAAATCTATCAAGTATTGAAAACAAATGTCTTAACACTGATTAAGTAAATGAGGTGAAAGCTATGTTAATTAGTAGAATGTAAGCACTCCAATTTGTACAAATAATCAACACATTGAATCCCACAGAAGCATAAATGTATTCATTATCTATGTATATATGACTTAATTTTTAAAAATGACCAATTAATCTTGTCTTGGCTCTTAGAAAATTTTCATGAGACCCTTGTTCTCCTGTTGTATCTTCTATCATTCAGTGGACTGCCATAACGAATGTCAGTCTTTCTCCATGCATGTGACCCGAGCTCTTTGGTCAACATATTAAAACAAAATATTTGATATGCAATTGCAACATGGGCATTATAACTTTCAGAGAGTCTGGGGTGGCATCAAGTAGGTCATAGACATCATCCCAACCATGGATCTCTAGCCAGGCAGGGGCACTGTGGGCATTGCATGGGTCCCTAGCCAGGCAGGGACACTGTGAGCATCTGAAAACCACTAGTCATGACCACTGGGAACATGTTAGACTCATTAAGAACTAGGAGAAACTGTGAGGCTGGGTGTAAGGAGAGCTGAGGCCAGGCCCCACTGGGCTTCTGGTCACCTTTTTGTTGATAATCCACATTATCTTGTAGAATATTTTATCAGCACAGAGTTCATAGTCTCAAAGGAAAAATTAAACAATGAGACTTACTGTAGCTGATAATGAGTCTTTCACTTGGCTAATCATGGGCAAACTCCAGGATTCATGATGAACCTAGTCCACCATAGAACAAAGAAGTGGGTGTCTAAGATTCATATCAGGCCCCTACTAACCCCAACACAGGAGGTGGCCTCTTCCTTGCCCACTCCTCTGGGAACAGGACTAAGAGCTGCTCTGGGACAGGTTAAGAAAGTTCTCTTCTCCAGGGGCAGGATAGGGGCAGGTGGTGAAATTAGAGGAAATTTAAAAGTGAATGACAAGTCTCCATCACCTGGGCAAGCCAAACATACATAAAGTAGGAACAGAGCTTCAGGGTACCTGTGGGTTCAGATTACCCTGAGGATGAAACTATAGGAGGACATAAAATGACAACTTAAACCCAGACTGTTATCCAGGGTCAGGCTTCTGACGGATTTTCTTTCCAGGAAGGCTTGCTGGAAAGCCTTTGTGGCCTTTCATAACCCTAACACTAACCCCTAACACCTAACCCTAACACCTAGACCTAACCCTAAGATTAACCTGCTAACCCTAAGCTTAACCCAAACCCTAACCCTAGAGCCACAGGATCCTTGGGTGCCCCTGTGCTCTCCTACCCCTTCCCCATGGGCTTGTGGCTCTGCCACAAAAAAGTGCATCACCCACCACCCTGAGCCACTCATCCTCCTTTCCCCAAGATGCAGCACCACATTGGGCTGACCCTGTTGTTTTGTGACCACACTACTGACCATCCTGTTACTGATTGTGTGCAATTGGTATTTTATATGGCATCTGGGTTTTTTGTTTGTTTGTTTGTTTGTTTTTAGACAGAGTCTCACACTGTTGCCCTGGGTAGTGTTGTGGCAACCTCAAACTCTTGGGCTTGAGCAATCCTCTTGCCTCAGCCTCCTGAATAACTGGAACTACAGGCATATGCCACCACACCAAGCTACTTTTTCAAAATTTTTATCAGAGACAGCATTCTGCTCTTGCTCAGGCTGGTCTTGAACTTGTGAGCTCAAACAATCCACCTGCCAGGGCCTCCCAGGGTGTTAGGATTATAGGCATGAAGCTTGGCCCATCTTTCTTTCTTTCTTTTTTTTTTTTAATCAGAGTTTAAGTTCCTCTGGGAAATTACAGAAGACACAGGATCCCAGGAGGGAAATCATGAGCTTTCGGGGTCTGAAGCTGAGAAGACCCTTCATTTTCTCCACACAGGATCAGACCTGCTTGCAGAAGAGGGCACCTACTAGTGAGGACCTCAGACATAGTCCTTTTTTAGTGAATGTAAAGGTCAATTGCCAGGCTTTGTCTTTTATGACTTGACTTTGAAATTTGCTGAATTGTAGCAACCCGGGAACTGAGCCACAACACAGCAGACTGGGGGTTCCTCCTTAAGCAGGAACCTTACCCAAGCGAGCGCCTGGGGTCTGGCAGACAAAGGAAGAGAAAGGTTGCAACAATTACACACATACAATGTTCTGACCAATGAGAGATGATACAATGCCAGCCAAGGCTAACAGGAACCTTCTTGAGTCCAAGAGTCAGGACTATTTATTTAGAAAATCAGGGGTGTCTTTTTAAAAGGCAAAAAGTAAAAAGGTAACGCCTTCGTGCTTCAATTAAACAGACAGTTCTTTGTTTGAGAAAGAAAGTTGTCAGGCTGAAGGATGGGGAGTACTAAGTTACAAATCAAAGAATACTTGGGGGAAAAGATAAGAAAGGAAAGTTACAGCCTTCAGGTCAAAGTGCATGAAGCTGCAAGGTATCTGCCAGGGCAATTATCAATTACTCTCTAGTTTTATTTATATCGTTGTCTCTAAGCTATCGGTCTCTAACTAGACATTTCCCAGACTACTTTCTTATCTACTGTGCTGGACATTCCAACTACTTATACCAGCATAGGTATGAATTGCAATGGGGGAGCTGAAACTCAGGGCCATAATCTGCTGGGGATTTCACAGGGGAATGCAGCCTACTCTAGCTTTCACCCACATTGAATGACTGATGAACATTTATACTCAGATTTTAAATCCAATTCAGAAAAAGATTTACATATAAGCCATACACAAATAAAGGGAATTGAACACAAAAAAAATCCCTTACCCAAAATAGGTTTTGCAAATATTTTCTTCCATTCTGTGAATTGCTTTTTCACATTGTTGATAAAGTCATAAGACACACAATTTTTTTTTTCATTTTTAGGGAGTTTCACTAGGCTATTTTTTTCTGCCTGTGCCTTTGATGTTATAACCAAGAAAATCATTACCAAATCTAATGTCATGAAATCTGTGCCCTAAGTTTTCTACTAAGAGTTTTATAGTTTTAGATCTTTCAGTTAATCTTTGATTCATTTCAAGTTATTTTTTAAATATGGTGTTAGGTAAGGGTCAAACCTGATTCTTTCCCATTTGGATATCCTGTTTTCTCACCACAGTTTGTTGAAAGACTGTCTTTTCTCCATTAAACCATTATGCAAGAGTTCATTTCTGGCCTCTCTATTCTGTTTTTTGTATTTTATTTTTCTTTTTTTGAGACAAGAGTCTCGGTAGAGTGCTGTGATGTCACAGCTCACAGCAACCTCCAACTCTTAGGCTTAAGGGATTCTCTTGCCTCAGCCTCCCAAGTAGCTAGGACAATAGTCACCTGCCACAATACCTGGCTATTTTATTGTTGTAGTTGTCATTGTTGTTTTGCAGGCCCAGGCTGGATTCAAACCTGCTAGCCTTGATGTATGTGGCTGGTGCCTAGCCCCTAAGTTACAGGTGCTGAGCCTGGGCTCTGTATTCTATGTCACTGGCTTATACCACACTGTTTTTACTTCCATAGCTTTGTAGTAAGTTTTGAAATCAGGACGTTTGAGTTCTTCAGCTTCTTTTTTAGGATCATTGTGGCTATTCAGTGTTCCTAGATATTCTGTGTGAATTTTAAGATGAGTTTTTCTATTTGGAAAAAACATCATTGGGATTTTAATAGGGACTGTATTGAATCTGTAGACCAATATGGGTGGTATTGACATTAAAAATATTAATACTTCCAATCCATAAACAGAGGATGTCTTCCCATTTATTTATGTCTTCTTTACTTTCTTTCTAGTAGCTTTCATTGTAGAGGTTTTCAATTCCTTGGTTAAGTTCATTTCTAAATATTTTGTTCTTTTTGATCTGCACATAATTTTTTTTAAAAATTCCTTGTCATAGGCTCGGTGCCCATAGCATAGTAGTTACAGCACCAGTCACATATCTTCAAACCTGGCCCAGGCCAGCTAAACAACAATGACAACTGCAACAAAAAATAGCCAGGCGTTGTGGCAGGCATCTGTAGTCCCAGCTACTTGGGAGGCTGAGGCAAGAGAATCATTTAAGCCCAAGACTTGGAAGTTGCTGTGAGCTGTGACACCACAGCACTCCAGTGAGGGTGACATAGTGAGACTCTGTCTCAAAAAAAAGAAAGAAAGAAAAATTCCTTTTCATAAATTTAACAGAAATTGTTAATATAGAGAAATACGACTGATTTTTGTGTGTTGACTTTATATCCTATAACTTTTCTAAGTTCATTGACTAGATAGTTCCACCAGTTTTTTTTGTGTATGTGTGGAATCTTGAGTATTTTCTACATACAAGATTACATCATCTGGAGACATACAATTTTGTTCTTTCTTTTCAATTTGAATGTCTTTTATGTCTTTTTCTTACCTAATTGCTCTGGTTAGAACTTCCAGTACAGTGAGGAATAAAAGTAACAAAAGCAGTGAGAAATAAAAACAAAATCCAAATCAACTGAACAGTTGCCAATCAACTGAACAGACCCCTTCTTGGCTGACCGGACCCCAGAGAAAACTTAAAACAGATTTCCTGCCTAATGATGGGCAGGGGAGGTTGAGCACACCTTTAGGCTTCTTCCCCACACATTAAACAGACCAGTCCTTTGGAAAGACACACTGTACTACTGATTTCTCAGTTGCACATGTGCGTGTTTCTCCCTTCATAAATAGTCATGACTCTTCCTATAGCTTATTAAGTATGGTATGTAGACTCAGACTCTCCTTATAGCACAAATCCTATTCCCTTTACCCTTCCCTCAAAGTGCTTACTCTTGACTTCCGCTTGAGGCTTTGCTTCCCAGCCTACAAGACGGCCAGTCCACAGGTTGCAACTCTTGTCATTCATCAGTTGACAGCAGGTATCCTTACCTTGTTCTTGATCTTAGAGTAAAAGCTTTTAGTCTTTGAATATTGAGAAGGTAAAAGTAAGAACTGAAATTATAAAACTCTTAGAAGAGTTTATAGGACTAAACCTTTATGATGTTGAGTTAGGCAATGATTTCTCAGACATGATACCAAAAAGTACAAGTAAAAAAAACTATATATGTGTGTGTATACATATATATAATACACACATATATATGCACACACACATATATGTGTATAAATTAGGTGTAATCAAAATCAAAAACATTTTAAAAAGCAAAAAATTCAATCCAAAGAATAGGAGAAATATTTGCAAATTGCATATCTGATAAGGGACTTGTAACCAGAATACATGAAGAACACTTACAATTCAATAACAAAAAGGAAAATAAATGGGCAAAGTGTATGAATAGGCATTTGTTAATAAAAAGATATAGAAAAGGTGAATAGAGGAAGATGGGAAGATGGAGGACTGAAGCCAGCTTTCCACAGAGGCTCCTGTCCTGAAGGAGAGTTAGGGGACGAAAATTTAGCAAGTAACCTGATGGTTTCGAGCAACACCAAGCGAGAAAGTTGAAGAACGCACATCAACCCCACTGAGGAGAGCTGCGACCACAAGGAAGCAAACAAAAGGTACAAAACCCATCACCAAGCGGACGGGAGTCCCCCCTCCCCCACCTGATCGGCTTAAGGGCCCCACAAACAAAAGGGCAGAAATCAAAGGCCATCCCACTACACTTCACAGGAGAGACCTACTACAAACTGGACCTACCTCCCTTACTAGGATGCCCAGGTATTCTCTTGCCAGGCATAAAACTGTATAAATCTGTAAATATCCTTTGCCGGCAACTCTGAGCACCCAGCACTTCCCTCCACTCTCTCTGAGGTCTGAAAGCCTGTCCCCCAGGAGTTCGGATTCTTGGGTGACTCCTAAAGGGGAGAGGACAGTCCCCGAGCTGCGGCTGGTCAGCACTGATTCTGGGGCACGGGAGAGAGGTGAGGACAGTCAGCAGAGGGAGACTCTCACCAGGGCAGCACTTCCCCAGGCGAGGTGCAGCAGCCCTCCTTGGGCAACAATACAACCAGGCATATAACTGAGTCAAACTCGCTACAAGCTGCTCTGAGCTCCCTGCTGCTTTGAGCTCCTGGTGCTCCCCCCGCCCTCGCTCTGTGGTCCGGAGACCTGGGTGCCTGCCATGGGACCGGGCAGGGAGCCGGGTGGAGCTGAGTCTGTTTTTCGCTGCCTGGCGGTTCTGGGCTCCAGCTGCTCCCTCCACCCTGCCCCCCACTCTGAAGCCTGAAGGTTTCTGCTGCGACGGTACAACCAGGCGAGAGACTGGGAGGAACTGAATTTGCTCACTGTCGACCGGGCTCCCTATGGCTCGGAGCCCCTGCTGGCTCTGGGCTCCAGGTGCTCCCCCACCCTCACTCTGTGGTCTGGAGACCTGAGTGCTGGCTGTGTAGCCGGGCAGGGAACTAGGGGGAGCCGAGCCTGTTCACTGCCCAGTGGGCAGTTCTGGGCTCCAGCCGCTCCCCCCCACCCCGCCCCCCACTCTGAAGCCTGAAGACTTGAGCTGCAGCAGTACAACTGGGTGAGAGACTGGGAGAAACTGAATTTGCCCCCTGCCAACTGGGCTCCCTGCAGCTCTGAGCCCTTGCTGGCTCTGGGCTCCCAGTGCTCACCCCGCCCTCGCTCTGTGGTCCGGAGACCTGAGCACCTGCCATGTGGCCGGGCAGGAAACAGGGTGGAGCCGAGTCTGTTCGCTGCCCAGCGGTTCTGGGCTCCAGCCGCTCCCTCCACCCCGCCCCCACTCTGAAGCCTGAAGGCTTGAGCTGCGGCAGTACAACTGGGCGAGAGACTGGGAGGAACTGAATTTGCTCACTGTAGACTGGGCTCCCTATGGCTTGGAGCCCCTGCTGGCTCTGAGCTCCCGGCACTACCCCCCACCCTCGCTCTGTGGTCTAGAGACCTGAGCACATGCCGTGTGGCTGGGCAAGGAACTGGGTGGAGCTGAGTCTGTTCGCTGCCTGGCGGTTCTGGGCTCCAGCCACTTCCCCACCCTACCCTCACTCTGAAGCCTGGAGGCTTGGGCTGCGGTGGTGCGGTGGAGCCAAAGATTGGGAGGAATTAAGTGAGCTTGCTGCCAGTGGCTCTGAGCTCCCAGCACCCCACCACACCCTCACTCTGGGATCTGGAGGCCTGTCCCCCGGGAGTCCAGATTCTTGAGGGATTTGTCAGGGCGTGGACAGTGCCTGAACTGCGGCTGATCAATCCTGACTCTGGGACATAGGAGTGAGGCTGGGGGAGACCCACATCAGAGCGGCAGTTCCCGAGGCAGCTGAAGCCATACCCCCTGCCTCCCTGGGCAACCAGAGGAGGCCACCCCTGAGTATAGGATTTGCCTGAGGTGACTCACAGACCCCGGAAACATCCAGGGTAGGGCCGACTCAGAGAACTGAGACTTCAACCCAGAGTAAGTGCTTCACTGAGGTCAAACAGAAGCCAGCTGACAATAAGTCAGAACCACTCAGCCCCACCACACCAGACAGGGCCCCAGTCTCTCAGGCTACAACACTGAATGGGCCCTCAACAAAACCCTAGGGGAAAAATCAAAGGGAGTAAGACCATGGGGCGGAATCAGCGGAAAATGTGATGGTAACATGAATAACCAGAATAGATCAACCCCCCTAAGGAAAGAAATGGTGGATGTAATTGAAGATCCCATTCATAAACACCTGGCAGACATGTCAGAAATTGAATTCAGAATTTGGACTGCATACAAGATTGATTAAATGGAATTAGGAATCTGAGGAGAAATTCAAAAGTTGTCTCAAGAATTTAACGAATTTAAAGACAAAACCACCAAAGACTTAGACACACTGAAGCAAGAATTTGCAGCCCTTAAAGATATGAAAAATACAGTAGAATCCCTCAGTAACAGAATGGACCAAGCAGAAGAAAGGATTTCTGACATCGAAGATAAAGCCTTCAAACGCTCCCAAACTCTCAAAGAGGAAGAGAAATGGAGAGCAAAAATGGATCTTTCTCTTAGAGAGCTCTGGGATAATTCGAAGAAGGCAAATATACGAATAATAGGAGTTCTGGAAAACAATGAAGTGGCATTGATGGGCACAGAGGCCCTTCTGCATGAAATTATGAAAGAGAATTTTCCAGACATGCCTAGAGATTCTGAAATTCAGATAGCAGACAGTTTCAGAACTCCAGCACGATTCAACCCCAATAAGTCATCCCCCAGACATATCATAATTAGCTTCACTAAAGTCAACATGAAGAAGAAAATTCTCAAGGTTATCAGGTGAAAGAAAGCCATTACCTACAAAGGTAAAACATTAGAATGACTGCAGATCTCTCTGCTGAAACTTTTCAAGCCAGAAGAGGGTGGTCATTGACTTTTAATCTCCTAAAGCAAAACAACTTTCAACCCCAGATCTTGTACCCAGCTAAACTGAGTTTCATCTATGATGGAGAAATTAAATACTTTAACGACATTCATATGTTGAAGAAATTTGCCACAACCAAACCAGCTCTTCAGGATATTCTCAGACCTATCCTCCGTAATGACCAACCCAATCCTCTACTACAAACGTAAACTCACTCAGAAACTCCTGATCAAACTCCAACTTCTACAATGGCGAAAAGATTAAAATTGTCCACTGGACTTTTGAAAAACTCGATACCCAAAATTTCACCAAACTTATCAATAATCTCCATTAATGTGAATGGCTTAAACTGTCCTCTAAAGAGACATAGGTTAGCTGACTGGATACAAAAACTCAGACCAGATATCTGTTGCTTACAAGAGTCACATCTTAACTTAAAAGACAAATACAGACTCAGGGTGAAAGGATGGTCATCCATATTTCAGGCAAATGGTAACCAGAAAAAAGCAGGTGTTGCAATTTTATTTGCAGACACAATAGGCTTTAAACCATCAAAAGTAAGGAAGGACAAGAATGGTCACTTCATATTTGTTAAGGGTAATACTCAATATGATGAGATTTCAATTATTAATATCTATGCACCCAATCAGAATGCACCTCAATTCGTAAGAGAAACTCTAACAGACATGAGCAACTTGATTTCCTCCAGCTCCATAATAGTTGGAGATTTTAACACTCCTTTGGCAGTGAGGGATCGATCCTCCAACAAAAAGCTGAGTAAAGAAATTTTAGATTTAAATCTAACCATCCAGCATTTAGATCTAGCAGACATCTACAGAACATTTCATCCTAACAAAACTGAATACACATAATTCTCATCAGCCCACGGAACTTACTCCAAAATCGATCACATCTTAGGTCACAAATCTAACCTCAGTAAATTTAAAGGAATAGAAGTTATTCCATGCATCTTCTAGGACCATCCTGGAATAAAACTTGAGCTTAGTAACAACAGGAATCTACATACTCATGCAAAAACATGGAAGTTAAATAACCTCATGCTGAATGATAGCTGGGTCAGAGATGAGATCAAGAAGGAAATTGCCAAATTTTTGGAACAAAACGACAATGAAGACATGAACTATCAGAACCTCTGGGACACCGCAAAGGCAGTTCTAAGAGGGAAATTTATAGCGCTGCAAGCCTTCCTCAAGAGAATGGAAAGAGAGGAAGTTAGCAACTTAATGGGACATCTCAAGCAACTGGAAAAGGAAGAACACTCCAACACCAAACCCAGTAGAAGAAAAGAAATAACCAAAATCAGAGCAGAACTAAATGAAATTGAAAACAAAAGAACAATACAACAGATCAATAAATAAAAAAGCTGGTTTTTTGAAAAGGTCAACAAAATAGATAAACCGTTGGCCAACCTAATCAGGAAAAAAAGAGTAAAATCTCTAATCTCATCAAGCAGAAATGACAAAGACGAAATAACAACAGACTCCTCAGAAATCCAAAAAATCCTTAATGAATATTACAAGAAACTTTACTCTCAGAAATATGAAAATCTGAAGGAAATGGACCAATACATGGAAGCTCATCACCTTCCAAGACTTAACCAGAATCAAGTGGAAATGTTGAACGGGCCCATTTCAAGTTCGGAAATAACATCAAACATACAAAACCTCCCCAAAAAAGAAAAGTCCGGGACCAGATGGTTTCACATCAGAATTCTACCAAACCTTTAAAGAGGAATTAGTACCTATATTACTCAAACTGTTCCAAAATGTAGAAAAAGAAGGAAGACTCCCCAACACGTTCTATGAAGCAAACATCACCCTGATCCCCAAACCAGGAAAAGACCCAACAAAAAAAGAAAATTATAGACCAATATCACTAATGAATATAGACGCAAAAATATTCAACAAGATCCTAACAAACAGAATCCAGCAACATATCAAACAAATCATACATCATGATCAAGTTGGCTTTATCTCAGGGTCTCAAGGCTGGTTCAATATATGTAAATCTATAAATGTAATTCAGCACATAAACAAAGTAAAAAACAAAGATCATATGATCCTCTCAATCGATGCAGAAAAAGCTTTTGATAACATCCAACATCCCTTCATGATCAGAACACTTAAGAAAATTGGTATAGAAGGGACATTTCTTGAACTGATAGAGGCCATATACAGCAAACCGACAGCCGATATCATATTGAACGGCATTAAATTGGAATCATTTCCACTTAGATCAGGAACCAGACAAGGCTGCCCATTGTCTCCATTGCTTTTTAACATTGTAATGGAAGTTTTAGCCACCGCAATTAGGGAAGAAAAGGCGATCAAGGGCATCCACATAGGGTCAGAAGAGATCAAACTTTCGCTCTTCGCAGATGATATGATTGTATATCTGGAAAACACTAGGGACTCTACTACGAAACTCTTAGAAGTGATCAAGGAATACAGCAACGTCTCAGGTTACAAAACCAACATTCATAAATCAGTAACCTTTACATATACCAACAATAGTCAAGTTGAAAAAACAATTAAGGACTCTATCCCATTCACAGTAATGCCAAAGAAGATGAAATATTTGGGAGTTTATCTAACAAAGGATGTGAAAGATCTATATAAAGAGAACTATGAAACTCTAAGAAAAAAGATAGCCAAGAATGTTAATAAATGGAAAAACATACCATCTCGTGGCTGGGAAGAATCAACATTGTTAAAATGTCCATACTACCCAAAGCAATATATACCTTCAACGCAATCGCTATTAAAGTTCCACTGTCATACTTTAAAGATCTTGAGAAAACAATACTTCGTTTTATATGGAATCAGAAAAAACCTCAAATAGCCAAGACATTACTCAAAAATAAAAACAAAGCAGGAGGAATTATGCTACCAGACCTCAGACTATACTACAAATCGATAGTGATCAAAACAGCATGGTATTGGCACAAAAACAGAGAAGTAGATGTCTGGAACAGAATAGAGAACCAAGAGATGAACCCAGCTACTTACCGTTAGTTAATCTTTGACAAGCCAATTAAAAACATCCAGTGGGGAAAAGATTCCCTATTTAACAAATGGTGCTGGTTGAACTGGATGGCAACCTGCAGAAGACTGAAACTGGATCCACACCTTTCACCACTAACAAAGATAGACTCTTACTGGATTAAAGACCTAAACTTAAGACATGAAACTATAAAAATACTAGAAGAGAGTGCAGGGAAAACCCTTGAAGAAATTGGGTTGGGTGAGTTTTTTATGAGAAGGACCCCCCGCGCGATTGAAGCAGCTTCAAAAATACACTTTCGGGACTTGATCAAACTAAAAAGCTTCTGCACAGCCAAGAACACAGTAAGTAAAGCAAGCAAACAGCCCACAGAATGGGAGAAGATATTTGCTGGTTATGTCTCTGACAAAGGTTTAATAACCAGAATCCACAGAGAACTCAAACGCATTAGCAAGAAAAGAACAAGGGATACCATCACAGGCTGGGCAAGAGAATTGAAAAGAAACTTCTCTGAAGAAGACAGGCGAGTGGCCTTCAGACATATGAAAAAATGCTCATCATCTTTAATCATCAGAGAAATGCAAATCAAAACTACTTTGAGATATCATCTAACTCCAGTGAGACTAGCCTATATCACAAAATCTCAAGACCAGAGATGTTGGCATGGATGTGGAGAAAAGGGAACACTTTTGCACTGCTGGTGGGAATGCAAATACATTCCTTTTGGAAAGATATATGGAGAACACTTAGAGATCTAAAAATAGATCTGCCATTCAATCCTGTAATTCCTCTGCTGGGCATATACCCAGAAAACCAAAAACCACATCATAACAAAGATATTTGTACCAGAATCTTTATTGCAGCCCTATTCATAATTGCTAACTCATGGAAGAAACCCAAGTGCCCATCGATCCACGAATGGATTAACAAATTGTGGTATATGTACACCATGGAATACTATGCAGCCTTGAAGAAAGATGGAGACTTTACCTCTTTAATGTTTACATGGATGGAGCTGGAACATGTTCTTCGCAGTAAAGTGTCTCAAGAATGGAAGAAAAAATATCCAATGTATTCACCCCTACTATGAAACTAACTTAGGACCTTCACATGAAAGCTATAACCAAGTTACAACCTAAGAAAAGGGGGAAGGGGGAAAGCGTGGGGAGGGAGGGGGGAGGTGGGTAGAGGGAGGGGGATTGAAAGAATCACACCTGTGGTGCATCTTACAAGGGTACATGTGAGCCTTGGCAAATATGGAATGTAAATGTCTTGGCAAAGTAACTAGGAAAATGCCAGGAGGGCTATGTCAACTAATGAGATGAAAACGTGTCAAATATTCTATGAAACAAGTGCATGGTGCCCCATGATCATATTGATGTACACAGCTATGATTTAATAAAAAAAAGAAAGAAAAGGTGAATAAGCACATGAAAGGATTTTCAACATCTTTAGCCATTAAGGAAATGCTAAACAAAATCACAGTGAGATATCGCTTCATACCTACTAGGATGGCTATACTATTTATTTATTTATGGGAGAGAGTCTCACTCTGTCACCCTGAGTAGAGCACCGTGGTGTCATAGCTCACAGCAACCTCAAACTCCTGGGCTGAAGAAATGTTGCTTCAATCTCCCTAGTAGCTGGGACTGAAGGTGCCTACCCCCACACTTGGCTAGTTTTTCTATTTTTTGTAGAGACAGGGTCTTGCTCTTGCTCAGGCTGGTCTCAACCTCCTGTGCTCAAGGGATCTGCCCACCTCAGCCTCCCAGAGTGCTTATACTTATTTTAAATCAACAAAAAGTGCTGGCTGGATGTGGAGAAGTTGAAACCTTCATGCGTTGGTAGTGGGGTCAATTTGGAAAAATACTTTGGCTGTTCCTCAATATGTTAAAAATACAGTTATCATACCACTTGCCAATTCCACCCCATTTCTCTCTACCCAAGAGAAATGAAAATGTATGATCCACACAAAAACTTGTAATGAAAATTTATGGCAACATGATTCACAATAGTCAAAAAGTGCAAACAACCCATATGCCCATCAACATATAAATGGGTAAATAAACTATGGTATACCCAGACAGTGGAATATTATTTATTCATAAAAAAAGAATAAACTACTGATACATGCTACCCAAACTTCCCTCTCCCACCCTTAGAAGGTTTGAGAACCTTCTACTAATTCTAATATTTATCATTAGTGGTCTAAGATTTTACAATCATTTTCTGGTGTGTGTTGTTCCTCAATTTTCCCACAGTCCTCAAGGCACTTGAAAAACCCTTTCAGTCTGAAGACCCACACCTATTCATCATGGACATGTTCAACTCACTACGGACAGCTTCCTGCCCTGGGTCTCTGTGTCCCTCCTCCTAGTCTGGTGGAGGATAGGCCTTGACCACCCCATCTGGGTCTCCCAACAGTGCACACTAATGGTTTTGTTTTGTTTTAGACAGAGTCTCAAGCTGTGCCCTGGGTAAAGTACTGTGATGTCATAGCTCACAGCAACCTCCATCCTCTTGCCTCAATTTTTCCATGTTTAGTAGAGTGGGAGTGGGTCTTGCTTTTTTGCTCAGGCTGGTCTTAAACTGGTGAACTCAAGCAATCCACCTGCCTCTGTCTCCCGGAGTGCTAGGATTATAGGCATGAGCCCCCGTGCCTGGCCACACACTTGTGGTTTCTGTACTATTGCATTTCTCTGCACTCTGACAGAATTTCTTGCATATTTCCAGATATTTTGCTCAGCTATTGGCTAGGATTGGGAAGAGACACACAGGACTCTGAGGGTCACCAAGAACCTGTTTCTGGTACGTTTGTAATTATTTGGTAAATGGAACATTTGTTTTATGACTTTTATCTGTAAATATACTGCATTCTACAACTTTTTAAAAAGTTGAACAAATTTTCTTGTCCTTGGGGCACTCCTTTTTCTCAATAGCTGTTCTCATCTGTGAATGTCTCTGAGGATACTCAGAGTTTTTTTCAAGATTCTCTCCTCTTCCTTTAACTGTTTCTTTATTTCCATGGCTCTGGCTTTTCTCCAGTGTTTGGTGACCTTTGGCACCAAGGGATGGCAATTTTTGCCTCACTGGCCTTTGCCCTGACCGAAAAGTTTATGCTTGGCCTTAAGGGCTCTGTGGGAGGGAAGAGACCCTCCTGTCCCAGGGAAGGGCCCCCAACCCCCTCTAGAGACCACTCCATATGCTCAGGGGATTCAGTAATCTCCTCCACAGTAGGGAATATGCAGGTGGGTCCTGGCAGGCCACTCACAAGGGCCTTGGAGCCTCTCCCTGTGGCACTTGTGAAACAGAGCAGCAAACATGGCTCTGTGACAACACACATTTCTCTGGAAAGATGCTTTTGAAGACAGAGCACCCACGTACACACACACATCTCTTGCCTGGGTCACTGCATTCCTTAATAGATAAATAACCCCAGCCCTTGCCTTTTCCTACACATAAGACAACATCAGATGGGGGTAGTGATTATACCTCTGAAATCTATAATCAAATGTACCCTTACACCCAAACCTTGATAGAATTTGCTTTAATGTAACTTCTGAACAAATTAGGCTTGGAATACTGAATCTTCACCATCTGTATATAAATTGTGACCAAAATACTGTGTTGGAGGAAGCAGACAGAACTGCTCTTGGGCTATAGACTTTGGACTGTAGACCACAGTAACACTGTGAATAAAACTAACTTTAATTCTCTATGAGCTTGTCCCATGAAGGGACCCAAAGCACATGATCCAGGATTATTGCAACAGTGCCATGCCTGGTGCCAGCACATAGAGTCCTTCTGGCTCCCCAAGGGCTGCAGACAACTATATGAGTCTCTCCTGGGTCTTGGGCCTCCTACTTGTTGATGGTCCTGTGCTTTATTTGACTAATTGTTTTTACTCCTTGACAAAGGGGTAAGTCCTTCCTTAAGATTTCTGTTTCTCAAGAAGGGGAATTCTCCTAGTTGAAAGCTACTAGGGAAAAATGGCTTCCTGTTAAACATATAGATAGTCCCTGATGGTAGGGGTTACTAAAGGAAACTTACCACTAAAATGGCCAAAAGTGAGGCTCTTAAACATTAGGCCCACCAGATTTCAAGGACTCTAACCATCTTCTTATTATGGCCCACTCTTCTGCACATTTTAAACTGATGGGCAAGGCCAGACACTGGGCTTATGCCTGTAATCCTAGCACTCTAGCAGGCTGAGACGAGTGGATGGCTTGAGCTTTGGAGTTGGAGACCAGCCAGAGCCAAAGCAAGACTCCATCTCTAAAAATAGCTGGACAATGTAGCAGGCACCTGTAGTCCCAGTTACTTGGGAGGCTGAGGCAAGAGAATCACTTGAGCCCAATAGTTTGAGGTTTCTGTGAGCTATGATGCCACAGCACTGTACTTGTTGCCTCAGCAACAAAGTGAGACTCCGTCTCAACAAAATGAAAATAAAAATAAATAAACTGATGGGCAAATTGCTGTAACTGGCTCCATAAGCAAACAAAAACCATTTTTAATGGGTTTTGGGTTTGGGGTTTTGTGGGGTTTTTTTAGTTTTTTAGTTTTGTTTCAAGTTCCCAGGCCAGTAAGATTTACTGACCAGAACTTTGAAACTGTCTGTCCCACTGATACATTCCCTTTTGAGTTTCTTTCCCAGGAATGGCAGAGCTCCTTGCAGCCACAAGCCTTACCCCACCTGTTTGTCCAGAAAGACAGTGATACACCACCACAGATTGTGCCCAAGGACCACAGAGCAGGTGCTCAAGACCGAAGAATGACCAATGTTAATCCCTAGCTCATTATAATACTAAACTCTCTTCTCATATCCAATTCTTGTTCATGAGAAGTGTGCAGTAGCATGATTCCTCACCGTGTTTGTATGCCCAGAGCTCCACCCCAAACATGTAATGATGTCACAGCTCTCATGCATTATTCTTTTTCACCTCCATAGAAACTCCTTGACCCTGTTGGTTGGGGAGACAGATTTGAGGTGGCTGTGCAACCCACAGCAGACGCATCTCCTTCAGTGAATCCTCCTTGACAGTCCTTATCTTTTCAGCCATTGATTCTCTGTGCTGGAGCAATGTGAGCACCTGTACCCCGTGGGTTCCTTAACATTGTATCAATGAAAATTCAGAGGTCAAATGGTCAATCTGCAACTGTAGAGTTAAAATATAGAGTTTTCTAAATTCTCTATTTATGTCTTTATTACTTTTCTGCCTAATTTAAATCTGGTGACTTTTCTACTGGTGGTGACATAAAAATTCACAGTTTAGGCAGTAACTAGTTCAAGGCTACTTGGAAATTTTGTTTGTCTTATACAATTTAGCCAGTTCTAGCTAAAATGCAAACATTAAAAATTTAACCTTAAATCCATTTAAAAATGTTTAAAAGGTAAAGTTTTAAAGATCAAACTGCCACAAAAATTGCTTTATTCAAAATTTTATTCTATAGTCTTCATTAAATTATCCATTGTGGAAAATAAAGTTTGTCCATATAAACTGATCCCAATTTAGTAAAAAAATATAATTTGGACCTAATCATCTTTTATAAATTGGTGAACCTGTATTATCCCATGGCTAAAATTCTAGAATGAAAGCTATTTTTATGTGTGTATGTCTGTTTAGACATGTTTATGCACAAGTACAGGTATTGTGATATATATTGAGTCTACATAGTACCAAATTGACTTATAAATAAATGTGCACTCACAAATTAGTACACTCAAATATTTTCCAGGTCACATGACTTCAGTAAATCCTTGATAAATAAGCTGCCTTTAACATTGTTGGTGAAATAAAAACTAAAACATCTTTCAATTATCAGCATACATTTTAAATCAACAATAATAACTTAGTTTTATTTATTAAAAACTTACGCACAGGTCATTTTAAATCTAGATAGGCAGTGACACCTTTGACTTGGGGAGGGAGTGTTTCATTTGGTGATTTTTCAAAGGACTTTGGTGGGAGCCCTATGGGAGGAACTGGGATTGCCTAGTAAGAAAAGAGTTCTGATGTGCTTACTTTGAGGCAAGGGAGTAAAGCAGAGCTAGACTCTGTCCTCATAACTCTGTACAGGCATTAGCCATGCAGTCTGTGTTAAGTACAATAGCCACTAATTGCTATCCCTACTGCAACAGATGTCTCTGTTACCTATATACCCTTAGGAGGGTACTTGTTGAACCTATGTAGTAACTTTGTAACTTCCCTAACCTTCTGTTGTCTTTGAGGACAGGTGGCCCTGCAACAAGGGCATGGGCCAACCTGACCTTTCCCTGATTCACAAGATTTTCACATGCACCCAAGCCCTAAAATGTATAAAAGGAAGGCCAGAGATTGAGTCAGCAGGCTCGATTTTCAGAACACTAGTCCACCGAGTCTCCTGGCTGGAGAATAAAGCCACTTCCTATTCCAACTTGTGCCTGGGGTCTTTTGTCTGTGTTGTCTCTTGCTACAATATGAACAATTACTTTATGTATTTTAAGGCAGTCATTTAGACAATTTGATTAAAAGTTGATTGTAGCGGCGGCACCTGTGGCTCAGTCAGTGGGGTGCCGGCCCTATATACCGAGGGTGGCGGGTTCAAACCCGGCCCCGGCCAAACTGCAACAACAACAACAAAAAAAAATAGCTGGGCGTTGTGGCGGCACCTGTAGTCCCAGCTACTTGGGAGGCTGAGGCAAGAGAATCACTTAAGCCCAGGAGTTGGAGGTTGCTGTGAGCTGTGTGATGCCATGGCACTGTACCTAGGGCCATAAAGTGAAACTCTGTCTCTACAAAAAAAAAAAAAAAAATTGATTGTAGGTTATGAACAAGGAACTAGAGACTGAAGAAGTTAATGCTGAGGAAGGCACATACACAGACCACAAAATCAGTATTGAGAACACCAGAAGTCTGCTGAATTGTTGCAGGAAGATGAAGTCCAATGGAGAGAAAGAGCACCCAAACACCATGTTTATAAGAGGAAGGGCTTTATTCACCAGCCAGGAACTTACAGCATAGAAGAATTCCAAATGGCTGTGCTCCCCGACTGGCTCGGTCTTTCCCTTTTTATCTTCAGTCAAAAAAGTTCCAACCCATAGGCACCTTTTTCATTGGCCAGTTTGAATTAAGTGGGAGATGCTATTCCAGCCCCCACAGAACTACAGGATTTCACAGAAGTGGAAATTTCCAAGTTCCAGGAAGTTAAATTTATAAATTCCCAAGAGCTGAGTCACCATGGAGAGGACCCTGCAGGTATATCCTTGTGGTCTCCTTGAGAAGACCTGTTCTCCTAGACCTCACCCTTCTCAGGTATCCTCTCTCATTCCCCCCTTTTGAGACTCCATTATATTTTAATTTGGGGTCTCAATATCAGCTTGCTTCTGCAGGTGCCAATATTAATCACTTTTCAGCACTTAGATTTTAGGGACTGTGATTCCTCTTGGGTTCTCTATTCAGGCCTTAATAGCACTGTAGTGGTAGTGGTGGGCTAATATACATACGAAGTTTTACTTTTCCCTCTGTCATATCCCTCTCCCCCTTTTGTCAAAGTCCAAAGTCCAATTAAGACAAGTCCCTTGAGGAGTTTCCTCAGGCTTCAGCTGTGCATTGACCAGCCAGCTCCCAGTATATGGCGGGAGCAGGGCATGTTGACTGTCTTAAAAGTTACTTTGCTTCCCATGGGGCAGTGAAGCTCTATTCAGCCAACTGTGATGAATCCAGGCGAGGATTCCTTTCACCTTCGCTACCATGCATGTGGTCAGGATGATGGTGTAAAGTCCTTTCTACCTTGGTTTGAGGGGGACCAGGTTCTGATCCTAGACCTAGACTTGATTCCCTTGATCCCACAGAGAAAGGATGTACAGACACAAAAGACTGTCTTTTGGTTAATTATTTAAGTGGAGATTTTTCTTGCTACTCTTCCTAGGGCTTTTGTCTGTCTAATTCTGTCTCTCCTAGTTCTTTTATGAGTCCTTGCTAAATTGCAGAGGATTGATGGAGGCCTCCTTGAATAACCAGTGGCAAGGCCTATAGCCAATTAAGCTTTGCTTCCTGGAAGAGTTTACCTCCTCTTATGGCCCTGTTTATGTGCTTTACCCTTCCTAAGCTTTGAGGCCTATAAGTCACATATAGGTTCTAGGTGATCTTCAAAACTTTAGCTATTATTTGCACTGATTCTGTTGTAAAGGCTAGTCTATTGTCAAATTTAAACCAGAGTGACAATCTAAACCATGGGATGATTTCTCTTGGCAACACTTTTACTACTTCAGAAGTCCTCTTCATCTTGGTGGGAAAGGCTTTTACCTATTCCAAGTATGTGCAGACCATCACCAGAAAGTACTTGCTCCCTTTACACCTGGGCATTTCAGTAAAATCTACCTGGAAGACCTCAAAGGGCATTGCCCCATACGACTGTATTCCTGGTGATACCATTGGTCCTAGGCATGCATTGAACTGGCTGTCAGTGACACACCATTAACTGACAGTTTGGGCCAGGGCTGCGAGGTGGGAGATGTAGAAGTGCCAGCCCAATATCTTCACCAAAGACTCCTGTACACTCCAGATGCGTGCTCTCATGCATGGCTGACACTATGGTGGCTCCTAGAAGCTGGGGGACTGCTACTTGTCCATCTGACATCTTTATCCATCCTCCCTCTATTTCCTGGCTCCCCTCCACTGCCAACCATTCCTTCTCCTCCTGGGAGTAGATAGGCATGAGCTCTGGAACCCATGGGATGAGGGGAGCTACTCTCAACACCTGGTAGGGCTTGGACGCAGCCCTTTTTGTCTCAGTATCGGCCCTAGCGTTCCCTTTAGTGATGGTGGAAGCATCTTGTTGATGTCCATGTCAGTGCATCACTGCCATTTTCCTGCATTTCCAACTGCCTCCAGCAACTACAGTATCTCCTGCTGATACTTAATGTCCTTTCCCCCAGAATTTAATAGTCCCTTCTCCTTGTACAATGCCCCCATGCACTTGGAGAGTCAGAAAAGCATACTTGGAGTCTGTGTAGATAGTCACACTTTTCCCTTGACTTAGTTCTAAGGCTCCAGTCAAGGCAATTAACTCAGCCTTCTGAGCCTATGCTCCTTGGGATAGGGGCTTAGCCTCTACAGTCTCTATTAAGGTGACCACTGTATACCCACCCCGCCCCTCACCTTGCACCATCACGTAACTGCTTCTGTCTACATACAAGTCCCAGTCTGCATCTGTCCAAGGCTGGTCATGCAAGTCAGGTCTGCTAGAATATACATTATCAATAACTTCGGTACAGTCATGCTCAGTCTCTCTTCCACTAACTGGAAGCAGTGTGGCTGGGTTCAAGGTGTTACATATTTCTATTGTTATGCATGGATTGCCACACATTAAGCTTTGTTAGTTAATCTTGCATTAGTGAGCCATAAATGTCCCTTAGTGTCCATTAAAGTGACCACAGAGTGGGGTACTTTCACTAGGAGATTCTGCCCTAGAGTCAGCTTATCACCTTCTTGCACCAACATGGCAGTGGCTGCAAGTGCATGGTGGCCATCCTTTCGAGACCCCGTCAAATTGCTCAGAGTGGTAAACTACAGGTCTTGGACAGGACCCAACCAGCTGGGTTAACACACCCACAGCCATCTTTTCTCTCTCTGAGACATACAAAGTGAAGGGCTTGGCCAAGTCTGGTAGCCCCAGTGCAGGTGCAGTCATCAGGGAGAAGGCACATTCTTGTTCTCCTCCCCATTCTAAGGGCTCTCCCTCCTCTCCTTTAGTTGTCTCATACAAGGGTTTGGCCAAGATGGCAAAGTTGGAAATCCAAAGGCAACAGAAGCTGACTATGCCTAAGAATTCCTGAACTTGCTTTTGGCTTGTGGGGGTGGAGAGGGAATTAATGACTTGCCTCCATTCCATGCCTAGATTCCTCTTCCCCTGCTGGATAGTAAATCCTAGTTAACATACTTGCCACTGGAAAATCTGGGCCTTCAATTTAGATACTTTATAGCCGTATACCTCTAGATGTCCTAAAAGACAGTCCATGCCTCAAGCACACCACTCCAGGGTAGGGTGTCCTATGAGGAGGTCATCAACATACTGGAGCAACACACACCCTAATTCTTCAGCCAGAAATTTCTGGAGATCATGAGCCAGTGCTTCACCAAAAATCATGGGAGAGTTTTTGAACCCCTGTGGCAACCTGGTCCATGTGTACTGGATTGAAGTTCTAGTGTCTGGTCTCTCCCACTGGACAGCAAACAGCCTCTGGCTTTCTGGAGCCAGCCTTATACTGAAAAAGGCATTTTTTTTTTTTAGAGCTCACTGGTGGGAAAACATCTTTAGCAGCTCACAAGGCTGTGCTTTATCTGGATTAGTAGTGCATTGTGCTCATTCTTAGGAAAGTACATATTGACAATTTATCAGAACAAACAGACTTCTGGTACAGGATGACAAACACATGAGTAGACGCCACAATCTTTAAACTTAAGCGGGTAACTGAGTATGCTAGGCAACATTTCTGATGCTGTGCATACTGGGGGCGCTGGGGGCAAAGCTCCGGGGAGCACGAACCACCTTCCCGTCGTTCTGTAACGCGGACAGCACTGCCTCACTACGGCTATATGCCGTGGGTGCGGCAGACCTAATAACCTTGCCCAAGGTGAGGGACTGCATTCATTCATTTGCTAGAAAGCTCATTCAGTTTGTAAAAGTATTTTTCCATCTACCAAGTTCTGGCCAAAATATCTCTCAGGGCCAATGTTTTTTACCCCTGGACAAAGGACTCATGCAGAAGTCCTCCGACTTGGGCTTCCTCCCCGCTGCCAGTAGCTTTGGTGCTCTTCACTTTCTCTGCATGGCCCTCTGTCCAACAAAATCCCATTTTATCACTGATCTGTGGCCTCTGGGCTCAATTCTCAAATCCCCCAAACCAAGGACTCACTGAAGAAATTCCAGTAACAAAACCACAACACAGTCATCCTTTCTGATGTCTTTTCATTTTTCCCCTAAGTCTCACATGGCCACATGGTCATCAAAGACTAGATCTGTGTCTGAGACAGAAAGCAGAAAACCTGGAACTTCCAGTTTCTCTCAGAATAGCCAGGGGACAAAGTTGGAGCAGGGAAGAAGAGACCACTCACACAATCATTTCACCCTGTGTGTGAGGTGGGGGGGCAAAACTCCACCTATTGTTACCTACCTCAGTCATTCTCCAAGCACTCACATGCACACAATTCCAAACCATTTCTTAACCTGGGAAAGCCTTGATTTCCCACTGGAACTGCCATTTAGCCATAGGAGGCAAACCAACACTCCCCTAGGCCCTGAAGTTGAACCTGAAGACAGGTTTAACTCCACCCTCAGGGTTCTCTCAGTCACACCACATCCACACACTCTCAAACACCTCTCGCCAGACCTGCCGGTGACCTAATGCCCCACAGGTTGATCAGACCCCCACTTCCACCCAAATGGTGGGAACCCCAGATCAACTATACCTTGCCTTAGACATCTCCCTGTGTAAATACCTGTTCCAGTTGCCAGTTCCTCCTGGTGTTTGATTCCTTGAAGACCCACCAAGGGGGTCCTTTGTCCAGCCACTTGAGGTGTCCACACAGGGAGGCCAAACTGCCTCTCTGACATGCTCAGTGGTTCTTGTCGACCAGGCTGATCAAGGGCCCCCCGCATGGGTGTTCAGAGGATTGGTGGCAACACCAGGTGCATCTGAGCCTGTTCTCTCCTAGGGTGGTTTCACTTCCCAGTCAGGGAACCAAAAATGTTGCAGGAAGATGAGGTCCAATGGAGAGAAAGAGCATCCAAACACCATGTTTATAAGAGGAAGGGCTTTATTCATAAGTCAGGAGCTTATGGCATAGAAGAATTCCAAATGGCCATACTCCCTGACTGGCTTGATCTTTCCCTTTTTATCTACAGTCAAAAAGTTGGCACCCATAGGCACCTTTTTCATTGGCCAGTTTGAATTAAGTGGGAGATGCTATTCCAGCCCCCCCAGAACTACGGGATTTCATAGAAGTGGAAATCTCCAAGTTCCAGGAAGTTTACAAATTCCCAAGAGCTGAGTCACCATGGAGAGGAGCCTGCAGGTATATCCTATGGTCTCCTTGAGAGGACCTGTTCTTCTCCTTGAGAAGACCTGTTCTCCTAGACCTCACCCTTTTTGTGTACCCTCTCTCAGAATAAGCAGCAGCTGAGGCCTGGCAGTTTTAGGACAAAGACTTGACTATCCAAGCCTTCACCTTTCTCGGGTGGGACTCTGGATAAAAGTCACTGAGAGGGGTCCGTGCTGAGGCAGGACGTGCCTATCAGTGAGAGTTCCGCTGTGAAGGAGGTTGGAAAAGATAATGAGCAGGTGTAGGATATGCAGGGAACAGTGCAAACACCAGATCTCATTAAGAAAGAAAAACATCTCTAGGGGTGAACATGCTTCTTTCCCCCCAGTTCTTGTTATGGCATGACATCAAACTGTCTGCCAGCAAGGTTCTGAAAGGCATTTGTGTACATGTTCTGATTGGGGGGTCTGCCTTCACATTCTGCTTCTAAGTTTTGTTGTTTCATTAACTGCATCCCAATTCTTCAGTTTAACATAAGAGTAGAGTCTAAGTAGTTAAAGAATAACTTAGCTATAGTGAAGAGTAGCTGAGTTAAAGTGATAAATGTGTATAGTGCCGTTTTTTACTTTCCCCCATTACTATTCATTTGTTGATTTCAATACACTGTAGGTAATACACCTGGACCATGCTACAAATGCAGTGAAGAAGGACTCTGGGTGTGATGTTGCCCTCGTCCTAGGCCCCTACCAGGGCCATGCCCTTTCTGCAAAAGAAAGGGCCATTGGAAGGCTGACTACTCTTTGGCCCAGAGAGGACATGGGGCCACCCAACCTGTGGCACCTACAACAGACTTGTTGAGTCTTGCCTCTTCTGAAGACTGATGGGACCCTGGCTTCTCTCACCCAATGAAGATCACCTCTGCAGAGCCAAGGGTAACCCTGATGGTGGCAGGTAGGACGATCACCTTCCTATTAGACACAGGAGCTAGCTTCTCAATTATTAAAGAGTTCAGTGGTCCTACCTCCCTGTCACCCACCTCTATTGTTGGGGTAGAGAGTTTTTCCCACTGTTCACATCAAACTCCTTTTTTTACACTGCATGATTGGCAATTTCTCATTTATACATTCCTTTTTGGTGCTGCCTTCCTGTCCAGTTTCCCTTCTGGGACATGACATACTTTCCAAATTAGGTACCACCCTCACTTTTGATCTTAAATTGATAGATGCTGACCCATCTCCTTCTGCCTCACTCTGCCTCATTCTTTCCCAAGCCATTAAAGACCCACTGCCCTGGCAAATTCCACCAAAGAAAGTAAATCCTAAAATTTGGGATACTCATAGTCTCCTGCTCTCCAATTCTTGTTAAACTAAAAGACCCCTCTATTTTTCCTTCTCCATGTCAATATCCACTTCCCCAATCTAGTCTCCTGAGACTCCAACCTATTATACAAAATCTCCTAGAAAAAGGGGTTTTATGACCTTCCCACTCACTAAAAAACCTAATGGCACCTATCTCTTAGTACAAGATCTAAGACTCATCAACTCTGCGGTCATTCCCATACACCCAGTAGTCCCTAATCTATACACCCTCCTATCAACAATCCCACCACAAACCACTTATTTCTCCATGCTAGACCTCAAAGATGCCTTATTCTCCATTCCCTTACTCCCTGATTGCCAGAACCTATTTGCCTTCACATGGACTGACCCTACTTCTCAGACTTATTCTCAACTCACTTGGACTGTAACTCCCCCAGGGATTTCGTGACAGCCCCCACTTATTTAGCCAGCCATTATCACAAGACTTTCAGTCCTATGATCCTTCTCCTTCAACCTTAGTTCAGTATGTTGATAACCTCCTGCTCTGTAGTCCCACCTTACATGATGCTAAGCAAAACACCTGTTCCCTCCTTAATTTCCTTGCAGATAGGGGATATCAGGTCTTTCCCTCAAAGATTTAATTATTCCAACAGGAATAATTAAATGTCCTTTTGTCCCCAGGTTTCAAAACTATTACCATAGACAGAAAAAGCCTTCTTTGCGACTTTCCTCTACCCACCACAAAACAAAACTCCTCTCCTTTTTAAAATTAGCTGGATTCCTCAGAGCATGGATTCCCAACTTTTCTCTCCTAGCTGCTCCTTTATATAATGCTACTCAAGGTGACCCTCATGAGCCTCCCCTAACCTCCATTTCCACTTCCTTTAAATCTCTACAGCATGCTTTATTAGAAATCCAGCCCTCCACCTTCCTGATCTTTCTCACGACTTCCTCCTCTATGTCACAGAAAACCGTGGTTTGCTCTCGATGTGCTTGAACATCAGCTAGGCCCCACCTTTGCTGAAGTTACTTATCTCTCAAAACAGATCACACTGTTCAAGGTTGGGCCCCTTGTCTCAAGGCATTGGCAGCCGCAGTTACTCTAATACAAGAATCAAAGAAACTCACTTTCAGTTCTCCTACTACTGTCCTGTCCCCTCATTCTCTATCTGATCTTTTAACATCTTCAAAATCTTCAAATCCTGCCACCATGCCGCATTCTTAACCTTCAAACCTCTCTCTTATCTGACCCATCATTATCTTTTAACACATGTCCCATACTAAATCCTGCATCCATCTTGCCTACTCCCTCTGACTCATCACCCACTCAGGATTGCCTCCAAACACTAGACACTCTTCTCTCTTACCTCTCCAACATACAAGAAGGACCTCTTCCTGATACTGATCTCCTCTTGTTTTCAGATAACAGTTCTTTTATGTACGAGGGAACTCATAAAATAGGCTATACAATTGTGTCCTCCAATAAGATCATCAAGGCACACTCTCTTTCCTCTTCCACCACTAACCAACAAGCAGAACTAATAACACTAACCAGAGCCTTCACCCTAGCACGAGATAAGTCTCTCACTATCTATAGTGACTCTAAGTACACATTCCACATATTATTATCCCATGCAGCTATATGGAAAGAGTGAGGCTTATGTAACACCAAAGGTAACCCTATTCTTGACTCTCACTTTATTATCAAACTACTAGAAGCTTCTAAATTGCCTAAGGCGATAGACATTGTCCATTGCCATTCACATCAATCTGACCACTCACCTATATCAAAGGGTAACAACTGAGCCGACCATACAGCACATATGGCTGCTCTCCCACACTCATCTCCTGACACCTCCTCTCACCTCCTGCTTATTTCTGCTCCTATTGCTGCTACAATAAAAGAAATGAATCAACCTCCCACTTGTGACCTCCTCATCTATCTCCATGAGTTGTTTCACCCCAACTCTCAGACTTTACCACAATTTCTCAAAACTTTCTTTCCTCTCTCATAGATAGATTCAAAATTTCTAAATCAACTTGCATCATCCTATAAGTCTGCCAACACTCCAACCCACAAATAAAGTCTCGCCTCCCACACTTTCCAACTCACCAGGCTAGGGGACTTCTTCCTAGAACAGACTGGCAACTTGATTTCACACACATGCCTAAGGTCAAATGTTATAAATACCTCTTAGTATTAATAGATACCTTCTCAGGTTGGATTGAAGCCTTTCCTACTACAAACAAGAGGGCTACCACTGTTGCTTCTATCATACTAAAAAATATTGTTCCCTTCTTTAGGATCCCCTCTTCTTTACAGTCAGACAATGGACCTAAATTCACCTCCACCATTTCTCAAACCTTAACCAAGCCTTAGGTATCCCATGGCACTTCCATATTCCTTTCCATCCTCAATCTTCAGGAAAAGTTCAAAGGTCTCTTACACACTAAACTTCAGACCACCCCAGTTATGATTCCTAACATTTTATCTTTCAACCTTTCAAACCCTACATCTCTTAATTTAACAACTTGAACACACGAAACTAAACCTTTTGTGCCTTCACTCAATCAAGTCATCTTTACTTCAACTTAACTGACACCACTTCCCTATTGGGTCTAAACCCATCAAAGTACTCTAATATAGTCACTTTCCCTTCTAAGCCAAAAAGAAGTTATACAGAAAGTGCCATCCTTCCTTCCAGTTTCTCTGTGGAAAAAAATTATACCGAATTCCCCCGTCCACATTCAGAGTCTCTGTTCCGTAGTTGTGTTGCTACCTAATTTTAAAATTATTGCAGGAGCTGAACCTGTTCCAGTGCCTCCTCTATCTCTCTATCCAACAACCCATATGAAACAGACCACCCAAGTTGCCATACTTCCCTTACTGACAGTGGTGGGAATCGTGGCTGACATAGGCACAGGAACAGCTGGCATTTCCTACTCAATAACTCATTTTATTCAAACTCAACTCTCAAAGTTGTCTCAACAGGTAATTACTCAGTTGGTGGTCCAAACCTACACCCCAGATACAGCTCCTAACCTACAACAAAAAGAAAGTGTTCTTCGTGAATGGGCTACACTCTACTCCAGACCACAAGACTTTCCTGAACACCACTTCTAAACAGCCACCACTAAAAGGGAAGTCTAAAAGCAAAAACTTACATCCTCCCAGCGAAAAAAATCATAATCGCCTTCTAGTTGGTCAATTGAAACTACGAGCCCCTCTCAGCAGGAAGAAACTACAGAAGAAAGAACTCAACATCCCCATCCCAAAGCCAACCCCCTATTTTTAACATATCGAGAAGGGAGGAATGTTAGGTAACTGCCCCAGTCTCAAAACTTACCTCATCTCCTTGTCCCAATTACCCACTGAAAATTTCAAACTTATGGCCTACCCCTAACAGCTCTTCCTGCCAGAGCAGTAACTCCTCATTGGCTATTCTACCATCCTGGTCACCATTCTAAGACTTCCCCTAAGCGAACTTCTATAAAGGTGCGCTCTCTCTCTCTCTCTCTTCTTTTCTCTCCTCCTTGGTGCTACTCTGCAGCATCCCTCCCTCACCAATAAAGACCTTTCATACAAGCCTTGGTGGTCTGTGAGATCTCTGCCAGTCGAATACTGCCCTTTCACAGACTGCTGCTGAGAGCCCTGTGGATGCAGGAAGAGTGAAGGCCCATGGCTGCGTGCTGGGTCTTGGGGCCACCATAGAGGGAGGTATGACTCACCACTCTGAGTCATCCAAGTCAGGAACTTCTCTCACAGATTGGCCAGAGTGGAGCCAACTTTCTCTTCATAAACAATCTAACACCTGGAACAATGATAGCCACATCCTCTGGCACATTGCCTCTCTTTAAAGCTTGGATCAGCTGAGTTTGGAAAGGGGGGTGGGGAGAGAGGGTCCGTCATCCTGTGCTCACTGCCCACTCCTCCCTCCAACTCCACCACTCAGCCCTGCAGCAGCCTCGCCGCTCCTGTGCCAGGTGCTGCCCCCACGCTCCTTGCTGTGGCTATTGCCTCTCCCTGACCCTCTGCAGGAAGTTTGACCAGCTCCCAACTGCAGATCAAACTTTCTGAACATGTTTGGGTTGCACCTAGCACTTTTCCCTCCTCCCAGCCACATTTCTCTCTCCCTGGCACACACACAGTTACTTGTTTCTCTGGAGAACCTGGCTAATACAGACTGTGGAACTGAGAAGTGGAGTGTGGCTGTAACAAACACTTAAACATCTGCAAATAGCTTTAGAACTAGATAATAGTGTTAAGGTTCATGCTAGACATATGGACATTCGGGTGACCCTGAAGAGGTCCAGATGGAGATGAGGAGCAGTGACTGGAAACTGGAGAGTCTGTTTTGGGCAAAGAACTTGGCTGAGCCTCGTCCTAGGTGCAGAAGGCTGAACCCGAGTGCCATAAAATGAGTATTTAGCTGAGAAGATTGCTAAGCAAAGTGATGCTATAGTGGCTTTTTCCTCCTGCTGCTTGTAGTAAAATTAAAGGAGAGAGAGGAATTGATGAGGGAATAGTTAAGCAAAAAGAAACCACAACTTGAATATTTGAAAAATTCTCTGCCTATTCATATTGCAAATATGAAAAGGCATGTTTTGGTGGTTGGCTGGTTGTTTTCAGTAACACAGTCTTGTTCTGTCACCCAGACTGGAATGCCATGCTACAATCATAGCCTCATGTAGCCTCAAATGCCTGGGCTTACACAGTCCTGCAGAGGGATGTGCTGAAGAGACACTAAGGGTGTGGCTGAGCAATCACTTGGTGAAGAAATCATAGGTGTAACTCCTGCAAGCCAGGAATAAGAGATTTGATTACACCAGCAGAGAAGATGCCAGTTTGGACTGACAAGAGTGGAACCCAGTGGCAGCAGCTGTCAGAGGCCTTGGATTTTCCAGGACTGACCTACAGAGCTATTCAGCTGGAAACATGTACTGCTCTTCCAAGAAAAGTGAATAACTCACAGGTGACTCAGAGACTATAAGGCTGGCATGCCTACCCCAGACCCAAGGGACATGTCTGTTTCTTCCTTGGGTCCAGAGCCTGGGGATCCATCTCTGGTTTCTGTAGGCCAGGATGACCTCCCAGTGCCTCTGCACAAGGTGGCTGTACCCAGGGCACAGCCCCATCCAGGAGTGTGGCCCTTCAGCCTTAAGAAGCTCATGGAGTTGGTCTTGCTGGGTCCTGTACTTTCTTGGGACCTGAGTCCTTCCTGCTCTCTAATTTGTTCCTGTTCCACCCACCATTGTACGGGGAAGCCTGTAACTTATTTGATTTCACACTTCACAGCTGGATAGAAGTTTTGCCTCAGGATAAATCACAGCTCAAGTTTCACCCTAGCTAGTTTAGGTGATATTTGGATAAGACTTTGGACCACAGAGTTGATATTGTAATGAGCTAAGACTTCGGTGGCTACTGGGATGGAATAAATGCATTGCCCATGTGAGGACATAGATTATGGTGGGCCAGGTTCAGAATCCTATGGACTAAATTGTGTCCTCCAAAATTCTGGTGTTGAAGCCATAACCCCCAATATGCTTGTATTTGGAGATCAGGCCTTTGCAGAAGTAATTAAGGCTAAATGAGCTCACAGAATGGAGCAGACACAAAATAATACACAAATATAATCCCATTTACATAATGCTCAAAACCAGGCAAAAGAAATACATAGTATCACAAGTCAAGGCACTGCCTTTGAGGGTAGGTACTCAGTGGAAGGGCCCTGTGGACCAGGCGCTCTCAAACTTTTTAAACAGGGGGCCAATTCAATGTCCCTCAGACCATTGGAGGGCCGGACTATAGTTTAAAAAAAACAACTATGAACAAATTCCTATGCACACTGCACATATCTTATTTTGAAGTAAAAAACAAAATGGGAACAAATACAATTCATACCACTTCATGTGGCCCGTGGGCCGCAGTTTGAGGACACCTGCTGTGGACAGTCTTGGCCCGGGTACTGGCTACACGTGTGTCTATTTGTGAACTCTCATCATCCCCAAATCCAGGGCCACACAGCATCATCTCCCTTAACTCCCTCTCTTATCCCATTCCAACCCCCATCCCACCACTCCTTCATCTTGTGGAAAAATTATCCTCCATGAAACTGGTCCCTGGTACCAAAAAGGTTGGGAGCCACTGATCTAGATATTCATGACAGTTCAGTTTTTAGTATATACCTTATTTTTCTTATTTTTTAAGAGACAGAGTCTCACTTTATCTCCCTCAGTAGAGTACTGTCACGTCACAGCTCACAGCAACCTCCAACTCTTTTTTTTTTTTTTTGGCCGGGGCTGGGTTTGAACCCACCACCTCCGGCATATGGGACCGGCGCCCTACTCCTTGAGCCACAGGCGCTGCCCTCTACCTCCAACTCTTGATTAGGTGATTCTCTTGCCTCAGCCTCCCGAGTAGTTGGGATCACAGGCACCTACCACAACACCCAACTATTTTTTTGTTGTTGTTGCAGTTTGGCTGGGGCTGGGTTCAAACACACCACCTTTGGTAAATGGGGCCGGCACCCTACTCACTGAGCCACAGGTGCTGCCCCTATACCTTATTTTGCAATAAAATTTTATTAAAAAATAAAAATGGTGGCTGTGTATCTACTGACATAGAAGCTTCTTCATAATATTAAGAAAAGGTTACAAGGCAATGCATATGTGATCCCATGCTTATAAAGACAATGTATATACACTGAAATAGGACATACACCATCCACTCATTAAAAAATATTTATTGAGCATGATGTACTATGTGCCACATATAATTTACCTGGAAGACATCCACACGACGGCACTACGCCATGCAGAGTCCCGCCACATGCATCGCCACCTCAGCTTTCCTGCACACCACCTGCACAGCACGGTGCAGTCCTGCATCCTGCATGTTGACTGGATCAGATGATGGCAGTAAGGACACCACTAACACAGAATGCGTGAGGAGTCACTGTCACAGGGTACATAAGGCTGACATGTGTGCGTCCTAGGAGTGCAGAACTAGACCTAGCATAGGAACACTGAGCCACGACTTAACCACAGGCAGCACCTGGGACACACAGCTACTTCTAGAGGACAGACACTGGGCAGTGAGGGTGGCCACAGCAGTGTGTTTGTGAAGGGCCCTGGCATCACCTGCCAGGCTAGGGAAGGGTTGATGTGGAGTGAACATTCACAGACTTTCACAGGAGTGTGTGTTAGCAGCCAGGTGCGTCTTGATTCACTTGTGTTCACCCTCAAGATACGCATGCTGCTTTCCAATGAAGACCAATTGTCATCTCCAGATTGGAAAGACTTTTTCTCCAACCTGAAAAAGATAAAGAAAAACTAATCAATCAAAGAACAAAATTTCTATTTCATGAACATATAATGAACATATAGTATTTCCTAATATCAGACAAAAGAATGCCATTCAAGTGCAGAAATTTTTAAATGACAAACACTAAGTTTTTAACTTAAAACTATCACAAAGCAAAGCACAAAAAAAGTATTAGAAAATAAAGGGAAATCATGTGATTATTTTTCTTTTCTCTCCCACATTAGCTCTGAGTCCAAAGAAGAGAATTCCATTTCTCAATGGCCTTTGAGATTTGAAGATTAAATAAAATGATGCAGATGGGGTATGGGCCATGGGGCCAACATGAAAACTTGCCACTGTTATCCCCACACTTGTCTCCTAGCATCCGCAAGACATAATTTTCAACAGAATATCTTACTTTTTGAGATGTGGGATCTTGTCTTGAAGTGACCACCCAGCTCAGAGCGACTGACATGTGCCTTCTCCACACAGGGTTTCTTTGCAGCACAACCGAGCCTGTGACTACATCACCTATGTGGACAGGGACGGGGTCATCCATCATAAACAATGTCTGCTTCCAGTGTGTGGGGCTGCAAGACAAACAGTGCACGTCAGCTGGAAGCTGCTAGTTTCATCTCTAAGTGGCCCTTGGGCACTGATCCCTGGCCACACTGAATTGTGTCCATGGCCCTCAGACAACCTGCAGTCCTCCCAGGTAGCCAGGGAACACAGAGCTTGATCTTCCAGTCTAATTTATGGGATAGAAACCCCTCAGCCTTGTGATCTAAACAGAATTTACGAGACACACTGGGATCAAAGTTACACAGTGAGGCAGACATTGCCAACTCTTTATGCAACAGTGGTAGTCTTCTTCAGGAGACTGCCCCATTCAGGGTGGCCTGCAGGACATAGGGGCTTAAGGGCACACACAGGGTCCCTGAGCAGTGCTTGGCTTCCTACACCCCTCACCAGGGCAGCTATCCACTCTGTTGCCCTCCCCGGGCAGTCCAAGCTCCTGATGCCAATGGTCTGGTCACTGCTATTTGAGTGAGATACACACAGCAGGATCAGTTCCCCAACAAGTCACTTCTGTGAGGGTTACATTCCCTGTGAGCAAGACAACCTTAACGTGTGGGGAACAGTCAGTTTTGGGTAACCCCAGGCTGCACTGGAAATGTCTCTTAAGAGCTTGGCACTCTCCCTGCTGCCCTAGGGTCTAGCCAGACCTCCTGTCTCTCTGCTCTCAATCTTCCTATCTCAGTACCTCCCCCCCACCAAGCCTGTATCCTGTGCCCACAGACACTGGGCACCTCAGGGCAGGATGAGACCTCGCTGGAGCTGTCCTGGACACCAGGACTGTAGTTTAACACTGGTATATGGACTCCTGGTCCCCTTCACCTTAAAGGGCAGGTGCTGAAAGGGGTAGCTGACCATGACTCCGACCCCCAGGGCCAGCTGCAGGGGGACTCCAGGGTGGCAGAGAGCACTGGGCAAGAAAAACTCCCAGCAGCTGCCTGTTCTGGATGCAGGCTCGCCTCCACCTCCATGCACAGGGGCCCATCACCCACCCTACCCCCACCCTACCCCCAGCACTCACGGGTGGAAGGGCCCAGTGCTGAGCACCTGCTGTGGCTGCCCCTCTTGCAGGCTCTGGAAGTGCACGCTGAACCAGGCTGTGAACCCATGCAAGGTGCCAGCCCTCCGGATGTCGAAGCACAGGTCACCTCGCATGGTCTAGGGTCAAGGGGCCAAGAACACAGACAGAGGCATGGGTCCAGGCAGGTCACTGGCCTCCTCAGCACCATCCCTGTGGGTACTCTCCTTGGCCTGCTCTGTGCTGTAGCTTGACCAAGCTGGGAAAGACTGAGGCCTGAACACCTGGCTCCCTGTGGTGTCCCCCTAATCTCCACCAGCATGACAGGTCCTGAGCACCTAGACATGTCCATAAACCCCATCCAGGACCTGATAGAATCAGGTACCTGCCCAGATAAACTTGCCATGCCCAGGAAGGGTCACACTTATGTCCCTCCCAGGAAATAGGAATGCCACCAATCCTGGCAGCTCTAACCCTTTAAGTCCCTGTCTGCCACAGCCCATGTGTAGACTTCTCCGTAGTCAGGAATCTTACCCCATCTGCACTCTAGATGGAATAAAATCACTTTAATCGCATGAACTGGATCTCCGTTTTCCTTTCGTCTCGTGTCTTGGAATGATTTTATCCTTGAGTCTGGAGCCTTTCATATGATGCCTTTGACTCACTGGGGAAAAGTCCCTTTGCAGGGCTGAAAATAACACCCCACCGAACCTGACCAAATGGCCCCTTATTCCCATGAGACAAAGAGAACCAGTGCACTCTCTGACCTTATCTCCCATTCATACTAAGGTGAGCCCTTATCTAAAAACTTTTTCTTCACTTCTTTCCTCTTCCAGTTCCTACTCTACTTCCTCCTGTCCCCGCCTCTTTTCGCACTTTTTACATATCTTTTATATAATCTCTGGACTCCTTTTACACATACTCAAGAGGTTGAATTTCCCTCTCCCTCTATCTTGCCCCCTGGTGCTCTACTGTGGGTCCACGTCCCTCCAGCTGGTTAGGTCATGTACAGAGGTAGTACCCTCTTTTGACTGAAGTCATAAGTTAAGAGTCCAGGTAATATCTCGATGCCAGCCTTGGCAACCCTATTGTGGGTCTGGATTATTTTCGGTAGTTCAGTTCAGTGAACTGGGTTCACTCATCTAGAATCTTACTGGAGGTCTAGATTCAGCTGACAACCATAGCAGAGGAAGCCCTCTTTGGTTGCAGTCTCAGTCCTTTTTTTGGTCCTTTTGTTCCCTTTTTTCCTTCGAAGGTCTACCCTATTTTCCACTCATAGCCTCTTTGTGTTAGATTTAATCTCATTTACTTTCTTCCTCCAGTTTTTACTATGGGCACCACTCAGTCACAGATTCCCCCTTCACCTCTAAGCTGTCTTCTAACTCACCTGAAACCTCTACATCTCTATCCTGACCTCAAACCTAAACGTCTCATTTTTCTATGTAACACTGCTTGGCCTATGTATAAACTTGACAATGGTTCATATTGGCCTAAACATGGCTCCTTCGAAGGCAATGCCTGTGGCTCAGTGAGTAGGGCACCGGCCCCATATACCAAGGGTGGCAGGTCAAACCCAGCCCTGGCCAAACTGCAAAAAAAAAAAAAAAAAAAATAGCTGGGCATTGTGGCGGGCACCTGTAGTCCCAGGTACTTGGGAGGCTGAGGCAAGAGAATGACCTAAGGCCAAGGGCTGGAGGTTGCCATGAGCTGTGACACCATGGCACTGTACTGAGGGCAACAAAGTGAGACTCTGTCTCTAAAAACAAAAATGGCACCTTTGATATCTCAGTTCTCACTGATCTTAAAAATCACTGTCACAAATGAGCCAAAGGGTTGGCGATTCCTTATATTCATGCATTCCTCACACTCTGAAATATTCCTTCCCCGTGTTTGTCCTGTGAACCCTCTCAAATTCTCCTTGGGCAAATACCTCCAAATTTTGCATACTCATCTGACTCTCCATTATCTTCTTTCGATTAGGCAGATAACCCCCACCCTCAACTTCCTCCCTACTGGCAAACTTCCATCCCTCCCCTTCTCCAATTTCCCAAAGCACAGTAAGAGAGAGAAAAAAAAAGGTAGATCTGGGACAGGAAAAAACGTGCCAGACCCAGCTTCCCTGCCATGTACTAGGTCTGGCCACACCTTTAGACCTCCCACTTCTAAAATACCTCAACCCTTATACCCAATCTGAGAGGTTGTGGGACTGAAGGCATTGTTAGCGTTCATGTCCCATTTTCTCTCTCAGACCTCTCCCCCATAAATCAGATTAGACTCATTCTCTATGGATCCCATAAAATACTCTCAAGAATTTAGATATCTAACCCAATCATATGATTTATATGTTATCCTCACCTCCACTCTATGAGAGCAAGTCTGGACTCAAGCCCAAATTTATGCTGAAAACCTACACAGGATAGATCAAAATCTGCCAGAAGGCATTAGGGATGTTCCCTGAGAGTGAGAGAGGATACCCAAGAAGGGTGAGGTATAGAAGAACAGGTCTTCTCAAGGAGACCACAAGGATACACACGTAGGGTCCTCTCCATGGTAACTTAGCTCTTGGGAATTTATAAACTTAATTTCCTGAAACTTGGGAATTTCCAAGTTCTGTGAAATCCTGTAGTTCTGTAAGGGCGGGAATAGCATCCCCAGCTTGATTCAAACTGGCCAACGAGTAGGGTACCTGTGGGGTGGAACTTTTTGACTCTCAATAAAAAGGGAAAGACCAAGGCAGTCGGGGAGCGTGGCCATTTGTAATTCTTCTATGCCATAAGCTCCTGGCTGGTGAATAAAGCCCTTCCTCTTATAATCGTGGTGTTTGGGTGCTCTTTCTCTCCGTTGGGCCTTGTCTTCCTGCAACATTTTTGGTTCCCTGACCAGGAAGCACCTGGAGAGAAGTAGTTGCTGCCAATTCTCTGGACACCCACGTGGGGACCCCTGATCGGCCTGGGCGATGTGAACCACGAAGCATGCCAGGGAGGCAGTTTGGCCTCCCTGTGTGGATGCCTCGACTAGGCTGAGCAAGGACCCCGTCGGTGGGTCTTCAAGGAGTCAAACACCAGGAGGAACTGGCAGGCAGGAACAGGTACCTACACAGGGAGAAGTCTAAGGCAAGGTATGATCAATCTGGGGATCCCACTACAGTTTTAGTGGAAGAGGAGCCTGATCAACTCCTTGGGTATTAGATTGCTGGCAGGTCTGTTGAGAGGGGTGTGAGAATGTGTGGATGTGGTGTAACTGAGAGAACTCCAAGGGTGGAGTTGGATCTCCCTTCACAGTTGGTTTGCCTTCTATGGCTAAGTGGCAGCTTGAGTGTGCTTGGGGACCTCAAGAGAAGAGGGATTTACCCAATGATTACAGGTATCTAATGGCACAGATGAAACCTGGGCTCTGAAAGGCTTTCAAAAAGTCCAGCCTGAGATTCCTTATAAAAGGTTCCAGCAAAGCCAATTTTAAAGGAAAGAAGAGCCTAGATGGCTAATAATTATTCTTACTGCACTTTATGCAAATAATCAGACCCCGTATATTGAAGGTACAGTTTATTTTGGCAAATAAGTTAGTTCTACTATAATTTGCCTTTAGTAAAGAGAGAAGTTGGAGAGAGAAAAATAGTTTAAAAGGAGGAAAAAGAGGCTGTGGTCCACCTGTATTTAGATCCCAGCCTTGTCTGTACTATCAACTCATAAAATGAGATGTAATTGTTTTTTTTTTTTTTTTTCTGTAGAGACAGAGTTTCACTTTATGGCCCTCAGTAGAGTGCCATGGCATCACACAGCTCACAGCAACCTCTAAGTCCTGGGCTCAAGCGATTCTCTTGCCTCAGCCTCCCGAGTAGCTGGGACTACAGGTGCCCACCACAACACCCGGCTATTTTTTTGTTGCAGTTCGGCCGGGGCCGGGTTTGAACCTGCCACCCTCGGCATATGGGGCCAGCGCCCTACCGACTGAGCCACAGGTGCCACCCCGAGATGTAACTGTTTTACTAAATGGATCTGTTAAATGGGACTAAGAGACTGGCCAAAAAGTATAGAATTATATACAGTAATTATATTTACTCTGAAGCCTTAAGACTCAACAAAGGTCACCTGTTGGCTACACTGGAAAAACTTGTGCAGTATTAAATGTTATCTAAAATTTCCCAGTAAATGGTGTAACTGTAACACTGCATAATACTGTGCCTAATCCATATACTCTGCTGAGTCTGCTGCCAGCAGAAGCCAAGTGGCCCACTTGTCTGGACTTAAAATATGCCTTTTTCAGTATAAGGCTGGCTCTGGGAAGCCAGAGGCTATTTGCTTTCCAGTGGGAGAGACCAGACATGGAAACAGTACACATGGACCAGGTTACCACAGGGGTTCAAAACACCCACGATTTTTGGAGAAGGGCTGGCTCATGACCTCCAGAAATTCCCAGCTAAGGAATTAGAATGTGTGCTGTTCCAATATGTCGATGACCTCCTTTCAGGACACCCTACCCAGGAGGGCTGCGCCCAAGGCATGGACTGTCTTTTATGACATCTAGAGGTATGTGGCTATAAAGTATCCAAATGGAAGGCCCAGATTTGCCAGCGGCAAGTACATTATCTAAGATTTACTATACAGCAGGGGTAGAGGTATCTAGGCATGAAATGGAGGCAGGTCATTAATTGCCTCCTCAGCCCCACAAGCCAAAAGCAGGTTTGGAAATACCTAGGCCCGGTCGGCTTCTGTTGCCTTTGGATTCCCAACTTTGCCATCTTGGCTGTTTTGGCTAAGCCCTTGTATGAGGCAACTAAAGAAGAGGAAGGAGAACCCTTAGAATGGGAAGGAGAACAGGAACATGCCTTCTCCCAGCTAAAGATGAGGCTGACACCAGCCTTGGACAGTTGCAAACTGGGACTTGCACGTAGACTGAAGCAGTTTTATGATGGTGCAAGGTGAGCGGCAGGCTGGGTATATAGTAGTTACCTTAACAGAGACTGTAGAGGGTAAGCGCCTACCCCAAGGAACATTGGCTCAGAAGGCTGATTTAATTGCCTTGACTCAAGCCTTAGAACTAAGTCAAAGAGAAAATATGAATCCTTTCTGACTCTCCAAGAATGTGACACTGTACAATGACAAGGGACTATTAAATTCTGGGGAAAAGGACATTAAGTATCAGCAGGAGATAACTTCAGTTGCTAGAAGCAGTATGGAAACCCTGGAAAGTGGCAGTGATATACTGTTGTAGACATCAAAGAGATGCTTCCACCATCACTAAGGGGAACATCAGAGCCAATACTGAGGCAAAGAGGGCTGCCTCCCAGCCATACCAGGTGTCACAAGTGGCTCCCCTCATCCCATGGGTTCCAGAGCTCACCCCTAACTACTCCCAGGAGGAGAAGGAATGGTTGGCAGTGGAGGAGAGTCAAGAAGCAGAGGGAGGATAAATAAAGATGCCAGATGGATGACCAGCAGTCCCCCAGATTCTAGGAGTCACTGTGGTGACAGGAGTATTTGATGAAGTTGCTGGGCCAGTACTTCTACATCTCCCACCTGGCAGCCCTGGCCAAAACTGTCAGTCTACAGTGTGTCACCAGCAGCCAGTTCAACACGTGCCAAGAAGCAGCAGTACCCCCAGGAATCTAGTTGTATGGAGCAACGCCCTTGAGGACTTCCAGGTAGACTTTACTGAAATGCCAAGGTTTAGAGGGAACAAGTACTGGCCGGTGATGGTCTATCAGACTTGGAATAGGTAAAAGCCTTCTGCACTGGGATAAAAAAGGACTCCTAAAGTAGAAAAATATTGCCCAGAGAAATCGTCCCATGGTTTAGGTTGCCACTCTGTTTTAAATTTGACAATGGGCTAGCCTTCATAACAGAACTAGTACAAATAATAAGCTAAAGCTTTGAATAATTTATAGGCCTCAAAGCTTAGACAGGGTAAAGTGCATAAACAGGACCATAAGAGCAGAAATTGGTAAACTCTGCCAGGAAGCAAAGCTTAACTGGATGCAGGACTTGCCACTGGTGTTGTTCAAAGAGGCCTCTGTCAATTCTCTGCAATTTAGCAGGAACTCCTAAAAGAACTAGGAAAGACTGAACTGAATAGACAAAAACCCTAGAAAGAGTAACAAGGAAAATCTCCACTGGGGTAATTAAGTGTGTTCTGTTTAGTCATTTGCGTCTTTACATCTTTTCTCTCTGGAAGATCAAGGAGACCAAGTCTAGGTCTGGAATCAGAACCTGGACCCCCTGAAACCAAGGTAGAAAGAACTTTACACCATCATTCTGACCACACACAGAGCAGTGAAAATGGAACAAATCCTCAACTGAAGTTATCACAGCTGGCTGAATAGGGCTTCACTGCCCCTTGGAAAGTAAAGGTAACTCAAAATCACAGTCCTTACAGTCTCATTTAGCTAAAAACAGCTTTAAGTTACTTAGGATTAGTGTAGCCATCAAAGAAGTTCAAAAGAAAGATAAACTATTATGTGCCCATAATAAAAATTTAAAAAACAAAGTTCAAATGGTAAGACTACTTACCACATTTGCAAAATATACATATCTTGTGTACATCCTAGAGCTAATGAGATGATGCAATTGGTACATTCAGAGAAAGCTGTGGCAGTGTAAATAGTCTAATCTTCTAAAAAGTCATTTGATAGTACTCTGCAGAGCCTTAATAGGGATGTGACTCTCTTTTGACTCATCACTACCACTCCTAGAAACTTCTCCTTGAGAAATAATCCTCCCAAAAAAGAGGCCACATGCATGGCAATATTACTATGGTCTTATTTGTGACAGTAAAATTTTAGAAACAATTCAGAGAGGAGAAAAGAAGAAGAAGAAGAAGAAGAAGGAAGAAGAATAAAGAAGAAAGAAGGAAGAAGAAGAAGGTAACTTTTAAGAAAATCAACATGCCCTGCTCCAGCCACATACTGGGAGCTGGCTGGTCAATGCATGGCTGAACCCTGAGGAAATTCCTCGAGGGACTTGTCTTAATTGGACTTTGAACTTTGGGAAATGGGGGGAAATGTCACAGGGGGAAGTAAAAACTCGTATATATATTAGCCCACTACTATGGTACTATTAAGGCCTGAGTAGAGAACCCAAGAAGAGTCACAGTCCCTAAAACCTCAGTGCTGAAAAGTAATTAATATTGGCACCTGCAGAAACAAACTGATATTGAGACCCCAAATTAAAATATAATGGAGCCTCAAAAGGGGGGGAATGAGAGAGGATACCTGAGAAGGGTGAGGTCTAGGAGAACAGGTCTTCTCAAGGAGACCACAAGGATACACATGCAGGGTCCTCTCCAAGGTGACTCAGCTCTTGGGAATTTGTAAACTTAACTTCCTGAAACTTGGAAATTTCCAAGTTCTGTGAAATCCTGTAGTTCTATAGGCGCAGGAATAGCATCTCCCGCTTGATTCAAACTGACCAATGAGAAGGGTATCTGTGGGGTGGAACTTTTTGACTGTCAATAAAAAGGGAAAGACCAAGGCAGTCAGGGAGGGTGGCCATTTGGAATTCTTCTATGCTGTAAGCTCCCGGCTGGTGAATAAAGCCCTTCCTCTTATAAACGTGGTGTTTGGGTGCTCTTTCTCTCTGTTGGGCCTTGTCTTCCTGCAAAAAGAGGACCCCAATTGTAATTACCAAATTGATGCTGCTGGAATCTGCCTCTGTAACCACATGGTCGTTTCTTAGAGGGATGAAAAAAAGCAGCCCATAAGGCTGTCAATTATGATAAGTTAAAAGAAATTACCCCCAAAACAAGATGAAAATTCTGCCCAGTTTTTAGCTCATCTTAACAAAGCTCTGTGGTGATATACTACCCTACCCCAGAAAGCTAGCAGGGCAGACTCATTGTTAACATGCATTTTATCTCTCAGTCTGCACCTGACATCCAGAAAAAAAACTAAAAAAGGCCCTCAAACCTCTCAGTGAGATCTTATGAACTTGGCTTTTAAAGTTTTTTGGATTTTTTTTTTTTTAAATAGAGACAGAGTCTCACTTTATGACCCTCGATAGAGGGCCCTAATGTCATAGTTCACAGCAACCTTCAGCTCCTGGGCTTAGGTGATTCTCTACTAGTAACTGGGACTATAGGCGCCCACCACAGTGCCTGGCTATTTTTTTGTTGCAGTTTGGCCGGGTCCGAACCAACCGTGAGGACACTTTTAAAAGGCAGCAGCTCTCAAAATTCCAGTTATTGGCTTCTGCCATTAGACAAAACCCCACAGTTTCTCAGAATTCCCTAGGGTACTCTAAAAAAATTGAGATTTGCCCCAGGACTGTGTTTTAAATGTGGCAGGCCAGGTCACTGGGCAAAACTATGCCCAAAGCCAAACCCTCCCTGCAAACCATGTCCAACCTGCAGAATGTCTCACTGGAAGTTTAACTGGCCACATTCTTCTGAGAATTTGATTCACAGACATTCCCTGAATGGGGTTAAATTCTGCCTAGGTTCTCCTGAGAACCTGGTTTGTGGACGTACCCAAAATGTGCCTGAATTTCCTGACCCTCTGGGCCTAGCTGTTGAAGATTCCCGGTTTCCAAAGCATTAGAGTGCCCCCTGGATAATTACAAAATCTAAACTCCAGAGGAATTTGCTAGTGGAAGGTAAGCCAATTTCTTCTTTAATAAACATGGGAGGAACCTTTTCCATGCTGCCATCTTATAAAGGTCCTTTAGAACAGACAGAGATCTCAATGATAAGGTATTGATGGTAATGTAATCTACCCCCATGTTACTCCACCTTTATGCACTTTCTTGCTCGCATTCATTCCTTATTATTCCCTTATGTAATGTTCCCCTACTAGGTAGAGATATTCTCCCAAATTGTAAGCAACTTTGATGATTCCCACTGGTCCACACCTCTTACTATCCGTCCTGCCCCTCCAACTCCTCCATTCTCTCAATCTGACCTCCCTGCAGATCCTATTGTAACACTATACCCTTTTCCAAGTATTTCTCTTTCCCTTACCTGATCCTGAAAACACCTGGTTTATTAATAGCAGTTCTTTTAAGCCCACATTGCCAAGGCAGGTTCTGCTATTGTGTTTTCTTCCCACATTATCACCTTTGTTACTCTGCCCCTGGGCACTTCCTTGCAACAAGCAGGACTCTGAGCCCTCACTAAAACTGTTACAACTCCACCATACAGCCATATGGCAAGAAAGGGGATTCATTACCACCCAAGGCTCCTCAGACTTCCTAAATAGAGCTACACTTCCAAAGGAAATTGCCATTATTCACTGTAAAGGTCACCACGTTATTCCTAGATTCGGTCTCCCCAGCTCTATTCAGGGCCAATGACCCCAAATCTCACAAGCCCTAGGAATTCAGTGTCATCTACATGCACCTTACAGACCCCAATCAGTGTGATCTACATGTGCCTTACAGACCCCAATCATCAGGAAAAGTAGAACAGATGAATAGCATCCTTAAACAACATCTCACAAAATTAGTACTCCAACACAAACAAGACTAGATTAAGCTCCTCCCCATCCTCTTACACCACATTCGCTCCACCCCTCGCAAACTCTTCTTTTATAGTCCTTTTGAAATGATGTATGGCAGAACTAGAGACCAACTTAGAAAAACAATCAGCTTTTACCCCAACCCTCAGCAGAGAAAGTCACAGACCAATTGGCAGGGCAACAAGTTCTCCTTAAATCTCCCTTGCCCTGCAAGACTTTATCTCCTCCTTGGACAGGCTGTCACATGGTTCTTTACAGCACCCCCATGGCTGTTCACCTTGTGGACCTCCCAGTTTGGATTCACTGATCCTGAATAGAACTGTGTCCTACGGAAAAAATTCCAACACTGAAAAACTATCACTGGAAGTTGCAAGTACTGTCCCCTGCCACCTTAAACTCACCAGGATCCCTGAGGAATCCACTCCCTGATAAATGTGTAACATTCCTCCCTAATTTTTTTCCTTTTCTCAGGATGGCAGGCTATTTTCACACGTTCAAAGTTGGAATGACCTCCTTGAAGCCTCTAAAAATCTGTGGTTACAGGGCACCTTCCAAGACTTTCTCCCTGAAGAAATCTAATTTTCTTCTTCCTTCTTTTTTTTCCTTTTGGCTACCCCTCCTATTGATTCTGGCCTTTCTTCCCTACCCATAGACCTCAACTGATGATAAGGTCGCTAATTACAATTCTTCTCATTCTCAGTTACAGATCAGCAATTCCTTACTTCATCTCTTAATTTATTGAGCAATCACCTGAAAACTGCTCATATCCTGCCCCTACTGGATACCAACCACCTCAAACTGAAAAAAAGCCAAAGAATTCATGTAAACACCACTCCCCTCCCCATTCCTCTCCCCCTCCCATTCTTTTTACAGGCAGCCCAAGCAGCCCCTCCCCCAGCAAGATACAGTGAAAGAGATGCCACGCCCATCACCCCACCTCCTTATAATAAACTGAAGAAGCTGTTATGATAGAATCACGTACCTGCCCAAATAAACTTGCCCTGCCCAGGCAGGGTCCGGTTCATGGCCCGCTCAGGAAGGGTCATACTCATGTCCCCATGGCCCTAACCCTTTAAATCTCTGTCTGCCATAACCCACGTGTAGATTTCTCCCTAGTCATGAATCTCATCCCACCTACACTCCAGGTGGAATAAAACCACTTTAATCGCATGAATTGGATTTCCATTTTCCTTTCATCTTGTGTCTTGGAATGATTTTATTCTTGCATCTGGAACCTTTCAGGACCCACATGCCCATTGGCTGCCAAGGAACTAGGGGAACAACTTCTAATAGTCTGTCATCAACTGTAGCTAAGAACACTGGGAACAAATTTTAATTCAAATATAGTGATGAAAGAGAATGTAATTTGTTTGATTTTGAAGTTGCTGAGACTATTAAACATAAATCTAAAAGTAAGACTAAAGAAAAGAAAACAATGTAAAAATATGAAAGACAATCAGAATAGAACATTAAAAAATGATGGGAAAAATCAATAGTAAAATGTTTATAGGTTCATTTTTTTTTTTTTTTTTTTTGGCCAGGGCTGGGTTTGAACCCACCACCTCTGGCATATGGGACAGGCGCCCTACTCCTTGAGCCACAGGCGCCGCCCTATAGGTTCACTTTTTGTATAAAAAAATAATTAGTTACACTTACACCCAGCATTCACTGAAAGTTTACAATGTGCCAGGCCTCTCAGTGTTTCAGTCAATTAAACGTTAAGAAGGAACAATTCTGATTTTTCTCACCTCTAGGTCTGAGATTTGCACAGTTCTCATGTCCAGCTGCAATATAGTGCACGGTTCAGAGAGACAGTCTTCTGGTTTCAAAATGTGGTTATACTTGGGCTTTGAAAAAAACTCCTTAATTGCTAAAGATCTAGAGAAAAAGAGCAAAAACAATTGTTGAGAGTCCCAACCAACACCCTGGGCTTTGAAATGTGTGTGGCCACCATAAGGCTTTTCTTCCACACCAGCAGGGACTTAACACTGGGAGTTCTACCTTGAATGCTAGGTCCTGCCTCCCTCCCTCCCTGCAGGACCCTTCTCTGCTCAGCAGGGCTCACCTAGGCATCAAGGAGCCTGCACCTGGACAACACCCCAAATGGACAGCACCCCAAAGTGTGTGAGGAATGGGGTACTCCCCTTTTATACCTTATTCCCAGGGAACTGAGCACATGGGGTGACAGTGTGTTTTCTTTAGTTCTACAATCTACTTTATTTCAAATACCTTCTGTGGGTTTTTTGTTTGTTTGTTTTGTTTTGTTTTGAGAGAGAATCTCACTCTGTGCCCTGGGTAGAGCAAGCCTCCTGCCTCAGCCTTCCAAGTAGCTGGGACTATAGGCACCTGCCACAATGCCCAACTAATTTTTCTATTTTTAGTAGAGATGGGGTCTCACTCTTGTTCTGGCTGGTTTTAAATTCCTCAGCTCCAGCAATCCACCTGCCTAAGCCTCCCAGAGTGTTATGATTACAGATGTGAGCCGCTGCACCCAACCTTCTGTGGGTCTTCTATCCCATAGCAAATAAAAAAGGTACCCCTGCCACAGGTGACTCTAAGATAAATATGACAAACTGGCAGGACTGAACTGGCCCATCTGAGCCTGAATTTTAGGAGAAATACATGTGTTGTTATACAAATTCCACACAGAAACAGACAACTGGACCTCCCCTTCCACCTATCACTCCTTTCCCTTGTGCTTGCCAGAAAGTCATGTATTATTCACCATGGAAATGTTTAAGAAATAAAGCAAAGACCTTCTGAAATAGCAAATAAATGCTTTAATAAAGATCCCATTATATGTACATATTTCTGAATATTTTGATATTAAACATAATTATGAATTTATTTTAAAAATTGGAAAACATACACAAGTATAAAGACAAAATTTAAATTTGCCATATTCCTGCCATAGAATTTGATGTATTGGGAATTCTGGGAAGATGGCTGACTGGTAGCAACCCTCAGGAGAGGCTCCTGAGTAGAGGAAGAAAAAGTGGATGGAATGGGACTCTATGAAGCCAAAGACAGGGAGCTAAGCCAAGAAAGAAGTTTGGCAAGCTGTAACTCCGAGGAAGAGCATTCAAGAAAACAAATTACAGGTACAAAGCCTATCGACCAGAGGACAGGAGACCCCTCCCCCAAGCAGGGGGGCTGCTGCAGGCTATCTGCGAAGGAGATAGCCTCTCATTTTACCTCACTGGAGTGAGCCGCTAAACTCCAGTCTCTTTCTCCAGGGGGGTCCCACTTATGAACCTAGACACCACCCCGCCAGGCATAAAACTGAACAGATATTTTCTCTCACAAGTCCAAACTCCCAGTCCACCCTTTCCCCCTAGCATGGTGGTCTGAAGTTCAGCCCCCTGCAGAGCATAGAGTGTTTGGTCTTGTCCTGAGAGATCTGGGCATAGTGTGGTCCACCAACTGGACCGAATCTATGACTAACAGGTAAGAAAGAAGGCATGGGAAGACAGGGACACTAGTGGGAGGAGAAGCAGTCCCCTGGTTATGACTATGCTCATCCAGTGGTAGTGTTGACCCTCAGTTCGGGCTGTGTCTGCCAGGACGGGGTGCAGAACCCCCAGCTCTGATGGCACCCATGGCAGGAGAGTGATTGCCCCGTATGGACTGAGTTTGGTAGACAGGGCTGGTCCCTACCCCCTGCTGGGCCTGAGAGCAGAGGCTTGATAGGTGTGGATTATAACAGCAAGGGCGTGGTCCCCTGTTTCTAACAGAATCCTTGATCAGTGGCTTACTGGGCATGATCCAAGACCTGAGGGCTAGGGTGTGGCCCACTGTCTCCATTGGGGCTGGTGAGCAGAAGCTTACCAGGTGAGGACTGAGACCTGCAACTGGAGTGCAGTGCCCTGACTCTAACAGAGCCTGTGAAGAGAGGCTTGCCAGGCAGCAGACTGAGACTGGCAGTGGACTGAGACTGGGGGTGTGGTCCTCTGACTCCAACTGGTCTGGCGAGCAGAGACTAGCTGTGTGTGGACTGAGACCAGAGTGCGAGGTCCGGTGGCCTGACTCCAACACAGCCTGTGAACAGAGGCTTGCCAGGCAGTGAACTGAGACTAGCAGGTGGGAACGTGGTCCCCTGACTCTAACAGAGCCTGTGAACAGAGGCTTGCCAGGCAGTGGACTGAGATTGGCAGGTGGGGGTGTGGTCCCCTGACTCCAATAGATCTGGCAAGCAGAGGCTAGCTGGATGTGGACTGAGACTGGTGGGTGGGAGTGTGTCCCCTGGCTCCAGCTGGGCCTGTGAGTAGAGAAGCAGACAACAGTGTGAACTGAGTCTGGCAGGCATGAGTGTGGATCCCTGGCTCCAATTGTGTTGTTGGAGACCCCTGAATCCCTCTGTTGGGTATGGTTTGCACTGTCTAAGACAATTTGGTTGGAACTCGTATCTGGGGCTGTCACACTCGGGGACATTCTGAGGTTGACCTTCAAAGTTCTGTAGTGGAAAAGAACTGAAGGGTGGGGGCTGGGTGCTGCAGCTGTTTGTATCTCTTCACAGTCGAGATTTAAACCTAATACTGCGGTTTCTTAGGTTAGGGTAGAGGTTGGCTGATACCAAAACAGAGCTAGCTTGTGCTGTCTCACCAAGTAGGTCCTCAGAGTCTCTGGCTAAAACTCTGAAAGGGGCCTTTGTAAGGTTGTAGGAGATAAGCCACAATTACAAACCCTAGTGCTTTGGTAAGGGGCTATCTCTACTACCTGGGAACCCCAATTCAATCTCACCCTAACAGTTCTAATAACCAAATGATGGAAAATAAACATGGTGAGGACCCAACAGAAGAACTCTGGCAACATGAATAACCAGAGTAGATCAACCCCTCTAAGAAATGACAAAGGAGATACAACTGAAGATGCCATGGATAGACAAATGGGAGCAATGTCAGAAACTGAATTCAGAATATGGACTGCAAATAAGATGAATAGAATGGAAGACAAGACAGAAATTGAATTCCAAAAAGCAGTTCTAAAGTTGTCTCAAGAAATTAATTCATTCAAAGTTGAAGTCACCAAAGATATGGACATAATGAGAAAAGAGATAGCAGAGCTCAAGGAAATGCAAAAGTTAGCCGAGGAGCTCCAAAATACAGTAGAATCCCTCAGTAATAGAGTTGACCAGACAGAAGAAAGGATCTCTGAAACTGAAGACAAAGCTTTTGAACGTTCCCAAACACTCAAAGAGGCAGACAAATGGAGAGCAAAAACTGATCATTCCCTGGGAGAGTTGTGGGATCACTCCAAAAGATCAAACATTCGTCTTACAGGAATTCCTGAAGGAGAAATGGATGGTGCTAAAGGTACAGATGCTCTACTCAAAGAGATTTTGGAGGAGAATTTCCCAAGCATTGCAAGAGATACAGAACTTCAGATATCAGACAGTTTCAGAACCCCAGCAAAACTCAATCCAAATAAAGCATCTCCTAGACACATTGTGATTAACTTTGCCAAAGTTAAGATGAAGGAGAAAATTCTGCAAGCAGCCAGACGTAAGAAAAACATCACCTAAAGGGAGAAATATCAGAATGACTGCAGATCTCTCAGCTGAAACGTTTCAAGCCAGAAGAAGATGGTCATCGACCTTCAGTCTCTTAAAACAAAACAACTTCCAGCCCAAGATCCTCTACCCAGCTAAAACGAGTTTCATTTGTGATGGAAAAATCAAATACTTTAATGACATAGACATGTTGAAAAAATTTGCCATAACTAAACTAGCTCTCCAGGATATTCTCAGACCCATCTTCCATAATGACCAGCGCAATGCTCTACCTCCAAAGTAAACTCACCCAGAAATTTTTGAACAAAACCCAACTTCACAGTGGTGAAAGGATTAAAAATGTCCACTGGACATCAAAAATCATGACACCCAAAGCACATATTGGCTTATCAATTCTCTCAATTAATGTGAATGGTTTAAATTGTCCTCTAAAGAGGCACAGGCTGGCTGACTGGATACGTAAACGCAGACTGGCTATCTGCTGTATACAAGAATCTCACCTTACCTTAAAGGATAAAAATAGACTCAGAGATGGACTTGTATATTACAGGCAAATAGAAACCAGAAAAAAGCATGGGTTGCAATTTTAGTAGCAGATACAATTGGGTTTATATTATTATTATTTTTTTTTTTGAGACAGAGCCTCAAGCTGTCACCCTGGGTAGAGTGTTGTGACATCACAGCTCACAGCAACCTCCAACTCCTGGGCTTAAGCGATTCTTCTGCCTCCACCTCCCAAGTAGCTGGGACTAGAGGCCCCCGTCACAACACCCAGCTATTTTTTGGTTGCAGCTGTCATTGTTGTTTGGTGGGCCCAGGCTGGATTTGAACCCGCCAGCTCAGGTGTATGTGGCTGGTGCCTTAGCCACTTGAGCCACAAGCGCCGAGCCTACAATGGCTTTGAACAAACAAAGATAAATGAAGATAAGGAAGGTCACTACATATTTGTCAAGGGAAACATCCAACATGAAGAGATTTCAATAATTAACATTTATACACCCTACCAGAACACTCAATTCATAAAGCAGACCCTAATGGATATGAACAACTTGATATCTTCCTGCACTATAACAGTTGGAGATTTTAACACCCTTTGACAGTTTTGGATAGATCCTCCAAGAAGAAACTAAACAAAGAAATATTAGACTTAAACCTGACCCTAGAACAAATGGACTTTACAGACCTCTACAGAACATTTCATCCTAATAAAACTGAATATACATTCTTCTCATCAGCCCACGGGTCGCCCTCCAAAATAGATCATATCCTAGTACACAAGTCTAACCTCAGTAAATTTAAAAGTGTAGAAATTATTCCTTGTATCTTCTCGGACCATCATGGACTAAAAGTTGAACTCAACAGCAACAGGAATCTTCATACTCAAACAAAGTCATGGAAGCTAAATAATCTTTGGCTGAATGATAGCTGGGTCAAAGATAAGATTAAGAAGGAAATCACCAAATTTGGGGAACAAGATGTTAACGAAGACATAAATTATCAAAACCTGTGGGATACTGCAAAGGCATTCCTAAGAGGGAAATTTATAGCATTGGAAGCCTTCATCAAGAAAACAGAAAGAAAGCCAACAACTTAATGGATCATCTCAAGCAACTGGAAAAGTAAGAACACTGCAACCCGAAACCCAGCAGAAGAAAAGAAATAACTGTAGAGGAATGGACACCATGCTTGCAAAGGACAGTTACTGAATCTTTTAACACTAAAAGAACATGCTGAGACCAGGAAAGTCTCCTGGCAAGCCTAAAGACATTTTATGACTTGGGGGCAACTCAGTGTTCCGGAATGAGATAAGCATGTGATAAACATTGATGCTTTGTACTTCTTCATGAGTGTTGTGGGGAAAGAAAACATGGGGAAAGAACACATGAGGAGAGCACGTGGCAATCCTTAGGCATGCAGCCCTCATATGTAATTACCTTAATTCTCCACACCTGTTGTGTATGTCAATTACCTTAACTCTTCACACCTGTTGTGTGTAACCCTAATAAACAGCCATTGTGGAGGGGGCTCGGGGCTACCCTGCAACTAAAGTTAGCCCGCCTCCCACAAACTTGTACTTCTAATCCATGTCACGCTGGTTCCTTCCTGTGGTGACTGAGACCAGTGCCTTAGGGGTTGCTACAAATAACCAAAATTAGGGCAGAATTAAATGAAATTGAAAACAAAAGAATCATTCAGAAGATCAATGAAACCAAAAGTTGGTTTTTTGAAAAGATTAACAAAATTGACAAACCTTTGGCCAGCCTAACCAGAAATAGAAAAGTAAAATCTCTAATATCACCTATCAGAAAATATAAAGGATAAATAACAACAGACACTTCAGAAATTAAAAACAATCGTCAATGATTATTACAAAAATCTCTATTCCCAGAAATATGAAAATCTGAAGGAAATGGACCAATACCTGGAAACACATCACCTTCCTAGACTCAAACAGGAAGAATTAGAAACCTTGAATAGACCTATATTAACCACTGAAATAGCATCAACAATACGAAGTCTCCCAAAAAAGAAAAGTCCAGGACCAGATGGCTTCACATCCGAATTCTATCAAACATTTCAAGAGGAACTAGTACCTATATTATACAACGTTTTCCAAAGCATAGAAAAAGAAGGAATACTTTCCAACACATTCTATGAAGCAAATATCACCCCGATCCCCAAACCAGGAAAGGATCCACCAAAGAAAGAAAATTATAGACCAATATCATTAATGAATATTGATGCAAAAATAGTCAATAAGATCTTAACAAACAGAATTCAACAACACATCAAAAAAATTATACACCATGATCAAGTTGGTTTTATTCCAGGGTTACAGGGTTGGTTCAACATATGCAAATCTATAAATATAATACATCACATCAATAAAATAAAAAGCAAAGACCATATGATTCTCTCAATTGATGCAGAAAAAGCCTTTGATAATATTCAGTATCCTTTCATGATCAGAATTCTTAAGAAAATAGGCATAGAAGGGACATTTCTTAAACTAATAGAGGCCACTACAGCAAACCCACAGCCAATATCATATTTAATGGTGTAAAATTGAAAACATTTCCACTCAGATCAGGAACAAGACAAGGATGCCCACCATCTCCACTGCTATTCAACACAGTAATGGAAGTCTTAGCCTTCGCAATCAGGCAAGAGAAGGTGATCAAGGGTATCCAAATAGGGTCAGAAGAGATCAAACTCTCACTCTTCACAGATGATATGATCCTGTAGCTGGAAAATCCCAGGGACTCAACTTCAAAACTCTTAGAAGTGATCAAGGAATACAGCAGTATCTCAGGATACAAAATCAATATTTACAAGCCAGTAGCTTTTATATATGCCAGCAAAAGTCAAGCTGAAAAAACAATCAAGGACTCTATTCCTTTTACAATAGTGCCAAAGAAGATGAAATATCTGGGAATTTACCTAACAAAGGATGTGAAAGATCTCTGTAAGGAGAACTATGAATCTCTGAGAAAAGAAATAGCTGAAGATGTTAACAAATGGAGAAATATACCATGCTCGTGGCTGGGAAGAATCAACATTGTTAAAATGTCCATACTACCCAAAGCAATTTATAAATTTAATGCAATCCCTATTAAAGCACCATTGTCATACTTTAAAGAACTTGAAAAAATAGTACTTCATTTTATATGGAATTAGAAAAAACCTCGAATACCAAATACATTACTCAGAAATAAGAACAAATCAGGAGGTATCATGTTATCAGACTTCAGGCTATACTAAAAATCTATAGTGATCAATACAGCATGGTACTGGCACAAAAAGAGAGTGGTTGATTTATGGAACAGAATAGAGAACCAGGAGATGAACCCAGCTACTTATCATCATTTGATCTTTGACAAGTCTATCAAAAATATTCAGTGGGGGAAAGACTCCCTATTTAACAAATGGTGCTGGGTGACCTGGATGGCAACCTGTAGAAGACTGAAATTGGACCTGCACCTTTCACCATTAACAAAAATTGATTCACACTGGATAAAATATTTAAACTTAAGACATGAAACTATAAAAATACTAGAAGAGCGTGCAGGGAAAACACTTGAAGAAATTGGCCTGGGAGAATATTTTATGAGGAGGACCCCCAGGGCAATTGAAGCAACACCAAAAATACCTTACTGGGATCTGATCAAACTAAAAAGCTTTTGCATAGCCAAGAGAACAGTAAGTAAAGCTAACAGACAACCTTCAGAATGGGAGAAGATTTTTGCAGGTTATGCTTCTGACAAAGGTCTGATAACTAGAATCTACAGAGAACTCAAACTAATCAATAATAATAAAAGAATAAATAACCCTATTTTTATGTGGGCAAGAGACTTGAACAGAAACTTCTCTGATGAAGATAGGCACATGGCCTACAAATACATGAAAAAATGCTCTTCATCCTTAATCATCAGAGAAATGCAAATCAAAACCACTTTGAGATATCATCTAACTCCAGTAAGATTAGCCCACATCACAAAATCCCAAAACTACAGATACTGGCGTGGATGCAGAGAGAAGGGAAATGCTTCTACACTGCTGGTGGGAATGCAAGCCATTATGACCTTTTTGGAAAGAAGTTTGGAGAATACTCAAGGAACTAAAAGTAGACCTACCGTTCGATCCTGCAATTCCTCTACTAGGCATATACCCAGATGATCAAAAATTATTTTACAACAAAGACATTTGCACCAGAATGTTTACTGCAGCCCAATTCGTAATAGCCAAGACATGGAAACGGCCCAAGTGCCCATTGACCCAGGAATGGATTAACAAATAGTGGTATATGTACACCATGGAATACTATGCAGCCATAAAAAAAGGTTGGAGACTTCACATCTTCTGTGTTTACCTGGATGGAGCTGGAACACATACTTCTTAGTAAAGTATCTCAAGAATGGAAAAAAAAAGTATCCAATGTACTCAATACTACTAAGAAATCATTATATAACCACTTACACACTCATATGAATGACAAAACATAACTATAGTCCAGAAAGTAGAAGGGAAGAGGAGAGGGGAGGGGAAGGGGGATATGGGAGGAGGGAGGGCATTTGTGGGGCCTCACCTAATGTGCATGATGCAATGGTACATTTCAAAGCTATTAAGAAACGAGTATAATTGTGATGGATGTGTTACTTAGTTCAGTGTAAGCATTTCACATTGAAGCAGTACCCTGAACCCCATAAATGTATCGATGTACAAAGTTATGATTTAATACAAAACAATTTAAAAAAAGAATTTGATGTATTCTCTCCCAAAGACATATTCTCATATATTTACTGATTTATGCAAAATAGGAAACATTCTGTAAAAATTGTTTGTCCTGACAGTTTTACTATCTCTTAAACACCTTCTAGTATCATTACATATTCCTAAAAACCCATGGTTTAAAAAAACAAAACAAAACACGGTTTCTTTAATAGCTGTACAGTCCTCTGTCAGATGGACACACAGCAATTTAACCATGTTCTTATGCGCAGCCACTTGTGTCCAGTGTTTCTCACATGCATGAACACACTGTTGACACGCAATCCTAGAGGGGCAGTCTCAGTGGAAGGCCCTGCAGTGACTGGGAGGCACGCAGGCCTCTGATGCTCCAGCCCACGCTCCACAGCTCAGGCAGTCACAGCATAAGCCAAAGGCACCTCCACTGGTGCCAAGAAGCACAGATTTTAACTTAATCTTTCCTCATCTGTTGGGCAAAATAGCATTTGTTTTAATTTGCATTTTAACTATTAACAACTTTTCAAGTACTTATTAGTAATTTTATTTCTTTTTTATGATTTGCTTGCTCAAGTGATTTGGTTATAAATTTTCATTTGGATATTAATCCTTTTCTAACTGATTCTAAGATCTGTCTGCAAATGACTTTCCTTAATTAGTTACTTCCTTCTAGAATTGTGTTTTTGCAGATTTCTGGCACATAGACTTTGTCAAAAAAAAAATTTTTTTTGATTCATTCGTTCAATTGATATTGTCAAATACCATAAGCTCAAGCCCAGTGCTGACCTCTCCACTTGAGTAGGTCTGGCACACCCCACAGACACCTGCAATCAACAGGAGATGCTGATGCTGTAACTCAACACTCTAGAATCCACACAGAATTAAATTTTAACATATGAGGTAAGAGGAGAAAATAACCTTTTCTAAAGTAACTAATCAAGTGTCCCAGAATAATAGGACACTCTGCCCTTCCTGCCCTCATACCATGTGGCACTTCCATTCTTGGATACAGGGGTTGCTGTCCCATGAGTCCCATTTTAATTCTCATCACATCTGTTAGTATCAAGGCACCAAAAGCAACATGCAAAGTTCTCAGGCAGGTACTGAGTTCAGATGAGCTTCACCCAGGTTTACAAGGAGGCTGTTACTCTGTGGCATAAGCACCTATAACTTCCGGGTGGAGCTTTCTCCACGGGCTACCCCAACCCCGCACACCTCCTCTAGCAGCAGGCATTGGCTTAATGCAGACACACCAGGCAGGGGCAGCCCAAGAAATGGTGGGAACCTCAGCAGGGCCCGAGGTCACAAGCGGGGGTGGGGGGGGGGGCGCAAGGACAGTTTTCCCAAAACAAGGGTGACTGTGTCTCCACAGAGAGTACCCCCCTCCAACTGAGGCTCATGGAAGGCAAAGGCAGCATGTGTATATAGTCTCCCAGCACCCAGCAAGCACCACCTGTCCAGCACCCACCCTGAGACACTATGGCCCTGCTATGTATACCTACTTCAGCGCGCTGAGGTTGAACTCGTAGGCATTGTCCCAAAAGAGCACCTTGCTGTGGTAATCCTTGTCAGCGCTGCAGGGCACAAGGTGCAGTGCAGCTGTGGTCGGCCAGATGACCCCGTCCTCCTTCAGCCAGGCATCCCGGGCATACAAGATGGACTCAATCATGAACTCGAACTGCATGAGGAGAGATACAGAGGGGATGCACCATTGAGGCCCTGCATTTGGAACATTCTGGACAAGAGTATCACAGGGCCAGCTCCAAGAATGTTCCCGGGCAGGTCAGCCTACTACAGATTTATTCACTCATTCACCCCAGTCATCATGGGGGGTCATGGATGCATCTGCAGCATTTCCCATCAAGGGCTAGACCAGGGCTACAGAGAAGACTTTACTCTTGTCCTACCTCAGCTATTCAGGAGTCAGCAACTGCCAGGCTGCCCCCCACCATGGGTTGCAGGCCCCTAACGTAAATAAAACTGGCTCAGTTTGGGGAATTGTCAGAACGCTTACAACCCCTTAAGCTGACTAAAATCACTACTTAAAAACCTGCAAACCACACAGGTATGCCTTGACCATCTGCACCACCGGCTCATGCCCCTCTAGCTGAGTGCTTAGAGCCAGGATCCTGCCTGAGGATTAGGAGGGCACAAGGAAGGTGAGGCCCAGGCCATCAGGGCACCTGCACTTCATCCTGCAGCTGTTAAGAAACAACGGCTTCTCGTGAATAATCTCAAGCAGGGCTTATGATCTGAGTAGTAGATCTTAAGTATGAAAAATTTATACTACTCAGAAAAACATAAAAATAAAAATCACAAGTAAACCAAACACTCAGAAGGACCCTTTTTTTTTTTTTTTTTTTTTGTAGAGACAGAGTCTCACTTTATGGCCCTCGGTAGAGTGCTGTGGCCTCACACAGCTCACAGCAACCTCCAACTCCTGGGCTTAAGGCAATTCTCTTGCCTCAGCCTCCCGAGTAGCTGGGACTACAGGCACCCGCCACAACGCCCGGCTATTTTTTGGTTGCAGTTTGGCCGGGGCCGGGTTTGAACCCACCACCCTCGGTATATGGGGCCAGCGCCCTACCGACTGAGCCATAGGCACCGCCCAGAAGGACCCATTTTTATCACTCTTTGGTTTATCTTCAAGCATTTTTCTGCACTTGCACACAAACATACACACATACAAAAATACATACACATAACGTTTTATCTTTTTAAGACATCATACAGTAAAATCAGCCTTTTCGGTGTACCATCCATGAACTTCAGCACTGTGCACAGATCTGTAACCATGGCCAGGACATAGTGCCACCACTGAGACATGGCCCTCACCCTTCTCATCCACTAGCCTCTGGAAATCAGGCACCTGGTCTCCATCCCTACGCTTCTGTCTTTTTGAGAATGTCTTGTAAATGGGATCATATAGTCATAACCTAAAAACCGTTCCAGGCGATGTCTCTGGGGTCACCCATGGAGCTGCCTGTTCCAATGGCTCCATCCTCCTCACAGCTCAGTAGTGCTTCCCTGTGTGGACACACCAGGGAGGATTATCCTGATGAAGGATGCTTAGGTTGTTTCCAGTTTTTCGGCAATTATAAATAGAGGCAATATAATCATTTACATGCAGGCTTTTGTGTGAAGATAGCCTGCCTTTTTGCAAGGTGAACACCTGATAGTGGGACCGGTGGTCATGTGGGAGTGAGCAAGCAACTCTGTGAGAAACCTTGGACTGTATTCCACGTGCCCATCAGCCATCCTCCCCAGCATGTGGTACTGTCAGAATTTCTTTTTTAATTTTAGCCATATTTTAATAGGTGTCAGTGATAGCTCAAGGTGACTTTCATATGCATTTCCCTGGTGGTTAGTAATGCTGAACATTTCTTGCTGACCTTGCTGTCCACACGTCCACTCTGGTGAACAGTCTAAACAAGGTTTTGCTCATTTTTCAATTGGCTTGTTGACTCCTTGCTGAGTTTTCAGAGTTCTTTGTACGCTCAGGATGCATATTGGATATGTTATTTGCAAGACTTTCTACAATTAGCTTGTCTTTTCATTCTCTTAAAACTGTCCTTTGCAGAGTAGCCATTTTTACTTTTGATGAAATCCAATTTATCTTTTTCTTTACTTCTAAGCATTTCTTATTTTTTAGAGCTACTGTAAATGGTATTATTTAATTTCAGTTTCCAATTGTACAGTGCTAGGATATAAAAATGTGACTTTTGTATGATGACCTTATACTCTGTGATCTTGTTAAATTCACTTATTAGTTTTAGGAAATTTTCATGTAGATTCCTTTGGATTTTCTACATAGTTGATCAGGTTATCTGGCAACAAGGATGGTTTCCTTTCTTTGTTTCAATCTACTTTTTCTTCTTCTCTTTTTTGTACCGTTTAGGCACTCTGGGAAAGTGAAAGTGGGTGTCCTAACTTGTCCCCACTCCCTGATATCAGCTGTAGGTTTCTGTAGATGTCCTGTATCCGTTTATGTTTCCTTCCATTCCTAGTTTGTTGAGAACTGTATTATAAACTGATGTTGAATTTTGTATTAATTTAGTCATTATTTTTCTTCTTCAAATGAAGAAGAAAAATGGTAGATAAGGTAGATTACATTGATTGATTTTGAAATATTGAACCAGCCTTGATTTTTGTTGTTGCATGCTATTACTCCTTTTATATATTGCTGGATTAAATTTGCTAACTTTTTTTTCTCTCAGGAGCATGTTTATTGTGTTTTCAGATGATACGTGAGGTGTGCTCTGAGCTACAAGAGGCAAAAGGAAATCCTGTCATTACCAACTGACAAAGGTAAAACACTTTTCACAACAGCATTTACCACATTCAGAAACAGATCTGGGTTTAATACAAATGACATAATTCCTAGTCATCTACAGCAACTTTTATAACTTCATACAGATAATGAATTACTGACTCAGCGCCTGTAGCACAGTGGTTACGGCACCAGCCACATACACCAAAGTTGGCAGGTTCAAACCCAGCCTGGGCCTGCTAAACAACAACGACAAAAACAACAACAACAACAACAACAACAACAACAACAAAAAATAGCCAGGCATTGTGGCGGGTGCCTGTAGTCCCAGCTGCTTGGGAGGCTGAGGCAGGAGAATTGTTTAAGCCCAAGAGTTTGAGGTTGCTGTGAGCTGTGATACCACACCACACACACCAAGGGCAACATAGTAAGACTGTCTCAAAAATAATAATAATAATATATGAAAAATAAAGATAATGAATTAGGCTAAAATGCACTAATATTTGGCAAACTTTAGGACCAATATCCTTAGTTCATCACAAAAGCAAGACTTGCAAGGTATTTTAAACATAACTAATCTACAGCTGCAAAGTTCTGTACTCAGTAGCATTTACATTTCCAGGAAGTCTCTCATACTTCACAGGATAAAAGCAGAGGGTAGAATCAGTATAACGTACAGAGGTCTGACATCACTATGTGCTTATGTTGGCAGTGCTGTACAAAAAGCTCAGCAAGGTTGCATAACCTAGGTGTATCAGTGTCTCACAGCTGTGTTTGTGTCAACATGTGGCAGTGTCTCGCAGTTGTATGTTTTTGTGTGCCATTGCAAGAATGTCGGAGCTTGGATTAGAGCAACAAACATTCTTAAATTTCTTGTTAAACTTGGCAAAAGTGGAAGTAAAATCAGAGACATGTTATTCCAAGTTTATGAAGATAATTCCATGAAGAAAAATGGCAGTATACAAATGGATGAAATGTTTTTTTTCTGAAGGGAGAGAAAGTGTCACTGATGAAAAGAGATCAGGGTGGCCAGTAACAAACAGTACAAATGAAAACATTACAAAAGTTCATCAAATTGTGTATCAAAATCATTGGCTGGCTAAGAAGAATAGCATACCAAGTAAACATTGACAGAGAAACAGGAAAATCTTAACTGAAAACTTTGGCCAACAACTCATGGCTCTTGTATCACGACAATGCACCAGCGCACACAGCACTATGAGGGAATCTTTAGCCAATAAAAAAATAACTGTACTGGAACACCCTCCCTACTCACCTGGTCTGGCCCCCAAGAACTTTTAAAGGAAATATTGAAAGAAAGACATTTTTTTTAATTTTTTGAGACAGAGACTCAAGCTACTGCCCTGGATAGAGTGCCGTGGCATCACGGCTGACAGCAACCTCAAACTTCTGGATTTAAGTGATTCTCTTGCCTCAGCCTCCTGAGCAGCCAGGACTACAGGCACCCGCCACAACACCCAGCTATTTTTTGGTTATAGTTGTCATTGTTGTTTGGCAGGCCCAGGCTGGATTCGAACCTGCTAGCTCTGGTGTATGTGGCTGGCGCCTTAGCCACTTGAGCTACAGGCACTACCAAAAGGAAGACATTTTTATGACGTTCAGGACATCAAGGGTAATATGACATCTTTAATGGCCACTCCAGAAAAAGAGCTGTGAAGGGTAGACTTGGTGCTGACATTGGTGCATAGCTTCCCAAGGGGAGTACTTCAAAGGTGACCATGGTGATATTCAGCAATGAGGCACATTGTCAGACCTCATGCACAGAAGCCGGATGGTAAAGGCCAGCATGAGTGGCAGCACCATGAGAAGATGCCTCTGCGCCTCACACTGCACACACATCACGTGAACTGTGCTGCACGCTGCCAGGTCCACTGCCCAGCTGTTCTGCATGTTCTGCTCTGCTGCTTGCACATGGGGTGCTATGCTCCTGACCTGAGGAATTGTCAGAAGGGATAAGCTTTGAAACAGTCAAAGCAGCACCAGTTGTCTTTAAAGCTGTTCAGACAGAGGACTCCCTGACTGCTCATGTTGTAGTGATATATTCTGGTGCAGAAAGTAAGCTTTGGTGCTTAAATGGGTAATCTGATAAAAATGCAACATCCAGAAAAAACACACCACCTTAAAACATAGAACCTGGGGGCCAAGCACAGCCGATCTCCACTCATGACAGTACCTCTGTCAGGCCCAGCACTGCAGCTCAGCAGAGTCTGAGTTCCTTTAGCACCAGCGGACAGCCTTGCAATGGTTTTGCTGGAGTTTGGGTGGGTTACGGTAAAGGTTTTTGTTCTTCTTGTTCTTTAGGCTCCGGAGCAACTGGGTCTCATGGGGTGTGTCTGATGTGCCACTGAATGTGCTGGGGGTCTCAGCATCAGACCATCATCATTGCTGGACATCTCGGTGAAGTTGTCTCTTGGGAATCTCAGCCACCCATCTGTCCCATGGGCACAGTGGCAGGGAGGGAGAGAGGAAAAAACCCTTCCTGGGGAAATATAGGCAGTTGGTGGGGGAGCTCAGGAGGCTCTTGTAAGGGAATGCAGGGCAGGTTGCGTGGTGCTAGGAGGCTCGGTGCTGGGCAGGCAAGACTGCAAGCTCCTGGGAGCTGAGGGGACATGGCCTCCTGCTGCTACCCCTAAATTTGCTAATATTTTCTTGAGGGTTTTTACATTTATGCTCATGACAGTTATATGTCTGTAGTTTTCATATCATACACTACTTTGGTTTTGATATTGGAGCAATGCTGCCCTTGTATAACAAGCTGAGCAGTACTCCCTCCACTTCTATTTTCTGAAAGTACCTGCTTAGAATTGGAGTTATTAATATTCTTCTTTAAATGTTGGTAGAATTCACCAGTGAAATCATTCAGGTCTAGAGGCTGAATTTCAGAAGGCTTTTAATTAGTTTAAATATGAATTCAGTATCTTTATTAGTTATTGGACCATCCAGGCTAAATATTTCATCTTAGGTAAACTGTGATAATTGGACCAATTCCTTTCACCTAAGTTTTTGACCTTATGTACACAGAGTTAACAACCAAATGGGGGAAATGATAAACTCAAGCTTGGCTCAGGGTACAGTTGTCCTTCAATGTCCATGGGGGATGGTTCTAGGACCCTCAGAAACCATATTCTTGGGTGTTCAAATCTGCTGTATAAAATGCTGGGGAGGGGGGTTGTTTGTTTTTTTGAGACAACATCTCAAGCTGTCGCCTTGGGCAGAATGCTGTGGCATAACTCACAGCAACCTCTAACTCGGGCTAAAGTGATTCTCTTGTCTCGGTTTTTCCATTTTTAGTAGAGACAGGGTGTCGCTTTTGCTCAGGCTGGTCTCCAACTCATGAACTCAAGCAATCCACCTGCCTCGGCCTCTCTGAGTGCTAGGATTACAGGCGTGAGCCACCACACCCACCCCTAAAATGGTGTTTTTTGTATATAACCTGTGCACAACCTTCTCATTCTTTAAATCATCTCTAAATTACTTATAATTGCTAATACAATGTAAATGCTATATAAATAGTTATTATACTATATAGTTTTTTTATTTACATTAATTTTGGTCATATTGTTTTCTTCTGCATATTTTTTTTTTTTTTGTAGAGGTAGAGTCTCACTGTACCACCCTCGGGTAGAGTGCCGTGGCGTCACACGGCTCACAGCAACCTCTAACTCTTGGGCTTACGTGATTCTCTTGCCTCAGCCTCCCGAGCAGCTGGGACTACAGGCGCCCGCCACAACGCCCGGCTATTTTTTTTGTTGTGGTTGTTGTTGTTGTTGTTGTTGCAGTTTGGCCAGGGCTGGGCTCGAACCCTCCACCTTCGGCATATGGGGCCGGCGCCCTACTCACTGAGCCACAGGCGCCGCCTCTTCCGCATATTTTTAATCCACAATTGGTCAAATCTGCAGATGTGGAACCCACAGATATGAAGGGCTGATCTTCTTCTGTTCTTCTTCCTCACTGTACCTGCCACTGTCTATTTCTCAGAGCCCTCAGGGAGCTTCTCCTTGCCAGGATCTACAGCTGCACTCAAGGCTGACTAGGGGTGAAACTGGGTTGTTGCTGTGTATAATTTTAGACAATAAAATTAGAATCATACTGTATACACTCTTTGTGCTTTTTGTAAAATCAGCAACGTCACCAACTTTGTCTCAAGATTGTTAAAAATCTTTCTAAAAAATATTTTTAACATAAATTTCTGTACAAATCTATTACTTCCTTAGGATAATCCTGTTTAAGAGTTTTTGGCCTGCCTGGTGCCCTGGTTCATACCTGTAATCCTAGCACTCTGGAAGGCTGAGGCAGAAGGATCACCTGAGCTCAGGACTTGGACACCAGCCTGAGCAAGAGTGAGATCCTATCTCTACTAAAAATAGAAAAATTAGCCGGGTGTTGTGGTGTGCGTCTATAGTCCCAGCTACCTGGGAAACTGAGGCAAGAGAAATGCTTAAGCCCAAGAATTTGAACTTGCTGTGAGCTAAGATGCCATGGCACTCTACCCAGAATGACAGTGAGACTCAGTATAAAAAAATATATTAAAAAAGAGTTTTGGGCGGCGCCTGTGGCTCAGTGAGTAGGGCGCCCGCCCCATATGCCGAGGGTGGCGGGTTCAAACCCAGCCCCGGCCAAACTGCAACAACAAAAAAAAATAGCCGGGCGTTGTGACAGGCGCCTGTAGTCCCAGCTACTCGGGAGGCTGAGGCAGGAGAATCGCCTAAGCCCAGGAGTTGGAGGTTGCTGTGAGCTGTGTGACGCCACGGCACTCTACCGAGGGCCATAAAGTGAGACTCCGTCTCTACAAAAAAAAAAAAAGAGTTTTGAGCGCTTCAGTCTCTCAATTCTGCTGTGTAGTCTCAGGGCTGCTGGCACTTCCCTGCTCGCAGGCCAACATGGCCTCAGGAGTGCAAGGTGCTGATAGAACATGTCATTTTACACAACATGAAAGTTCAGAAATGCTCAGAAAGGACAGAGGCTATCATTTTCTGTCTCCGTTTAGACAAAAAGTACATCACTGCAGAAGAAGGTAAGGGATCTTGGTTGGAGAAGCTGGTATAACCATAACTAGTTCTTTCAAGCATTTTGTGGACTGATCCCTGAAAAAGACAGGTGCTATGCTGTGTATGACACAAGCTTTGAAACCAAGGCATCCAGAAAAGAAGAGGTGGTGTTTTCTTTTCTTGTGAGCACCACCACTAGCAATTTTGAAAAGTCAAATGACCTATGCATGCTTTGAGGATACAATCAAAAAATTTTTTTCAAGGCAAAAAAAACACAAATGTCACATAAATGGACCAGAAGAGCTTGATCAGGGTTGTACTGCTGAAAAGCCAGGTGGATCCTTAACTGCAGCCTCTGAGAGGTGTCACCTTGAAAGTGTCACATAGCACAGAAACTGGAAGCTGCCAGGTCTCACTGAGGAGGTATTGTGTCATCTTTAAGAGTAAACAAGTACAAATAGCCCTATATAAATCTAAAGTCTAGTTTTATTGGTATGAAGTTAAGTTCTTATTGGCCAAATGCCTGTTTTGATGAGGTGACTTATAAAAGTTTTTGTTGAGCTCAGAATTTTTTTTTTTTTTTTAGAGACAGAGTCTCATTGTCACCCTCAGTAGAGTGTGGTGGTGTCACAGTTCACAGCAACCTCAAACTCTTGGGCTTAAGAAATTCTCTTGCCTCAGCCTCCCCAGTAGGTGGGACTACAGGAGCCCACCACAACACCCAGCTATTTTTTTGTTGTAGTTGTCATTGTTACTTGGAAGGCCCAGGCTGGGTTCCAACCCACCAGCTCTGGTGTATGTGGCTGGCGCCCCAGCCGCTGAGCTACAGGTGCTGAGCCTGAGCTCAGAATTTTTAATAATACAGTCCACAAAACAGTACTAGGCTATATTAGGATAATTATCAAATCAAACCTTTGTTAACCTCAGCAATTAAGCTCTGTTTCTTTTGTTTAAAGAATTGGTCAAACATAATCTGGTGATAATTTTGGCCTACATTTTTTATTTTCCTTGAACTAAGCAGAATAATCCCCAGATGCCCAGGAGGAGAGGGCTGGGCAAATGGCATCAATCTCATTGGTGACTAAGATTCATGCGGGGCATGTTTGTCCCTGCCACCAATATGTGAGATGGGGTCAAATGGTAGGAAAGGCCATACACACACCAGGTCTCAGCTACTCGACTGCAGTTCTCACAGCATCATGGGGCCAGGCCCTGCTACATAAAAGACACAGCCTCCTGGGTTAAAGATGGTATTTTTACAGGTTCCCAAGGAGAATCTGGTAAATTGTTCATGAGAAAGTTACATGAACTTGGATTTAAATTTCTCATGAAGGCATGTTTTAATCTGTTAAAAATTCAAGACACTGGGCCAATGTCCATATGAGAAATTAATTACTTTATCTAAGGAAAAAAAATCAAAATTAATCATGATTTTTGAAGGTTCCTGAGACCAGCTCAACTGTGTCTGTGCTTAGAAGCACTGTAGCCCCTGCATGGTTCCTCCTTACCAGCAGGCAGGTGCCCATCCACTCGGACACCAGCACGTCCACCTTCTCAGGCAGCACCACGTCCTCCACCTTCTGCTGGAACACGGTGATGGTATCAGCAAAGCCATTCTGCAAGACCAGCTGCCCTGTATGCTGGGCCATCTCACTGGCCTCCACTGCGTACACCTGTAGCAGCAGAAGTGCCATCAGGGCATGCCCAAACCTGCGTTCGAGTCACAGCCAGCACCAAGAAGACAGTCACTGATCACAGGAGGCAGTATTCTGGACCGCGGTGGCTGGCACAGGACAGGCCACACCTGCTGCCTAGCCACAGAGCTCTGTAACCCTGAGGGCACCGGGCAAGGAGCCTCTCTGCTGCTGCTGCTTCTTCCACCCTTCACAATGTGCAACATGTGCTGGAAAGAGCCTCCTGCAGGGCAGGGCAAGCACTTGGCACCCACTAAGACCAGTTGGTCTATTAGGACATCTTGTGGCCTAGGAGATGACTTCAGTGCAGGTTCTTAGAGTAGGTGTCTAGCAGGGTCTAGACTCAGGAGTCACTGTGCTGTGACCTCACATGTTGTGTCAGGCCCTCAAAGGGCCACACCACAGCACAGAGTTGCAGAGGTGTGGAGGGCAGAGGTGCAGGGTGCAGGAGCCCAGAGTGTGTCCCATTCCCACGTGGCCACCCTCACACATGCCAAGCAGACACAAGGATGCACCTGTGTCTATGTTTTATTGAAAAACAAACATCTCACAAATTCCTCCTGCCCCATGCAACTCACTGGGCTTCAACCCTGCCCTGTTTCATTCTGTGCTGACTCGCTAAACTGACGTTACAGCTACAAGCAGGTCTGGCATATAGTCTGAACATGCTGCCCATTTTAGCAACATAGGGCCTCACATATGAGGACGAGGATGTTCATTTTAGCAACATGCAGCCTCACATATGAGGACGAGACCCTTGGGGCCTTGCCCACCTCTCACACTTGTGCACTTACTGCCCGGGGCCGCGCGTGATGTGCGCAGAAGAGACTGATGATGCCGGTCCCACAGCCAACATCCAGGATGACTTTGTCCCTCAGGGACTCTTTGTTCTGCAGGATAACACTATGGTATTTTGTTGTCCGGGGCTGGTCTGCCAACATTTCCAAGTGGAGTTTCTAGAGGAGACACAACACACTCATCAAGTCACCACCTGCCATCTGAGCCATGCCCAGTTCTGGTTGAGATACAGAGTAAGTGCCTCGGCCGATGCCCCAACCCACATCTGCTGAAAGTATGAGCAACAAACAAGGGCAAAATATAGTCTTTTGTTTTAAAAAAAGAAAAAACCAAAATATGCCAACAGATAAAAATGAAAGTGGACAGTAATGGAATGAAACAGCAGTTTCTGGAACTGCTCCCCCTCAGTACGGCATAGGCTGCACCTTTGCCCTACACCTCCCTGAGGGCCAGGTGAGCAGAAAAGCAGGTGTGGGCCCCTTTGGACAGGGCTATCACGGCACCTGCCCACCCACACCCATGGAGGCAGGAAGGCCCACCGCATGCTGACCAGAAACTCTAGGCCAGGTGTCCATCCTGAGAAAACAGTGAACACACCAGGGAGGTGCCGTGAGAGGTGAGCAGGGCCCCATGTGCTCCTCACACACACGCTTGCCTTATTTGCGTGGGCACCCAGACATGGTGGCTCAGGTTCAACCCTCAAGAGTAAGTGTGAGGCCCCCTGCCACATCCTGAGGGCAGAAAACACCTAAAAACCCCAGGATGCCCACTGGAGTTCGGCCTGCCCCAGGAGGCCTCAGGGGTGGTAAGAGCCCCTGGCCGAGGCACCCTCCCCACATTTACAGGCTACAGAAGGCCCCCAAACAACACCTCCCTGGGCAATGGCCCAGGACCATGTGGAATGAAAAACAAAGGTACAGGAGGGAAGAGTAGACAAAAGGGGAAGGGAGGCTCAACCATCCTGCTTGCAAGAAAAAGACAGAAAAGGTGGACCATGCCAACACCCATAGAAGGAAGTCGGAGCTACATGGACATTCAGAGTGAGAGAACCCCCAGGGCGAACATTCCCAACATTCGCACAGGAATCAGCTCCTGAAAGGACATGACAACTCTAAATATTTTTGTACCTGATTACAGAGCTTCAAACTATGCAGAGCAAAACCCAATAGAAAGGTGAGAGGAAATCAACAAATCGACAATCCTGGTCAGAGATTTCAGCACCCTCCTCTCAGCAACTGACAGGAGACAGAAAATGAGTAAGGCTGGGGAAGGCCGCACATCACCATCAGCCACTGACACTCACAGACACTTCTCCCAGCCCCTTATAATAGGAATAGTGAACAAAAAATACACAGAAATGAATTTCCAGTATTAGAAATTATCTAGATGCTGGGATAGCTGGGTATTTGCAGAGGTGAATTAAGGAAGAATTTTACCTTATTCTTTACAAAAATACACTCCAGAATGATTAAAATATAAAAGGATCATGGGCGGTGGCTGTGGCTCAGTGGGCAGGGTGCCGGCCCCATATACTGAGGGTGGCGAGTTCAAACCGGGCCCCAGCCAAACTGCAACAACAACAACAAAAAATAGCTGGGTTTTGTGGCAGGCGCCTGTAGTCCCAGCTACTGAGGAGGCTGAGGCAAGAGAATCGCCTAAGCCCAGGAGTTGGAGGTTGCTGTAAGCTGTGTGAAGCACAGCATTCTACCGAGGGGTGATAAAGTAAGACAACATCTCTACAAGAAAAATAAATAAATAAATAAAATTAAAGGATCATAACAGCTCTAAAGTATAGATATTTATAATCTCAGAGTAGGGAAGGTCTTTTAGAGTGATACACAAAACCCAGAAATTACAAAGAAAAGAAAAACATATTAGACTACACAAGATAAAAAGTACTATTTAGGAAAAAAAGAGTGGCAAGTGGTAAAAGTAACACACATCACAAATTTAGGCTAAACCACTTCAACTAAATAGACTCAACATATGAATCAACAGAAATAAAAACAGGCAAATGACATCAAAAGTTCACCAAAAAATACATACAAAAGGTCAACAAACACATAAAAGACAATCAATCTCACTTTAAAAATTGGAAATCAAAATCAAGAGATACCATATTTCACCTTCAAGACTGGAAATCTGTCTGTACTTGTGGTCTGAGGTAGGGAAAGGGGTGTGCACATCCCCAGGATTCCTTAAGAGGCAGGGGCTTGGGAGGTGAGGTGACTAGGTCCTAGGGACTCCACATTTGTAAATAGGATTAATACCTTCATGGAAGGGCTCCAGAAGCCTCTTGCCTTCAGCCAACAAGACCAGGGCAGCCTACCCAGCCCTAGTGCTGGTACCATTCCAGACCCCAGAATAATGGGAAACAAATTGCTGTTCATTATCATTTACCTAAAGTTAAGGTATTTTGTTATAGAAGCATGAACTAAGATAGAGCATAATTAGCAAGTCTTTTTGGAAGGAAAACTGGCACAATCCACTAAATAAAAAATATATATACAGTAGGAACTCTGAAAGTTTGACCACCCAGGGTAACAAACTGGTCAACATACAGGGGTGGTCAATGTAGGACCCAGGCCTGCTGTACTGATACACACACGCTGTGCATGTCTAGTCTGTGAACTTTAGGTCAACTTAAGTAGGTGGTCAGTGTGGGCAGTTGGTCAATTTATTAGGAAATACTCATGCAAATATATAGATATACATATATATTTACACCCTAGGAGTTTACCCTATGGAAATTCTAACTGGAATTTACCAGGATTAGGAGGATTCCACTACAGCATTATCTGTCATGATAAAAAGTTGTTAAATAACCACTGTCCATCAACAGGATCCTCCTGAAACCATACAGTGCTCTGGAGTTATTATGACAGCTACCAACACCTTTGAAATAACACAGCCATGTGAAAAGAGCAAGGTGAAGACCTGTGTTTGGGGAATAATTTCTTTTCCATAAATTAAAAAAAACAAACAAACAGGTATTGTTTGGACATGGTATAAGCACAGAGGAGTCTCAGTGGGCAGGGGCTATCTATGGGCCTGGATTGAAGACTTTGGTTTTCCATTATGTATCTTTCTGTAATGGATTGAAAGCTTTAACTACATAAATATATTAGTTTTGTTTAACTAAACATCTTAATTGGGAAATAAGGCATGCCTACAAAAAGTGTCTTAGGGGCGGTGCCTGTGGCTCAAATGGGTAGGGCGCTGGTCCCACATGCCGGAGGTGGCGGGTTCAAACCCAGCCCCAGCCAAAAACCACAAAAAAAAAAAGGTGTCTTAGGAAGTAGCTATACAGTTCATCAAATATAGTCACATAGCAAACACCTGTATAAACCTACTCCCCAACACCCCCAGCAGCCCAGTCAGTCTGCCCCCTCAGCATTGCCAGAGCCCCCCTCCCACCAGTCACCTCCCTCTGACAGGTCACTTCCCTCTCACTGGTCACTTCCCTCCCACCAGCCACCTACCCCCTACTGGTCACCTTCCTTCCACTGGTCATCTCCATTCAGACCCATAGGGCACTGGGTTCCTGCCCTCAGACCACTCATGCACATTCATAAACAACACCTTTCTTTTTATTTATTTTTTGTTTTTTTAAGGTTTTTTTTATTGTTGGGGATCATAAACAACACCTTTCAACACTGCCTCTTAACTTGATAAACTGAGACAAATGTTATATATTTTTCCTTCTTTGACTCAACATTATTTTTGCAGCACTCATCCTGTAAGTAACTGCTTTCATTTAGTCTTAAAATGTAAACCGGGCTTATTGCCTGGGCCATGGATTATGGCCTTCCTCCATAGCAGGAAGAAAAACTAATAATCTGGCTGTTTAGAAGTATTGTTGATCATTGACATATTCTTTTTTCAATTTTATTTTTGTAGTAAAATTTATTATTATTATTATTATTTTTAATTTATTATTTTTTGGAATATCTGGCCATAAAATAAGCATGCTTTGTAAAAGATGCATCATAATCTGTCTTCTTTCAGTGAATGAAAGAGTTTTACAAGAAAATTGCCTAACGGTATGAACTAATAAATTTGTTAGAAAAACATGTTTCTTTGCATATTGGTAGCTATAAGTAAGAGTTGGCTCTAAAACACAAACGTAAGCATATTACCTAAAAAAAATTATTACTTGTTTGAAATACTGAGAGTGCTAGGCACAGTGGCTCACCCCTGTAATCCCAGCACTCTGGGAGGCCGTTGTGGGAGGACTGCTTGAACTCAGGTGTTTGAGACAAGGCTGAGCAAGAGCAAGAACTTGTCTCTACTAAAAATTAGAAAACTGAGACAAGAGGATCACTCGAGCCCAAGACTTTGAGGTTGCTGTGAGCTGATGATGATGCCACTGTATTCTACCCAGGGTGACAGAGTCAGACTCTATTTAAAAAAAATAAAATAAATACTGAGAGAAGTGCATAATCCCACTGCTCAAATAACATCTCTAGACCAAAGTCAGTAAACCACAGCTTCTGGGCCACGTCCAGTCACCAAATATTTTCATATGGCCTCCAAACCAAGAATGGCTTTTTCATTTTTAAGTGATTTTTAAAAATCAAAAGAAAGTTCAGCTCAGTGGTTAGGGCACCAGCCACATGCACTGAGGCTGGTGGGTTCGAACAACAATATCAACAACAACAACAACAACAACAAAAAAAATAGCTGGGCGTTGTGGCGAAAGCCTGTAGTCCTAGATACTTGGGAGGCTGAGGCAAGAGAATTGCTAGAGCCTAAGAGTTGGAGGTTGCAGTGAGCTGTGAAACCACAGCACTCTACGGAGGGCAACATAGTGAGACTCTGTCTCAAAATAAATAAAAATAATAATAAGATGATCTTGTGGCATTCAAATTTCAGTGTCCATAAGTAAAGTTTCACTGGATCATAGCCATGCCCATAGCCGCATATGTTTACAGCAGCAGAACTGCTCCTCTGCTGCCAATGAGGACAAGCCTAGAACTTAGTTTTGAAAAGTTAGAGCCTGAAGCTAAACAAAAGCCCACCCACTGGCCCACTGAGCAGGGGTCTGGAAAGCAGTACCAAGGTCCCATAGCTGCCGAAGTACTCTTCATCTTGCCAGGTATCCTCTGGGTCATACTCCTCCAGGGCCTTCCCGACATGGTTCGCGGGAATGTACCCACAGCAGCCACCACGCTCGCCCCACCACCAATCTGCAGTGGTTTGTCGCAGGATAAGAATTTTTTCTCCTCTCAAAAAACTGAGCTGTTAAAAAAAAAGAAGTTAAAATTCAATTAAAAAAAAAAAACTTGGTATTTCAAGTGTGATTCAGTAACAAAACCCCCATCAGTGGTGACGAAATCACAGCAATTTCAAAAGGGATTAGAGGGTAATTATAGCATCTGAAAACTTACGAAAGTGGTACCAAGATTTAGAAATTTTTATGGAATGTCCACCTGAAGGAAGGGCACATTTTCAATATTTTTTAAAAGAAAATATAAAGACTGTTCAATGGCTCAGGACAGAATTTCTCAATGGCCTCTTGAGAAATTTGCAGTGATTCAACTACGCCATAGCCTATTTAGTTACTGGAGGCTTACTCTAAGAAATTCCTTTTCTAAAGTCAAGACAGCTATATTATTCAAGCAGATTTTTTTTTTTTTTTTTTTGAGACAGAGTCTCAAGCTGTCGCCCTGGGTACAGTGCTATAGCATCACAGCTCACATTAGCCTCAAACTCTTGGGCTTAAGCTATTCTCTTGCCTCGGCCTCCCAAGTAGCTGGGACTACAGGCACCCACCACAATGGCCGGCTATTTTTTTGGTTGTAGTTGTTATTGTTGTTTGGCAAGCCCATGCTGGATTCGAACTGGCCAACTGCAGTGTATGTGGCTGGAGCCCTAGTCAGTTGAGCCACAGGTGCTGAGCCTCAAGCAGGTATTTTTATTTCATAGCATTACTTTTCATTAGCAGGGTAGCTTCTAAATCAAGGTCTCCAAGCAGAACCTGAGATAGGGGCTTTCTGCCCTGACTGTGGTCATCATACTATGCCTGGGTCAGGCTGGGAAGTAGTCACATAGAGGGTGGGGTGGCTCTGAACATCTGGATGTTTCTTTATTCCACTTTGGTATGACTTATGCAAAATTTATATCTAATTCTGCTTTGAGCATGCTGAAATCCTAGGTGCCTGACACACGCTACCTGGGTCTCATCGGTGGCAGCATAGTCTGCAATGGCCACAAATTCCTCTGGCTGTGCTGCAGCCTGCAGAAGGACCTCCTCGCTGCATCCAACAGGGGCTTCTTCCTGCTCCAAGCCAAGAAAAGCACAAGGAAAAGACTGTGAAGCCTTCTTTTTCTGTTTTGGTCTGTGTTGTTTGTCTCACTCTGTAGCCCTGGGAAAAGTGCCCATGGCATCATAGTTCACACCAACCTCATACTCCTGGGCTCAAACAATCCTCTTCCTGAGCACCTGCCACAATACCTAGCTAGTTTTCCTATTTTTATTAGAGACGAGTGTGTCTTGCTCTTGCTTAGGCTGGTCTCAAACTCCTGAGCTCAAATAATGACCCCTCCCCCCCAGCCTCCCAGAGTGCTGGGATTACAGGCATGAGCCACAGTGCCCCAAGAGAGCATACTTTTATTTTCTCTCTTTCTTTTTCTTTTTTTTTTGGCTACGTTGTTAGTATGGTTTCAAACTTAAAAGGAAGTTTCCTGTGACCAAGTATTCCCCATGCGAATGACCTGAGTTATCTTCCCTGGCACATCAAGGGCTTGTCTTTACATCTAAAGAGAAGGCCTAGGAAGAAGCCAGGAAGAGACAGCACTGGGTCTCTTGGGTAGGGTTAGGGTTCTCCGGCAAGGCCTTCTCAGAGGGAAATCCTGGGCTCTGGGGACCTCATCAGACCTAGGGTCAGAGTGGGACCCAGTGCCCCAGGCAGGCACAGCCAAGGGCTAAGGCACAAACCTCCAGTGCCCTGGATGGCCACAGCCCAGGCAGCCTCCACTCAGACCACTGCCAGCTCAGACCCCAGAAGAGTCCATGCACCACCCCCCACTACATTAGAATAAACCTGCCCAGCAGGCAGAGGCTCCAACCACACATTTCAATTTTCCTAAACATAAAAGTAATTCATGTTTATTTGAGAAAATGTATGAAAACACAAAAGTCACAGAAAATTAAAACCTCCTTTAACTTCACTGATCAGAGGTAATGACAGTCAATTCAATAGCAATTATCCTTTTAGACTTTTTTTTTTTTTTTTTTTTTAGACAGAGCCTCAAGCTGTCGCCCCGGGTAGAATGCAATAGCATCACAGCTCACAGCAACCTCCAACTCCTGGGCTCAAGTGATTCTCCTGCCTCTGCCTTCCAAGTAGCCGAGACTATAGTCGCCCGCCACAACACCTGGCTATTTTTTGGTTGCAGCCATCATTGTTGTTTGGCAGGCCCGGGCTGGATTTGAACCCACCAGCTCAGGTGTATGTGGCTGGAGCCTTAGCCACTTGAGCCACAAGTGCCAAGCCTATCCTTTCAGGCTTTTAAAAAAGTGTACATATTACATAGGCAACAAAGCGTTTGCTGGGTTCACACAACACAGCCTTGTGCCTGTGTCTCTTACTTCCAAAGACCACACCTTTAATACCTACACACTGTTCCACACCATGAGTTGTCATGACTTACCGTCCAATCTCCTAGTCTGGACATTTACGCTGTTTTCAGTTTTTACTCATAAATTTTTAAGACAAACTTTGTTACACATGAGTCATTCTGGCTGTCCCTGATAGCTTTTTTAGGTTAAACTCCTAATTGTGAAACCGATGGGTCAAGACAGCACAATTTATAACTTGTGATTTCACCACCAAATGCCCTCCAGAAAGGGTGTTCCTCAGACAGGTGAGAGTGATCTACCAACTGGCCTATACTTTCATCCAAATAGCTATTGATCACTTCACTCTCAGCCAATCTGCCGGTTAGAATCACCTCTTTGTTCCATTTGCCTCTCTTTGATTACCACTGTGGTCAAACATAATATTTTGCTAATCATCCTGTCAGGCCCTTTGTACCTTTTCCTTTATCATGACTTGCCCTCAAGACCATCATTGCCCTCTTAGCCCCAGGGGGCCACTCCACCCCTGTTCCCGCCCACATGATCACCTCACAGCCCTCCCCAGGCATCCCTTACCACCTGGTGTGCACTCTCCTGTGTATGTCATTTACAAACACCCAGGGACCTCCACACACACACACACCCCAGCACACCTGTACACCTACACACAAACACCTACACACAACACCTGCACACCTGCCTATACAAAGACCTGCACACCTAAACACACACCTGTTCACCTATATACACACCTGTGCACCACACCTCTGCACCTACACACACACAAACACCTGCACACCTATGCACACACCTGTGCACCTACACACACAAACTGTGACATTTTTTTCTTCTAACACAGTGGTTTTATCGTAAAGAACACAACAGACCCATTTTTATAGTTTGGGCGTCACAGCTCTAAGGCTGCTGTCAATGGCTGTACAATATTCCTTCTGGGAGTTCTGCCTGCTTCGTCAACCAGCCCCCACCCATGGGCTTTCTCCTGGTGTGTACCTGTCTACCACCATAAACAATGCTATAATAGGACAAACTGGTGGATGTGCACTGCACGTGGTGACATTTCAGTTCTACAGGACTGCCAGGGTTGAAGTAAGTGTGTCTTTGCTCAGACATGTCCTATTCTCTTTGTAAGGGTGAACACATCACACTTCTCCAGCAGTGCAGGGCCTCCTACCTGAACATGCAGCCACCAAAGTCCCCACCACTGTCACCTTTTTTGCCAGAGTGACAGGAGTAAAGCGATACCTCACAGTTACTCAATACCCATTCTTTGACTACTAAGTTAATCACGTTTTTTTGGCTGCTTGGATCTGCTCTTCTACAAACTGCCTCATTATTTTGTTTTATTTTTCCCATTATTCTATTTGGCAGGTTGGCAAACTCTTTGAATAATATAGATCTTATTTGAGATCTTGAGCAAACATTTCTTGCAAATATATTGATTTCCCAGTTATTTTATTTAGAATCAGTAAACTTGGAGTCAGGTTAATAGAAATTATCTGAATTGAAGCACACACACACACAAAATGTGAAAAAAATGATAATAGGGCATGAGAAACATAAAATAATAGCAAAAAATCTAACTTATGTATAAGCAGTCCCCCCAAAGAGGAGAGAAGATGAAGAAGTAACTGAAGAAATAATAATGGAAAAATTTCCAAAATTAATAAAAATCATCAGCTCATAGATTCAAGAAGCTTAAGGAACACCAAGGAGGATAAATACAAACAAAACTGCTATTAAAAGAATAAGAAGCTCTTAAATGTAGCCAGTGGGGAAAAAAATAATAATACATTAGTAGAACAACTGCAAGACATAGCTGACTTCTTTTTTTTTTTTGAGACAGAGCCTCAAGCTGTCACCCTGGGTACAGTGCTGTGGCATCACAGCTCATAAGAACCTCCAACTCTTGGGTTTAAGCAATTCTCTTGCCTCAGCCTCCCAGGTAGCTGGGACTACAGGTGCCCGCCACAACACCCAGCTAGTTTTTGGTTGTAGTTGTCATTTTTGTTTGGCAGGCCTGGGCTGGATTCTAACCCGCCAGCTCTGGTGTATGTGGCTGGCACCTTAGCCACTTGAGCTACGGGCGCTGAGCTTAGACATAGCTGACTTCTTATCAGAAACAACAGAGGACAATAAAATGACACCTTTAAAGTGATGAAAGGAAAATAAAATCTCTTATCAAGCTAAAATATTCTTCAAAAATGTAGGTAGGGCAGCGCCTGTGGCTCAGTGGGTAGGGCGCTGGCCCCTTATACAGAGGGTGGTGGGTTCAAACCCATACCCAGCCAAACTGCAACAAAAAAATTGCTGGGCCTTGTGGCGGGCGCCTGTAGTCCCAGCTACTAGGGAGGCTGAGGAAAGAGAATTGCCTAAGCCCAGGAACTGGAGGTTGCTGTAAGCTGTGTGACGCCATAGCACTCTACTGAGGGCGATAAAGTGAGACTCTGTCTTTATAAAACAAAAAAAAAGTAGGTAAAACGTTTCTGTTCAAACCAACATTGACAGTTTGACAGAAGACTCACAATACTAAAAACAAAAGTATCAATATGTTGTTCCAGTTGAAGGGAAATGATCCTACATGGAAAGAGAATGCAGGAAAAAAACCCAGAAAGACCTAAGAAAAGGTTAGTATGCAGGAAATAAAAAAGACTATGTTTGATAGCATAAACATATCAACAGTATGTAATACCAACAGTAATCATTATTGTGGAGTTTATAACATTATTATAATGTTAAATTATAATAGAATTATACATATAATTCTATATAACAGAATTAGAATAGAATTAAAACATTACAACAATAGTACAAAAATATGGAGCTATAAATCTAACTAATTTGTAAGATCTTCACGTTATGAAGTGGTTAAAAAAAAAAAAGAGTGGAACAGGGCGGCGCCCCATATGTGGAGGGTGGCGGGTTCAAGCCCAGCCCCGGCCACACTGCAACAACAACAAAAAAATATAGCCGGGCGTTGTGGCGGGCGCCTGTAGTCCCAGCTACTTGGGAGGCTGAGGCAAGAGAATCACGTAAGCCCAAGAGCTGGAGGTTGCTGTGAGCTGTGTGACGCCATGGCACTCTACCGAGGGCAGTAAAGTGAGACTCTGTCTCTACAAAAAAAAAAAAAAAAAAGAGTGGAACAGATTAAAAAAGCATATCACAATTTCTTGGGAAACCAGTAAAATAATATAAAGAAGGTACAGCTAATAAGCCAATTGATGAGATGATTTGGAATTACAGAAAATACTTATTAACAGAAAGGAGGGCAGGAATGGAGAAATGTACAAAGAAGAAATGTGACCAAATAAAACAAACATCAAAATGTTAGACTTAATAATATAAATCATTACGTTAAATGTTAATACTCTAATGTACCAATTAAAGGGCAGAAATTGTCTAACAGTGAAAAACAAGATCCAAGAGCTAGACCCAATTAACTCTTCACAAGAGAAATGCTTTAAATATAAATACTTAAGTTGAGAAAAAAATATATAAATATATATATTCTCTCTCACTCATACACTCCACATGAGCACTAACCATACAAAAGCTGGTATAACTACCTTAATATAAGGAAAAGCAAATTCAAGATAAGGAGAATTTTACAGGTAAAAAGAGAGAAATTTTATAAAAATAAGATCAATTCATCTAGAAAACAAAAACTTTCCTAAATGTATGTATCAAATAAATAGGGATTAAAAACATAAAGCAAAAAGTGACAGAACCAAAAGGAAAAATATATAAATAAATCTATAGTCATAGTGAAGATTTTTTAGTAATTAATGGAGCAAGTGGACAAAAAAAATAGAAAAGATATACAGAGTTAAATATTATTGATAATAATCCATTTCACCTTAGTAACATTTATAGAACACTAACACACAGCAATTACAGAATACAGTCTTTTCAAGTGTTCATGGACATTCACCAAAATAGCCCACATGACTAGGCCATAAAACAGGCCTGACTAAATTTCAAAAGACTTAAGTTATAGAATATGTCATGTTCTTTAACCAATATAATCAAAGTTAAATTAAATTTTAAAAAGGAAAATTTCCCAAATGTTTGGAAATTAAGCAACATAATTTCAAACAGCCCTGGAAATTTCTAATCTCCATTGTGATATACTAAATATTTTAACTGAATAATAATGAAAATACAATGTGTTCAAATGTGTGGCACAACTATAGCAATGATTAGAAGAGTTCCAGCTTTGAAGATACACATTAGAGAAGGTTTCAAATCAATGATCCAAGCCTCCACCTCTAGATGCTAAAAAAAAGGTTTGGCACCTGTAGCTCAGCCGCTAGAGTGCCAGCCACATACACCAGAGCTGGCACGTTCCAACCCAGCCCAAGGCCTGCCAAACAACAATGACAGCTCCAACAAAAAATAGCTGGGCGTTGTGGTGGGCACCTGTAGTCCCAGCTACTTGGGAGGCTGAGGCAAGAGGACTGCTTAAACCCAAAAGTTGGAAGTTGCTGTAAGCTATGATGCTACAGCACTCTACTAAGGGTGCCATAGTGAGACTCTCTCTCTCAAAAAAAAAAAAAAAAGATGCTAAAAAAAAAAATGGAAGTAAAATAGAATAGGCATAGCACAGTGGCTCTGGCCTATAATCCTAGCACTCTGAGAGGCCAAGGCAGGTGATGGCTTGAGCTCGGGAGTTTAAGATCAGCCTGAACTAGAGCAAGACCCAGCCTCTAAAAATAGCTGGGCATTGTAGCAGGACCCTGTAAGTGAGCTCTGGGCAATCCACCCACCTTGGCCTCCGATAAATAAATAATTTTAAAAAACAGAATAGAATGAAGGAAATAAAGATAAAAGTAGACATCAATGAAACATAAAACAGAATAGAGAATTCAACAAAGATGAAACTGGTTCTCTAAAAAGATAAAATTAATAAAACCATAAAAAGTGTGTTCAAGAGTGATAAAAAGAGATAAAACACAAATCACCAATATCAGGCATCTCTTCTTTAATGGAAGATGGTATTAACAAGATGAATACAAGTACAACTGAATACTACCATGACCTGTAAGTAATCAGGAAAATTAATAACAACAAAGCACTTCCAACCTACCGAACCTATCAAAATTAAGACGCCAATGCTGGTTGGCTGTGGGGGCTCACGCCTGTAATCCTAGCACTCTGGGAGCCTGAGGCAGGTAGATTGCCTGAGCTCAGAAGTTTGAGACCAGCCTGAGTAACAGTGTGACTCTGTCTCTAAAAAACAGCTGGACATTGTGGCGGGCACCTGTAGTCCCACCTACTCAGGAGGCTGAGGCAAGAGGATTGCTGGAGCCCAAGAGTTTGAGGATGCTGTCAGCTATGACACCACAGCACTCTACCCAGGGTGACAAAGTGTCTCAAAAAAAAAAAAAAAAACGAGAGAGAGTCTGATGGCCTCAAATTTTAGCAGGCACTACCATGGCTACTGGCAGACTTGCAAACCAGGGAAGTTGCCTGGGAAAACAATTGGTCATCTTGTAAAACTAAACAATGCAATCCCTTCCATCCTCCAATGCCATCACTGGGTATACACCCTGGTGCACACAGGTATGGGAAGGATGGTCACTGAAGCACTGTTTGAAACAGAGAAAAACTGGAAACAACTTAAGTGTCCAACAAAAAGGAAATTAAAGGGGATATATGCTTACTGTATCGCACTGAGACCGCCACACACCCATACATTCAGTATCCGTGAATGTGACACTGTCATAGAAGGAATATGCTACAGGAGAACCTACAGTAGCAGCCAGGACAAATCCTCCCAACGTAGTATCAAGTAAAAAAGGCAAGCTCGCCGGGCGCGGTGGCTCACGCCTGTAATCCCAGCACTGTGGGAGGCTGAGGAGGGAGAATCGCTTGAGCTCAGGAGTTCGAGACTTGCCTGAGCGACAGTGAGACCCCGACTCGTAAAAAAAAAATGGAAAAACCCAGCCGGGCGCCGCGGTGAGCGCCTGTAATCCCAGAGGCTTCCGGAGGCTGAGGCAGCGGGGTGCCCGCAGCCTGAGTCTGAGGTTGTGGTGAGCTACCATGCCCACTGCACTCTGCTCAGGGGCATAGGGTGGGACCCTGTCTCAACAACAACAAAAAAAAGGCAAGCAACAGATGATGCAGAGAGTATGACACCACATATGCAATTTCTAAAAGCACACACAAACAAAACTGTATGTTGTCCAAGGACCTCTATTACAGTACAAAGGTATAAAAAATGATGCAGTAGCGCATTTCAAATTCATAATTCACTGTAGTGGTAGCCTCTGGAGAGACAGGAAGAAGAATGAGACTAAGGTTAGAGAATAAACTTAACCCATGGTATTGCTATTTTTTTCCCAGAGATGGGTTCTTACCATGTTGCCCAGGCTAAAGTGCTGTGGCTACTCACAGAAGCAATTTATAGCACACAATGGCCTTAAACTCCTGCCTTCAAGTGATCCTCCTGCCTCAGCCTTCCAAGTAGCTGAGACTACAGGTACACTCTAATGCACCCAGCAGTGCTGTCACTTTATGTACATATGTTCTGAAGCAAATATGATAAACGTTAACAAGTTTTCAACTCTGTATAATATGTGCTTGATGTATGCAATATTATTCTGAAAATACCCAATATTTTTAAATTTCTCAAAATAAAAATAGACAACCATTGAGTTACAACATTTTATAATTATAAAAAACAGATTAATAAGATGAGACACTATAAATAAATTCCTCCATCAAAAAGTGGGCAAAAGACATGAACAAATTTTTTTCAAAAGAAAGCAGACCAACAAACATATGAAAATATGCTCAATATCATTAATCATCAGGGAAATGCAATTTAAAACTACAATGAGATATCACCTGACCCCTGTCAGAATGGTTATTATTAAAAAGTTAAGAAACAACAGATGTTGGCTCCAATGCAGTGAAAAAGAAACATTTATACCCTGCTGGTAGGAATGTAAACTAGCACAATGTCTATAGAAAGCAGTACCTAGATTCCTCAGAGAACTAAAAATAGACCTACCTTTGTATCCAGCAATCCCACTACTGGATACTTACCCAAAGGAAAAGAAGTCATTTTATAAAAAAAGACACTTGGACCTGAACATTTATCACAGCATAATTCACAATTGCAAGATATGAAATCAACCTCAGTGTCCATCAACTTTAAAGAGGATAAAGAAAAGGTATACACTATGGAGTACTATACAGTCATAAAAAGGCATGAAATAACGTCTTCTGCAGCAACTTGGGTGGAACTAGAGACAATTATCCTAAGCTAAGTATCTCAGAAATGGACAAACACTGATGTTCTCACTTGTAAGTGGGAGCTAAACAGGATATATATGGTCATAAAGAGGTGTAATGGACATTAGAACTAAGATGAGGGGAAGGAGGAAGGGATAAAAATCTACCTATCAGGTATAATGCATGTTATTTTGGTAATAACGACACTAGAAGCCCCAACTTTGGCATCATACAGTTCATCCACAAAACAAGAATAATTGTACCCCCTAAATCTGTTGAAATATAAAATCAATTCCTATATATAAAAATCCAAATGAAAGTAGACAACTAGAATAAAAGAAAAACGATTGTTAAAATTGACATCACAGACGTGAAAATGTTTGATTTTTAAAAACATCATTTATTAAAGTATTTACTTTGTTAATTTTACATAATCAACTTTCCTTTAAGTTTAAGGTGACTTTTTAAAACTTACTAACTTGAATGAAACTAGATGAGTATCCCAGGGAGAAAATCAGTGCGAATCCATGAATCTTTGTTCGTATGTCAAGCTTGCCTTCAACACACTGCTAGTATTATACCTGGAATTTTGCTAAACTAAAAAAAAAAAAAAAACGCTTGTTTCACCAGCTCAGGTACCAAAAATGATATCTTGGATGACTAAGATGTTTTGGAGCATCCTAAGTATTTCCTTAGAAGTGTTACCCAATTCAGGATGTCATCCTACAATTGCATCTCAGCTCCTGGCAATGTTGTCGTTCATTAAACACAGGTTCCTAGAAACCAGAACCGAAATTACCTGAAATTCACTTCTGGGGCAGTCACCTGAAGTTGCCATAGTTCTGTTAGGCTCTTCCTCATAACTGCTGCTTTAAGTATTTCATTTTCTCTTCCATTTCTACTTTAAAAGAGAGAAACACAAAGTATTTATTACATTGCTTAATTATATTCACTTAACTTCTAAGGTCAAAGGTACTCTATTAAATAGAAGAAAATGTGTATGTGTGATGAGTGATCTAGAAGTAAAAGTTATAATCACAATTATTTACAAAGACTTCTAAACTTCAAATAGTGTTTCTTCACCTATCTGCAAGGTTTTAACCTTATTCATTTGCTGAAGCCTGTTATTAATAGCTTCTGTGAGATCACAGTGGTAATTTAAAATAATAAATCGAGGTCCAGTTCTTCTTTTGAACTCTGACAGCTTTAACTCCAATTAAAATTCCCTACCTCGGGCTTTAGTGTTTGCACTAACAGGAACCAACCTCTGCAACTCTGTACTATGCTACAGGATGGATGTGTTTTTTTCCAACGGCATAGCAATTCTTTATTTAAAATGCATACTTCACTACTAAATCAAAACCTGACACCTATTTTTGTGATACATATGATAAACACTGCTGTACATACAATAAGTCGTAAATCCTGGGTCCAGGGTGACACGGTGCTGGGCGGAGGCAGGACCCCGGCCCACCGAAGGGTGCCCAGAGAGGCCGAGGATGGGGAGGCAGAGGCCGACCAGAGCGAGGCGGAGTGCAGGGTGGCTGGGGCAGCCGCGTAAGGGCGAGGACCGGCGGAACCCGCCACAGGCTCAGGGGAGAGTGGACCGGTGAGGTGGGCGTGGCCCGGAAGAAAGGGGTGTGACTACGGACAAATTGTGAAGGTGGAGCCCCGAGCGTAAGGTGTGGCGTGGCTTAAGGAAAGGGGCGTGATTGAGGAAGAAGGGAGTTGGGAGGTGGGCGTGGCGCTGGGAGATGGGCGTGACGGGGCCCGGAGCCCACAGCCTCAGAACGCAGGGCAGACAAGCAGGGAGCTCCTCAGTGGTCCCGAAAAGGCGCGGAGGCCTTGGCCCGCCAGCGACGCACAGACAGGGAAAGGACCCCCTCATCTGGTGTGCCCTGAGTCACATGCGGTCCAGCCATCTGATCTGCCCATCAAGAAACCTACCTCAGCTGCGTTTCTCCGCTGGGTTCAGCAGCCACACCGCTGGTGCAGAGGGGCAGACTGCTCAGGAGACTGAGCCACCGCCCTCGACCCGCGCAGGCGCACTGCGTGAGGGCTGTCTGCGGAGAAGGCCCCGCCCAGGGCCCGGCGTCCCACACAGGCGCAGTCCGTACGCGCCCCTTCGTCTGGGGAAGCCGATCCGCCACCCTTGATCTCCGCAGGCGCGGTGCGCACGGGGCTCCAGCGGACAGGACTCCGCCCGCGGCTTGACGTCCCACGCAGGCGCACTTCAAGCTCTGTCCTTCCCGCAGTCGTTCGCAGGGGTAAACCTCCTTCTTGTGTGGAGGTTCAACCTTGTCGTGGCCGGTATTCAGAGGCTCAGCAGAGAGTCAGATCCAGAGGCGGGTGTGGGGCCCGACCTGGAGACGGGGCGCGGGGCTGGGAGTCCGACCCGGAGAGGAGACGTGGGTAGTGGATGGGTTCCGACCCAGAGAGGGCTGAATGAAGTGAAGTGGTGACTCCACTGTGGTTTGGTCAGTTGAGCCTGGTGCTAGAGCTCAGTCCAAACCGTGAACTAAAATCTTGAGTACTCCCAGCTGACTAGGACCCCTGCCCTTGGTGAAGGGGACCCCAGAAATACCCAAAAGCTGATTTAATGACCATGAGAAGGGCAGTCAGGCCTCGTCAGACCCCCTCACTTCCCCCTCTTCCTGGAGATGTCTTTTGTCACTCATTAGAAGGCGAAGGCTACACAAGACAAAACCTCACCTGCTGGCCACCAATTTACTTAAAAAGGTCACCTTAGTTTCGGTATATGTCTGGTATATGTTCATTGGCTTGTGTCTGATTAAAAGACTTAAAATATGGCTTAGCACAGTGGTTAGGTGTTGGCCACATACACCGAGGCTGGCGGGTTCAAACCTAGCCCGGGCCAACTAAACAACGACAACTTCAACAAAAAATAGCCAGGCGTTGTGGCGGGAGCCTGTAGTCCCAGCTACTTGAGAGGCTGAAGCAAGAGAATCGCTTAAGCACAAGGGTTTGAGGTTGCCGTGGGCTGTGACGCTAGGACACTCTACCGAGGGCGACATAGCAAGACTCTCAAAAAAAAAAAAAAAAGATTTAAAATATTCCAAGCCTTTGACCAATTACAAATCAAAGAATCTTTAAACCTACCTGTAATCTCCTGGCTTTGGGATGTGTTTTCAGGCCAAAGCAATGTGCACCTTCCATATACTGCTTTATGATATTCCCATCTCCCTGAAATATATAAAAGCAAACTGTAACTCCCTCACAGGAAACCACTTGTTCAAGGCTTCTTGGGTGTGGCTCTGGGTCACTGTCACACTCAGAATAAACATCTTTAAATTATTTTACAGGGTTTGGGTTATTTTCTGTTGACAAAACCAGTGACCTCCCATGAATCTCATTTAACAATTTTCCCCCTTGGTCAGGCTCTGCCTAGGACCTCACTGCTTTCAGTCACCATCAGTTGGATTTTCAGCTCAATGCAGTGTTCATACATTATAGTGTCTTAGTTTTCATGCTTTTCTTGAAGTTGTCATTCTTGCCAGAAAAAGACTCTGTGCTTAATTAGCATTGAGCAGATGGCTGCGTGTAGACATTTAAGATGGTTGGAGGATGCAGTGCACAGGAGGACACTATTGTCACTATCAGGAGGGGACTTTGGAGTATGCTCTTAGCAGGGTCCCCACAAATCAATCTCTCTAAAAGCAGCAAATCAGAGAATAGCCAGTTGAGGAATCTACCCAGTTTAACAGAACAGCCTGTTAGTTTTATTTATCTCTATGGTATAGAAAATGTTAGCACTACACAGTCTGCCCTCAGCAAATTGGTAATCTGGCATCCCATGATTGATTTAAATTAAAGCAAGGAGTGAGAATAAGTGGGTCTAGAAGTCAGTCCATAAAAGGGACTAGTGGAGCAAACAGTTGTGTTAGAGACGTTGCTAAATTTAGCCATTGGGTGGACTAAAGGATCCAAGATCTGAGTTTTCCTTGACAGATCCAACATGTCAAGTTGCCTGGAGAAGCCACTGATTGTGAAATTCTAACGATAGCAACATAGTGCCAAGCAAAAGTAGTAGGCATAAGCAAGAAGAAATTAAGACAGGGAGTGCTATTCCAACATCTTAGGAAAAGCTGTCCACAGCTTTGTTGTTGTGAGGCCATCAACAGCTCATCCTGGTTTGTAGTTTGAGCATCTCCAGTTGTGGCACCAGGCCTGTCAGTGACCATAAGTGGCCCACACATCACACGTTGTCCCTTGAAATCTTCATTGAGTTCTTGTTCTACATTGGAGAGTCACAGCCAGATACTGGAAGAGACCAGAAGACTTTAAGATCCAGTCCAATCTACAGGTAAATAATAAAAATGCAAAAAGAGGGCGGCGCCTGTGGCTCAGTGAGTAGGGCGCCGGCCCCATATGCCGAGGGTGGCGGGTTCGGACCCAGCCCCGGCCAAACTGCAACAGAAAAATAGCCGGGCGTTGTGGCGCGCGCCTGTAGTCCCAGCTGCTCGGGAGGCTGAGGCAAGAGAATCACTTAAGCCCAAAGGTTAGAGGTTGCTGTGAGCCGTGTGACGCCACGGCACTCTACCCGAGGGCGGTATAGTGAGACTCTGTCTCTACAAAAAAAAAATGCAAAAAGAAAGATTATAATAACAAGTACAATATAGATTTTTTTTCAGAAACAATTTTTCTCTCTGCAGTACCACTATTTCTACCAAAGATAATCGGTAAGATTAATTTGTTTGCAAAATAACTTTAGTCTCACCAAACTTGTCCTGATTGTTTACCTAAGTGCAGGAAGAGCAGTAGTGATTGACCGCATAGACTCTGTAATTTGCTTGCTGGAACTTTTTTTTTTCTTTTTTTGAGACCAAGTCTCACTTTGTCACCCTCAGTAGAGTGCTATGACATCATAGCTCACAGCAACCTCAGACTCTTGGGCTCAAGTGATTCTCTTGCCTCAGCCTCCCAAGTAACTGGGACTACAGGTGCCCACCACAATGCCTGAGGTCTCGCTCTGGCTGAGACTGGCCTTGAACCTGTGAGCTCAGGCAATCTACCTGCCTCGGCCTCCCAGAGTGCTAGGATTACAGGAGTGAGCCACTACACCTGGCCAAAAAAAATTTAATTAGCTGGACACAGTGGCACAAGCCTGTAGTCCCAGCTATTCAGAAGGCTGAGGCAAGAAAACTGACCCCAGTGTTTGAGATTATTGTCAGCTATGATGACGCCCCTGCACCCCAGTCTGTGACAGAGCAAGATCCTGTCTCTAAAATAAAAAAATAAAAAACAAAAAACTTTCAGGAAAGCATCTAATCAAAGTTGTTTGTGGAGTCCAATACTTAAAATAGCCATGGTTGCAAAGCTAATTAATTCTTTATGATAATGATACAACTCACAGAGAAATTTGGTTATTTCTGTGGCATTGAAATATGTTAACATAATATGATAGATAGATAAATTATGATAGATAACATTAGATTTATAGGAATCTCATACACATTTTGGAACATGTATCAATAACATGCCCATAAATATAACTTTAAAAAGTTTTGGCATCACTACCATTTCACAATGCTTCCTATATAATTTAATGTATTAAATAAGCCTAATTGGCTGGGCGCGGTGGCTCACACCTGTAATCCCAGCACTTGGGAGGCCGGGGCAGATGGATTGCCTGAGCTCACAGGTTCAAGACCAGCCTGAGCCACACCGAGACCCCCATCTCTAAAAACAGCCGGACATTGTAGTGGGCACCTGTAATCCCAGCTACTTGGGAGGCTGAGGCAAGAGGATCACTTGAACCCAAGAGTTTGAGGTTGCTGTGAGCTAAGATGAGCTAAGATGTGAGCACTCTACCAAGAGTGAGCAAGTGAGCCTATGTCTCAAAATCAATCAAGAAATAAATACATAAATAAGCCTAATTAGCTTATTTCTCTTTTATGAGGTGAGAGTCATATCCTTCAAGGCTTTCCAGTGGCTGGACCGCATTTGATTTGCTTGAAACTTCGTTTTGGTTTTAAAATTCTGATTTGAGAGGACTCGTGTCTGTCTTCTTGTGTCTGTATAGGAAACCCAAAACAGTTGCTAGCAGAGCCAGCAGGGGGGTATGTTTTGTCTACTTTGCCAGATCCTGAGCAGAGTAAAAGGCCTTGGTGTCCTTGTTATTTACGTGGTCTCATATCATCTTGGCTGATATAGGAAAGGCTAATTCAATTCCTCCATTAGTCCACTGGGGTATATTCTGCAGACTTGGATGGCTTTTGGCTACAAACTAAAAATTCCAAGAAAATGGTTCTCTTTTGTAGCCAGTGAGTGGGATGGTCAAAGTTCCAACTCTTCTAGAAGCTCCTGCTGAGGGAACCCAGGAACCCAACAAGCCAGCAAGAGAGTAAACATTCCGGAGGAGGGAGACAAGATGGCGGCCTGAAGCCAGCTTTCCACAGAGGCTCCGGTCCAGAAGGAGAGTTAAAGGACAGAAATTTAGCAAGTAACCTGGTGGATTAGAGCTGCACCAAGAGAGAAGGTTGAAGAATGCACATCAACCCCGCTGAGGTGAGCTGCGACCCCAAGGATACAAACAAAAGGTACAAAATCCATCACCAAGCAGACAGGAGTCCCCTCCCCCATGAGAATGGCTTGGAGTGCCCCACAAACAAATGAGCAGAGTTCAAAGGTCCTCCCACTATACTCCACAGGAGAGACCCTCTAAAAACTGGACCTAACTCCCCTACTAGGGTGCCATGGCACTCTCCTGCCAGGCATAAAACTGTATAAAACTGTATATGTTCTCTACCTGCAATTCTGAGCTCCCAGCACTCCCCTCCACTCTCACTCTAAGGTCTGGAGGCCTGTCCCCCAGAATCTTGGGTGGTTTTTTGAGGGGTGTGGACAGGGCCTGGACTTCAACTGGTCAGTGCTGATTCTGCGGCACGGGAGTGAGGAGAGGACAATCGGCTGAGAGGGAACCACACCAGAGCGGCGGTGCCCCAAGGTACAGACCAGCAGCCGTTTTTGGATACAATAGGAATACAACAATGTCCCGGGATATTCCAAAGTCACCCCGCCCCCCAGTCTCTCTGGGCAACCAGAGGAGGCCAGGCATCTTCTCAGGTGGCAACCACCGCAGACAGATCTGGGACAGAAATGCAGGCCCCATGAGTAAAGGGTTTGCCTGAAGCAGTACCGGCCTGGGTGGAGCGCAGGGACTAGAAAACGCACGCACAGAGCCGGGAGATTCCCAGGGCGGGGCTGACCTAGAAGACCACTTTACTGAGCCTAAGGTGCACCCAGCCCCCAGGGGACCATCAGCTTAAACAAAGGAGGGCAGGCAGAGGCTGGATCTGACAGGTAACCATGCTGTGAATATAAACAGCTGAGACAATCAGCAGCACAGACAGGGCCTGAGGCACAGCTTCTGGGAACTCAAAACAGCTTCTCTTCTGCAGGGGAATTTAGCAGGGACAGAAACAACCCCCCGCAAAGTTGTTCTGTTCTGTCAGTAACGTCAATCAGGGGCAGGGCCGGAACTGAGTGAACACCCCCCAGCCTCCATCAAGCACCCAAAGTTGACAGGCCGCACCTCCCCCTGCTGGATAGAAGCAGAGAGCAGCGGCCTGGCTGAGTAGATTCAGATTTCCTTGTGATTCAGGTGGGTGCAAACCCCTGGAGTATCTGCTCATTGGAGGCAACTGGGTCACAGCCCTTCGGGATTATCAGTGGCTGGGTGTGATAGAGGTGCAAGGTAGGGAAGGAGGCGTCAAACTTCCCAGACTAATCTATGTTCTGGGTGGATCCTCCTGACTTCACGGAGCACTGGAGCAAGTCATATTTGAGTTGTCAGCAGACCCCTGTGATCTAGTTGCCAGAGACCTTTTAAACTCACCCACCTGAGATAGGTGTGGACTGAGACAATTGATTTGGACCTTTTGAACTGAGCCAATCGCCCAAGGACTATCCAAGTGGTGCCCCGGGTGTGTTGTTGTAGAAAGGATTGATTTTCCTTTTCCAATTGTTACCTAAGTGGGGCAGGGTGACTTAATTGCTGGTATTTCTCCACAGCTGAGACTTCAACCCAGAGTAACTGTTTCACTAGGGTTGGACAGAGACCAACTGAAAACAAGACAGAGCTACTAAGCCCCACCACACCAAACAGGTCCCCAGTTTCTCAGGCTGTAGCACTGTACAAGTCCTCGACAAAGCTCCAGGGGAAAAGTCAAATGGTGTAAAATAATCATGGGCCGGACCAGGCTGTAGCACTGTACAAGTCCTCGACAAAGCTCCAGGGGAAAAGTCAAATGGTGTAAAATAATCATGGGCTGGAATCAGTGGAAAAACTCTGATGAATAACGAGAATAGATCAACACCTCCCCTCCCCCTCCAAGGAAAGATATGGCAGATGTAACTGAAGATCTCATTCATAAACAGCTGGCCGAGATGTCAGAAATTGAATTCAGAATTTGGATTGCAAACAAGATTAATAGAATGGAGGAAAATTTGGAATTAGAAATTTGAGGAGCAATTCAAAAGTTGGAATTAGAAATTTGAGGAGAAATTCAAAAGTTGTCTCAAGAATTCAATGAATTTAAAGACAAAACCACCAAAGATTTTGACACACCGAAGCAAGAATTTTCAGCCCTCAAAGATCTGAAAAATACAGTAGAATCCCTCAGTAACAGGGTGGAGCAAGCAGAAGAAAGGATTTCTGACATTGAAGACAAAGCTTTTGAATGCTCCCAAACACTCAAAGAGGAAGAGAAATGGAGAGCAAAAACTGATCATTCTCTCAGAGAGCTCTGGGATAATTAGAAGAAAGCTAATATGCACCACATTGGAATCCCAGAAAGTGATGAAATGGCTTCGCAGAGCATAGAGGCTCTTCTCCATGAAATTATGAAAGAGAATTTTCCAGACATGCCAAGAGATTCTGAAATTCAGATAGAAGACAGTTTCAGAACCCAGTATGACTCAACCCAAATAAGACATCCCCCGGGCATATCATAATTAACTTCACTAAAGTTAATATGAAAGAGAAAATTCTGAAAGCAGCCAGATGTAAGAAATCCATTACCTACAAAGGTAAGAATATTAGAATGACTGCAGATCTCTCAGCTGAAACTTTTCAAGCCAGAAGAGGATGGTCATCGACTTTTAATCTCCTAAAGGAAAGTAACTTTCAACTTCGGATCCTGTATCCAGCTAAACTGAGTTTCATTTATGATGGAGAAATTAAATACTTTAATGACATTCATATGTTGAAGAAATTTGCCATAACCAAACCAGCTCTTCAGGATATTCTCAGACCTATTCTCCATAATGACCAGCACAATCCTCTACCACAGAAGTAAACTCACTCAGAAACTTTTGATCAAACTCCAACTTCCACAGTGGTGAAAGGATTAACAATGTCCACTGGACTTTCAAAAAACTCGATACCCAAAATTTTACCAGACTTATCAATATTCTCCATTAATGTGAATGGCTTAAACTGTCCTATAAAGAGGCACAGGTTGACTGACTGGATACAAAAACTCATGCCAGATATTTGCTGCATACAAGAATCACATCTTACCTTAAAAGATAAATACAGACTCAGGGTGAAAGGATGGTCATCCATATTTCAGGCAAATGGTAAACTGAAAAAAGCAGGTGTGGCAATTCTATTTGCAGACACAATAGGCTTTAAACCAACAGGTAAGGAAGGATAAGAATGGTCACTTCATATTTGTTAAGGGTAATACTCAATATGATAAGATTTCAATTATTAATATTTATGCACCCAACCAGAATGCGCCTCAATTTTAAGAGAAACTCTAACAGACATGAGCAACTTGATTTCCTCCAGCTCCATAATAGTTGGAAATTTCAACACTCCTTTGGCAGTGTTGAATAGATACTCCAGTAAGAAGCTGAGCAAAGAAATTTTAGATTTAAACCTAACCATCCAACATGTGGATTTAGCAGACATCTACAGAACATTTCATCCCAACAAAACTGAATACACATACTTCTCATCAGCCCATGGAACATACTCCAAAATTGATCACATCTTAGGTCACAAGTCTAACCTCAGTAAATTTAAAGGAACAGAAAGTATTCCTTGCATCTTCTTGGATTAAAGGAATAAAAGTTGAACTCAGTAACAACAGGAATCTGCATATTCATACAAAAACATGGAAGTCAAATAACCTTATGCTGAATGACAGCTGGGTCATAGATGAGATTAAGAATGAAATTACCAAATTTTTGGAACAAAATGACAATGAAGACATGAATTATCAGAACCTGTGAGATACTGCAAGGGCAGTCCTAGGAGGAACTGCAAGCCTTCCTCAAGAGAATGGAAAGAGAAGAAGTTAACAACTTAATGGGACATCTCAAGCAACTGGAAAAGGAAGAACATTCCAACCCCAAACCCAGTAGAAGAAAAGAAATAACCAAAATTAGAGCAGAATTAAATGATATTGAAAGCAAAAGAATTATACAACAGATCAATAAATCCAAAAGTTGGTTTTTTGAAAAGGTCAATAAAATAGATAAACCTTTGGCTAACCTAACCAGGAAAAAAAGAGTAAAATCTCTAATTTCATCAATCAGAAACAACAAAGACAAAATAACAGACTCCTCAGAAATTCAAGAAATCCTTAATGAATATTACAAGAAACTTTATTCTCAGAAATATGAAAATCTGAAGGAAACTGACCAATACCTGGAAGCACGATACCTTCCAAGACTTAGCCAGAATCAAGTGGAAATGTTGAACAGACCAATGTCAAGTTCTGAAATAGCATCAACCATATGAAATCTCCCTAAAAAGAAAAGCCCGGGACCAAATGGCTTCACATCAGAATTCTACCAAACCTTTAAAGAGGAACTAGTACCTATATTACTCAACCTGTTCCAAAATATAGAAAAAGAAGGAAGACTACCCAACATGTTCTATGAGCAAACATCACCCTGATCCCCAAACCAGGTAAAGACCCAAGAAGAAAAGAATATTATAGACCAATATCACTAATGAATATAGATGCCAAAATATTCAACAAGATCCTAACAAATAGAATCCAGCAACACATCAAACAAACTATACATCATGACCACGTCGGTTTTATCCCAGGGTCTCAAGGCTGGTTTGATATACGTAAATCTATTAGTATAATTCAGCACATAAATTAAAAAGCAAAGACCATATGATTCTCTCAATTGATGCAGAAAAAGCTTTTGATAATATCCAGCATCCCTTCATGATCAGAACACTTAAGAAAATTGGTATAGAAGGGACATTTCTTAAACTGATAGAGGCCATCTACAGCAAACCCACAGCCAATATCATATTGAATGGAGTGAAATTGAAATCTTTTCCACTCAGATCAGGAACCAGACAAGGCTGCCCATTGTCTCCATTGCTCTTTAACATTGTAATGGAAGTTTTAGCCATCACAATTAGGGAAGAAAAGGCAATCAAGGGTATCCATATAGGGTCAGAAGAGATCAAACTTTCGCTCTTCGCAGAGGATATGATTATATATCTGGAAAACACCAGGGATTCTACTACAAAACTCTTAGAAGTGATCAAGGAATACAGCAGTGTCTCAGGTTACAAAATCAACATCCATAAATTGGTAGTCTTTATATATACCAACAATAGTCAAGCTGGAAAAACAGTTAAGGACTCTATTCCATTGACAGTAGTGCCAAAGAAGATGAAATATTTGGGAGTTTATCTAACAAAAGATGTGAAAGATCTCTATAAAGAGAACTATGAAACTCTAAGAAAAGAAATAGCTGAAAATGTTAACAAATGGAAAAACATACCATGCTTATGGCTTGGCAGAATCAACATTGTCCATATTACCAATAATGTCCATATTACCCAAAGCAACATACAATTTTAATGCAATCCCTATTAAAGTTTTACTGTCATACTTTAAAGAGCTTGAAAAAATACTTCATTTTATATGGAATCAGAAACAAACCTCGAATAGTCAAGACATTACTCAGAAATAAAAACAAAGCAGAAGGAATCATGCTACCAGACCTCAGACTATACTATAAATCGATAGTGATCAAAACAGCATGGTACTGGCACAAAAACAGAGAGATACAAGTATGGAACAAAACAGAGAACCAAGAGATGAACCCAGCTACTTACCGTTATTTGATCTTTGACAAGCCAATTAAAAACATTCAGTGGGGAAAAGATTCCTTATTTAACAAATGGTGCTGCGTGAACTGGCTGGCAACCAGTAGAAGACTGAAACTGGACCCACACCTTTCACTATTAACTGAGATAGACTCTCACTGGATTAGACATTTAAACTTAAGACATGAAACTATAAAAATACTAGAAGAGAGTGCAGGGAAAACCCTTGAAGAAATCGGTCTAGGTGAGTATTTTATGAGGAGGACTCCCCAGGCAATTGAAGCAGCTTCAAAAATACACTACTGGGACCTGATCAAACTAAAAAGCTTCTGCACAGCCAAGAACACAGTAAGTAAAGCAAGCAAACATCCATCAGAATGGGAGAAGATATTTGCAGGTTATGTTTCTGACAAAGGTTTAATAACCAGAATTCACAGAGAACTCAAACGTATAAGCAAGAAAGGAACAAGTGATCCCATAGCAGGCTGGGTGAGGGACTTGAAGAGAAAATTCTCTGAAGACAGGTGCACAGCCTACAGACATATGAAAAAATGCTCATCATCCTTAATCATCAGAGAAATGCAAATCAAAACTACTTTGAGATATCATCTAACTCCAGTAAGATTAGCCCATATCACAAAATCCCAAGACCAGAGATGTTGGTGTGGATGTGGAGAAAAGGGAACACTTCTACACTGCTGGTAGGAATGCAAATTAATACATTGCTTTTGGAAAGATGTTTGGAGAACACTTAGAGATCTAAAAATAGATCTGCCAGTCAATCCTATAATTCCTCTACTAGGTATATACCCAGAAGACCAAAAATCACATTATAACAAAGATATTTGTACCAGAATGTTTATTGCAGCCCAATTCATAATTGCTAAATCATGGAAAAAGCCCAAGTGCCCATCGATCCACGAATGGATTAATAAATTGTGGTATATGTACACCACGGAATATTATGCAGCCTTAAAGAAAGATGGAGACTTTACCTCTTTCATGTTTATATGGATGGAGCTGGAACATATTCTTCTTAGTAAAGTATCTCAAGAATGGAAGAAAAAGTATCCAAGGTACTCAGCCCTACTATGAAACTAATTTATGGCTTTCATATGAAAGCTATAACCCAGTTATAACCTAAGAATATGGGAAGGGGGAGGGGAGGGAAGGATGGGCGGAGGGAGGGTGATTGGTGGGATTACACCTGTGGTGCATCTTACAGGGGTACATGTGAAACTTAGTAAATGTAGAATATATACAGATATATATAGATATATAGATATATTCTGTGCTTTCACCACTGAAGCTCGGTTCACATCCCCGTCAGGGAACCAATCTTTTGAATTTGATATTGGGGTGACTTTTGACTCTTTGTGTTGTCCCTTTATTGATCCTTCCCATTCCATGGATGCTTTTTGAAATACTTTTCCATTGGTGGGGCATGTGGGGCTTTGACGCCTTTGTGTTGGAGACAGCTGAGAAGTTAAAGCCCTAGAGAATGTGTCTGCAATGGAATGCAAGTTGTATTCCATTTGCAGCTAGCAAAACTTTCCTTTCTTTGAGCTGAGTTTGGGTGGTTGTGTATCTGGTAAGGACCACCTTGTGTGTTCTTGGTTAAGTTGGAACCAGGATTAAGGTCCATGGGCTTCATTCTGAAGGCACCTTTGGTAGAAGAGATTCATAAGCCAGAATTATCAGCTGTTTATCTTGGGTAAAATCTGAATAATATGAGTTTTAGAAGGATTTTTTAAAAGGAGCTACATGGTCAAAAGTCAGCTAAATTAAAGGCTAATACCCTACCCCTACAGTAAAAAAGGAAAAGGGAGAAAACACTTGTGTGTGGCTGGCAAGTCACTGGCTGAGGGTGGCTTTTTACAGTAAACAGTTTTTACTACAGGGGCTACTCTGTATGTTCAGATTTTTTTAAAGGGTACAGTTTAAATGCTTACAAAAATGCATTTATAAAAAGTGCACTGTAAAAACATTATGTATCCTGGCTCATGGCATTTCTCTCTTTCAGGAAAACTGGGATTCAGTATGGGCCCCACCCTGAGCTCAGAGGTCCACTTAGAAAACAGAATGCCACGTACATAACTAGATTGGTTTCCAAAATGTAACATTCTGACATTTAGCCGGTTATTTTTTTGAGATTTCTGAATTTCCACTAGGCTCATCCATGTGTCTCCTTATCAAATTGACTTGATAATTTATCTGTAAGTTTATAAAGACATAATATAAATGTCAATTACTTGATAATTTATCTATAAGCTTACAAAGACATAAAAATGTGTTTTTTCTTTTTAAAAAGTAATTTTGTCTAGTTTAGAGGTTTTAAAAGTTGTTTTAGGCTCCTCATATAGAACACATTACCCCAAAGATAAAGAATATACATTCTTCTCATCACCCCATGGAACATTCTCCAAAATTGATCATATCCTGGGACACAAAACAAATATCAACAGAATCAAAAGAATTGAAATTTTACCTTGTATCTTCTCAGACCATAAAGGTGGAACTCAACTCTAACAAAAATGCTCGACCCCACCCAAAGGCATGGAAATTAAACCATCTTCTGTTGAATAACAGATGGGTGCAGGAAGAAATAAAACAGGAAATCATTAACTTCCTTGAGCATAACAACAATGAAGACATAAGCTACCAAAACCTGTGGGATACTGCAAAAGCACTTTTGAGAGGAAAATTCATTGCTTTAGATGCCTACATTTGAAAAACAGAAAGAGCGCGCATCAATAATCTCACAAGCGATCTTATGGAATTGGAAAAAGAAGAACAATCTAAGCCTAAACTCAGTAGAAGAAAAGAAATATCCAAAATCAAATCAGAGATCAATGAAATTGAAAACAAAAGAATCATTCAGAAAATTAATGAAACAAGGAGTTGGTTTTTTGAAAAAAAAAAAAATAGATAAGCCATTGGCCAGACTAACAAGGAATAGAAAAGTAAAATCTCTAGTAACCTCAATCAGACATGATTAAGGGGAAATAACAACTGATCCCACAGAGATACAAGAGATCATCTCTGAATACTACCAGAAACTCTATGCCCAGAAATTTGACAATGTGAAAGAAATGGATCAATATTTGGAATCACACCCTCTCCCTAGACTCAGCCAGGAAGAAATAGAGCTCCTGAACAGACCAATTTCAAGCACTGAGATCAAAGAAACAATAAAAAATCTTCCAACCAAAAACTGCCCTGGTCCAGATGGCTTCACTCCAGAATTCTATCAAACTTCAAGGAAGAGCTTATTCCTGTACTGCAGAAATTATTCCAAAAAATTGAGGAAGAAGGAATCTTCCCCAACACATTCTATGACGCAAACATCAACATGATACCAAAACCAGGAAAATACCCAAACAAAAAGGAGAATTTCAGACCAATCTCACTCATGAATATAGATGCAAAAATTCTCAACAAAATCCTAGCCAATAGATTACATATTTTCAATCATATTTTCAATCAGACAAAAGCTTGATAACTAGTCATTCATCATGATCAAGTAGGCTTCATCCCAGGGATGCAAGGCTGGTCTAACATACGCAAGTCCATAAACGTTATCCACCATATTAACAGAGGCAAAAATAAAGATCACATGATCCTCTCAATAGATGCAGAAAAAGCATTTGATAAAATCCAGCATCCTTTTCTAATTAGAACACTGAAGAGTATAGGCATAGGTGGAACATTTCTAAAACTGATTGAAGCTATCTATGACAAACCCACAGCCAATATTTTACTGAATGGAGTAAAACTGAAAGCTTTTCCTCTTAGAACTGGAACCAGACAAGGTTGTCCTCTGTCACCTTTACTATTCAACGTAGTGCTGGAAGTTCTAGCCAATACAATTAGGCAAGACAAGGAAATAAAGGGAATCCAAATGGGAGCAGAGGAGGTCAAACTCTCCCTCTTTGCTGACGACATGATCTTATACTTAGAGAACCCCAAAGACTCAACCACAAGACTCCTAGAAGTCATCAAAAAATACAGTAATGTTTCAGGATATAAAATGAATGTCCATAAGTCAGTAGCTTTTGTATACACCAATAACAGTCAAGATGAGAAGCTAATTAAGGACACAACTCCCTTCACCATAGTTTCAAAGAAAATGAAATACCTAGGAATATACCTAACAAAGGAGGTGAAGGACCTCTATAAAGAAAATTATGAAATCCTCAGAAAGGAAATAGCAGAGGATATTAACAAATGGAAGAACATACCATGCTCATGGATGGGAAGAATCAACATTGTTAAAATGTCTATACTTCCCAAAGCAATCTACCTATTCAATGCCATTCCTATCAAAATACCAACATCGTACTTTCAAGATTTGGAAAAAATGATTCTACGTTTTGTATGGAACCGGAAAAAAACCCGTATAGCTAAGGCAGTTCTTAGTAACAAAAATAAAGCTGGGGGCATCAGCATACCAGATTTTAGTCTGTACTACAAAGCCATAGTGGTCAAGACAGCATGGTACTGGCACAAAAACAGAGACATAGACACTTGGAATCGAATTGAAAACCAAGAAATGAAACTAACATCTTACAACCACCTAATCTTCGATAAACCAAACAAGAACATACCTTGGGGGAAAGACTCCCTATTCAATAAATGGTGTTGGGAGAACTGGATGTCTACATGTAAAAGACTGAAACTGGACCCACACCTTTCCCCACTCACAAAAATTGATTCAAGATGGATAAAGGACTTAAATTTAAGGCATGAAACAATAAAAATCCTCCAAGAAAGCATAGGAAAAACACTGGAAGATATTGGCCTGGGGAAAGACTTCATGAAGAAGACTGCCATGGCAATTGCAACAACAACAAAAATAAACAAATGGGACTTCATTAAACTGAAAAGCTTCTGTACAGCTAAGGAGACAATAACCAAAGCAAAGAGACAACCTACACAATGGGAAAGGATATTTGCATATTTTCAATCAGACAAGCTTAATAACTAGGATCTATAGAGAACTCAAATTAATCCACATGAAAAAAGCCAACAATCCCATATATCAATGGGCAAGAGACATGAATAGAACTTTCTCTAAAGATGACAGACGAATGGCTAACAAACACATGAAAAAATGTTCATCATCTCTATATATTAGAGAAATGCAAATCAAAACCACCCTGAGATATCATCTAACCCCAGTGAGAATGGCCCACATCACAAAATCTCAAAACTGCAGATGCTGGCATGGATGTGGAGAGAAGGGAACACTTTTACACTGCTGGTGGGACTGCAAACTAGTATAACCTTTCTGGAAGGAAGTATGGAGAAACCTCAAAGCACTCAAGCTAGACCTCCCATTTGATCCTGCAATCCCATTACTGGGCATCTACCCAGAAGGAAAAAAATCCTTATATCATAAGGACACTTGTACTAGACTGTTTATTGCAGCTCAATTTACAATCGCCAAAATGTGGAAACAGCCTAAATGCCCACCAACCCAGGAATGGATTAACAAGCTGTGGTATATGTATACCATGGAATACTATTCAGCCATTAAAAAAAATGGAGACTTTACATCCTTTGTATTAACCTGGATGGAAGTGGAAGACATTATTCTTAGTAAAGCATCACAAGAATGGAGAAGCATGAATCCTATATACTCAATTTTGATATGAGGACAATTAAAGACAATTAAGGTTATTGGGGGGGGAAGCAGAAAGAGGGATGGAGGGAGGGGGGTGGGGCCTTGGTGTGTGTCACACTTTATGGGGGCAAGACATGATTGCAAGAGGGACTTTACCTAACAATTGCAATCAGTGTAACCTGGCTTATTGTACCCTCAATGAATCCCCAACAATAAAAAAAAAAAAAGAAAAGAACAAAAAAGTTGTTTTAGGCTCCTGCTAAACAACAGTGACAACTGCAACCAAAAATAGCTGGGTGTTGTGGCGGGTGCCTGTAGTCCCAGCTACTCGGGAGGCTGAGGCAAGAGAATTGCTTAAGCCCAAGAGTTTGAGGTTGCTGTGAGTTGTGACCATGGCACTCTATCAAGGGTGACATAGTAACACTCTGTCTCAAAAAAAAAAAAAAAAAAATAGTTTTAAATTTAGAAGTGATAGATAAAATATAAAAAAAAATTTAATGTTCATTTATAAAAACTGATAAAGGTTTATAAAAACCTACTTTATATGTATCAATACTGACCCAAATTGAGTACATCAGTTTAATGTTTTATTAAAATTAGCTTTAGTATTAATAATACACTAATATAGGGGGACAGGGTTCAGCAAGTTCCCACCCAAAGGGAACAATGCATGGGTATAGGGCACACCTTCTGGGTGAAGGACACAATTATAACTCAGACTGTACCTTACAAACATAAACAACATAACCTAATAGTGTGTACCCCTGTATTAATCTGAAAGTTTAAAAAATAATATACTAACATAAAAATATTAATTTTTATTTTAAACAGATTATTTTGTAGTCATAATGAGGTAATAAAAGATTTTTGGTCACTTTTTAAATAAACCACAAAAAAAAAAAAGGAAGAAAGAAAGATTCAGTTTCCCTCATGCTGTCTTTATTAGGTTGTTTGATTACTTAGGAAACTGAGTCTCCTGTCTATCAAATAGTAAAGGATTTTGTATTTTAAAATCTCTGTCACTTTAGGCTGGGTGCAGTGGCTCAGGCCTATAATCTTAGCACTCTGGGAGGCTGAGGCGGATGGATTACATGAGCTCAGGAGTTGGAGACCAGCCTAACCAAGAGCAAGACCCGTCCTCTAAAAAAAAAAAGAAAGAAAGAAAAAAGAAATCTTCATCACTTTGGTTAAATAAATGAATTATTTTACACTGATTTGTCATCCTATTTTGTGATATCAAGTGTTTTAAGCCTTTGATATTTGACAAACTTCCCAAAATCAAATTCTAAATTCAGTCTTTTTGACCTTAAACTAGCTTTTTGGATCTTAGGTTCTAGAAGTCCAAGAGAGAGATGTTTGCTTATTCAGCATGTTATAATCATACAAAAACATGGTAAAATATGTTTAACTTTCTTTGAGTTGTATTTATATAAATGTGTTGTTCATGTGTGCTCTAAAATTATGCAAAATTTCTAAAATTCTGCTATGTACGAATTACCAGGAATCATAATTATAGTAAAGTATCACATTCCACAGAAATAATCAAGTTTCCTTGTCAATTATATCTTTATTGCCAGTCTAAGACTTCTGGCATCCACAATTATTGTTTGACTTTGTTCTCAAAACCATTTTTTTTTTTTTTTTTTTTTGAGACAGAGTCTTACTGTGTCACCCTGTGTAGAATGCTGTGGTGTCAAAAAAAAAAAAAAGAATGCTGTGGTGTCATCATAGCAAAGTCAAACTCTTGGACTCAAGTGATCTTCTTGCCTCAGCCTCCTGAGTAGCTGGGACTACAGGTTCCCACTACAACACCTGGCTAGTTTTTCTATTTTTAGTAGAGACAGAGTCTCGCTTTTGCTCAATCTGGTCTCAAACTCTTGAGCTCAGATGATCCACCAGCTTCAGCCTCCCAGAATCCTGGGATTATAGGCCTGAGCCACCGTGCCCAGCCTGATTCTTCTCAAAAAACAATTTATAATCAACTGTAGTCCAAAATTTGATGCCGGTTTTAAAAAAATTCATTTAAGACGACGCTAACAAGTACTCCTGAATACAGGTTTCTGGTAACTTTAGAGGTCATGCTATTAAAAAACTGTTAGGGCTCCAATTTAAAAGTTGATGGATTCATGAGGACTGCTAACCCAACACCAAACAGAACAAGGGTTAGACATGAGACTAAACCAGTAGAGGACTGGAATCATTTTTCATTACTTTTTTATTTTAAAAATGCTTATTCTTTTTATATTTTGTTTTCCAGAAGTCAATAAAACTTGTGTTTTGAGCTGTTTATAGCTTATAACAAATTGGGTGAATTACATCTTTGTAAACAAAAATTGAAACGCTTTTATTTGTCTCTACTTGATTTCTCTAGTTTGGAAACTATTTGTGAGTATTCTTAATATACTGTATCATTATTAGTATAGTTACTTATGTAAGTGCAATAAGAATCTGTTTTCTCTTGTAACTGGACACAATTGGAAACACTGGTTACTTTAGAGAAGTTTTGACTAGAATGGCATATTTTCAGATATGCCCTGGGTGCTTTGAAGAATTAAGGTTGACTTTGCAGAGCTGACAAAAACACCCTTTAAAAGACTGCCTTGAAACCTTGTCTAATGATTCTATTACAAGGTTCCTGACCTGTGATAAGCAAAAAATGTCATGATCTGACAGGCCCAGGAACCTCATGTTATTTTGGACCCTTGAAAAGAGTAATTCACCTAATTGATACAAGTATCTATAAGGCACCAATAAATCCTTGGCTTGTTTAGCCTCAAGAGATTTGTAAAAGTCTAATCTGAAATTCCTTATAAAAAGTTCTAGCAAAGCCAATTTAGAAGGAGGTCAAATGGCCAATCACTATCCTTGCTGCCTTTTACACAAATAATCAAACTAAGATTAGCCCTTATTTTGCAAATAAATTGGTCCTATTTATGTCTTTAAAAAATGGAAAATTAGAGAAAAAAATGTTTCAAAAACTATAGTATACCTATTATTAAATTCTAGGCTTGTCTACTGTTTTTGAGATTTTATTATTTGCCTATAATTTGGACTGCATCTTGAATCTTTCTAATGTTTCCAAATTATTCTTCCATTTTTCTGACTTGAACTCAATAAAATTATTACCACCTTTTTCTTGAGGTCCTATACATGGAAGCTCATGCCTGGTGATGCTTCAGGTCTAACATCTAGATACCTCAACTGACTATTTTCCAGACACTAATTAAACTAGGTTAAGATCAACTTCAGGATTGGCATAGTGGCTCACAGCTGTAATCCTAGCACTTTGGGAGGCTGAGGCGAGAGGATCTCTTGAGGCTAGGAGTTTGAGACCAGCCTAAGCATCATAGCAAGACTTTGTCTCTAAACAAAAGGTAGAAAAATTAGCCAGGCATGGTGGCAGAAGTAGAAAAATTAGCCAAAAATTAACCTACTTGGGAGGCTGAGGCAGAAAGATTGCTTGAGTCTAGGAACTTAAGGCTGCAGTGAGCTATGATACCACAGTACTCTGGCTCAGGGCAACAGACTGAGACCTTGGCTCAAAAAAAAATCAACTTCATCCTCATTGACTGGGAACATACTCAGTAAAATTAAAAAGAAACTGTGCAGCCACCATTCCTGGGTGAGGCTATTTCCCCCAAAGTCATCTGACCCCTGCTATCAGAGCATGACAAGAAATGGAAACCACACCAGAGGAAAAAGTCATTGTTCTGACCATCCAAACATGGGGTAGTGACATGCTCCTACACCTGACTCCTCCATATCGACCAGCAAAACCCTGACAGATATCAAGTTTCTGCTCAGGAGACAAACTCCTAATGAGAAGCAGTGAAAGGTCATGTCACCCTGATACTGCTGTTTGGCATTGCTTTTCTTACTTCCTTCCTCTGCTACTGGCTCAGCCAATCCTGGGAGCTGCCATGAGGTATCCTTCACTGCACATGCTCCCTGGGAACTAGGAAGGGTCGGCCATTTCCTCTTTTCTTTTTTTTTTTTTTTAGAGACAGAGTCTCACTTTGTCACCCTCGGTAGAGTTCTGTGACATCACAACTCACAGCAACCTCCAGCTCTTGAGTGTAGGTGATTCTCTTGCCTCAGCCTCCCAAGTAGCTGGGACTACAGGTACCCACCACAATGCCCGGCAATTTTTTTTTTTTTTTGTAGTTGTCATTGTTGCTTGGATCCAGAACGAGCAGTGAGGCCAGCTTCCCACCCTAGGATGCTTGTGTTCAGCTTGTGCCTCTGGGAGGGCTGGTGAGAAACCAGATGGAGTCATGGCATTTGATGTGATGCAAAAGCAATATAATGTGATACCCATGGAACACTGAATTTTCTTAATTTGCCTAATCAAGGCCCTTCTGGATTCAAAGTATTCTAAATTAGCCTACAGGCTCTTCTGTGCTCTTGGACTCTCGTTGCCTGCTCAGAAGCCTCTCCCTGCCATCTACTATTCTTTGCTGGAGATGCACCTGGAGGTTACTGCCCTGGCTCCTTTGATAGACAAGAATGGTGACTTTTATAATAACAGTGACCATTAATTGCCACATATTCATGTGTTGCATCTGAGTGTGTGTGCACATATATAAGTGCAAACTTCAATCACAACTCTGACAATCCACTGCAGGGTGTAGCTTTTTTCCTCTTTTCAGAGGTCGTCATAGTCCTACATCATAACCCGGCCCCAGCACCGTGGCCACAGCAGTCCTTAAAATAGGAAAGGCAATTAATTCTCACTGCATCAACAGTTGCATTTACTACAACAGAAGCTTTTTGTCCCTTCTCCATGTTTCTTTAGAACACAGGCCTTCTCTCCTGTGGACATTAGCCACTGGAACCAATCTCGTGAGCGCTATCCTTTGTGTGAGAAAACAATGTTGCTGCCCAAGGCTTTTCCTTCTGGAAAACGCAAGCCAGAATGACTTCTTTCTGCCCACTGAGCAGAAAGAGGGACTGGCAGGCTTGGGACTGGCTAGCCAAAGGATTGGTGAATGGATGAAGGACTGGCTGACAGGGGAAGGGACATTCAAGTGACTGGAGAAGATCTTGGCAGAGCTTTTATGTCCAAAGAGAGGCATCTGTTGATCCACCAGCACCTCTGTGTACTGGCCGGGTGGAAAAGGCTCTGCCTTGCCACAATAGATGCCTGACTCCTCACCGTTATGGAGCCACACTGCCATACTCCCCTCCATGGCAAAGCCTCCCCACTGGGACAGCAAACGGCGGGAGGCCAGTCACACAGAGCTTCCCCCACCACTCTCCCAATTACCCCCCAAACTTCACATATTGGAACATTGGGCAGTTCTTTCGGATGCCATGACCACTATCAAGCAAAGGTCCTTGGCTGTGGAGTTGTGCCAGTGCTCCCCAAGGTGGGAACTACTCCCCCTGGGCCTGCCAGCCCCCTAGTTTCACCCTCTTGAGAGATACCCATAGTGAGCTCTGCACAACACTCAGCTCCTGGTTGGCACTCTGCCTTCCTAAGCTCTTTTATTATTTGGGTGATATGGGTAGTATGTATTTCTTTTATAGATGGACTATTTATATTTGCAATGTCTTATGAAATCAGCTTGGGTATTTTATGTATTTTAAAAAATAACTATTCAGTCACCTTCCAGGCGGGAGGATGAAGTTGATTGACTATGATCTTTCCAGCAACCAGGAGGAGTCTGCTGAAGCCGAGGGTCATGGACTTCATCACCTCTGCGGCCATTCTGCCCCTGCTGTTCGGGTGCCTGGGCATCTTTGGCCTACTCCGGCTGCTGCAGTGGATGCGCATGAAGGCCTACCTATGCGGGGCTGTGGTGGTGATCACAGGCGACACCTCGGGACTGGGGAAAGAATGTGCAAAAGTCTTCTATGCTGCGGGTGCTAAGCTAGTGCTCTGTGGCCGGAATGGGGAGGCCTTGGAAGAGCTTGCCAGAGAACTCTTTACTTCTCCTGCCACCAAGGTGCAGACCCACAAGCCTTACGCAGTGACCTTCAACCTCGCAGAACCTGAGACCATAGTTGCAGCAGCAGCAGAGATCTTGCAGTGCTTTGGCCATGTGGACATACTCATCAACAACGCTGGGATCAGCTACCGTGGTGCCATCATGGACACCACCGTGGATGTTGACAAGCGGGTCATGGAGACAAACTACTTTGGCCCAGTTGCTCTAACAAAAGCACTCCTTCCCTCCATGGTCAGGAGGAGACATGGCCACATCGTCGCCATCAGCAGCATCCAGGGTAAAATCAGCATTCCTTTCCGGATCTGCATACGCAGCCTCCAAGCATGCAACGCAGGCATTTTTTGACTGCGTGCAGAGATGGAACAGTATGAAATTGAGGTGACTGTCATCAGCCCCGGCTACATCCATACCAACCTGTCTCTGAATGCCATCACCGCTGATGGGTCCAGATATGGACTTATGGACAAGACCACAGCCCAAGGACGAAGCCCTGAAGAAGTGGCCCAAGATGTCCTTGCTGCTGTGGGGAGGAAGAAGGAAGATGTGATCCTGGCCGGTCTGCTGCCCTCTTTGGCCATTTATCTTCGAACTCTGGCTCCTGGGCTCTTCTTCAGCCTTATGGCCTCCAGGGCCAGAAAAGAGCATAAATCCAAGAATTCCTAGTGCTGTGTCAGATCCAATATAAAAGAGTGGGGGCAGAGAAGCCACCACTGCAGGGGACATCTGCATTTGTTGAGGCTTAATGGAGATCTGTCTCACAGTGGGAAAGATGGCAGAAACCCTTCTCAGCAGACCCCTGCTGGCAGAGAAGGGCAACCAACACAGGCAGCAAGCTTCTTTCCAGGGGGGAGGGGTAACACTTAAGAAACTAAAAATATGAAATAAATGAACAGTAAGAGAGTCCTCAAGGACTACAACTACACACTCCTTGAATTCCAGCCACCCGCCCCCCCCCCCAAACTCCTGGGAATTGTTTGAATCATGGAATCAGAAAATGTTGTCACCTGACCCAGCTGTTATCTTATAGAACTTATCCAGCAGCAGACCACTTTCAGGGACCACTCACTTCAAGAAAGCAGCCTGCGGTTTTAGGAAATCTGTTGTAACCTTGGTTCTCAGGCCCCTGTGACATCTCACTAGTTTGTGGTGGGTTATTTGCATATCCCCAGTGACGGGGGCTCTAGCACCTGACAGGAATTCCTCAGTTTCTCTTGATTCTTGCCACAGCCCAGCAAGATGCCAGACACTATTCCCAGCAGAAGAGGAATTTACTACAGAGACAGCAGCCAGAAGGGAGAGAACCCTGTGTGGCCCCGTGCATTGTCTAGAAAATGAAGCAGTGGGGAACTTGCCAGGTGGACACAGTTCTGCAGCAGCCCCTGGTCCTGGTGGAAGTATGCCATTTGTTAGCTATGACTAGTTGGATTGTAGCCAGAAAGAATGCTGCTTCCACCTTCCTGATTTATTAAAAATACATGATGGAGGCTGAGTAGATCAGCTCCCTTTCTAAAGGTCAGGAAGAAAATTTTTCTATTGCTGAAATGTAAAGTTGAAATTCTGGTCCATTGTAGACTTTCCCAAATTGGAATAAAACCACCCAGCATACACTGAAAAAAATAAATAAATAAATAACTATTCATTTCTGTCTTCCAGTTCAGCACACAAAGAGCTTAGAGGTCTTCACTACATCCTGACATCAAACAAAAAGCCAAACAAACTGAAAAATCAACAAGTGTTCGTAGATCCACCAGAAAAGAGGGATCATAGGACAAACTCTTGTTCCCAAAATAGGAGCAACAGATAGGTGTAAGGAGAGTCACACTTTACCCAAGCAGATACCTCCAGCACCAGGGTAGGAAATGGGAACTGTGGCTAAGAAGGTGCTGGAGGCTCAGTTGGGAGAGTCCAAGAGACAAACCTGCTGGGCTGGTCACAGGGGCCTCCTAGAGCTACACCAGGTCATCACAGCAAATAATGGGGGGAAATCCCCTCATTCTTCAGCAGGAGGAAGAAAAAAGAACCATTTTTTTTTTTTTTTGTAGAGACAGAGTCTCACTTTATGGCCCTCGGCAGAGTGCCGTGGCCTCACACAGCTCACAGCAACCTCCAACTCCTGGGCTTAAGTGATTCTCTTGCCTCAGCCTCCCAAGTAGCTGGGACTACAGGCGCCCGCCATGATGCCCAGCTATTTTTTGGTTGCAGTTTGGCCGGGGCTGGGTTTGAACCCACCACCCTCGGTATATGGGGCTGGCGTGCTGCTCACTGAGCCACAGGCACCGCCCCCAAAAAGAACCATTTTGAAATACACCAAAGCATTCTGTTCTTCCCTTTTTTTTTTTTTTGGTTGTTTTTTTTGGCTGGGGCCAGGTTCGAACCCACCACCTCTGGCATATGGGGCCAGCGCCCTACTCCGCTGAGCCACAGGCGCCATCCAGCATTCTATTCTTCTTAATGATGTTTGCCCTCAGGAGAAACTATTTTACTAGAGCTACCCTGGCTGAGAGTATTGAGGGAAAAACCCTACCAAAATAGAATTCTGTACCCTGTGAAATTATCCTTCAAAAGTGAAGGAGAAAAGACTTTCTGAGACAAATAAAAATTATTGCCAATGGAGCTGAGAGAAAAGTTCTTCAGAAAAAAGGAAAATGATATTGTCAGAAACTCAAGTCTATGTAATGAAAGAACATGAGAGAATGAATGTAATGGTAAAATGAAAACTTATTTTTCTTATTTTTTTTGGCTTTGAAGTTTGATATTTATTTTTAGCAGGAAGAATATGCTAATGGTGATGACATAACATTAGAAGATACGCCCATGTCCAATGCTTCCAATTTATGCTCTTTCTCTGCCAGGGCTTCCTTTTGACAACGAAGAAAATCTGCTAACATTCAAGTGAGTTGCTTCCTATCATCTATATTTGCCGCCAGTCTGTCATTGTAATCTGCCAGCAACATAGAAGCATCTTCTACCATTTTAGAAAGCCTTTCTCCAGATTCTTTATCTGTTATTTTCTCTAGTGGGGATACTTCTTGGACTTCAACAGGCAAAGAAGCTATCCTCTGATGAACTGCTGCATGACCTGAAGCTGCATTTTCTAGATCTTGTAATGCTCTAACAATATCTAGAGCAGAGGTCCTCAAACTACGGCCCGCGGGCCACATGCGGTGGTGTGAATTGTATTTGTTCCCATTTTGTTTTTTACTTCAAAATAAGATATGTGCAGTGTGCATAGGAATTTGTTCATAGTTTTTTTTTTTAAACTATAGTCCGGCCCTCCAACGGTCTGAGGGACAGTGAATTGGCCCCCTGTTTAAAAAGTTTGAGGATGCCTGATCTAGAGTCTGTGGTGGTTCACTTCGAGATCCCAGAGAGGAACAGTTTTCATTTTCATCTACCTCTTATCGCCATACAGAGCTTAAGTTGTTCTAGCACATCATTTTCATAAACAGACCTTTCTTCCCAAATAGATAACACTCTTCCAAGATGCTTCTTACAACTGTCATCAGTTTCTCTTGAAACATGCTTAAAAACTCCACTATAACTGGTGCAAAATCTTTTGTAAACTCTGGCCCCTTCCTTTTGCCATTCTGAATGATATTATTGGCTAGGTACAGAAAAGTAAGCTTCTTGTTTGGTTTGGCTTTCCACAGCTCCCGCTTCCACGCAGTGACTATGGGCTGTAAGTGCTTGCGATGGTGGATGAGCCACAGGGACAAGGTCTGCACACTGTGCTGCGAGTTGCTTAACTCAGATGGATTCTTCTCCAATGCCGCCTCGGGGTATTTTTCTTATTCTTAATTGATTCAATAGATAATATTAAACTAAATAATAGATGCTGGGTACAGTGGCTCATCCTGTAATCATAGCACTCCGGGAAGCTAAGGCGGGTAGATTGCTTGAACTCAGGAGTTCCAGACCAGCCTGAGCTGACCCCATCTCTAAAACTAGCAGGGCATTGTGGCAGGCACCTATAGTCCCAGCTATTCAAGTGGCTGAGGCAGGAGGATTGCTTGAGCCCAAGAGTTTGAGGTTGCTGTCAACTATGATGCCAGGGCATCTACACAGGGTAACAAAGTGAGGCTGTCTCATTAAAAAAAATCAAGATTTGGCGCCCGTAGCACAGTGGTTACAGCACCAGTCACATGCGCCAAGGCTGGAGGGTTCTAACCTGGCCCAGACCAACTAAACAACAATGACAACTGCAACAAAAAATAGCCAGGTATTGTGGTGGGTGCCTGCAGTCCCAGCTAGTTGGGAGGCTGAGGCAAGAGAATTGCTTAAGCCAAAGAGTTTGAGGTTGCTGTGAGCTGTGACATCACAGTACTCTACTGAAGGTGACAGATTCTGTCTCAAAAAAAAAAAAAAAAAAACAGAATCAAAATAATAGCAACAGCATATTTGATGACCATGTATACTGTGTATAGATGTATGTAGGATCAGAAATATCTTGTTATTTTAAGATACTTGGACTACCCATGACATGGTATAATGTATTGAAAAGTGAATTTAGATTAATTTTAAACACACACATTACAAACTCTAAGGCAATATTCACTGAAAAAGAATTTTTTTTTTTTTTTTTTTTTGTAGAGACAGAGTCTCACTTTATAGCCCTCGGTAGAGTGCAGTGGCATCACACTGCTCACAGCAACTTCCAACTCCTGGGCTTCAGCGATTCTCTTGCCTCAGCCTCCCGAGTAGCTGGGACTACAGGCACCCACCACAATGCCTGGCTATTTTTTGGTTGCAGTTCAGCCGGGGGCCGGGTTTGAACCTGCCACCCTTGATATATGGGGCCGGCACCCTACCGACTGAGCCACAGGCTCCGCCCTGAAAAAGAATTTTTTTTTTTTTTTTTTTTGTAGAGACAGAGTCTCACTGTACCGCCCTCGGGTAGAGTGCCGTGGCGTCACACGGCTCACAGCAACCTCTAACTCCTGGGCTTCCGCGATTCTCTTGCCTCAGCCTCCCTAGTAGCTGGGACTACAGGCACCCGCCACAACGCCCGGCTATTTTTTGTTGTTGTTGTTGTTGTTGCAGTTTGACCGGGGTTGGGTTTGAACCCGCCACCCTCGGCATGTGGGGCCGGCGCCCTACTCGCTGAGCCACAGGCGCCGCCCCTGAAAAAGAATTTTTAAGAAGCATAAATTAGCCTGGTCTGAATGTAGTGGCATTCACAACTAATTGATCACAACCAGTTACAGATTCCGTTTCTTCTTCTCCACTCCCATTGCTTCAGTAGATTAGCCTTAAAAAAAAAATTGACATTCTAAGGAAGAAAAAAATAGAATCATATAAAATGCTCAGTTAAAACCACTGAGGCAACCCCCGAATAGCTAAGGCAGTTTTTAGTAATAAAAACAAAGTCAGGGGCGGCGCCTGTGGCTCAAGGAGTAGGGTGCCGGCCCCATATGCCAGAGGTGGTGGGTTCAAACCCAGCCCTGGCCAAAAACCGCAAAAAAAAAAAAAACAAAGTCAGGGCATCAGCATACCATATTTTAAGCTGTACTATCAAAGCCGTAGGGGTCAAGACAGCATGGTACTGGCACAAAAATAGAGACATAGACACTTGGAAACAAATAGAAAACCAGGAAATGAAACTAATATCTTACAATCACCTAATCTTGGATAAACCAAACAAGAACATACACTGGGGAAAGACTACCTATTCAATAAATGGTGCTGGGAGAACTGGATATCCACATGTAAAAGACTGAAACTGAACCCACACCTTTCTCCACTCACAAAAATTGATTCAAGATGGATAAAGGACTTAAATTTAAGGCATGAAACAATAAACGTCCTCAAAGAAAGCATAGGAAAAACACTAGAAGATATTGGCCTGGGAAAAGACTTTATGAAGAAGACTACCGTGGCAATTGCAACAACAACAAAAATAAACATGGGACTTCATTATACTGAAAAGCTTCTGTACAGCTAAGGAGACAACGACCAAAGCAAATAGACAACCTACACGTTGGGAAAGGATATTTGCATAGTTTGAATCATATAAAAGCTTGATAACTAGGATTTATAGAGAACTCAAATTAATCCAGATGAAAATCCCATACATCAATGGGTAAGAGACATGAAGACAGATGAATGGCTAACAAACATGTGAAAAAATGCTCATCATCCCTAATTATTAGAGAAATGCAAATCAAAATCTCCTACCATTTAACCCTAGCAAGAATGGTCTACATCACAAAATCTCAAAACTACAGATGCTGGCATGGATGTGGAGAGAAGGAAACACTTTTACGCTGCTGGTGGGACTGCAAACTAATACAACCTTTTTGGAAGGAAGTATGGAGAACCCTCAAAGAACTCAAGCTAGACTTCCCATTTGATCCTGCAATCCCATTACTGGGCATCTACCCAGAAGGAAAAAAAATCCTTCTATCATAAGGACACTTGCACTAGACTGTTTATTGCAGCTCAATTTACAATCACCAAAATGTGAAACGGCCTAAACGCCCACTAACCCAGGAATGGATTAACAAGCTGTGGTATATGTTCACCATGGAATACTATTTGGCCATTAAAAAAATGGAGACTTTACAGCCTTTGTATTAACCTGGATGGAAGTGGAACACATTATTTTTAGTAAAGCATCACAAGAATGGAGAAGCATGAATCCTATGTACTCAATTTTGATATGAGGACAATTAATGACACAGTGGGGGTGGGGGAAGGAGAGAGCAGAGAGAGAAAGAAGGGACAGGTGTGGGTGTGGGATAAATTCCCACATGTGTGCCATTGAGGCAGGGAAAGACAGGTTGACATGATTTCTGCCATCACAGGGAGTTAAAGCTCTAGCTACCTTGGTCAGCATATAGGGCCTATGAAGTAGGAAGATAAAATTCCATTCGCTATGTCTCTGATGCAGTCATTAAGCCCAGCAAGGTCACAGGTTGAGAGCCTGCTGGCTGGAGACACAAGCCAGAGGTTGACTATGTGGGAACACATTGTCTTAAACAGCTATGTGGCTTCAAGCACTGTAGATAAACAGAATCATAAAGCTTGTCTCTTAGATCTCAATGGGCACATGAAAATCTTCGGAACGGTGCTCACCCATCTCTCAGGACCGACTGACCCATGTTCAACTGCTATTCACATGGAACCCTTCCCCATTGGCACATGAAAATCTTAAGTGTAATCTCCCCAAAAAACTTTCTGACTGATAGCTTTGTGTAACAGATAGCTGAAGCATGTCCATAGATAAAACATGATGGAATGTTTATTGTTGATGTATAAAATAGACATTGTTGATTTCTAGATTTGATATCCCCAACTAGAGTTAAAATTAGTTAAAAATTGTTTAGAAGGATAATTCTTAGATTATAGATTAATAGTGTGTATGTGACTGCTTGACTTTATAAGGTGGTTGAGAATAAAGCTCATCACTACATGCCACTCTGAGCTGTAGTCCGCTTCTTGCCATTGTAACAATTGCAGGAGCAAGCTTGTATTCACGGCAAGGCTGCTGTTCCCTCGCATCGTCCATCACCGCAACATGGGGGAAAGGAAGAGTAGAGAGAGGGAAGAAGGGAGGGGGGCAGGGTCTTGGTGTGTGACACACCTTTTGGGAGCAAGACACAATTGTAAGAGGGACTTTACCTAACAAATGCAATCAGTGTAACCTGGTTTCTTGTACCCTCAATGAATCCCCAACAATAAAATAAAATAAAATAAACCGCTGAGGCAGAAAAAGTGTGGAAGATAAAAACAAGAATAAAGAACAAAGGCAACAAATAGAAAACAGTAACAAATATGATAGATATTAATCCATCTGTATCAATAATCAGTTTGAACAGCAATGGTCTAAACCAAACCTGGCCTGTGGTCTAAACCAAACTGCGGCCTGTGGGCCATATGAGGCAGTGTGATTGTATTTGTTCCCGTTTTGTTTTTTTAACTTCAAAATAAGATATGTGCAGTGTGCATAGGAATTTGTTCATATATATTTTTTTTAAACTATAGTCTGGCCCTCCAACAGTCTGAGGGACAGTGAATTGGCCCCCTGTTTAAAAAGTTTGAGGACGCCTGGTAAACATCCCAAATAAAAGACAGAGATTGTCAGAGTGGATCAGATTATATGTTGTCTACTAGAAACCCATTTTAAATATAAAGATGCATATAATTTAACAGAAAATAGATAGAAAAATATATACCATGCTAACACCAACTGAAAAAAGTGGGAATAGCTATGTTTACTTTCAAACAGAGCAAACTTCAGAGCAGGGAAAGTTATCAGGGATAAAGAGGGGGAACACAATGATAAAGGGAGCAACACTTCAAGAAGACATGACAACTGTTAACATGTATGCATTAACACCAGAATCTCAAAATGCATGAGGCAAAACAAGTAGAACTTCAAGAATAAAAAGATGGATCCATAATGAGAGTTGAAGATATCAATGCCTTCTATCAACAGTGGTCAAACAGCAGGAAAGAAATTAATAACAATATATGTGTATAGTTGAACTCTACCATCAATCAATCAAATAGATAAAATGGACTATAGACTACATCATCTGATAACAACAGAATACACATTCTTCTCAAGCTACATCATACTATGGGCCACAAAATGCACCTTAACTGATTTTTAAAAATAAGAACCATAAAATAAGTGCTTTCATACCACAATAAACTAGAAATAAATAATAGAATGATAGCTAGAAAATCACAATATATTTGGGCTTTAAGCAACACATAAGTAACACATAGGTCAAAAAAGAAATCTCAAGAGAAATATTAAAAATTTAAAACTAAATGAAAATGAAAATACAATTTAAAATTTGGGGGATATAATAAAAGCAGTGCTTAATGAGAAGTTGATAGTGTTGAATTAATGTATTAGAAAAGAGAAAGATATGCAATCAAGAATGCAAGCTTCTACCTAAGGAAACTATAAAAGGAAGAGAAAATTAAATCCAAAATAAACAACAGAAAAAAATAACTATTGATTTTAGGCCTCAGTACTATTGTTTTTCTGAATTTTGTCTCTTCTACATTTATCTTTCCACATATTATCCTTTTTCTAAATTAAAAAAAATTTTTAGATTAGCAAGAAAGTTTTAATTTTTTTTTTTTTTGAGACAAGAGTCTCAAGCTGTCACCCTGGGTAGGGTGCTATGGTGTCACAGCTCACAGCAACCTCAAAATATTGAGCTTAAGTGATTCTCTTGCCTCAGCGTCCTAAATAGCTGGGACTACAGGCACCCCCCGCAATGCCTGGCTACGTTTTGGTTGTAGTTGTCATTGTTGTTTGGCAGGCCTGGGCTGGGTTTGAACCCACCAGCTCTGGTGTATGTGGCTGGTACCCTAGCCACTAAGCTACAGGCACTGAGCCAAAAGAGTTAAAAAATTTTAAGGCTGCGTGCAGTGGCTCATGACTGTAATCCTAGCAGTCTAGGAGGCCTAGGTGGGTGGATTGCTTGAGCTCATGGGTTCCAGACCAGCCTGAGCAAAAGCAAGACCCTATCTCTACTAAAAATACAAAAACTGAGGCAAGAGGATTGCTTGAGCCCAAGAATTGGACGTTGCTGTGAGCTATGATGCCACGGCACTCTACCCAGGGCAATAGCTTGAGACTTTGTCTCCAAAAAAAAAAAAAAAAATTTTTTTTTTTACTAAACCTTTCATTTTTCTTGTTCCCTAGTGTTTTAATCTGGGTCCAATCATGAGATGGACACTACACAGTAATTTAAACAGAAAAGTTTAACATAAACAATGATAAAAACCATGAAAGGACAGTAACTGCAAAGGGTGAGAGGAATCACCAGGGAAGGCAAATTCAGAGGAGAGACCCTGTCCTCAAGGCAAGGGTGCACTTTGTTAGAAAATTTGCTGGTTGCCAGGCCAGAGCTGACCCACAGCTGGATCAGATTGGGTCAGCTGGGGACAGGCAATCAATATGCCATGGCCCTGAGTGTCCCTGCAGATTGTTGCTCTGTGAGCCAAGAATGCTTTACCGGCCATTTCTCAGACCTGTGTTTGTAGAGCGTGAGCCTAAGGGATGAGGACACAGAGCAGTCTCATTTACACTCTCCATGAAAGCAGCGAACCCCTAAGCTCACTGTGAGCCTTCATCCAGGTCACCTGCATCACTGCAAGGAGCAGAAACATTATGCTCTGGCTGTTGATTTTGCTCTAAGTAATCTCTGAACTATAACCTTCATGTATTCGGCCAGCATCTATAAAACAATAATAATGCTCTAACTAGGAAGCAGGGTAAAAATCTCAGGCCATTTGCAGTTCTTGGCACAATCCCATGGAACACGGGTGAACCGAGGCAGGTGATGGGTACACAGAAGGTGCTGGGGTCCAATCATGGGTCTGAGCCTGGACTGTGCAGTTCCTATATCAGAAAAGTCACAAGAAACAAGATTGCTGGGCACAGGAAAGCCAAGGCTGGTAGTGGACATGCAGAGAGTGTTGGGAAATGAAGTCCTGATGTGGGCAGCGTCCATGTCGGGAGACCAGACAAAGGAGCCTCCAGGTCCAGGCCAGACTTTGGGGCTGCACATCTCTGGACATTTGGCTGGAACACAGCACCACCAGATGTACCCATGCACAAGCACCACTGAGGGCACGATGTAGGACAAAGACAAAGCAAGACACATTCCTCTAGAAGCAGGAATACATACCTACAGAGGTCTATCCACATGACCCTTCCAGAGCCTGCCCTGTCACCAATTTTCCAATCCTGTTCTTTCTAAATTGCTGACCAACCAGACCATTAGCAACTGCCCATGAATTAAAGCAGATCCCTGCTCATAGCCACCTCTTGGCCCAAACGTAGTGGGTAATCCAGTGTATTGCTCAAAGTTCTGCCCACTGAGGGAGCGCTCTTCCCACTGTCTTTCAGGGTGATCCTTGAGTGGGGCTGCAGTGCTGTGACTGCCCACCTCAGAATGGTACCAGTATCTCCTGCAGACCCACCTGTAAAGCAGGCTCAAGCTTTTTTCTTCTGTGGTTTTAAGGTACACCCCAGGAGTCCACAGACATGCGGTAAGAGAAGGGAGGCAAGAAACAGGAGTTAGTGTCAAAGGAATCTGAGCCACCTTCTCATGCAATTTGCATCTTCAGATTTACCTCAGATCAGTCACACACATACCCAACTTCATGGCTGCATAGGTGAGACAGCACTTGGGCCACATTCCTGATGTCACCTGGTTAAGGCCCAACAGCAAGCCAGAAGCTCACAAAGACATGGCCTTACTCAAGAATCCCAGAGTTCTGTCCTATGAGTCTCTACTGGTGCATGTGGTGGTCCACACACTGTGCTCCAGACATTTTAGATATCAATGGACTTGTAAGGGCAACGCAATACTCTGGCTTCTCTTCGGATCAAATAAATCTTTCACCTTTTAAGGGAAAAGTGGTGCAGCAGCTTGCACCACAACCTACACTGTCTCTGGTCACTGTCTCTGGGTGGTGGAAATGGCACATGGAAGTACGGTAAATGTTCTACCAAAATCCCCAAAGTCCAACTAAAATGTTCTGCTTCTTTTTCATAGTAGGTGGTAAAAAACCACAGCAACTTGTCTTTCACTGGGAGGGGTATTTCATCATATTCTAGCCCACTGAACCTCCCAAAACTTCAGTGAGGTGGGGGGCTCAAGTGCTTTCCTGGGCTGGTCACAGGCCTCAGTGCCTGCACCCCACAAAAAAAAGCGTTTGGACATTTCTGGAGGTCATCTAACTCTGACAGTCTGTGACCTCCTACCCAAGGGAGAAGGGAGAGAGGCTTTGGGGAGCAAATGGAAGGTGACCAGGGTTTTCCCTGAAAGCACCAAGTGTCCAGATTTTGTTAGAGTGGGAAGCTACTGGTAGGTGCTCCATGGGCTGAGAAAAGATTTCTGCAGACCAAGATCAGGACATAAAAGTAGGCAAGAGAATCGCCCAAGCCCAGGAGTTGGAGGTTGCTGTGAGCTGTGTGACGCCACGGCACTCTACCGAGGGCCATAAAGTGAAACTCTGTCTCTACAAAAAAAAAAAGTATAAACTTTATCTTCTTAGAAGGAACTTTATCTTCTCTTTCTCACTGAAAGAGAATGAGGAAATTAAGAGGAAAATAGAGCTGGGGAAGAAAGGAGAAATACAGTCTCACACTGACAGGCAGCAGCTCTTACAGAACAAAAGAGAAGGAAGAGAAGGGACAGGCCTTTCCCAGGTGTTTCTGATCATCTATCTGTTGTTGATTCTGCCCCGAGATGCGGGTCTGAGGCCGCAGCGCCCACCTTGACCAGTCTGGCTGAGCATCCCTTCCACCTGTCCGCAGCGCCACAGCTCGGGGTGACCGCCAGCTGGAGAACCAGGAGGAGGAGGGAGCCCGACTTTAGCCCTTCCTGGAACTATGTCAAGACTTGTCGGACTTTCAGAGACCGCACAGTTAGTTCCACAGACGTCTATGGGGTCCAGGGCAGGGGCGCCGGGGGCCCTCCCTGCGGTCGCCCGGCACAGCCCGTCCGCTCGATCTGAATTCGCTAATCCAAGTCTCTCACCAGCCCCCAAGGGAGCCTCAATATTACGGAACAAACATGCACAGCCTCCACCGCACTTCGTTCCTGCCCAAAGGCCCCCTTCTCCCGTCCCCGCTGTCGGCTGCGAGGCAGTAAGAGGTGCCTGGGCCCCAGCTCCAGCCAGCGGATGCCGGCAAGGCGACAGGGGCCACAGGACACTCCAGCCTCGCCGGAGGTATCTGCGTGAGGGAAGGGACCGTGCCGTTGCCCCAGCACTAGTGACCGCGCTGCGCGTCCTGATCCCGCTTCGCCTCTGCGCCCTGCGGACCCGGCGCTGCGCCTTCACCGGGACACGTGGCCGGGCACCTGCGGATGCCCAGTCTCCCCAAGGTCCTGCGGGCGCTTCTGCTTCTCTTTGAAGAGCGAGGTTCGTGCTCCATGGGGCTGAGAACGCTGGAGACCTGGATGCTTGTTTGGCCTCAGATCACAAGCAAACCGTCTTCCCTTCGGCCCAGGTCCCCCTGCACCCCGTGTCGGAAATTAAGAAACAGCTGATAAGGTCTTTACCAATAAATTATGAATTGGGCCAAAGAAACTGGGGTTATGATGGGTTTTAACTTTCCTCAGTCTTACAGTTTCTCAGGGAGGCAGAGCCCCTTTCTTAAGAGAGGACCCTCACGACATAGGTGACAGTCCAAGACATTGACATTCAGAAGTTCTCCTTTTCAGTGTGAAGATCAATGCAGAATGTTCACAGAATGATACAAACGAACATGGTTTTTATTCCCATTTCTCTTAAAAGATAAGCTATACACCACGGTTTCTCAAGTCAAAGGGAAGAATGTAACAGGAAAAAAGTTTTAATTAATTTGTAATGTTATGAAGAAAACCATACTTTATGTAGTTTTCTAATGCATGAAATATGTGTTTTATGTCTTTGTAAAATCATGTTAGTCATTCTCCACAGAAAAATAACTCCACGTCCCCTTCCTCGAATCACCAGAATGACAGAAAAGTTGCTTGTTTTTTGTTTTGTTTTTTACTATATATCAGTAATCTAAGACTTGAGTGCAAAGAATTAGAAAATAAGAAATGGCAAAGACTTTAATCCATCTGAATTGTTCTATGTCAATGAGATTTGTATCTGCACAGACATACACAAGGAAATGGGAAATTGTAGCTAAATGTACCTTTATATACAAAATATTCACCGCAACATTTTACAAAATATTTCTCTATGTGTTGATATATAAAGGTATCAGATATAACTACATTAATTTTTCTATGTATGGAGACTTTTGGGACACCCTGTATTTGTGTGGATACAAATCTCATTGATATATCAGATTTTTAGGATTTAAGAGCAAAACAAAGTACACTGATTAATAGGATGGCTTTAGCAAAGAGCAGACCAATATAAAAATCTTCAATCCCATTTCTTTTGTGAGATCAGAAATAAGTAAAATTTTAAAGATTTTATTCTAAGGTCAGGTGCTGTGGCTCATGTCTGTAATCCTAACACTCTGGGAGGCTGAGGCAGGAGGACTGCTTGAGCTCAGGATGTTCAAGACCTGCCTGAGTAAAAGCCAAGACTCTCTACTAAAAACAGGAAAACTAGCTGCCTCAGGTGGGTGTCTGTAGTCCCAGCTACTAGGGAGGCTGAGGCAAGAGGATCTCTTGAGCCCAGGAGTTTGAGATTGCTGCGAGATATGATGCCACAGCACTCTACCCAGGGTGACAAAGTGAGACTCTGTCTCAAAAAAAAAAAAAAAAAAAAAAAGATTTTTATTTCAAATTATTTTAAGACGTGATAGATTCAACATAGAAGTAATTTTTCAACAGTATTTAATTAATTTCATTTAATTTTGACAGTGCAAAGATTCTTGTTCCATGATTAGAACTAAATGCCTGGGACTGACGATTTCTCAGTTTGGCAACTGGGAAGCATGCTTGTGGGGAGGTGGCAGGAAGCGCCTCACGTTGAGATCTGCAGACACAGTTCCTGCCTGTGCGGGTCATTGGTGAGTGAGCACCAGGCGTGCTCGGCTAACACACAGCAGCCCCCGCATGGATGCTCGTCAGCTGGCACCCAGCTCTGCTGAACTCTGTCTGTCCCAGCCTCAGGACCACTCTGGTTTAACCATTTGACTAAGATTTCTATTTCTAGTAGATCAAGTACCTTTCATTGCTATTTTTTTTTAAATGGTGGCAATTCCACATTTATTTTTCCAAATGAATTTTATATTTTGTCATGTTTTTCACCCATCCAAAAAAAAATTCCACTTATATTTTAAATGACTTAAATTTATATATTAATTCAAACAAAAGAAACTTTCCACATTTTATATTCCTTACAATCTTCTGGGACTGTAGTTTTCTTCCTAAACTTTTTATTTTTCTGTCACCCTGGGTAGAGTGCTATGGAGTCATAGCTCACAGCAACCTCCAATCTCAGCTCAAACAATCCACCTGCATCAGCCTCCCAGAGTGCTGGGATTACAGGTGTGAGCCACTGCCCCTGGCCTCTTCCTAAACTTTTTCTTAGCTAATACGTCATTGCTAAATAGGATATTTTGTACCATACTTTCTATTTGTTGATCAAATATGGGAATGTGTATATTGTGTATTCGTATTTTGCTCTACTCACCTTAGCGCTTTCTGGTTAACTCTCAATGGTCTGCAGATACTTTGCTGGCTAATATTGGAGCCCTGCAGAGCAGAGGTGCTTAGCCCTGAATTCCCTTCCTTTCTGCCACTGTACGGCTATATTTTCACTAAAGTTTCCTATAGCCCCATGCTAACCCAAAGCCAGAGGGCATGAGACCCCCACCCCCACCCCAGAGTGGAAGGGGGCAAGAAAGGAGGACCTAAGAGACAGACAGACAAGACTCCAGAATTGTCACAACTGTGCAAATTCCCAGAATGCCCCAGGCCACACCCACCTACTGTAAGCCTGAAGAGAAACAAGCCAAGGCCAGCCCCATCATCAGGGCTGGAGTGTGGGAGGACAGCACGGTTCCCTGTTCCTTGTGCAAACCAGGCTTCTTTCCTCTACGGGCCCAAGGATGTCCACAGAGAAGGCCGTGGTGGCCCTTAGTGATGGTTTCCAACAGTATTCCGGGAGGGAGGGTGACAGACACAAGATAAAGAAGTTGGAATTCAAGGACCACACCAACAATAAGCTCTCTGGGTTTTAGAACTGAGTGTGCTTTTTAAAATCAATGGCTTACTTGTTCCCATTCCTCTTTACAGAGCCACCTGTATACCCGACCTGAGCTGTCCTGCAGATGACTCCAGTTCTATTTGGGGGGACTCCTAGATAGCTTCTGAAAATAGTTGAATGACTGAATGATGGTTACAGAGGTGGCTTGGATGGGCCTGTTGTTCTCATTTTCTTGTCAACTGTCTTGTATATAGTAAGCCCATAGAGGAAAAATGGTCTCAAAGGCAAAAGTAAAGGAATGCTGACCTTTATCCAAAAATCTGAGGATTTACAATGATAATGATAGCAGAATATGATGAAAAAAATGCTCATGACTTACCATGGGCCAAAGTGAACATGTAAGGAAACAGTTAAAAGTTAAACTTTGGGAATGTTTTTGGGAAAAAGATACTTTTGGCTTTAACTGTTTGGCATTTATGTAGAGACAGAGATGCCAGACATATACTCTCTAAATCAGTGGTTCTCAACCTTCCTAATGCCGCGGCCCCTTAATACAGTTTCTCTGGGTTGCCACCCAGAAGTTGAAAACTGCTGCTGTAGATGGCCACTGGGCACTCAGTGGTCCACACTGCAGGGACACAGGCCCTGCAGACCCAGCCTCTGTCCTGGGGACACCCAGGCTGGCATATCAACAACTGACTGAGGACATAGTGGAAGTCTATGCACACCCTGGAAGCCCTGGGGCCTCAAAGGACACCAGCCAAGTGCTGTCTTTGGTCAGGGCCCTGGTGAGCCCTTGCGTGCTCCAGAAAGGTCCTGCTCTAGCCTGAGGTGGAAGCATGTTCATACGCCTGCATTAAGGACATACTTCCTGACTTTGGCTGGCTGCCCTTGGGTCTGACCCCCACTGCTCTGCCCTCCAGCCTCATGCCCCTGTGGAAGTGAACAGAAGTGTCCTGGTAGCTGGTGCTCCCTCAGTGCTCAGAACCAAGGCTGGCCGACAACATGCCGTAAGCTGTGGTACATACATGAGATGTGCCTCCTGGGCCAGATGTGACCACTCACACAGACGAGAAACAGCCAGTGAACTAGCATTCTAGTGTCAATCACATGCTGAGTCTGGGTAAATGCCAGGGCAGAACCCTGCTGTATGGCGCTGAGGCTAGGGAACCACCCTCCTAAGCAGGTCCAGCCCCTAGCTTCAGGATGGCAAGTCCTGGGTCTCAGAGTGAGGTGGTAAACATGGTCCAGAGGGCTGGCCAGGGCTCTGTACCTATCCCCACCCAGACACTCGGTCACACCACCAAGCAAAGCACATAGGCCTGAAGCTCACTGGGAGTACCCCAAGTCTGCCTCTGGATTGGCTTTCTCAGGCATTTGAGTTCTCAGAGCAACTGCTGCCCCACCCATGATTAGGAGTCTCATCTCACCAATTCTGCCTTTGACCTGATAATTTAAAGTTTCAGTTTCTTCTTCTGTAAAATGGTTGAAATAAGACAGTGTTTGTTGAGTGCTTAACACCCAGTGAAACTCAAAAAATAGTAGTTACTAATTACTGATCTCAAAATATTGAAAAGGTTTAGCATGTGAGAACCACACTTTATAAATAAAAAATAATTCATAGCAAGCAAATCAGGGCATCAGGAGCATTTGCTGCCTTTGCTTTACCAAGGTCACTTTAGATCAGAAGCAGGTCTGTCATATGGCTGAAGTTACTGTCCTGCTCCCACCCATTCTTCACAGACGTTCTCAGACTCCGCTAACCCTAATTCTGGGGTCGCAGTGCGTCTCATCCTTGAGGCAGCTATTGTACCTTTGACCTCTCTAGCCAGGCTGTCCTGTCTGGGGAGTCGTCATTCTGAACAGTCTGCATTTATGCTCTTCTTGTGTTCAACACCCACATTCTTCCCACCATGTTTGCAGCCCTGCCCTGTGTTTGTTCCTGAGACTTTGTACATTACTTAATACGTGGGTCATTACAAAAGTTTTGAAATACACAAAAATCAAGAAAGGTAGAATCTGTTCAGACAGAAACAAATGAAGCCCTCCCAGCCACACTGATAAACTGAGGAAATTAAAACTTGCATGGGTGAATCAGGAAGGACAGTGTCCGCGGCTATGTTTCTTGGAAGTGAAATAATGGACGTAACACTCACTCTCAATGCTTTTGTAGGTAACCACATCATTTGCTTTGCTTTAGACAGAACTTTCAGGAAAGTCTTTCGGTACCTGGAGAGTAGCTCAATTGGGAAAAGGAACATAAGGCATGGATGTGTTCCCAAGGGTTATTTCAGCAACACGGGAAACTTCCAAACATTAAATTTCACTGGAGCCTTCCTATAGGGGATTCCACACAGAGAAACACATGAAAAGCTTAGGAGGGCCAAAGTTCATTTTTATTTCAAAATACTTGCTCAGATTTAGGATAGCAACCTACATTTTCACATCTTGGTTGTTCCATTGAGGCTTTCCAAGTCGCCCAGGTCCAGGCACAGACCTTGAGGCGTCTGCCTGCCAGCAGTCCCCTGGCCACAGGATTCTTCCCTATCTTGAACTTTATATCCTAGGTTATTTCTCAAATCTTACAGTATTTCTGATATGCATGAAAACTTTTCATCCAACTTTTCACATTTTGATGGCCCTAAAGTCCATTTAAAAAGAAGCGAAGCAATTTCTCTTATCTCTCTTGGGAACTCAGAGAGAAGGAGGTTGTGGACAAAGACATGAAAACACTGGACAACGACAGAGATGGTGAATGTGACTTCCAGAAGTTCATGGCCTTCCCTGCCACGGTTACCAATCCCTGCTCCAAGTTGTTTGAACAAAAATGAGATGGAGAAAGCAGCGGGGTGCTCCTGTAACAGAGAAAGTCACCCAAAGAGGCAGAGAGCAGGAGCAAGCAGGAGCATGCAGGCTTGTAGGAGCTGAACTCCCTGGTCATGCAGTAGCTACTGAGGAAGTTTGATTTGCTTTGTGAACGAAAAACTGGCAACCTCTTTCTGAGGGCTGTTTCATATGGCCTGTACCATTATTTCTGCTATATTAGACCAGTAAGCTGGCTGGTCCCAGGGACTTTGGTAATAACCATTTAGGAAAGTCATTCTCAGTCATAAATGCGCTGTATGACCACTATGGCTGTGTAGAGCCCTAGAGAAAGCAAAGCTGACTACCAAAAATTACCTTGGGGTGTCCTTAACACTTTCACTGCATTTTAACATGCAAAGCCTTATCCAGCATCATTCCAAAAGGCTGTGCTTCCTGAGATCTGCTCATCAGCACAAATAAAGCCTAAAGCATGTAGAGGGCCTGACTGTTCAGCACCACCTACCCAAGAACTGGGTCACATTTAGGTCCCTGTTCCAGGGATGACCTGAGATGACCAAGTACATTAGACAGTTCTAAATGGAATGGTGTGTCTCATAAACCACAAGTCCTGACAGTTTAACCCCAATGGATGGGAATGCGCCTGCTGGGGATGATCCTGAGGTATGGGGCCAGGGTTCCAGCTCTGACCTGGGATGACTGTGGGGGGCAATGTGGGCCTGCCTGCCCCTGAGCTGCAGACCACTGAGTGCCCCACCCCAACCCAGACTGGCCCACTGGGGAGGCCAAAGCTGCCTTTGATGCTTCTGTGTTCCAATAAGCCAAAAAGCTGCAAATATGAAAAACCACTCCCAGGAAACTCCAATTAATTGTACCTGCCCTCTTCCCATTAAGGGCGCAGATTATGGTCATCTTCAGAGTACTGCCCATGGCCATCTGGTGAATGCAGTGATATTTAGCAATGAGGTATATAGCAGTTTTAGTTGGAGAGTTTATGCACTTGTCAGACCTTGTATAGCTATAGCTCTGACGGCCATTCTAGAAAAAGAGTCCCAAAATTGCTTTGAAGGGTGGACTAGGTGCTGGCATCAATGCATAGCTTCCCAAGGGGAGTATCTCAGAGTTGATATAGTGACATTCATCAATGAGGTATGTAGCACTTTCTCTAGGACAAGTTCACAAACTTAATTGGCATATCTCATACATTGGATTTCTCTTTACACATAGGTTCGTACTAGAATTTCAAGTTCCAAATTGTTTCCAAGTGACTTTGAAATGGAGTTTCCTTATATTGCAACAAGACTCAGAAATAGCAAGCAATACAGGGGATCTTCAACACAGAAATGCCAGGGCCTGTCACACAGATGGGAACCCAAAGAGGACAAACGCCATCTCAAATGCCCTGCCACTGGGCTGGAAGGCTCACAAATGTGAATCCACAGGGGATAAATGCCGCCACACATAGCTGGAAGCTCTAAAACCTTCCTCCAATAGGTGGCCTAATCCCCCCATTCTCTGGGCCTCAAATAAGTGTCCTAATCCTGTTCCCTGGCAAACCCTTCCAAATGGTGGCCTAGACCCTCTGGGAACCACAAATGAGCTGCAAATTCAAACCAGCTTCCCTAGTTTCACTCACAATCTCATGACCTCCACCCCAAAAGGTACCCCAAAAGAAACACAATTGACAGTAAGGTCTGAAAACACCCCACATGGGCAGAATCAGCATCTCAGCATACACACTGGGAAATTTACCCAACAAGATGCGTAGTGTCTGGACACTTTTCAAATCCATTTCCTTTCCAACTCAGTTTAGGATGCAGGGAGTGCATCTACTTTGAGGAGACAGATGGGGGTTCCCCCAGGCTCCAGCAGCTGCTGTGGCCATCCCTTGTTCCTTTACCTCAAAAAGTTGCTCTGACTCACGAAAACCTATGGCTTTGACCCAGGGCTGCTCCCTGCCTCTTCTGGCAATAGGGGCTGCCACGCCACCGGGGATGCCAAATTCTGTTTCCAAAATTTCAGCATTTGTTCCTGAGGCTGTATCCGAAGAAGGACGGTAAGTTGTTTGAGGAGAAGGAAAAGAGGTTTATCAACTTGCCAGCAAATGAGGAGGTTGACAGGCTCCCCTCTCAAAGCACCAGCGTGTTTTCTTTCTGTTGGTATCCTATTCTCTCCATACGCTGGCTTCTAACTTTCCCATAGCCCCCAGCTCCCTGAGCAGCCACTTTTAGTCTCTGTGGAGTAGATCTGCCATCAGGTCTGTTTCAGGGACAGTTTCAATTGATTTTTCCTTTGAAGGAAACACAGTTCACTATTCCTTTGTATGCCTGGTGGGTTTTTTGTTGAAAAATAGGCATTTAAATCTAATCATTTTATAACTCTGGAAATCTGATTGTCCTCATTCCCCAGGGTTTGCTGATTTAATGTTTTTGTCTATCGTTTCTGTTTTGATTGTTGTAGGCTGTGTATATTCTCAGGTCTTTTCAGAACCTGGGCTTGCAGTATCACTTTCTAATTTTCTTCACATATGCAAGTGCTTTTCAATGTCCTTGTCTTTAATGTCTGGCTCCCAAGGGAGGAACCAGAAAAGACAGAGAGGGGCTCACAGAAATGAGAGGATATGCCACAAGGGCCCACAGCCTCTTTGCCCCTTTGAAATCAGAAGCAGCAATCAGAACAGAGATCCCTGGGACTTGGAAGGCCCATGTTGCCATGCCGGCTCCACAGCACTGTTCCTGGTACACGAGTACAGCTGCCTAGGGGTGGGGCAGCTGCTACTGTTCTAAGAGCTGAAATCGACCCAAACCAGATTTACGTCCCAGCCTTTCGCTGGAAGCTGCAAGCCATCAACACAGTTCCAAAACAGCTATATCCAACCACCTGATTCTACCAGTACAATTAGCAGTGGGGAGAGAGCTTCCTGGTGCTTTCTGCTCTGTCATCTTTCCAGAATCTTCTGTCTTCCCTACATTTTAATGTAAAATAAATTTTTAACTCACCTTCCTCTGTCACAGCAGCACCACCCACAGGGTGGTTCAGCCCTGCTGCTCTCCACCTGGAGCCAATGCCAGGCAGTAACACAACTGTGCTCTTTCTTCCCCTCAAAGCTTGATTTGGTCCCTAGGGTTCATTTTTCAACATCTGACTTTTATGGGGCATCTGTAGTGAACATTCATGATTTCTGGCCTTTTCAATTCCTGTAAGAGTCTGAAGAATCAGTAACTATACACTTAATAGGCACTTAAAACAAATAACAACCTTTCACTTCCTCTCACCTTGCACCATCCTCAGCAAACTCTACAATGTCCTTCCGAAATATCCTGTTTCTCTCCTTAACCCAAAGGCAGAGCTGAATTCAGGGAACCTAGGGTGAGGGTGAGGATGAGGCTGAAGAGCGAGGCTTTCAGACTAGCCACAGGGAGGAGGGAGGACACCATCCACTTGGATATGTTGAAGTCGTTCCCCTTCAATACATGATTTTAAAATTAAGAAGCAAATGGCTTGGTGCCCCTAGCTCAGTGAGTAGGGCGCTAGCTATATACACTGAGGCTGGCAGGTTCGAGCCCAGCCCAGGCCTGCTAAACAACAATGACAACAGCAACCAAAAAATAGCTGGGCATTGTGGCTGATGCCTGTAGTCCCAGGTAGTTGGGAGGCTGAGGCAAGAGAATCACTTAAGCCCAAGAGTTTGAGGTTGCTGTGAGCTGTGACATCACAGAGCTCTACAGAGGGCAGCATAGTGAGACTGTCTCAAAAAATAAATAAATAAAAATAAAATAAAATTAAGAAGCAAAAATGTTAAAACAATTGGTTTTGAAATTTTGCATGTAGTTCATTTTTAATTTCCCATTGCTGAAATCGAACATCATACAAAAGGCTGAATGCCACTGCCACACACCACCTTATGACACTGTTGTTGTTGTTTTTTTTTTTTTAATATCTAACTTATAGAGAAGTACTGGGTGGCCCAGTGGCTCACACCTGGGATCCCAACACTCTGTGAGGCCAAGGTGGGGTGGGGATATGGATCCTGGAGCTCAGAAGTTTGAGACCAGCCTGAGTAGGAGCAAGATCCCTGTCTCTACTAAAAATAGGAGAACTAGCAGGGCACTGTGGCAGCCACTACAGTCCCAGCTATTCGGTAGGCTGAGGCAGGAGGATCATGAGGCTGTTGTGAGCAATCATGCCACAGCACTCTAGCCTGTGCAACAGAACAAGAGACTGTCTCAAAAAAAAAAAAAAAAAGACTGAGGAAATGTTTCTTCCCTAACACTTCAGGACCCAAATTTACATGAAGTGGATTCAGAGAAGGGAGTGCTGCTATTTATTCTCTCTGCACACAGCAAGTAACATGCACATAATTTCCTCATAGCAAAACACAGAGGGGCCAACAGGCTTCTTTACCTTTTCCTTAGAATAGCCTGCAAGGCTTGAGGCCAGGTCTGAGGCAGGAGCTGAGCAAACACCAGAAGTCAGTTACTTATTTCTCTGCCATTTACTGCCTCATTGGATTATGCTGAATAGTCCAGTAGAACCACTTTGAAATACTGGTAAATCAGCTATATTTATAATTTGAAATTAAGTGTAAGTGACAATAGTTCACATAAAGGTAATAGAACATTTTTTAAAACCGGAATTAAAATAAATGGAACCAAAATACTAGTACAAATGACCCACTAGGTAAAGCAGGGAGCATATGGAGGTTATAATTCTTTTTTTTTTTTTTTTGTGATTTTTGGCCGAGGCTGGGTTTGAACCTGCCACCTCCGGCATATGGGACCGGCGCCCTACTCCTTGAGCCACAGGCGCCGCCCGAGGTTATAATTCTTAATGTAAAAAGGCTCCAACAAATCAGTAAAAACTTAAAACTTGGTAAGAATTGTCAAATGTGATTAGAATACATCAAATAAGAAATAAAAATGACCATAACATGAGAACACATTCAACGTGACCAGACCCAACACTTGCTTGCCTATCAAACTGACTTATTTTAATCTTGCGCACTGCGGCCCACTGCCAGCTGCAAAGAGGCCTCTGCCCTGTTGCCATCCTGTCCCTGATGAGGAAGCAAGTTCCCAGAGTGTCATACCTGGTATGAACTCTGACCTACTCACCCCACCTGTAACAACTGAGCTCCACGCAGCAGTTGTGACCATGCATGTGTAAACACAGCCTGAGAGGAGGCACACGGCAGCCTGAAGTGGGACACATGGCCATGGAGCACACGCTATACTTAGTCCTGGCACGACTATATGGTATAGTCATTAAAATATGAAAGAATAAATGTAATGAATTTTAAAGTCTGTAATCTATTAAGTACAAAAGCAGATTATAAAAGTAAGTACATGATCCTAATTTTGTAAAACTAAAAAAATGAAAAAAGTAAGATTTATGTCAAGTACTAATAGTGCCATTACCCAGATAAAGAATTATAGATTATAATTTCCTTCATAGTTTAACATGTTTTGTAGATTATATGCTGTAAACATAACTGTTTTTTTTTTTGTTTTTTTTTTTTTGAGAAAGTCTCACTCTGTCACCCTGGGTAGAGTGCCATGGGCATCATAGCTTACAGCAACCTCAAACTCCTGGGCTCAAGTGACCCTCCTGCCTCAGCCTCCCGAGTACCTGGGACTATAGGTGCCCACCACAACACCTGGCTAACTTTTTCTATTTTTAATAGAGATGGGGTCTTGCTCTTGCTCAGGCTGGTCTTAAACTTCTGATCTCAAGTGATCCACAGGCCTCGGCCTCCCAGAGTGCTGGGATTACAGGTGTGAGCCACCTCACCCAGCCAGCATAACTGCTTTTATATTCAGAAAAAAGTAATGCAAAATAAAATATATCCTATTTGGGGTAACTCTTAAAACCTTTTCACACATTTCAAAATGCAGAATTACAAACAGTTAATAACTTTTATTAACATAATGATATAAAAAATTTTAGTGTAATATACAGAACTCCCAGAGAGTAATTCTAAAGCATTTTAATGTGTTTCTTAAAATCTCAATTTACAAGACACCTTATCTTCCTGCCACTGACCTTCTAATACAAAAAGTTTATGCTTTTGTTTGTTACAAAATGACAACATTAAGGGACAGTTAGGTAGTTCTTTTCCCTTCTCAGCCATTCTATTGCAAAGAAAGTCCATTAGTCAGTTGGCTGCTAAAACCTCTGTGTGACAATAAGTTACATAGATTCTGTACATAATTACAACAGGAATATTAAAATTCCAAGGTGTTGCAACATACTATACCACAGTCCACCACCACCAGCAGACAGGGCTGCTGTGTATTTGCAGCCAGACTCACTTGTGGAGAATAACAGCTTTGTTAGGCACTGATCCAGGCTAATTCTGGAAAAATCTGGTTGTTTCTGTGAAGCATGCATAATTCATAAAATTTAACCACACTCAATCCCCCTAAAATCAACAATTTCATAACATATTCTTAATTAATTATATAAAAATAATGTCTTAGATTCATGCCTTCAAATTCTTAGAAATATTTAAAGGATTTTATGTTGTCTTCTTTGATTTAGGTTTGGTATAATTTTAGATCACTTGGCTTAGTCAAGTTTAAATAAAATAACTGAAAAATGATTGGGCAAATTTCACATGCACACAAGTTAAAATGGGAAGCCAGAGATAACTGTGCCTGACTCCAGCTCCGAGAGGCAAGGCTGCCCCACTGCCCCTCAGTGGTCTGCCAGGTGCTCACCAAACAACACCAAAAATGTGAAAACCTCAGACTTTGCTACCAATGCTTTTGCATCTGCTGATGTGGAAATCAGTACACTTCCACGAGAAGGATTAACATTGTAGTGTTATAAAAACCAGCAATTTAACGAATAGTATGAAGTTACAAGCCAGGACAGTGACTTAAAACTAAATGCTGGCTTCTCTTTGAGTAACAGAGCAGTTGCTTGACAGTCCAAAATGGCACCAAACGAGTGTTAGTGGTGATGCGTTCAGACTGCACACATGTGTCTCTGTGAAGACACTGGCAAAGAAGCAGCACCAGTCTTAAGCGGGGAGGGCAGCCTGTACTTGCTCCCTCTACCAGTTTTCCTGGGCTCCGCCACCTGGAGATGGAAGAGAGGCTGCTGTGCTCACAGCCTCAAAGTTCTTCAGCCAAATTCTATCAATGAACTTGTTATTTGAAATGGAAATAACTAACTGAATTTGTTAAACCAAAAATTTTTTTAGCTTAAGGCAGCGGTTCTCAACCTGTGGGTCACAACCTCTTTGGGGGGGTTGAATGACCCTTTCACTGGGGTCGCCTAAATACGTCCTACATATCAGATATTTACATTGATTTATCATAACAGTAGCAAAATTACAGTTATGAAGTAGCAACGAAAATAATTTTATGGTTGGGGGTCACCACAACACGAGGAACAGTATTAAAGGGTCAGGCATTAGGAAGGTTGAGAACCACTGGTTTAAGGGAAGTGCAAACTTGTAGTACAGCCAAGAACCACCAGGGTGTCTGAGCTGCCTCCAGATGCACACACCCGGCCTTTCCTTTCCCTGTCACTACATCTGTTAAGGTGCTGGCATCCATGTTTTTGTCAAAGCACTTGACAGATGGAAAATATTTCTTTATATCATTCAGGAAGTGCTGTCTGGAATGAGATTTGGGGAACTGTTGAGGGGATCTATGAAGCCCAGAAGAGGTGAGTCGTTGTGGAGACTTATTCTCCCAGTAAGGGCTCTGTGGCATCAGCACGCTCACACCTGTGACTTGCAGAGTCACACCCTTTCCCACACGTGGGCCGTGTGCCTTGCTCACATGTTGTAGGCCACGTAGATCGGGTCCAGCTGATCAGCCAGAAACCCGTCCCGAAGGTGCATGCGCTGCTTCTCGCCTCGCGAGTTGATGGGGATGACACCCGGGTCCACAATGACCACCACACCCACCACCAGGTAGTGCTCCTCCAGCACCACGTTGGTTACCAGGGCCACGAGGTCCAGGGCATCCTGCTCCAGCCCGTCCAGCTCCACCACCACCACAAGCAGGTTGGTCCAGGTGAACACAGCACTGCAGAGAGAAGGACCAGGTCACGCTGGTGGACATAGGCTCTGGGCACAATGGACATTTGAGGAAGGCACATAAAGATGGGGAAAGACGCTGACACATATCTGCTGATGGCACTTGCCTGTCCAGCACCACTCAAAACCCAGACATCAGACCAAATATGTTCTGTAGGGATATCTGCTCTAATTAAAACTCTTGCTGAGACGGTAGCGCCTGTGGCTCAGTGAGTAGGGTGCTGGCCCCATATACCGAGGGTGGAGGGTTCAAACCCGGCCTGGGCCAAACTGCAACAAAAAAACAGCTGGTATTGTGGCAGGAGCCTGTAGTCCCAGCTACTCGGGAGACTGAGGCAAGAGAATCACCTAAGCCTAAGAGCTGTGCTATGAGCTGCAATGCCATGGCACTCTACCAAAGGCAACAAAGTGAGACTGTCTCTAAAACAACCGAACAAAAAACTCTTGCTGAGACTTGATGCTGAAAGCTAGCCTCATCACACACCAACAGAAGCTCCCCCTGAAGTTACTAAACCATGAGCCACAATCATCTAAATTAAGAAATTCTCATCAAAGTAGAAACACTGTAGAAAAAGAACTGTGGGACCTGTGCATTTGGGGATAGTCTCTCAGTTTAAAACTCATTAGAGAATGAAAAAAAAACAAGCAAAACCCAAAGGCATCAAGGCATGTTTTGGCACCATGTTCTGTAATATAAGCCCAGGGGAGAGGAACTCACAGGTCCACTCACGGAAGGCAGGTGACTGCTGGCACAGCCAAGGTGGACAGAATTCATCTAACCCAGCACCCAGCTCTGCCTGGAACTAAGGCGACCACACAGGAGGCCTGATGCACAGCCTGGCACTCCCTGGGCAGCAGGGCAGAGACTGACGTTTATCTGGGCTCTTACCATTCAGCAATGCTCCTGTGAGCTCGGATCACCGATGTCTCGATGTCAATAGGGTGGTACCGCAGACCTCTTAGCTCCAGGGTTTCATCCAGAGACCCGACAACATACAGTGCATCGTGCCGTCCTGTGAGCACACATGTGCACGTGCTCAGACAGACTGGGCACCTGGTGAAGGACCCCCTAGCACAGGGAGGCTGTAACTCAACACATGGCACCCACAGGCCTTGCTGCAGGATTGACAGAGGTGCTGGCTATTAACCTGTGCAGACAGTAGCTACCTCCAAGCAGTTATAGCAAATGTTATGAACGTATGTATAAAAATAAGGTTCATCTCTGGGAACAGAATGGTGTCTACAGGGGATTCCCAAGCTGTGACTTGATCTGGTCAGCTTGCTGTGCTGCATGGGGTCCTTGGGTCATTGGCCATGACTGAGTGGGTCATGGGTGGGGAGGACACTGGAGAGATCAGACTGTGGAGAAGGCTGCTTGGCCAGGGAGGGACCAGGTGGCTTTAGCACCAACTATTGCCACTCCCAGCATATCCTCAGCAGAGGCCAAGGGTCCATGTAAGGGATGTCATGGAGGGAACAATAGCAACTTTCAGAGAAAACCTGTATCAGAGTACCTCTTTTATACTAAACAAAACAACACACAATTGTGGCAAGGAATGAGGTGCCGTAAGGTAACTGAGGCTCTCACAGAGCCTGACAGGCCCTGGCATGAGTCAGGTGGGCTCACAGGGCAACACCACGGCCCACAACACGCGTACCCTGTGCCTGAGCTCCTTACCTCCGCTGGCATCGGTGAGCTCTGTTCTTCGGAGGAAGCCAAGGTAGCCAGTCCTTGCCCAAATGGTTTGGGTGTCTCCAAAACTCAGCCGGGCACTGAAATGGTCAGCATGAAGGGCCTCCTCCCCGTAGACTGTGTAGTATCCCGTGGCATTGTGTGGGCTGCTCACCCAGATCTGGCGGGGCCCAGGGCACAAGAACATGGGCTTGTTACAAACCACCGAGTACAGATTCTGCCAGGAGACACTCAGCTGGGCAAGAACAGCGCTCAAGGAGACGCTGAACAGAAGAGGGTGTCACATCTTCTCTCTGACTTTGTGAACTGAGTCAAAACAACAGGCAAAGGTTTCTCCTCAAATAAAGTTTTCCTTCCTTTGAACCAAAAATGACATTTGTCAGATTCTGTCCTATGTGATAAGTACACAGAGATAATTTCACCTTCCTCACATCAAACTACTGTTGATAACTGAGAGCGAGCTGTAAGCAAACTAAATGTCCACAACAGGGATTACAGCTACCTACAACAGTGGGGATGGATAGCCCTTCAGACTCACACTGAAATAGAATGAAGTGCTGGTAATACAGACAGTGGGCCACAGAGCCCAGGCCAGCACTGTACACACGTTTATGTGCGCTCCTGTGTTTACCCCATACCTGTGTGCACGGGTTTCTGTGCACCCCCACATCCGTGTGTTTGCGTATGGCCCCCTACCCATGTGCGTGGGTTTACACGTGCCCCCAAACCTGTGTGCTTAAATGCATTCCCATACTCATGTTTATGTAAGCCCCCATACCCATGTGTGTGGGTTTATGTGTACCCCCATGCCTGTGCGTGTATGTTTATGTCCACCCAAAGGACCACGGTACTCAGTGTGTCCTGGGACACTCCTAAGAATAGGGCCTGAATGGAGTCGGTTCCCATGCTTACAGCACCTGGCTCTGAGACATCCCTACACGGCAGCTCCCAAGGAGAAGAAGAGAGCCAGCAGGACTCCTTCCCTGAGTACCTGCACAGCCGTTTGTGGGACACCTTTGCCTTACAGACCTGGGTTCGGCTGGCTGAGGGGAGGGCCCCTCAGTCCATCCACACTCAGCATTAGGATCCAGAACACTTTCCCATTAGGACACTGTAAGACCACCCAGGAGCTACTGGCTCACACCTTGTCCCACTCAGGTGGAGCCGCCAAGGCGTGTCCCGACTGGCTTTATAGCAGAGCCCACCTGACCCTGGGATGTCACAGGACTAGGAATGTGAGCCCTGTGCCCCCACAGTAATGAGAAGCAGAGCATTCAGAGTATGACCTGCACACAGACCGCCACTACTGCCTGCAGCTGCAGGTACCACGCGCCCCAGCTACAGCAAGATTCGTATAAATGCAGGTGTGTCAACACTGCTGCATCCTGGATGACCAGGACCCCTCCCAGTTCCACCACTGTTTCCTCGGGACAGGATCTGCCATGCTCCCTGGGCCTCCCCTCCCAGGTGGGGGCCCTATCAAGTCCCTCCCCAGCTCCCTATCTGTACTCCTGGCTCCATGCAGGAGACACTCTTCTTGAGACAAGGTCTCCCTCTATTGCCCAGGCGAGGGTGTCCTACGTCACAGCTCCCCACAGCCTTGAACTCCAGGGCTCAAAGGGATCCTCCTACCTCAGTGTCTTGAGTTGCTGGGACTGTGGGAGAGGAGCCACGTGGCCAGCACAGGAGCCGCTCCCCATGGAGCAGCCATGTGCATCTCCTCTCATTGTCCTCAAACCTTAAGGGCTCCCTCTGCTGCTGTGACAACCCAGGGAGGGAGCCGTTAGTCACATGGCACTCCAAAACCCTAAACAAGAGCTAGTCTGAAGCACAGTGTACACAGGGGAAAGGGCCAACAGTGTCTGGTGGATTCCCCAAGACACATGTGACCCCAAAGGATACAGAATTCCCAAATCTGGGGCAAAGGAGAAGCCAGCTGGGGCGCTTTTGTCCCCCAAAGGGCCCAGAGTGCTCACCTCACCCAGGTGTGAGTCTCCCAGGGGCCCTTTGGTCTCCGTGTGTGCGATGATGACCTTCACTCCTGGGAGGATCTGGAAGAGGAGAGCTGTGTCCCTTGTTCAAGACAACACAACTCGAGACTTTCCTGATTCAGTGACATTAAAATTAATGTCCCCTAGAAACCTGTAGGACTGATGTGCCTGTGTCAGGTCAGAAGTTGAGAAGCCACCCCAAATTTGGTTTAAATTAAAAAAAAGAGACATTAATAGAAATAAGTTGTGAATCTTAGCAAGAAGACCCCAGTTCTTTGGATGTCAGGAGAAGCAGGGGGCCTAGGGAAGCCTCCGGCTCTCCCCTGGGAAGACCACCTGCCAGACAAGGACAGCACATATTGGGGCCGTGACAGGGTTACACCCAGCTGCACCCCTCTGGAGGCCTGTGTCTGTCAGGTCCAGCAAGCCTCCTGGTTCCTGCCCAGGAGCCTGATCTTGAGGAAACTCTTCCCACCCCTGACTGGAGGCTGATGTAGGACAGTGGGAGGCCACTGTTTTGCCCAGCCTCTTGTGTCCGTTTCTGGTGGCCCTCTCTGGGGTCAGTCAGATCCCTCAGCTGCACAACGCCTGGCTACTTTTTCTGTGTCTTCAGTTCCCATATGGGAAGTGGGGTGATGACAGTGCCCATGAGAAGAAGGGACCAGGAGTCAGCAGGAGGCGACAGCTAGTGCCCTGCCTACTGGGGTCCCCATCCCCTCCCCATGTGGCCGGGCTGAGCCCGGACACCAGAACTCTCCTTCCAGAACACAAATCCAACAGGCCCGAAGTGATCGTAAAAGCAGGAAGAAAAGCTGCAGACACTTTGGCAGAGCAGAACAAGCATGTACGGGAGCTACTATGATAGGTGGCATGGGAGAAAGATGGCTGTACAGAAAAGGCCACGCAGAACACACACAGAGCATCTGACCCAGCACAAGGCACATCTCTCTGTGCTCTGAGAAACACCGGGAAGATGTGCGGTAGCCTCAAATCTCCCACAGATGTGCTGTCCCAGCAAACTTGCCTGCTTCTCAGAGTATCTTTTAGGAGGAGATGAGGGCAGTCGGCTCCCCAAAACCTTGGCCCTCCATTCTCTGCTCTCCCTCCACCTGGTTCCAGCCATGACACCCCCCAAACTGTGCTCCAGCTGTGCCATTTGCCCTACATCTAACCCCCACCTCCCTGCAAGAGTCTGCTCAATCCTCAGCACATGGCCCACCCCTCTCTAGGGACCTATCTGCCCTCCCCCAAGGCAGCAGCAGCCACAACACAGTGAGTAGAATCAAGGTGGCCAAGCACCATTTCTTGCCTCTGGAGTTGTAAAGGAGCCCTGAGGCCGGGGTCAGTGCATAGCAGCTATGGCTTGAGGCCTATGGTTCCTGGGCCCGTGGCAGCTGCCTCCCCACACTGTGTTACTTTCCATGCTGCATAACAGGGCTAGGTGGTTTGTTCCTTCCTTTGACCCTTTGCTGGTTCTGAGTGTGCTTTCTCCTCGGCCTACTTCTGTAGACCCCTCACAGAAGCTCACAGTTTTACCTGGGATCCTTGAGCAGTTTCAGGCCCCTAAAAGGCCCGGACAAGGATGGCTTGGACAGTAAATCCCCACGTGGAGTGTAAGACTCCACCTCCTGCCCAAGGCCCTGGAGGGGCCCCATCCTTGCTGTCATCCTGAACTAGGATATAGGTCTTTCCTATCCCCAGTGCAACACCAGGGCACCAGCTCTGAGTCTGGATGGTGAGTGGGCTGGGCCTCTTCACCCACGGCCTTGACCCCAGAGGCCTAAGGACTCACACCACCCAGTGGGAGCTCCTTCTCAGTTTCCGTACCTCGAGTTCTCCCTTTCTTGGTTTTGAGCTCAGATACATATTCAAAAGACTTAACCCAGCACATTCTGTGTCTCAGTAAAGCAAAAGAGGCTTGTAAAATAGTGCAGCCCACCCCAACCAGAAGCTGGCCCCTGGCCCCCAGCCCTTTTAGGGTGACGCCTGAGATGGGGGCTCAGCAGTGTCCTGGGGTGGGCAAGTTGCAGCTCCCACTACCTTTCCAGACTCCATCAGCGGCAGACTGTGCGGAGAGCCCCGTTCCACCAAACGTACCCTAAAATGTAATAAGGGAGAATTTCAGAGTAAAATTACTACACGGTAATTTCTTTCTTTTTTTTTGAGACAGTCTCACTTTGTCACCCTCCATAGAGTGCTGTGGCATCACAACTCACAGCAACCTCCAGCTCTTCGGCTTAGGCGATTCTCGTCTCATCCTCCCAAGCAGCTGGGACTACAGTCGCCCCCCTGGCTATTTTTTTGTTGCAGTTTGGGGCCAAGTTTGAACTCACCACCCTTGGTATATGAGGCCAGCGCCCTACTCACTGAGCCACAGGCGCTGCCCACTACACAGTAATTTCTAAAAAAAAAAATAATAATCATGGGGTAAATGGAAATTGATCCTCACTCTAGGGGTTGGGCTATGGATGCCAGGCCAGCCAGGACACTAGCCTTTTTTTCTTAAAAAACAAAACAAAACACAGAAGCACGACCATTTCTTTATTAAATTATACAAAAAGGGGAGGGAAGGGGGCAGTTGTGGGACTCAGCCCCAACCCCGGCCCTACCCTGGCCTGGCGCTGTATGAGAAGAGGGGATTTGAGGGAGATCCAGGAACAGGCAGGACAGGGATGGGGCAGGGCATGAGGCTGGGGGCTGCAGAGGTTAGGGAGGAGGCCTCCAGAGAAGGGGTGGGACTGGTAGGGGACGGGAGGAAGAGCGCAAAGAGATAAGAGTAACAGGGGCCAGCTGGGGAGTCAGATGGGGTAGGTCGGGAGTGGGACAATGGGAGAGTGAGGATGGAGAAGCAGAAATAAGAAGACTGGGAGTAAGAGGGTGGCACCTCTGGCAAGGGCCCAGGGCAGAAGCCAAGTGAAGAGTGGCTATCCTTGTCTGTTCCCATCCCCATCTCCAGGCCCTGAGGGGCCTCCCACCCCCGGCCCACTGGCAGGGGACTCATGCTGATGTCCTGTTTTCTATCTTCTGCCTCCTGGGACCCGCTTCACCCCCCTCTTCCGTGGTACAGGCCCTTAGTCATCATCATCCTCTTCTTCCTCCCCTTCATCCTCCTCTTCTCCATCTTGGCAGTTTCTTCTTCCTCCTCCACTTCTTTCTTTCGCTCTTTCCAGCTTGCCTTTCCTCCACCTTCTCCTTCAGGTTCTTGGCGCTCAATTCGGCCACTGCCTCCACGATTTTCTCTGACATGATGCCAGGGCTGGGGCTGGGCCTGGCAGGGAGCTGGGATGGCGGAGGGGGCCGCAGCTGGAACCTGACACGGTGGCAGCCACCTGGCAAACTGGGTCTCTGGAAGAGGCAGCTGAGGCATGACGGGTGGGGCCGGATGGATCTAGAGGGGAGACCTGAAGGGCTGAGGCCCTCTGAAGGGTGGGCGGTGCAGGTGGTAGCTAGCAGACTTGCCTCAGTCCTGGCTAGTAGCCCCACACCAGCAGAGCTGCCACCAACCAGCTATGACACCAGCCTTTCGATGACTCAATAGACGTGAGTGCGCTGGGCAGTGACTCTGGGCCACTGGGAACATTCCACTAACACCGAGGGTCTTGTGGGTCGGCGCCCAGGCACGTTCTTGGCCTGCTGTGCCCACTCATGTTTCTCCTGGGTCCACCCCAGACCCTGCTGGCCCCTGACACGCAGTAAGCTGCACTCATTATTTACGTCACACTATAATGTGGCCAGATTTGAGGGTCCAGGATTAGGATCTGAGCTTCAAAGCTGCAAGAAACCCTGAGCGCATATCTGAACACAGACCGGCAAGCACACACATAGGCCCCAGCTCACGCTTACTAGTGTGAAAACTAAGATGTCTTAATACCATCCGGGAAGAAGCACTCTGTCCTTAGTTGGTCTACTTGTCTTCCATGCATCCCCTTAAAAAATTGAATGTCACACATCTGGTCAATCTTATCACCCTTCCTGGTTGTGACAGAGAAATGGACCTGGGGCAGCAAAGCCACAGAGGCCGAGCTTCCCCTATGGGATACACCCACAGCTCTGCTCCTTCCCTCTCAGTGAAGATAGGCTGGCCATCTCAGCCAGCTGTCCCTGATGTCTGAGTACCTGGAGGTGGTCAGCCTGCACTTTGTCATTGGGTGAGGACAGGGCTTTGTGGGCAGGGATCTCACCTGTCATGGCGTAGTGCTCGCATGTCCACGTAGACAGTTGTGGGGTCTGGGCCTGCTGTACCCTGGAAGGAGAGCAGCAGAGGAGCCTCTGGTCAGGGCCAGATCACTCCTCTTCTGTGAGCACAGGTGTCTGTGGGCGACGCCCCAGAGGGTAGCTGCTCTGCTCGCTATAGTAATTCCGCCCAGGGCTAGGGTCCCCAGGGCAGGGCTGACACTTCCATCCAAATATTCAGATGGCTTGATAATATCAAACAAAAAATGTTTCAAACACTGAATAAAAATGTCAAATCATACAACTTTGTATTTCAGTTGTAACAACTTTCTATTCTCATTGGTCTTTTGCTGTGATGAAAACAACACTAGTTTGGGGGGTCATTTCCATTGAGCTGTTGGGCAGGGCCAAGCCTCTCTCCAAGTAACTTAATCTCTAAAACATGGGACACAGATGAGACCACCTGGACGGGTGGATGACAGCCTTTGCTTCTCCCTTCTGTTTCCCTGATTTCTGAATCTTACATTTGAAATTGATTGTCATTAAAGGATGTTATGTGCCATTTTATCAGATAAGGAATGCCAGATTAAGTGAGTGCTCTGATGGATGTCACTCCCTAAAGATTCCAGACAATATAACCTATGTCTGTCCTGGAAATAAAACAAATATTTCTACTCTGAGACAAAACACATCCCTTTATCCCAAGACAATGACATAAACATTATTTTTTTTTTTTGAAAACAGTTTACTTTAAATTTGGTCACAGAAGAACTCTTGTGAGATGTCAAATAATAGGCACTGTGGACAAAGAAAGAGCAAGAGAAGCATATATTTGTCTAGAACTCACAAGGAAGCCACATGAGCTTGTGGGGGAGCAGAGGCAGCAATAGGGTTGGGGTCGTACCTGCTCAGCCAGCTTTCCCAGCCTGTTGGGCTGACAGAGGCAGAGTGGGACAGGGAGAAGACAGCCACAGGAAACACAAACAGAAGGCAACAGGCACGAGAGAAACAAGGAGCAAACGTGAATATCCCATGAACATTTCTGCACTCACACGCACATCTATGTGCCAACAAATAGAACAGAGGCCTCCCAGTAGCTGTTGTGGGTGCAGGGGCTCTCACACACAAAGTAGACAGAGGGTCTCCACTCACAGCCACCAACACACCCACACCAGCAGGAAAGGACGTTTAGAAAGGGTCCTACCCCAGCTCCTCTACTCCCTGACAAGGGTCCAGGGTGTTTTCCAAGCTGAGAGGACACGAGCAGGACACTAACCAGCCCTGCATGTGCTGCTACCTTAGGGCACACAGGCAAGGCACGGATCTGGGCAGGCTGACCCTGCTCCTCCCTGCCATTCTGTGTGATGTGAGCGAGTGAGGCAATTGATGTGTGGGGTGTCTAATGAGCTACTTGGTTTTCAGATGTTTGTAGAAATGGAATGATTATACTAGCGCAAAATATGAAGTAGTGGTAAACAGCATTGCAGTCAGCTGTTGGGATTTTTGAAACTGCTTCCTTTTAAAAAATAAAATACCTTAAGGTTTCAAAAACAAATCAGTCAATACAAAGTATCACATTAATCATTCACCAATGTTTCAACTTAAAATTGCTAGATGTCTTGAAACAGTAAATTCAATCTTGCTTTACAAAATTAGTTGCCTATTTTACCCAAGTTAGAGATTTTTACAGGTTAAGATATTAATCATTATTCAGAAAGTTTGGTCCCCCCCCCCCCCAAATAAGCCTCTGCTCTTCAACAAAAATAGAAGCAAGCTTTTCAAAGGAAACCCTTGCACTCTCTAAGCTGCACAGAAAGAACAGGCCGAGGCTCAGGCTCAGGCTCAGCAGAGGATGGACCAGGCAGGCCCTGGAGCATCCCCTCACCTGCAGGCAGATGGCCACGTTGACCCGGCACCCGAATGTGGTGCTCACAGCACGCGCAGGCAGGCCCAGGTCCTTGAACAGCTTGGAGAAGGACTGAGTAAGCGCGATCCTGGGCCGTTCCTCGGCCACCACCATGCACGTACGCACACACGACAGGTTCACCCCCTTCATCTGCCAGGGGAGTGAGAGTCAGGCCTACAGAGCTTGAGGCTCTGCAAGGGGCTCACGAGAGAGCACTCAAAGGTGACGTGCACTCTGCCTCTGCTCCAGGGAATTCTAAGTGCCTGAGCAATGGAAGGCATGCATGTGATCCATGCCCCACAAGTGCCCTCTGGAGCTGCCAGACCTCTTGCTAGCTCCAGGCCCTCAGTGCCCCCACCCTGCCCCACCCCTTCCTGTTAAGGGGCCAGAAACCCAAAGCCAGGTTGGCCCTGGAGGAGGGAAGGAAGGAGGAGGAGAGGGAAGGAAAAAGGGAGGGGAGGAGAAAGGAGAGAAGAGGAAAGAGGGGAGAGGAGGAGGAGGAAAGTCCGTACACCAGGTCCAGCACAGGGAGGATCTTATGAGTCCAGTTTGGTTTGCTCCTTAAGTTCCAGGATCTGAGAACTCACCCTCAGGACGCCTGTCTGTGTGCCCAGCCCCCGAGTGCACATCTCCATCACAGAGTAGGAACAGAAGGTGACTCTGGCCCTGTACTGGCTGACAGCCGATAGCCACAGAGACACGTTGCTCTCGAGCTCCAATGGTGGCACCAATACCGACTGGTGTCCTGAGTAGACGCTGTGAGAAGGGAAGGCCGGCCCGTCGCTGCCCGCCTAACAAAGACTCTGAGAAAAACCTCACCGCCGTTCCCTTCCTCAAGGACACTTCTTTCCCAGCCAGGACAGGAGCACAATTCTGTTCTCACATCAAGTGGAGTTCAGAGAAAAACACCCTGCGGGATGGAGGTGCAAGCACAGGTCCTGGCCTGTGCCCCAGACTCTCCAGATGGACCCGCAATGCCATAATGGGACATTTTGCTTTCAGAGATGGATCACCACTTCCCAGCATTTGAAGGAATCAAGTAGATTCTTCCCAATTATCAATAATGGATAGTATTTAATGATCATTAAATCATTGTATTTAATGAAATATGTATTTTTATTCTTTTACTCAATTTCAGACTCTGATTCCAACCTACCTCATCCCCCAGCAAAACCACTCGCATGAATCCCTCCAGCTTCCTGACACTTGCGAAAAGGGCTCCAGAGGTTCAAGGCCCTGGAAAGCCCCCCTATAGCCCCAGCTCTAGACAGGTAGGGCCCACACTCACCTGCACAGACACCACAGAGCAAAGCCGAGTCCGCAGTAGGGGTCCAGGCAGATGGCGATCTGCCTTGAGGGGTACAGCTCACACTGCAGCTTTATGGAGCGGCATAGGGCACTGGTGGCTGCGTGTGACATCTTAGGAGTAAGATAAGAGTCTGTTCAGTGACGTTCGGGAAGAAAGAGGGTTTGGGACATTTGTGGTAGCTCCAAACTATTAAACACTATTATCACATCCTTAAATAGACTGGCTGAATTCTCATGTAATCTATAGAATATCCACAAAATAGCTCACAAAAAACTTTTTTTTTTTTTTTAAGAAGGCAGAGTCTCATTTTATAGCCCTCATTAGTGCCATGGCATCAGAGCTCACAGTAACCTCAAATTCTTGGGCTCAAGTGATCCTCTTGCCTCAGCCTCTCAAGTACCTGGGACTACAGGTGTCTACCATACACCCAGCTTTTTTTGAGGTGTGATCTCACTCTTGCTCAGGCTGGTCTTGAACTCTTAAGCTCAATCCATCCACCCGCCTCAGCCTCCCAGAGTGCTGGGATTACAGATGCCGGCTTCCCACTAAAAACTTTTGAAACAAAATTTTAGGATAGGAAGAAATTTTAATAGTGCTATTGGCTCCTACGTAAGGAAACTGACTCATCAAAGCCACCTATTCCTGGAAGCCAGTCATAGATCAGAACATTTAGTTATTACCAGTAAGCATCAAAATATGCAATACTCTCAGGCTAATCACACCTGGGGGTACCGCTATTTAACACAAACTTTAAGAAGCAGTATTACTGTTTTGTGCTCTGGGTAAGGAATAGGACCTGCTTAGACCTGCACAGACATTCCTCGGGTCCTGTGTCCCAGGGGCTGACCTGAATGGGAGCCTCGCTGAAAGGACCCACCTTCACACCTGCCAAGATCCCCGTGGTCGACACACTGAAGTCCAAGTACGCCAGCACATCTGGGGAGGGGGGTCTGAAAATGCTAGCTACCTTCTTTTTCGGTATATCATCTGTTAAACAGGAGACAGTGGTGACATCAGTGCTCTGGCATGTATTTTGACAAGGTAAAAAGCCAGGGGCGGACAAGATGTGCACTCCGGGAGTCCTGAAGACATAAGTGAGGCTGTCTGTACGTGGAAAGATTATCCTAATCTTTAAGAAAACGCCAACAGTGCAGACCCACCAAGACCATGTTGAGCCTGTAGGGACAGAATAGTGGGTGAGGGCAGGCATAGGCTGGGAGAGCTGCACAGGAAGTTGAGTTATTGATATAGGAGAAAGCTGAGACCATGGAAGACTGCCCCAAGGTCCCAGAGCCTACACAGAGCCACACCAGGCTCCACGCATCTCATCAAGTCTTTGTGGCCCCATCAGACAAACACCACTGCCATCCCCGAGCGCAACTGGACACAGGTCCAGACAGGACAGATGCCGCTCCCCTGGGGGGCCTGAAGGCTGCCAACTGCCTGGCACACCAGCTGCCCTGGCTACACCCAATCCAGGGACTGGGATCCATGGATGGCTCAGCCTCTGGTTGAGATGGTCTCTTCAAGCTGAGCCAAGGCTAAAGGGAACCAGAGGCAGCCACAGTACTTCACGGCACATGGCGACATTCACTGGAGATGGTGGGGGCCACGGGGGCTTTGTCCCCGACCAAGCAGCAGAAAGCTGCAGAAGAGGGCCCACTCCTGTGCCAGCAGAAGAGGCGGTGAGGGGAGGGGAGGAGAGACTGTGGTCTGCACTACTGGGCACAGGCACTACCCTGGCCTGGAGTGGAGAGAGGATTTGCAGAGGAAACACTGGCCCCAACACTCACTCCCGCTGTCGTGCAGGAAGTACTGACATCTGATTTCTCTGGACTCTGCTGGGCAAACCCACAGATCCCAGGATACCCGACCTGCCTACTAGGCCTGCAGTGGCCCTGTCACTACTTACTGGGGCTGCTCTTGCTTACCACTTACATTGAGACCAGCAATTGAACACTATGACAAAGAGTGGGAAAAGCTCCTTCAGTGGGCCTGGAAAGGACATGCACCTGTGTCCAGAATGGTTGGCCATGTCCTGATGTCTACCGCAGCAGCAGCTTCCTTAGACCGGAGGAGCCGTGTGACGGCCTGAGTGGTAAGCATGCACGCAGACTTGCTGACCTGGCAGGGCAGAGGTGGAATGAGCATGGCCTTCCCAAGGGGTGCAGCCCCAGGGAGCCCGCCCATCTGTGCGCACCTCCACGATCATCTTGACGGTGGGGAGCGTGGTGCTGAGGTTCTGCGGGTGCGGGGGCCGTACCGTGACCGGCACACAGCCACAGTACAGGCAGCCATAGAAGGCAGCGATGAGGTCCACGCCTGCGGAGACACAGGCTGTCACTGCTGGCTCAGGGCCAGCATCTGACCTACATGTGTCCACTGAGACCTGCGGAGTCCGTCGGCTTTCCAGGTGGTACGGCTGCAACCAGCTCCACACTGGCGCTCAAAGTGAGGCGAGGCTGCCACAGAGCATGGCACATGACAGTGGCCCAGGAAGTGCCACACAGGGTTCCCTGGAGACCCGTGGGACGCCGTCTGCAATATAGAATGCTGCAGAAGGTGCTGGGCACCCACAGAGGCTGCTCAGAGGAAAATGGGAGGTCCCCAGGAGGCCTACCAGGACCCTACCACATGACTGCTCTTCTAGTTCTCCATAGAACCCCCACAGTTAAAATTGGGAGTAAAATCATACCAGGCTCACAAACTGGTTTTCACTGGGCCTGGTGCTTCATGCCTATAATCCCAGCACTCTGGGAGGTCAAGGTCAGAGGATCACTTGAGGCCAGGAGAGGCATGAGCAAGGGCAAGAACCTCATCTCTACTAAAAAATAATATAACTAGCTACCCAGGAGGCTGAGGCAGGAGGATCACCGAGCCTACCAGTTTGAGGTTGCTGTGAGCTATGATGCCATAGCACTCCAGCCTGGGCAACAGAGTGAGACTCTGCATCATAAAACCAAATACCAAAAAGCAAAACGAAGAATCTGCTTCCTGGTACTGAGGAAACTACACAGTGGAGGTCCCGGGGCATGGTCCTCCTGTCCCCAGCGTCTGCAGAGCCCTTCCTAACCCTAAGCCACCACCTCTTTGAGACCTGGATGAAAGTCCTAGATACTACCCGCCCCACCCCATCCTTGGCCAGTGTGCATGTGCAAACCTGTCTCCACCTATGAAATTCAGGTCTGTCTCCCATGATTATACTCTCCAGCTGCTAAGTGTTTCAATTGCAGACGCAGAACTCTAACATGGATTTTCTTTCTCTGATTATAAGTATTTTACCAGTAGTATTGAAAACTAACAAAAAAGCAAACAGTTGTGTCTGTCCTACATCTCACACAGCACTGCAAATGCTCCATGTCATTTCTTCCTCTGTGCTTCCTTTGACCAGTGTCGGAGGTAGCTCTCTCAGCCCGCCCCTCCCTAAGAGCATCTGCCCAAGCACCACCACCTGCCCCTGCTCTAGGAAATGCTCTCAAACTCCCAGGCTGAGCTCAGCCAGCTCTGCTGTGGTTGGTGTGGACAGCAGAGGCAGGTAACTCCAGCCTGGCTGTGCTGCCACTTGCAGAGTCTCTGCCATCTCTCAAAGTCAAGGTGATGTCTGACTTACATGAGGGGCTGCATAAAGCACCAGATGTGTGCTTGGGACACATGAAAAATAGGAATTATCACCATTCCTAGAGAAAAATTACCTCACATTATAGGGCCTGGGTAGAGTGGAAGCTCTGGAGTATCGAAATTACTATATGCCTATACCAAGAAACAAGCTAAGCCACCACCTTTCCAAGAGAAGACTCCGTGACTGCAAGGGACATGTACATCCCATGGCAGACCCCAGGAAGATACCCCATGGAGGAGGTGCTGGGGCAGTGCCCCACAAGAGGACCTGGAAAGGAGGACGGACCATGCTGAAGCCTGAACAAGTGACACAAAAGACCTCGCAAGAAAGATGTCAGCACAAGAGTAAAAACAGGTGAGGACAATTGAGAAGATTCGAGAGGCAGGTAACAGGTCCACAAGCAAGGCAGGTTCCAGAAACAGAGCAGGAGAAAGACACTTTATGAGATGCAGATGAGAGTACAGAGATTAAATGGGTAAGAAAATGATAAAAGACTCACACAAGGGCCTAGCCCAGGAAGATTCCTAACCTCTGAGGCAGAAAGAAAAATCTATGTTTCCAGGCAAAATAGCAACAAACTTACAGGAAAAAAGGCTGGCATTTTTTCCTTAAGACTCCCCTGCACAGAGAAGCAGACTCCCAACAGCCACGCCTGCTAGCTCACACAGTGCAGCCTCCTGGCCTCAACACTCACCAGCACCCACCCACCCCCTCTTTTTTTTTGAGACAGAGTCTCACATTGTCACCCTGGGCAGAGGGCCATGGCATCACAGCTCACAACAACCTCAAACTCTTGGACTTAAGTGATTCTCTTGCCTCAGCCTTCCAAGTAGCTGGGACTACAGGCACCCACCACAATGCCTGGCTATTTTTGTTGTACTTATCAGTTGTTTAGCAGGTCCGGACTGGGTTTGAACCCGCCAGCCCCAGTGTATGTGGCCAGAATCCTAACCACTGAGCTATGGGTGCCGAGCCTCACTAGCCCTTTATCATTCAAAAATGCTCACATCACCTCTGTAGGAAATGAAATGGTGCTCAGCTCTTTTCTGAATGTCAGCAATTACTGAATAAAATCTTTTTTTTTTTTACCACTTTAAACTTTGAGACAGAGGAAAGAGGGCAAGTAAAGATGGGACAGGGGCAAACCAGACCTGGTAGGCACATGATTCTGGAAACATGCACCCCGAAAAGACTCAGGAGACTTCTAGAAAGAGCCAAAGGCTCAGTGAAGGGTGAAGGAAAAAAGAAGTGAAATTTTCTAGAAGTCTCTGTGAGGCAGGGTGGGGTGGGGGGAGCAGGGTGGAAGTGCCACACTCTGGGGGAACATCCCTGGCAACTGTTCTTAAACCTTGTAGGTCTGATCAGAGAGTAGAGGGCAGAGAGGCCACCAGTATGAAAATCATCTATCCATTCACCAATGACAAGGACACCTATGGGGCTCTGAGAATGGGACAGAGCCCCACGCCTAGGAGATGCTAACAGGACTGTGGGAAAACAATTGAGCAGAAGACAGGGAAAGGTCATGGTGAGAGTGAGGATGGGAACACAGCCAGGAAATCTGAGAAAACAGTGCCATATGAGGTCAAGTCCAATACAAAGTTATTAGAAAAGTCAAAAATAGGGCGGCGCCTGTGGCTCAGTGAGTAGGGCGCCGGCCCCATATGCCGAGGGTGGTGGGTTCAAACCCAGCCCCGGCCAAACTGCAACCAAAAAATAGCCAGGCGTTGTGGCGGGCGCCTGTAGTCCCAGCTACTCGGGAGGCTGAGGCAAGAGAATCGCGTAAGCCCAAGGGTTAGAGGTTGCTGTGAGCCGTGTGACGCCACGGCACTCTGCCTGAGGGCGGTACAGTGAGACTCTGTCTCTACAAAAAAAAAAAAAAAAGCCGGGTGTTGTGGCGGGCGCCTGTAGTCCCAGCTGCTCGGGAGGCTGAGGCAAGAGAATCGCGTAAGCCCAAGAGTTAGAGGTTGCTGTGAGCCGTGTGACGCCACAGCACTCTACCCGAGGGCAGTACAGTGAGACTCTGTCTCTACAAAAAAAAAAAGAAACAAAAGAAAAGTCAAAAATAGAATATTATCTGAACATATATATGAAGCATGCCAAAAGACAAGCCCATAAAAACTGTAGTTGTCTACTTCAAAATGTGCTAAAATTTATCTAAAAAATACAAGACAGAAAAGAATATCAGAAATCATAATTAGAAAAATGAATCAGAAATCAAAAATTAATGTCAAAAACGAAGATGAAGCTTGAAGGAAGACTTAACAGGTAAAAACTTAGGATATACGAACACACTCTTCTTAGTAAAGCATCACATGAATGGTGAAGCAAGAATCCAATGTATTCAATTCTAATATGAAGGCAGTAAATGAGCTAATACAAGGTGGGGGGAAGGGGAAGGAGAGAATGGTGGAGGGAGGAGGAGGATGGTGGACACGGTGTATGGCACACCTCTTGGGGCTGGGACACAATTATATGAGGAACTTTACCTAACAAATGCAATCAGTTAACCTAATTCTTTCTACCCTCAATGAATCCCAAACAATAAAAATTAAAATTCAAAAAACCAAGAAGACCCCAGCACTCTAGGAGGCTGAAGCAGGTGGATTGCTTGAGCTCAGGAGTTCCACACCAGCCTGAGCAAAAGTGAGACCCCCATCTCTACTAAAAATACAAAAACGGAGGCAAGAAGTTCGCTCGAGCCCAAGAGTTGGAGGTTGCTGTGTGCTATGATGCCACGGCACTCTACCCAGGACGACAGCTTGAGATTCTGTCTCAAAAAAAACAAAACAAAACAGAAAAAATTTTAGGATAAAATAAAAGATAAAGATGAGGGTAATTTAAGACTCAAACTGAAATTTAGTAAGCAACAGAGGCAGCACAAGAGTGAGTGAACAGTACTGAGACACACTAGATCTGGGGAGTGGGAGCAGCAAGGGGAAGCACAAACAAGAACCACAATCCAAGAAAACCTGCAAAAAGAGACTTGGAGCTACATATGCAAAGATGCCCTGGACAGAGATTGTTAGCCCACAGCAACTAACATCAAGACTGCAACATACTGGACCTTAAAGAAAAAGAAAAATACCTGTTTTACATCTAAGCCAAAACAGCAAGTGACTCGTAAGAGAAAAATAATCTGAGATTATCACCAGATCTGTGACAGTGATGCTGTTTTATGCCCTATTCATGATACTTAAGGAAAGAAAATGTGAATCAAGGGATTGTTTTGCCTAGCAAAAACTGACTTATAGAGTCTATGAACTATGATCCACAAATAAGGACTCAGGAACTCCTGCTCCCAAGGCCCTTCCTGAGAAGACCATGTGAGAAGGGCCCAAAGAACCAGCAAGACCAAGAGGCAGTCACGGAACTGAACACAAAGCAGTTTGTGGCAAAGAGGAAGAGGCTGGAGTATGTGAAGCCTGTCCCTTGGGTCACAGGTGAACATAGTTTGAGAAAAGGGGTGGGGAGCTGCACATGTGTGAAAAAAATCTCACACTTGTTTCATCAGGAGGAAGGCCACTGTTACTGCTAATTTGGGGAGTACTGTGGGTGATGTTGAAGCACATTAGAAATTATGGGATATTCTGTGTCATGTCCCCCTCCTAAAGAAGCCGGATTCCTAGTGTGGAAAAAAGGAGAACTGACACATTGTACAAGGATCATTACAAAAATTTTGAGATAGGTCCATAGCGTCCTGATTTACCTGTGCATCTTTCAATATGCTGAGCTTACAGGTGTTGCTGGGAGGGCTTCATTTGTTTCTGTCACTGCGGTTTTACATTTCGTGATTTTTGTGTATCTCAAAATTTTTGTAATGACCTATGTAAAAGAGTTGTAGTAAAAATCCTACAATCCTGAATTTGAGTTGGCTGTGACGTTATGAACTATGAGCTGTTTATTTATAATTCCTAGCTCTCCTCACTGAAAATGCCAAGGAACAACAGCTCCGCGGCAATGAAGCTTCCCGCCCCAGCACACACATTGTTCTGAGAGCATCAGAGCTGAGGCTGCTGGAGAAAGGCCTGGTGACAGGTCTAGGGCAGGAGTGGGGTGAGCCAGGAGCTGCCACACCTGAGGTAAGGAAGCCATCAGGACCACTGTCCCTGGGAGACAGGAAGACAGACAATGCTGGGGAGGGGGTGTGAGTGAGGGATGGGGCCAAGGCTTCCATAGCCTACTGAATGTGAGCTGACGGGGGGGCGGGGGGGGGCAGGCATGTGTAGAGAGGAGGGGCTGAGTTTAATTTTGGAAGGCTGAGGAGGGAATGTCTCAGGTAGCTGCATACAAAGAAGTGGTGATGGACAGCCTGGTGCTGCACTTACCTGGGGGATAGACCAGAGCCACGTGGTCCCCAATGTTCAGTCTTCCCTTCTCCATCAGTGCTGCAGCCACTCGTTCAGCCCTTTTGTGCAGCTGGGCACAGGTCGCAGTGCTGGTGACCGTACCCTAGGAAAGCAATTGAGTCAGTGTGCTAGGATATGCAGACAAGTCTTTGCCTCAGACCTGGGTACACACTACATGCAGCCCACTGTAGCCCACATGCCTGCAACTAGGGGCCAGGATAGCATCCCCATCCTGGTGGGCGGCTGGTCTTTTCCAGTCATCTGCACCCTCTCCCCTGCAGTGGAGGGCTGAGTCTGAAAGCCAGAGTGCAGGCACTCTGCAAATCTGGGACAAAGCCAAAACACCCGATTTGCATAATGTTAAGAATAATGTTACAGATATCCAGGTACTCTTTTTTTTTTTTTTAAGAAACAGAGTCTCACCCTATCGCTCTCAGTAGAGTGCTGTGGCACCATAGCTCACAGCAACCTCCAACTCCTGGGCCCAGGCAATTCTCTTGCCTCAGCCTCTAGAGTAGCTGGGACTACAGGCACCTGCCAGAACACCCAGCTATTTTTTTTTGTTGCAGTTTGGCGGGGGCCAGGTTCAAACCCGCCACCCTCGGTATATGGGGCTGGAGCCCCACCCACTGAGCTACAGGCGCCACCAAAGGTACTCTTTATCTATTAATATTTTACCATATTGTTGCAATTTCTCTTTTGTAAAATATATTGTCATTGTGCTTGAAGCCACTTTGAAAACCACCCCCAAAGTCCATCCCCTTTTTCCAGAAGCAGCCATTGTCCTGCATATAAATACACGTGGGACAATAAGCAAATATAAATATAACACGCACCAAGTCAGGACCTGTGCTGTTCTGCAACCTCCCTCTCAGGTGCCCCCAAGTCCCTTCCATGGCTGAATCAGCTCATCCCCTCTGCTGAAGAATGTCTAGATTATGTGAGCAGCTTGGTGCAAACGGAAAAACCTTGTAGCCCCTCCCTCCACTCTGTAGACTCAGAGCCTGAGCCTGACCCCCAAACATACTGGGGTGCTGAAGTCCTCAGCCTCCTGACCCCTTGCCAGCTGCACAGCTTCTTAAGATAGTAGAAAGGACAACTCAGTCTAATAACCACAGAACTGCTGGACAGATCAGTGTCATATCTGGGTTGGTGGCCTCTACTGAAGGCAGACAATGAATGGGAGAGAGACCAGTGGACACACCTGAGTGCTGTGCCCAGGCACAAGGGCCAGGAAGATCCTGAGAGTCCAAATCCTGGAGCCTTGACAGGCCCTATGAGTCAGGTACTTAGAGCCCCCACATTCCTAGATCCTACTGCACCCCTGGGGGAAACCCAGCACCCTCCTCATATGCCACACTGGCCTCATCTCCTGTCTTGAGCCCACCAGGCATCACTGCCTCAGAGCCCTTCCCCGCACCCCGGGATCGCATTCCTCCTCTGCTGATCTCAAGGCCCTCAGCCTGAACTGGTTAACCTTGGTTTATTGGTAATCACTGGCTGTCTGCAGGCTTTAGTACTCAATCATGAAATGAGTGTTATTGAAAACTGTTCTAGGGGCTGCCAGTAAGCCAGTGAACAGGAAAGACGGTCTCCTCAGAACTTGTTTTCTAGCAAAGAAGAGTTATATTGAGGGTCCTGAGAGCAGGTGCCCTCTTTATCTCACATAACAATGTGTGCACAGTAGGCATCAATCAATATTTTAGAATGAATGAGCAGCTCTGGAAGATAGATTAACATTTTCTAAGCACGTGGTGAGCCACCCTTTACTGTGCCAAAGTGAAGGAGTCCTTACATCCTGTACAATATGTGCAATAGGAAGTCTTTCTAGACTTTTATTCTTGTTTAACTTGTTTTCGTATTTTGTATGCCTGCTCATAAAATGGATGTAAAGATTACAGCTTCTCCTTTATGTCCTAAATGCTCCTGGTATAGTATAATGCACATCAACAGGTATTCAAACTACATGTGAGTGAATTTCTAAGTCACCAGCAGGATTCGGAAAATAAGTAGTATTTATCATTTTAAAGCTGTAAAAAACAGATATTCTAAATGCCTAATTTTTACAAAATAAAAATTTCCTTTTAGCTCACAAACTTAGAAGTATTTACATGTATACAGCTCATAATTTAAAAAGATGGAATGAACAGACTTTTCCTGCTAAATACAAAATCAAAAGAAATACTAGTGTACAAATTGTACAGAAAGCCAGGCTCTACAAAGAAAAGGGCAGGCAGAGAGAATTTGCCAGACAGTCTGCAGACACACTATCTCTGAAGTGAATGTACTGGGGTACTGAAGTTACACACTGGACAATGGTGGATATCCTCACCTTGGCGTTGAGCAGCAGAAACAATGGGTGGTCAGGAGTGGTGTGGGCCCGCCACTGCAGCACGTCAGCCAGGAACGGGGACTGTGTGGGAGGGCAATGGTCACTGGCAGCACCATGTGGGGTCTTGCTGTCCCCCTCTAGGAACCAACTGTTACCTTCCGAGCCTGCTCGCTGTCCTCTAGGTGGGCAAGCTCCCTCCCCGAGGCCTGCGCAATCCTCTTGCCAGCAACCAGGTTCCCAACGATCATTGAGGCTGGTCCCACCTCTAGAGAAGGGGAATTCTGAATAAACTGATAACTTCTAACATTTAGTCAGCATGTGACTTCATTTTCACCACACCAATTTTTTTGAAAACCTTCTTGAATTAGGCATTTAACTCTTCTACTAAGACACAAGAGCTACAAAGTTTATGTTAAGTGACAAAGAATTTCTCTCTTAAATATGAACCATAAAATACATGACAGACATCTAGGGCGATATGATTTAGCTTCAGTCATAGCCAAATTCTTAATATATGTCATTGTTTTACCATACATTATGTATAAATCAGGAAATTAAATCTTCCTGGTGGAAATGTATTCAGTGATATTTTATGTGTTCAATAATTAGCAAAAGAAAAGTTAGCCTGTACTAAAAATTTACACAGCTGAAGGAAAGAAAACTGCATATATATAAAAAGTTAGGTTAGTCTTTAAAATTAACTTTAAATGTATAAAGTCAGGGATGGGAAAACTGACCATTTGTGAAGAGACTTCCAAGGTCTGTGACAGCTCCCAGGGCCTAAATGAGCAATTGGCTTCTGAGGACAGGCATTGCCACCCTCGCAGAATGGCCCACAGAGGCTTTGTAGGTCCCAGAGCTCCAAGTCTGCTCTAAGCCAAAGGTAAGCTGCTGTCTCTAGATGTCTTTGAATTTATGACTAAAACTGGTTCCTAACCAGTAGTGGAAACCACCATACAGGTGAAATGGTAAAGTTCTCTCATTCATGGCTCTGTCCCCAGAATTCAGGAGGCAGCTACCACACTGGTGTGTGTACTCACTCGAGACCCAGCCCCGAAGACATGGGCAGTTTCTTCTATAGGGCCTGTGGGGCTGCACCTTGACCCGGCTCAATTTGATGACTGGAGGGACTAACCTGGTTGTTTCTGACGAGGTTTGGGAAGGTTGGTAACACAAGTGTGGGGGCACATCAGCACATTACACGGGTGCAGCGTCCCTTCCAAAAAGCGCTGTTTGGTCTCAGAAATGTGAATCCCTCCGAGAGGAGCCTTGGGCAAGGTGTTGGCAGGAACCAGGGCCAGACAGTACACGCCCACCTGGTGGATGCTGTCCACGGCCTGGAAGGGGAAGGCCTGCTGAGCACCTGCTGCCACCCGGGGCAGCTGAGGTGCTAGGAGGCCTGGCACTGCAGGGAGGCACTGGCACCCAGAGACCCAAGGTGGAGGGACCTCAAGATATCCTGTTAGGTGAGGAGAAGGAGAAAGGCCATGTGCTGCATCCTACTGTTTAACTCAAAAAGGGGAGACACACACATGTACGTAAACCTCTGCCCAGGGAGCAGAACAAGGGCTCCCAGTGGCTGGGGGAGATTGGGAGATGGCAGTAAAAGCTCTAAAGCTTCAATTAGACAGGAGGACTAAGGACTTTTCTTTGAGATGTATTGCACAGACTAATATAGTAAAGAGTAATATAATGTACATTACTAAATTACTGAGAATAAATTTCAAATGTTGCCACAAAAAATAAGTATTTGAAGTGATGGATACATTAGCTTCATTTCATTATTCCACAATGTGTTAATACATCACAATGTTACTCTGTACCCCGTAAAAATATACCACTATAATATGTCAATTTGCAATTTTTTAAACTGCAATAAAAATAAAACAAACTGGAGATAGGGAGGCTGGGTGGAGCAAGTGTAGCACTCTGCCCTCAGTGGAGCCCATATGCCCAACCAGCGGGGCAGAGGCCCATCTGGACCACAGGCCACACAGCACACACCTGTAGCACACGGCTCATCCATTGGAAGCTGTCCTCCTCAGAGGCATCGGGCCGCTGCTCGGCTACCAGGACAACACGGTCATCACGCAGCACGGTCACGGAGAACACAGCGATCCTGCAAGGAGAGACAGCAAAAATGGCCAGGCAGCAGGAGCTCAAGCGAGACACAGATACCTTCTTGGCTTCAAAATAGAATATGCAGAATATATTAACATTTAAAATTCAGTCTAACGGATGGTGCTATATATGGTAAATTCACAAAGAATCAGTCTTTCTAACCTAGAGTATGGCTGAAGGAGTTTCAAGTCACAGAAACAGCACTTCAATCCAACAGCCAGGCACACATTTTTAAAAGAAAAGTTTCTTTAATCTAACATCGAGGTACACTACATACTTCTTTGTGCACAAATCTTTGTCTAAAATTCTATTAATTATATTTTTGAATTCATCAGGTTAAATCTCTCACTATAGCTAATCTATTCCTATTTATTGTGATTGGTGCACAGTAGAACCTCATGGCTGACCAGCTCCCTACAGTGACCACCTCCTGATGTTGCCCTAAAGCAGGGGTCCTCAAACTGTGGCCCGTGGGTCACATGAGGCGGTGGGATTGTATTTGTTCCTGTTTTGTTTTTTTACTTCAAAATAAGATATGTGCAGTGTGCATAGGAATGTGTGCATAGTTTTTTATCTAAAAACTATAGCCTGGCCCTCCAACAGTCTGAGGGACAGTGAATTGGCCCCCTGTTTAAAAAGTTTGAGGATGCCTGCCCTAAAGTTTACAGACTAGACATGCACCACATGCATGCTTACCGGTACAGCAGGCCTAGGCCCTTGGGTTGACCACCTCCTGTTGCAGCCCTGTGTCAGCTAAAGACTTCTACTTTATTTGGACTTGTTTGTACTATGTTGCTTTGAAAATTTCAGCACATCCTCCTTTTTCTTGTGTTCCTCTTTTCTTCTTCTACACTGAGTTGATCTCTACGCTATCCCTCATCTCCAGCAGAGCCATCATCCTAGTGAATCTACTGTGCTAACTCTGGGCCATTACAGACAGACCTCTCCCTGGCTCTTTGCTAGTGCACACATACCCACATCCCCCACAGGCACACACCCCCGTGCACACATCCTCCATGCACCCATACCTACACCTCCCCTGCATACACACACCAACACACACACATCCCCCACATGCACACATATCTCCCACATACACACACATCCCCATCTCCACCACATGCACACACACATTCTTTAAACAGACTTCACCCGCTATCGAGTTTTCCTTACTTTCGTATACTGCATTACACTTCTTGAAATTATTTCTCTTAAGTACCATGACTATGTTTCGGACTAGATCTTTTTGTTACAAAACCAGTGATATTTATATGTCTGAAAAAATTTTTCAATTACTGTGCAATCTGTATGACTATAACACTGAGCTAAACTTTACTGCACTGTCGTCATGCACAGCCCCACTGTGGGGCAGACTGAGGTGTTCTGCTTGACTGCTCTGTTGTGCACTGTGAATGCTGATAAACTTGACATGCCATGGGGCCCTCAGTGGACTTGTCCCCATACAGAGAACTTCCATCTCCTGCTTCCTCAGACTTTCCCTTCTCACCCCCAGCCCACCCACAAACCTGCTGTCTGGATGCCCCCTTCTCTCCTGCCTCTCAACTCATTCTCTTAAGATTCCTATTTATTTACTTCTACAGTAGTTCCTTAATCCAACTTTCTACCTTTCAAATTTGTTCTCCAGCTGTATCCATCCTATTTATCCCATCTGTTGTGTTCCTTATCTAAATAATCACTTTGTTAGGACTTCTTGATCTTACTTCATGTTGCTAATATTCTTGGCCCTGGGCCACACCCCGCACATCCCTCCATGTCCACATGCGCACCCACACAGGCTGCCCACTGATCTCCCTCAGAGGGTACCTCATGTACTTGCCACCCAACCTCTGAGGGTTTTCTTTAGGACTGCCCTAGGGGGCTATAGCCCATGGTGACTTCCCTCACAGGTACCCTAACTTGAGTAGGGAGCATCCCCTTGAGAAGAATAACATTTTGAAAGGGAGCTGAGTGGAACAGACCAATTAGAAGAGATTCCTCCAGTACAAAGAACTCAGGAGCAGAAACAGGGATGAAATTCTCCTCCTGGCTGCTATGCCCTATGGCACAGGCCCAGAGGTCCATTTATTTGCTCAAAGGACATGAAACTCTCTACGGTCCTTGCTTAACACATGCAGAAAAGCAGAATTGATTTTTATTCCAGGAGCACGGTAGGGTACTGTGTATGTCTCACTAAACTTTAGTAGAAAAAAGAATCGACCTTTCGTGATTTCACAGAGAAAACAGCGCTTCTCTGTTTTAACCACATTTCTAAGGGTATCAGGAGATGGGACCCATTTCTCTTCTGTCACTGATCACATTTCTTCTTTTGGTTGATCTGTCCCAGGACCCTGTGCACAACTGCACGTTTAAATCTTATTTTCTTCAGGAATTGAATAAATTCTTTGGACAGGGATGATGTTAACTTTGGTATCACTGTTGCAAATGCTTTTCTTTTCTTTTTTTTTTTTTTTTTAAGACAGAGTCTCACTATGTCGCCCCTGACAGAGTGTCGTGGCGTCACAGCTCACAGCAACCTTAAACTCTAGGGCTTAAGTGCTTCTTCTGCCTCAGCCTCCTAAGTAGCTGGGACTACAGGTGCCCACCACAATGCCCGGCTATTTTTTTGTTGTAGTTGTCATAGTTGTTTTGTCAGGCCCAGGCTGGGTTTGAACCCGCCAGCCCAGGTGTTTGTGGCTGGTGCCCTAGAACCACTGAGCTACAGGTGCTGAGCCTATTTTTGTTTTGTTTTGTTTTTTTTTTTGCAGTTTTTGGCTGGGGCTGGGTTTGAACCCGCCACCTCCGGCATATGGGGCCGGCGCTCTACTCCTTTGAGCCACAGGCATCGCCTCTATTTTTCTTTTTCTTTCTTTTTTTTTTTTTTTTCTTTTTCTTTATGAGTTTTTCTGATGTACAGAAATTTCTAGGTTCTCTGAATTCAAATTTGCTGTGCATGTCCTTCCACAGCAGACAGCCTTCTCAAATTTTCAGTAGAGAAGGATCTAAATCCACAGTGCAGGGACCCGTAGCACATCACCTGCCTCTGTAGACAAACTTCATGGGTTCTACAGCCAGCGCAGTGGCCACGACGTCATCTGCGTTATGTCTGCGAACTCCAACAATCATCAGCCCATCCAGCTTGCCCACGACGAAGACCAGGTTATCCTGAGGGCGAGGGTGGTGGTCAGTGCTCAGTCCACAAGGACAGGTGCTGACACTGTGGTCAGGCCGCACTGCAAGGAGCTGACAGCATAGGAATGCTGAGTACTATTCAGACAGAGCCCACCAAGGGCCATGCACCCAGTAAAAAGTTACACCTACCGTGGGGTAAGCCATGTGGGAACAGGGGGACTGTGAGGACAGCCAGGGAGGTTGTTACCATAAGAGAAGCTCAGAGGGGCACCTTAAGCCATGACTGAGGTTTGAAAAGGACTGAGAACTCCTGTGCCAAAGGACATGTCAGGACTGTGGAGGGCTGCAACACTCTGGCAGGCACTGTCCTAGGCACTGCCGGACACTAATGTCAGTAGCCCCCTCCCCCCTGGAGTTGTGACAACCAAAAATATCTCCAGAAGTTGACACATGTCCTCTGGAGGGTTGGGAGGTAAGATTTCTCAGCTGAGAACCATTAGGACCAAAATGTCATAAACAGAAGTACAGCAGAACCTCTATAGCTGACCACCTCCCCACACTGACCACCTCGAGTTGACCTAATTTTTACATGTCTCACTCTACTCCTTTGAGCCACAGGCATGTCCATGACAGCACAGGAGGCCTAGCTCTTACAGTGACCTCCTCAGTATGTTGCCCGGTTTGTAGTCCCTTGGGTCACCTTACAGAGGTCCTTTAGACATCCAAATGGTAAAGAATTATCCCCAAGTACCTAACAGCCCATATAAAGAACAAAACATTATCATCCATCCCCAGGACACTGCTTAGGACCTATGTGAGTTGTGGCTGGTCCACAGATGTGGACGGCCCTACATACAGGTGAGGCAATGGGCGAGGAGATCATGACTGGCTGAGTCCACAAGAGGTCAGGGACATCCCAGCTGTCCTCTCATGCAATGAGGCATCCCTTGTTCACTCCCTCCACCCCCGCCTGCCAGCCCTGGTGAGAGAGGATGTACTCACAGGCCCAATGAAGCCCAGCAGCCCCGTCCTGGTGAAAGGCCTGTCAGAGACGGGCACTCCTCCTGCAGTGACCGGGACAGTCTGCAGAGCGGGGGGCACCATCAGGCTGTGGAAGTCAACCCATGTTTCCAGAGAGGGGAGGAAGCCACCCCAGACCCAGAGGCCCTAAGCTCACACGGCCCAGGCCTGCTTCTTGGATAGCTGCTCCGTGAGCTCCAAGGCAAGATACAAGCATCCTTATCTCTATGTTCCCCATATCTGACCTTGCCAGCCTTACCCTGAACTGCGTGTGCCCCAACAATGCAAACACAGAAGAGGCTGCTTTCCCTGGGGCCACCTTGAGCGTCCTCCTGTTGGCCAGAGGCAGCAGGTGACACCCACATGCCCTTCTCCTGCTCAGGACTGTAGGAAGTAGGCTGGCTCACAGCGTTCAGCCCACCAGCCCTGCCCACCCTCTGGTGGCTATATTGCCACAGCCCCTGAAGGCCTGTGTGAAAGACCCTGTTCCCAAGGACTCGGCTCCCTTCATAGCATCCTGCACACCTGGGCCCAGTCAATGCTCAGGGGACTTAATTTTAACACAGGAGTAAGAAAAAGTACAAACCTCAAATACATTCTTTGTGATTCCAAGCAGTCCATAGTACGCTGTGCCAGTTGTACTGGAATTGACACATATTTCTCCAACTTCATCAGTTTTACAAAGATAAGGGGTGCCTTCCACCTTCACAACACATACATTAGCTAAAAAGAGGAAAAAAAGCCTCAAAATCATAAACAAGGAATACACTTAAGTGACTCACAAAGATCAACTTGCTACTGTCTTTGCACTTATGGGAACAGGACATTATCTGTGGTATGTGCAGGATGCTCCCATGGTAAGTTTTATAACAATGGATAATACACATGCTACCTAGTCATAAGTTTTTATCTTTTATATATATTAATATTTTTATAACCAATATGAAGTGATTAAAACTACAATTTTCATGTAATAAACCAAGCTGACAAAACACTCCATCTCAGAGACACAATCTGTGGCACCACCCTCTCAAATCCATGTGGGTGTAGGTGCAGTCTGACGTGGCACCTGGGGTCACCACCTCTCCATGCTTCCCCTCCAGTGGGGACCTTGCCTGTCTACTTCCTGGCCACAGGGGACCAGAGGCATGGAGGAGCCTCAAAAACAGCTTTGCACAAAAGCACAAGACACACATTTGAATGTGCTGGGGTCACGTCATGAAACTTGGGTACTCAGTGACCAGTTAGGAACTGCCTTGCTATGCCTCCTCTTGAGTTTTTACTAATACCTATCATCTCCAAAGACAGCAAGCAAGAAAAAAGTGGAGAACGATCACTTCTTTGTTTTGTTCACACAGATCAGAGGAAAGACACTGCAGGGGAATGCTTGGGCCCTTGCTAGCGGGGAGGACGCTGCTTATCTGTGTCTTACATCCAGGCAGGATTTGGTGCCTTAAGGAGCTCACAGGCAAGCACAGTGATGGATCACAAACCAAAAATCCACTTGATGTTGTGGCAAACACGAATACCATGTGGCCCATGCAGCAGAGATTGTACAACTACTGAAGATAAGATGCCACCAGGAGTCACTGTGTTGGTCAGCCTGCCAACTAGGAGCACAGCCAGGGGTTCTGGAGGATCACGGACAAGAGAGGCCCACCTACAGGAGCACTACATGCAACTAGGGGGTCACTGCACACACCCAGGGGACACACCCCCAAGATCACTGCAGATCCACACACCCGGGGGAGCCCTGCGTGCATGTCCTGTCCTGTCCTAATCTTTGCTTTACCAATAAAAGAAAATGGCACAACCGAGAATGTTTCTGCAAATTTTCACCAATGTTTGTTAGGGTTTCCTGTACTTTCCTTATAATAAAAATAAGTAAGACCCATTCATCACTATTTGTGAAAATGTCTAACCCACAGGATAAAGCATTCTCTAACACTGATGAGTCCATTTCTGGGTAGAAGTATAGGAATAAATGATATCATTGATATTATTAATAATAAAAAGTAGATCTAGAAACAAAAGTTTAAAATCTCCAGTCTTGTTCAAAGAGACCACAACTTCTGTGCACACACAGGGGTCAGCATCACTTGGTCCCAAGCTCCAGGTTAGGGGTTGGCCAGACTGCCCACCTGAGGGAGACAGCTGCAGACATGAGAACTATGTGGTGCCAGCAACCTGTGACACATCCCTGGTAGCACTGGGAATACATTCTAGACAGAAATGGGACCTGCCTTGAGAAGTCACTAGGAAGGAACAAAACTGTTCCATGGGGAGGAGAGAAAGCCAGACAATTGGTAGCCTCAGACTGCGTGAGAGTGCCTCATCATGCTGTTACCAAGTCCTCCTGTCCTCACGAGACTTTGTGCCTGCATGAAGATTGATTGCTCCGTCACCCTCTCTTCACCGCACTGCCACGGGACCAGCAAGGGAAACCGCCAGGGAAACCTGCTGTGACATTCAGACCCATGGGGCCAAATTCTGCAGGAGGGTTTACAAGGGCCTTTCTGAAACTCAGAGGAATTGCCAGGAAGCTTCTGCATCAGGCCCCTATCACAACATATACTTGCTACAACTTACTTAGATAACCTAATTAAGTTATTTATCATCTTCCTCATCAATGCCCACTTTGTGGGGTTGCAGTGGGGCTCATGCATGTCGAAGCATGAAGACTGTGCAGTGAGCTATTATCACATGTGCCCCAACGCCAGAGAACCCCCAGTCAGTTTCACAGCCATGAACCTTACATTTTGGTTCATCCTTAAACTTAATACAAAGAGAAGAAAAGACTGAAAAAAAATTTTACAAATTAAAACCCCAATTCACATTGAAAAGGGTTTTTGAGAAAGCGTTTATTCCTGCATTTGCTTCTAGAGCACTACCATGAAGCTGGAGCAGTTATGACCTGTTTGGTTATGCTGCCAGGTCACAGGACATGCACGCTGGTTCAGTCCCTCACCTCCAGGCATCACCTGACCGACGTCCTGAACAGTGAGGACTGACAACTTCTCCTCAGTATCGACTCTGATCACACCGTAGCTTAGACCATTCATTGACAGGACAGCTTTCCTTGGAGGGGGTCCTCCCAGATCAGGTGGCCTAGAAAACAAAACTAACACAAAGTTAGCAGGGGAGGAATATGATTCCAGGACAGAGGAGACCAAAGTCCTGCTCCATGTGACAGTCTAAGGAAACTGCATGTTCTAAAGATGCTCACACAATGTGTCTAAACCATGGCCCCTATGCAATGTGACACTGACACTACTCTCATCAGGAGGCAGCCTGTGACTACAGAGTAAGTGATGCTATGAGACTTCCAAGGCAAGTCAAGAAAGGTGACTCAGTTTCTACTCAGCTGTCTTGGGACAATTACCTGTAGCCCTTGGCAGCCAGTAAGAAGAAAGACTATTGGGGACACCACGCTGCAAGGAAGTTTGGACTAGGCTGCTCTGAGGGACTGGGAGGAGCCCCACAGTTGTATAGCCCTCTACCAGTTTAGTTCAGACACCACCTCACATAAACCAGAACCTTCCCCAACTCCCAATCTACAACACCTGAGAGACAATATAATAAGACTGCAGTTTTAAGCCATTGAGTGTGGGAGAGATCTGTTGTGCAGCAAAAGTAACTGAACACTGAGCAACAAAGGTCAGCGCTGTCTCTAGCAAGAAAGAGCTACAGTGGCCAAGACCAGGTGCAGGTGCTCATGCCTATAACCTCAGCACTTTTAGGAGTCCCAGGCTCCCAGGAAGATTGCATGAGGCCAGGAGTTCAAAACCAGCCTCGGCAACAGAAAAAAATTGTACTATCATCAAAAAAATTTATCATACAAAAAAGGAATGAAGAATAATTTAAGTTGTGAAGGAAACTATTTTTATGCTAAGTCATTAAAAATTTAGTTACTTAGGGCGGCGCCTGTGGCTCAGTCGGTAAGGCGCAGGCCCCATATACCGAGGGTGGCGGGTTCAAACATGGCCCCGGCTGAACTGCAACCAAAAAATAGCTGGGCGTTGTGGCGGGCGCCTGTAGTCCCAGCTACTCGGGAGGCTGAGGCAAGAGAATCGCTTAAGCCCAGGAGTTGGAGGTTGCTGTGAGCTGTGTGATGCTACGGCACTCTACTGAGGGCCATAAAGTGAGACTCTGTCTCTACAAAAAAAAAAAAATTTAGTTACTTAATACCTGCATATATGTAAATATAGCAGAACTTCCATAGCTGACCACCTGCCTGTATTGACCACCTCCTTGTCATAGACCAGACACATACCACATGTGTATATTGACCACCTCTGTATGTTGACCAGTTTGTTATAGTCCTTGAGTGGCCAACTTACGGAGGTGCTACTGTGTATACTATTTATGAACTAACGATGTGGTATAAGACTACAACTTTCTACCAAACCTTTAAAGAAGAACTAGTACCTATATTACTAATCCTCTTCCAAAATATAGAAAAAGAAGGAATATTACCCAACACATTCTATGAAGCAAACATCACCTTGATCCCTAAACCAGGGAAAGACCCAACAAGAAAAGAAAATTACAGACCAATATCACTAATGAATACTGATGCAAAAATATTCAATAAGATCCTAACAAACAGAATCCAACAACACATCAAAAAAATTATACACCATGACCAAGTGGAATTTATCCCAGGGTCTCAAGGCTGGTTCAATATACGTAAATCTATAAATGTAATTCAGCACATGAACAAACTAAAAAATAAAGACCATATGATTCTCTCAATTGATGCAGAAAAAGCTTTTGATAATATCCAGCATCGCTTCATGATCAGAACACTTAAGAAAATTGGTATAGAAGGAACATTTCTTAAACTAATAGAGGCCATCTACAGCAAACCCATAGCCAATATTGTATTGAATGGAGTTAAATTGAAATCATTTCCACTTAGATTAGGAACCAGGCAAGGTTGCCCATTGTCTCCATTGCTCTTTAACATTGTAATAGAAGTTTTAGCCATTGAGGGTGGCGCCTGTGGCTCAAAGGGGTAGGGCGCCAGCCCCATATGTTGGAGGTGGTGGGTTCAAGCCCAGCCCCGGCCAAACACTGCAAAAAAAAGAAGTTTTAGCCATTGTAATTAGGGAAGAAAAGGCAATCAAGGGTATCCACATAGGGTCCGAAGAGATCAAACTTTTACTCTTCGCAGATGATATGATCGTATATCTGGAAAACACTAAGGATTCTACTACAAAATTTTTAGACGTGATCAAGGAATACAGCAATGTCTCAAGCTACAAAATCAACACCCATAAATCTGTAGCCTTTCTATATACCAGCCTTTCTATATACCAGCCATGTACTTTATCTAACAAAGGACGTAAAAGATCTCTATAAAGAGAACTATGAAACTTTAAGAAAAGAAATAGCTGAAGATGTTAACAAATGGAAAAACATACTATGCTCATGGCTGAGAAGAATCAACATTGTTAAAATGTCTATACTACCCAAAGCAATATATAATTTTAATGCAATTCCTATTAAAGCTCCATTGTCATATTGTAAAGATCTTGAAAAAATACTTCGTTTTATACGGAATCAGAAAAAAACTCGAATAGCCAAAACATTACTCAGAAATAAAAACAAAGCAGGAGGAATCACGCTACCAGACCTGAGACTGTACTATAAATCGATAGTGATCAAAACAGGATGGTACTGGCACAAAAACAGAGAAGTAGATGTCTGGAAATCCAGCTACTTACTGTCATTTGATCTTTGACAAGCCAGTTAAAAACATCCAGTGGGGAAAAGATTCCCTATTTAACAAATGGTGCTGGGTTAACTGGCTGGTGATCTGTAAAGGACTGAAACTGGACCCACACCTTTCACCATTAACTTTCACCAAGACAGACTCTCACTGGATAAAAGATTTAAACTTAAGACATGAAACTATAAAAATACTTGAAAAAAGTACAGGGAAAACTCTTGAAGGAATCGGCCTGGGTGAATATTTTATGAGAAGGACTCCCCAGGCAATTGAAGCAGTATCAAAAATACATTACTGGGACCTGATCAAACTAAAAAGCTTCTGCACAGCCAAGAAGCAGAGGAGAAAATATTTGCAGGTTATATACCTCCGATAAAGGTTTAATAACCAGAATCCACAGAGAACTCAAACATATTACCAAGAAAAGAAAAAGTGATCCCATCTCAGGGTGGGCAAACGACTTGAAGAGAAACTTCTCTAAAGAAGACAGACGCACGATCTACAAACACATGAAAAAAAGCTCATCATCCTTAATCATCAGAGAAATGCAAATCAAAACTACTTTGAGATTATCACCTAACTCCAGTAAGAGTAGCCCACATAACAAAATCCCAAAACCAGAGATGTTGGCGTGGATGTGGAGAAAAGGGCACACTTCTACACTGCTAGTGGGAATGCACACTAATACGTTCCTTTTGGAAGGATGTTTGGAGAATACTTAGAGATCTAAAAATAGACCTGCCATTCAATCCTGTAATTCCTTTACTAGGTATATACCCAGAAGACCAAAAATCACAATATGATAAAGACATCTGTAGCAGAATGTTTATTGCAGCCCAATTCATAATTGTTAAGTCATGGAAGAAACCCAAGTGCCCATCGACCCATGAATGGACTAGCAAATTGTGGTACATGTATACCATGGAATAGTATGCAGCCTTAAAGAAAGATGGAGACTTTACCTTTTTCATGTTTACATGGATGGAGCTGGAACATATTCTTCTTAGCAAAGTATCTCAGGAATGGAAGAAAAAGTATCCAATGTATTCAGTTCTACTATGAAGCTAATTTATAGCTTTCATATGAAGGCGATAACCCAACTATAGCACAAGAATATGGAGAAAGGGCCAAGGGAGGGAAAGGGAGGGAGGAGGTTAGGGTGGAGAGAGGGTAATGGCTGGGGTCACACCTATGGTGCATCTTAGAATGGGTACAAGTGAAACCTACTAAATGCGGAATACGAATACAATAACCAAGAAAATGCCATGAAGGCTACACGTTGAACAGTTTGATGAGAATATTCCAAATTGTATATGAAACCAGCACATTGTACCCCTTGACTGCACTAATGTACACAGCTATGATTTAACAATTAAAAAAAAAGACTATAACTGAGATTATAACAGTCGAATTGAGGGTAGGAAATGAGCACAGAAGCCGCCCTCAACTGTAAGCACACTGACTCCACCCCAGATGGTGCTGCGGCGGGCAGGTGAAAGATCAGCAGAGCAAGCACAGTGAACAGAGGGGCCCAGGCCCGGCCACGGCCTGAGGTGCAAAAGGAATACAGGGAAGGCCATAAGCCTAGTGCCCACATACAAGGACAGCTCAGGAAAGTCAGGTGGCCTCTCAACATCACCCTCAAGACTGAACTACATGACAGAGGAAAACACAGCCATAAGAACAGCAGGGGCCTTCTCAGGGGCAGGGGCTGGGCACAGGTTAGGTGCTTCTTTGGGCAAGTCAACAGTTCCCCATGGACAGATCCATGGCTGATAGGAACTGCTTGGAATGAGGACCAGTCCCTGGGTCATGACTTTACTACAGCTAAGGATGTGATGACCAGGCCTTTGTGATTAGGGAAGAGGCTCTTAGGAAAATAACAGGCAGACGTAACAGCAAGAATTCAGAATCTGGGTGGCACACTGTGGCTCAATGAGTAGGGCGCTGGCACCATATACCAAGGGTAGCAGGTTCAAACCTGGCCCAGCCAAACTGCAACCAAAAAATAGCTGGGCGTTGTGGCGGGTGCCTATGGTCCTAGCTACTTGGGAGGCTGAGGCAAGAGAATCACCTAAGCCCAAGAGCTGGAGGTTGTTGTGAGCTGTGAAACCACAGCACTCTACTGAAGGGGACAAAGTGAGACTCTGTCTCTAAAAAAATAAAAAAGAATCCAGAACCACCCAACTCCCAGCACGAATCCAGGCTTGCGAGGAGCATGGGGTCAGAGGAGCAGCACAGAAATGGTGGGGTGAAGGGAGTACACCCACAACTGCAGTGCCGCAGACACTGGGGGCCCCTGGCACCCACACAGCAGTGCTATATAGACACTGAGGGCCCTAGTACCCACACAGCAGTGCCGCACAGACACTGAAAGCCCCGGCACCCACACAGTGGTGCCACAAAGAAACAGGGGCACCTACACAACAGTGCCACACAGACACTGGGGCCCCTGTTACCCACACAGCAGTGCCGCACAGACACAGGGTCCCAGCGCCCACAAAGCAGTGCCGCACAGACATGGGGGGGGGCAGCAACTACAGAGCAGTGCCTCACAGATACTAGGGGCCCCGGCACCCACACAACAGTGCCTCCTAGACACGGAGGCCCCCAACACTCACACAGCACTGCTGCAGGGCTCTTGCTGTGCACAAAGAGTAGTAAGCTCGGGGCCATGGGCAACTCAGATGTACATGGAAGACTAAGTTATGGGCTCACAGGACAGAGCAAGGAATGAGGTTACCTGCGGATGGCAACTGTCAGTGCCTCAGGAGAGCTGGCACAAGGACAGATGACCTCTGGCCTCAGACCTCTGGACTGGAAGACGTTGAGGAAAGCATCACAGGAGGATATCGACCCTGCTTGAAGCAACAAGAGTGGAGCCAGAGGTGACTGGAAGGCAGCAGGACATGGCACACCAGGGATGGTCACTAGTGCCCAGGAGCAGAGGATGCACATGCTAACCCACCAGTCCATTTTGTGTGTCAGCTCCAACCTACTGGGAGATCACTGCTATATCACAGAGAGGCTGGGACTGTTTCAACAAAACACACATGACACATTTTCAAGTTGCCTGCAAGTCAGAGGCTGGAAATCTAACCTTGTGTTTCTTACTGAGTCCAACTCACTGCCAGCCCTACTCTTCCCTGCCTGCTCCTGGACTAGTCTGGAAGGAAGAGCCTCCTTGTGTTTCATGTCCTGGGGATAGCAGAGTCTGCCAAGTGGCTGAGAGGTGTCCCATCATGGCCAGGTTAGGGCACTGTGTGCCCCGTGGTGCAGTGAATTTGGCTCCAAAGAGCTCAGAACTGTACCATCTGCATAACCGGCTGCAGGGGCAGCCTCTGTGCTCTGGCCCCAAGCTGCCCCCCTTCTCCCAGATGTCCCCTTCCCTGGGGAGCCACCTGTCACAGTCAGGGGTGTCAAGCCTCAGCAGCCAGCCCTGCAGATGTGTATACTCAGCTCTAAGGAGACTCTGTATGCTTGGAACTCAAGCCTCCACAGCCCGGTGCCCATGGGGACCTAGCTTTCTCCAACTTCCTGTTTCCCACAAGAGCAAGGGCCTCAGACTCTGTGTTCTTCGGGGAAGAGGGAGAAACAAAATAGCTACAGACTGCCTATGCTGAGGGACACACAGAGGCCCAATGGCCAGCCGCACGGTGGGGCGCAGTCACTGGGAAGGGCTGTTGGAGGAGGCAAATGCTGTGACCCCACTGCAGGGACCAGCCAAATGGCCAGGGCCAGGCAAAGTGCCGAGGGCCAGGTAAGCATGGCACTGCAGAGATGTGAGCAGCACGTAGGACTCAGGGGCAGGCCCTGTTTGGCCAGTGTAGACAAAGGGACTGGGGAGCTCTGGAGGTGCTGGAAAGTGGGGTGCTCACATGAAATGGGATACACAGGCATACATGGGGACATGGGCACTGGCGGAGATAAGGAGGAGATAAGATGAAGGCCAGGTCCAGGGTGGTTTCCAGCACAAACTTCAACCTAGGCTTAGCAAACACCACTGAGGCCCTGAGGGTGGGTCAGCCCTGGACAGTCCTGGGCTCCAGGAGGCTCACAGTTGCAGCCTCCAAACAAGCAGTTATACCCAGATCACTCCGGGTGCCTAGGGTATCCTTGGGAACCCCTGTAAAGGACATGGGATGAATGGCTGGGGCCAGAAGCAAGACAGGTAGAGGCAACAGCACACAGGCAGGAAGCTTGGCATAGGGTCCAAAGAGAAGCAGGGATTCTGATTTCTTAGGGAAGGTGATTCTCATTAAAGGATTGACTTCTGTCAATTATGATAAAATTGCTCTTAGAGTTAGTAAGCATGCACGAGACATGCCAGCAAATTATCCACAAGATGTTCTGTGTCACAGAACATTACAGGTTATTTGTGAACTCATACAACAGTGGGGGTGAAAACACCTCCATTTTGCTTCTCAACATGTTCTATTTCAGCAGGTTGCCTCGGCCACCTGGTGAGTCGCAGTTTGCAAGAGGGGATACCATGTGGGCTGTGCCTTGGTCACGTGGGCTTACTCACAGGGGTTAGCGCCATCGGCCACAATTAGCATTCGCAGTGAGCTGAGGCTGACATCCCTCTGACCCCTCTGTGCCAGGAGAGACCAGTGCATGTCTCGGGACTTCACCAGCGCAGCCTGGGCTACAGAGACAGGAGTAGAGATGCTGCAGTGTCACGGTAGTGGCCAGCACCCTTGTGCAGACCAACACACATACCCTGCTCCCATGTGGCAGTGCACAGCACGGGGTACATAGATTCACATCCCAGGCCACAGGCTCTCTCCTGCCCCCAAACCATTTTCCTTAAAAGTCAACTTTGAGGTATAACTTAGAAAAAATTCAGATCCATTTCAACATTATTTTTTTCCCCAGAAGCTCTATATTGCTCTTTTCCTATCTGCCCATTTCGTCTAATATTGTCCCTCCCTGAGTTGTTGGCACTGAGTTGACAAGCTGTTATCACAGCCTGCTGTGTGGTGAAGCTTCCAGGCTGCAAGGTGGGAGGACTCCAGCATCCTAATAGGTAGACTCAGCCTGGCCTGTGGTGCCAGGTGAATCCCCCTAGACTTCAGTTTTCCTCCATTAAAAAAAAAAAAAAAGAAAAAAACAGCTATCACCACCAGGCGGCTTTGAAGCAGAGCACAGGATCAGCCACAGGCAGAACCAGTCAACAGCACAGCCAGGGCCTCAGGGGCTGCTGAAGTAGCTCTTGAGCTCCACAGGGTATGACGGGCCCTGAACCACCAGGTGGCCACATCTCACCTCATCTGCCCTGGACTGTACCAAGCCCCTGACAATCTACAAGGCTGTGCCCCCAGGAAGAGGCAAGGCCTCAATTACCCGCCCCCCCTCCACTCCCCGCCACCAATGCCTAAAACACATTAGCCCCAGCCCAGGCAGGAGGAAGGCAATTCCTGGAGCTCCTTAGCCCACACCTGTAGTTCCACAAGTCAGCTTCATTTTTTTTCTTAATCACCGAAGATCAGTTCAAAGGTAGTTCTCTGAAGAATCATGAGCCCAGTTTGAGTGGCATTTCCGTTACCTTTATAGGAACACACTTTCTGAATCCAGGAGAGGGGGTTGACCTTCATCAGTGCATAGGGGATGTTGACCACATGCATCCTGTTCAGGACACTCTGCCAGAGAGAGAGACCTGCTCAGAGACTAGCAGGACTGAGCCACTCAAGGAAAAGCAAAAAAAGCCCAGGTATTCTCACAACAATACTCAGGCACAGGCGTGGGCTCAGTTCTTGCACGAAACACTAGCAATCTCTTGTTCCAACAATTAGTCATTAGCAAACAACACTCACTGTTAACACTCCATGCCAGAGACCAGCATCTCTTTTGAAATCCAGCACATTTGTTAATGTTTCAGCTGAAAGTAGACAAAGAAGGTTAAACTGCTGAACAACCATGTGCTTTTCTAGAGAAATTCTGAGTACATCACTGACATGTACGAGTTTTAGGGAACAGAAGCATTTCTAAATACCAGGCACCAATTAATCAATAATTAATTGGTTATTCAAATTATTAGAAACATGTAAAAGTAGAAGGTCATACAACTCTGGACTGAAACAGAGAATCACACTGTGATCACTAATCTGAAGTACGAATGTCACATACTTGGGAAGCTGTACACATCACCATTGTTCCCATCTCTTCAAGTGAGGAGACAGGTGAGGAGCTGTCCTAGATATCCTCACTCCTTAGCCTCACAGACAGGCACTCCCATCCCCAGAGGCCAGAACCTGGCATCCTGGGGCTGGAGGTTTGTGCAGAGGTGTGTTATGTTCCCAAAGGCTCCCGGCCTAGCCTGGGCTGTGGCAGACCTGCCTTCCCACTGAAGGCACTGCAGCTCCCAGCTGCACCCACTGACAGAGACCCCAGGGAACAGGAGGTTTGACTGCTATGCCAGCAAATGCTGCTGCATCACCTGGACAAGGTCACTCTAAATATCTCTCTGGTAGCTCAAGAACCCAGTTCTAGGAGACTATGTGAGATCAGCACTGGATTGAAGAAAACCATGGGACATGATTTGATGGATCTAACCCTTTAAAAAATATTAGAAGTCCTTAAAACTGCAATCATTTTCCAGTCTCCACTAAAATCTTTAGCTGTACCCTCATGTTACCCCTTGCTTTTAATTGTATTTTAAATATTTAAACATAACCATTCAATTTCACTTCCAAGTTTTATTCAGTTCAGTACTGCACTGTAAGAAAACTACTTTAGTAGTCCTCAACTATTATTGTGTTTGGGTCTATCACTCTGATTAGCTTTAATATTTGCTTTATATACCTTGTTGTTCCCATGTTGAGGACATATATATATATATATATATATATTCACAATTGCTAAATCCTCTTGCTAAATTGATCCTTTTACCATTATATAATGATGTAATTAAAAAAAATCCTTAGGTCCATTTTTACAGTTTTAAAAATAACATTTCTCACGTTGTACCCCATAAATACATATAATTATTATCTACCAATTTAAAATAATATTTTATACGAAAAATTATTTTAAAATATCTGATATTTAACAGTAAATCAGGGACTACCTGTAAATTACCAAGAGATAATCTATGACCATAAAGATTCCACTTGTATATTTACATGCATGATAGCTTAAGTCAAAACTAGTCATAGAAAACAACAATAGAAAAATAAGAGTGCTTTCTATTTTTTTAAACACAAATACCCTGTCCCTCAGCATGTCACAGATTGAGCCAGCCCAGCTAGTACTGTGCACAGACTGAGTGGTGGGTACACTGGTCTGTACTCCAGGAAAACAATATGCACGAGAGGGTACTGAAGACGATCAGCACCAGGCAGCCCAGACTCTGCCAAGAGAGGGGGTCCAGCATAACCAGAGACCTCATGACCATGTTGGGGATGGGTACATGGCCTAACCTGGTATGGCTGGGGTTAAAGGGCAAAGGCTCAACCCAGGGGTGGCTCTGACAGGCATAGTGACAGCTGCATGATGAGATCTGTCAGGTCCCTGTGCAAGGCCAGAAGTGCCACTGCCCCTGCCCCAAGAGCCCTTACCTTCTGAGTACCCGCACGCCTGGGTCAGAGCCCGGCACTGTGCCAGCAGGGATGCGTGGGACACGGTGACACCCACTGTGCTGCCTTCTTTGCTGGTTTTATACTGAAAGATTTCAAGGAAAAAAACATCTTGTGGTATTTCTAGAGGTCATACCAGACAGAATGGAGGCTGATGGAATGTTTAGAAACAGCAGCATAAAGCATTGGGTGTAGTGGCTAATGCCTGCAGTCCCAGCTGTTTTGAGAGGCTGAGGCAGCAGCATCGCTTGAGCCTGGCATTGAAGGCCAGCCTGGGCAATAAAGTGAGACCTCCATCTTTATAAAAAAATTAAGGAAGTGGCCGGTGTCTCCCATTTGCTAACCCCAGGTCCTGACCCATGAAAGGACACTCTGCACATGGTTGTGGCTCTCTCTGGCAGGGGCCCAAGAGCAATGGTACACATGGCTCCATCACAATGGTTTGTACCCTGGGGGCCAGCTGGGGAGAATCAGGTGAAAGTGAGACTGGAAAGGGTCTGTGCAAGGTTTTACATGATACTTTATATTGTATTTCTGGGCCAGAGATGAAACAATGAGAAGTTAGCCTTAAGTTCTAAAAAACAATAGCTTATGTGCTCTTGAAACAACAAGGCCCAAACCTCTGGTGTATGCCTTCTTGTGTTCCGAGTCAGGAGTGGCAATTACCTCAATGTAGGCGGTTCCAGCCCCTGTGTCTTGGGCCAGAGGGTGCCAGTCCTTGGGGGGTTTGGCTAGATGCTTCCCGTCAATCACCAGCCAGGACAGGGGGGGCCAACCTGTGAACAGGCAGATAGGAAAACACTGCAGTGTCAGAGGGTCTGGGCTCCCCACACACAGAGCCTGCACCTCCAATGCCCAACTACCCACTGAGTGACTAAGGAGCTCACGATTCAGTCTCGCTTTATTTTATTCACTTTAAAAAAGTACAGCAGGCCATAACAGACTGCAAAGGTAGGGGAACCCAATCAGATGAAAATAAGATTCACCAATGCCTTGAACAAAGGCATTCACCAATGCTTTTATCACTTTTGATAAAAACCCTGCAGTCTCCCTATGGTTTAATTTCTGGAACAGCACATGGGGGGAATGGGCAGCCTAACAAAGACCACATCAGAACACTGGTGCTCTTTCCACAGAGGCCTCACCTTTGAAAGTCGCTACATCTCCTGTCTGTGCCTTGGGCAGGCCTTTCTGACAAGCATCTGTGGTCAGGGCCAAGGTGACTCCACAGCTGCCCAGCAGAAACCCAACCTGCTGGCTCCCTGCATCCTGTGGAGAACACAACAGCAGCTGAGGACAGCAGCCCCAGACCCTCAGGACTCCAGGCCATGCAAAGAATACAGCCTTTTTCCCACACCTCATAAAACTTCTAGAATAATTCACTCCTGTTTTGGCATATATGATAGGTTCATGGAAATAGTTCATGAAAATATGAATTATTTTTAAATTTGAAAAATATTTTTAGTTTGTTTTTGTAGTGAAATATAAAGTTCTACATAATAGGCTAATTTCTCAAAGATTTTTTTTTTTTTTGAGAGTCTCATTTTGTCACCCTCGGTAGAGTGCTGAGGCGTCACAGCTCACAGTAACCTCTAACTCTTAGGCTTAAGATATTCTCTTGCCTCAGCCTCCCAAGTAGCTGGGACTATAGGCGCCTGCCACAACGGCCGGATGTTTTTTGTTGTTGTTGTTGTTGCAGTTGTCATTGTTTAGCTGGCTCAGGCCAGGTTCAAACCCACCAGCCTCAGTGTATGTGGCTGGCACCATAAACACTGAGCCAAGGGCACTGAGTTTCAAAGTTTATTCTTATAAGTAACATTTAGAAGCATTTTAATAAACTCTAAAAATAACTGCATTGAAATTTCTATTGAATCATGTTTGAAATTTACAAATTAATCTTGGGGGCCTGACCTTTAACAATATTATTAATCATTTCTTTTTTTTTTTTTGTTACAGTTTGGCCGGGGCTGGGTTTGAACCCGCCACCCTCGGCATATGGGGCCGGCGCCCTATTCACTGAGCCACAGGCGCCGCCCTTATTAATCATTTCTACACAGAAATACGTGTTTTCTTCTGGCCAAATCTTCAATTACATAGGTCCCTCAGCAAAGTTTTGTCATTTCCTTCATATGAGTCTGACAAATCTCCAGTTTTTTCCTAAGAATCACTGAATTAAAAGACCTGTTCATCCTCTGAAATATACTGGTTTTGTCTGCAAACTTTACTATTGGGATGTTTGCATATTTGTGGATAATGTTCACATTAACAACTGCCTGAACACTGGAATAGGATGACAGAAAACTAACTTTGTAAAACATGTCTAGTCTTACTCATAAACTGTATCTTTTCAATAATCTGAAAATCTAATCCAATATTTATCTCAGATAATAGCTACCTAGAACATTGGTAAGTTCCCAGTTAGTTTTTGGTAACAAAAACTGCTTTCTGTCATGTAAGTGAACAGAAATACAAGAGGATTTCTGTTTATTCAAAACAGTGAACTATACTATCACTGTAATGGTATTATATTTATCCCTAAGAAATGCATATCATTATCAACAAACACACGGTTTTCAGGAAAAGTTTAACAAAATCCTATTGAATCACAAATTCTATTCATTAGAAGAAAAAAACGCCTATCATTTTTGTTGAGAAATTCAAACAGAGTTTGAATTGAATTTGCCAGAGCAACTCTGAGTGACAAGGGTGTAGCATGGCCTCATCACCACCAAAGTTGTTCCAAGTGCCCCTTGCCAACAACACAGGACAGTATCTGCAGACAGCGCTGGCCTTCCTGCCATCATCTTCCTCTTCTTGTCAAAACAGCTACTTGCTTCCAGCCACATTGAGAGAAGCTTGAGTAAAGGGGAAGCTACACACCACTGACAGTGACGACACACACATGCAGGCTCAGCCCCAGCTTCGCTACCTTTCTTGTTAATGGCACTTCTATAGGGACGGGAACCAGCTCTGCCAGGAGACACCCATAAAAGGCAACCATGAACATCACAGGGTCGCTGTTCGGGAACACGAGCGCCACCTGCAACGGTACAAAGAAAAACATGAAATCTGCTTGGGAATAGTTGAGTCTTCTTAATATTTATAGATGTAACTATAGATTAGATGGAACTCAGACATTTTAGATTCTCTTATAGTTTTCCAAATTTAGTTCAGAAAATTTAATTTTGGAATTAACTCTTGGTTACATTTCCTTATTCATGTCATTTTTAATAAATAGTTTTTAGGTTGAGGTCTTTATTACACATGTAACAAAATAATTTTAAACTTCTGGGTTTAAAGTCCACTAGGCCAGGTCTGGCTGTGGGGTCGAGATCCAATTCCCACCCACAACAGCATAATCCGCCCTCCATTAGCCCAGGTAAAAAACACCTTTACCAACATAGAAAGTGAACAAGGAATAAAATTACATCTAAAACAATAGTTTCCAAAGAAAAACTCCTAACACCAAAGCTCCGCAGAGATACACAGAGCCTCCCGAATGTCTGTCCCCATGGGTGGGGCACTCCTTGGTCCTACCTGGTCACTAAGTTGACACTATTTTAATTGTAAGTTCTACTTTATTTACATTTTAATTTTTATCTTTAAAACACAGATTTAGGCTTGGTGCCTGTAGTTCAGTGGCTAGGGCGCCAGCCATATACACCAGAGTTGGCGGGTTCAAATTCAGCCCCGGCCTGCCAAACAACAATGACAACTACAACCAAAAATATCCTAGTGTGTGGCAGGCACCCGCAGTCACAGCTACTTGGGAGGCTGAGGCAAGAGAATTGCTTAAGTCCAAGTGTTTGAGGTTGCTGTGAGCCGTGACGCCACGGCGCTCTTGAGGGCAACAAAGTAAGACTGTCTCAAAAAGAAAAAAGTAAGTAAAAAATAAAAAATAAAACACAGATTTAAATCGCCAAAAGTACTAATGAAAAGAAATAGGCCACATGCTACCCTTCTCCATTCCTCAAAGCAACCACTTTTTAAAAATTTTAGATTCTTTTGTTATTCACTCTTATATTTTTAAATATAACTTATACATTGCTATATTTTGTTTTTAAAATTTATAGACATCTTGTACACAGCTATGACTTAATAATAAAAATAAACAAATAAAATAAAATAAAATACATCTCAAAAAAAAAATTTATAGACATCTACTTTACTTCCTGTAGATGACTCTTCAGCCCTGCTTCCCTCCTCCATCAGCACAATCCTCATTTCTTACAATATCTGGTTAAATTAAAAGCTATTTATGAAACAAATTATTATAATAATTGTACCTAAAACCATAAGTGGTAAGTCAGAATAGTACGTAACAGAGACTTTCAGAACATATAATGTTGGAGAACTAATAACCCTTCACTTTATAAGACAAAATTTAAAGTATCTTATTTTGTACATGAGGTCTGCAAGCTGAGTTTCTAACAAGTTTGTCTTTCAAAAGCGTCTCCTTCAAAATTTTATTTTTATACTGGTTGTGCCAGAACTGTAACCTATAACCTGGAGACCAGATGTTTGGTATGGAACACATTGTTCTAGAAAATTAGTTGTGAACAGTTATGTTCACTTTTATGAAGTATAATGTCATGGGAGGTGAAATTTGACACCAATCCCTGATAATCAATTCACTCTCTGTGACCCTATTACCTTTTACAATTAACCCAACTATTATATGTGGATTCTCCTAAGTGTCAAGAAAGTATCTGAAGGTCTTTGCCCTTGTAAGAATGTTTTTCAAGAAAAATAAATCAGTGACTTTTGTATTCACTCTAAAACACAACATAAAATCTCTTCTGCCAGCACAACACATCATAATATCATTCTCGAATTGTTTGGATTTCTACGGCCAACTGCAAGTTTCCTTTCTTGTCTGATAGTGAAGGCACCAGCATTATCGTTTGCCTTTTCTATGTATGTCCCAGCCAATCTGTCCTAAAATGCTCTACCAGATGTGTCAAATACCTGGCAATTGTATTTTCCAAGTGAACAGCCAGGGGAGCCCACTACACGTGTCCCCTACTGTCAGCTCTCCACTCCACCCTGGGGCCTTAGGCCTCCTGTCATGTCTGGGCTGCTCCTTGGTCACCTGCTTGTGGCCACGCTGGACTGGGCTGTAGCTCTCCTGCTTGGGCCCCATTCACTCATCTGGCTGAGGCTTATGCTCTAGGGACTTGCCAAGGAAGAGTGCTTACAAGCCGAAGTGTTCTGAGTCCTGCACATCTAAAAATGATATGCCAGCCTCACATTTGGTAAGTCTCTGGGAACAGAGCTATAGGTTAAAAGTCATATTCCTTCTGAAGTTCTGAAGTATCACCTCACTCTCTCCCAGTTTCACCATTGAGAAGCTCCGAAGCCACCATGACTGGAGATCATCCACATAAGTCCCACTTTTGCTTCCCTGAGAGCTGTAAGGTTCTCCCTCTGGGGTCATGCGCTGGCACAGGTTTGTGTGATTCAGTCAAGCCGACTGCATTTGCTCTCCATGTCAGGAGATCGCCATGTCTAACACTCCCCTTTCTCATCCTGGACTCCTGTCATCCATCTGATGTTGGGTCTTCTTAACCAAGTCTTTAATTTTGTCCTCTATTGCCTACTACTTTGCATTTCTTGGTTTTCTTACTAGCATCTTTTTCATAATGTATGGAACATCTCCACCTCAGATCTCTGAGGATATTAACACTGACTTAAGGGAAATTTGTCTTCTGTTATCTACCTTCCTCCAAATTTGCCTGCTCCTCCCTCCCTCTCACTCTCTTCCCTTTTCTTTGCCTTTGGTTGTTTTCTTTCCTAGTGATGCTTTCCTCTCAATTGTCCTTGGCTCCTGGTGAGGCACAAAGGGTCCTTGTGACTGCTAGCCAGCTTGTCATCATTAGAGGACCGGACATAGGCAACCTCTTCACTAGGGGATTTTACTGGTTATGTAGGTTGGTTTTCACCATATTCTCTTGTTTCCTACCTGGACTTTTTAGCCCACCTGGCCACCTCCAGCCTGGTTCATCTTGCCATGCTGGTACTGTCCGACAGAGTTTTCTGGGATGATGGAAATGTTCTAGCCACGTGTGGCTACTCAGCCCTTGAAATGTGGCTTTTATGAATGAGGAACTAAATTTTTATTTAATTTTGGTTATTTGAATTTGTCTTTTTCCCTATCCCATGCGGGTTGCCAGCCATGAGGGCCATGCAGCCAAAAGCACATGCCCGCGACTCCACTTTGTCCTGTTTGGCAGATAGGCCAGTGGCGCTACCTGGACACACAGGCAGGGAAGAACATAAATACAAAGCCCAGCATTAAAGTCAGGCCAGTGTTAACTCACAAAGCTTAAGTTCTGGATATTTAATATCAGCACATTTAAAGTCAAACAGAAAAGAAGAACAAGAATCAGCAGATGGTGGCAGAATGAGGATCATACATCACAAACTTTTCCCATTTCAATTTTTTTCATCACTGACTTTCAATGCCTATATTAATGCTATGATTCTAACCAAGGGACAGAACGCTGATTTCAGTGAAACAGGTTTTTAAAGTCTCTCTTTTTGCTCATTCAACAAAGTTACCGTCCAGTTACTTACTCTGTCTCCAGGTTTAAGTAGTGGTTCATTCTTACTAGTCAGTTTATTAAGTAGAGTATAAGCTAGCTTTAAACTCCGACTCCAAAGTTTGCCTAAAATAAAATAAAAATACTAAGCAATGTAAAATTTAAGAAACTAATAATTAACATTTTAATGTAACAATCATAAAGCCCTATAACATACCATTACCCTATTAATGGAAATTCATATACTTTCTAACTCACAACTATTATGCACAATGCTGTGATAATAGTTTTCTCTTATAAACAAATTTATTTTTGTTCATACAAAAATATAGAAAATTCAGAATATAGACAAGTCAGTAGAAAAAAGCCAGTATTCTACATACATATATAAATGTGCATACACACAGAAATATTCACATACACAATTTTCAAGAAATGACATCATACTTCACCCTACTTTTCCAATTAAGTGTGAATGCATTTTTGTGACATTAGCTATCCCTCAATTACACCAGTTATAGGAATGGCTCATAATTCACTTAATCTTTACAACAATTCATAAAGTAGGTCATATCTTTGTCTCCATTCTTTCCTCAAGAGAGCCATTGGCTGCTAGAGCAGGGTACTGGACCTTGCACCAGGCCCAGGGCCCAGGAGTCTTTGCCCTGTGGGGTTGTCCCTGCTCTCAAGCCTGCACACAGCCAAGACACGAGCTATGCACAAGGCCCAGCTGGGGTGAGCACAACCAAGGAGAGCTTCGCTGAGGGAGGGTGATGATGAAACAAGGAAGCCCAGAGGACTGAGGGTGTCCAGGCAGGCTGACACAGACACAAGTATAATGGGACAGGAGGACTAAAAAACCTGAGTGCACCCCAACACCTTAAGCAGCTATAACATCCCCCTTTAGCTCCCCTCAAGCTCCTGTGGCTCAACCACACTAAGGCTGAGCACCCAGGCCCTCCACGTGAATGCTCAGATCCCACAGTAATAATACAAAACTCAGGTGCAACACTGTGAAAGTAGTGAACTGTGGGACCAGAGAAATAATCAAGGAAAAAATATTCAACTTAAAACACTGTTTTAGCCTTTTATAAAAGGCTAAATCAAAATGATAATAGTTGTTTAAGATTTCCAAACCAAATCCACCTATATGTAAAAAGAATTATGCATCATGACCAAGCCAGTTTCATCCTGGGAATGGATGCAAAGTTTAACAGAAAATCAACTTAATTTGCTACATTAAAAGAATAAAAGTTAAAAAAAAAATCTTCTCAAAGGATGGCAGAAAATAACAATCATTCATGATTTTAAAATGAGTATAAATGATTTCTTAAATCACTTCAGAAGACAGGATAGGGAATTTGAATAAAGGAAAATATTCAAACTGAAGTATTATTTAAAAAATGTGAAATATAAAAAAGAACACTAAAGCAATGTAAGACTCAGAGAAAAGGTAAAATATAGTATAATATAACTGGAGTCCCAAAAGAAGAGAAGAAAAAAATTCAGGAAGAAGCAATATATCAAGAGATGATGGCTGTAATATTCTAAAACTGGTGAAAGACACCCTGTGGACTTCTTGAAAATTTCAAAGAATATCACAGGAAAATTTCAAAGAACATCATTTCTAAATATGTCATAGTAAGATAGCTGCAAGCCAAAGAAAAAGAACATTTTTAAAGCAGCCGGAGGAAAAAAGACATAATAATATCAAAAGGACAATAGTCCGATATCTTCTCAAAATCCAATAACAATATCTTTATACTGCTGTAGGAGGATAAATGGCTACCAAATATAACTTTCAGAAATGGAGATAAAATACACTATTGTCATGCGAGCACGGAGAGACTTCTTCAGCAGCAAACCTATTAAATACCAAACATGCAGAAAGTTCTTCAGGCCTGAAGGAAATGATTATGCAGGAAAATGTGAGACTGCAGGAAGAAAAGCATAGTGAAAAAAAAGAGTAAGAATGTACGACTGACTTTTAAAAACAGTGGCAGTAAATCTTACACTGTGTAAATAACAAGGAGAATGCAAAAAAAAAGAGCAAGTGTGCCACAGAAACAGACTCAGCCAGACTCTGTTTTACTAGAGAACAAAGTGTAGTTCTGACAGGGTTTCTGCAAGGGAAATCTGCTGAGCAGACATGACCAGGCCCCTGCTCCACCACCACGCTTAGTTGCTGACCCCAGGCTGCCCCACCAATAGCATGACTCAGACCTGAAAGCTGAATTTAACAGGTAGAGCTGTGTTCCTTTATGAAGGAACTATAGATCTCTAAGGAACCCAGATATAAAAACTCTAAACACCACATTGGCTAATCAAATGCAGATGTATATTTTAAAAAGGTAAGCTGTCATAGCCATGTAGGATTTATTCTAGGAATGCAGGGCCACTTAAAATTTGAAAATTAATGTAATTCACCAAATTAATGGGGGAAGGGAGAGGGGAAAAAACCACACGATCATCTTGCTAGAGCAGAAACAGCATTTGACAAAATTCAGTGCTAACCATGATAAGAACTTTTAGCAAACAAGGATTAGAAGGAAACTTTCTTAATCTGACAGTTTCTACCAAAAAACGAGCAAACGAAACTACAGAAAGCATCATACCTAATTACCAAAGGCTTTTCCTCAGATGGAGAAAGAGGCAAGAAGGCCAACTCTCCAACACTGTTGTATTCAACATGGTATTGGAGGTTCTAGCTTGTGAGGCAAGAAAAAGAATAAAGGTATAAGTACTGAAAGGACAAAATAATAGTCATTGGTCACAGATGACATGATTTTTGTACACAGGAAATCCAAAAGATACATGGACAAACTACTAATTAATGAATAAACAATTAATTTGTTAACTTAGCAAGATCACTGGATGCAAAGCCACTATTTAAAAAAAAAAACAAAACTGCACTCCGATGTATAAGTAACAAATCTGTATAAAAATAAAAAATTATACAATTTACAGTAGGAATAAGTCTCATAAAAATGCTCAAGACTTCTGTACTCAAAAGTATAAAAAAATATACTTTTTGGGCACAGTGGCTCAAACCTATAATCCCAGCTACTCAGGAGGCTAATGTGGAAAGACTGCTTGAGCCCAGAAGTTCAAGACCACCCTGGGCATCATAGCAAGACAAAAAAAAAAAAACAATATGAAAATATTACTGAGAGAAATAAAGATAAGCCTTTAAAAAGGGAAAAATAATACACGGCCATAAAATGGAAGATTTCATAATTGTAACATAGGTTTAGTATTCCTTATCTAAAATGGTTAGAAACAGAAGTGTTTCAAATTGTGAATTTTTTCGGGTTCTGGAATATTTGCACTATATGTACTTACTAGTTGAGCACCCCAAAGCTCCAATGAGCATTTCTTTTGGGCATCATATCTGTTGTATTCAAGAAGTTCCTAATTTTAGATTTTAGGATTTGGGATGCTTAACCTGTGATATCAAATCTCTTCAAATTGAACTACAGATTCAAGGCAATGCTAATCAATATTCCAGTAGGAATGTTGATGGAAACTGACAAGTTGATTGTGAAGTGTACTTGAAAATGCAAAGGGCCAAGCGTAGTTGAGGCAACCCTGAGGGACAATCACAGAGCTGAGGATCAGCCAGCTGCAGCAGCGCAGAGCATATAGACAACAAACCGAGGAAAACAAAGGAGCTCAGGAACAGACCTACAGGAACATTTCTGACTGGATATATGACTCTGGGGAAAGGACTGCCTTTTCAGTAGACAATACTGAGTCAGATATCCACAAGAAAGAAAATGACTCTGACTTTACACCAGACACAAAATTAAATTCTAGATGGATTATAACACCTGTGAGTAAAAGTTTTTAGAAGAATATGTAGGAGTTTTCTTTCTTTTTTTTTTTTTTTTTTTTGTAGAGACAGAGTCTCACTGTACCGCCCTCGGGTAGAGTGCCGTGGCGTCACACAGCTCACAGCAACCTCTTAACTCTTGGGCTTACGCGATTCTCTTGCCTCAGCCTCCGGAGCAGCTGGGACTACAGGCGCCCGCCACAACGCCCGGCTATTTTTTGGTTGCAGTTTGGCCGGGGCTGGGTTTGAACCCGCCACCCTCGGCATATGGGGCTGGCGCCCTACTCACTGAGCCACAGGCGCCGCCCTTCTTTCTTTTTTTTTGAGACAGAGTCTTACTCTGTCACCCTGGGTAGAGTGCCGTGGTGTCATAGCTCACAGCAACCCAAAACTCTTGGGGCTCAAGTGATCCTCTTGCCTCAGCCTTCCAAGTAGCTGGGACTACAGGTGCCCACTACAAAGCCAGGCTATTTTTTAAAGACGAGATTTCACTCTTGCTCAGGCTGATCTTGAAATCCTGAGCTCAAGTGATCCACCCTCCTTGGCCTCCCAAAATGTTAGGATTACAGGCATGAGCCACCGTGCCCTGCCTGGAGGCTTTCTTTCTGACCTCAAGTTTGGCAAAGAGTTTCTAAACTGGACAAAATTAACCACAATAAAGGGGGAAAAAACAGATAAGTTAGACTATATTAAAACTTTTCAATCACCAAAAACCACAATGAAAGTGTTAAAAGGCAACCCAAATAGTGAGAGGATATTTGCAAAACATGTATCTAACAAAAGATATGTATCTGAAATATACAAAGAAATAAGAAAGTGTTAGCAAGCAAATAGAAAAATCAGGCAAAGATTTGAAAAGTTTATAAAAGAGGATATTCGAATAGCCAATAATCATATGAAAAGCATCATCAGGCAAATGCAAATTAGAACTAAAACCTGACACGCCAACAAAAATGAAATAAGCAGGTATCAAGAGCTAGTGAGGACACAGAACTGAAACTGTGCACTGCTGATGGAGTGGAAACTGCTGCAGCCCCACTGGAAAACCATCTTGCACCACGTCCCAAAGCTGAACAATTACACTTCTCTGTTTATACCCAGCACAAATTCCTGCATGTGCTTACCAAAGACTCACATCAGAATGTTCAAAACCACACTATACACAATGGCCCCAAAGTGGAACGATCCACATGTCCATCTACTGGAGAGTGCATAAATAACTAGCATCTAAATAAAATAATATTCATCAATAAGAATAAATTAACTATAACTCCATACAACAATGGAGGAGTGCACGTGCTGAGTAAATGGATAGAAGTGCAAAAAAATCCATTTTTATATAATCCTGTTTGCACAAAATGTAAAAACAGATAAAGCCAGTGGTGTGAAGTAGTTAGGACAACGGTTATCCTTGGGTGTGGGAGGACGTCAGTGCTGGAAGGAGCATGAGATGAGGGGCCTGGGGATATAGGAAGACTTGTGCTCCAAGTGCTGCTTATTATAGGAACATGACACTCTGTGAGACACACCAAGCTGTACCCACACTTACAATTTGTATTACATAAAAACATAATATGGAACCAAAAGTTGCCAGATACAAAAACATATATAACTGCATGATTCCATTTATACCAGTTCAAAATAAGATAAAACTAAAGTACATTGTTCAGAATACATTTACAAAAGGTTCAAAACACTCAAAACCAAAGTGGTGGTGGTCACCATCAGTCAGCTAGTGAGGGAGAGGCACCAGGAGTGAGGTGATACTCTACTTATTTGCCAGCTGCATTGATTTCTTAGGAATTTGTTTTATGGCATTTTAAAAGATACCTGCATACACTGTAAAATATGTGTCATATGTCACAGCTAAGCCCACGGCACAATCACACTCTGCTAACACTTGCCATAGGTCAGAGTGCAGGTGGCCTTTCCAGTTGCATCCAAGGCAGTCAGACAAGGGGCTTTCGGTTGTGTTGTGCCCCACCGCTGCAAGGCAGCCAGCAGTGACGGAGCCCAGGGAGTTCCCACAGCCAGAGGCTCCCCTTTCAGCATAACCATCTGATTTCCTTCAGGCTTTGGCTGATTCGGATCTGGCTGCTGAACTACAAGAAAATCAAAATTTAAAAATCAACATTTCAGAGTACCATGCATACAATCTGTTTTTAAGCATTCATATTTTATCATTTTGTTTTCTAATTCCAACTATGAATAGCTTATAAAAAATGTGTTCAGTTTTTTTTTTAATCTTATCACAATCATAGACCAATTAACCAAAGGACTAAAGTCATGGATAACGATAGTTTTGAAATAAAGTTAAAAACAACTCATGGGGGTGAGCGCCTGAGGCTCAGTGAGTAGGTTGCCAGCCCCATATACTGAGGGTGGTGGGTGCCTGTGGTCCCAGCTACTTGGCAGGCTGAGGTAAGAGAATTGCCTAAGCTCAAGAGCTAGAGTTTGCTCTGAGCTGTGACGTCATAGTACTCTACTGAGGGTAACAAAGAGACTGTCTCTTAAAAAAAAACAACACATCTGCTTGGGAGGCTGAGGCAGGAGAATCGCGGAAGCCCAAGAGCTAGAGGTTGCTGTGAGTCCTGTGTACATCATGGCACTCTACTGAAGGCGGTAAGGTGAGACTCTGCCTCTACAGAAAAAAAAAAAAAAAAAAAAAACAACACATGGCTGGGCACGGTGGCTCACACCTGTAATCCTAGCACCCTGGGAGGCTAAGGCAAGAGGATCCCTTGAGTTCAGGAATTCAAGACCAGCCTCAGCAAGAGTAAGACCACATCTCTACTAAAAACAGAAAAATTAGCTGGGTCAATGTTGTGGTGGGCGCCTGTAGTCCCAGCTACTCAGAAGGCTGAAGCAAGAGGATCACTTAAGCTCAAGAGTTTGAGGCTGCTATAAGCTATGACGCCACGGCACTCTACCCAGGGTGACAGAGTGAGACTGCCTCAAAAAACAAAAATCTCCAAAAACCCACCATCCTGGTAACTGCAGCCTCACTTAGTAACAGTGTCCACTCTCCCCCTCCCCTTCTTTGGTTTGGACAATGGCACCTTTAATGCCTACAACCAGCACAGCAGTGGCCAACAGCAGGCTCAAACAGCCAGGGGATAGGACCTGGTGACCTGCTCTTATGGGATCAAAGTGAGCAGAACTGCTTCCATGTAGACATCAGCATAACCGTCACCATGTTCAAAGGAAAAAGAGTAAATACTATTTGCAGTAGTTATACAACTAAAATAGGCCCAAGCACTAAGAGAGACATCTCTAAGAAGCATTGACACCATTGAACTCTGAATTAGAAGGGCACTGTCCATTTATAGAAGGGAAACAATGTCCTAAAGGCCATGTCTAGTCCCCTGGTATGGAGGAGCCCTAGGCCAACCTGCTGCAGAGACACTGCCTGCACCAGAGGCAGGGCTGAGCTGGGCCATGTGGGACCCTAGGGTTCTACAAACCCACTCGCATGCTATGCTGGCCTCATGTTTGGTTTACACTTCCTTCCGCTTCTTTGAGGTTTTCTCTTTAAAAAATAAACCTATATTCTTTCTTTCTAACTATACATTTCATTTATAAATGCAAGGCTAAAATTTTGAAAAGGGGCCAAATTGATGCTGAAAATTGAATACTTTAAAACCATGAGAACACAAGAATTTTAGGTTTAAAGCTTAAATAAAAACTTAAATATGTAACTGAGAAGTACTTTTACAATAGTATTTTCATGAAATACTAACCACTGGACTAGATGCACAGCAAAATGCTAAACCACTTTAACATGAGCACCAAATTTTCTACCTGCTCAAATAAAGGAAGCAGTCACGTGTGATTCTAAATTCACCACCATGCAGAGTGACCACAGAGTCTGGAAAGAGAATATTACTTCATTGCATGACAGACACCATGATAGCAAGGATCCATGCATGACGCACATCTGCCTGTGTTTCCAGATTTCTAGGCCATTCTTTTCATACAAACACAAAAGCTCAAAGCCAGACTACTCTTACCTTCCAACAGCTCCTCAAAATCATCCACAAAGAACTCCTTCAGAGGGGGGCGCTTTGGCCTCTTCAGGGTGTTCAGAAGCTGCTGGATCTTGGAGGACACTCTGCTGTTCACAGGGACACCTGTCATATGAAGGACAGAGGCACAGGAACACTCACTGAAGAAGTGGAGATGGGCACAAGGTCCGAGGACAGATCACATGAGTGCATCGGAATTCACAAACCCAGCCAGGTGCTGGGTCCATCGCATGGCAATTTTGCTATTAATTCATTTAACAGCATTTACTGCTGACCTCTACAAAACAGAATTTGTTCTAAGGTAGTAGCTATTAAAGTGGTCCAGGGACCCCAAGGGGTGCCCAATGCCCTTTCATGGGGAATCCTGGGGTCAAGACTACCCTGTGATAATGCTTACAAGGGGTCTGCCTCCTTCCAGATGCTTGTGTCATGCTCACCAGAAGTGAGACTAGCAAAAATAAAAAATAAGCAAATTCCTTTCACTAAATGTTTGCTGTTTTGAAAATTGTTTTAGAAGTATGCATAAGTATAGGCTATTTATGTTAACAAGTAATGAGCTGTTACTGTTATTACTTATTATTATTTTTTTTTAGAGAGACAAAGTCTCCACTTTACCACCCTCGGTAGAGTGCCGTGGCATCACACCACGGCTCACAGCAACCTCCAGCTCTTGGGCTTAGGGATTCTCTTGCCTCAGCCTCCCAAGCAGCTGGGACTACAGGCACTTGCCATAACACCCAGCTATTTTTCTGAATTTTACAGCTATTGGATCATTCTTGCCAGAACCAATCTTTACTGAGATTGCCCCAAAATAATTTTCTACCTCTATTTGGATTTATCAGCAAGCATTGGTACTCTTATCTGTCTTAGTATTCTTATCTATATATCTGTCTAGAGGGACTTGTAGCTTGTTATTTAATGTACAAAATTGTCCTAGACTTAGCCAGTGGATGCTCTTGCAGGATGACACATGACATACTCCCTGCCTCATACTGTTTTCAAAGCACTGCCTGACATCTGTCATAAGAAAATGCTTCGGAGTTATTATTATTTTTTTTTTGTAGAGACGGAGTTTCACTTTATTGCCCTCGGTAGAGTGCCGTGGCGTCACACAGCTCACAGCAACCCCCAACTCCTGGGCTTAGGTGATTCTCCTGCCTCAGCCTCCTGAGTAGCTGGGACTACAGGCGCCTGCCATAACACCCGGCTATTTTTTTGTTGCAGTTTGGCCGGGGCCGGGTTTGAACCCGCCACCCTCGGTATATGGGGCTGGCGCCCTGCTCACTGAGCCACAGGCGTGCTGCCCCAGTCCTAGAATCTGCCATTTCTCTAAGGAGCTCTGGTTCTTCTTAAAGACCAAGGTGCAGGCACTATGCATACTCATGGCTACTGTAATGTCTTGGCTTTGTTTAGCAGATAGAACTAAAAAGTACACACGTATATATACATGCGTGCACTCACATATATACATACACTTCTACCTACGTAACATATGTGCATAACAGCCATAAACAGATACATGTTTGTGTCTCAGAAAGCACAGTCTATAACAATACTTCCAAAACCCAATCTGCCCCAGGGTCCTCCTTGCCATTCCCCCTCACGTCTGGATGTCCCCTGGTTCCCCCCAACATCAATTTTCCCCCTAAGGAATTAAGCTATTTTGCATTCCTACCAATAATGTCTATTTCTCTAATTATGAAAAGAGTTGAAGATTATATTTAAGAGCTTCCTTTACATATCTTTTTGTGATCTGTCAGTTCTTTTTTTTTGAACCTATACTGGACTTGGCAAAAAAATTTTTAAGGGCTAGATGATAAATATTTTCATCTTATAGGCCACACAATGTGTCACAACCACTCAACCACAGCCTCTGCAGCCTAAAGCAGCCACAGATGATACATGAAAGGATGACATGGGTGTGTTCCAACGAAACTTTATTTACAAAAACAAACAGCCAGTCCAAGTCCAGTTTGCTGACCCTGATCCATATGAGTTGGGGGTATATTCCCCTTGATTTTTAAAAGTTCTTTTGTAAGAGAAATATTAGATCTTTATCCATTGCATATGTTGTACATATTTTCTCCTAGTTCATCAAATCTTCTTTTTGCTTTCCTTATAGTATTATTTTACCATGTAAAAGACTGTTTTGTAGTTTTGTATCAATCACATCAATCAAATTCATCTATTATGACCTACAGAATTTGGGTCATATTTTAAAAGTTTTTAATCTATTACCAGGTTAAAGTAAAATTCACCAACTTTTTCCTTTTATTTGTCATTTCTTATACTTAAATATCTGATTCATTTGGAGTTTTTCCTTGTCAACAGTATAAGAAAAGAATGTACTTTTAACTTTTTCTGAAAAGCTTCCCAGTGGTCCCACTAACATTTATTAAAAGACCATCTTTGCCACAGTGAGACAGAGGTATTATAATATCATTTGAAGGCTTGCAGTGATGGGATGACAGCCCATATTGCAACCACTAAAAAATCTGGAGATAAATAGAATGACAATGCAGAAGAAATTTAATGAAACCAAAAGAAGGCAGAAAAAGTGGGAAAGTTAAAGAAATTAACAAAAGGGTAAAATAAAAAACAATATATATTTTTTAGAAGTGAGAGTGGGAGACAGAGAAAACAAACATGACAGGGTCACAGATAAAAACCCAACAATACTGCTAGTAACACTAACTATAAATGGTTCAAACATTCTAATGAAAAGGAGATTGCTTAAATAAAAAATCAAGAATGAAAAAATGCTAAACATAAGAAACATTTTTAATTATAAAAATGTTAAAGATTTCAGAACAAGAAATATCACCAAGAAGTATTCCCTAACAATGAAAGAGTCAATTTATTAAGACATAATCTTAAATAGGCGTAAGGCTCATAACAGAACTTCAAAACACACAAAACAAAAACTGATAGATCTAAATGAACAAACCAGCAAGTGTAGACAAGATCAGTACACTGAGGACAGACTGACAAGCACACAATTAGCGTTAGAGGTTCAACACTCCTCTCTTAGCAAGTTATAGAACACGTAGACAGAAAATCAGTAAGGATAGAGAAGACGCAAACTAAGGGGTCAACCAAATAGATATGAATCACTTATTTTACAAAATCTACCCCCTAAACAATAGAATAAACATTATTTTCAAGTAGGAACACTCACCAAAATAGACCACGTGCTGGGCCATTCAAAAGTTTTTTTTTTTTTTTTGTGGTTTTTGGCCAGGGCTGGGTTTGAACCCGCCACCTCCGGCATATGGGACCGGCGCCCTACTCCTTGAGCCACAGGCGCCGCCCCATTCAAAAGTTTTAATAAACCTAAAAGAGGTTAAATTATATAACAGAAATATACCTGAATATTAGGCGGCACCTGTGGCTCAGTGAGCAGGGCGCCGGCCCCATATACCGAGGGTGGCAGGTTCAAACCCAGCCCCGGCCAAACTGCAACAAAAAAATAGCCAGACGTTGTGGCGGGCGCCTATAGTCCCAGCTACTAGGGAGGCTGAGGCAGGAGAATCGCCTAAGCCCAGGAGTTGGAGGTTTCTGTGAGCTGTGTGACACCACGGCACTCTACTGAGGGCAATAAAGTGAAACTCTGTCTCTACAAAAAAAAAAAAAAAAATTAAAAAAAAAAAAGAAGAAATATACCTGAATATTTAGAAATCTGTTGAAAGTAAATAATACACTTCCTAAAAAAGATGGGTTAAAATTGAAAGCATAGCATAAAGACTGAATGTTAAAAATAAAAAGGCAACATATTAAAATATGTGGAATGAAGTTAAAATTGGAACTTAGAAAGATGTTTAAAGTTTCAAATACTTATATTAGGAAACAAGAAAGATAGACTCAATGATCTAAGAGTCACCTTAAGAAACTAGAAAAAGTGCCACACGCACAGTGGCAAAAGGATCACTTAAGCCCAGGAGTGTGAGGCTGCAGTGCGCTGGGATCACGCTACTGTGCTCTAGCAACCCTATCTGTTAAAAAAAAAAAAAATGCAACCCTATCTGTTAAAAAAAAAAAAAATCAGTGTATAACCTAGAGATGAAATGGACAAATTCTTAGAAACACAAAACACACCAAGACTAAGACACAAAGAAATAGAAAATGTGAGTAGACCTATGGCTAAGAAGGAAACTAAACCAGTAATAAAAAATCTCCCAAGATGGGCGGTGCCTGTGGCTCAGTCCGTAAGGCGCTGGCCCCATATACCGAGGATGGTGGGTTCAAACCCAGCCCCGGCCAAACTGCAACCAAAAAATAGCCGGGCATTGTGGCGGGCGCCTGTAGTCCCAGCTACTCGGGAGGCTGAGGCAAGAGAATCGCTTAAGCCCAGGAGTTGGAGGTTGCTGTGAGCTGTGTGATGCCACAACACTCTACCGAGGGCCATAAAGTAAGACTCTGTCTCTACAAAAAAAAAAAAAAAAAAAATCTCCCAAGAAAAAAAAAGCCCTGGGCTTGATGGCTTTATGGGTGAATTCTGCTAAACATTTAAAGAAAAACTAACACCAACCCTCAAACTTTTCCAAAAATTGAAAAGGATGGAACATGTCTAAACTCATTCTATGAGGACAATATTCCTCTGCTACCAAAGCCAGACAAAGACATTAAAGAAAACTACAGACCAATAATCCCTATGAATTATGATGCAAAATCCTCCAAAAATACTAGCAAACTTAATTCAACACCACATTAAAAAAAGATTGCAGGGCGGCACCTGTGGCTCAAAGGAGTAGGGTGCCAGCCCCATATGCCAGAGGTGGTGGGTTCAAATCCAGCCCCAGCCAAAAACAAACAAACAAAGATTACACAACATGACCAAGTGGAATTTATTCTGGAATGAAAGAACGGTTCACCATTTGAAAATTAATCAATATATTACCTCAACATTAATAGAATCAAAGGGGGAAAAAGCACATATGATCATCTCAATAGAAGTAGAAAAAAATCTGACAAAATTCAACACACTTTCGTGATTAAAAAATACTCAATAAATAAGAAATAAAAGTCATATATGAAAAACCCAGAGCAAATACAATACTCAGTGGTAAAAGCAGAGAGCTCTTCCTCTAAGATCAGGAATAAGCCAATGATGCCTGCTTTGCCACTTCTATTCAACACAGTAACACAAGTCCTAGCTGGAGCTTTTAGGGTGAGAACAAAATAAAGGGCATCCAATTTGAATGGAAGAAGTAAAATTATCTGTTTGCAGATGATAATGATCTTATACATAGAAAACCCTAAAGATTTCACAAAAAACCTGTTAGAACTAATAAATTCAACAAATAAGATACACAGTCATCAGTCAAAAATTAGTTGCATCTCTAGATACCAACAGCCCATCTTAAAAGGAAATTATACAAAGTGTTTCATTTACAATAGCATCAAAATAAATGACTCAACCAAGGAGGTGAAAGACTTGTACAACTGACAACTACAAAACATTGCTAGAAGAAAGTAAAGACATAAATGGATATACATCCATTTCATGGATTAGAAGTCGTAATAGTATTAGGATGCCACTATTACTTAAAGTCATCTATATATTTAATGTAATCCCTATCAAAATCCCAATGATGTCTTTTGCAATATAGAAAAACTCAACCTAAAATTCATGTGTAATATCAAGGAACCCTAAATAGTAAATAAATAAATAAATAAATAAACAAATAAATAAAAATCTTGAAAAAAAAACAAAGTTGGAGGACTCCTTCCTGATTTCACAAAACTATAGTAATCAAAAAAGTGTAGAGCTGGGCAAAGTGACTGAGACAGGGTGATTATTTAAGGCCAGGAGTTCAAGACCAACCAGGGCTACAAAGAGAGACCTCTCTCTAAAAAAATAAATAAAAATTATCCAGGTATGGTGGCACATGCCTATAGTCCCAGCTGCTTGGAAGGCTGAGGTGGGAGGGTCACTTGAGTCCAGGAGCTCAAGGCTGCAGAATGAGACCCTGTCTCTTAAAAAAAGAAAACAAAAAACAGTTGTGGCTCTGGCATAAAGACAGACATACAAACCCATGGAACAGAATAGAGAATCCAGAAATAAACCCTTGCCTATATGGTCAAGTGATTTTGGACAAGGGTGTCAAGACTATTCAATGGGGAAGAGATGGTCTTTTCAACAAATGGTGCTAGGAAAACACGATACCGACTTAAAGAATGAAGCTGGACCCTTACCTCACACAATATACAAAAATCGAATGAATAACAGAGCTAAATATAAAACCTAACACTACAGAACTCTTTTTCTTTTCTTTTCTTTTTTTTGCAGAGACAGAGTCTCACTTTACCGCCTTTGGTAGAGTGCCATGATGTCACAGGACTCACAGCAACCTCTAGCTCCTGGGCTTCCACGATTCTCCTGCCTCAGCCTCCTGAGCAGCTGGGACTACAGGCACCTGCCACAACGCCCGGCTATTTTTTGGTTGCAGTTCAGCCGGGGCTGGGTTTGAACCCGCCACACTCGGTATATGAGGCTGGCACCCTACTCACTGAGCCACAGGCGCCCCCCCACTACAGAACTCTTAAAAGAAAACATGGGATGAAAGCTTCATGACATTTGATTTGGCAGAGATTTCTTAACAAAGGTAACAAAGAAAAAATAGACCCATTAGAGTTCATGGAAATTTTTCAATTTTGTACACCAAAAGACACTATCAACAGAGGAAAAAGGCAACTCACAGAATGGGGGAAAATATTTAAAAATCATGTATCTGAAAAGAGATTAATACACAGAATCTATAGAGAATTCCTAAAGCTCAATAACAACAAAAAATTAAACCACCCAATTCCAAAACTGGCAAAGGAATTGAATAGACAATTGTCTGAAGAAGATATACAAATGGCCAATAAGCATATGAAAAGATGCTTAGCATTATTAATCATTAGAAAAATCCAAATCAAAACAAGATGTCATCCCCCCACCCATTAGGATGGCTACTATCAAAAAACCAGAAACTAACAAGTGTCAGTGAGGATGTAGAGAAAGCAGAACCCTTGTATACTGGTACTGGAAATTTACTGTGAAAGCAGTAGGTGATTCCTCAAAACATGAAAAACAGAGGATAACAGCCTGTAATCCTAGCACTCTGGGAGGCCAAAGAGGGTGGATTGCTTGACCTCATGAGTTCAAGACTAGTCTGAGCAAGAGTGAGACCCTGTCTCTAGTAAAAATGAAAACCAAGGCAAGAGGAGTGTTTGAGCCCAACAGTTTAAGGTTACTGTGAGTTATGACACCATGGCACTCTACCAAGGGCAACAAAGTAAGACTCTCTCTCAAAAACAAAAACAAAATATGTAACCAAACATATGTGTTCCTATAAGATTCTGAAATAACAACAACAAAAAAAAAAAACCCAAAAAACAGAATTATCATATGATCTAGCAGTTCCACTTACAGGCATATGCCCAAAGAACTGAAAGCAGAGTCTTAAATCACTATCATCACTACCCCAGATATCCATCAACAGAAGAATAAGCAAAATGTGGTATATAAACACCGGAACATTATTCAGCACTAAAAAAGAAGGAAATTCTGGTATATGCTAGATGATCCTTGAGGACATTATGTTAAGTGAAATAAGCCTGTTATAAAAACAGAAATCCTGTATGATTCTACTTATATGAGGCATTCTAAGCAGTCAAAAATCACAGAGACAGAAAGTAGATGGTTCTTGCCAAATGCTGAAAGGAAAGAGAAATGGTGAGTTAGTTTTATGCATATAGAGCTTCAGTTTTACAAGACCAAAAGTGTTGTGGAGCTGGACGGTGGTAACAACTGTACAACATTAGGAATACACTTAATACAACTGAACTGTATACTGAAACACAGTTAAGATGCTGAATTTTAAGTTATGTGTATTCTAACACAACAAAAAAAATTGGAGAAAAACCTCAATCAACATACACTAGACCCTCTGTAAAGTTGACCAGACACAGGACTGTTAACAATGTGGTCAACATACAGAGGTGGTCCATATAAGGAAACTTCCATTGAGTACATGTGGTATATGTTCGGTCTATGAAAAATTAGATCAGCTTACAAGGTGGTCCAGGTAGGGAGGTAGTCAGCTATGGAGGTTCTACTGTATTTATAACCTTTCTAACTTCTTCATTTAGAACTGCCTTATTAAAGCCTTTATTCATTGTATGCTTATTCTTTCTAGATCTTTAATATTAATCCTTTTCAAGTTACATGATTTTCAAATGTGTACTCTTCTGTGTAAAATAGAACTTCTGTAAATTGGCCACCCAAGGGACTGTTAACAAACTTGTCAACATGAGGACCTAAAGCCTGCTGTACTGACATACATACATGGTGCATGTCCAGTCCATGAAAATTAGGTCAACTTGAGAAAGTGGTCAACATAAGGAGGTGGCAGACTGTGGAGGTATTAGTGTAACTCAGTATTTGGAAAAACTATAAAAGAAAAGCTATGTGATCATTTCATCAGGTCAAAGAAATCATTTGATGAAAAACATGATAAAAAAACTTTCAAGAAGGTCTTTGGCTGGGTGCGGTGGTTCACACCTATAATCCCAGCACTTTGGGAGGCCGAGGTGGGTAGATCGCCCGAGCTCATGAGTTTGAGACCAGCCTAAGCTACAGCAAGACCCCGTCTCTAAAAATAGCTGGGCACTGTGGTGGGTACCTGTAGTCCCAGCTATTCAGGAGGCAGAGGCAAGATAATCGCTTGAGCCCAAGAGTTAGAGGTTGCTGTGAGCTATGATGCCAGGGCACTCTCTCTACCAGGGATGAAAAAGTGAGACTCTGTCTCAAAAAAAAAAAAAAAATTTTTTTTTTTTTTTTTTTTTCAGGAAAATAAAAGAAAAAAAGGGGGGCTAGGTGTGGCCCATAATCCCAGCACTTTGGGAGGCCAAGATAGGAAGATTGCTTGAGGCCAAGAGTTCAAGACCAGCCTAGCCTGCCTCTACAAAAACTTTAAAAATCAGCTGGTCTAGCGGTGCACACCTGTAGTCCTGGCTACTCAGAAGGCTGAGGTAGGAGATTACTTGAGCCCAGAAATTTGAAGATGATGCCACTGCACTCCAGACTGGGCAATACAGTGAGACTCTGTCTCTGAGGGAAAAACCAAACAAGGGAAATTTCTCAATTCCTGATGAAAGACATCTATCAAAAAGTTATACCTAAGATCACAATTGAGAAATGAAAAAATGGCAGGGCTCACGCCTATAACCCTAGGACTCTGGGAAGCAGAAGCAGGAGGATTGCTTGAGCTCAGGAGTCTGAGGTCAGCTTGAGCCAAGAGTGAGACTCTACTTCTACTAAAAATAGAAAAACTAGCTGGGCATGGTAGCAGGCACCTGTAGTCCCAGCTACTGGAGAGGCTGAGGCAGGAGGATAACTTGAACTCAAGAGTTTGAGGTTGTTGTGAGCTACCCCACCAGCACCCCACCCAGACTCTGTCTTGAAAAAAATTGAAAGAGAGAGAGAGAGAGAAAGAAAGAAAAAATAAGCGCTTTCCTCCTAAGATTGGAAACAAGACAAGGATATCCACTCTCAACAGCTACTCATTTTCCCACTACATTGTAGATTTAAACTCCTTCTGCATCCAATCTAAATTTGGAAGTTTTTTCCCTCCCTATGCAATTTATTTACCATTTGACCAATTCCAGAAGTATTTCCAATTATTTATCTACATAATGCTTTCTATAATAACATTAGCTGCCATGCTGGTTTCCATTTACCTGCAATGGTTGATTAAAACTGGCTTAGGTTTGTAAGTGGAAGGTATGTTCAGTACCTGAAGAGAGACTCTGTGCTCTGCTGTCTCAAAAGGAGAGAGAGAGGTATGCTCACCATCTGCCGTCTGCAGGATGCTCCCATCACATCCCTGAGGAACACCTCTCACAGCAGCCACCTGTGGACGTTCACGGTACGAATGCTCCACCAGGCCCGTAGTGACGTCAGGAGGGGCAGAGTGCAGATCTGTTTGGAAACACCAAAATAAAGTGGCCGTAAGTCACACAAGTATTAAGCTGCATATAAACCCCATGAGTTTATATTTCTACTAGCTAAGCTCTAAGCAGGGAGTATGCACTCCAATTAACTATTTTCCTGGGTGGCCCAAGGCACACTGGCACCCTGTGATTTCCAGACATGTGGTGTGGAGGTCTGCATGCACAGTGACTTGTCACCTGGATCTTGCCCGAGCACCAGATCTAGCACAGACACAGGCACAGGCACAGAGGAAACCACAGCAGCCTGAGGAGAGTACAGTTCAGAAATTCCACTCAAGGAAGTAGAAGCAAATTTGAAATCAGTCCTCATTGGAACATTTTTTTGTTACATTATGAAAAAATAGGCAGACTTCCAATCCCCCCAAAAGTATGTTGGTCCTAAAGAATAGGTCCTAAAGAATAAAACTACAAAATCAAAATTAAAACTGTCTCCACTGCCAGTTAAAAGGTAATCTGTAAAACCAAGAGACCACAATCAAAATTCTTACAGTATATTAGCGTAACATTGAGGTTAGTGTGACATCAGGTACAGAACATGTTTAAAAGTCATTTGTCCGGGCGGCGCCTGTGGCTCAGTGAGTACGGCGCCGGTCCCATGTGCCGAGGGTGGCGGGTTCAAACCCAGCCCCGGCCAAACTGCAACAAAAAAATAGCCGGGCGTTGTTGCGGGCGCCTGCAGTCCCAGCTGCTCGGGAGGCTGAGGCAGGAGAATCACGTAAGCCCAAGAGTTAGAGGTTGCTGTGAGCCGTGTGAGGCCACGGCACTCTACCCGAGGGTGGTACAGTGAGACTCTGTCTCTACAAAAAAAAAAAAAAAAGTCATTTGTCCAGCATCTGCATGGGCACTTTCATGTTTAATGTTCATGGTACAGCACACTGATCTCTTCAGAATGCAGGCCAGCAGTCAGTAGCTGCAGGATTTTTGTTATAACTAGGTCAACCACTAGCAGAGGCACACATCTTACGCCTAGTAAGAAATTGTGTCCACCATGACATGGAGCTCACAGACACCCACAGGAACCAACACTAACCTGCGTTGGTGGACACTGGTGAACTGTTTAGTATTTTATTGGATATGCCTGCCAGTCCCACTGTGGCACTTGAACACCTTAAATGTTCAATTCTGATCGCCTATCATCTCATGATACGATGCAAAGTAAGAATTTTTTAGATATGTAGAAAGATGAAGTTAGCTACATGGAAACAAACACAATAAACTCTATTTATGTAGGAGAATGCACTTTTCAGAAAATCTAAAACTTTAATGACAGTTTCACAATGCTTGAAAAAGTCTGATGCTGACCAGATCAGCCTTTTAAAGTACATCCCAGGAGGTTCTTTAATTTTTTTAAAAAGCAGTTTTCTTCATCTTCCAAAAACAATAAATGGAAAAGCAGGAATACAGGGTAACTTACACATGACAAAGTAGTTTAAAAAATAGCTACATAAAAATGAACATAAACTATCAAAATAAAAATTAGCTACCATAAACAAAACTATCACTTTTTTTTTTTTTTTTTTGTAGAGACAGAGTCTCACTATACCGCCCTCAGGTAGAGTGCCATGGCGTAACACGGCTCACAGCAACCTCTAACTCCTGGGCTTACGCCATTCTCTTGCCTCGGCCTCCCGAGTAGCTGGGACTACAGGCGCCCGCCACAACGCCCGGCTATTTTTTTGTTGCAGTTTGGCCGGGGCTGGGTTTGAACCCGCCACCCTCGGCATATGGGGCCGGCACCCTACTCACTGAGCCACAGGCGCCGCCTCAAAACTATCACTTTTAAATACAGGTATTTATAATTACGTCAAAATATTTTACATAGTGGATTTCCTTGACCCAAAACTAAAAGTATTACCCAAAGATATTTGCACCAGAATGTTTACTGCAGCCGAATTCATAATTGCTAAGTCATGGAAGAAGCCCAAGTGCCCATCGACCCACGAATGGATTAATAAATTGTGGTATATGTACACCATGGAATATTACGCAGCCTTAAAGAAAGATGGAGACTTTACTTCTTTCATGTTTACATGGATGGAGCTGGAACATATTCTTCTTAGCAAAGTATCACAAGAATAGAAGAAAAAGTATCCAATGTACTCAGCCCTACTATGAAACTAATTTATAGCTTTCATATGAAAGCTATAACTGAATTATAGCCCAAGAATATGAGGAATGGGGAAAGGTGAAAGGGAGGGGAGGGGAGGGGGGAGGATGGATGGAGAGTAATTGGTGGGACCAGACCTATGGTGCATCTTACAAGGGTACATGTGAAATTTACTAAATGTAGAATATAAATGTCTCAACACAATAACTAAGAAAATACCATGAAGGGTATGTTAACCAGTTTGATGAAAATATTTCAAATTGTATATAAAACCAGCACATTGTACCCCATGATTGCATTAATGTACACAGCTATGATTTAATAAAAAATAATAATAATTAGAAATAAATAAATGAAAGTATTCCTCAAATTTTTTTACTTAAAATATTTTTCCTTTTGGCTTGGAGCCCTTAGCACAGTGGTTACAGTGCCAGCCACATGTACCAAGGCTGGCAAGTTTGAACCCGGTCCAGGCAAGCTAAAGAACAATGACAACTGCAACAACAAAAAAAATAGCCGTGAGTTGTGGAGGGCACTTACAGTCCCAGTTACTTGGGAGGCTGAGACAAAAGAATCACTTATGCCTAAGAGTTTGAGGTTGCTGTGAGCTATGTCGCCACAACACTCTACTAAGAGTGAGACTCTGTTTAAAAAAAAAAAAAAATCCTTCTTTTTTCCATACTCCATTCAAAGTGAAGAATTATCTAGTTTTAAAAACTAACACAAAGAGTAATTTCTAGAATAAGAAGAGGGAAAATGAATATTTTGAGATTTAGAAATTCCAATCAATTATGTCCAGCAAATGGTTAGTGCATGAGAACTATAATCTGCAGTAAAGTATTAAATAGATCCTGATTAAAGATTTTTTAAAAATTTACCAGAATTAATCATAAAATGTCTACATTAGGACAAGCAAATGAGAAATGAAGAGTTCAGTACAGATGTAATTGCAGAAGTTAGGCATCAACACAGGCAATAAACCTATATTATAATATTTACAGACAGGTCCTTTTCAGAGAATAAAAACATCTAATTCAAACTCATGTGAGAGTTAAGTACTTTGTTGGAAGATAACCACAACCACCGGAAGTTCGAGGGCCATATGGTTAAACATTTTGAACTGTGGCTAATTTTTCATGCTGAGTATGCTTTTATTCCTAACACCTCACCAGGAGACGATTCTCAGATTGCTGATGATGGCTCACAAACCCAAACCATAGGTGCTCCACCTGCTTCCCACTCTCTCCCTGGAACAGCTGCAGGGTGACAGAGCAGTGAACACTACTCTTCCGTCACATTGGAGCTGTGTGTCTCTACAAACGTAAATCTCCGTGATGAGCAAAGAAGGAAAATAAGAAGCAAAGCTGTTTTCCAGCTGTGGGAAAGGTGGGCAGCAGCCCTGGCCATAGGCAGGACACTCAGAAAATCTACAAAAGCAGTTAGACAGGCTACTTTCCAAAGGGCACGTTCCCATGGAAAATGCTGCCTCCCTGCCACCATGTCAGTCTTGGCAGTTCCTCTGAGAGCTGGAAGCATGGTGTACAAGCAGTGAGCATCGTGCATTTCCATCTTAGACTTACATTGCAGGAGAAAGACATATGTTCAACAGAAATATGCAGACTTTCTGCATTGACTCAAACAAATAAAAAATAAAAAGCAATAGTAACGTGCTCTACAGAGGGTCCTGAGACAAAAGCTGTGGGCCCTGAACATGCCTGACTGGCCCCCAGTCCCACTAAATGGTGACCAAGATTCACAAAGAAATAACACAGCACACAAGCCCAGTGCCCACCTGGGGTGACCCCACCACAAACACCAGCCTGTCACAGGTGCAATGCGGGTGCTCGCTGTTTCAATTTTAGCAGAAAATCAACTACAAGCAAAGAAAATGAACAGAAATCAAGAAAACTGGTATCAACCCTGGCTTTATCACTATGCCAGTCATGTGATCAAAAGCAAGTTAAAAGTCACCCAACTTTTTGTCTTCCTCACTCATCTAGGAAAAAAGGGAAGGGTTTACGATGAGTCTTTAATGACACTGATTGTATTTTAAGGTATTAATGCAAGAATGTATGTGGGCTTCATGTACCAGCTACATACAGCTAACTACACTACTATTTTTGTTAACAAATAGGATTTCCAATAATGAAAGGTGAACATAATTCAAAGAACTGCGTGGTTTAGAAAAGATCCAGGCATCTTTACAAGTAACTTCAATTGCCATCTTTCCAGGGTGAAGAATTGTTTATCCTGGTATCTGGAGGAAGAAGGGCCAGACCACAGCTGCAGCACCAGCCCTCTGCCTCAGGAGCCACCAGGCAAGGGTGCATCATGATCACTACTAGGTGTGTGTACCGACCACTGCCTTGTACCTGCTGCCCCTGCAGCCACCCCAAGAGGAGGAAGGGGCAACACAGGTGTTTCAACAATATGCAGAAACACCGCACACTTCTGGGGTGCCCAGGGAGGCCCACCTGCCACAAGGACATAGGACCACCAAATCACAGAAGCTAAAGAACTACTCTGTTACCAAAAGGACATTCTCTTTTTTTTTTGAGACAGTCTCACTATGTTGCCTTCGGTAGAGTGCCCTGGCGTCACAGCTCACAGCAACCTCAAACTATTGGGCTTAAGCATTTCTCTTGCCTCAGCCTCCCAAGTAGCTGGGACTACAGGCGCCTGCCACAATGCCCAACTACTTTTTGGTTGTAGTTGTCATTACTGTTTGGCAGGGCTAGGCTGGGTTCGAACCCGCCAGCTCCGGTGTATGTGGCTGGCTCCCTAGCCGCTGAGCTACAGGCGCCAAGCCCAAAAGGACATTTTCTAGATGAAAAAGGGGTGGGTCTGGATGGGGAAAAGTTTAGCAACACAGCTGTGTTGTCCAAAAGGTCAAGGATTTACCTAGACGATGAAGTCACCAAATATCACCCCTCTTCCTTTCAAGTGCAATTTTAAAACAAGTCACTGTCTCAAGCAGATGAGCCACATGGGCTATTTGGGCTTTCTGACCTTAGCCACTCAGAGAACTCAGGTTTGCAGCTAACTGCTGGGAGGAGCGAATGCTCAGGTGCTCTCCAGCTCTGGCAGAGGAATGGTGCTGCTGCCGGGGCATGTCACCTGTCTGTGTTGGACGCTCTTGGCTCTGCTGTGCTGGAGTCGGGGCTAACGGCAGCTCATTACTGACCTATGTGGGTGTGAGCCGGGAGGCCTGTGACAGCAGTGGCAACGGTGGCCCCCGGTGTGGCGGCAGCACTGGGACCAGCGGTGGGTCTCCCTCCCAGATGAGATGAGGTGGAGGATGCAGAGGATGAGGTGGACGAGCCCTGAATGACCCAGTCAAGCCAGGGCTCAACGCTGGAATGGCTCTGGAACGGAGTGGAGGTGAGTCGCCCCGGTCGCCGTAAAGAGCCCTCATCTTCTGAGGCAGATGATGTGTCTGTGTTAAAATAATGATGACAGGCATGAAGTAGGGGTGAGTAAGAGGAGGACGGGGTTCCCAAGCACAGCACAGCACAGCACAGGACAGCACAGCATAGCACAGCCCAGATGCGGGCAAGCAGCCACATCAAAGGTCACCCTCAATCTCAAGGATATACAAGGAGTCCTACTGGGTGGAACACGGTTCTCTGAGCTCCCAGCTCTGCACAGAGACCTCAGCCATGGGTACCACATGCCAGGCACAACGATGACCGCTGGTTTCCTAAACAGCTTCAGTGCATACCTCAATGGGGTCCCCGACTGGCAACTGTCCTCTGGACGACCAGTGCTGCTACCACACATCCACTGAGCTCTTAACACATTCCAAGGTAAGCCAGCACACAAGCCCCAGCAGCACTGTGGTAGCTGTGAAGGGGACTGTGGCCCTGTACACATGTGTCCTCTCAGGGAAATCATGTGAATTAGCTATAGAAAGAATTCTTTCCCGGCCAGAAGCAGTGGCTCACACCTATAATCCTAGCACTCTGGGAGCCCAAGGCAGGTGGATTACCCGTGCTCAGGGGTTCCAGACCAGCCTGAGCCAGAGTGAGACCTCACCTTAAAAAAAAATAGCCAGGCGCTGTGGCAGGCCCCTGTAGTCAACAACTACTTGGGAGGCTCAGGTAAGACAATCACTTAAGTCCAAGAGCTGGAGGTTGCTGTGAGCTGTGACACCACAGCATTCTACCAAGGGCAACAAAGTGAGACTTTGTCTCAGAAAAAAAAAAAAAAAAAGAATTCTTTCCCCAAGATAACTGCTTAACTAACTATGAATTAAGGTGCCACTGAGTCAGCACAAGTGTGTTTTACTATGGCTTTTATAATTAAAAATTATTGTATAATTGGATAATACCTATAGTTGCATTTAGTAGAAATAATAATTTAACAGTTTCTTCTAAAATTTTTTTCAGCCAAGCGTGGTGGCTCACACCTGTAATCCTAGCATTCTGGGAGGCTGAGGCAACGGATCACCTTAACTCATGAGGTTCAAGACCAGCCTGAGCTAGAGCAAGATCCCCGTCTCTAAAAATAGCCGCGCGCTGTGGCAGGCACCTGTAGTCCCAGCTACTCAGGAGGCTGAGGCAAGAAGATCATTTGACCCCCAGAATCTGAGGTTGCTGTGAGCTATGATGCCATAGCACTCTACCAGGGCAACAAAGTAAGACTCTGTCTCAATAAATTAGTAAATAAATAATTTTTTTTTGTTTAAGGAAGAAAGTGTTACCAAAACCACCGATTCATCTTGTAAATATGGTGCATTTGTCTTTTACTGTGTGGTAATTCCAAATGCATCAAACCAAACACGAATGTCACCATCTTGGTACTTAAGACCAGAGGTAAGCAGCAATAGAAGTTCATGGATGTGAAGTCCTGAGACTTTATCAACACCCTGGAACAGTTTAACAGGAAGCTTATAATACACTACTGATGAAAAAAAACTCTAAAAAACTCTCCAAATAGTCTTATACTGTCACATTTAAGTCCTATTAACAACATATTAAATGATAGATAATGAGATGAGAATAATTTAAAATTCTAATTCAGCAAGCTTTATTATTGTACTAAGTACTTATTTTAGGTTCTTATCTTTATTAAGAAAACATAAATAGTGTTTGAGAAAAAAATTATTAAAATCTACCCAAGAAGTCCTATAAAAAGCAAGTACCTATTTGGGTAAAAACAATACTATGTACACAATAGGTTTTTAGGTAGGACATGCATGTATAAAACAATTTTACCCAAATTTTCCAAATTTACACTACAGGCCAGAAGATATTCTAACTCAACTGGCAATAAATACAACACCTGGCCTGTGAAACACTCACACGAGCTGCTCCTGAGTTTCTCAGTACCTGGAGGAGTGTAGGCATCCACAGATGAATGCGCAAGAACAGAGCGTCTCTTGGAAGGCATCGGCATCCTCCTCTCTTTATACTTGGCCAGAGCTGCTTGCACTGCTTCAGTGTGAATATCTACATAGAAACAACAGCAGCACAAACATTTTTTACAAGATTGATTATGAAGTAACAAAACAATTTTCATGTTTCTGTTTGTTTTCATTGGGTGGGAGAGGAACAGAAGCTCCAGCTACCTATTTTATCAACAAACTGGCCACGCCTATAATCCCAGCACTCTGAGAGGTTGAGGCAGGTGGACTGCCTGAGCTCACATGTTTAAAACCAGCCTGAGCCGTCGCTAAAAACAGTCCCAGCTACTCAGGAGGCTGAGGCTAGAAAATCGCTTGAGCCCAAGAGTTTGAGGTTGCTGTGAGCTATGTCGCCATGGCACTCTACCAAGGCTGACAAAGTAAGCTCTGTCTCCAAAAAATAAAAAATGAAAACAAATTGGACATAGATTTCTTTAAATATTCCTTTGTTTGTAGATTTGACTTTGGAGCCATGAACTATGTCTACAGTGATAAATCAAAACTAAATAAAAAAGAAATCCCAACTTTGAAAATAAAGTGAAACAAATGAACCTCAATGCATATCTAGCTGTCAGCTTAAACTATTCCAGCTGACTGGAGAACAGTGAAGTTAGACCTTTCAACCTGTTCCTCCAGAAATGTCTACTAAGGACACACAGAGCTGCATAAAAACTGTCCACTCCACTGAACTCTGTCATCAGAGTGCTGAGGCAGCAAGGGCACTACCACATTGCAACATTCTGTGAGTCATGTGGGATGCAGCAGGTACAGAGCACAATGCAGTCTGACCCACCCTGGTGACCAAGAATATTATGACATCTAAATGAAATAACGTATCTGAGATTTGCTCCAAAATCATGTGGGAAGGGAGGAAGTAAGTGGGAATATAAGTGAACCCAAGACTGAGCAAATCTGAGAGATGGTGGAGACAGACAGTAGGTCCCAGGGCTTTATTATGCTATGAAGGCCATTTTTGTATGGGTTTGTATGGGTTTAAAATTTCCCCCAACAAATGTTTTAAAAATCTATAAAGAATACATTTAAATGGCTTGTAGGGTGCTAATCAATAAAGATGAAAAATTCATACTTAAAATACATTGAAATAAAATTTATGGTCATCAAGACCACAAGACAATTCTAAAACTTCTGGAAAAAAAGAGCAAATCACCTTTAAGGATTAAGAAACAGACTGACAATAACAGTACAAGAAGGCAACATAGTATTAAAGGAAAAGAAAAAGTATTGTACTCAGTCAAACTGCCATTTAAACACAAAAGCTTCATGAAAATATCTTCAGACATACAATGCTCAAAAGCACTGACACACACCAACTCAAATGAAAACACTCATGAAAGAAGGTACTTGACAAAAAGAAGACGGTACGAAGAGACAAAAAAAACCAGGAGACCCTCAACTGACAGCAACATAACTGCGATACCCATGTTATTATCTTAGGAAAAAAGAAAAACATTAAGATAAAATGACCCAGAACTAAAAAATCTAGGCAATGTCAACAAGATGGGATATAAACCAATAGATTCAAGAAACTCAACAAAACCTAAGCACAAAACAAACAAAGAAAACTATACCAGGCACATTGAATCACTCAAAACCATCATGGTCTTGATCTGCGCAGCTGCAGTAACTAAAGACCACAGACTGGGTGCCTTAAACAATAGAAATGTATTTTCTCACAGGTCTGGAGGCTGGATATCCAAGATCAAAGAGCCAGCCTGGCCGGTCCCTTGGGAGAGCTTTCTTCCTGGTTGTATACACTGCCTTCTCCTCACCTGGTGACACAGAACAGGTGAGGGGGCAAGCTCTCTGCTGTCTCTTCTTACCAGGGCTCTAATCCCATTGTGAGGGTCCTGCCCTAATGAACTCATCTCAACTTAATCACCTCCCAAAGGCTGTAGCTTCAAATACCATCCCGTTAGGGCTTCAACATGTGAATTTTGGGAAGAACGCAATTTAGTCCATAGCACAATGATAAACAGAAAAATCTTAAAACTGACCAAAAAAAGATGCATTATGTACAAAGAAACATGGATAAGGAAACATTAATTGGATAAGAAATGGATCCATGGATAAGAAACATTAATTCTCGAACAAGTTGGAGAATTAATACTACTGATCTCAAAACTTATGATTATGCTACAATTATTAAAGAAGTATACTTTTGCCTTAAAGACAGATGAATACATTAATAGAACAGAATAGAGTCTAGAAATGAAGCAGATCCTCTGTAAGTTGACCACCCAAGGGACTGTAACAAACTTGTCAACATATGGAGGTGGTCAACATAAGAAACTAGGCCTACTATACTGACACGTACATGTGGTGAATGTCCAGTTTATGAAAATAAGGTCAATTTAAGAAGGTGGTCAGTGTGGGAGGTGGTCAGCTATGGAAGGTCTACTGACAGCAACATAACTGCACATATATATGCAATTGCTTTTAGAAGAAAAGTGCACTGGAGAAAGCAGTCTCCTTAAGGAATGGCCCAGGAACCACTGATATCTATGTGCAAAAAAAAAAAAAGTATACTAAAATTATTAATAATATTGGGATCACTGACCAAAGGGTAAAACCTAAAACTATAAAAGTTCTACAACAGCTATGATTTAATAATAAAATAAAATAAAATAAAATAAATACAACAGGCCAGGAACTGTGGCTCATGCCTATACTCTCAGCACTTTGGTATGCCAAGAAGGACTTAAGGCCTGGAGTTCATGATCAGCCTGGGCAACAATGAGACCCATCTGTACAAAAAATTTAAAAATCAGCCAAGCATGGTGGTGCTTGCTTGTAGTCCCAGCTACCGAGAGGCTGAGGTAGAACTGCTTGAGCCCAGGAGTTTGAGGCTGCAGTTGAGATGTGATGACACCATAGCCCTCCAGAGTGATTGACAGAGTGAGACCCTGTCTCAAAACAAAACAAATAAAAAACCCCTTCTACGACAAAACATAAGAGAGAATCTTTGTGACCTTGGGTTAAGAACAGATTTCTTTTTTTTTTTTTTTTTTGGTAGAGACAGAGTCTCACTTTACTGCCCTCGGTAGAGTGCCATGGGGTCACAGCTCACAGCAACCTCCAACTCCTGGGCTTAGGCAATTCTCTTGCCTCAGCCTCCCAAGTAGCTGGGACTACAGATGCCCGCCACAACGCCCAGCTATTTTTTGTTGCAGTTTGGCCAGGGCCGAGTTTGAACCCACCACCCATTGTATATGGGGCCAGCGCCCTACTCACTGAGCCACAGCGCCGCCCAAGAACAGATTTCTTAAACTCAAAGAAAAAAGCACAATCTATTTTTTAAAAATCAGTAACTTAGACTTCATCAAAATTAAAAACTTCTCTTCAAAAGACAGTTTAAAGAAATACAAAGACATACCACACCCTGGTAGAAAATAGTGGCAAATCATAGACTTGTATCAGACGAGAAAGAACATACCTAGTATAAGGCTCACGAGGGCAGAAACCAGTTTCATGGGTATGGACAGGGTTGGGGGGAGCAGTAGAGGAGAACTGTGAGGGTCAGGGACAGAGGGAGGAAGGGGGGCCTTCCTATGACCCACCCAGGGAAAGTGTACATGTGTATGTTATAAGTGTGTATCCATACCCAGGCAGGAGAAAACAGCGCTCAGTGGAATCCTGAGTGTGGCTATCTCAAAGTTCAGAAATTCCTGGAGATTTTTACCTTTGTTCTTACAATATTTTATATACATTTAATACTAAGTGTGTGTTATTTTTATAAGCAGAAAAGAAATCTGTCAGTCAGGTGTGGTGGCTCACGCCTATAATCCCAGCACTCTTGGAGGCTGAGGAGGGTGGATCGCCTGAGCTCAGAAGCTTAAGACCAGCCTGCACCAACAGTGAGACCCATCTCTAAACAATAGTTGGGCAGGGTAGTGCCTGTGGCTCAAGGAATAGGGTGCTGACCCTATATATGGGAGGTGGTGGGTTCAAACCTGGCCCCAGCCAAAAACTGCAAAAAAAAAAAACAGCCAGGCATTATAGCAGGTGCCTATAGTCCCAGCTACTTATGAGGCTGAGGCAAGATGATCAATTTAGCCCAAGAGTTTGAGGTTGCTGTGAGCTGTGATGCCATGGGACTCTACCAAGGGCAACAAAGTGAAAAATTTTTTACAAATGTATATCAAATTAGTAAAAAATTATATGGTTGAATATTTCTTCACATTTTCTCACATTCCTATGTTGAAGACACATTTAAAATTTTAACGTTCTTTTTGAGTATTCTGAGACAGAGTCTCACTATGTCACCCTCAGTAGAGTGCCATGGCATCACAGGTCACAGCAACCTCAAACTCTTGGTCTTAAGCGATTCTCTTGCCTTAGCTAGGACCACAGGCGCCCACCACAACACTATTTTTTTTTCCTTGTTCCATTTTATACATATATATTTTTTATTGTTGGGGATTCATTGAGGCACAACACTATTTTTTTTTTGTTGCAGTTGTCATTGGTGGTTAGCTGGCCGGGGCCAGGTTTGAACCCGCCAGCTTTTGTGTATGTGGCCAGTGTCCTACCCACTAAGCTATGGGTGCTGCCTTTTTTGAGTATTCTTAAAATGACTATTTTTAATCCCTATTGAAAGTTTTTCTGAACTTATCAAAAGACCTTAAATAGAAAGGAAACAAATATTTGTACAGTAGTAGAAGTTTTGTTACATAGATAAAGTACTCAAAAGTAATATATAACCTGTAACAGAAAACAGGAATTTTCTCAATGAGCATTCTGATAACTCAAGTAAAATATCAGAGACAAATTTAAATATTCATAAAACCACTGTCAAAAAGAATGAAATCTAATTAGAAGGGAAACTCCAAAATGAGAAAAAGAAAGGAATATTCAAATAACTATACCTAGCAATAAAGCCACTCCATAAAGCACAAAAATTTCTAATACCAACCTCAGAGTTCTAGGTGGAAAAATGTACAAGAACATTTAAAAAAACGATTCTAGTGAACGTGGGAGGAAGATGTCTCTGGAGATTATTGTAGGCATCACTTAAGAAAACAACACTTAAGCTACATGATACATTGAAACAGGCTGTAGTTATATGAATGTTAAATGTTTTTCTTGAAAAATGTTATGTACATTATTGCTCAAGTGAATAACAATGTCTTTGGCACACATTTTATCTAAATTTTTTTATTAAATCATAACTTTGTACATTGATACATTTATGGAGTTCAGGGTACTGCTTCGATATACAAAGTGAAATTCTTACATTGAACTAAGTAACACACCCATCACAATTATACTCATTTCTTTTTTTTTTTTTTTTTTTGTAGAGACAGAGTCTCACTTTATCACCCTCGGTAGAGTGCCGTGGCCTCACACAGCTCACAGCAACCTCCAACTCCTGGGATTAAGCGATTCTCTTGCCTCAGCCTCCCGAGCAGCTGGGACTACAGGCGCCTGCTACAACGCCCGGCTATTTTTTTGTTGCAGTTTGGCCAGGGCTGGGCTTGAACCCACCACCCTCGGCATATGGGGCCGGCACCTTACTCACTGAGCCACAGGCGCCGCCCCTCATTTCTTAATAGTTTTGAAATGTACCACTGCATCATGCACATTAGGTGAGGTCCCCCAAAATACCCCCCTCCTCCCATATCCCCCCTCCCTTCTCTCTCCTTTTCCTTTCTACTTTCTGAACTATAGTTATATTCTGCCATTCATATTAGTGTGTAGGTGGTTATACATTGATTTCATAGTAGTATTGATTACATTGGATACTTTTTTCCCCATTCTTGAGATATTTTACTAAGAAGAATATGTTCCAGCTCCATCCAGGTAAACATAAAAGATGTGAAGTCTCCATCTTTTTATGGCTGCATAGTATTCCATGGTGTACACATACCACTATTTGTTAATCCATTCATGGGTCAATGGGCACTTGGGTTGTTTCCATGTCTTGGCTATTACGAATTGGGTTGCAATAAACATTCTGGTCTTTGTTGTAAAATAATTTTTGATCATCTGGGTATATATCTAGTAGAGGAATTGCAGGATCAAATGGTAGGTCTACTTTTAGTTCCTAGAGTGTTCTCCAAACTTCTTTCCAAAAAGGTCGTATTAGCTTGCATTCCCACCACCAGTGTAGAAATGTTCCCTTCTCTCCGCATCCATGCCAACATCTGTAGTTTTGGGATTTTGTAATGTGGGCTAATCTTACTGGAGTTAGATGATATCTCAAAGTGGTTTTGATTTGCATTTCTCTGATGATAAAGGATAAAGAGCATTTTTTCATGTGTTTGTAAGCCTGAAATTACTTAGTCCAATTTTGCATGAGATTACTTAGTTCAATTTTTTTTATATTCCATATAAAAAAATAGTACTTCGTTTTATATGGAATCAGAAAAAAACCTTGAATAGCAAATACATTACTCAGAAATAAGAACAAATCAGGAGGTATCATATTACCAGACTTACCTATAGTGATCAAAACAGCTTGGTACTGGCACAAAACCAGAGTGGTAGATTTGTGGAACACAATAGAGAACCAAGAGATAAACCCAGCTATTTATCATTATTTGATCTTCAACAAGCCTATCAAAAATACTCAGTGGGGGAAAGACTCTGCATTTAAGAAATGGTGCTGAGTGAACCGGCTGGTGATGTGTAGAAGACTGAAACTGGACCCCCATCTTTCACCATTAGCAAAAATTGATTCTCACTGGATAAAGGATTTAAACTTAAGACATGAAACTAAAAATACTAAAAGAGAGTGCAGGGAAAACACTTGAAGAAATTGGCCTGGGAGAATATTTTATGAGGAGGACCCCCCACACCCCCCGGGCAATTGAAACAACACCAAAATCTACTACTGGGATCTGATCAAACTAAAAAGCTTTTGTACAGCCAAGAGCACAGTAAGTAAAGCTAACAGACAACCTTCAGAATGGGAGAAGATTTTGGGGGGTTATGCTTCTGACAAAGGTCTGATAATTAGAATCTGTAGAGAACTCAAACTAATCAATACGAAAAGAATAAATAACCCCATTTCTATGTGGGCATGAGACTTGAACAGAAACTTCTCTGATGAAGACAGGTGCATGATCTTTCACATCCTTTGGTAGGTAAATTCCCAGATATTTCATCTTCTTTGGCACTATTGTAAAAGGAATAGACTCCTTGATTGTTTTTCAGCTTGACTATTGTTGGCGTATATAAAAGCTACCAACTTGTAAGTATTGATTTTGTATCCTGAGATGCTGCTGTATTCCTTGATCACTTCTAAGAGTTTTGAAGTTGAGTCCCTGGGATTTTCCAGTTATAGGATCATATCATGAGTGAAGAGTGAGTTTGATCTCCTCTGACCCTATTTGGATACCCTTGATCACCTTTTCTTGCCTGATTGTGATGGCTAAGACTTCCATTACTATGTTGAATAGCAATGGAGACAGTGGGCATCTTTGGCTCGTTCCTGATCTGAGTGGAAATGGTTTCAATTTTACACCATTCGATATGATATTGGCTGTGGGTTTGTTGTAGAAGGCCTCTATCAGTTTAAGAAATGTTCCCTCTATGCCTAATTTCTTAAGTATTCTGATCATGAAAGGACCCTGGATGCTATGAAAGGATTTTTCTGCATCAATTGAGAGAAACATATGGTATTTGTTTTTTATTTTATTGATGTGATGTATTATATTTATAGATTTGCGTATGTTGAACCAACCCTGCAACCCTGGAATAAAACCAACTTGATCATGGTGTATAATTTTTTTGATGTGTTGTTCAATTCTGTTTGCTAAGATCTTATTGACTATTTTTTTTTTTTTTTTTTTGTAGAGACAGAGTCTCACTGTACCGCCCTCGGGTAGAGTGCCGTGGCGTCACACAGCTCACAGCAACCTCTTAACCCTTGGGCTTACGCGATTCTCTTGCCTCAGCCTCCCGAGCAGCTGGGACTACAGGCGGATCTTATTGACTATTTTTGCAGTGATATTCATTAATGATATTGGTCTATAATTTTCTTTCTTTATTGGATCCTTTCCTGGTTTGGGGATCAGGGTGATATTTGCTTCGTAGCATGTGTTGGGAAGTATTCCTTCTTTTTCTATGCTTTGGAAAACATTTTATAATATAGGTACTAGCTCCTCTTGAAAGGTTTGATAGAATTCAAATGTGAAGCCATCTCATCTTGGACTTCTTTTTAGGGAGATTTCATATTGTTGATGATATTTCAGTGGTTGATACAGGTCTATTCAAGATTTCTAATTCTTTCTGGTTGAGTCTAGGAAGGTGGCATGCTTCCAGGTATTGGTCCATTTCCTTCAGATTTTCATATTTCTGGGAATAGAGATTTTTGTAGTAATCACTGAGGATTTTTTGAATTTCTAAAGTATCTGTTATGTCTCCTTTATCATTTGATAGGCAATATTAGAGATTTTACTTTTCTATTTCTGGTTAGGTTAGCCAAAGGTTTATCAATTTTGTTAATCTTTTCAAAAAACCAACTTTTTGTTTCATTGATCTTCTGAATGATTCTTTTGTTTTCAATTTCATTTAATTCTGCCCTAATTTTGGTTATTTCTTTTCTTCTGCTGGGTTTCAGGTTGCAATGTTTTTCCTTTTCCAGTTGCATGCGATGATCCATTAAGTTGTTGGCTTCCTCTCTTTCTGTTGTCTTAATGAAGGCTTCCAATGCTATAAATTTAAATTTAGGACTGCCTTTGCAGAATCCCACAGGTTTCGATAATTTGTCTTTGTTAACATTTTGTTCCAAAAATTTGGTGATTTCCTTAATCTTGTCTTTGACCCAGCTATCATTCATCCTAAGATTATTTAGCTTCCATGACTTTGAGTATGAAGACTCCTGTTGCTGTTGAGTTCAACTTTTATTCCATCGTGGTCCAAGAAGATACAAGGAATAATTTCTACACTTTTCAATTTGCTGAGGTTAGACTTGTGTCCTAGGATATGATCTTTTTGAGGATGATCTGTGGGCTGATGAGAAGAATGTATATTCAGTTTTATTAGGGTGAAATGTTCTATAGAGGTCTGTAAAGTCCATTTGTTCCAGGGTCAGGTTTAAGTCTAATATTTCTTTGTTTAGTTTCTTGTTGGAGGATCTATCCAAAACTGTCAAAGGGGTGTAAAAATCTCTAACTATTATAGTGCAGGAAGATATCAAGTTGTTCATATCCATTAGGGTCTGTCTTATAAATTGAGGAGCATTCTGGTAGGGTATATAAATGTTAATTATCAAAATCTCTTCATGTTGGGTGTTTCCCTTGACAAATATGTAGTAACCTTCCTTATATTTGTAGGTTTAAAGCCAATTGTATTTGCTACTAAAATCACAACTTCTGCTTTTTTCTGATTTCAATTTGCCTGTATTATACAAGGCATCACTTCACCCTGAGTCTACTTTTACCCCCTAAGGTAAAGTGAGATTCTTGTATACAGCAGATATCTGGTCAGAGTTTATGTATCCAGTCTGCCAGCCTGTGCCTCTTTAGAGGACAATTTAAACCATTCACATTAATTGAGAGAACTGATAAGCCTGGCTGTGTTCTGGGTGTCATGATTTTTGATGTCCAGTAGATATTTTTAATCCTTTTACCACTGTGGAAGTTGGGTTTTGTTCAAAAATTTCTGGGTGAGGGCGGTGCCTGTGGCTCAAAGGAGTGAGGTGCTGGCCCCATAGGCCACAGGTGGTGGGTTCAGGCCCAGTCCCGGTCAAAAACTGCAAAAAAAAAATTCTGAGTGTGTTTACTTTGGAGGTAAGAGCATTGTGCTGGTCATTGTGGAGGATGGGTCTGAGAATATCCTGGAGAGCTGGTTTAGTTATGGCAAATTTCTTCAACGTGTCTATGTCATTATGTCATTATAGCATTTGATTTCTCCATCACAAATGAAACTCAGTTTAGCTGGATAGAGGATCCTTGGCTGGAAGTTGTTTTGTTTTAGGAGACCAAAGGTCTATGACCATCTTCTTCTGGTTTGAAATGTTTCGGCTGAGAGATCTGCAGTCATTCTGATATTTCTCCCTTTGTAGATGATGCTTTTCTTATGTGTGGCTGCTTGCATAATTTTCTCCTTTATCTTAACTTTGGCAAAGTTAATCACAATGTGTGTAGGAGATGCTTTATTTGGATTGAGTCTTGTTGGGGTGCTGAAACTGCTATCTGAAATTCTGCATCTCTTGCAATGCTTGGGAAATTCTCCTCCAAAATCTCTTGGAGTACCTTTAGGACCATCCTCTTCTCCTTCGGGAATTCCTAATTCCTATGTTTGATCTTTTGGAGAGATGCCATAGCTCTCTCAGAGAATGATCAGTTTTTGCTCTCCATTTGTCTGCCTCTTTCAGTGTTTGGGAATGTTCAAAAGCTTTGTCTTCAGTTTCAGAGATCCTTTCTTCTGCCTGGTCAAATCTATTACTGAGGGATTCTACTGTATTTTGGAGTTCCTCAACTAACTTTTTCATTTCCTTGAGCTCTGCTATCTTTTCTCATTATGTCCATATCTTGGACATAATGTAATTGGCTTTGTAATTGTGGCTTATCTCCTACAACCTTACTAAGGCCCCTTTCAGAGTTTTAGCTGGAGATTCTGAGGACCTACTTGGTGAGATAGCTGGCAGACATTTTAGCAAAGAAAAAACACCTAAAGACTTAGTGGTCAGAGTCTGAGTGCCAGAACCAGCCACCCTCCTCACTGTCCAGGCTGTGAGCCTACCTGACCGGAAGCGCTCATCACGAGAGTTGGTGGGTCGAGACTTCTGCTGTTTGGGAGCAGTAGCCATGGTCTGTGAGGGCACAGGGGTTCCATTCTCCGCTTGCAGAGATGAATCTCTTCCTGAAACACAATTATATGAGAATACTTGTGTAAACAATTTGCTTTTTCAATTATGAAAAACTCTATTTAAAAAAGGACACATTTCATATCTATCACCACACAGCACATATGCTACCAAACCTGCACAGAAGTCTTTACTCTGAAAGTTGGTGGTAGATGTGTGGATGCTAGGGGTTACAGGCAAGCTCCATTCCCACAGCCTCCTCTCCAAACACCACCCTGCCCTGCCTCTCCTTCACCACCCTGGGGGGGTCAAGTGTAATGACCCTGCCACTGTCCCTCTCCTAGGCCTCTCAGTAGTAGGCTCTCCATAGAAAGCCCTTTCATTGTGGTTTCCAAATCACTTGAGGGCCACCAGTAGCCATCTGACACAAACAGAAAAGGTAGCAAGGTGACAAAGAGCAGCAAGAGGATGCAAGGTATTCCAAGATAGGCTTTTCAGGTCACTGCCATCCTTCTGCCCCCAGACCATGTGATGACATCAGGATGACCAGCAGTGCCTGCTCTCCACACTCCACCTGCTGGCCCTTGTTTTCACACAGGAGGACCCTGATGACGAATGATGCACTGGGGCACACATAGGCAGGGTCGCTAAGCAAAATGCCTGGCATCAATGGAGTCCTAACTTGCTAACGTCCGCAAACAGTACATTGCAAAACCTGTTGTCCCCCAACAAAAATGTCTTTAACTGTAGCCTTTATTGTTTCAAACATCCCAAAAAATGGCCAGTAGGGACTCCAGTCCCCCTGCTCCTCGAACCCTTTTCACTTCCTAAAAAAAGGTGGAGCCTACTCTACCTCAAACCTCCACAAGTCAGCAACTGCCCCACGTGCCCACAGTAGAAGAAGCACTCATGAGTGGCTTCTGGGGCTAGTCAGGAAAGAAGGCACAGCCCAACCTGGTTCTACAGAAAAACATGCCACGCACAGTGGCTAGACCCCTTGCTAGAGGACCCACGCTAGCAGAGTAGGGAGCCGGGCACTTGACTGTAGAGTCTTCCCATCTCATAGCCACACTGTGGCTGAGGACCCTTGTGGGACAGTACCCTGAACTCAAGTACCTGGAGGTGACCTCGGCTCACTAGACAAGTTAACATTTGCATTGGGCCTGAGGGGCAGGGTTGTGAGCAGAACAGACACTACACACATCTTGGGGTGGTTAGTTGGGCAGCATTAGAGGACCTACCTACCTATGTTTCCAGAAATCAAAGATCAGCCCTCCAAAACAAGAGCACACACATATATCTGCACATGTGCAAGTACATGCACATATATATGTACATAAACACACATAGGACAATACCGAGCAGTATTCCTACTGGCTTTTTGCTTTTTATGATTGGATAAGACTACTTTATAGTTTATAATGGAGATACACAGTCTTATGCATTATGGATTACAAACAGGCATGCTGCAAAATGATAACATATGCAAGTGGCATCCCTACATTTATATTTCAAAACGTCATGCTTTTATTCTTATCTTTTTCTAAGAGACAGGATATTGCTGTGTTCCCCAGGCTGGTCTCAAACTCCTGGGCTGAGGCAACCTTCCTCCTGGGCTCTCGGATGGCTGGGATTGCAGGCATGAGCCATTGTGCCCAACTGCTTTTATTCTTTGAGACAGAGTCATTTGTCAACAAAGATATAAAACCCAATGTGAAATTATTAGGTAAAAATTAAATTTATTTTTTATATTAACAGTTACCGAGAGGTAACTTTCCCAAAAGGTTGCGGTGATTTCCACTCTTTAAAGCAATGTATTAAAGTGCCATTTCCCCAAATCTTTGGATTAGATGTCACTAAAGGTTTTAAGAGGTTTTGCCAATCAGATAAGAGAAAAATGGTTTCCCTTAACTTACACTTCCATTCTACTAATGAAGTTGAACATAATTTAATAAACATTCTTTGAATGGAATTAGTATAAGGTGCAAGCAAACAGGAGTTTCTCTAGGGCACAGACATAACTCAAAAACAATCACTGTACTTCTTCAACTTTACTACATGATACTAGCTAGCAAAACACTCCACGTTTGAATCCTTTCCAACAACAGAACGGTGGGTTGTAATTTTGATTTGCATTTGTCTGATTACTAGAGAAGTTAAGCATCTTTTCATTTGCTTATGGGCTGTTAGGGTTTCCACTTAGGAAATATCTATTTGATTCTCTGCACATTTTTCTACTGGGTATTTTCTTATCATGGTGGGAGAATTTGGAGCTAAAGTTTAAGTTAAGTAAAATTACATTAAAAATCCAGTCTTGGTTGCACTAGCCAAATTTCAAGTGCTCAGTCACCAGTGGCTAGTTTTAGGGTGTTTTTGGTTTTTGAGATACAGAATTTCACTCTCTTGCCCAGACCAAAGTGTCATGGCGTCAGCCTAACTCAATTCACTTAACCCCTAACCTCAGACTCCTGAGCTCAAGCGATCCTCCTACCTCAGCCTCCAGAGTAGCTGAGACTACAGGCACCTGCCACAATGCTCAGCTAATTTTTTCCACTTTTAGTGGAGATGGGGTCTTATTTTGTTCATGCTGGTCTCAAATTCCTGACCTCAAGGGATTCTCTCACCTGGGTCTCCCAGAGTAGTGGGATTACAGGTGTGAGTTATCATGCCTGGCCGTCCAGTGACTACTTTTTAATGTACTTTTTCATATTCTCTAGTTTAATGCAACTAGAGATATGTCTGTTACTACAAACAGTTCTGCTGAACAGTGCTGCTCTAAACATTCTGGATACCAGTTACTCTTTAGTTATTTGTGTTATAACCATCTCCTCACACTTGACAATTGCTCTTTTCTATCTATGTACGGTGAGTTTTGATAAAAAAAGAAGTGCTTAATTTTAATATAGTACAATTTATCAACCTTTTCCTTTATGGTTGCCAATTTTATTACCTTTCATGACTTCAGAAATCCTTCCTCCTTTGAGATGCTCATGATTTTCCTATAAGTTTTTCTAAAGGTTCTACAGTTTTTGTCTTCCACAGTTAAGCCTAATATACTGGGAACTGATTTTCTGTGTCAAATCATTTGTTTAATGTGTGGACAAGAAACTGTACTAGCACCATAGCCGCAATGCCGCCTCTTCCAGGCACAAAATCCACACGTGTGTGCATCCATCTGGCTGTCTGTCCTGGCCCAAAACACCCTACCTCAATGACAATGGCTTTACACTAATTCTTCATGTCCTGGTTAGGCAAATCCTCTCACTTCAGTCTTCTTTACTAAACACACTTTGGATCTCTTGACATTTCACACTTGGATATATATATTTTAGAACTTATTAAGTACCACCAAAAAGCATCTGTTGAAATGATGAATGCACTGAATCTACAAATCAACCTACCATGGTCGATTTGTTCTAGCCCTAGTAAGGAAATGTGCCAAGCTGTCCTATTACCATAAAAATAAAACAAATCCTATTTGGGAACGAGATCTGTCCTAAGATAGAGCTGTAAATTATGAAGCATGTACAATGTTTAAAACTTGGTTCAACATCGCCAATGCTGAACTCTAAAATAAATTTTTTTTTTTTTTTTGTAGAGACAGAGTTTCACTTTATCGTCCTCAGTAGAGTACCATGGCGTCACAGCTCACAGCAACCTCCAATTCCTGGGCTTAGGTGATTCTCTTGCCTCAGCCTCCTGAGTAGCTGGGACTACAGGCACCCACCATAACACCCGTCTATTTTTGTTGTTGTTGCAGTTTGGCCGAGGCCAGGTTTGAACCCACCACCCTTGGTATATGGGGCCAGTGCCCAACCCACTGAGCCACAGGCACCACCCTCTAAAATCGATTTTTAAGTTAAGTTTCAGCTGTCTCAAGCTTTATGAGACAATTATAACTATTACAAAACACCTTACCTTGAAAAAGTGGTATGTAACGTGCAAGTAGCTTTGCCCTTTTCTTTTCATATCCTTTTTGAGTGATGTCACCTAAAACAATAATGGAAAAGAGAATTACATTTGTTATAGATCCAAATTTTTAGTTAAAAATTAATTCATGGCTCTCTTCCCCTAAGCAGCCTGAGGTAATCTGTGAAAATGGTTCACTATTCACTTGACACAGAAGATCTCACAAAGTCATGCAAGTCAAGAGGCTCAAATCTTCGTGTTCACATTAAGAATACATGTGAAACTGCCCAGGCCATCAAGGGTATGCATATACAAAAAAACCACCAAGTATCTAAAGGATGTCACTTTGAAGAAATAGTATGTACCATTCCAAGGTTGCAGCGGTAGAACTGGTAAAGTGCCCAGGCCAAACAGTGAGGCTGGACACAGGGTCAGTGGCCCAAAAAGAGGGCTGAATTTTTGCTCTCTTAAAAATGCAGAGAGTAATGCTGAACTTAATGGTTTAGATGTGGATTCTCTGGTCATCGAGCATATCCAAGTGAACAAAGCACCCAAGATGCATCACAGAACTTACAGAGCTCACGGTCACATCACCCCTTCTGTGAGCTCCCCCTGTCACATCAAGATGATCCTTACTGTAAAGGAACAAATTTTTCCCAAACCAGAAGAGGAGGTAGCACAGAGGAAAAAGGTGTCCCAGAAGAAACAAAAACTTATGGCACAGGAATAGATGCAACAAAAATAAATGCAAATAACAGTAAAAAAATTAATGATCAAAAAACTGGAAACAATGTCCTTCAATTGGGTGGACTGGATAAATAAACTATGACATATCCATATAACAGTATACATTCTGCAGTAAAAAGGAACAAACTATTGATACAGCAATTTGGATACATCTCACACACATATTGCTGAGTGAAAAAAGCCAGACTCAAAAGGCTATTTACTGAATGTTCCATCTGTAGGAAATTCTGGAAAAGGCAAAACCACAGAGTTAGAGACAGATAGTCATTGCCAAGGGCTGGGAGTGGAGGAAGGATACGGGAATTTTGGGGGTAGTGAAATTGTTCTTTATCTTGACTGTAGTGATAGTTCCATACCTTTTTCAAAACTTCATACACTGTACAACAGAAAGGGTGAATTTTACTATATGTAAATAATACTTAAGTATTAAATTTTGATCAGCACCCCTTGGGAGACTGTCAAAAATGCATTCTCTGAAGCCACAACCAGAACAAACAATTCAAATTGTATTTTATCAAGATCTTCAGGATTCCTGTGCAGACTCAAGTTTCAGAAGTAATAGAACACGGGGCCCAACTGCTGCAGGCCCTCTCTGGCCAAGGGGTACCCCTAGGGGAAGAGGCAGGAGCTGGGCTTTCTTCATTTGTTTGTTTGTTTTGAGACAGAGTTAGTAAAGAAGGGTCATGCTCTTATTTAGCCTGGTCTCAAACTCCTGAACTCAAGGGATCCTCCCACCTCAGCTTCCCAGAGTGCTAGGATTACAGGAAAACGGCTGTTGTTCCAATAAATAATCATAAAGAAAAACAGCCTGAAGGCAAATAAACCACCTAAGAAGGAGGAAAGAAATGTTTCTTCACGGAAATACCTTGTAATCCAAGCCACTATTTGGCTTCCTACACAAAACAGGAAATGCTCATAGTGAGTCTATGATATTTTGAAGACTTTATTTAGACAGAAATATGTATTACAGGCCAGGTGTGGTGACTCAACACCTGTAATCCTAACACTCTGTGAGGTTGAGACTGGAGGACTGCCTGACTCAGGAGTTTTGAGATTGACACAGGGTGTGAGCACCCCGGCTTGGTCAGTGCCAGCCACCTGGGAAGACCTGCTGAGCCTTCTGCATCTCCACTGGCAGTTGGTGCAGCAGAGAGGGCAAGTGTAGTGGAAGTCCACAGGTCTCTAGTTAGTTACGGGAGACCATGGTACAGGCCATGCTCCTGCTGGTGCCAACCCCAAAACCACCCTTGGACCTAGAGAGCCCTCCATCGGTTGCACTACTCCCCTGTGACCATTTCAGTCCCAAGGGTAATACAGGGTTCCCCCATTCAGGGGGACCCCTCATTTCCTAGGCCTGGCCAATTTCATGAATGGACTGTATCCATTCATCAGTATGTTCATTCACCTTGCCCCAGGAAAAAGGACAGTATCCATTCATTTGTTACCATGTCCTGGCCAAATGTAACTACAAAGGACACATGGGACTATATATATACCCCTAGACCAGTGGTTCTCAATCTTCCTAATGCCGTGACCCTTTAATACAGTTCCTCATAGTGTGGTGACCCCCAACCATAAAATTATTTTTATTGCTACTTCGTAAGTATAATTTTGCTACTACTGTAAATCATAAATATCTGATATACAGGATGTATTTAGGCAACCGCTGTGAAAGGGTCGTTCGACACCCCCAAAGAGGTCAGGACCCACAGCTTGAGAACCGCTGCCCTAGACAAAGAACCCAGGCAGAGAGAGAGATTTTCTGAGTTAAGTCTTTCTCCCTGCCTGGAGTTTTGGTGCATTTTTGTATTATTTTCTGTAAAATAAATCCTTTCTTACCACTGATCTGGGGTCCATGGATTTGTTCTTCAAATCCCTGAGACCAAGGGAGACCTACTGAAGAAGAAATTCCAGTATCAAGACCAGCCTGAACAAGAGAGACCTCGTCTCTAAAAAATAGCCAGGCATCCTGAATAGCCATGCATGATGCTACCAGGTCTGGTTTCTATGCTCAAGGGATCATCTTGGCCTAGGGTAGCAGTTCTCAACCTGTGGGTTGCGACCCACAGGAACTGTATTAAAGGGCCCCAGCCAGAAAGGTTGAAAACCACTGGCCTAGGGGCTGAGAGGCCTCCCTAAGTGCAATAGCCTTGGGGAAGAGAAGTTGCCAAAGAGCAGGGTCAGCAAGGCTTTCTGGCAAAGGTGACCCTTGAACCCAGTAATGTGATAACACCTAGCAATTCCTCAAATGTTGAAATAAACTGATGCCGCTGAATGAAGAGGACACTGGATCTGGCAACTGCTCAGAGGAGAGCCAGCCTCAAGTTCCATTCATTGAGCAAGTGTTTTTTGAGCCCACCACACAGAGAGCACCAAGTATGAAGACAACTACAGGATGTGCCAGGGAGGACAGACTTCTCAGGGAGGTCCCTGAGTTAGACCTGAAGACTTGTGGGAGTTTCTGTTTGTGGGACATGGTGGTGACCTGTGTGGCACACTAGGAATTCAGAGGTGCCTACCTCTGTTGTGGAGTAGTGGATTCTGAATACTCAGTGCTACCAAGGACAGAAGCTGGACCTCTGGAGACCATTCTGGGCCTCTGGGAAAGCCCCACAGCCCTGGCCGTGCCTGCATCTGCCCCTTTACTCCTACCTTGACCCTGTCCTGCTTGGCAGCCTTGGTCTGTGTCATTAGTGGCCTCAGTGTACCAGAGGTAGACACCCAGGTGCCCTCCACCTAGACCTGGAGGGAGGGGAGAGGACATCATTTAAAAAACAGAGGCAGGGAGTTTAGGCTTTGCTGAGGCCTCAGCCCCTCTCCAGGAGATGCTTGGAGACCAGGACTTGCTGGGATTGAGGTGACACAAGATGTTGCTAGAGGTGCAAGAGGAGGCAGGCCCACCTACTGGGGCTTTTCCTTTTCCCCTGGCTGTCTTGTGGCAGGGGAAGTAGAGCTCAGCACATCCTGGAAAGAAGCTGAAGTCTGAGGGGGAGGGGCCTGGCCCAGGTCCCCAGTGCTTGAGTGTAGCCACCCCCCAGTTGCACCCCCACTGGTGCCCAGCCAGCCTGTGCATTAAAGATTTAAGCATAAATATTTATGCGTAAATGAAAAATAAAAATAAAACTCAAGGGCAGAAGTGGCTTGTTTGCCATCCATTCACTGGCCCCAGGGATTGAGGTCTTAAGTACCTAACATCTTTCTTTCTTTTCCATGGAGCAGGCCATCTCGGATTGGTTGGCCAGGGCTGGTCTCTTTCCTCCCCCATCTGGCTCACACACAGCCCTGAGGGTAGGGTCAGAGACCAGACTGCCCATTGTTGGAAGGAAAGATGAGAGATCTCGTCATTGGCGACCTATCATTCACTGAGGAATGGACAGGGAGAGGAACCAGAATGGGCAAGGGGCATTGTATACAGTGGACTAAGCAGGCCCTTGCTCTTGTAGAGGTCACAGTCTAGTGGAGGACATGTTAGTAGAAATGTATGAAGTACTGGGAGGGCAGATACTAGGATTTGCTGTCATAGTGCAGGGGTGTTAGAAAGGCAGGTCTTGGAAAGTGGTTTGAGCTTCTGGATAACTAGAAGTTAGATAAAGGAGGTGAGGTGGTGATTGAAATAAATCTGTCTTTACCCAGGTTACCCTATGCGAGGCAGTGCTGAACCTTTTCCAGCATCACCCAAGGTGGGATGGTGGGTGGGTAAGACCTGGACTCCTAAGTAAAACTGGCAAGATTTGAATCCTCCCTCTGCCATTTCCTGGCCACATAGCCCTGGGCACTTTATTTATCTTTCTGTTGCGTCTGACAGCAAGAGAGATGAAATTAATCTTGTTTTAAGGTGTTTTCCTGGGCTGCAGTTTGGAAATTGCATTAGAGCAGTGGTTTAAGGGACAGGAATGGATTTTAGTGCTTCAAAGGTGGCTTCAGCAGGGGTAGGAAGTGATAACTGGATTCGGTTGGTCAGAACACGGTCAAGGGTGACTCCCAAGTTTCTGGCTTGTGTTATAAATAACACAGAAAAAGGATGCGTTCATTTTCTATTTATTGTGATGTTTTTCGCACATGTAAAAATATTTTGTATGTGTTTTATTTGAAGGACAATAAAAATAAATGTGTATTTACCTCATAGGTCACTTGAGAAAAAGAATTTGCTAATACCCTTAAAGCCTTTGAGTTGTCCATTTTTGATATCCTGGATTTTTTTTTTTTTGCAGTTTTTGGCTGTGGCCGGGTTTGAACCTGCCACCTCCGGCATATGCGGCCAGCGCCCTACTTCCTTTGAGCCACGGGCACCGCCCTGATATCCTGAATTTTAATTAATCTTGTCTTGTTATCATATATGTATTGATTCCTAAATAATGCAGTAATTGGTTTTATATGGTTTGGAATTTTGTTTACTCTGTTTGGGGTTCATTGAATTTTTTTGATCCAAAAGTTTACAGTCTGAATAAAATTTGGAAATTAAAAAAAAAGCCAGTCGCGGGCGGCGCCTATGGCTCAGTCAGTAGGGTGCCGGCCCCATATATCGAGGGTGGCGGGTTCAAACCCGGCCCCGGCCTAACTGCAACCAAAAAATAGCCGGGCGTTGTGGTGGGCGCCTGTAGTCCCAGCTACTTGGGAGGCTGAGGCAAGAGAATCACTTAAGCCCAGGAGTTGGAGGTTGCTGTGAGCTGTGTGAGGCCATGGCACTCTACCGAGGGCCATAAAGTGAGACCCTGTCTCTACAAAAAAATAAAAAGCCAGTCGTTGTGTTTGGTGCCTATAGTCCCATCTATTTGAAAGGCTGAGGCAAGAGATCACTTGAGCCCAGGAGTTTTAGGTTGCTATGAGCTGTGAGGCCATAGCACTCTACCCAGGATGACAAAGTAAGACTTTATCTCCAAAAAAAAGAAACATGTATTATAGTTCTCACTTTTAGCTTGTTCTTTATAGTGAATACTCAGTAGTTTCTAGTATTTTGTAAGCCCCCCTCAGAAAGCCAATCAAAGCAATAAGCTTGCTGTGTCATAAGACACAGTCTACTGGGTGGGGGCGGTGGCTCAAGCCTGTAATCCTAGCCCTCTGGGAGTGCCAGCTGAAGCGGGTGGATTGCCTCAGCTCATGAGTTCGAGACCAGCCTGAGCCAGAGCAAAACCTTGTCTCTAAAAAAAATAGAAAAAAAAAAAAACAGTTGGGCGTTGTGGCAGGTGCTTGTAGTCCCAGCTACTTGGGAGGCTTAGGCAGAATTGCTTGAGCCCAAGAGTTAGAAGTTGCTGTGAGCTATGATGCCACAGCACTCTACTAAGAGTGACAAAGTGAGACTCTGTCTAAAAAAAAAAGGGGGGGGCTACTATTAATTGAGTCCTTAAGCAAGTTTCCTTTAGATAAATTTTTGACTGTAGGATTTGTTCTATGAAAAGATTAATGCCTTTGAATGCAGGACATCTAATTATGCCTCACTAGCAGCCTCAAAGTGGGTATTAAAATGCCATCCTACAGAGGAAGGGCCTGAGCACAAGGCCTGGAGCCTCCCACAAGCCCCGTCCTCTGTGCATAGCCTCTGCTCTGGGATCTCCTTGGCCAGGCCCCTCCCTACAAATCTCTTTGAGCGCTGTTTAGCTGTCTGTCGGTCCCCACCATACTCCACCCCTACCACCATAGGCAACTATGTCTTTGCATTTACTGTCTTTTAATATATTCTACAGAATGTATACTGCTTTGTATCCATGTATTTTTACTTGACCTGAATGGCATTATATGGTAAATCTCACTCTGTCTGTTTTCTTCACCAACGCTTTCCATTTTTAAAACCAACCCATTCTGAATGCAATGAGCACACCTGGTCCATTGTTCCGATGCTGGTGCCCCTTAGAAATGCCTCTTCCTCATCCCCTCATAGGATACTCACAGTGCTTGGGGTCACCCACACACTCAAGTGTTTCACTGACAATCCTCATCTAGTCCACGATGGGATTGTTTGATTTCACTTACTAAATTTCAACTTGGGCACAACTTTAAGGTATACGTATGCATTATTTTTTAAAGCATCACCTACTAAAAAAAATTGTTTCCTCTGGAATAAATGAAAACATGTAACAAATTTAAATAAAAACTAAATATTGCTACATTAAATTAAAACTGATAAACCTTATTTAAAAGCACAGCAGTATCTGGGCACAGTGGATCACCCTTGTCATCCCAGCACTCTGGGAGGCCAACACCGGTAGATTGCTTGAGCTCAGGAGTTCGAGACCACCCTGAGCTACAGCGGGACCCTGTTTCTACTAAAAATAGAAAAACTAGCTGGGCATCAAAGCCAGTGTCTGCAGTACCATACCTAGCTACTCAGGAGGCTGAGGCAAGACGATCACTTGAGTCTGAGAGTTTGAAGTCGCTGTGAGCTATGATGACACCATACCATTCCACCCAAGGAGACACAGTGAGACTCTCTCATAAAAAAATAAAATAAAAATGAAAACAATAAAAGCCCAGCAGTTTATTTTCCAGAGTACTTAAAAATTATTCATGTCCTAGCAACATTCCTTCTATGTTCCCATTTTAAATGAATGTTAAGATGGTGAAGATACCTAAGGAGAAGGGAGAAATGAAACATCCCAACTACCTGCCTAAGGCTCCAGATATCCCAAAAGCCATTTTTTTACTTAAACATTTGGATATAACCAACTATTCAATTTTCATGTATACCTAGTTACCATATTTTCATGGATCTAATTTAATGCACCCTAACTTCACACTCCATCAAGTGCATAGCTTCCTACCAAGCCAAGTAAAGAAGAATTCCGAAATGGAATCCAGACACAAAGCTAGCATGCTAATAGAGAAAGAACTGAAATCCAAGTTTTCTGACCCCAATATCAGTACACATTCCCTTGCAGAACAAAGCAACATAAATACAAAAGAGACAAACAGGCTCAATGCCTGTGGCTCAAGCAGCTAAGGCGCCAGCCACATACACCTGAGCTGGCGGGTTCGAATCCAGCCCAGGCCCTCCAAACGACGACAGCTGCAACCAAAAAAAAAAAGAGACAAACAGCAACACCAAGCACCATAATCCACAGGGTCACACAGAACTGGTGTGACCCTGACTTAAAGGTTGACAAGCGGAACTCTCCTCTGGCTGAGCATCCAGGCGGCTGTGGAACTCTGGACTGATGCCCGGGCCCATCCCCAGGATATTCTGCTCCAGCGTTCTGTGGGCTGGCAGCTGTTCTTTCCACCTCTCCATGTAGGGGCATGATTCGTGGCCCTGGCTGAACTCCACTGCTTCGGGGAGGAGAGGCCTCACTCAGGGCTGCAGAGGCCAAACCTCATGCACTATCACCAAGTCCTTGACTTAGCAACACAAGTACTCTGTCAAGTCACAGGAACAAGGATAGTAGTATGTGCTACACATAACAGCATAATGGTCCATCAAAAAACAAAAGCAAAAATTTTAACACACATCTTTAATACAGAATACTGTCAGTCGTAAAGAGGTGATTGAACTCTTTAAAATTTTTTAGCACATGAAATCCTTTGTAATTAATAATATATGAATTGGTAGGATCATACCTAGGGTGCATCTTACAAGAGTACATATGAAACTTATTAAATGTAGAATATAAATGTCTTAACACAATAACTAAGAAAAGGTCATGAAGGCTATGTTAACCAGTTTGATGAAAATATTTCAAATTGTATATAAAGCAAAACAAACAAAAAAGAATATATGGAAGGCTTGGTGTCTGTAGCTCAGTGGTTAGGGCGCTGGCCACATGCAGCAGTACTGGCGGTTCAAACCCGGCCAAGGCCTACTGAACAACAATGACAACTACAATAACAACAACAAAATAGCCAGGCGTTGTGGCAGATGCCTATAGTCACAGCTACTTGGGAGACTGAAGCAAGAGAATCGCTTAAGCCCAAGAGTTTGAGGTTGCTGTGAGCTGTGATGCCACCGCACTCTGCTAAGGGCAACAAAGTGAGACTCTGTCTCAAAAAAAAAATATATATATATATATGTACACACATATATAGAAGACAGTTTTGACAATGTGTTATAGTTATGTAAGATGTTACTGAGGGACACTAGAGGAATTCTGTATACTGTGTTCACAGCTTCTTATGAGTCTAAAATTATTTCAAGGTAAAAAGTTTTAAAATACATGGGAGAGACATGTAGCATTGGTGATATTACTTTTTTAAATAAAAAAAAGAATTTGCCAGTTAAACCATATGGACTTGCAGATGTGATTTCCAGAAGGCTTTTAAACTATAAATTCAATTTATTTAGTAGTTATAGGACTATGTGGGTTATTTGCTTCGTTATGTATGAGTTTTGGTAGTTTTTGGTCTTCAAGGAATTGATCATTGCATCTAAGTTGTTTTGAAGGACAGTCATACATCACTTAACAACATCAGGATCTATTCTGGGAAATGTGTTGCTACGTGACTTTGTTGTTGTGTGAGCATCACAAAGTCTGCCTACACACCAGGCCACAGCCTGCTACACACCTAGGCTGCATGTGATGGCCTCTTGCTCCTGGGCTACAAGCCTGCACAGCCTGTGACTGCAATGAACACAGAAGGCAATTTTAACACAATGATAAATATTAGTATCTGTGTATCCAAACATGGAAAAGGTGCAGTAAAAAGATGGCATAACAGATTGTTAAAGAAAGGTACACCTGCATAGGGACTTTATCATGAATAGAGCTTGCAGGACTGGAATCTGCTCTGGGTGAGTCAGTGCTGTATGAATATGGAGGCCTGGGATATTATTCCACATCACCACAGACTTTATAAACACTGAACTCTTAAGGCTACACTAAATTTATTTCTTAAATTTTCTTCAATAGGGCAGCGCCTGTGGCTCAGTCGGTAAGGCGCCGGCCCCATATACCGAGGGTGGCGGGTTCACACCCGCCCCGGCTGAACTGCAACCAAAAAAAAAAAAAATTTTCTTCAGTAACAAATTAACCTTAGCTTACTATAACTTTCACTTTATAAAAAAAAGTTTTTTATTTTTGGATTCTTGTAATAACACCCTAAAATACAAACATATTGTACAGCTACATAAAAATATTTTCCTTCTTTATACCCTTATTCTATAAGCTTTTTTGTATTAATTTTTCTTAACTTTTTAAACTTTTTTGTTAAAAACTAAGACACAAAAAACATATATTAGCTTAGGCCCACACAGGGTCAGAACCATCAATATCTCTGTCTTTACCTCTATGTCTTGTCCCACTGGAAAGTCTTCAGGGGGTATAACTGGCATGGAGCTGTCATCTCCTAGATAACAATGCTGCATGCTGCCTCCTGGATATTCTCTGAAGGGCTTGCCTAAAGCTCTTTTATAGTTAACTTTTTAAAAATAAGTAGAAGGAGCACACTCTGACAATAAAACATGGTATGGTGAATACATAAACTAGCGACACAGTCACCAGCACTCCTGAGTGATACGAACTACACAGTGATAGTGGTACACATTCACACAACTGGCAGCCCAGGTCAGTTTACGCAGCATCACCACAAAGATGAGGCGTGTGCTGCACCACACGTCACAGTGGCCACAGCAACACTACGCCACAGGAACTTTCCAGCTCCATTATAATCTCATACAACCACCACTGTATACGCAGTCTGTCATTGACTGAAATGTTATACAGCACGTGACTGGATACAGATGTTACTAGTATTCTCTCATCACCCTTTTAATGTCTCTGTAGTCAGTCATGATAACATCTCTTTCATTCCTGATTTTGGTAATTTGTTTTTTTGTGTCTTTGATAACCTGTATTTTTTACTTGTCAATCTTGTTGGAGGTTTATCAATCTTATTATCTTTTCAAAGAATCAGGTTTTGGTCCCACTGATCTTTTTCTTATTTTTCCATTTTCTTTTTAATTAATTGTTGGGGACTCGTTGAGTGTACAAGAAACCAGGTTACACTGATTACATTTGTTAGGTAATGTCCCTCTTACAATCATGTCTTGCCCCCAAAAGGTGTGGCACACACCCCTCCCTCCTTCTCTCTCTCTCTGCTCTTCTTTTCCCCCATATTTTTCCATTTTCAATTTCATTGATTTCTGTTCTTATTTTCCTTCTATTAGGAAAATGTAAATTAAAACCATGATGAGATAGCACTACAAACCTATTAGAATGGCTAAAATAAAAAAAATACTGACAATATCAAGTGCTGACAAGGATTGTGAACAACAAGAATTTTACACGTTGCTGGCAGGCATGCAAAATAGTACAGCCACTCGGAAAAACAGTTCAGAAGTATATAATTGTACAGCTAAGCTTACACTCACCAGATGAACCAGCAATTCCACTCTTGATTATCTATCCTAGAGAAATAAAAAGTATGTTCACATGAAAACCTATATACAAATGATTATAGCAGCTTTATTCATAATCTCCAAAAACTAGAAACAGCTTTCAAGCAAATGGATAAACAGACTATAGTATAAAATCATATCATGGAAAACTATTCAGCAATGAGAACAGACTATTGATACATGCAAAAAGTGTGGCTGAATCTCAAAGACATTACACTGAGTGAATTATATGACATTCCTGAAAAGACAAGACCATAAGGACAGTGAACAGGTCGGTGGCTGCCAGGTCAGGAGTTGCAGCATGGTGACTGCACAAGCACAGAAGAGGAGTGTCTGGGGGTGAGGGTGCTATCATGCACCCTGATTACAGTGGTGGTTACATGAATCTATACATGTGTTAAAATTCACACACTATACAGCAAAAGAAAAAACTCCATTTGATTACAGGATAATTAATAAAGTAAAAGTACGTATGTAGCCTAGGAGGCACTGTGGAGGCAGAAGGTGGCTGGGTGGGAGAGAGCAGCCCAGGTAGGTGAACTGGGGACAGGGAAGCAAGACCAGTAGGTGGTCACTTATACAAGACCCCTGCATTGATTTTGCACACAGGACAGCAAATAGAGCAGAAACTTGTTATAAATCAGCCCTCCGTAGTCTTAAAGGAGTGTCTGACAAATATTTTAGCAGTTAGCAACTGGGTAAACCTACTATGGACCAAATGTGGCTAAGGAACACTTCCCTGGGCAGGACACAGGGGTGGCAGCCATGGGCCCAGGCAGGTTCCAATCTAGTGGTCTGCCCTTGAGCAGATCGCCTTGACCACTGGCAGCATAGGCACCAGCCAGAGCTCAGTGGTCATCAGAAACATCTGGTGACCCATGGTGTCCCAAGTGAGCTGCACTCAGATACCAGTATTTATTTCTTTAGAAAGGGTGTTGGCCCTCACACTGTTCCCAAAGAAACCGTCCTAAGTGTCCACTGTGTCCTAATCTGGGCCACATAAGCCAGCCCAGGTTCCCAGGGCAGGTCTCATGCCGTGGCAGCATTGCATGCCCAAGACTGCTGCTAGATTGCACAGGTGTCTGCACAGGCAGGGAAGGAGCAGGAGACACTGGATGAGGGTGAGCCACACCCGCGCACTGTAAAACTTCAAGACAAAACACCACAAATCCAGGCAGCCTACAAGCCTGTGACAGAACAAAAGGTGAAGAAAATCTATGAAGATGAATATTTTGCCCCATGGTACCACCTGCCACCACAAAGGACTGAGCCAGAGAATAAAAGTCATTCTTACACTCAATATAAACAGGTGGAAATTCTGTTTTCCAAGTCTTTTCAAAGTTTCCAAACAGTGAGTGGTCTTAAACATGCAGATCTAATACACACACATGCAAAAACCATAGAGCCTATCTGACTGTAATTTAAATTATTCATGCTCAACACTTAGTGTATAGTAGACATGCTTCCACAGTAGGGTCTGAATGTCTATTGCTTCATTCATTTGTAAACATTCATTTGCAGACTTACTTTTTTTTTTTTGTAGAGACAGAGTCTCACTTTACCGCCTTCAGTAGAGTGCCATGATGTCACAGGACTCACAGCAACCTCTAGCTCCTGGGCTTCCGCGATTCTCCTGCCTCAGCCTCCCCAGCAACTGGGACTACAGGCGCCCGCCACAACGCCCAGCTATTTTTTGGTTGCAGTTCAGCCGGGGCTGGGTTTGAACCCGCCACCCTCGGTATATGGGGCCGGCGCCCTACTCACTGAGCCACAGGCACCAACCTCCTTTGCAGACTTTCTAAATGTTAAGATTAACGAATATTTTATTTCTAAGTTTTATGGGATTGAGACAGAGTCTCACTATGTCGCCCTGGGCAGAGTGCTATGGCATCTTAGCTCACAGCAACCTCATACTCTTGGGCTCAAGCGATTCATCTGCCTCAGCCTCCCAGGTAGCAGAGACTACAGGTGCCCATCACAATGCCCGGCTATTTATAGAGACGAGCTCTCACTCTGGCTCAAGCTGGTCTTGAAACTGTGAGCTCAAGCAATCCACTTGCCTCGGCCTCCCAGACTGCTGGGATTACAAGCATGAGCCACTCCTCTTGGCCCAAATTATCTCTAAGTTTTAAGTAAAATATGCAAAGTATGTTCATTAAACTGAACAGACACACACACATACATACACACAGAGGAATTCCATTTACAAGTATGACAAACTGTCCCAATTAAACCAACTAGAAAGACTGCATTAGAAATTGTCTTTAAATCTGAAGACATTATAAAACTAAAAAAGAAGTGAGGGTCTGAGGCCGATTTTCTCCTGAAGGGGTTTACTTTTCAAAGTGAAAAGTAAAAACCAAGTAACTGAACTAAGGAAACTTGCACAGACTCACAGAGCTAAGAGCTCACCAACGAGGAGGGCCCTGGAAAGCACCCCAAGTTGTTTTCTGGGACTTAGAAGGACCACCCATTGGATATCAACTGAAAATAAAGCGGGCCTTGCAGCAACTGGAGCCAGCCTCAAATCACTTTCTTCATTTGTGAATTAAGGTGATCTAGGAATGTAGGTACCCTTAGCCCATCTACCTGCCTGAAGCAAAAATAAACCATTTACAGTCACAAATCATCACCAATATACAATATTTGGCATTAGATCAGAAATGACTATGCATATAGGGGAGCAAAAAGCTATAACTAAAAATCATGAAAAATGATTACAGAAAGATGTATGTAGTGAAACTTTAAGATAACTCTATCAATACGTTCAAGAAACTAAAAGGGAGATTTGTGAATTAGGGAAAAAAAACCCCAGGAATTCTAGAACTGAAAAATACTGTGTCTCAAATACAGGAATAAATTAAGACCACTAGCCAGAAACTAAAAACATTCCTGAGAAAAATTAAAGAAGAACTCAACAGGGCAGTGCCTGTGGCTCAGTGGGCAGGGCGTCAACCTCATATACCGAGGGTAGAGGGTTCAAACCCGGCCCTGGCCAAACTGCAACAAAAAAATACCCAGGCATTGTGGCGGGTGCCTGTAGTCCCAGCTACTCGGGAGGCTGAGGCAAGGGAATTGCCTAAGCCCAGGAGTTGGAGGTTGCTGTGAGCTGTGTGATGCCACAGCACTCAACTGTGGGCGATAAAGTTAAACTCGGTCTCTAAAAAAAAAAAAAAAAGACAACGACGTAAACAAATTAAAGGATGTACCATGTTTGTGAACCTGAACACTCAGTACCATAACAATACAATTTTCCTCCGCACAGATCTTTAGAGACAGTCTGAGTAACTCTAACTAAAATTCTTGCAAGTTTTTTGTATGGAAGTTGATACACTGATTCTAAAGTATATAAGAAAATTCAAAGGGCCAAGATTAGCCAAATTAAGCTTGAAAAACAAAAATTAAAAAGGCAGACTTACTCCACTCAGAGACAGAGGGAAGTAGGTGCTCAGATGGGCAAGCAGAGAAGCAGAGCAGACACCAGTCCATAGCAGGGGCAAAGGTGGCCTTGCCCACGGGGCGCAGCAGCTCAATCCTGTAATCTCAGCACTGTGGTAGGCTGTGGAGGGAGAACTGCTTGAGCTCAGGAGTTTGAGACTTATCTGAGAGTGAGACCCCAACTCCTAAAAAAATGAAAAACACAGCCGGGCGCCGTGGCGAGAGCCTGTAATCCCAGCAGTTTCTCGAGTCTGAGGCAGCAGAATGCCCACAGCCGAGTCTGAGGTTGCAGCGAGCTATGACACCATTGCACTCTGCTCAAAGCAAAGGGTGGGACTCTGTCTCAACAACAACAAAAAAAGGTAGCCTTTCCCATAAACGTACTGGATCAACCGAATAACGACATGCAACAGAAATGAAATGAGTCCTGTCACACTGTATTCACACTTCCAGGTAGATTATGCATCTACATGTAAAAAACAATGGAGCTTCTATAAATAATATAGGAAAGTATCAGCTCAGCGCCTGTGGCTCAAGTGGCTAAGGCACCAGCTACATACATCTGAGCTGGCGGGTTCGAATCCAGCCCAGGCCCGCCAAACAACAATGACAGCTGCAACCAAAAAATAGCCTGGCGCTGTGGTGGGTGCCTAAAGTCCCAGCTACTTGGGAGGCGGAGGCAGGAGAATCACTTGAGCCCAGGAGTTGGAGGTTGCTATGAGCTGTGATGTCACTGCACTCTACCCAGGGTGACAGTTTGAGGCTCTGTCCCCCCAAAAAATATATATATAGAAAAGTATCTTCATGACCCCGAGGTGGGGCAAGATCTCTTAAACAGGACATAAAAGAAATACTTCAGACCTCCAATAGAATTCACAATCTTTCTAAGAAGTAATAAAAGAATGAAAACACTTTTGCATCTAAGAATGTCACACACCTTGAGATGGGTCCTGTCACACTGGACCAGTTTCCTGTGGCGGCTGTAACTTAGTGGCTTCTAATAAGAGAAATTTATCCTGTCACAGCTCTGGAGCCCACAGTCCAGAATGAGTCTCAGAGTGCAAATCAAGGTGACATGAGGGCTACACCCCAGCTTCTGACTACTGCTGACATTCCTTGACCTGTGACCACAAAACCCCACTCTGCCTCAGGTGCTCCCTCCTGTGGCTCTCTCTTCTAAGGACACTCGTGATTGCCTTTAAGGTCAAAAAATGCACAACTCATTTCAGGATCCTTAATCACATTTGCAAAGACCCCTTTTCCATATAAGGTAATACCCATTCACATGTTCTAGGGGGTAGGACCTTACATCTTTGGGGCCTTCACTGAGCACAAATATATAAATCTACAATTTTACTATGCTGTTAGGAGAGAGAACATGTGCTTCCTAGCCTTACCTGCAGAAGGGTAACCCTCTCCTGGTCAATTTTCAGATTTACCCTAACCAAGTGGTGGCGGAGAGAAAGTAGATGACCGTTTTTACATACCCATAGCCTTGCAGGGAACATCAACCTCCATATTAAGACTGACAGCATGGCCAGAACATTTTGTTGGTGAGATTCATCCCAGACCTGCCATGACTCACCCTAGACCTGCTTCCTCCAATTCCGAGCACACTTCCTGACGGCTCTTTCCATTTCCCTCTCCTTCCTAAGCTCCCTCACGCTGATTTGTGTCTACTCTTCTGGGCTGGGACTCAGCACCTTCCCTGGCCCTCTTCTCCAAGGACTGATGCAGTGCCAACTCTACAGACTGCTCATCTTCTACTGTTTCAAAAATACACATGGGAGTTAAAAATTAATACATCATGGCATAATCACATGAGACAATAATACATAACGGTTAGTTAAAATGAGCCAGAACATGATCATAATTTTCAAAACATAATATTGAGATAAAAAGTAAGTTTCAGAAGGATTCATGTAGATCATTTACAAAAAGTTTTAAAACATGCAAAACAACACTTAGATTGTTTAAGGATATATGGAAATGCAATAAATTGATAAAACACCAAATTGAGAAGAGAAGCTGGGGAATGAGAAAAGGAATCAGATTGGGGTTTCAACTCACTCAATAATGGATCTTCATAAAAACATCTGTAGCTAATTTGGCAAAATCACGATTTTCCTAAGTTTTTGTGCATGTTTGAAATATTTTACAATTAGAAAAAAAAACAAGTTGATACCTACATGCAAAAGTTTTTAACTTTTATAAGATTTCAAACTGAAGGGTGGTGCCTATGGCTCAAGGAGTAGGGTGCCAGCCCCATATACGAGAGGTGGCAGGTTCAAACCCAGCCCCAGCCAAAAACTGCAAAAAAAAAAAAAATTTCAAACTGAAGCCTATAGTAAGCTAGCTGTGGTTTCCATAGACCAGAAAGTACTCGCTCGACGTGAATGCCTGCCACATTTTCAATAGTACTTATGAACTGATTTAAATTACCCTGTTTAACTGAAGAAAGACCCTGAACACGAATCCAGGACATACAGGTAGATAATGATGTCACAGTGAATAGTAACGATACTCTTCCTTAAAAATATGGCTCCTAGCTAACAAGTATACGTAAGTGTACAAATAGATAATAAACCTTTTAAAATAGCAGGGATTTAGAAGAAGGATGCCTTATACATCACTTGGTGAGCTAAAGCCACATTGTGGTATAGTTCTTATTGGACACGCATGATTAGAACTTAGACTAATCTTGCAACTGGAAAGAGAACTTAGAGATCATCTATCTACTCTGGTGCTTTTCCAATTTTTCAGCTGCACAGCTCTGTTCAAACAAACTCTCTAGAGGTGTATATGGAAAAACACCTCTGGCTGAGGCAGAGGTGGGTGGGATCTGTGCTCTGAGTGCCCCCTTCCCCAGACAATTGGCTGTGCCTTCTAAGGGAGCATCTTGGAAGACTCTGGTAAATCAATTAAAACTACACCCTTTCTTCACCACCACCTGTCCAAACATCTGCTTCTGACTGCCCCATCCTATCTTCCCTAATCAGATAGTTCTCACTGTTCTGACCCACCCTTCTGAGTTCCCAGAATCTAGACTGCTATGAAGGTCTTTTAATTTTTAAAAGTCTTTTATTTAGCTGGGCGCAGTGGCTCACTGCCTTTACACTAGCACTCTGGGAGGCTGAGGCGGGTGGACTGCTTGAGCTCAGGAGTTCAAGACCAGCCTGAGCCAGAGTGAGGCCCTATCTCTAAAAAATAGCTGGGTTTTGTGGCAAGTGTCTATAGTACCAGCTACTGGGGATGCTGAAGCAAGAGAATTACTTGAACCTGAGAGTTTGAAGTTGCTGTGAGCTATGATGCCACAGCACTCTACCAAGGGCAACAAAGTGAGACTCTGTCTCAATAAATAAATAAATAAAACCTCTTTGACCATTGAGATTTAGATCAATGAGATTTAGAGGACAGTCATCTTTACATTGTGAATATCAACCTAGAAAATCCTCCACAAATGTTTCTTCTTCTTAAAACCCTCTCCTGCCTAGCTGCCCAGATGCTCACGTTGATGTTCTACCCCACTCTGTGGGTACTATCTTCTGTCCTCCTGGAAGCCTCCCTTTTCTGCCTTTCCTTTATTTTTTTATTTTTTTTTTTAAGAGACAGAGTCTCACTTTGTCACTGTTGGTAGAGTGTCATGGCGTCACAGCCCACAGCAACCTCCAGCTCTTGGGCTTAGGGGATTCTCTTGCCTCAGCCTCCCAAGTAGCTGGGACTACAGGCGCCCGCCACAATGCCTGGCTATTTTTTTGTTGCAGTTTGGCCGGGGCTGGGTTGGAACCCACCACCCTCGATATATCCGGCCAGTGCCCTACTCATTGAGCCACAGGCCCCGCCCTCTGCCTTTGCTTTATGTGTTTGAGTGCCTCGGGATTTTTTCCTAGGCCCTTTGCATTATTCAATTCTCCCTAAAGGGCAATCATATTCAGTCCAATTACTACGTATGTGCCAAGTGTGTTTCAAATTTATACCTCTAATCTACCCCTTTTCAGAAAGTAAAAGACCCACGTATCCAAATGTGCCCTCTGGATCCCATCAGATCTCCCAGAGTTGCCTCATCCTCTGTGCCCCATCTCCTCCAGAGTCAGAGGGGTCCTCAAACTATGGCCCGCAGGCCACATGTGGCGATGTGACTGTATTTGTTCCTGTTTTGTTTTTTTACTTCAAAGTAAGATATGTACAGTGTGCATAGGAATTTGTTCATAGTTTTTTTCTTTTATAGTCTGGCCCTCCAGCGGTCTGAGGGACAGTGAACTGGCTCCCTGTATAAAAAGTTTGAGGACGCCTGAGTGAGCCTTCTTCAATATGCACTTCACACAAAGCCTCTGGCTCTGCTTCTGAGGACCCTCTCCATCTTTCTAGTTCAGCCCTGTGAGGCCAACATATTCTCTTGCCCTAAATTACTGTAATTGGTTTTTCAAGCTAATTTTTCTGCTCCCTGATTTCTGATTCCTCCAATCTCCTTTTCACATACTGCAGAATAATCTTTTTAAACCAAAGACAAAGAACAGAAAAAGAGACAGAGAGCCCAAGCCACATACTGAGGGTGGCAGGTTCGAACCCGACCCTGCCAAACTGCAACAAAAAAATAGCCGGGCATTGTGGCAGGCGCCTGTAGTCCCAGCTACTCAGGAGGCTGAGGCAAGAGAATTGCCTAAGCCCAGGAGTTGGAGGTTGCTGTGACACCACAGCACTCCACCAAGGGCGATAAAGTGAGACTCTGCCTCTACAAAAAAAAAAAAAAAAAAAAAAAAATCTTTTGTTTTAAGAGATAGGTCTCCCTCTGTCACCCAGGTTAGAGTGCAGTTGCTTCATCACAGCTTGCGTCGAACTCATAGGTGATCGCTTAAGTGATCCTCCTACTTTAGCTTCCCAAGTAGCTGGGACTACAGGCTCCTTTCACTATAATCAGCTAATTTTTTTTTTTCTACAGAAATGGGATCTTGCTGTGTCGCCCAGGCTGGTCTTAAACTCATGCCTCCAGCAATCCTCCTGCTTCAGCCTCTCAAAGTGCTAGGATTGCATGCTTGAGCCACTACACTCAGACAGGAATATTTAATTTTTACTTACTGTCTTAAAAAAAAAAAACTGGTGGTTCCATCATTTATTAAGAAAGATCTACTTAAAATAAAGCACCCAAAAATAACCACCCCTGTAGCTCTTCTTTTAAAAATAAAAAAACTGGCCACCTATGTTTCAAGAGTTCCTGCATTCCTTAATGTGCACACCTATCATATTTTTATCTTGTCCATGTCTTCCTTTTTGTCAAGAGTGGTGGTAGAAAACTGCACAAAATACATATTGATAGTACTTCTCTTTAATAGGATGCCTTTAAGGAAGTATACCATCTGCTGTGTTGTCCACACAACAGCCACTGGCCATATGTGGTTATTTAAATTTTAATTAATTAGAAGTAAATTAAACTGAACAATCGAATTCCCAGTCCCACTGGGTACATCTCAAATGTTCAGTAGCCATATGTGGCTAGTGGCTACCATGCTGGGTAGCAGAGAACTGATACCCTCCATCACTAGGAGGGTATCAGTAGATCCTTGTCAAGAGGAGAGGAAAAGCAGGCAGGTCTGGCAGGAAAAGTCTTAAGACTGAGGACAGTTCTGAGAAGTGGAGGCTCAGCTTACAGGCGGAGTGGACCCAAAGCACATAAATGGATCATACCAGCGGGACCCCAGCAGCCCATCCTGACTCCTTGGAAGAAGGGAGGAGCAGCGGCAGGGTTATCTCAGTGTCTCTGTTTTTTCCTCCTGGTGGCTTCGAGGAACAAAGACCACATCCCAGTTCAATGGCTCCTTGAGGAACAAATCTATCTTGCTGATAAGGTTAACTGATTTTTTCTTTTTTTTAAGAGCCTCAAGCTGTCACCTGAGTAGAGGGCTGTGGCATCACAGCTCATAGCAACCTCCAACTCCTGGGCTCAAGCGATTCTCCTGCCTCTGCCTCCCAAGTAGCTGGGACTACAGGCGCCAGCCACAAAGCCCGGCAATTTTTTGGTTGCAGCCATCATTGTTGTTTGGCAGGCCTGGGCTGAATTTGAACTTGCCAGCTCAAGTATATGTGGCTGGCGCCTTAGCCACTTGAGCCACAGGCGCCGAGCCTAAGGTTAACTGATTTTTGAAAAACTATTATTAAAAAGCTAAGTATTCAGCTGGGTGCCCATAGCTCAGTGGTTAGAATGCTGCCCCATGCACCAGGGGTGGCAGGTTCCAAGCCAACCTGGGCCTACTTAGTAAAAAAAAAAAAAAAAAAGGCCACTAAAAAGCTAAGTATTCAACCAATTACTGAGGACTCTTGATTTAAAACAGAATAAACATTGTGTGAAGTTTGAATTCTTTTATTAATTCATTAAACATTAAAATCCCTAAAATTGCAAGGTGTTAGGAACAGAAAAATAATGAGATCAAAACTTCCTCTTGAAGCAGTCCCTGTGAAGTGACAGAGAAAAGATAAGCAAGCAAAGTATTACAATATTGTGATAAATCCTACAAAAGGAACACATAAAAGAACATGGAGTGTAAGCTCCTGACTCTGGGAAGTAGAATGGGGTAAGGGGGAATAAGGAGGTCTTCAATGGAAGGCAGAGCTTCAAAGATAAAGTGACGTTTAAACTTTAGTAAAACAAAGACAGATATTGAACAGATATGGAATCACTGGCAATGAAAAATGTGTACAATTTTAGAATCCTAAAATTAAAATCATGGTACTGATATTCCTTTTTTTGTTTGTTTTGTTTTCTTTTTTGAGACAGAGTCTCACTATGTCACCCTGGGTAGAGTGCTGTGGCATCACAGTGATTTTCTTGCTTCAAGGCTCCCAAGAAGCTGGGACTATAGGCACCTGCCACAATACCTGGCTATTTTTTTTTGTTGTAGTTGTCATTGTTGCTTAGCAGGCCCGGGCTGGATTCGAATCTGCCAGCCCAGGTGTATGTGGCCAGCGCCCTAACCACTGGAATACAGGTGCTGAGCCTAATATTTCTTTTTTTAATATGAGGTATGACTGACTTACAAAAATGAGTACATATTTAACATAGGCATCTTGATGAATATGAAGATAAGTATACACCTATGGAACACCATCACCAAAAACACGACCATCACTGCTAAAAGCTTCTTCCCTCTTTTTATGTGTATGGTAAGAACATTTAACATAAGATCTAATCTCTTAACAGATTTTTAAATAGACTATAATAGGCTGGTGCCTGTGGCTCAAGGAGTAGGGCGCCAGTCCCATATGCCAGAGGTGGCGGGTTCAAACCTAGCCCCAGCCAAAAACAAACAATTAAATAGACTATAATAAAGAATTGTTAACTATATGCCTATGCTGTACAGATCTCTACAAGTTACTCACATAACTAAAACTATAAACCCTTTGATCAGCACCTCCCAGATTCTCCCTCCTCCCTATACCCCAGTAAATACCATTCTACTCTCTGCTTCTTTGGGTGTGACTGTTTTAGTTTTCTGATGTAAGTGGAATCATGTAGTACTTGTTCAGTACTTATGTATTTTTGTTGTTGTTGAGATAGAGCCTCACTTTGTTGCCCTGGATAGAGCGCTATGGTGACATTGTAGCTTACAGAAACCTCAAACTCTTGGGCTTGAGCAATCCTCTTGCCTCAGCCTCCCAAGTAGTGGGACTATAGGCACCTGCCACAATGCCCAACTAGTTTTTTTTCTATTTTTAGTAGACATAGGATCTCATTCTTGCTTAGGCTCGTCTTGAACTCCTGAGCTCAAGTAATCCACCTGCCTCAGTATGCTAGAGTGCTAGGACTACAGGCATGAGCCACTGTGCCTGGTCTCTAAAAAATATTTCTTTAAATATTTTTCCTCTTGTGCCTTCCTGCCTTCTGCCACAGGATGATGAAGGCCCTCGCCATATGCCAACACCTTATTAACACTGGACTTCGTAGCCTTCAGAAGTGTGCAAAATAAATTTCTTTTCTTTATAAATTACCTCATCTGTGGAATTCTGTCATAGCAACACAAAATGGACTAAGACAGAGGGCATTTGAGCTGAGCTTTGACAGATAACATTGAACTTGGACACAACAACTTTCATTTGCCACAAAATATTTGGGAAGAACAACAAATGTTTGTTACCATGAAGGCACTGCTGGTGTATCATTTTGAAAACTAAGAATTATATCACAGATTTTAGAAACTAAACAGAATTAAAGAGGAAAAAAGCTTTGTGACAGATTCCCTTCCTATATACCCACAACCTGAGCTTTTTCCCCTTCTCAAGTGACTACATTATCAGAATACAAGAAAACAAGAAAAAGACTAAAGTTTAAGCTACAGAATAGACCTATTGACCAGAATAAAGTAGAAGTAGGACAAATGTAGCCTATTGTGTTGGAATTTCCTCTCTGATTCTCTGCAGGGTACTAAAACAAAGAACAAACCTTATTCCATTGTCCATGTTTTTTAAAGCAGTTTAGGGACAACAGCTCCAAGAATCTGTACATTATCAGTGTGCCAAAATCAGCTGTGAGGGGTGTCCCAGTAATTTGTTACAGTAATAGGTAAAGTACAAAGATTGTGAAATTAATTTCTTTTTAAAAATCAAGGTTATATACCCCAACAATCTCATTTCCATCCAAGAACATTCTAATATGCTTTCAGAAGCCACATGTATTAACTCATAGTTGAGGGGGTGGGTCTCAGAGCGGGGTTCCATGTACTGCTACCCTTCATCTTCATCTTAATCTAAAGGAGACTCCCTAAGTCAAGAAGGTTGAAATAGCCAGAAAAGTTAGGAAGCAAGAACACTGCTGTGTCTTATTTCCCTCTTAGAATACTTAACAGATATTCAGCAAATGTGTCCTCTAAAAAGAAATAATTGCATACTCTGACCAGAACCTTCCCTGAAGCCCAACCCCAATCACAACTGTTGCTGATGAGACTTCAGCGAGGAAGTTGGAAAATAAAATCACAAGAGAGGCAGGCATAGTATGAGCTCACACCTGTAACCCCAGCCCTCTAGGTCAAGGCAGGTGGACTGTCTGAGCTCACAGGTTAGAGACCAGCCTGAGCCAGACCAATACCTCGCCTCTAAAAATAGCCAGGCATTTTTTTAGTGCCCATAGTCCCAGCTGGTGCCCTCAGTCCCAGCAACTTAGGAAGTGGAGGCAAGAAAATCACTTAAGCCATCGGTTCTCAACCTTCCTAATGCTGTGACCCTTTAATACAGTTCTTGTGGGTCACTTGAGAACCGCTGGCTTAAGCACAAGAGTTTGAGGTTGCTGTGAGCTATGACACCAGAGCACTCTACGGAGGGTAACAAAGTGAGACTCTGTCTCAAAAATAAATAAATAAATAAATAAATAAAATCTAGCACTCTGGGAGGCCAAGGCAGGTGGATACCCTGAGCATGGTAGTCCAAGACCAGCCTGAGCAAGAGTGAGACCCTGTCTCTACTAAAAAACAGAAAAAACTAGCTGGATGTAATGGCACTTGCTTGTGGTCTCAGCTACTTGGGAGGCTAAGGCAAGAGGATCTCTTAAACCCACAAGCTTGAGGTTGCTGGGAGCTATGATGCTACAGCACTCTACCCAGAACAACAGAGTGCAACTCTATCTCAAAAAAAAAAAAAAAAAGAAAGAAAGAAAAGAAAAGAAAATTGTATATGAATTATGAAAAAAGGTAAGGAGACACTTTCAACAGACTGAAGGGAAGGTGTGCAAGATTTTTCAGATTAGCCAGGTGTTACTATTAGTTCCCCTGAAGGCAACATCTTTTCTCGGTTAAGCTTCTTTTTCCTTTAACCTACGTACAATGACAACTCTAAATTTTAAGCAATTTCTCACTCAAGCAAATATGAATGCTATGAAGAAGGTATCCTATTTTGACATTACTGTATTCTGAATTAGAAGTTTATCTCCCCCACTGAACGGAGGCAGGGAAGGTCAGAGAATAGAGTGACTGAGTCCCACTTTCTACAAACTGTACTTGATCAAACTATTAAAATTATAAAGACAACAAAACGCTAACTTTGTTTTAGGACTATGATTCATTAGTAGTATCTCCTTTTAATTACACAAATAAAATACCTCATCAATTTCAAAGCTTTTCACAAACTGAATCTTTACAAGAAACTTGGAATACCAATAAAAGTAGTATTCATCTCCTTTTACAGAAGGAGATGCAGGTTTAGAGATATAACTCAGTAAACATTCACAGACGCTTATCAGATGCCAGCCACCCTGTGAAGATGTCAAAACCTGCCTGAGACATAGTCTCTATCACCAAGCATCTCCAAGTCCAACAGGGAGGCCTCATGTCAACAATAATCACAACATTGGCCAGGCGTAGTGGCTCACATCTTCTAGTCCCAGCACTCTGGGAGGCCATGGTCGGTGGATTGTCCAAGCTGAGGAAATTGAGACCAGCCGGAACAAGAGTGAGACCCCGTCTCTACTAAAAATAGAAAAAACTATCCAGGTGTGGTGGCATGTGACTGTAGTCCCAGCTACTCAGGAGGATAAGGCAAGAGGATCACTAGAGCCCAAGAGTTTGAGGTTGCTGTGAGCTGATGCCACGGCACTCTACCCAAGACTATAGAGTGAGACTTTGTCTCAGAAAAAAACAAAACAAACAAAAAACCCCCAGCAAAACCCAAAAAACTACAGAAATCAGCATTAAAGGTGTAGAAGTATGGAAGTTCCCTGGGAGCAGGGTCAAGAGTGACTTGGCCAAGTAATTGCCAACCTATTTTGGCCAAAAAAAAGGTGTCAGGCTAGTCTAGAAGGAGGGGGAAAAAAGCCAGGGATCCTGCCTCCTTGAGTGCTGCTGTACTCTACTCTCAAACAATTTTTTTGTCCACCCCCTTTCTCAGCTTAAGCTACTTTTCCAGGTTCATATCCATGTTACATAATCTTATACCTTTACTTACCCATACATCCCCTATATATATCTAAAATGATAAGAGGCCAGGTATGGTGGCTGATGCCTATAATCCTAGCACTCTGGGAGGCCGGGGTGGGAGGATGGATTGAGTTTAGGAATTTGAGACCAGCCTCAGCAAAGTGAGACCCCCATCTCTACCAAAAACCAGGCATGGTGGTGCACACCTGTAGTCCCAGCTACTCAGTAGGCTGAGGGTGGAAAATTGCTTGAGCCCAGGAGCTTGAGGTTGCTGTGAGCTTGGATGATACCACAGCAACACTGTCTCAAAAATAAAAAAAATTTTAAAAAGCCTCTTTTGTTGTTTTCAAGGTTTTGTCTACTGTTATATCCCCCACTGCCTACAAAAGTGCCTGATACACAGTAAAAAATACTAAAAAATAATTGTACAATCCGCTGGGCATGGTAATCCCAGCACTCTGGGAGACCGAGTCAGGTAAATGGCCTGAGCTCATGGATTCAAGACCAGCCTGAGCCAGAGTCAGACCTCGCCTCTAAAAATAGCTAGTACCGGGCGGCACCTGTGGCTCAGTCGGTAAGGCGCCAGCCTCATATACCGAGGGTGGTGAGTTCAAACCTGGCCCTGGCCAAACTGCAACCAAAAAAAATAGCCGGGCGTTGTGGCGGGCACCTGTAGTCCCAGCTACTCGGGAGGCTGAGGCAAGAGAATCGCTTAAGCCCAGGAGTTGGAGGCTGCTGTGAGCTGTGTGAGGCCACAGCACTCTACCGAGGGCCATAAAGTGAGACTGTGTCTCTACAAAAAAAAAAAAAATAGCTAGTGCCTGAAGTCCCAGCTACTTGGGAGGCTGAGGCAAGAGTTTGAGGCTGCTGTGAGCTATGACAACATTTTACTGAGGGCAAGAAAGTAAGACTCTATGTCTCAAAAAAAATTTTAACACAACAAAATGAAATGAAATGACAATAGTATAAAATAGTATAAATGGAGTCAATAGAAAAGTACTTTCATTAGAATACTTGTGTTCTGGCTCAGCGCCTGTGGCTCAAGCAGCTAAAGCGCCAACCACATACACCTGAGCTGGTGGGTTCAAATCTAGCCCGGCCCGCCAAACAACAATGATGGCTGCAACCAAAACATAGCAGGGCATTATGGTGGATGCCTGTAGTCCCAGTTAGGTGGGAGGTGGAGGCAGGAGAATCGCTTGAGCCCAGGAGTTGGAGGTTGCTGTGAGTTATGATGCCACAGCACTCCAAACAATCAAACATACAACCACCAGACAACAATAAGTTTAGGGAATAATGACTACACTGGAGCAGAAATTAGGAGCAATTTGCAAAGCATATTTGAAACTGCATATTTAAACAGCATCTACCTTATTTTCCCCAGACGAAGAGCCTTAACAAATGCAATACGTTAGGTCCAGTCAGAACCTTTGAGTTTTTCATACTTACCAAGATCATCTAATCACCAAGAATTCTCAAACTCACCATTTCTTATCGCAGTTCCATTTTTTAAAACGTGCCAATATCACAGAAATTTAATTTAAATGTTGAATACCTAAGATGGACGGGGATTAAATGTGTTACTATATGCCAGTGCATATTTATCAGATGTTGTTTCAAGAATTCACTACCCCAGCCCCAGCAAAACATACCAGTGTGAAACTTAAAGTTAGAATAATAACATTATTTTTAAAAAGGATTCTAAAGGCTGAAAATGCATTTAAGTCTCAAAAAGAGTTCAGAAACATTTAGATGCTTTTCTTCAAGGGTTGCAAGGCTTCCCTGATACTAGGGGAGGACTACTCTTTCCCAATGGCAGTTGAAAGTAACAACAGGACATAGGCCTTGGGGAGGAATAACATCAAAATGGGAAATACCACTCATCATCACTGAAGCCATATTACTCCAGTCTATATTTAACAAACAACCATTTACTGCAAATTTTTTTAACTTAAAAATTCCACAAAGTGAGCTATAACCTCCTAAGTGTTAAGTGCTTTGAATATATTAAAGTATGTTGACCTCATAACAACCTGCAGAGAAAAGTTAATGACCCCGTTTTATGAAGAAACTTAAGTCATCTGGTGCAGCGCCTCACCCCGAGATTCAGGACCGGGATGGGGCTCTCAGGACGCAGGCCGCCTGCAGACATTTGAAGCCTTAGGACAAGCAAGGATCAAAGCAAAAAATGGTGATTCTCTTCCTGCGCCTGAGGCCAAACCACCTAGTCAGAACCCTCCAGAGCGGAAACCCTCGAAAAGGGGCTGAGAGTTGGGATAAGGTCTCTCGAAATCGGGGTGGGGGGTGGGGGGAAGGGAGGGAGCACCGGGGTCTAGGGCAGGCTCCCGGGGTGAGGGCCGCTCACCTTCGGACAGCTCCAGCTCCAGTTCCGCCAGGCTCTCCCGCACCTCGGCGGGCAGCGGAACCGCCTCCAGCGGGCACCCGCGGTCAGCCATGGTCAGGCGGGATGGCCCCGGGTAGGGTCGGGCAGAACGGCTGTAGCGCGGCCGGCAGCTACGTAGTTCCCCTCACCCCGACAACCCGCATCCGCCCGGCTGGGAACAGAAGACTGCAGGGCAGGGGTGCAACCCGAGAGAACGCACCAGCTTGGGCGCAGATGGCTCTTCAGGGTCGCCGCCGCCCGACGCGCCTAAAAACACCCGGCCGCCCTACGCGGGGCGCGTGTGCGCGCGAGTAGGGCGGGTGGAGAGCGCGCGTGCGCAGTGGGACAGGCCCCGCCCAGCAACACCGAAGCTTACGACCATTGGCTCAGAGGACACGTCAGGCTGCTCGGGGATCCAATTGGATAAGGCAGGAGAGCGTCCTCCTGAGAGGCTCTGGGCGTGAGCGATACTGGTCGGGACCTGAGGTGCGGAGCCGCGTCCTTGGCGTAGGCCCTGGTCTGGGGTTTAATGCCCTCCGCACCCGGAGCGCGCTCTTCCCTGCCGCCGACCCTCACCCTTCGTGTTCCCGCCGGGCGCGAGTTCCTCAGGTCGCCCTGGTACTGTTTGCTCGTCGCTGCTCTGGGCCGGGCAGGAACACCAGCTACCTTCTAGGACCGTGAGGTGACCGCGGGAGGACAGAGGCCGAGCTACTGTGAGCAGAGTTTATCTGGTCCACGTTGAGGACTGCCGCCGAGGCCTTGGTCTCAGGCTGCCCTGGATACACGCTCTGATTAGCAGCAGTTAACAGCTGCGTTTGTAAAGGCTGACGCGAAGTTGTCCGTCAGAAATGCCCACTGGTTTACAGAATTACATTGATTAGTGATCGTCTATACCTTGTGAAGCTATAGCATGTGAAGCATACGTCAGGTGCAAATTAGTTTAGTTTATAGTTACTCGTAGCAATCAACAGCAAGCACTGTCAAGAGTGAACACACAACTCTATGGGGGAGTAGGGCTTTGATTCCATTTTAATGTCTCTCTAGGCCTGAAGAGGACATGCATTCCTCAGGTAAGTCATTTTCTTTTCAAAAGGAACAGACATTTAGACTGATGGGACTAAACTGAGAGAGACCCTCGGGGATATGAAAGAGCTGCTCCCCACATGTTTATGGCGGTGCCAGGGTGGCATGTGGTGTGCAGGCATCTACCCAGAGTCACCTTTGCCTGAGGTCATGTCCTGGAGCAGTCTGTGTCTGCTTGCTGAGTGAGGCAAGAGTATAAAGGAAGATTGGCCATTTGGTGAAACAGAAAACTTATCATGAATAGTACTTGCTCTAGAAGTACTATTCTTCTGACAAAGCTTTGACAGGCCTCCATGCACTTGGCTTCTTCCTCTGCCTAGTCCTGCTTTCATCCCATTCCTTTCACTGGTGTTGGTACCAAATGTCTTGTATCCCAGACTCCATTTCAGCATCTGTTTCCAGAGAAACCATTCTGCAGCAGTTAAAGCAGGTGATGTAGAGGGAGTCCAAGGCTGAGTCACTCACTAATGGTGAAGTAGGACGGTGAAGTAATGAAATGGAATACATTTGGAGGCAAAGTATCAAGCATTTCGCATATGGGACGATGAGCGTATTGGATAGCTATTACTTAGCACCCTTCAGGCTCTTAAGAAAAATCACAGACAGCTGATGGTGAACAACAGTTGAAAGAGAGGGAATCTCTTTGGTTACATATGGAGAAACTGTCATCTTCTGCAGCAGCACAAAAGACCAGGGCCAGGCCCAAGAATTAATATCCCTGAATGACTGAACTCCAAAATCAATAAAACAAACAAGACACTGCTCTTACACTAAGTTAGGAAAAGATGGGCCCATCACACATGGCTTGGAGATATCTGGGTACATGCCTTCAAAGGTTTTGACCCCAAATTGCCTTGAACCTTTGAATCCTGCCCATGTGGCTCACCTCTCCCTAAAAATCCTGCACTCCTCTTCTTTCCCCCTACCTACCGATGCTAGACTTATAATTTTGATGGAAACATAATGCAATGGACAAGGAACAATAACCCCTTTCCCCTCAAAAGACCTATACATTGATTTCCTAGGGCTGCAGTTAACAAAGTACCCAGACTGGGTAGAAATTCATTGCCTCTAGAGTTCTAGAGGCTGCAAGTCTGAAATGGTGTCAACAGGCTTGGTTCTTTCTGAGGGAAAATCTTTTCCATGTCTCTCCCCTAGCTTCTGATGGTTTGCTGGCAATCTTTGTGTGTTCCTTGGCTTATAGGTACATCACCCCAATCTCTGCTTTCACGTGTGCTCTTCTTGTGTATGTATCTGTCCAAAGGAAGGCACAAATAACCCATCATTTACAAAGTTCATTAGATTTGGTTTCCTTTTTATAAAGACCTGCCATAATGAATTCAACTTGCTCATGTGCAAAATCCGTTTTCAAATAAGGTCACATTGTGGCGGTTAGGATTTCAGCATCTTTTGGGAGAAGGGGAGCACAATTCAACCCATAACAAGCTGTAATATTTGGCCAACTTGTACTAGGAGGAGCTGGGAAAGTTTGTTTAGTGCTGAATTATTGGATGATTGGTGAAGGGAGCTGGAAGGTAAAATTGGTTAGATGGATTTATTGACAAGAGCAGTCTTCTAAGGCTTTAGATTTAACACCCTGGCCAAGACTGGGTGAAAGGATACCTCCTAGCATGATGGTATATATATTATTACATAAAAAATTACTACATACTTACTGACTTAAAACAAGAAAAATCATTTATTATCTCTCTACGTTACTATTGGTCAGGGCATAGTGGGGACAGCTTATTTCTGCTCCACAGTATCTGGGGCCTTAGCTGGAGAAGCATAAAGGCTGGGGATTAGAATGATGTGAAGGTTCATTTACTCCCACATCTGACAATTGATGCTGCAGGCTGGCTGGAGCCTAGATTGGGGGTGTCTGCCAGCACACCCATACATGGCTACTCCCATGGCCTGGGCTTCCTCACAGAATGATGACTGGATTCCAGGACCAATCCAAAGACGGAGGACAAAGGAAAGCTGTATCCTTTTTGTATCCTTTTGCCTCAGAAGTTACATACTATCACTTCTACTTTTTAAATGACCCATAATCAAAGGGAGATGAATTAGCCTCCATTTTCTGAAGGGAAAAGCATCAAAGAATTTGCAAATATATATTCAAAACACCAAACATGAAAAAGCTATGGGCCATGATAAGCAAAGCTGAAAGGGCAGAAAGATTGTGACAGAAAATGTGATGGAAGGTAATAGCATGCTGAAATTTACATGCTTTGTGCTTATGGATAACCCGCCTGATAATTACGTTCCATGTGAAGGAGTATAAAACATCATTTTTAAAGGTTGTGCAGCTCATTTACAGTTGCCAAGATATGGAATCAATCCAAGTGTCCATAAACCCATGAATGGATTAATAAACTGTTGTATATATATATATATATATACCATGGAATACTATTCAGCCTTAAAAAGTTAGAGACTTTACATCTTTTGTATTAACCTGGATAGAGTTGGAGTTAGATACTTCAGTAAAGTATCACAAGAATGGAGAAGCACATATACAGTGTATTCAATACTAATATGAAGCCCTGTGGACAAACTAATATACCCCTACACAAGAGAAAACCTCAATTTAATTCAAGTTAGGGGGAAGGGGGAAGAGGTAAGTGAAGAGGGGCCTGGGGAAGAGGGAGGGGGATTGGAGTGCTCCCACCTAATGGGCACAATGTAAGGGTACATGGCACACCTCCTGGGTAAGGGGCACAACTACAACAGGGACCTTAGCTAATAACACATCATTGGTACCCTTAAAATAAAATTTTTTTATTACTATTATAGGCCAGGCATGGTGGCTCACGCCTGTAATCCTAGCACTCTGGGAGGCCAAGGTGGATGGATTGCCCAAACTCAGGACCAACCTGAGCAAGAGTGAGATCCTGTCTGTAAAAATAGCCAGGTGTTGTAGCAGGCCCCTGTAGTCCTAGCTACTCAGAATCCTGAGGCAAAAGGATTGTCTGAGCCCAAGAGTTTGAGGTTGTTGTGAGCTATGACACCACTGCACTCTACTGAAGGTGACAAAGTAAAACTCTGTCTCAAAATAAATAAAAAGTCATTAGACATAGGCTGATGAAATCCTGAGGTTCAGTTATGACTCACCCCTGTAGGCAAGAGTGACAGTATAAAATCTTGTTTCAGGGGTGGCGCCTGTGGCTCAATGAGTAGGGCGCCGGCCACATATACCGAGGGTGGCGGGTTCAAACCCAGCCCCGGCTGAACTGCAACCAAAAAATAGCCAGGCGTTGTGGCGGGCGCTTGTAGTCCCAGCTGCTCGGGAGGCTGAGGCAGGAGAATCGTGGAAGCCCAAGAGCTAGAGGTTGCTGTGAGTCCTGTGACATCATGGCACTCTACTGAAGGCGGTAAAGTGAGATTCTGTCTCTACAAAAAAACAAATCTTGTTTCAGAATGTGGATGGGAGCCTAGAACAAAAGAAGCAGGAAGCAGCAGCACTTAACTGACAGAAACCAAAGGATTGCAATTATGTTAGCCAGTAAGATCTGAGTGGCAGCCAAGGGAGGCAGCCTTGGAGCCTTAGAAGCAAAATTGAGCAAGATACTAGTTCAGGAAAAAAAAGATGACTAAGAAAATCAAGATGGTTGCCCTGATTTTTAAAAAATCTGGATTCCATTCCCAGTTTTTAGACCTGAGCCAGTTTACAGAAATGGAAATTTTACTGAAGAGATGGCCAAATATCAAAAAGAAAAACTTACAGCTTAGCACACATACATCCTTTGATAATGACACCTTGAAGAAGTGATTAACCAAACATTTTTATGACTGGTTGGACACAGGGTCTAAATTGACTCTGATATTCTGACACTTGGGGCATCATCGTCTCCTGTAGAGTGGCTGCAAGTGATGGCCAGGTAATGAGTCCTGCTCCAGGTCCAGCTTACCAGGGGCCAACTTTGTGGTTATTTTCTCAGACTCCAAGTTGGCACTGACATACTTGGTAGTTAATGCTAACTTCTAGTCCTTGACTTATAGAGAGATTAAAATGGGAAAGGCAGGCTCAGCGCCTGTGGCTCAAGTGGCTAAGGCACCAGCCACATACACCTGAGCTGGTGGGTTCGAATCCAGCCCGGGGCCCGCCAAACAACAACGGCTGCAACCAAAAAAAAAAAAAATAGCTGGGCGTTGTGGTCAGTGCCTGTAGTCCCAGCTACTTGGGAGGCAGAGGTAGGAGACTCGCTTGAGCCCAGGAGTTGGAGGTTGCTATGAGCTGTGATGCATGGCACTCTGACCCAGCCCGTGGGTCAGTCGACAGGGATACCTGGAGGAGGGGGTGAGAATGGGAAGGGGCAAGGGGCGCGAAGAATGGAGACAAGACAGGAGTCTGATCAAGTCTCGTTTATTACAATGTTATCTCAGAGTATATAAGGGTGGGTGAAGGAGGAGGTTTGCGTCACCGGGTATCCAAGCAACCCGGCCATAGCACCTGGCCACAGCAGAAAATTCCCACCGGTAAGTTTCCAAGTTTTGCTCGCATGATTTATGAGAAGAGGCCTAGCGTTTGCAGGAAAATAGAAACATAAGTCTATTAGCATGGGAAATGGCACTTGGCCTATAAAATAGATGCTGTGGTGTCAGCCTTCCACAGGTCCCCATTTTTTATAATATTTTTAAATGTACAGTTTACTTTTAAAGTTTTGCCAGCTCTTGACTGAGAGGGTGGGGTGACTGTGTCTGTCTTAGGTTGGGACCACCTTACCATCTCAGTTGATCCTCCTTACCCGTCATGGGATACGCGGTAGCTATCTGACCGGGCTCCTGTCTTAGGTTGGTAGGATAAGCAAAGTCTGAGATGAGGGTCCTCATTACCCGTCCTTGACTAGCCAGTCCCCTAAGTAGTTATGGTTATGCATTCATCTTCCATAGCAAGTCTGTGATAATGAACCTGGAGGGGCTGCATTTTAATAGCATCAATTTGTTGTTTTATAAAGGCCATGACTTTGTTAAAAAGAAAAGGTCCTAGCGACAGTAATATTAGTAAGCCAAGGAGGGGCCCTAAAAATGGAAGGAGATAAGGCAGAAAGCCATCTAGCCCCCCCCAAAAGGGTTGTCCATAATTTTTCTTTTTCTTTCCTCTAGATTATCTTGTAATTTTTTTATTTTGTCTCGAACAATTCCTGATTTATTTGCATAAAAGCAGCATTTTTCCTGTAATGCTAAGCAGATGCCTCCTTGGTTAGCCGTTAGAAGATCTAAACCTCTTCTATTCTGTAGTACTACTTCAGCTAAGGAATCTAATTGATCTTGAAGATCTCTAACTGTGCCTGATAGGGCTTGTAGATCTTCTGCCATAAGTTGAGATAGTTCAGTATATTTATGTACAGCAATGCCCATACCGGCGGTACCAGTGGCCATGCCAGCAGTGATTCCCAGAGTGGCCAAGAGAGGGAGAAATTGGACAGCCCTTTTAGAACGGCCAGATATATAATCAAAGGATGGTATAGGTAAAGATTCCCCCTTTTTTATTTTTTCTAGTGTTTTTAAGAGATAGGTGGGCACGTTCTACTATGCCTTGCCCTTGTGGGTTAAATGGTATACCAGTGATGTGTTTGATATTGAGGTGTTTACAGAAGGTGTTAAATGCATGTCCTGTGTACCCTGGACCGTTATCAGTTTTAATTTATTTAGGGGTGCCTAGTATAGCCATGGTGGCTAGTATATGCGCAATGACATGTTTGCCAGCCTCCCCTGACTGGCCAGTGGCATAAATAAATCCACTGAAGGTGTCTATGGTTACGTGAACATACTTGAGTTTTCCAAATTCAGGTAGGTGAGTAACATCCATTTGCCAGATGGCATTGGGTATGAGACCTTGAGGATTTACTCTTAGATGGAGAGTAGGGATTAGAATTACACAAGAAGGGCATTGCTTTACGATGTGGCGGGCTCGTCACTTTTCCAAATGATCCTATCTGCATGGCGTGCAGGAATGTCAATAGCCCTTAAGATAAATTTCCTAGCCCTTTTTTGTCTGTTTTTCCGGTAATTTGTAGAGGGCTGGGAATGCCTGATTCCTCGTTTCCTAATCCTTTTCCTGGTCGAAAACCCTGGGCAAGCATTTGTGCTGTCACTACATGATTAGGGCTACACATTATGAGTCCCATTTGGGGCAAGAGATCTCGTCCCCAAAGGTTGACAGGGAGGCCAGGTATGACAAAAGGCTGTCTTATTTTCTGTTTGTTCTCCGCTTAACTTTCTGCCGAATAGCAGGAGCCTTTTGTTCCTCTCTGTTTGATTCCTCATCACTCTCTAGTGAGATAAGATCTTCTTGCTCATTAAGCTGACAGCTAGGAGGAGTGCCTCCAGCAGCCCCAAAATCCTGGGATGGATCTTGGGATTTAATATCCTTTTCTTTGTGGTGATGTAACAGTTCTTCTCCCTTTTTTATGACATCCGCAACCACAGGACAAACACTGCGATAGCTAATAATATCATTAATGAGATTCCAGTACGAGAAAGCAGTGACTGGTATTTTTTCAGGTCCAAATACCTGATAAAAATCATTTAAAGCATCACCTACTCTTTTTCATCTTTTGTCGTCTATGGTTCCTTCTTGAGGAAACCAAGAACAGACTTCTTTTAAGAAGTCAAAAAATTGAAATAGCTGTTTAATTTTGACCTTTACTCCTCACGTCTTGAGTACATCTCTTAACTGTTCCACAAATAACTCATGCTGACTGACTTCTTGCCCCATGATCGCTACTACTCACCGAGATCCTCGTTCCAGTGCAGCAGGCTACTGCATAGCCAGGTCCCGATGTTTCTCTGAGCCGGCCGGCTGCCTCCAGTAGCTTCTTCACCATTTTCCCTCATATCCAGGTCCCTGTTTGGGCGCCACATGACCCGGCCCATGGGTCAGTTGACAGGGATACCTGGAGGAGGGGGTGAGAATGGGAAGGGGCAAGGGCCGCGAAGAATGGAGACAAGACAGGAGTCTGATCAAGTCTCGTTTATTACAATGTTATCTCAGAGTATATAAGGGTGGGTGAAGGAGGAGGTTTGCGTCACCGGGTATTCAAGCAACCTGGCCGCAGCAGAAAATTCCCACTGGCAAGTTCCAAGTTTTGTTCGCATGATTTATGCGAAGAGGCCTAGCGTTTGCAGGAAAATAGAAACATAAGTCTGTTAGTATGGGAAATGGCACTTGGCCTACAAAATAGATGCTGTGGTGTCAGCCTTCCACAGCACTCTACCCAGGGTGACAGCTTGAGGCTCTGTCTCAAAAAAAAAAAATAAAAAATGGGAAAGGCCAAACAGAAGCCTGCAACTGCCCTATCACCTGCAAAGATCATAAAACATTATCACATCAGGGAGTAGGTATGGCAGAGATTGGTGCCACTTTTATGAATCTAAAAGATGCAGAGTGATGGTCACCAATATCTTCCGTTGATTCACCAGCACTGACCCTTGGAAAATCAGTTGTTTGAGGTACACTGCTGCAAACTCAGCCAGTGTACCCTGATAGCAGCCTCTGGCCAGATGTGGCTATTGACTTGGTGAATATGTTCTTTTCTATCCCTGTTAGAAAAGGGGATCAGGGTGGCGCCTGTGGCTCAGTGAGTAGGGCGCTGGCCCCATATATGGTGGGTGGCGGGTTCAAACCCAGCCCCAGCTGAACTGCAACCAAAAATAGCCGGGCATTGTGGCGGGTGCCTGTAGTCCCAGCTGCTCGGGAGGCTGAGGCAGGAGAATTGCGGAAGCCCAAGAGCTGGAGGTTGCTGTGAGTCCTGTGACATCATGGCACTCTACCAAGGGCCGTAAAATGAGACTCTGTCTCTACAAAAAAAAAAAAAAAAGAAAAGTGGGTGGTGCCTGTGGCTCAGTCGGTAGGGCGCCGGCCCCATATACCGAGGGTGGCGGGTTCAAACCCGGCCCCGGCCAAACTGCAACCAAAAAATAGCCGGGCATTGTGGCAGGCGCCTGTAGTCCCAGCTGCTCGGGAGGCTGAGGCAAGAGAATCGCTTAAGCCCAGGAGTTGGAGGTTGCTGTGAGCTGTGTGAGGCCACGGCACTCTACTGAGGGCCATAAAGTGAGACTGTGTCTCTACAAAAAAAAAAAGAAAGAAAGAAAAGAAAAGAAAAGGGGATCAGAAACGTGTATTCATTCACATGGGACAAAAATACAGATTAGCCTTAAGTTATCTCTCTTGCCCTGGCATAGTACAAAAAGATCTGGACCACGTAGACATCCTGCAGAATATTACATTATTCCTTCCATCTTGTTGGAAGCCAAGGGGTTGAGAAGATGCTAGAGACAGCTGCTCCAGAGAGCAGGATATAAACCCTACCCAAATCCAGAAGCCTGCTACATCCTAATGTTTTTAGGGGTCCAATGATCAGGGGTACTCTAGGACATCCCTGCCAAAAGCAAAAGAATTATTGCATCTTGTACCTCTTAGCATCAAGGAAGCAATACACTTAATGGTTCCTGAGCTGATATTGAGGTAACATCCCACACCTGGGAATATTGCCCTACTCCAAACATTGGGGGATTTGGAAGACTGCCAGTTTTCAAGAGCCCAGAACAGGAAAAATATCTGCAATAGATCCAAGCTGTGATGCAGGCAGCTCTACTACGTGGGCTGTGTCGTCAGGAGGTATGATTACGTGTTGTTAGTGGTTATAAATGGTGAGGAATGATGTGATGTGAACTTTCTGGTATGCCTCTGTGGAAAAGTCAAAATGCAGTACCCTAAGTTTCTGTCATGCCACCTAGAGCAGAGAATTATATGCCTTTTGGGGGGAAAAATATCTCCTGGTGTGCTACTATGCTGATAGAACTGGAACACTTGACCATAAGCCACCAAGTGACCCGTGCAGCCAAAACTGCCCATTATGTGTTAAACTACAAAGCCACAGTCAGTGGTCCCAGCAATAATCCCTTATAATATGCAAGTAGAACTTCCATGATTGAGCATGACAATGTACAGAGGTCACCAAGTGAGCTGCAAAACACAGACCCACACGGTTTATCAGCAGCTCTGTCATTTCACACCTATGACCATATAGGGAGCCCTTACAACCAGTTGGCACAGAAGAAAAAAGCTTAAGCTTGGTTCACAGGTGAGTTGACTCAGTATATGATTTCAAAATGAAAACAGCAGCTGCGTTACAGCCTGGGGGGGGGGGATCTTGAGCAGTGGGAGTAAGGGCACATCCTCACAACAGGCATGATTCCAGGCAAAGCTCCCAGTAATTCTGGTGAGAATGTGTGTGGGCTTGTGGGCAGTGTCACACGCCCCACGAAACTGGTTAGGAAAAAAAAAAAAAAAGAAAATGGTTAAGAGCCTGGAAGGAAAACAACTGGAAGTTGGAGGCAAGGACGACTGTAGTAGAGTTACATGGAGAGATGTAGTGTAATAGACACTAAGTATGAGGAACTTGTATAAAATATTCACACCCTCCCAGAGAGCAACCATGAGAGAAGAACTGCACAACAAAGTAGACCAGTAGATTCGGCCACTTGAAGTTGGATAGCATCTCCCATCTGACACCAGCACTGGGATGATGCACATGTAGACAAAATAGCATAGGTGGTAGAGCTGAAGAGTATGGGCCTAAGAGCTTTGGTTCTCTGACCAAAGTGATCTAGCCCCTAGTTGCTTCTGAACATTTCTCACTTGCCATCAAAGGAGACCAAGGATGACCTCCATGATGGTCCCCTTTTATTGAGAGTGCCATGGTGACATCACAGCTTATTGCAACTTCAAACTCTTGGGCTCAAAAGATCTTTTTGCCTCAGCTTCCCGAGTTGCTGGGACTAGAGGCACCCCCCTAAACTGCCCAGGTAATTTTTTCTATTTTTTAATAGAAATGAGATCTCCTGCTTGGGCTGGTCTCATACTCCTGAGTTCAAGGGATTCTTCCACCACCACTTTCCAGAGTGCTGGGATTACAGGCGTGAACCACTGCCCTGCCTCCACTGTGACCTCTTCATCAAGAAGTACAATAATCCAAGTTTACACGTGTCACTTGAAAAAATCCCTTTTAGAAGGAGGGCTTACTATATTGGAACTCTCCCGTCCTAGAAGGGCCAGTGGTTCATTTTCACAGGAATAGACTCATTCCAGAGATGGATATGCCTCTCTTGCCCACAAATGTCAGCCAGCAAGGACTTAAGGAATGTTTCACTGACTCAGGATCCCATGTAACATTTCAAACGGGTTCACTTTATTACTGAGGAAGTGTAGTGTCTATGGGATCCCCTGCCTGGTAGAGCTCTGGGACAGCATGTTAAAGCACAGCTGAACTGTAAAGATGAGAGGCCATTCTCTAGCATGCATTAAACCAAGACTTTTGTATGGCACTGTGTTCCCAATAGGAAGGATACATGATTCTGCAAAGCAAGAGGTAGGGGAAGCAAGAGGTCCCCACTTACCATCACTCAGAATGATCCACTAGGGAATGCTGCTTCCTGTCTTCCCAAGTGCAGACTCTGCAAGGTTGAGAGGTCCTAGTCCCTAAGTAGGACACTTATCAGGGAACACAATTGTTTCTTTGGACTGCAAACTATGGATGCCTGGAAGTATGGGGTCCTTGCATCCAGGCCAGCAGGCAGAGAATAGAGCCACCATCATGACAGTCTTAGCAGTGGAGGAAGTAGGGCTGTGGTCACATTCATTACACAGCATGGGTGTTATGTATGGGACCCAGGTGATCAATACATGTGCATCTTAATATTCCTTTGCCCAACTGTAATTAAAAAACCAAAGAATCCAACTGGGTGCAGTGGCTCACACCTGTAATCTGAGCACTCTGAAAGGCTGAGGCAGGGGGATCCCTTGAGTTCAAGAGTTCGGGACCACGGTTGGTGCCTGTGGCTCAAAGGAGTAGGGCACCGGCCCCATATGCCAGAGGTGGCAGGTTCAAACCCAGCCCTGGCCAAAAACTGCAAAAAAGAAAAAAAGTTCAGGACCAGACTGAGCAAGACCCTGTCCCTCCTAGAAACAAAAAAACTAGCTGGGTGTTGTGGCAGGCACCTATAGTCCCAGCTACTCAGGAGGCAGAGGCAGAAGGATCACTTTGAGCCCAGAAGTTTGGGGTTGCAGTGAGCTGTGATGTTGCCACTGCATTCCACCCCAGGGTGACAGAGTGAGACTCTCAAAAAACAAACAAAAAATGGGCCCAGGAGCAGTAGCTCACACCAGTAATCCCAACTCTCTGGGAGGCCAAGGCGGATAGATTGCTTAAGCTTAGGAGTTCAATACCAGCCTAAGCAAGAGCCAGACCCTGTCTCTAAAACTGGCTGGGTGTTGTGGCGGGTGCCTGTACTCCTGGCTACTTGGTAGGCTGAGGAAGGAAGATCACTCAAGCCCAAGAGTTTGAGGTTGCTGTGAGCTATGACACCACAGCACTTTACCAAGGGCAACAAAAATGAGACTCTGTTTCAAAAACAAAGGCACAAAACCCAAAGTATCCAACTTGTACATAGTGACAGGGTCTGCTTCTTAGTTCCCAAATGTATGCAGTCTGGCTGTAGGGAGGCATGATACATGTGTTAATAGTATAAGGCATATGCCATAAAACATCACCTCAGGCTTTTAAGATAGGATTTTCAGGGCAGCGCCTGTGGCTCAAAGGAGTAGGGTTCTGGCCCCATATGCCAGAGGTGGCGGGTTCAAACCCAGCCCTGGCGAAAAACTGCAAAAACAAAAACAAACACAAAAAAAAGGATAGGATTTTCAAGCCGCTACAGAAGCCCTCCAGCTGGCAAGGCAGTTGCTTCTGGCTGATGAGATACGTGAAGGTTGGTGAACTCTGAGTGAGTGTAAGCTCACTCCTGTACTCCCAACTGCTAAGAGGTAGTGTGGTGCACAGCTATAGCAACAAACAAATTGTCCTGTAAGTCCATGAACATTGGGGTTAGCCAGTGCAATGAGGGCAATGAGGCCTCCATGTCCAGTCCTTGGAGGCACCAGGTCACCATATCAAGGTCTCAGCATTGGCTTCTGCTACTGACAGTTCAGGCACAGAATTGGGGAAACCAGTGAAGTCATGGTGAAGGGAAATCTATATTGCTCAATCAATGTCCTCATTCCCTGCCACTATTGCCACTTGAGCTTGATTCACAGGTGAGTACTCAGCACAGTGTTGGCCAAAGAAAGAGGCTAACATCCAGAGGATATGTCATCTTATCCATCAAATTTCATTTCTACACTGGATGTCCCATAGTAGGCAAGTATATGGAACCACACATCTTCAGTCAGTCTGCTCTGAAAGTCTACTTGTCCTGAAGACTTCTTTGAAACCAATCTTTGCAATCTTTTTTCTGCCATTGACCAGCTGGATGTTTGATAACCCCTGCCCATGAATACTTGTAGATCAGTAACTTGGGTCATCTCTTGTTCCACATCAGATGGCCCACGCCAAGTTCCACCAACTTACACAATCCACCCCAAAATTAGGTTGTAGTACAACAACTGTCTATTTCTGGCTGATGCCAGCATATTGTGAAGATTCATCTGTAGAATAAACTATGCTTTTTCCTCTTCTGTCAGCTGGTCATAGGGAGCTTCCTGAGACCACAGACATAGACTGAGGGAGAAACAGTGAAGCATACAAAGCAGCATTACTAGTCTGACTACTCACCTGGATCATTCACTTACCTATACGTTCTAAATCTGTCCAGGCAGTTTTATATATACTGTAATATTTCTAGTATAACTGGAATGCTAATGTTTACAAACACTCCAATTGTATGGCTTGTTGGAGAGCCTGTTTCATCCCAGTAAACACTACTTATCTGGGCAGTGCTGTAATCAAACTCTTGGTGTGGGCCCAGAAGCAGTAAAAGTGGTACTGATGGTTTGAGAGCATCTCTATGAGGTACCTATCCCAGGTATAATCATAAAAGGTTTATATTCAGGCTTCTTTATCACATTGTTCCTAATACTAATTAGCAAAAAATGATAAATTTCAATTTCAGCAGGTAGAGCAGTACATCCTTACTGTTTTAGGATCTTTGTTTAGACACAGTATTATTTTGATCCATTATGTTAGATAGTAATTGGTCCTACTGAGCAGAAAGTAGTAAGTACACTAGATGGAGAGAGAAACCCCATGAAAACTTGGGCCTACACTTTGGCAATGTTTCTAGGACTTGAGTAGTCCTTGAAATACCACCATGTCTTCTCGAAAGTGAAAGACAAGTACCTTGCACTGCCTACAACCAAGAAAGGTTCAAGACTTGTCTTGTTTGGATTTTGCTTACAATATATATCATACTCAGGTCTGCTGCTCTCATCTATTTACTGAGGAGCCCAAAACCCATAGGCTGGTAGTTTTGAGTGGAAAGTAGATAGTGAAAGAACTGCAGCTTTGGTGCAGGCTGTCCTGCTACTCAGGCCTTATGACCCAGAAACTTCTAGGTTTTTTTTTTGTTGTTGTTGTTGTTTTTCTTTTTTGGAGACAAAGTCTCGCTCTGTTACCCCAGGCTAGAGTGCTGTGGTATCATATCTCACAGCAACCTCAAACTCTTAGTTTAGGCAATCCTCCCACCTCAGCCTCCCAGGTAGCTGAGATTATAGGCACCCACCATGATGCTGGGCAAATTTTTCTATTTTTAGTAGAGACAGGGTCTCGCTCTTACTTAGGCTGGTCTGGAACTCCTGAGCTCAAGCAATCCACCTGCCAAAGTCTCCCAGAGTGCTGGGAGCACAAGCCACCATGCCCAGCTGAAACATCCTGGATTTGGAGATCATCATGGGAATGAAACCAGTGCCCTCCTAAGAGGCATGAGCTGGCATTTAATAAATAATAATCCCATTAGCACACTCAGCACCCTCCATGTGATGCTGTGTGCCCCTTGGGACTCTGCAGGCTCCACCTGCAAGAAGGTCTCACCAGATGAGGCCCTTGATCCTAGATTTCTTAGCCTCCGTAACTGTAAAAAACACATTCCTTTTAAGAATTACCCAATTTCAGGTATACTGTTATATGCAATCAGAAAACAGACTCAAGCCAGGCACGGTGGCTCACACCTGTAGTCCTAGCACTGTGGGAGGCCTAGGCAGGTGGATTGCCTGAGCTCAGAGACCAGCATAAGCCAGAGTGAGCCAGACTGAGACCCCATCTCTACCAAAAAAAAAAAAAAAGCGGGTGTTGTGGCGGGCGCCTGGAGTCCTAACTACTTGGGAGGCAAAGGGCAAGAGAATCGCTAAAGGAAGAAAATTTTAAAAAAGAAGAAAAAACTTCAAACTGAGTGAAAGCCAGTTGAAATTGAAAGCAAAATTAAAAAAAAAAAAAAAAAAAGGCTCGGCACCTGTGGCTCAAGCAGCTAAGGTGCCAGCCACATACACCTGAGCTGGTGGGTTCAAATCCAGCTGGGCCCACCAAACAACAATGATGGCTGCAACCAAAAAAAAAAAAAAATAGCTGGGCGTTGTGGCAGGCGCCTGTAATCCCAGCTACTTGGGAGGCAGAGGCAGAAGAATTGCTCGAGCCCAGGAGTTGGAGGTTGCTGTGAGCTGTGATGCCACGGTACTCTACCTAGGGTGACAGCTTGAGGCTCTGTCTCAAAAAAAAAAAAAACCTCAGCAAGATACCTGTCAATATGTAACTCATGCACTGGGTACAGCCTGGTCACCAAGCCATCAAGTTAGCAGGTGTAGTAGTACCCCATCATCAAAGGAGGTATAGCGTGTCTGGTAGAATAGATTTGGTCTTTACCTCTGGTTCCTGGCACAGAGTTCCCAAAACCCTTGGCATCCCATGCATAGTGTTCTGTCATGAGTCCCTTCTGGCCATACCTGAGTTTATACTAATGAGGTGACTCCAATGGGGCCCTTTCAGAACGGGGGCTCATCACAAAAGGAACCAGCATTGTAATTAAAAGAGTTAGGACTTCTACCCTCACCCCCAGACCTCGGGAGAGGGCGCTGGATTTAAGCTCAATCCTGATTATAGCAAAACCTTGATAGAAACTCTTGAACAGTGAAGATGGTAGGGTCTGGGTTGGACAACACAGGGGTGTGTGGGGAGGGTGCCATCCCTGGGGAGTGGACAGAAGCTCTGTGTCCACCACCCTACTCTTGTTCTACACATCTCTTCCATTTGACTATTCCTGTCATCCTTTTAACAAACAATAATCCCAAATACAGCGCTTTCCTAAGTCATTCCAGCACCTTATCAAACCTGAGGGGAAGGTGGTGAGGAACTCCCCACATTTGTAGTTGTCTGGCCAGGATTGTGGACTGAGTCTTTCACCTGTAGAGTCTATCCTAACTCAAGGTATCAGAATTGGAGTACACTGTCCTTGTAGGGCTGTGCTGATGGGTGGTGACCGAACTGGATTGGCCCGACTAGTGTCAGAGAATGGCTGGAAAGGTACACTTTGAGACAGACTCAGGCAGGGCAGGTGAGCAGCAGTCAATGGCTGTGATAGTGACTCAGATGCCCATGCACTTCTCCAGCCACAGTGACCCTTTATCTTATCCACTCCTCTTCTGGATATGGATTTGTTTTTCTTGCCTAAAGTTCATTTGTGGACTTCCCAGATCCCTTATTCATCGTTTCTTCTAACCAAAACACTGGCAGTAAGTGTGGCACTAGGCTTATAACCCTGGAATGCCCTGACTCTACCCTGAGGTCCCATCATCCAGAAGCAGCCCCTCAAAGGAGGAGTGGGTAGGACTGATGGCTCAGTGACGATGTTAGATGAAGGATAGACAAGGACCTCAGTACAGAGGACTCTGGCACCGGTCAAGGCGCAGACAGGGGACGAGGCCCTCAGTATGGGATGTGATGTGTGCTGGGAGTGAACTTGGTGCTATTTCTCCAACAACCAGAACACATTGGCCTGGAAACCCAGTACTAAAGTCAGGAAGGGCCCCTCACTGATATGCTAATTAATCCCTATAACTCTGGGAGGGTTATTTCCACCAATGGTCCCTTTGAAGTAGCATTAATGTGATCTGAACCAGCAAACAGAAGGGTTATGGTACAAGCTGGAGCTACTGGTCCCAGTTTATGAGGGGAAATTTGGTGACTGGTACACACTGAAGGCAGGAAAATCTATTTGTAATCTGGTATCTTCACTGGACTCCTTTTAGTACGTAGTACTTTCAGATTCTGTTGTAAAAGAATGAGAAGAGAAGTCCTATATAGGCAAGACCACAAGGTCTACATCTTTCAGGAGGGAAGGTTTAGGCCCCTAACCTGCCAAGCTACTTGTTTGGGGCCAGAAATTAAGGACTAGATGATGGATGAAGGTAATGAATGCCAGCTAGAGCCACGTGACTACCTATAGACATAAGAAGTGCAGCGTTTTTTACTTTAATGTATACACTGAACATTAAAAGTCCCCAGAGTTCAGTCTCCTCCTCTTCCATATGACACATCAGTGGTGCATTAACTCTGCTTCTCATCAGTCTGACCCGGGCCTGAAGTTTGTGTGTTTCTGGAGCACAGAAACCTCAGGGGCTTTGGAGATGACTTGCGCATCTTCTTCCTTATGAAGAATATTTGCCTCACATCAGGTTAGTGTGTTAAATTACATTTTGGTAATTAAATGTGAGTAGAAAGGTTAAGAGCAGATGCCATGCACCAAAGGGGTAAACTCTATTGGCCACCTGCCTGTGTGCTTTCAGAACCGCCGGTGCTGCCACTGTGGGCAAGTTAGGAGGATGGGCACTTCTCCCTTTCTCTCTGACCCAGGAAGTTCCCATTGAGGGACCCCAGCCCTGACTTCACTGATTCCCAGTCCCAAGATGATAGGCTTGGGCTGCCTCCCCTTGAGGCTTTGTATCTCACTCTTCTTTATTGTTTTTTTTTTTTTTTTTGAGGCAGTCTCACTATGTTGTCCTTGGTAGAGCGCTGTGACATCACAGCTCACAGCAACCTCAAACTCTTGGGCTTAAGAGATTCTCTAGCCTCAGCTTCCCAAGTAGCTGGTACTACAGGTACCCACCACAACACCTGGCTATCCTTTGTTGCAGTTGTCAGTGTTGTTTTTAGCTGGCCCAGGCTAGGTTTGAAGCCACCAGGCTCGGTTTATGTGGCTGAGGCCATAACCACTGTGCTACAGGCATAGAGCCTGTATCTCACTCTTCTATCACCAAACCAAACACTTGTGTTACATTCCCTTTATCTAGAAATCTATTGTGCTTTCTGTTTCCCAGCCTGGACGCTAACATCTGAATTCCTGCAGTCCCCAACCCCAGGGCCGCAGATGGGTACATCTGTGGCCTATTGGGAACAGGGCCACACAACATAACCACCTGAACCATCCCCCCTCCCCCTATTCCCATTGTGGAAGACTTGTCTTCCATGAAACTGGTCCCTGGTACCCAAAAGGTTGGGGACCACCAGTGTATTCAATTAAGGTATTCCTTGGGTATGGTGGCTCATGTCAGTAACTGTGACACTCTGGGAGGCCAAAGCAGGAGGATTGCTTGAGCTCAGGAATTCAAGACCAGCCTGAGCAAGAGTGAGATCCCATCTCTACTAAAAATTAAAAAAAAAAAACAAAAATAAAAAAAACTGAGGCAAGAGGATCTCTTGAGTCCAAGAGTTTGAGGTTGCTGTGAGTTATAATGCCACGGTACTCCACCCAGGGTGACAAAGTGAGAATCTGTCTCAAAAATAATAATACTAATAATAATAGTTAATTAAGGTATTCCTGGGACTTTAGTTGATCATATTTTATCTTTACGAAAATTTGCAAATGCTAAACAGGCATATATCCATGAACCAGATTTAAATTTAATTCTTGCTTATTTGTTGAGATAGGGTCTCTCTCTCTCTCTCTGTTCCCCAGACTAGAGTGCAGTGATATCATCACAGCTCACTGCAGCCTCCAACTCCTGGGCTCAAGTGTTCCACCTGCCTCAGCCTTCCAAAGAGCTAGGACTATATGCCTGTGCCACCATGTTTACTTAAGTCACATAAATGTGGGAATGTATATATACTTTTTAACTGACTCATCTCAAAGCAAGCTGTTTATGGTACGGCCCTCTATCCTTAAATTCAGCATATAATCCCTAAGAAAAGAAGTGTTCCGGGCGGCGCCTGTGGCTCAGTCGGTAAGGCACCGGCCCCATATACCGAGGGTGGCGGGTTCAAACCCAGCCCCGGCCAGACTGCAACCAAAAAAAAATAGCCGGGCGTTGTGGCGGGCGCCTGTAGTCCCAGCTACTCGGGAGGCTGAGGCAAGAGAATCGCTTAAGCCCAGGAGTTAGAGGTTGCTGTGAGCTGTGTGAGGCCACGGCCCTCTACCGAGGGCCATAAAGTGAGACTCGGTCTCTACAAAAAAAAAAAAAAAAAAAAAAAAAGTGTTCCCTTACATAACCATTATCACACCTAAGAAAATTAACACTAATTCCTTTAAAGCCTATCCAGTATGGATTCAATTTTACCCAATTACCCACCAAAATGTCTTTCTAGCTACCCCCACTCAATGTAGAAACCAACCTAATGCTGAGCATTGCTTTTGGTGTGTCTACTTGTTTCTTTTAACCTAAGACAGGGTTCTCACTTGTTTTTCTATTAACAACATTTTTTTGATGAAACTAAGCCAGTTAATTGTAGGATATCCCATGTTTCACTCTTTTCTCAAGATTTCCTCCAGGAAATAAATAAATAAATCCAGGAGGATTTATTTATTCCTCCACGTGTAAACACATGAGTATTTATTCAGTATTTGATAATAAATTTCAATCATTACTATTCTGGATGCTGAAAATGAAGAAACATTTTTCAGCTCCAACACTAAGCAGAGAGTGGGAACTCATAAAATAGCAGTCATAAGTAGTGCTGGCTACTACTCAGAAAATGCAGACTTACACCAATGTTAAAGGCTGAAAGTCAAATGTATCACCAAAACAAGTTACAAGCTATGATTTAGAAAAAATTGTTTTATGTTAAGACCTAAACCTAGAAGAATAAAAATGTTCAAATAAACACCCTGTTCGAAGTTCCCAAAAATACACTTACTTGTGAGTTGAGATACTTACAACTATATTCATATAGTACATTTTTTGGATAAAAGATCCTTGGCTAGATGTTACCACATGGTACAAATCAGTGTGATTAAAATACAAAATACTAGTGGCACCTGTAGCTCAAGTAGCTAAGGTACCAGCCACATACACCAGAGCTGGCAGGTTCGAATCCAGCCTGGGCCTGACAAACAATGACAACTACCACCAAAAAATAGCCAGGTGTTGTGGTGGGTGCCTGTAGTCCCAGCTACTTGAAAGGCTGAGGCAAGAGAATTGCTTAAGCCCAGGAGTTTGAGGTTGCTGTGAGCTGTGATGCCATGGCACTCTACCCAGGGCAATAGCTTGAGGCTCTGTCTTTAAAAACACACACACACACACACACACCCCCACAGTTATGAGAAGCAGATAAATAGTGGCAGCATGTCAAAATTTTAAGAAAAGAGGCCAGGTATGGTGGCTCATGCCTATAATCCTAGTACTCTAAGAGGCCAAGGTGGGTGGATAGCTTGAGCTCAGGAGTGCAAGACCAACCTGAGCAAGAGTGAGACCCCATCTCTACTAAAAATGAAAAACTGAGGCAAGAGGATTGCTTTAGCCCAAGAGTTTGAGGTTGTTGTGAGCGATGACACCACAGCAGTCTACCAAGAGCAACCAAGTCCAAAAAAAACACACACACACACATATAAAAATATGTATAAGAAAAGAAAGGAAACCAAGTAAGATTAAGCAACTCGCAAGTGGCTATTTGTCTTTACTAAGGGAAGGATGCTTTGAATTCCACCAAAGGTTTTCCTTTACAGGAGTTTAACATAAATTCTGTTTTGTTTTGCCAAAGAGTAAAGCAAACTGGGTAAACCTAAAAACAGCACAAGAGCTCTTCTCAAAAGAAACAGTGCTTACATTTATTCCTTCTTTTTGGTTTTATTTGTGTATGTTTTGTTTTTGTTTTTAAACAAAGTTTCCATCTGTACACTTTAAGAAAATAAATGATAGGAAGCCATTCTCTGTTTACCATCCTCAGAGGCTGGCAGGGTGGATCTGCCAAGAGGTGCTACAGGACAGCCCCATGCATGTGGCTTGGGGCCACATGTGACCCTGTGAAGTCCAGAACTAACAGACTGAGATTACACAGACATGCTCCACTTTGCAGCGTACACAGGTGGGAACACTGAACCAACAGTACCCAGGGGCTGGCATCACGGCACGTGAAGAAAAGGGAAAAATAAATCGTTTCCTCTAATAGAACTGTCCCAGGTAAGAGCCGTAAGATTTTATTCACTGTTTAATCTTCCGGTGGCAGGATTTCTTTGAAGTGAAATCTAAATATAAATAAAAATGAGATGGCAATTTGTTATAAGGCTTCATACTTCTTTTAAATAGAATTGCACAATTTTGAAACACTATCACTGAGTTCATGTTAATTTTGGAAAAAATAGAAATTGTGTTTTAAAAAATATACAGTGGCCAGGAGCGGCTGCTCATGTCTGTAATCCTAGCACTCTGGGAGGCCCAGGAAAGGGGATAGCTTGAGCTCACAAGTTTAACCAGCCTGGGCAAAAGTGAGACCCCCATCTCTACTAAAATAGGAAAACTAAGGCAAGCAGATCACTTGAGCCCAAGAATTGGAGGTTCCTGTGAGCTATGGCACTCTACCCAGGGCAACAGCTTGAGACTCTGTCTCAAAACAACAAATAAATAAAATTAAAAATTAAAAATATACAGTGGTTTAAATTATGATCTTTAAGAACCACCAGGCAAATTATGTTCCCCATCAGTAAGAGAAAGAACAGAGAGGTCCCAGCAGTGACCAAGTCATGCTGACTCCACACCTGCTGCTCAGAGTGTCTGTCGGCTTCGCCTGAGGCTCCTTCATTTACAGTCTTTATTCTAATCCTATTAGTGACCCCCAATTCCTAAGACCCAAACTAACAACAGTTACTATACTGAATACTAGCAGTATTTTGACATATTCTACCTTTCTAGAGTCCATTCCTAATACTTTAATAAACAGTCAGAGAAGGACTTTCATTACCTGGTGATGACCCCCCCAGTCTTTGCTGGATCATTTCTAAGTGGTGAATATATTCTGTCAAGGAATGTTCTGGATCTTCAGAAGCAGTCAGAGATCTTTCTAATCTTGAATTTGGGGACCGAGCGGATCTTCAAGCAAACCACCATACCAAGGGGGAAAAGAAAAAAATAAAAGAAAAACCAAACTTGAACTTAACCGTGGAAAAGAAAAAAAACAAAGTGAGGGCTAAACATGAACTTAACCATGGTAAGTGTGTGTGAAGGGACCTCTGGGCTCTCCCAGGCCAGAAGCATGTGGTGGTGGCTGATTCTAGGGCTATTTTCTTCAGCTCTTTCTTAACACACAAGAAAAAAGTAAGGCTTTTTTATACAAAGTGGTATATAGACATACTGTATAAAAGTTGCTTCGAAAATCAACTTCTATACAATGTCCCAAAGTTAAAATGAGTAAAAACTATTGTATATTATTTTACAACATCCTGCAGAAAAAAGGCTGTTCCCCACCATTTACTCTTTCAATAAGTATCTCCACACTGGGCCCTGGGGCAACAAATCCCGGACAGATGATCCTTACCCTCCCCTGAACAGGGCTAACCTTCTAGGCCAGTGGTTCTCAAACTTCCTAATGCCGTGGCCCTTTAATACAGTTCCTGTGGGTCGCGACCCACAGGTTGAGAAGCACTGTTCCAGGCTGTCACGGACTCACACTGGTGTGTTTCCTGCCTGCTCTGGGCTGGACCAAAGATAGCAGAATCACCTAAGCTGGAGGGAGCTCAACCAGTAGAGGTGAAAAAGCTTTACAACTGACCTCCCCCTCCTACTTTGGGAGGCTGCTGTTGCAGGTCCATGGCCAAGGGCAGGGTCTCTGGCATGGCCTGAAGACATGTCCCGGGTTGGCGGTGACTCCCTAGATTCAGGTGGAGAACGCTGCTGCCGAGGCGCTCGGGGTCCTCCCCCAGAGTTATTTAACAACAAAGGGATTAGGAAAAAAAATAAACACATTATAGAAGAAAGGTCCATCTATCAAAATTTAAAACTCAGTAAGCTTTTAAAAGTCTTCATGGCAGGTTCGGCACCTATAGCTCAAGCGGCTAGAGCATCAGCCACATACACCAGAGCTGGTGGGTTCGAATCCAGCCCGGGCCTGCCAACAACTACAACCAAAAAAATAGCCAGGTGTTGTGGCGGGCGCCTACAGTCCCAGCTACTTGGGAGGCTGAGGAAAGAGAATCGCTTAAGCCTAGGAGCTAGAGGTTGCTATGAGCTGTGACGCCACGGCCCCTCTACCCAGGGTGACAGCTTGAGGCTCTGTCTCAAAAAAAAAAAAAAAAAAAAGAAATCTTCACGGCAACTTACAAACATTTGTAAAGTACCAAAATTATACTGTATTTCAAAAAGCTTTACAAGAAACCTGAGTTTTGAACACTTGCATTTCACTGCTATAGGCTGTAAGTGCCTGGCATCCATGCGGGCAGCCTATGGGGGAGCTCAGGAGGACACTAGGGGTGAGTCCTGCCTCTGCCACCTCTGATAGGAGCTGGGTGGAGGCAGAAACCCTGGAGACCATCAGGCATAACTTGGCAGGGCAAATGCCTGAAGGCCTGAAGGCCTGAAGGCTGAATCAAAGCATTTTAATTTCAAGAAATAACTATTAAAGTACAAAAGTCAAAACTGATGTGGCACTGCCAGGAAAGCCCAAGTCCCTGTGGCAGTCAATTGTGACTTGCTCGCATCCCTGTACTGAGTGGGGAGGGTGCTCTCTGTGCACCTTCACCCTGCTGTTCCCAGAGATGTGGGTGAGGGTCCACTGGAACATCCTCCCTAGGGCTGGTGCCTCAACCCCCAGCACAGCCAGCTGTACGTGCAGAAAAACATCACACACAAGAACCATGTGAGCCAAAAATAGGCAGCAGGACTCCAAAAGGAAAGAGGAGGCGTGTGCAATGAGCTCCAGCTAACTTGAGAGAAAATCATTTTACTAATCACTAATTATTAAGGAATTGGCACACTTAGCATTTCCATATCTTTTGGTGGTTGGTGTGCTCCTCTGAGCCACCTTGTTCACTCACATGTACTGGGAAGTGTGATCTTACCATGTTCTCTCCCATCTCACAGTTGTGGCGATTGCACTGCCTGAATTCATTAACTTTTTGGCTGTGCTTTATTACAGTCCCACTGAATGCTGCACAGTGCCCCAAACTCTAATGAGAACGCTACAAGCAGGAAGAGAGACTTGTGAAACACAGTTACTAGCAGTAGCTGAGGTCCCACCTGGACGGGGGGCTTTGCCTTGTGCTAGAGCTCCTCTTCGATCTACTTCTTGCCATTTCTTAACCAAAAAACGTAATCTGTTTAAAAAAAAAAAAAAAAGAAACAAAGCCTTTAAAATGAGAGCAAAACAGTAATAAAAATTGCACTGTGGCCAAGCATCCAGAATTTGGAAGTTCCTATTGGGGATGCAAACTCAGTGTCATCTGGGTCAGTCAACTTGGGGCTGCTGAGCTAGGTGCACACATGGACAACTTGCTGTATTCCTGGCAGTGTGCTAAACTTCCTGTGCCCCAGTGCCTTGGCCCCACTGTGGGCCACCACCTAGTCCTCCCAGGTACCTGTCATGGCACAGCTTGGAATTCTGGCTCTGGTTCAAAATCAGTCTTCAACCCCATGAGTGGGAACTAGGTGGCCCTCTGACCCAGTTTTCAGGATCCTCCCCTCCCTAACACCACTTGACAAACTCAGGACACAGAGGCACTGGCCCCCGTGGGAGCCAGCCCAGTGGTAAGCAGGAACAGTGTGGTTACAAAGGCTATGCAGGCCACGTACAGGGTGCCAAACACCCTCCATAGCATGGCGGACACCATAGATTCCTCCAGACAAGACTCTCTAGGACCCTAAGGTTCAGCTGCCCTGGGCAGCCCCTCACAGGGACACTGGGAGAGTTCCTTGACAGGAAGAACCTAAAGGCAGGGTTTGGGCCAGCCTACCTTCCCGCATTTAGCATTTAAAACACTTCTAGTCCACAGTGATCTTCCCACAAATATGGGATGGACAGAGGGTCAGTGGACAGAGAAATGACAAATGGCCCTGTGGTCAGGAGAACTCAGGTGAGAGAATTCTGAGTGCCTTGAGGCTAGAGAAGGCTGAGAGGGCAGCCCCCTACTCCCCATGTCTGCCTGGTCCACTGGACTGGACAACTAGACTAGTTCAGCCAGCCTCTGAAAGGAGCAGGACACTGAGCTGCTCTCTGCTGTGTCCCCTCCTTCCTGGCACCTCTGCATCAGGGAGCAGATACAGCTGCACAATTCTTAGTGAGACAAACATTTTTAGAAATTTACCAAATTTTAAAACTATAAAATGAAATGACTTTCCCAGGAACACCAGGGAGCAGCCTTCTTGTGCTCCAAAATGACATCTTGTGGAAATAATGCCTGGAGACAGTGAGCAATCCTCCCCAAGGAGGACACAGTGGGCAAAGCTCAGGGCACAGACACTCCAGGCAGGTCAAGGCCTGAGAGCGCCATGAGGAGAGGTAAGGAAGGAGGGCCTGGCCTCGGCAGTGGGGTCCTCAATGCCTCATGGCCACATTTGCAGGCTTGGTGCCGACAGCCCTCAGTGAATTGTGAATTTTTATGCACCTGGCCTCCTCTTATATAACATAGATCTGACTAAAATATAGGAAACTGAAATTTATAACATGAAATGCAATTTTAAACTTCCTCAAATGTGCCTGTTCTCACAAAGAGTCCTGACATGAAACCCATTAAAAGGCAAGACATTCCCCTGTAATAAAAAGGTAGCCTTAAATCTTTGGTATTAGATGGTGAAAATTCATACAACATGACTTCTTAAAGATAAGAGTCACCTGTATTGGGCGGCGCCTGTGGCTCAGTGAGTAGGGCGCCAGCCCCATATGCCGAGAGTGGGGGTTCAAACCCAGCCCCGGCCAAACTGCAACCAAAAAATAAGCCGGGCGTTGTGGCGGGCGCCTGTAGTCCCAGCTGCTCGGGAGGCTGAGGCAAGAGAATCGCGTAAGCCCAAGAGTTAAGAGGTTGCTGTGAGCCGTGTGATGCCACGGCACTCTACCCGAGGGCGGTACAGTGAGACTCTGTCTCTACAAAAAAAAAAAAAAAAAAAAAGAGTCACTTGTATTTTCTTTAAGACCTCAAATACCATTTCTCTTAAAAGAGACTATGGAGTTTCAAAGAATAAAACTACCTAAAAACCCTGCAGTGTGCTGTTTGTTCGCATAGACAAGAGACAGAACTCACAGACTGGTGTAGTGGCACTTACCTTAACACTGCAATGACCACCCTGACGGCCGTGCGAAACTTTGTAAAAGGACGAGATGAGGTAATTTTCTTATCTGGTTTGGAAGGAAATACTCCCAAATGAGCAATCATAGAGAGAGTTTCTTGTTCAGAGTCCTGGAATCCACCGATCAACAGTAAAAGATACTTCTTTTGATAAATCAGAGCTTTCCTAAAACTCTCTGCCCTCAAATAACGCAGATATAATTTTTCCACCTAAAGAACAACAAAAAAATAGTAAAATGCAATCAGAGGAAACAAACACATCTTGCTGTCAAAAGCAAGATGCTTTTGTTGCTCTTTACAAAGAACAGGTTGGTTTTTCCCTCAGCATCTTGTCATAGAAGTCAGCCTCGTACATTATCTGTAGTCAGAAACAACACATAATGGATTTGTGCTTATCAGACAAAATCTAAAACCACAAACTCCTCTCTGCAGTACCATCACTGATATACACACCTCAGTGAGGTCCAAACTGGGTATGGCAAGAGGGTGTGTTAAACCAGGAGACTATACAGAGCTAAATCCTAAAAGGCCTTTTTCCCCTCAAGAGGAGCCCATAGCTGGTTCCACACTGTCACAATCCATGACCAGCCAAGCAATGGTCCAGGGTCCCCTTGGGCTGTAGAGGCTGTTACTTGCTGACTCAAAGCATTCCCCTCAGCGTGTAAGCAGAGAAAGTTGGTGTTCCCACACTGCAACTGCACCAAGTTTCAAATCCAACCTCTTCCTTCTATAGTACCAGAGCTGCTGGAACCAGCCAGCGTGCGGTACACATGTGGGCAGCTACACTCAGCAATTAACGAATCCAAGGTTTTTTAGACGCACCTACAACACTCTATACCCTTGACGCTGGGTTAGGCTGGGTCTTACTTTGACATTGCAGCTGTTTGCTTCCATGCTTGCAGCTGGTGGAGGCCGCCTTGGGTCTGAGTGCTGTGGTGAGCTCTGCAGCACCGTCCCGTCTTGCTTCCACGCAGACCTGTCCGACCTCTGTAACAAGCCACAGCCAGAAACATCTACAGAGTGTTCTCAGAATAGACCATCTTGAGAAAAATGACCAACAGCAGGTAAGACAGGAGGCGAGGACTCCCTACCCCACCTCACAGGCTCATTTCTTCCATGGCTGTTCCCTCATTCCAAGGGGAAGCTAGCCATAGTGGGGGGGTCAGCTGGTTTGCAAGGGGATGGGGTACATCTCTCCCAGATGCCAGGACCCAGGGGAGGCTGCACAACCACACAGATAGTGCACGAGAACCACAGCACTCCCCTCTAGTACTTCTGCAGTAGTGTCCAAGGTGTCATGTGGTGTAATAAGTCAGATCATTAACATCTATGGGAGTGACTGCTACCCATATGTACTAAAGAAGTATGAAAATAAATATTTGTAAGATAACCCCAATTTCAAGGCCTTAAGCTTTAAACACACTCATATTCTCTGTAATTTTTATTTTTTATTTTGTACTTTTTAAATTTGTACTTTTTTACCGTTATATCTTTTTTTTTTTTCTTGAGACAGAGTCTCACTTTGTCGCCTTCATCAGTGTCATGGCATCATAACTCACAGCAACCTCAAACTCTTGGGCTCAAGCAATCCTTTTACCTCAGACTCCCAAGTAGCTGGAACTACCCACCACAATGCCTGGCTACCTTTGAAAGATCGGGTGTCACTCTAGCTAAGCCTGGTCTTGAACTTCTGAGCTCAAGTGATCCACCCATTTCAGCCTTTTGTTGTATAATTTTCATTGGTTTATTAAAAAATATTTCTGATTGGGATTGGTTGACTCTGTGGATATGGAGCAGAAGAATACTGAGAGCTCAGGCAGCGCCCGTAGCTCAGTCAGTAGGGCACTGGCCACATACACCGAGGCTGACAGGTTTGAACCCAGCCCGGGGCCAGCTAAAACAACAATGGCAAAAAGAAAAGTAGCCAGGTTTTGTGGCGGGTGCCCATAGTCCCAGCAATTTGGGAGGCTAAGGCAAGAGAATCACTTAAGTCCAAGAGTTTGAGGTTGCTATGAGCTGTGACACCACAGTACTCAACCCAGGGCGACAGCTTGAGACTCTGTCTTAAAAAAAGAAAAAAAGAATACTGAGAGCTAATTGTCCCAATCTTTATCCATTCATCAACTGATAGACATTTGGACTATTTCCACTTTGGGGCTATTATGAATAATAGTGCATGAAAATCTGCAAACAAGTTTTTATGTGAACATATATTTTAATTTCTCTTGCAAAAAATACCCAGAAGTATGGTTGAGCACGGTGGTTCACACCTGTAATCCTAGCACTCTGGGAGGCCGAGGCGGGTGGATTGCCTGAGCTCACCAGTTGAAGACCAGCCTGAGCAAGAGCGAGACCCCCACTCAAAAAATAGCTGGGCGTTGTGGCCAGTACCTGTAATCTCACCTCCCACTCTTGGGAGGCTGAGGCAAGAGAATCACTTGAGCCCAAAAGTTTGAGGTTGCTGTGAGCTATGACGCCAGGGCACTCTACCAAGGGTGACAAAGTGAGATTCTGTCTCAAAAAAAAAAAAGGAAGAAAGAAAAGAAAAAATAACTAGAAATAGAATTGCTGCAAAATATAGTAATTCCATGTTTAAACTTCTGAGGAACTTTCAGACTCTTTTTCAAAGAGACTGCACTGTTTTATACGCATTCTCTACTCATTGAACTATAGGTTTAATGTAATCCCAATTTAAAAAATCAAGATGGGGCAGTGCCTGTGGCTCAGTGAGTAGGGCGCTGGCCCCATATAGCAAGGGTAGTGGGTTCAAACCCGGCCCCGGCCAAACTGCAACAAAAAAATAGCCGGGTATTGTGGTGGACGCCTGTAGTCCCAACTGCTCAGGAGGCTGAGGCAAGAGAATCGCGTAAGCCCAAGAGCTGGAGGTTGCTGTGAGTCATGTGATGTCATGGCACTCTAAGGAGGGCGACATAGTGAGACTCTGTCTCTACAAAAAATAAAAAATTAAGATGGGCTGCAAGGCACCTATGGGGCAGCAAACTGGGTTGCATAGCCCCCAGGAGAGAGGCAGCTATCAAAAGCCATTTTAACCTCAAGGACCTAAAGCAAAAAATATCAAAGGGAAGGAGGAAGAGAGAAAAGTAAATAGAGGCAGAAAATGAGGAAGAAATCATATGGGAAGAGAAACTAACAAAAAAAATCACTGGCAACTGGGCATGGTGGCTCACGCCTATAGTCCCAGCACTGTGGGAGGCCGAGGTGGGTGGAGTGTCTGAGCTCAAGAGGTTCGAGACCAGTGTGAGCCAGGGTAAGACCTCATCTCTACTAACAACATCAAAAACAGCCAGATGTTGTGGTGGGCGTCTGTAATCCCGGCTACTGGGGAGGCAATGGGAAAGAGCACCGCCAGAGGAAGAAGAAAACGAACAGAAAAGAAAGAGTACTTCAAACGAAGAATGAACAAGCAAGCTAAAAATTAAAAAAAAAAAATCACTGGCAACATGAAGAATCAGAACAGATCAGCTCTTCCAAGGGATCACAATGTAGGTACCACAGAAGATCTCAACTATAAAGAAATTGTGGAAATATCAGAAACGGATTTCAGATTATGGATGGCATTGAAGAAAAAGTAGAAAATCAACAAAAGTAAATTCAAAAATTGACCAAATAATTTAATGAAAGACAACATCTCCAAGGATCAGAACAAAATTAGAAAGGATATAATGGAGCTTAAAGAATTGAATGAGTCATTCAGAGAATTTCAAAACATAGTTTTGAAAGTTTGGACAATGATTAAACCACAGAGAAGAAATAATCTCAGAGTGGGCAGTGCCTGTGGCTCAGTGAGTAGGGTGCCAGCCCCATATATATACCGAGGGTGATGGGTTCGAACCCAGCCTTGGCCAAATTGCAACAAAAAAATAGCCAGGCGTTGTGGTGGGCACCTGTAGTCCTAGCTACTCGGGAGGTTGAGACAAGAGAATCGCCTAAGCCCAAGAGCTGGGGGTTGCTGTGAGCTGTGATGCCACAGCACTCTACCAAGGGTGACAAAATGAGACTCTACCTCTAAAAAAAAAGATAAAAGAAATAAAATAAAAAGAAATAATCTCAGAGCTTAAAGATAAAGCTCTTGAGCTCACTCATTTATTTAAAGAGGCAGAAAAGAATACAGTAAAAGCAAGCCAGGCATGGTGGCTCACATCTGTAATCCTAGCACTCTAGGAGGCTGAGACAGTTGGATTGCTTGAGCTCAGGAGTTAGAAACCAACCTGAGCAAGTGCGAGACCCTGTCTCTAAAAATAGCTGGGCTTTGTGGCGGGTACCTGTAGTCCCAGGTACTTGGGAGGCTGAGCAAGAGGACTGCTTGAGCCCAAGAGCTTGAGGTTGCTTTGAGCTATGACACCACAGCAATCTAATGAAGGTGACAAAGTGAGACTATCTCAAAAAAAATTAAAAAAGTAAAAGCAGGCCGGACGTGGTGGCTCACACCTGTAGTCCCAGCATTGTGGGAGGCCAAGGCAGGTAGACTGACTGAGCTCAGAGGTTTGAGACCAGTATGAGCAGCAGTGAGCCAGTGTAAGACCCTGTCTCTACCAACATCAAAAATAGCTGGACGTTGTGGTGGGCATCTGTAATCCCGGCTACTGGGGAGGCAATGGGAAAGAGCATCGCCAGAGGAAGAAAAAAATGAACAAAAAAAAAAAAAAAAAAAAAAGAGTGCTTCAAATGAAGAAGAATGAAGAAGCAAGTGGAAATTAAAAATTAAAAAAAAAAAGTAAAAGCAGAACAACATCTTAGAAAACTATGGGACTACACAAAGCATACAAACATATGAATTATAGGTATCCTCGAAGGAGAAGAGAGTCCTAATGGCTTGGAAGCTCTAGTTATTGACATCGTAACTGAAAACCTCCCAAGCATCATCAAGGATCCAGATATTCAACTGCTAGATGGATATAGAACCTTGGGGTTGAATCAGTTCAACCAAAGCATCTCCAAGCATCATCAAGGATCCAGATATTCAACTGCTAGATGGATATAGAACCTTGGGGTTGAATCAGTTCAACCAAAGCATCTCCTAGGCGCATAGTAATTAACCTGGTCAAAGTCAAAATGAAAGAGCAAGTCCTGTAAGCAGCCAGGCATAAACAGTATTTGACCTACAAGGGTAAAACCAGCAGGATGACAGCTGGCCTCTCAGCTGAAACTTTGTAAGCCAGAAGACAGTGGGCTCCCACCTTCAATCTTCTCAAACAAAATAACCTTCAGCAGAGAAAGCACATCTTGTACTGAAAAGCACACATTGAAGAAATTTGGCACTGTAAGACCACCTGTACAGGAAGTATTCAGATCTGTATGACTCACAGACAATTACGATGGACCACCAGCAAAGTAAAGACACCCAGAAACCAAAGGAGAAAGCCTAGCTTCCACAATGGCCCAAATGATAAAATTAGACAATAGACCTCCACAAACAAGATGAACAGAACTCCACCATAATTATCAATCATCTCAATAAATGTTAACAGTTTGAATTCCCCACTGAAGAGATATAGGCTGGCTGACTGGATAAAAAAAGCAGAAGCCAACTATATGCAGTCTTCAGGAAATACATCTCAGGATAAAACAACACTCAGGGTGAAGGGTTGGGAAACAATATTTCAGGCAAATGGAAAGAAAGCACGAGACGCAATCTTATTTGCAGATACAATTGGCTTTAAAGCAACAAAAAGTTAGGAAAGACAAAGATAGACACTGTATGTATACTGGTCAAGGGAACAACAATACAACAAGACATTTCTTTTTTTTTTTTTTTTTGTAGAGACAGTCTCACTGTACCGCCCTCGGGTAGAGTGCCATGGCGTCACACGGCTTACAGCAACCTCTAACTCTTGGGCTTACGTGATTCTCTTGCCTCAGCCTCCCGAGCAGCTGGGACTACAGGCGCCCGCCACAAGGCCTGGCTATTTTTTTGTTGCAGTTTGGCCGGGGCTGGGTTTGAACCCGCCACCCTCGGCATATGGGGCCGGCACCCTACTCACTGAGCCACAGGCGCCGCCCACAACAAGACATTTCAATCCTAAATATTTATACATACAATGTAAATCCTCCCAGATATATAAAATGAACCTTAACTGATCTGAGCAATATAATATACTGCAACACCACAGAAACTACCTATCTACTAGATAGATCCTCCAAGGGCAAACTAAACAAAGAAACAATGAACTTAAACACACCTCTAGAACAAATGGGTTTAACAATCATATACAGAACATTCCACCCCAATAATTCTGAATATATATTCTTCTCATCAGCTCATGGATTGTTCTCCAAGGTCCATCATATCCTAGGACACAAATCAAACCTCAACAAATTCAAAAGAATACAAATTATACCTTGTATCTTTAAGGACCACAATGGAATTAAAGTAGAATTCAATTCCAATAGAAACATACATCCCCATACATCCTTGAACAAAATGTCAATGAAGCCACAAGCTATCAAAACCTATGGGATGGTGGCGCCTGTGGCTCAAAGGAGTAGGGCTCCAGTCCCATATGCTGGAGTTGGGTTCAAACCTAACCCCGATCAAAAACAAACAAACAAAAAAAACCTGTGGGATGGTTATAGCTCCAGTAGCACAGTGATTACAGCACCAACCACATACCCCAAGGCTGGCAGGTTCAAACCCAGCCTGGGTCAGCTAAACAACAATGATGACTGCAACAACAACAACAACAACAAAAATAGCCGGGCTTTGTAGCAGGTGCCTGTAGTCCCACCTACTTGGGAGGCTGAGGCAAGAGAATCGCTTAAGCCCAAGAGTTTGAAGTTTGAAGTTGCTGTGAGCTGTGATGCCACAGCACTCTACCAAGTGCAACATAGTGAGATTCTGTCTCAAAAAAAAAAAAAAACAAACAAAAAACAAAATACAAAAACCCTGTGGGATACTGCAAAGACAGACCTAAAGGGAAATTTATTGCATTAAATGCCCCCATCTAGAAAATAGAAAGAGCACACATCAGTAGCCTAATGAATCATCTCAAGGAACTAGAAAAGAGGGCGGCGCCTGTGGCTCAGTGAGCAGGGTGCTGGCCCCATATGCCGAGGGTGGCGGGTTCAAACCCAGCCCCGGCCAAACTACAACAAAAAAATAGCCGGGCGTTGTGGCAGGTGCCTGTAGTCCCAGCTACTCGGGAGGCTGAGGCAGGAGAATTGCCTAAGCCCAGAAGTTGGAGGTTGCTGTGAGCTGTGTGATGCCACGGCACTCCACCAAGGGCAATAAAGTGAAACTCTGTCTCTACAAAAAAAAAAAAAAAAAAGGAACTAGAAAAGAAAGAGCAATCTAATTCCAAACCTAGTAGAAGAAAAGAAATAACCAAAATTAGATCAGAGCTAAATGAAATTGAGAGCAAAAAAACCATTCAGAAGAACAATGGGAGGGGGCTTTGAAAAAAATTCATAAAATGAATAAACCTTTGACTAGATTAACTAGAAACAGAAAAGAAAGATCTCTATTAAGCTCAGTCAGAAATGACGAAGGGGAAATAACAGATACTACAGAGATACAAACAATGATCTGATTACTACAAAAATCTCTATGCCCAGAAATTTGAAAACATGGAGGAAATGGACCAATTCCAGGAATCACACCACCTTCCTAAACTCAACCAGAAAGAAACAGAACTCTTGAACAGGCAAATGTCAAGTATAAAAACTGTAACAACTATGAAAAAGCATATAAATAAAAACTCCTGGACCAGTTTCACATCAGAATTCTACTAAAACTTCAAAGAGCTAATACCTATATTGTAGAACTTATTCTAAAACATTGAGAAGGAAGGAACCCTCTCCAACTCCTTCTTTGAACCAAAACCAGGGAAGGACACAACAAAAAAAGACTACTACAGGCCAATTTCATTAATGAATACTGATGCAAAAATACTCAGGAAAATCTTAGCAAACAGAATTCAGCTACACATAAAAAAAATAATTCATCATGGCTCAGCACCTATGGCTCAAGTGGCTAAGGCACCAGCCACGTACACCTGAGCTGGCGGGACACGCCAAACAACAATCCAATCGGGACTCACCAAACAACAATGACGGCTGCAACCAAAAAATAACCAGACGTTGTGACAGGCGCCTATAGTCCCAGCTACTTGGGAGGCGGAGGCAGGAGAATCACTTGAGCCCAGGGGTTGGAGGTTGCTGTGAGCTGTGATGCCCCAGCACTCTACCCAGGGGGATAGCTTGAGGCTCTGTCTCAAAAAAAAAAAAAAAAATTCATCACAATCAAGTGGGCATCATCCCTGGGATGCAAGGTTGTTTCAACATATGCAAATCTGTAAATGTAATTCACCACATAAATAGAAGTAAAACCAAAGACCATATGATTCTATCAATAGATGCAGAAAGAGCATTTGACAAAATTCAGGAACATTTATTGATAGGAACACTTAAGAAAATTCACATAGGGACATTTCTTAAACCGATCGAGGCCATCTATAATAATCCCACAGACAATATCATACTGAACAGAGTAAAACTGAAAGCATTTCCCACTTACAGCTGGAACCAGACAAGGATGTCCACTATTGCCACAGCTATTCAGTATAGTGCTGGAAGTCCTAACCAATGCAATCAGCTCACAGCAACCTTAAATTCCTGGACTCAACGCAATCTTCTTGCCTCGGCCTCCCAAATAGCTTGGACTATAGGCACTTGCCATAATGCCTGGCTAATTTTTCTATTTTTAGTAGAGACAGGGTCTCACTCTTGTTCAGGCTGGTCTCAAACTCTTCAGCTCACGCAATATGTTTGCCTTGGCCTCTCAGAGTTCTAGAATTACAGATGTGAGCTACTATGTCCAGCCCAGATAATATGATCTTATACCTAGAAACCCCCCAAGGACTTGACCCTGAGACTCTTGGAAGTGATCAAGAATTACAGGAATATCTTAGGATATAAAGTCAGTATTCAAAGATTAGTAGTCTTCATATATGCAAACAGCAGCCAAGCTGAAAATCAATCAAAAACACAGGAGCCTGGTGGCACCTGTGGCTCAATGAGTAGGGTGCTGGCCATATACTGATGGCGGTGGGTTCAAACCCGGCCCCGGCCAAACTGCAACAAAAAAATAGCCGGGCGTTGTGGCAGGCGCCTGTAGTCCTAGTTACTTGGGAGGCTGAGGCAAGAGAATCACCTAAGCCCAAGAGCTGGAAGTTGCTGTGAGCTGTGACACCACGGTATCTACCAAGGGTGACAAAGTGAGACTGTCTCAGAAAAAAAAAAAAAAAAAAAAAAACCATAGGAGCCAGGCACAATGGCTCACTCCTGTAAACCTAGCACTCTGAAAGGCTGAGGCAGGCAGATTGCTTGAACTTAGGAGTTCAAGAACAGCCAGAGCAAAAGAAAGCCCCCGTTTCTACTAAAACTAGAAAAAACTAGCCAGGAGTGATGGTGGGCTCCTTTAGCCCAAGAGTTTGAGGTTGTTGTGAGCTGTGATGACACCACGGCACTCTACCCATAGTAGAGTGAGAAGAGAATGTGACAAAAATGAGACTCTTTCCTTAAAAAAAAAAAAAAACCTTCATAGTAGTATCAAAGAAAATGAAATAATTTGGAATAAACATACTTAATGACAGATTTGAAAAGGACCTCAACAGACAGAATTATTAAATGCTGAGAAAAGAAATAACAATGGGCCAGGTGTGGTGGCTCATGCCTATAATTCTAGCACTCTGAGAGGCCAAGGTGGGTGGATTGCTTGAGCTCAGGAATTGGGAGACCAGCCTGGGCAAGAGTGAGACCCCATCTTTACTAAAAATAGAAAAAGAACTAGCAGGACGTGGTGGTACAATCCTGTAGTCCTAGCTACTTGGGAGGCTGAGACAAGAGGATTGCTCAAGCCCAAGAGTTTGAGGTTGCTATCAGCTATGATGATACTACAGCACTCTACCCAGGGTGACAGAGTGAGACTCTCTCAGAAAAAAAAAAAGAAAAGAAAGAAAGAAAGAAAAGAAATAGCAGAGGATATTAACAAATAGAAAAACATAGTAGGTTCATGGCTGGGAAGAATCAACATTGTTAAAATTATCTATGATACCCAAAAGCCTATAGATTTAATGCAATCCCCATTAAAATTCCAACATCATACTTTGAAGATCCTGAAAAAAAACAAAAACAAAAACAAACAGTACTACCCTTCATCTGGAACTAGAAAAAAACCTAAATAGCCAACATAGTTCTTTCAAATAAGAACAAATATGGAGAGCTGAGTATAGTGGTTATGCCTTTAATTCTAGCCCTTTGGGAAGCCAAAGCAAGGGGATCACTTGAGCTTAGCAATTAGATACCAGCCTGAGCAAGAGGGAAACCCCATCTCTACTAAAAATAGGAAAACAGTTGGGCATTGTGGCAGGTGCCTGTAGTCCCAGCTACTCTAGAGGCTGAGGTAGGAAAATCGCTTGAACACAGTTTGAGGAGTTCGAGGTTGCTGTGAGCTAGATGGAGGCTATGGCACTCTAGCCTGAGCAACAGAGTAAGACTCAATCTCAGAAAAAAAAAAAAATCTAGAGGCATCACATTACCATACTTTGGGTTATACCACAAGTTTATAGTTATAAAAATGGCATGACAGTGGCATTAGAGAAAAATAGAGACAGATCTCTATTTCATGGAACGAACAGAATAGAGAACCTAGAGATGAAATCAGTCTCATACCACCATCACATCTTTGACAAGCCAAACAAAAGCATTGAAGAAAAGAATTCCTATTTAATAAATGGTACTGGGAGAACTACTTAGCCACATGTAAAAGACTGAAACTAGATGTGCACTTTTCACCACTTAAAAAGTTAACTCACAGGCCTGGGCATAGTGGCTCATGCCTGTAATCCCAGTACTTGGGAGGCCGAGGCAGGTGGATTGCTTGAATTCAGAAGTTTGAAACCAGCCTGTGCAACAGCAAGACCGCATCTCTAAAAAATAGTCAGGCATTGTGGTGAGCACCTGTAGTCCCAGCTACTTGGGAGGCTGAGGCAAGAGAATCACTGAAGCTCAAGAGTTTGAGGTTGCTGTGAGCTGTGATGCCACAGCACTCTACCAAGGACAACAAAGTAAGACTCTGTCTCAAAAAAAAAAAAAAAAAAAGTTAACTCACGATGAATGAAGGAGTTAAATCTAAGATACAAAGCTATAAAACTTTAGAAGAAAGTGCAGGGGAAATTCTTAATAATATCAGCCTTGAGAAAGAATTTATAAAGAAGATCCGAAAGGCTATCTTAGCAACAGCAAAAATAAATAAATGGAGGCCAGGTATGGTGGCTCATGCCTGTAATCCTAACACTCTGGGCTGAGACAGGAGGAATACCTGAGCTCAGGAGTTCAAGACCAGTCTGAGCAAGAGTGAGACCCTGTCTCTGAAAACTGTTGGTCATTGTGGTGGGCACCTGTAGTCCCACATACTTGGGAGGCTTATGCAAGAGGATTGCTTGAGCCTAAGAGTTTGAGGTTGCTGTGAGCTATGATATCACTCGAGTAACAAAGTGAGACTCTGTCTCCTAAATGGGACCTGATCAAGTTTAAAAGCTTCTGCATAGTTAAGGACATGATCACCAAAACATAGAGAGAATGTTCAGAATGGGAGAAGATATTCGCATGCTATGAATCCAACAAAGGACTAACAACCAGAATCCACAAAGAACTCAAGGAAATCAACAAAAAAGAGCAAACCACTCCATTAAAAACTGGGCAAGCTACATGAACAGAATCTTTTGAGGATAACAAATGACAAACGAACACATGAAAAAATGCCCATCATTGCTATTAGAGATATGGAAATCAAAACTACCTTGAGTTATCGCCTAATCCCAGTGAGGATAGCCCATATCACAAAGTCCCAAAGCTGCAGTTGCTTGTGTAGATGTGTAGAAGAGAAGGGAACACTTCTACACTGTTGGTAGGATGGCAAACTAGTACAGCCTTTATCAAAAGCTGTATAGAGAATCCTCAAAGAACTAAAGTAGGATCCTGCAATCCCATTGATCCTGCAATCCTATTATTCAGTATCTACCTAGAAGAAAAAAATCATTTTACCAGAAGGACATTTGCACTCAAATATTGATAGCAGCTCAATGCACAATTGCAAAGATGTGGAAACAACCCAGGTGTCCATCAACCCATAAATGGATTAATAAACTGTGGTATATGTAAACCATGCGATACTATGCAGCCATAAAAACAAATGTAGACTTTGTGTCTTTTGTAACAACCTGGATGGATTTGGAGAATACTACCTAAGTATCACAGGAATTGAAAAATTAGCATCATGTGTAGTCAGTACTAATTTGAGACTAGCAGATTAACAACTACATACTCAAATGAAAGAAAAATTCAATTAAATTCAAGAAAGGGGGAGGAGGAGGGAGTTCAGCAAGTTCCCACCCAATGGGAACTATGCATGGATATATGGCACATTTCCTGGGTGAAGGACACAACTACAATTCAGACTTTACCTTAGAAATGCAGACAATGGGCTGGGCAGTAGCTCACATCTATAATCCTAGCACTCTGGGAGGTCGAGGCAAGTGGATCACTTGAGCTCAGGAGTTTGAGACCAGACTGAGCAAGAGTAAGACTCCATCTCTACTAAAAATAGAAAAAACTATCTTGATGTTGTGGTGGGCACCTGCAGTCCCAGCTACTCGGGAAATCAGAGGCAAGAAGACTGCTTGAACCCAGGAGTTTTAGGTTGCTATGAGTTATGACACCAGGGCACTCTTCCCAGGGTGACCAAGTAAGACTCTGTCTCAAAAACAAAGAAACAAACAAAAACTAAATGCAAACAATGTAACCTAATTATGGGTTAGGTTATAAAATATATTTAACATATAAAATATATATTCATATTTTTATGAAATAAAAAATAAGTAAATGTTTTCTTTTTTGGTTTTTTATTTGTTTTTGAGACAGTCTCATTATGTCACCCCTGGTAGAGTGCCATGGCATCACAGCTCACAGCAACCTCAAACTCTTGGACTTAAGTGATTCTCTTGCCTCAGTCTCCCAAGTAGCTGGGACTACAGGCGCCTGCCACAACACCTGGCTATTTTTGTTGTTGTTGCAGTTTAGTCAGCCCAGGCCGAGTTCTAACCCGCCACCCTCGGTGCATGTGGCTGGCGCATGTGGCTACGAGCACTGGGCCAAGTAAATGTTTTCTAAAATGCAAAAATATAATATAATTGTGAAAGGGGAGGGTGGTGGGTTCGAACCCAGCCCCAGCCAAACTGCAGCAAAAAACAGCCGGGCGTTGTGGCAGGCACCTGTAGTCCCAGTCACTTGGGAGACTGAGGCAAGAGAATCCCCTAAGCCCAAGAGTTGGAGGTTGCTGTGAGCTGTGACATCACAGCACTCCACCGAGGGCGACAAAGCGAGACTGTCTCTTAAAAAAAAAAAATAATAATAATGATAAAAGTAAAAACCAAGATGCTAAATTTCTATTGAAAGACTGAAGAACTAGAATAGCCAAACAATTTTTAAAATAAGAAAAAAGAGAATTCACATTCCCCAACATGAAGATAGAATCAGCTGTCTATCAGGCAGATGGTAGAGGACATGCACACAGACTCAGGGAAAAGCCCAGAAATAACACACAAATACTCGAGATCGACTCTTCCTAGCACAAAAACAATTCCACGGGGAGCAGTTCTTCTCACAAAGCATGCTAGAAAAACTGGGTTATCACTGTCATAAATTCTTACAACTTTATGCTGCCCTGGCATCCATTCTGAAAATAAGCTGAACTTTCTCACACCAGAAGCAGCTCCCCTTTTCTGCCTCTTCCCAGTGCTCAGTGTGGGTAATGTGACTCCAACACGTTGCCTCCTCTAGCAGCACCCTGGCAGACGGACACCAGCATGGACTGTGCAGACGTGCCCCGGTGACAATCTCCCCCTCCCAGCAGAGCTCATGCCTGCTTGCTCTTAACCCACCAATTAACCCCCTCCTCCAGAAACCTGTTTGGATAACATTCTGGACCCCAAAAAGGCTTTGACCCACCGGTCCCTTTCCTCTCCTCTTTCCATCTCCCCACCGGTCTCTTTTGAGGGGGCACCCTCCAGGCAGAACCTGTAAGTGATAAAATTTTTGCTTCCCTCATGTCCCTTCATCATGTAAGGGGTGTTCTTCATTTTACAGAACCCAAATTATGACATTCATTGGAAGATCTTCCTCTGCTTATCCCACATACCATAGAAAGATTAACTGAAAATGGATCGTAGTTCTAAATTTTAAAAGTAAAACTATAAAACTCTCAACATGATCCATAAAGAAATAAATTGATACGCTGGACTTCATCGAAACTAGAGACTTTTGCTTTGCAAACGACACCATATGGAGATGGAAGGGACAAGCACAGACTGGGAGAAAATATTTGCAAATCACATACCTGACAAAAGGAGGTGTATCCAGAACATATAAACAACTCTCAAATCTCAACAATGAGAAAATGATCCGATTCAAAAATCAACAAAAGAATTTAACTGACACTTCACCAAAAAAGATATACAAATGGCAGAAAAGATGCCCCAAAACTTTCGTCTTTAGGGGGACATGCAAATACCACAAGGAGATACCACTTTGCACCTGTTAGACCTGAGAAAAACTACTCACACTACCAAATGTCAAGATGCAGTCACTGGAAACTCACACATGGCCAGAAGGCAAGCAGCACAGTACGGCCCTGACATAGCCAGCTGCCTCCTAGATACTTACAGTATAGGAACCAAAACTGTGTCTATACACAGCTCTGCAAACACAGCAGCACCATTCACAACAGCCAAAAACTGGGAACAATCCAGATGTCCTTCAGTGGGCGAGTACTCCAACAAACCCAGCTGCCCATGTCATAAAGCACCACCCAGCATTGAGCAGGAACTAGCAACCAATCCATCAGCAATCTAGAGGGAGGTCAAATGCATTCTAAGGAAGTGACAGGAAGCAAGTTGACAGGGTTGACAGGTCACAGACTGCACAGTTCCATTTATAGGACACTCGGGGAGGAGCCACTGGTGCAGCCAGTGGTTCTGCTAGGGATGGTGATTACGTGGATTGGACACTACCTACGTGTGAACACTTACATGAAATCATACCAAAAAAGGCAAATTTTACTATATGCAAATTAAAAAATACTTTTTAAAAAGTTTTCAACATTAAAAAACATAAAGCAAATCACAACAACCCAAATATGAAAAAAAAATTAGGCACTCTAAAAAAAAGCCTATCAAACTACATCATTAGGAAAATAATATTTTAATTAAAAGCAAGCCAAATAAAACTCTAATTTGATAAGATTATTATATTTTTAGTCAATGTCCTTTTATAAACATACAGAAAACATCACACAACAGTTAGGATCAGTGGTGACATTTTGTGTGCACATATGAATGAAGTAGAAAGTTTGCTACGATGTTAAATAAAATATTCGGGAACATTCAGCAAAGCTTCAACTAGAGAGGCTATAGCCCACACATCCCCCCATCAGTGAAAGAGTCCTGGTTGACAGTTAAGGAAAGCTAATATAGATCAGGTGGTACAGGCCAGTGAGCAAGGCCTGAATCTCCCACAGAAGGAAAAAGTACAAACACGTACGCTCAGGACACAACCCTTCTGCACATGATGTTTCAGGATCTTTTCAAGCCTGGACACAGCCCTGCTGAGCTCCAACTTCTCTTGGGTCACTGTGCTGAGCGCCTTTGTAAGGGAATCATTGTCTTTCAGCAAGACATCCATGAGCTGGATCTGTAGCTCTGCTGCCATTTTTTTCTTGGAAAGGAGAAAAGAAAAACTTGTAAGAATCTTTTTTTTAAAGGCACACATTTTTCATTTTTACTGGTTATTTTCAGGGGTTATGGTTTGAAACTTGTTTGGGGTTTGGTAGGAAGTTTCTGGGGCTGAGTAGAGCTACCATCTATAGGGCACAGAATAATAAAATCATCAGATCACATTTCTCTTTAATGTTCTACAAAATAGACTTTGCACAGAACTGCCTGTATAAATACTGTAGGTTTATTAAAAAGTATAACCCCTTTCGAGGTGTTCCAATGGCACCATACACAGAGGGGGACAGGGGAGCCCATGCCTCACCTGAGAGGAGGTAGACCTGCTCAGCTCGGGCCTCAGCTCCTCTAAGGTGTGCAGCAAAGACGCCACTGCTTTCTCATTGGATGATGTCCAGTCATTGATGATCCTGTAAAAAAATGGGCATTTGAGAGGTTCATACACATCCTGAGGGACCACTACCCAAAGCTATTCAAGAACTCTGTGCTCAAGAGAGATGAAGAGTCGGTGTGAACAGCCTCCCCAGGACCAATGAGGACTCTGCTGGGTCTGAATGAATGGCTTTATCCAGCCCTGAGATGGGAAGAACAGCACCACTGGGGGATGGTGGGGCGGGACTGCAGGTGACTCACCTACAGAGCTTAGGGACTTCTGCCCTGAGATTATCCCTTTCTCAGCTACAGCCACAGCCCCAGTAGGTGCCCACCTACATCACCATTGCTGCTTCTTGCTGAATTATTAAAATGCTGTTGTCTATGAAGCTCTACCTAGGAATTGTGTTGCTCTATAAATTAAGTCCAGGTACAGACAGGAAAACTGTATTAGCTGAATTTCTGTGTATAAGACAAAAAGCAAATAGTAACATTATTTTTTCTGTTCATAGAAAAAATCACGGTCTTGGTTCCTGACAGTGTAAATCTGCATTGTGGTCTTATGGTCATAGTCACAGGAGCCTTAAAGTGACACAGATGCAGGCAGCTCATGAGCCCGGAGCAGGCACAGCCAACCTGGGTGGTGAACAAGCAGAAGGTATGTGGGGAGAACCAGCGTTAACAACTTGGAACCCACAGTCCAGTATGTTTTATTTCATGAGACTTTTCCCGAATATGAGAATGTAAAAAAACAAGACCTGTCCACCTGTCCTACCTATTCACTCATGCAGACTCACAGAAGGGAATTAGCATGTGAGCACATTAGGCGCCCTGCAGCCCTTCAGAATGTTTCCTGGCACAGGCCTAGGCCACGTGGTGGTGTGAGCACCAGTGGCATGTGCCCACCTGCCCACAGTTTGGCGGATGAAGCTGGTGAGGAGCCCAGCGGCACAAAGCAGCTGCTGCCTGATTGTCTCCAGCTCCTGCTGCTGCTCCCATAGCTGGTCTGGCTTGCTTGGGTTGTCAGCCCTGGGGGGAGCATCCTGGTGGGGGTCACTACTGCGGAGCGCCTCTTCTTTAGACTCCAGGTCTCTCACTGTCCGCTGAAGCTGCTGGATCTTATGTTCCTCACGCTGCCGCTGTAATTCTAACTCCCGCTGTTAACCACAGAAGAACACAGAAAGACCTTCACATGAGCATTCCAAAAACAAGCTGTCAAGCAAGAGGCCAAAATGCAGCAGTGTACAGGGGAGGCCACTCAGGTCAGAGACAGGACACCTGTGGGTTCTTCTGGAGGCCTGTCCAGGATCCCCAAGACTAACACACCACATGTGTCCCTGCACCAGGGCACTCAGAGGCCTGCTGAATTATGCCCCAGAGTTTCAGCATAAACGTTTTTATCTTTGTTTTTGAGAACTGAAAGAACAGTCTTGCTGACAGGCAAACAAGGAAAAATAAAATTCTAACTGGCAGCCACTTAGAGCAATACAAACCCTGCTTCTAAAGTCAGTAACACAAATCTCTCTTCTACAGAGATGTTTACCTAGCAATTAAAAGAAACAGAGAAAAGGAAGGTGTAAATCCTCATTAACATTTGCCAGAGCAGGTCGATTCTTTTCCCAAAGGGAAAAGTAGTCTCTGGAAAAAGGGAGGGAAGGACAAACTGATGGACTATCATCAAAATTTCACTGTTTGTTTAAACAGCCTCCACCAGCTTGCTTCCCCCCACCTCAAGCAGCAGAGCACCCAATGTCTCCTGTTATCAATCTATGGCCAAGAAGGGAGAGAGAAACCGATTCTGCTATCAGCTTGTGACAGGAGGAACAGAGAAGGACGAACTCAGCAGTTTCCCAGATGGCTTCTGCCAACTAGGAACAATCATGAATGTCCCCCACCCCCCTCTGCCTACTCTAGTGAAGAGTCAGAGTTTTGGGGGCTAGGTTCAGCACCTGTTTCTTGGTGCTATGCCCTCCTTTCTCTTCAGAGAAGGAGTAAATGAACTTTTTACTTCTTTCTATCCTAATCATGCTGTCTGAGAAATCCCTCTCACCCACATGCAGACTTCATGCCCTAAGAAGAACTATTATGCTTTTGTCAGGCCCTGAGGAAACATCCACCAACAGCACTGATGCAGGTGGAGGAAGCTTTGAGGTCCCCTACCCCCCTCACACAGGCACAACACAGGCATGTGAACATGTGTGTGCAAGGGCATGCACACCAGCCTGCTGCAGGAGCCTGAGCACAGCCTCAGCTCAGAGTTGGTCACCATGTGGCCCCTTGGCCTTGGCCCAATCTCCCTGCACATCAGCCTGCTATCTAGCACCTGGCAGACAATATGTACAGGCCAGCTCCCAACTGTGCAAGCCTTCCTAAGGAAGGGAGATGGAGGAGGCTCCAACAGTTAGGGAACACAGGGCCACCCTGTGCCCAGGGCAGTTTCAGGGGAGCTGTCTAGGTCAAGGCCCCCACAGCCAGTCCATGCCCACACTACGGGACACCCAAGCTTGGGGAGGCCAGTGGGTTCAGCCCAAAGACCCTCATCATCCTGACATCATCTTGCTCCATGTGCCTGGGCCTCATAAGCAAATGAGTATTATTTTGTCTATTTTCCAGAAAAGTTGGGGACGGAGGAATTGATGAGTTTATATTTATATTTCATCCAAAAAAAGATGAAATTTGCCCTGAAATGCTTATCTTGGGACACTTTGGCAAGCAATCCCAATAGAGAAGGATTCTATAATCTAGACCAAATCATCCAGCCCAATCCAAGGGGGCTACATCACTAAAAATACACACCAAGTACATCATGGAGAATAGCTGTTAACTTAGAAAGTATTTTCTTCATATTCATTTTTTTTTTTTTTGGCCGGGGCTAGGTTTGAACCTGCCACCTCCGGCATATGGGACCGGCACCCTACTCCTTGAGCCACAGGCACCGCCCAAGGGAGTCCTTTTTTTTTTTTTTTGGTTTTTGGCCGGGGCTGGATTTGAACCAGCCACCTCTGGCATATGGGACCGGCACCCTACTCCTTGAGCCACAGGCGCCAGTCTTCATATTCATTTTTTAAACAATCATGTTACCATTAGTTTTGATTAAAAAAATCAAAATTAAATATAAGGATCTGGCTAGAAACTTTAGATGCTTTGGGGAAGGTCTCAGAAAGGAAAGACACCTTTGTGAATCCCATTAAAGGCAGAGACCTTTCCACCCAGATATAAAAGGGCAAAATCTCAAACACGGCTGTGGGTCCAGAGTCATCGAGGCACCCCAAGAGGCTCCCTTCTTCGCCAGCCTCACCAGACAATCCCGGACCCCTCCTAAGCAATGTTGCAGCCTGCTTGCTACACCTCCAAAACATTCCCTCACTTTCCAAGACTTCTATGATGTAACACTATAATGATTTTGAAGCTTTTTCTAAACAGGAAAAAAAAATTTTTTAATCATTACTGACACATGGATAAACCCTGAAAACATCATGCTAATGTAAAAAGCCAGACACAAAAGATTATGCACTATAGGGTTCCATTTACATGAAGGGTCCAGAAGAGGCAAATCCATAGACATGGAGAATAGACGGTGGTTGCCTAGGGCTGGGAGAGAGAGGCAGGGAGCAACCTCCTCCCTCAGACTGGGGTTTCATTCTGGGGTGATGAAAATGTTCTAAAATTGACTGCAATGATAGTTGCATATCACTTTGAATATATTAAAAACCACTGAACTATATGATTTAAATAGGTGAGCTATTACAATGGTATGTGAATGGTATCTCAAAAAGTTGTTAAAATATTGATTGCATCACTGATATGAACTTATAAAACTATTAACATTTTGCAATCCTATTTATCCTTGTAACATCAGAAACCTAGAGTTTTGGGCAGCACCTGTGGCTCAGTGATTAGGGAGCTGGCCCCATATACTGAGAATGGTGGGTTCAAATCCGGCCCCGGCCGAACTGCAACTAAAAAATAGCCGGGCATTGTGGCAGGTGCCTGTGGTCCCAGCTACTCGGGAGGCTGAGGCAAGAGAATCACCTAAGCCCAGGAGTTGGAGGTTGCTGTGAGCAGTGTGACGCCACTGCACTCTACCAAGGGTGATAATGTAAGACTCTGTCTCTATCAAAAAAAAAAAGGAAGAAAGAAAGAAAAGAAAAGAAACCTAGAGTTTTGTTCTTAGAAATAGATGTTCATTTCTTAATTATTTTATGAAATAACTAAGGCTAATCATTAAAAAAACAGGGAATTGGTTTTAGATGTATTTTGAAAAACTTTGTATAATTTCATGAAATAAAAAAAGAACAGAAATAAAGGAGGTATTTTTTAAAAGGTTTAAAAAATATTTTTAAAGAGGATTAAACAAATGTCAATATGTAGGACATAGGGTATTAATCTATCAGAAACAAAGCCTTTTGGTTGACATAAAATGTATCTAAAAATGAAAGACCATATTAAAAAATAAAAGAGGAGGGAATACTTCCTGGCTCATCCTATCAGGCCAATGTTATCCTGATACCAAAAAGCAAGAACATCACAAGAAAAGAATATCCTGTGTGAATACAGTCTGTGAATTCTCGAAAAAATGCCAGCAAACTGAATCTGGCAACATATAAAAAGAATTTCTCACCATGATCAAGTAGGATTCATCCCAGGAATGCAAGGATGATTCATATTATGAAAATCAATGTAATACTTTATTACATAATTTTAACAAAAAACAAAAACCACAGGTGTCAATAGACACCAAAAACTACCTGAGACAAAGTATCTTTCATAACTGAAAAAAGTTGAGTAAGGAATGTAAGAAAATTACCTCTGATAAACGGCATCTACAAAAATCCCACAGCTAACATCAAACATAAGAGTGAAAAATTGAAGGCCTTTCCCCCAGTAACAAGGCAATGTGTCTACCCTCATCATTTCTGTTAAAGATTGTACTGTCATGTTCCCCTTCAAGGTCATCAGGCAAGAAGAGAAAATAAGACATCCAGATTGAAAAGGAAGAAACAGTTTGGGTACGGTGGCTCACACCTGTAACCCTAGCACTCTGGGAGGCTGAGGCGGGTAGACTGCTTGAGCTCAGGGGTTCGAGTCCAGCCTGAGCAAGAGCGAGACTCCGTCTCTCCTAAAAACAGAAAAACTAGACGGGCGATGTGGTGGGGGCCTATAGTCCCAGCTACTAGGGAGGCTGAGAAAGCGAATTGCTTGAGCTTGGGAATTTGGGGTTGCTGTGAGCTATGATACCATGGCACTCTACCCAGGGTGACAGAGTGAGACTTTGTCATTAAAAAACAAAAAAAAGAAAGAGAAGAAGCAAAGCTACATCTATCTGCAGAAGACATGATCTACCCTTATATAGGAAAAAAAGACCTTATATGTGGAAAATCCCATTACAAAATAAAATAATCAAGTTCAACAAAGTTTCAGAATACAAGGATCAATACATAAAAACAGACTGGATTGCTATACACTAGCAATGAATACTCTGAAAATAATTCCATTTGTAACTGCATAAAAAATAATAAAATTCATGACTAAATTTAGAAAGCTTATATTCTGAAAACTACAAAATACTGTTGAAAGAAATTAAAGAAACCTCAATAAATGGACATTCTACGTATATGGGTCAGAAGAGTTCACATTGTTAAGATACCACTACTACTCAAAGTCATTGAAAGTTCTAATGCAGTCTATCAAAATCCCAATGGCCCTTTCTGCAGAAATGAAAAAGCCAATTCTCAAATTCATTTGGAATTGCAAGGGGCCCCAAATAGCTGAAACAACTTGAAAAAGAACCATGTTGGAGGAATAGCAAATCCTGATTTCAAACCTTACCAGAAAACTAGAGTAATCCACCCAGTGTGGGGCTCACTCAAGGACAGACCCACAGGCCAGAGCAGAGAGAACCCATGGGGTCACCCTTGCCCAACTCCTGCCCTCCGATCCCAGGATCCCCAGGGTTATCCACAATGGCCCACACCCTCCTGTCCCAGGATTCCCCGGGTCACCCATGCCAGCCCACACCCTCCTGTCCCAGGATTCCCCAGGTCACCCACACCAGCCCACACCCTCCCATCCTGGGCCCCCCAGGGTCACCCACGCCCAGCACACACCCTCCTGTCCCATTGCTGGGCCCCTGAGCTCTCACCAGCTTCTCCTTGTCTCTCTGCCACCTGCTCCACTCCCCCGCCTCTGCCTGGCTCTGCCTGGTCTCCACTCCACTCCTGGCGTCCTCAGGTCTTCCTTGTTCCCTCCAGCGAGTGTACACCTGCTCTAAGTCTGCCTGCAGCCACGCCGGCTTCTCCCTCTCTCTCTCCAGACAGAATCTCGGCTCTCGCTTTTGGGGCTGCAGAGCTTCCGTGGCTGCAGTCAAGGTGGCACTTACCTCCTTCTCCCTCCGCAGCTCCTCACAACGCCGCTGAGCCTCAGCCTCGAGCTGCTGCTGCAGTGTCCCCAGAAGCACCTGCAGCTCCCGCACATGGGCCTCCTCCTCCCGCAGCCTCCGCAGTAGGGCCCTCTGCGCGGAAGAGTCCTCCTGAGCCCTGAGGCTGAGTTGCTCTGTCAAGCGCCGCTCGTGCTGCAGAGCCTCTGACAGCTCCAGCACATGGCTCTTCTCAGCCTCCAGATCCTTCTGGAGCTCGCAGAGCCGGCCCCGCTCCTGTGCCAGCAAGGCCTCGAAGCGCGAGTGCTCAATGCGCAGCTCCTTCTGCAGGTTGTCCCTAGCTGTCTGCTCGTGCTTCAGGGCCACACGGAGCCGGCTGCTCTGTGCCCGCTGCTCCTCCAAAGACACTCTTACCTCCTAACAGCAGAAAGACCAGGAAGATTAAATCAAAAGGAAAAGGATATAAACAGTTTTCCTGTCCAAATTTTTATCTGTATACCTTAACCCAACAATTACACCACCTGAAATTCATCCTGTGGAAAAAAGTGCTTATGAGGTCTTGCTGCATTACCATGCTCGCCATGTGAATGAAACACCCTTTTGGAACTGCAACTAAGTAAATGCACACATGGCCTAGACTCAGAAACACCTTGTCTGCCTTCCACAGGAGGCTCAGGGATGTCACATCCTACTTGCTATGAATGGCAGTTTTTGCGCTGTGGAAACCTCCTGGACTTAAACCACACAGAGCAGCCTCGGCCCTGCCCTCATCTGCCTGTGCGCAGACCTCCCAGGCTGTGCTTTGTCTAGGACAACCAGCAAGGAGGCTGCATCCACCTCCCAGCCAGTGGGGATTGCAGAGAGGAGACAGCCATCACCCGTCACCATGCCTGTTTGTCGCATGGAGGCTGCCACTACAAAGAGCCACCATGACCTGAAGATGCAGCCCCATCTCCCTGCCTCACACTCCTGCCACCTGCCCCAATGCCCAGTTACCTCCAGGGACTGGGAGCTCTGGCCCTCCCGCTGCAAGTGCCGCTGCTGTTCCTCCTCCAGCTGGCTCTGCAGGGCACGTTCCTGCCCACGCTCACGCTCCAGCTCCTGCAGTGCAGCCTGCAGATCGCTTTCTTTGCTGTCCAGCATGGACCTGTGCGGGCACGGCAGGCAGAAACTAATGGGGACCCAAGGGCCAGCGCCATAAGATCTCTAAAGACAGCCCGGAAGGAGTGGGGTTAGGCAGCAGTGGGAGCCTGCCTGAGAGCGCCTACCTCAGCTGCAGCACCTCCTGCTGCACGGAGTCAAGGGACTGCAGCAGCTTCTCGCTCTCCTGCCGGCACTCACACAGCTCGGCCTTCAGGTCTCTTGAGCTGCTCTGCTCTGCCGCCAACAGCTTCTGGACGCTGTTCGCTTTCTCCTGCTCTTCCCTCAGTGTTTTCTGTAGATCACTCGCTATACATTTTTCCTGCTCAACTTTATATGCCAGTAACTCAACTGAAACAGGTCAAAGAATATAAAATAGTATTACCCATGAGTTCAAAGTGGGCTGTGTATGTCATGCTAACATAGAAACAAACCCGCAGGGGAAGGGCATGCATTCGCTTTGGGAAAGAATGAAGTTTCTGGCAGAGTCAGGATGCCCACCAAGATCTCCCTCTGTCCTCTGAATCCACTCCCCCTGGACCTGCTATCCTGGCTCGGGGTGATGTGTTCCTGTGGCCATCCTAAGACACCACACAGACCCCACTCACACCTGAAGGCCCCCAACAGAAACAACTCGTGGCCCAGATGGGTTCACTAGAAAATTCTCCCAAAATTAAAGAAGAAATAGCCCCAGTTCCAAAAAAATCCTCTGGAAAACACAGAGAGGGTCTGGGCTGCTCCCATACCAGTACCAGAAGGGACCCAAGAGGAGAAATGTAAGCCCCCCGCCCCTCGTGGCCATCTGAGCCGGATGTTGGCCAATCGAGCCCCAAAACCACACATGAGAGAAACAGCAGGATGAGAAGTCCTGGGCTGGATGTGAGACTGCACCCATGGACAGAGTCAAACCCAGGAACCTGGGCTTTTCCTTGAGGTGACCAAAAGTATGTGAAGAGCAGGAGGATGGGTACCTGCCCATGGGCCAGCCAGCATGGCACACAAACTAAAATGCAGATGGGTAAAGTACAACAACACTTACCCATGATGACCTGTAAGTCCACACAAAAATTCCCAAAGACTGTAAATTAAGTGTAGAAACCCTCAACACACTCTTTGACCTTAGGGCAAGTTCCCAGGTGCCCAACGTAGGACACCTCCTGCCCACTGGGCCCCAAGGTGAGTGCCCTGCTTAGCCTCCTCCTCGCTCTGACTAGTCTCACAGGGTTATTTCTATTCAGTTCTATCAGCCAAGAAATCTACAGCTCTGTGTCCCGACACTCAGGCAAGCACCTGACAGGTCCCTGGCACCTCGCAGCCCAAGGGGCCTGAGTCGCCACCCTGCTGCTTAGCTGGGTGTCAGGGGACAGGTGCTGGGGGCCAGGGTGCACATGGACATGGGCTCTGGCACCCACCTTGCCTGCGCAGCTGGTGCTCCTGCCAGCTCCCGCGCGCCTCCACGCTTGTCAGTGCTGCGCAAAGCTGCTGCAGCTTCTCTTGGTTCTGTAGGTGGGTCAGGCGTAGCTGGGCACGCAGAGCCTGGATCTCACACAGCAGGCTGCTCCGGTCTGACAGGCGGAGGTGATCCAATGACTTTTCCTGCAGGTCTCCCTGCAGGGGAAAGCAGGCTGAGCACCCTGCACGGATGTCTACGGCCTGCAAGCTGCACTGGGACAAGCCTGTAGCATGTGGCTCTGAGGTACAGTATAGTGTCTGGGGGCCTGCAGCTTTGGGTACCTTCTCCATTAGGACCAAAGCATTGTCTTATCGGTCAATCATAGCCACAGCCAAGGCTGAGAGAAACAGCAGTGCTTTTCAGCCAGGGCTGGGGTCCAGGGTCAATACACAAACACAGGGCCACCAATCACCTGTTCTCGGACAATGTTCTCCAGCCTCTCAAATAGGTAATCGCGACTTCCTGTGTCTAAGCCACTGAGGCCAGGCTGCAGCTGGTGCATCAGTGTCTCCCGTGCCTCATCAAACACCTCCCGGATGATCTGCAGACACTCTCCTCTCCAGTCAAGGCAAACATCGGAGGGTCCCTAAAGCACAGAACAAGAGCTCAGCATTCTCACAATGAACCCTGCAGGTGCTACAGGGACTGAATGTCTGTGTCCCCAAATACACAAGTTGAAGCCCCCTCAAGGGGTTTGGAGGTTTGAATGAGCTGACAGGACCATGGCCTCACAAGAAGAGGAAGAGCCCCCACCTGAGCCCATCCTGCTAGCAGTCTGGTCTCGGACCAGGAGAGCCAGCACCTACTGTTCAGGCCTCCCAGCTATGCTGTTCCAGTGTGGCAGCTGAGCAGACTGATAGTTGTCAGAGCAGAAACTACCCTGACAGACAGAAGGCAGGATCACTCTGGGCACAACATACAAATGCTGCCATCAAGCAGCATGGAGTAAAAACGCTGGCAAACCTCACTGCTTCTTTTCTTCTTCTGCACCTATAAGGCTCTGGTTGGAAAGGCTGCCGCTACAGGGGCTGTGGGGGATGCAGGGAATATGGTGATCCTCCCAATGGCCCATGTGCTGGGCACGTTCCAGGTACCAAAGACTTCCGGCCTGCGTGGAGCTTTCATCACAGCTCAGAAGAGCTGAGGAAGGATGACCCTGAGCCTGGTGGGTGGGTGGGTCCTCGGGCCACATGAGGTCAGATTCCTCTCAGGCCCCCCAGCACCACTGCAGCAGGGACTCTCCCTGGGAACTGCCCCGGGGCGGCAGGGGAGGGTTCTAGGAGCCTGGGATTTGATTTTAGTTACACTAAATCCACCCTCAGTCCAAGTGTGAGTCTGTGCACCACCCTACAAACAGAACTGTCACTGTTAACACCTTTAAATTATTTCAAAAAGGTATGTGAGGTGCAATATAAAACCATTTTATTGGAATTTATATCTAGATTTAAAAAATTTGTTTTTGAATTTAAAAAACCCTGTAGTTTCTCACTTACAGATCATGCAATTCCTCACCTTATCTCCTTTGTGGGGCGCAGCCTCTAGTAGGCCCTGCCCCTCCCAGGGCGCACCCAAGGGTGTCCGGGGCTCGCCACCGCTCAGGGCGCTGAGGGGGCTGTGGCCCTCAGACAGGGCCAGGATCTGGCGGCTCTCCTCACGCACCATCTGCAGTAAGGCCTGCAAGAAAAGCACCTCAGAGAGCAAGACTCCACTGACATCACAGCTCCAGCTGCTCAAGCCATGAGGCTTCTGCTCTCCTCTGGAAACCCCAGAGACAGTCCAGGAGCCAGGCTAGGAAGACGAACTCTGGAGGGGGATGCTCTGAGAACCACCCCACACCCCACCCCACCACTCCCCACCTAGGAAGCCAGACACACTCCGGGTCTGTTCCCTACCTATGGGAAGTAGTCCCAGGGCCAGCACGGTGGCCACAGGCCCAGCCAGGCCAGGAAAGGGGGCCTCTTATGGGGCTGGTGTGCTGGGAACAGGATAAGCCCAGAGACAGGGCAGGGACAGTAGGCCCCCAAAGGTAGTGTTGGGCAGGACAGGCATTGCTGCTGTTCTGGATGAGTGGGGTGAACCTGCCCACAAGAAACGCCATAGCCCCTCTGCAAGCTGACAAAAGACCACACTCATCTGACAACTTCAGGGCACACAAGAGCAGGACACAAAGGTGATGGGACAACAGGCACCTCCTGTGAGCAGCGTGTGGACACTCCAGAGCAAGGTCTCCAGCACAGCCGACAGTCAACCACCACATGCCTCCTTCCCATGTCTGCTGCACTGGAGGTTCCTGAGGGTGGTCCCCTCCCAGGGAGGCACAGGGAAGCCCAGGCACCATAGGTCACCCACCCTAAGGTCAATCCCCAGAACCCAAAAAGGCAAAACATGTGTGGTCATAATTTTTGCTCCCTAAATTCAGGAAACTGAGTCCTAGGTCTGACTTTCTTGTGAGTCACTAACACATAGGTGCCAAGGTGACCTGGGAGGAGCTGGGACACTGTCCTACACTGACAACAGCATCTCTTCTTCTAGAAACACACAAGGCATAAAACCAGGGTGACTTCAGGGTACAGGGCTCTGTCGAGAGAGGTCAGAGGTATGTGGGCGCAGCTTCCCCATCAGCCCTACCTTCACCTGAAGTGCAGGGATGTCCTTTCCCTTCATGGCTCCTGGTGGCTGTGGAGACCTTCTAGAGACAGGACCATCAGCAGGGGCCTCAGGTGTTCCTGACTGCGGGCTCAGTTTCCCTCTAAAACTTGAGCCTTCACCTAAAGGCACCACAGGGTCAAGGTCTAAAGCCACCATTCTCTGCGGGGTTCCAGAAGGACATACAGCAGAGCATAGGGTGGAATAACAGGACCAGTAACATCTAGTAACACCCACGCCACAGCACCTCCTACTGAGGTAGCAAAAACACTTTCATAAAACGTAACTGAGAATTGGACACATTAAGTAAAAAAGTATGTTTTAGAATTTTAACATGTTAATGTCCTTAAACATAAACTGGCAAGTATCTCAGTTAATTCCACTCAGGAAAAGGGGAACATGCCTGATATTGAAGGACAGGGGGGAAAGAGGCCTGAACCCAGCCAGCTGGAGCTGAAGAACTCCAAGCATAGCCTGGAATTGACACACCAGGCTCCTCTGTCTCCTCTGTGGAGTGAGGCCCAGGCCAGCCCAGCCAACAGGAGCTGGAGGCAGGCTCTTGGGAAACTAAGGCAGGGGGATGTCAGAGACAGTGACACAGGTGATGATGCGTTCATGGAAACACAGGACTGTACTTTCCCTCAATTTCTCCCCACAGCAACTCACTCATTTGCTGTAGCTCAGGATGTGGGCAAAGAACAAGGACACTAGAGATACAGGCCCCTCTGTGCTGACAACCCTCCCTGGTGAGAGGAAGCTGCAATCTACATGCTCAGACATGCATAGGAAACATCGTGATGTGAAACACGGAATGAAACAGAATACACTAGAAGAAAATCAAGAGCAAACACAGCAAATAAAAAAAAAAACTCAGAGAAATTATAATGAAAATTCAGAAGGAAAACCTTCATGAAACAGGAAATGAAGCAGTAAGAGAAAGAAACAGTTAAAGAAATAAGAAAGCACTCCTAGAAATTTAAAACATGAGGGCCTAGTGGCTCACACCTGTAATCTCAGTACTCTGGGAGGCAGAGGCAGGAAGATTACTTGAGCTTAGGAGCTCAAGACCAGCCTGAACAAGAGCAAGACCCTATCTCTACTAAAAACAGAAAAATAAGCTGGGTGTCATGACACCTGTAATCCCAGCCACTTGAGAGGCTGAGGTGGGAGGATCATTTCAGCCCAGGAATTTGATGTTGCAGTGAGTTGTGATGATGCCCCTTCCCATATGTCAGGGCAACAGAGTGAGGCCCTATCTCAAAAAATAAATAAAGACAAAGAGTGGCTGAATGGATTAAAAAACAAGACCCAGCCCAGGCACAGTGACTCACAACTGCAATCCTAATACTCTGATAGGCTGAAGCAGGTGGATTACTTGAGCTCAGCTGAGTTCAAATCCAGCCTGAGCAAGAGTTAAGACTCCATCTTTACTAAAAACAGAAAAACTAGCCAGGCGTCATGGCAGGTATACCTGTAGTCCAGTTACTTGGGAAGCTGAGTCAAGGGGATAGCCTGAGCCAAAGATTTTGACCTTGCTGTGAGCTATGACACCACAGTACTCTACCCATTTTCTTTTTTTTTTTTTTTTGTAGAGACAGAGTCTCACTGTACCGCCCGAGGGTAGAGTGCCGTGGCGTCACACGGCTCACAGCAACCTCCAGCTCTTGGGCTTCCGTGATTCTCTCGCCTCAGCCTCCCGAGCAGCTGGGACTACAGGCGCTCGCCACAACGCCCGGCTATTTTTTTGTTGCAGTTTGGCCGGGGCTGGGCTTGAACCCATCACCCTCGGTATATGGGGCCGGCGCCCTACTCACTGAGCCACAGGCGCCACCCTACTCTACCCATTTTCTATCTCAAAAATTAATTAATTGGCGGTACCTAAGGCTCAGTGGGTAGGGCACCAGCCACATACACCCAAGCTGGCGGGTTCCAACCTGGCCTGGGCCAGCTAAACAACAACAACTGCAACAAAAAAATAGCTGGGCATTGTGGCGGAAGCCTATAGCCCCAGATACTTGGGAAGCTGAGGCAAGAGAATCACTTAAGCCCAAGAGTTTGAGGTTGCTATGAGCTGTGACACCATGGCACTCTACCAAGGGTGACATAGTGAGACTCTGTCACAAATAATAATAATTAATTAAATAAACAAGACCCAAATATATGTTGTCTACAAGAAACCTACTTCACCTATAAAGACATGTAGACTGAAAATAAGGGTTAGAAAAAACATATTTCATGCAAAATAGAAACCAATACTGAGCAGCAGTAGCTATACTTCTGTATCAGATAAAATAGATTTCAAGGCAAAGACTATAAAGAGATCTAGAGATCATTATATAATGATTAAGGGGTCAATTCAGCAAGAAAATATAATAATTTTAAACAGATATGCACCCAACACTGGAACACCCAGATATAAAGCAAATATCAGAACTAAAAAAACATTAGAGAACTCAACACCCCACTTTCAGCACTAGACAGATCATTCAGATAGAAAATCAACAAAGAAACATTGGAAAGTTTGTATTATAGACCAGATGCACCTAACAGATATTTATAGAACATTTCATCAAACCCCTGTAGAATTCATGCTCTCCTCCTCAGCTCTTGGATCATTCTCAAGGAAAGGCCTATATTAGGCCACAAGACAAGTTTTAAATTCACAAAAGTTGAAATCATGCCAGGTGCTCTGACCACAGTGGAATAAAACTAGAAACCAATAATAAGAACACTAGAAAATGCACAAAAATATGTAAATTAAACAATATGCTCCTGAATATCAAGTGGGTCACTGAAGAGATTAGGAAGGAAACTGAAAAATCTCTCAAGACAAATGAAAATGAAAACACAACATATTATATTAAAACCTACAGGGCGGCGCCTGTGGCTCAGTGAGTGGGGCACCGGCCCCATATACCGAGGGTGGCGGGTTCAAACCCAGTGCTGGCTGAACTGCAACAAAAAAATAGCCGGGTGTTGTGGTGGGTGCCTGTAGTCTCAGCTGCTCAGGAGGCTGAGGCAGGAGAATCGCGGAAGCCCAAGAGCTGGAGGTTGCTGTGAGTCCTGTGACATCATGGCACTCTACCGAGGGCGGTAAAATGAGACTCTGTCTCTACGAAAAAAAAAAAAAAAAAAACCTACAGCAGAAGTAGTAATAAGAGAAAGTGTCTACATAGTAAGTGTAGCAGTAAGAAACAGCAGAAATAGCAGTAAGTATCTACATCAAAAAAGCAGAAAAGCTTAAAATAAACAACCTAACAATGCTTCTCAAAGAACTAGAAAAACAAGAGCAAACCTAAAATTAGTAAAGAAATAATAAAGATCAGAAAAATAAATGGAATTGAAAGACAAAAAAAAAAAAAACACAGAAGATTAATGAAATGAAACCAGAGAAGATAAAATTGACACATCATTAACTAGACTAGGAAAAAAAAGAGAAAAGACCCCAATAAAATCAGAGATGAAAACAGAGACATTACAACTGATACTGCAGAAATCCAAAGGATCATAAGCAACTATATGCCAACAAATTGGAAAACCTAGAAGAAATGGGTAAATTCTAGACTCATACAAATGACCAAGCCTGAACCAGGAAGAAATCTAAAACCTAAATAAACCAATAACAAGTAAAAAGACAGAAGCAATGATGAAAAGACTCCCGTTAAGGAAAAGCCCAGGACCCAATAGTATCAATGCTGCATTCTACCAGGCATTCAAAGTAGAACTAATACCAATCCTGCTTATACTATTCCAAACAATCAAGGAGGGGATATCCCAAAATCATTCTACAAGGTGTGCGTCACCCTAAAACCAAAAGCAGACAAAGACACAACAAAAAAGAAAACTACAGGCCAATATCTCTGATGAATACAGCTGTAAAAATCTATAATAAAATGCTAGCAAACCAAATTCAGAAACCCCTTAAAAAGGTTATACATTGTGACCAAGTGGGATTCATCCCAGGGATGCAAGGATGGTTCAGCATAGGTATACCAATCAGTGCGATAACTCATATTAACAAAATTAAGGACAAAACCCCTGTGATCATTTCAAATGATGCTGAAAAAGCATTCAGTAAAATTCAATACACTTCATGATAAAAACTCTTAAAGATCTGGGTATATAAAGAACTTACCTCAAGACAATAATAATCACATATGATAGACCCACAGCTTGTATCATACCAAAAGGCAAAAGAAACCTGAAAGCCTTTCCTCTAAGATCTGGAATAAGACAACGATGCCCACTCTCACCACTATTATTCAACATACTACTAAAAGTTCTAGCCAGAGTAATTAGATGAGAGAAACAAATAGAGGGCATCCATATTGGAAAGAAGAAGTCAACTTATCCTTATTTAAAGATAATATGATCTTGGCTGGGCACAATGGCTCACACCTGTAATCCCAGCACTCTGGGAGGGTGAGGTAGGCGGATCACCTGAACCCACAAGTTTGAGATGAGCCTGAGCTAGAGCAAGATCCTGTCTCTAAATATATATATATATGCTGTCTCTAAAAATATATATATATACACACACATAGGCATTATGATGGGTGCCTGTAGTCCCAGCTACTGGGGAGGTAGAGGTAAGAGAATTGCTTGCGCCCAAGAGTTTGAGGTTGCTGTGAGCTATGATACCAAGGTACTCTACCGGGGCCAACAAAGTGAGAGTCTGTCTAAAAAAAAATAATAATAATAACAAAGATAATATGATCTGATATAAAGAGACACCTAAAGACTCACAAAAAACTATTAAACTGATAAACATATTAAGTAAAGCTACAGGATACAAAATCAACATATAAAAATCAGTAGCATTTCTATATGCCAACAGTAAACAATCTGAACACGAAACCAAGAAAGTAATCTCTTTTAGAACAGCTACCAATAAAATAAAATACCTAGGAATAAGCTTAACCAAAGAAGTGAAAGATCTCTACAGATCTTTATAGAAAACTATACACTGGGTGATGCCTGTGGCTCAAGGAGTAGGGTGCCGGTCCCATATGCCGGAGGTGGCAGGTTCAAACCCAGCCCTGGCCAAAAACCACAAAAAAAAAAAAAAAACAAAACAAAGAAAACTATAAAACACTGATGAAAGAAATTGAAGAGGAACCAAAAAAATAGAAAGATATTCGATGTTCATGGATTGGAAGAATAAATATGTCCACATTACCCAAAGCAATATACACATTCAACGCAGTCTCCATCAAAATACCAATGACGGGCTCAGCACCTATAGCTCAGCGGCTAGGGTGCCAGCCACATACACTGAGGTTGGTGGGTTCAAACCCAGTCTGGGCCTGCTAAAGAACAGTAACAACTACAACTAAAAAAAAAAAAAAAAAAAAAAAAAATAGCCGGGCATTGTAGAAGGTGCCTGTAGTCCCAGCTACTTGGGAGGCTGAGGCAAGAGAATCACTTAAGCCCAAGAGATTCAGGTTGCTGTGAGCTGTGACGCCACACACTCCACTGAGGGTGACATAGTGAGACTTTGTCTCAAAAAAGAAAAAAAATACCAATGACATTATTCACAGTAGTAGAAAAAATAATCCTAAAATTTATAAAGAACCACAAAAAAAACAAAACAGTGTAGCCAAACCATCCTGAGCAAAAGTAACAGAACAAGAGGAATCACATTACCTGACTTCCAAACAGCATGGTACAGCATAAAAACAGACATAAAACCAATGGAACAGAGAACCCAGAAATAAATCCACACATCTTCAGTGAACTTATCTTTGACAAAGGTACCAAGGAACAATTTCTTCAATAAATGGTGCTGAGAAAACTGGATATCCATTTTATGCAGAAGAATAAAACTAGACCCTTATCTCTTACCATATACAAAAATCAAATAAAAATAGATGAAAGACTTAAATTAAATCTAAGGTCTGAAACTAGAAAACTACTAAAAGAAAACATTGGGTAAATATTTTAGGATATTGGTCTGGGCAAGGACTTCTTGAGTAATACCCTCAAAACATAGGCAACCAAAGCAACACTGTCAAATGGGACCACATCAAGCTAACAAGCTCCTGCGCAGCAAAGGAAACAATTAACGAAGTAGAAAAAAAAGTGAAACAGCAACTCCTATAATGGGAGAAAATGTTTGCAAACTACCCATCTGACAAGTGATTAATAAGTAGAATATAGAGCTGCAATAACTCAATAATAAAAAATAAAATAATCTGATTTAAAATGGGCAAAGGAACTGAACAGACACTTTTTTTTTTTGCAGTTTTTGGCCAGGGCCAGGTTTGAACCCACCACCCCCAGTATATGGGGCCGGTGTCCTACTCCTTGAGCCACTGGCGCCGCCCTGAATAGACACTTTGCAAAGGAAGACGTGCCAATGGCCAACAGATATATGAAAAAATACTCAACATCATTAGACATCAGAGACTTGTAAATCAAAACTACAGTGAGATATGATCTTACTCCAGTTAAAATGGCATTTATCTGAAAGGCAATAACAAATGCTGGTGTGGAGAAAGTGGAGCCCTAGTAAACTGTTGATGGGAATGCAAATTAGTGCAACTACTATGGAAAATAGTATGGAGTTGCCTCAAAAAACTAAAAATAGAACTATAATATAACCCACCAGTCCCATAGCAGGGGGAAGGGGTATATCCAAAGGAAGGGAATTCAGTATATCAGAAAGATATTTTCACTCCCATACTGATGCAACACTACTTACAATAGCCAAGATTTGGAATCAACCCAAGTGTCCATCAATGGATGAATGAATAAAGAAATTGTGTTGTACATACACAATGGATATTATATAGCCACAAAAAGAAATGAAATCCTGCCATTTACAACAACACGGATGGTACTGGAGAATATTAAGTGAAGTAAGTCAAGCACAGAAAGACAAATCTTACACATTCTCACTCCTATGTGGAAGCTAAATATTAAAACAACTGATCTCATGGAGACAGCAGAATGATGGTTAGCAGAGGCTGGGAAGGATAGTAGGGAAGGGAGGATAAAGTGGGGATGGTTAATGGGTGCAAAAATACAATTAGATAGTTAGAATGAACAATATTTGATAGCACAACAAAGTGACTATAATCAACAATAAGTTAGGGTATACTTTAAAATAACTAAGAAAGTGAAAAAAAAAAAAAAAAAAAGAAAGTGGAATTGGAATGTTCCTAACACAAAGAAATGATAAATTCCCAAGGTGATGAATATTCCAATTACCCTGATTTGATTAATTCATTGTATGTCTGTATTAAACCATCACATATACTCTATAAAAAAATACAACTATTACATACTCATAAAAAAACAAAATCCAGGCTGATGGGGAAGGCTGAGGCTCCTGGGCACAAACATGGGAGATGGGAGATTCTGCCCAGCCAAAGACATCTGAACACAGCAGGTGAGCTGGTGGTGGTGGTGGTGGGGTCGTCTGTAAAGGACACTATCAAGACAACTGACAGAATCTGAATGCTCTTTGCTGAAGACGGCAGCCTCACATCAGTGTGGGTAACTGTGAGCATCACACTGAGCCCCCGTCATGTAACACATATAGCAAAGCCTGAGGATTCCCATGGTGCAGAGCCTGGTGGGTACACACAGGCAAACATGGATGTGGGAGCTAGGAAAGGACTCACAGGAATCCCTTGTACTGTTCAACAGTCTGAAACTGCCAAAGTTAAAGGTTAAAAAAAAAAAAATAACTGACTCACTTTCGTCATTTCCATCGTTTTTTCCTTCTAACCTGAGAGAAGGTGAAGGTAAGGTTTCTTGACAATCAAAAGATGTTATAAGAAAATCTTCGACATCTTTCTCCTGTTCAGATAGGGCAAACTTTTAATTGGTCATAAACAATAAGTAATTACATCACAGAGCTGAACTTGCCAGATGAAAATTTCTAAGGCCTGAATTGATCATGTTCCCACATAGAACCCAATGAAAATATTCAAACCTTGTGAATACATCAAGGTCACATGCTTCTAATAATTTAATAAGATTCACCCACATCTCTTTAGGGATAAAGCAGAAACTAGCAAATATTTCAGGTTTTATAACTTTTTTACATGAAATGATAGTATATGGATATCTCTGATAATATGTATCTGCTAAATTATTTTTTGTTTTATCTTACTCAATATATGCCAAATCCCAAAACAACTGCTAGAAAACATAGACTCTAACTCAAAAATAAACTGAAATATTCTTAATTAACATTATGTGTGAAATATGTTAAATATGAAACACTACTAAATCTAAAAAACATATTCCAGACAAAGAATTCTTCTGCAAATTATACAGGAAAATGGTGTATGGCTGTGCCTCCCAGAATCAGCATCAGTTAGGAAACTGCCCTGGGCAAACCTGGGAGGAGGGCCAACATGTCTCCATGCCCTGAATCTGAAATGACCTGTGTCCACATGGCGACAGACCTGCAGGAAGGTGGTGCCCACACAGGACTGTGAGGCGCCCACACACCAGGCGCTGAGCCAACAATGGTAACTGCCCTGACCCTGGCCAGCTACATGCACATTCCCAAGGGACCCTGGGCCTGGGGGGCAGGGAGGCACCTACCACAGCTGTTCTCTTTACAGGGTGGTGTTCAGGTGGTGAAGATGCTGCCCATGGCAGATTCTGTCCTGCTGCAGACATGTCTGGGTAGCATAGCAGCCCCGGCTCATCCTGCAGCAGTGAGGCCTGGGTCCTGTCCTGCAGGGGTGTGTCAGCAATGCGTACACTCAGGATCTCCGAGCCAGGTGTCAGAGGGAGGCTGGGCTGGGGCTCGAGGGCCGAATCTTTCCTGAGGACCTCAGGGGAGCTCCAGGAGGACAGGTCCAGCACCCTGACTTGGCTCTTCAGGGGCTCAGCTGTATCTCTGTGCCTCAGGACGAGGGTGCTGCTATGCACGCTGGCTGGTAAAAAAGGGGACCCATCCTGCAATTCTAATTTTTCTCGAATGGGAAAATCTGGCATTTCATTTCTTATCAAAGAATCCTGATTCTTAATATCAGTTATAGCCCTCATTTTATTGGTATTAAATACATTAATAGGAGGCAATTTGTCAGTTTCTTCACCATTGTGGGAACCATCACTGGAACTGTTTTCAAACCTAAATGCTGATACCAATGGCTGTTGATATTCACAGTCTGCACTGTCAACATCCCGGAAGGTCATAGAATATATCAGCTGGTTCAATTTTTCTTGAAGTTGTTTCACCTGAGCTATGAGATCAACTTTCCACTGCTGACAATCTTCCAGTACTTTTTCCTTATCCTGCTGGTAAAGAAAGAATATGCATTTAGTAAAACAATTGTATTGTAGGGTGTGTCTTGAATTTGTCTGTCTGGACTTTGAGCTGATTCTAGGCTGAGCACATAGTTGGGAGATTCCCTGATGAGCCCTTGGTTCCTCCAGGTGCTTAACATTTCAAATGTATTTAATTCCATGAAAAACAGAATCAAGGCTTAAATTTCTTTGTCCAAAAGACAAATAAGCCAGGTGCAATGGCTCACGCCTGTAATTCCAGCACTCTGGGAAGCTCAGGTAGACGGACCGCTTGAGTCCAGGGGTTCAAGACCAGCCTTAGAAAGAGCAAGACATCATCTCTACCAAAAATAGAAAAACTAGCCAAGCCTCTTGGTGGGGCACCTATAGTCCCAGCTACTCTGGAAACAGGCCAAAAGGATCACTTGAGCCTTAAAAGGAGTTTGAAATTATTGTGAGCTAGGCTGATGCCACAGCACTCTGGCCTGGGTGACAAAGTAAGATCCTATCTTACTGGAAAAAAAAAAACAACAACAACAACAATTATTATAACCTATTTCTGTAGTAATTCACTAAGGATGAAAGCTTTCTGCATGTGAGAAAAAAATACTAGAAGGTTCTATGAACAATGAAAAATATAAAATTGTGGTTTACATAATGAATGTGGAATTTGTTGATATGTCACTTTAAGAATTTGATGATCGGCTCATTATACAGCAGGCTGAGTTTTCTCTTAAGAATTCAAACAAGTGTTTCAACTGTGAAGGCACAGAGCCCACTGTGCCACAGAGATGGTGAAAGGACTGTTCCACACACAACATTATTCCTGAGGGCACCTGTGAACATGTAAAACCAGATTCAGGCATCCTCTCAAAATGTAGGCATGGGCCACGTCCTTGTCCATGACCCCTGGGCCAGCGTGCTGCAGGATTCCCAATCTCTCAGGTTCTAGAAGATTGCGTGTTGTGTTGCACCTGGCATGTCGGGAGTGAGCCCCACAACGGGAACAGCACCCTCCACTCAGCGCATGACAACTCGGCGGGTGGGATCTGAGCTTCCACTTGAGGGAAAAAAAGCAAATCTGCCAGCCCTGGTTTCAGGAGCCTCACTGGAAGCCTGCAAGGGGCAAGGGGCAGCTACACAGGGAGGTACGGGAAGAGCCAGTGCACATAGGGCAGCGCCTGCAGTCTTGGCAGCGTGGCTCCAGGAAGGGAAAGGAAACATAAGCTTTTCTTCAAGTAAAATCTGAGGCTCAAAAATAAAAATAATAAAGCCTTTGAAAGAAAAACAGACACTGGCAGTGAAAGTCCTACAGTTAGCCGGGCCTTGTGGCGGGTGCCTATAGTCCCAGCTGCTCGGGAGGCTGAGGCAAGAGAATCGCGTAAGCCCAAGAGTTAGAGGTTGCTGTGAGCTGTGTGACGCCATGGCACTCTACCCGAGGGCGGTACAGTGAGACTCTGTCTCTACGAAAAAAAAAAAGAAAGTCCTACAGCACGTGATCGACATGGTGCTCTCATGACAGAGAAGCCTAATGACAAGGTCAGGACATAGTCAAACCCACGGAATGGATTAAAGGGAGAAGTAACTGATTATTTTTCACATGCTCTTGACAATGGAAATGTGGGTTTCTAGAGCACGACTTAAACAAGAGTAGAGGAGGCTCCAAATGGGATGTGAAGGGCACTGTGGAGCTGAACAGGCTGGAGAGAGGTTGCCGCCATGGACTCCCAGCACCCCCACGGCCCCGCACCTCCACGCTCACACGGTTCCACAGGCTTGAGCGCATCTCACTGGTCACCAAAAGCAACTCCGACCGCAGCTGCCTCTGGCAGATGGTGAGCAGCGATGCCAGGCTGCTATGTCCACGGAGACCCTCCTCCTCTGACGTCACCAGGACTCTGGCAGGCTGCGAACCACCCTGACAGGGAAGTCATTGAGACCTGGCAGTCAGCGACTCGAAGTTAGTGCCCAGCACCTGGGAACTTGACAGTAGGGATGGCAGCTGCACCCAGGAGGACCTAGCGGAAAAGGTGCTACCAGCCATAGGAGGCTCTGCAGGAAGCTGGGGAGCAGTCTCCCAAGTCCTACTTAAACACAAACTGGAGCTTTCTAAAAAAGACAACTCGTGGGGCTTCCCCAAAATAAAAACAGTTTATAACATTTTACACAGGAAATGCTTGTTTAAAAATAAGCCTTTTGATTAGAAGTCAGAGAGAAAAATTAGGAAATTAAGAAAGACTCCAATACAAGGCAATCTCCATATCACTGTTTTATCCAAATACAAAACAAAGATATTACCATGTTAAAGAACCATTTTTAAAATCTTAAATATGGAATTTTACCCTGGAAGTGAGAACAATGTAACCTAAATATTGTACCCTCGTATTAATTTGAATAAAGTTTTAAAAAAATAAAAAAAGCTTAAATAACTTACAAAAATACTAAGCCTAGGTGGCGCCTGTGGCTCATTGAGTAGGGTGCTAGCCCCATATATCACAGGTAGTGGGTTCAAACCCAGCCCCAGACAAACTGCAACAAAAAAATAGCCAGGCGTTGTGGCAGGCAAGAGAATCGCCTAAGCCTAAGAGCTGGAGGTTGCTATGAGCTGTGATGCACGGCACTCTACTCAGGGCAACAAAGTGAGACTCTATCTCTAAAAAAAGCCTAAAGTTATACAAGGCAGCAAACACTTGGCCCAACATTACTGTGCACAGATGTCACACAGGCCCACGCTCCTTCCTCCCCCTTGTCAAGAGCCACCAATGGGGTTAAGTCACCCCAGCTCAGCCCACCTGGCTCCCACTGCCTGGGCTTGACCCCCATTGACCCCAGCATAGAAGCCCCCCATGGCCCACAGGCGAATGAGGCCTACCTGTGGGTCCAGGTCCTGGCCATGGGGGCCCAAGGCCAGCTGCCTGATGTTGACACCCTGCTTTGGTACCTCTGCGTCACTGGCACCACCAGGCTTGTTGCTGCCCTCTGGGCCAGGATACGGGTGAGTCTCCAGCAAATGTGGCCTGTCCAGCTCCATCCGGCACCTCAGGAATTGCTGGTTCAACACCTGCAACTGGTGACTGAGATGGATACACTGCACTCGCAGCTGATGTAGCTCAGGGGGCTCAGCAGGCCAGGCCAGGGACTGCTGTTCCAGAGCACGGCAGAACTGGGCCAGAGCTGACAGGACAGATTTCAGCTCAGCAGCATGGGCGGCTTTCCCTCTGTGCATAGCTTCGATTTCCAGGTCTCTCTGGGCAATTGTGGCTTCCTTTGCTTTCAAGACAGCTTCAAATTCCTGGATCTGGGAGGCCATGCTCTGGATTTCAACCTCCCTGAGGGCAGTGCTGTGCCCCAGCTCAGCCAGCTGCCCCTTGGCAGCTTTCTCTGCAGCCCGCAGCTGCTGCTGCAGGGCCTCAAGGGCCTGGTTGTGCCCGCGGGCCTGCTCAGCCAACAGCTGGCTCAGGGCCTCCTTGGCTGCCAGTGCAGCCTCGAGCTCCCCCCTCAATGCCTGCCTGCAGGGGCCCCCCACCTGGGAGCAAAGGAGCTCGCACTGCAGGCTTCCCAGCCCCACATCACTAACTTCATGTCCCCTGGGAGCCATGAGGGATAGCTCCTGCTGCAGCTTCCCAATGACCTCATGGAGCTGCTCAATTTCTTCGGCTTTGTCCTTTCGTAACTGTTTTTGGTTCTCTTGCAGGTTTTCAATAATGGCTTTCAGTTCTTCAATTTCAGAATTTCTGGCACACACACCCTGAAGACAAAGCACATTTTGGAGACAAATTAATGCAACCACTCCTGAATTTCCTGGTTTCAGGACATAGTTCAACCTGAATTCATTCTTGGAGAAGTGGACAGATTGGATGACTTGACCTACAACACTTTGAGGCAGCCACTGGCAGGTCAGGCCCCAGGTAACCCCACAGTCCCCACTAGGGTCTAAACTCTGAAGAAGCTCTAATGCCAGGGGCGGCACCTGTGGCTCAAGGGAGTAGGGCATAGGCTCCAAATGCTGGAGGTGGCAGGTTCAAACCCAGCCCCGGCCAAAAAATGCAAAAAAAAAAGAAGCTCTAATGCTTTCCAGTGATACAGTGATGCTTTTATTACCTTATAAGTGCTTATTTTGCTAATATTTAAATGACTGTGATTTGATTTTCCTAAAAGAGCATTTAGTTTTTATATATCATTATCATCGGAGAATAAAAGTGACAGAAATAGCTGGAAATTTTGCATAAATGAAGACATGAACCTGCTGGGCCACCCACCTGCGTGGGAGGTTGTGCGCACAGCAACACAGGTGTTTCTGTCACAACCACTTTAGTGACTACGGTAGGCAAAAAGCGTGTTTACTTATGCCGTTTAACCTCAAGCTCAACAATTTTAACTGAAGTATATTTTTCACTAAGTTGCAGGAAAACTGCAACTTAAGATATTAAATATCTTTCTAAACCCACAGAATATTAAGTAGAATGTTAGGATTGAAATCTAAGTCAATATGGTTTTAAATTATTCTCTTAAAATAACATTGCTGGTAATGACCAAAAAGATGGAAAAATGCTAACCAGTTTGTATTCTAACTAATAATTTTCAAACAACTTGTTACAGTCCAGTGTTTTACGTTCCCCAAATTAAGGGCTTCAAGACAACACTTGGTTTGACTAAAACTACTTCACAAGTACTTTGAACTCAAATACAACCTGTCCTTTAGTAAAAGCCAAAGAAGAACCTAATAAGCCTTTGGTTTTGCTCTGGATCCCATAAACTGTGCACCAGGCACACTCCGACCACAGTGCACAGCACATGCTCAGTGAGTCTCCCACCGCAGCCCTGCTCTGAAGCCCCTGAGGCTGGCCACACTAAGCAGGCAGGCAAAGGAGCCTCTGAAGACAAAGCAGGCTGGACAAGTTTGTGTTTATTCACTAAACACACAAGAATAAAAGGCTGTACGCTACAAACAGTCATAAACACCACACAAACGTCACATTTAAATCCTGGAGCCAGCATAAAAGGTCCCTCTATAACGCAACAGACTAAAATCTAAAATCAGTTCTCTAAGATACAGTGCAATTGTAACAGCACAAAGAAGAATCGATAAAAACAGATTAACAAGGCAAAAGAAAGAGGGAAACAAGTTTAGGTTGTAGAACTAAGAGGAGCAGATATTGTAGCCTAGAGCATGGGGACTTCCTGAAAAAGGTGTGGGGGCTCCATGTCTGGTCAGGGTGGCCTCTAAATCCAATCCAGGCCAATGTAGAGTGACCAGGTGTGAGCACCACCTTCAGGGCAGGACAGCAAAAATGGGCTCCCTCTGACCAGATGGGGCATTTTATCCAAGGAACGCTGCTCCCTTAGCAAACGCAGCTCTGTGGAGAGGCAACACCAGGTACTCCAGGGCCTGCAGCAGGGCAGACCACAAGAAAAGGAGGTTTGGGACCAAGGCTGGGGTCAGTTAGGTTGGGACAGATATTCCTCAGAAACCTGATAAGTCACACCCAACCTGCCTGTGTACCCACAAGGTTGGGGAGGTAGTGCAGGGGCCTGCGACATGGCAGCAGCCACTGAGGGGAGAGTTTCAGTCCCTGAGACTCTGCCCTCAGGCAGCATGACATGATGAGGGCCAGGAGGCTGTGGAGAGTGAGGAGTGTTCCCAGAAACAGAGAAGTGGGACAGGAAAACCCCAAGGTCACATGAGAGCTCTACCAGTCTCTCTGCTCCCTCTGCAGGCAGGACAGGGTGTGCACTCTGAGTCCAACCAAGCTGACTGTCGATAAAAGAGCCTCAACGTTCTTCAGAAGCCACAGTCCCCACAACATAATTCATGGAATGTCATGGATGTAAATCAAAATTATTCAAAATAAAAAAAAGAAAAAGAAATCAGAAAAGACAACAAACTGCAACTAAACTAACTTTGAGATGACAAAGATACCAAATAAACAAAGACATTGAACCTAATGTCATAGTTATGCTCAAGAATATAAAGAAAAGTATCCACCCAATAAATTAAAAGATAAAAAAATCTTGGCAGAATAACAGAAACTATAAAAAGAAATAAAAATTTTAAATAGCCAGGCATTGTGGCGGGCACCTGTAGTCCCAGCTACTCGGGAGGCTGAGGCAAGAGAATCACTTAAGCCCAGAAGTTGGAGGTTGCTGTGAGCTGTGTGAAGCCACGGCACTCTATTGAGGGCCATAAAGTGAGACTCTGTCTCTACAAAAAAAAAAGAAATAAAAATTCTATACCTAAAAGTTATAATATCTGAAATTTTAAAATTTACTCAATGGGCTTAAAAAAATACTAAACATGACAAAGAGTCTACAAACAAAAAAAATTACTCCTTTAGGGGTAAGACGGGGAAAAAGGTGCACAGCCTAAAATATCTATAGGATAATGAGAAACCTTAATAATGGCCCCAAATTTACCAGTGTGAAACAATCATTTAAATAGCCCTACAAGTAGTAAAAAAAAAAAAAAATCTATAATTTTAATAAACACCCAGAAAGAACTCACCTAGCCTAGATGGCTTCCTGAACAGTGCTACTTAACATGAAAAGAAAAGAATAAACAACACCAATCTTACATAATCTTCCAGAAAACAGAAGAGGAAACAACTCTTTTCATGGGGACAATATTACCCTGATACCAAAATCAGAAAGATATAAAGGCAATTCAATAGAAAAGGAATAGTTTTTCAATAAATGGTACTGAAACACTAAATATACATAAGCTAAAAAATAAACCTGAAGTATATCAAAGATCTGAATGCAAGGTATAACTATGAAATTTCTAAAAGAAAACAAGAAAATACCTTTGTGAACTTGGGTTAGGCAAAGAACTTTGAGATACAACTCCAAAAGCATGATCCATTTTGAAAATTAATGAAGTAGACTTCATTAACTAAAACATTTCAAATTAAAAAGATATGGCCGAGCACAGTGGCTCACTCCTATGATCCCAGCACTTCGGGAGGCCCCGGCAGAAGGACTGCTTGGGCTCAGGAGTTTGAGACCATGGTACGCCTGGCTGAGACAGGAGGATCACTTGAGCCCAGCAATGTGAGGCTGCTGTGAGATGTGATGATGTCACTGCACTCTGTCTGGGCGACACAGTGAGACTCTGTCTCAAACAACAACAAGGAAAAAAGAGTTGGAAATGTTACCACTTCCTCTATTTTCTCAAAGAGGTTATTTAACATAGATGTGGTAAATAACACTCTATTGCCCTGGGTAGAGAGCCATTGTGCCATCGTTCAGTACAACTTCAAACTCTTGGGCTCAAGCGATCCTCCTACATGAGTTTGAGTAGCTGGGACTATAGGCTCCAGCCACAACGCCTGGCTACTTTTTCTATTTTTAGTAGCCATGGAGTTTCCCTTTAGCTCAAGCTGGTCTTGAACTCCTGAGCTCAGGCAATCCACCTACCTCAGCTTCCGTTGAGTGCTGAGACTCTTTGAATGTTTTAAAAGAATCAACAGTGAAACTGTTAAACTGCTTAGAGTTTATTTACGTAGGGGCATTTTTGATAATTCATTTTAAGAGATTAGAAGTATTTGGATCTCTTTTGCATCTTATGTTTTGATAAGACACATTTTTAAGGAATTTATATATTCATCAAAATTGTTAAATTTCTTGGCACAAAAGAGTTTCTGATCTTTCACCATTAACTATTAACCTTATTAACATTTTTCTTAGTTACCAATAAATATCTGTAGGTTCTTCAATAATGGCCTTTCATTCCTGATATTGGTCAATTTCTATTATTTTCTTTTTTCTTAAAGTCTCTCTAGTGAGGAGTTTATCAATTTTATTGATGTTTTCAAAGACTTGGCTTTTGGCTTTATAAGTTTTCTCTTTTTCTTTGTTATCTCCTCTTACTTTTACTATTGAATTCTATTTACTTTGGGTTTATTTTGCTCTTCTTTTTTTAGCTTTTTAGGTGGAACTTTGGGTGATTGATTTTGGGTATTTCTTACCTTTTTAATTTATTTTATTTTATTTTTGGCAGGCCTGGGCTGGATTCGAACCCGTATATATATATGGCTGGCACTGAGCTACAGGTACCAAGCCTATTTCTTATTTTTTAGTACAACCATATCTTTTTAAATTTTTGTTTTTTCAAGTTTACACATAGTAAAATTCATTTTTTGATATATGGTTTTATGAGGTTTTTTGTTTTGTTGTTTTTTTTGAGACAGAGCCTCAAGCTGTCGCCCTGGGTAGAGTGCCATAACATCACAACTCACAGCAACCTCCAACTCCTGGGCTTAAGTTTATTCTCTTGCCTCAGCCTCCCAAGTAGCTGGGACTACAGATGCCCGCCACAACGCCTGGCTATTTTTTGGTTGTAGTTGTCATTGTTGTTTGGCAGGCCCAGGCAGGATTCAAACCCGCAAGCTCTGGTGAATGTGGCTGGCGCCTTTTGAGGTACAAGTGCCGAGCCAGTTTTATGAGTTTTAAACAATGGTTTTAGTCCTATAATTAGCACCACAATCCTATCACTCAAAAAAATTTCCTCATGCTTCCCTTTGTGGTCATCCATGCACCACATCCAGCCTCTAGAAACTCCACTGACCTGTTCTTCAGCCCTATCACTTCACCTTTTGCAGAGCTGTGTGTCATCTGCTACTTTTGTTAGTGAGTGGGATTGTAGAGATGTGCCAGTTTGTTCATTGAGTGATCTTTGGATTGTTTTAAGATACTGATAATTAAGAATTGAGTTACTATAAACACTCATGCACAGGTTTTTGAGAGAAAATAAGTTTCATTTCTTTAGGGTCCAGGCTGCATCTCATCTATTAAGAATTCATCCTGGGATGGGCATGTGGCTCACACCTGTAATCCCAGCACTCTGGGAGGCTAATACATGAGGATTGCTGAGGCCAGGAGTTCTAGACTAGCCTAGGAAACATAATGAGACCCAATTCTACAAAAAATATAAAAATGAGTGCGTGGGGTGGCCGCCTGTAGCTCAAGCAGCTAAGGCACCAGCCACATACACTAGAGCTAGCGGGTTTGAATCCAGCCTGGGCCTGCCAAACAATGACAACTACAACCAAAAAATAGCTGGGCGTTGTGGCAGGCACCTGTAGTCCCAGCTACTCGGGAGGCTGAGGCAAGATAACTGCTTAAGCCCAGGAGTTGGAGGTTGCTGTGAGCTGTGACACCACAGCACTCTACCCAGGTTGATAGCTTGAGGCTCAGTCTCAAAACAAAACAAAAAAAAGTGTGTGGTGGCAACACCTGTAGTCCCAGATACTCAGGAGGTTGAGGCAGGAGGATCACAGGAGGAACCCAGGAGTTTGAAGCTGCAGTGAACTGTAATCATCCCACTGCACTCCGGCCTAGTGACAGAGCAGAACCCTGTTTCAAAAAATAAAAGGACTCGGGCAGTGCGTGTGGCTCAAAGGGTTAGGGCGCCAGCCCCGCATGCCATAGGTGGTGGGTTCAAACCCAGCCCTGGCCAAAAACTGAAAAAAAAAAAAAGACTCATACTAAAAGGACAACTTGTTACTAGAATTAGCCTAAAACTCCCATTTCACTCGAAATACCTTAGAATTATATAGACACAAACTTTGTGAGAATCAGACATGAATGACACAGCCCCAACTGCCTCCCACACTCCCAGCTCCTTCCAGAGGCTACACCACATGGTGTACACAACTGGGCCACCCATGGTCTTAAGGACTCCTCAAAAAGTCATGTTTCCTTTGCAAAGTCTAATATCATCTCTGCAGCAAAAAGGTTGGTTTTCTTTTTTGTTTCAAAAACCCAGCTATGTTAAAACAATATATTGAGAAAATTTAAAAACAGATATTTGCCCCATCCTGCCAACAGGAAGCTTAATATAGGAAACCTCACTAAATGTCACCTCTTCTGGAAGAGCATAGCCCTCGATGGCTGTGAACCACTCACACGCTCCAAAGCAAGAGACTCTGTCCTCACAGCTTCTGTCTCCAGGGAGCTGCCTCTCCTCTCCCCACTGTCACTCCACCACAGCCTTGCCTGTGTTGCACACCGGAAGCAGAGCTGCGGGTGAGGCTGTTGGCTGCCCACTCCTGACCCCAGAGCCACCCTAGTTGCCAGCCCAGGAAGAAGTCAGGGCCACAGAGGGCTGGGGAAGGTGCTATTGTGCATCCTGGTGGTGGCCTCAGCACAACCACAGGCATCAGGAGCCCTGGCTCTGTGAGCCTGCAGGCTAGCAACCCTTCCTGGGTTTTCTTGATGCTCAAGATAGTCTGGGTGCTCTGCATATCTAGCTGTAAATTCACATGGTGCTGCTTCATTCCCACTTACCAAGTCATCTTTAGTGTCCTCCACTTGCTCTTATATATCTAAGGCCTTTCATTAAAAGAAACAATAAAATTATCTAATATTCTAATTGACTTAATAATTATTAAAGTAGCTTTGAGAGATTTAAAAATACATACTCAAAACAGTTACTGTCATCCTAGACCCACACGAAAATGATAACATGACTGTGAATATGCAGGAGTTACGGACCCATCTGCTGTACCATGTGCACACTATGCCCTCCACACAAATGCACAGGCAAGGGCTGGGGCTGAGTCCCAATGTCCTGCCACCACCTACCTTCCCTTCCTGCTGCAGAAGGGATGTCTGTGTTGCCTCCAGCTGTTCCTCTGGGCCCTGGGGAGGGCTGTCTGGAGAAGACCCAGGACATCTACCCCTGTCTAGTTCAGACTGCAGTGTGGACACTGGAAGCAGGTGAGTTGTCTGCTGTTCCTCTAATGCGTCTTTATGCTATTTAGGGACAAAAAGGAAATTTATTTGAGGCAAATACTTAGGAATTAGGGACCTCAGGCTGCTGTCTGTTAAAGCATAAACTATCTCCACTCTTCCTGAAGCACAGTGGCACATGTGCACACACACCTGCACCCAGGGATTTAGCTGACAGCACAGGTACACAGAAGCTCGCCACATTCCCAACAGAGACCTGCCTGGTGAAGGACGTGACCTTAATTGAGAGCTAGTGTGCTCACAATTCCACTATGAGGAATTAATCCTTAGTAATTATTCAACAGGTTACAGAAATATTCACTAGACTTAATAATTTTTTTTTTAATTAGAAAGACCTTTCCAAAAGAATTGGACAGTGGCTAATGGTCATCCATGTGATAAATATTAACTGCCCATAAAAAATTTTTCAAAGAATATTTAACATGGAGAAAATGCCCACAACATGAGGCCAAACTGGAATGTTCAAAAATCAGCTCTGACAATAAAGCTAACGGCATTAAGAACATAATTATCCTTTTAAAGGTTATCATGTAATTGAATCTCTAATTTTGCTTGAATGTAGATTAATTCGCTCCACTGAGATCTCCAAGAAAAAGCTATATCCCTAGAGCTCTGCAGGAAAAGCCAAAAGAATTTTTAATTGCAACAAATTACATAAAGAGATTCTACCTTATGAGAGGGGAAAATGTATGGCAAACCTTTGCCTTTTTAAGATAATTAAAGTGAAAGAAATCAAAAACCTCATAATAAAGGCCCTAAAATCCATGCAAAAAAAAAAAAAGAAAAGAAAATGCCCACAACATATTGAATGTGGAAGAAACAGGAGTACAACGCTGTATGCATGGTCCAGGTTTGTGATGGAAAAAGGCACCATTTTCTACAACCTACAACTCAAAGCCCAGTGAGTGTTTGCTGAGGGCAAGATGGGAGGGACAATGACCCTGCCAGCACCTGATCCTGATCTCGGAGCCCCCCCTTGTCCTCCCACAATGACCCTGCCAGCACCTGATCCTGATCTCGGAGCCCCCCTTGTCCTCCTACACCCGAGGAAACTGTCTCTTGTCCTGGAAGCAGCGTTTGCGTCTCAGGCCAAACTCTTTTTTTTTCTTAATTGTCACAGTTTATTAATGAATAGCAGTAAAATTCACTCTCCAATTCAATGCATGTGTGCACAGTGCTACAATTTAATCAATCTGTTAGGTTTTAGGAACTCATTCCTTTTTAATCCAGCCTAGAGGAGAAGTGACACAGAATTTTAAGATTTTACTTTCTACATGACAACAATATTAATATAGCTTAATCTGAAAAAAGTCTGGCCATGAGCATGTTGATTAATTTGCCTATGGAATTGGTGAAATTGGACAAAATATTTAAATTTATTTTGAACATATACCATCAAAAATATTCACTTAATGTGGCCTTATCTGTTTATACCAAAAGGCTTTCTTCCCTCAAAATAAAAGCTCAGGAAACATTTTTTGAATGAAAAAAAGAAAACCACTATACCTTCTAAAACAGTGAGCTTACAAAAAATGCAGCAGATTGCTAGGGACACTTAGTGCAATGTGAAAGTAAGTCCACTGAAAAGAAGATTTGAAATGTGACCATAAACCTTACGAAAAATTATAACAAGCCCTTTACTTCATTTACTTTTAGCTATTTCATAAATACTACAAGAGAAACTGGACGGTTTGTGATGAAACTTAGAAGAAAAATTTCTTTTTCCATAAAGTAAACATGTAAATGTTTCCCTTTGGCTTCTTCTTATAATCCTCCTTCGTTGTGAGGAAGAGATATTGAGTTCTTCTAGATTTTTAGCTAAGGTGGCTTGTTTCCAAATGGACTGGACTCTCCCGGAAGGTAGTTCCTGCACAGGGTTTTCCTGTCACTGGATCTATGACTCTTCCAACTTTGAAAATGATCTCAGCCAGTTCATGTTTCATGTGCTTAGTTTGTGGAACAGACAAAGCTTTGAGAAGCACAATATCCCCAACTGTGCACTGCTGAAAAGCATCATGAACAAAGCAGGTTTTCCGCTTATTAAAATACCTCATAAATACGGATCCAGAACAAGCCTGGTCACTCTCACTTTGGTAGTTTTTTGCATTGCTGTCCCAATCACCTTCCCCATGATCCATTTGGCAAGGACAGATGAATGAACTATAGACATTATATGGCTTTGGTCACCTGAACTAGCTTTGAGCAGCCATGTGATCCACAGAGCTCTTGATTCCAAAATAAAATTCTCACTGATCCTCACTTCTCAAGTAAGTTTTAACCTCCAACAACATAAAATAAACGAAAATCCAGAAGTTCAATTCCTTTTAGCTAAATGTTCAAAAAGGAGGCACAGCTGCTTCCTTCCACCCAAGGCGGGGGGGGGGGGGGGCAGACACCAATAGAAACAGGCCGTCAGCCCTGTAAGCGCAGACTACAGTGTGTGGACTGTCACGGAGATGAGCCACTGGGAAGGTGTGAAACACCCCAAGCCCAGAATAATTATAACTAGCTTTAACTGAAGCATTTACTGAAAAAAGTTTTTCTTAAGTATTTACTTTATGAAATTATTAAGGATAACTGCAGAGCTCCTGAAACGTAAAAAAGTGGCATAAAAACTTGTACAAAATCTGATTATGGCACTAAATGAGAATAAGCATCTCCAGAGAGGCACCAGGAATCTTCCAGCCAGTCCCCACCAAGTCTGTGGCTCTGACACAGCCTGGGGCAGAGTGAGCAGACCCTCCCCCCACACACACACTGGCTGGAACACTTTACTTGTAATTCTTTCACAATTTCCCGCTGGGTTTCCAATTCTTCCTGTAGCTGGACCACTTCTCTCCTCCAGTCAGCATTCATCTCCTCCAGGCGTTTGATTTCTTCTTCCTGGATTAGCACTTGTCTATCTGCCAGCTCTTTCTTTATAACCAATTCATTAAATTCATCTGATTTCTTTCTCAACTTCTCTTGTAAAAGTTCAACCTAAAACAACAAAAAATGCTTGAGAAAGAAAATAGATTAGCCAGGTGCGGTGGCTCACACCTGTAATCCCAGTACTCTGGGAGGGTGAGATGGGAGAATCCCTTAAGCTCAGGAGTTCAATGGATCAGCAAGAGCAAGAGCAAGAGCAAGACCCCATCTCTACTAAAAATAGAATTAGCTAGGCATTGTGACGGGCACTTGTAGTCCCAGCCACTCAGGAACCCAGGGCAGGAGGATCACTTGAGCCCAGGAGTCTGAGGTTGTTGTCAGCTGACACCATAGCACTCCACCGAGGACAAAAGACTCTGTCTCAAAAAAAAAAAAAAACCATAGACTTTTTCAAACATCCATCTTCCAAATAAAAATGTGCATGGTACAAGGGGCATTCCACATGTTTCTCTCAATCTAGGCTGTGCAATAACACCTAAGGAAAGACACAACAGAGCTCTGCTATGAAGGGCATGTTTTCTTTAAATCAAAATTTGTTAGTAAAACAAAACTTATTTTGATAGAAAGGAAAGACTGCTCTACTCAACAACAAAAAGAACTAAGGACTGAACCTTGACCTTTTTCTTCTGTCTCCAAATTCCCTGCTAAGGGCCTGGTGAGTCTCACCTGTGAATGATAAAATCTCACTAAACAGAATCTACTGGCCCAGTATACTGAGAGTCACTCCCCACCTTGATTCTGCACAGCCCCACACGAGAGACAGACCCTCATCCTGACTCCACACTCCTCTCTGCAGAATCCTGGCCTAATAGATAAGGCTCAACTCTTCTGGCCAATTATCAACTAAAGGATCACTGACCTACCTACATCCTGCAGGCCCTGTTTCAGGAAGTCTCACCTTTTCAGGCCAAACCAAGGTACACCTACACCCTCCACATACTACTGATTTACAACTATGCCCATAATTCCTGTCTCTCTGAAATGTATGAAGCCAAACTGTAACCCCTCTATGGTGAAACCACCTGTTCAAGACTCTTCGGTGTGACTCCAGGCTATGGTCCCCAAACCTGGCTCAGAATAGACCTCTTTAAATTATTTCAGAGTTTAAATTTTTCTTCCACAAACTAAGGGTACACATAGCAACCTAGATGACTGTCAAATTAGACTCAGTAAAAATCACCAAACTGAAAAGAGAACATACAAATGATTCCACTTATATGTTACAGAAATAAAAGTACAGAAAGAGGGCAAATCAGAGGCCACCAAGGACCAGAATGAGACCCTGGCCAGGGAAGAGCATGGGGACTATGGGGAGAGGCAGGTGCCTGCAGTGGGGCTGTGTTCTGCAGGCACCAGCTGCTGGTGGCAAGTCCCAGCTCTGCAAGTGGTCACTAGAGCCAAGTGCAAGTGCAAGAAACTGAGTCCTACTTCTCACACCAGTACACAAACCCACCATCATTTCAAAATAAGTTTAATTAAGAAAAGACCAAGAATCACTAGAAGTATCTTAGATGAGAGGAAGCAGGTGGCTGCAGACCCAAACAAAAGCAAGAAGGACCAGCAGGGAACAGGATGATGTGCACAGCCCCCAGCAGGGAGTGAGAGGACATGTTGGCCAGATGGCAGCAGTGCTAATAATGCAGAAGGGGTAAAGCAAAGGCAGGTGTGTGTCCTTACCTCTTCATCCAGCCGCACATGCTGCTGCTCCCGTGTACATGGAAGGCAGAAATTCAAAGAACGTTAAAGCTTAAAAACACAGCAGAGGGCCCCTCAGGCATGGTGGGTGGCAGCTGGCTTACCAGGCTGTCCTGGGGTCCCTGGAGCTGTGGCCTGGCCGCCTGGTGGAGCTGCTCTTCCAGCCTCTTAATCTCCCGCTGGAACTCCTCGCGCTCATGCTCCCGCTCGGCAGCCTGCTCCTGGGAGGAGAGACAGCGTGTCAGGGTACCCTGCAGGGGAGGATGTGGCAGGAGGCACCCACCCGCCAAGGACGTGGGCTCCACACATCTCCCTCATCACTGTCATTTGCAAGATGGAGCTTACAAAAAAGAGGAACAGCCCTCAGATGGAATGCAGAGGAGGCTGTGAAAGGCTGACAGCTCTCTCAGGCAATGGACAGAAGATAAGATGCAGCAAGAAGAGATGGCCACGAGCACAGGGCACGGCCTGGCCTCCCATGGGGCAGGTGGCAGCACAGACACCTCCCAGGACACAGGGCCACACCCCAACTGAGGGGAACTCGCAGGGCTGTGAGAAGGTAAGAAGGACTGTGTGCCAAGGCATGGTGAGGGCGTCCCCCAGAATCCTCCCCCACAAAAAGTGGGTAGCAGCCAAGACGCAGCCGGAAAAACAGACGGAGGAGCATTAGACTCTCATCACCAGTGTCATGTCCTAGAAGCTTATGTCATGACCTGGAACAAAGCTTAAACTATAATAATGACTTTAAGCAATGCAAGTAAAATTCATTATTCAAAATTCTCACATCCATGAAATGCCGCTGGCTGCGCAAATGCTTGTCCAGAGAAGCCATCTGCTGCTTCAGTGCGGCAACCTCCTCAGCCTGCTGGGCACAGCTTTGGTGCCGCAAGAGCTGCTCTTCCAGCTCGGACTCCAGCAGCTGCACCTGGGCACACAGGGCCGCGTGGTCCTTCTCGGCCTGCCTTCTCGTCTCTGACTGCTCCTTGCTCAGACATTCCACTTCCTTCTGCAATGCTAGTGATATAAAGAACACAGACATGGAGGGAGCCCCACACCACAGGGGCTGTGTCTATATTAAGCAGGAACTAGAAACACGCATTTCCTGGTGGTGATGCGAAACAGAAGAGACCCCTGTGCTTCACAGGGACTGTGTGCTGCATTGGCAGGCAGGGCTGGCCCACAGGATGCTTCACACCTTATCCCTCAGAAATGAGCCCGCCCACTTTGAGACTGTCCCCTGCAGGGGTATAACAGCCTTGAGGAGTGACCACGTGTCCCAAAAGCCATGTGAGTCCACAGTCATCAAGCTTATGTCCACAATTCAAAAGCCTGCTGAAAATAAAGTCAAATAAATCACTTTTTTTTTGAGACAGCGTCTTTCTCTGTCACAGACTGGAACACAGCATCATCACAGCTCACTGTAGTCTCTAATTCATGGGCTCCATCAACCCTCCCACCTCGGCCTCCCAAGTAGTTAGGGCCACAAGCACCACCCTGCCCACCTAAAATTACTTCTGAAAAAAATATATATATATTTTAAATGAAAATTGGGTAAATTAAAAAAATTTTTAAACCTGAAAAGAATATGTCCAGGTACTCTAAAAAGACATTATCAGGGATTGTATCTTCACATATAGTCTCTAATTCAGAAAAATGACTTAAAACCTCCCCCGATGTAAACATGATCTCAGGCAGAGGGGCTCCGACAGCCCCATCATAGCACTGAACTGCCCAGATACAAGCAGTTGATAAAGACTCTCTCTCCAAAATAAGGGCTGAAATCTCACTATTCACACAATGTGCTGGAGGTGACCAGGCCACCAGGGCTTCACCAACAAGCTGGGTACAATGACTTACAAAATGGCTCTGGGGAACGGCCCTCCCACCACTGCTCTGGAGGCCCCACTGCCCCCAGTGGGCTCTTGTGCGGAGGGAACACCACCCCAGAGCCCGCACTTGCCTGACCACTTGGGCTTCGGTCCCAGCCCAGGCTGAGACCACAAACAAGCAATATTCAAACCATACCATCTGAAACCTGAAATTTAAACTTGTAAGTTGCTATTTACATTCCAGTAGCTTTCAAAACTTAATCATTTTTAATTGTAAAACTCTGTCAATCCTTTACGACAAACCATCATTACCATTAATGTAACAGTCCCAATTTTCATGCTGACAAGCCAACAGCCGCAGTAAATGAACTTTGGCCATGCAGCTGCAACAATGGGCAATCACAATCAGAGGTGCACAAGGATCTGGAGGCACATTCCAACCCATTCAAGGCACTTGCCCAGTCTAGACAGCACTCCACCAAGGCCCTGTACAGACCAGGTGGGGCCCAGACAAGGCCTCTGACACCCACTCCAGCAAAACAGCATGAGGTGCAGCAAGAAACTGTAGTGAAAGACGCCTGCATCTCATTGGACCATTAAAATGGGACAATTTGACCCTTTTTATTAATTAATATTGAAGACTATACTATAATTTTATTTAATAGTTTGTCATGAAAGCTCTTCAGTGCTTTTCCTTTTTAATAAATAATTTGCAAAATCTAATGCAAACAAACACAGCACATCACACAGAAATCAACCACTGGCTTTTACAAACCTGAGTCCTCATGTGCTGCAGCAATGGGTTTGCCTACAAACCAAGAGGCACAACATTTACTGAGGTGAAATCAGAGAGGCATGTAACCCAAATCTGAGGGTCCAGGGGTGGGGGCTCCCAGCAATGCCACCCATTGGGATAGCCTGAGCCCTGAGCTTCCTGCCGCTGCCTGCCCCAAGTTGCTGTGGGCTATTATTTTTTAAGCAAAGAAGACAAACGGGACAGGTGGCACCATCCCAAAGGTGGCCACAAAACATGCCACACAGCAGAAGAGGCGCTGCACACAGCACGGGCAAAGCCAGCCGGAAACTCCTGGGAGGTGAGTGGATGGTCGTAGGACCAAGCAGCAGCCCCCGGGACCCATGTGCAGCCCAAGGCTGGTGGCCCAGGGCCACTATCAGCACAAAAGGGCCATTAAGGCATCCCCAGAAAGGAGAGCAGAACTGCAGGGCCAAAGCAAAGAAAAGGCAGAGAACAGAAGGAGAAACTAAGGTCGCTTAACAATGTATGAGAAGAAACCAAGAGGACCCCAGAGAAACAGTGAACACTTCCCAGTGACAGAACACAGTGAAGGAGGAGACACTAGCCTGAGAGCAGGAAGGGCCCCGAGACCCACTCCTGCCACACTAGGTACCTGCCTTGGCAAGGAGACCAACATAAACCTCAGGTGGGGCCCTGCCATTGTAGGCCCAGCCCCTGCCAGGGGCACCTGGCTATGGATGCCTGCCAGATCTCGCTGCAGGGGGGAACCACAAATATGTGGGGGGCAGCCACAGGCTCAGCTGATGCACACGCAGAGCCCAGTGCCTCACCAGACTGTTCAGTGGTACAGCAGGTCCAGAGTCTGTTACAAACACAGACTCCAAAGAAGTGAAAAGTTGCAAGTCCAAGTGCTCCTGACATAAGGCACCAGACAGCTTCCTTCAACAGATGTGATCTTGCTGCCTGCTGGCTGAGTCGAGGGTCTGCTTGGAAGGGCCAGCCCATGAGGACTGCTCCTAGACAGAAAAGGGGAGCAGGCCAAAGCATCTGGAGAAACAGTGGCTGACAAAATGAAAATACCAGAATTGAGATAGAACAAGTGGGGCCAGAGGACCTGCCCTGAGCAGTGTGTAGAGCACAGAAAGGATGCAGCAGAGATGCCTGCAAAGAGCCGATGACTCGAGGACAGGAGGCTCAGAGCCTCACACATGCAAGGAACAGGATCTGAGGAGACCTCTGGGCCCTTGCAGCTTCAGAGAGGTTCACCAAACAGCTCCTCTGGTGGAACCAATTTCAGGGGTGCTAGGGACACGCCAGCCCCATACATGGGGACAGATGCTGAAGGGGAGCCACGTGAGCAGGAGGTGAGGGAGGAACACAGCAGCACAGGCAGGTGCTTGGGCAGCAGGCACAGTGGACACAGAATGGCTAAAGGGACAAAAAGCAGATACTTGTGGACAGGCTTTTAAAAAAGTCATTAATACAGAATCCATAAGTGACAAATGTGGAAAGACTGAAGATAAAGGGATAAAAAAACATACACAAAGGAGAAAAAAGCCAGATTAATACTTCAACAGAATTGTATTATTAAAAACTGAAAATAGGACAAAGAGGGATCACAGAGATAAAAAGAGCTGGGCAAGGGATGTCAGAGGGTCCAAATGTCCCACATGGTCAGAGACCAAGATCATCACCACAGAAGTTATACGTATGACCTTGCGGGACCCAAAGGTCCACATAGGCCCCACGGCCAGAGCAAGAGGCCAGAAAGTGACGCAGTGCCATACCCACTTCCCACACAGCAACAACAAACACACTCACAAGCACCGAACCCAAAGGGCTCATGGAATTAAGGCAGCAAGAAATAACAAAGGGCAAAAATCAGTGAAACAGAGGACAAGGAAAGGGGAAATGACAGACAACCAAAAGCTGATTGTTTCATTGGAGAGAAAATTTAAAAAATAAAAGATTTTTGGAAAGAAAAATGTGATTTTTCTGAATCACTTGGCGTGGTTCTAACACAAAGTACAGGTTCCTGAAGGAATTACTCTTCTACTGTGATTGTCCTGATGGCCACAGCAAGGTATAGGCCTCACTCTTCCCAGGGTGCCCCAAATGAACTCAACACACAGAACCAGACGCATAGCTGCAGGGAACAGAAGGCAGCGGATGCACCATGCCAGCCTGGGAGAAGCCTATCAGCTATTGAGGACGCAGCCACCTGCAAACTCAACATTTTAAGCTTTTTCTGTTTTGACTATTTTCATTTTAAATATATATATATATATATACTATATATATCTTTATTTTTTTTTAAGAGACAAGAGTCTCACTTTGTTGCCCTCGGTAGAGTGCTATGTCGTCACAGCTCACAGCAACCTCCAACTCTTGGGCTTAGGCGATTAGGCGATTCTCTTGCCTCAGCCTCCCGAGTAGCTGGGACTACAGGCACCTGCCACAACCCACTATTTTTTGGCGCAATTTGGCCAGGGCTGGATTTGAACCCGCCATCCTTGGTATATGGGGCCAGTGCCCTACTCACTGAGCCACAGGCGCTGCCCCATTTTAAATATTTTTAAGACTAAAATGTCTAAAAATCTGAAAATATACAGACTATATTTGTCAGAACTATATTTTCTTAACTGGAGTTAGCATTAGGCACCTGTCACTTTAAATAGAATTCAAGAGTGGCTCCCTCCACATGGCCAGCCCTGTGCTCTCTGCAACCCACCTCCCCAGGGATTCTTTCCACTGCACAGAACACCCAGTATCAGGACAAGTCACCTTCTCTACAAAAGCAGAAGTGCTCCATCCGGCACAATCTCCCACGGCCCAGAACTCATGAGCCTGGGAACAGCCTTGTGCTTTGCATCTCTGCCCTTGACATGCCACACATCATACTTCTGCGTATGTCAAGTTCCTCACCTGCCTCTCTCTCCTCCTTCTGGCCCCGCAAGAGGGCGTGCTCCTCTCTCAGTGACTCCAGCTGCAGGACCAGGCCCCGCTCTGACTCCTCTTTCCGGCCCAGCGCCGCCTGCAGGTCTACCTTCTCCACCTTCAATCCCTCAAGGATGCCTGCAAGGGACACAAGCACAACACGGACCTCTGACTCACCCAAGCAGCTGAGGCAGGAGTCCTGCCCAGGAACCCAAGGTGAGAGTGCATGGGACACCTCTGTTGCCAGAGCCCACCTGCCACACTAAGACCCCAGGCAGGTGCCCACCTGGAGTGTGAGGGCTGCAGGAAAAGTTGAGGGTGCCTGATTGGAAGGACCCTGGGCACTGCTCCCATAACAGGAGGACAAACACAGCCATCCGGTGCCCTTCCACAGACACCCTGATGCCAAATGGGCAACGGTCACTCTCAGAGCCTACTGTGGCCCTGGAACAGTCCCATGACAGCACTGACTCCCCAAATCCACCCCTTTTCTCCTAGAAAATCATTGGTGTCTCATACTATTTGCATTATTTTATGTTTACATTTTTTTTAAATCTCACTCCTGACACCTCCCTAAGGAGCCTATGGATGCTCACCCTGGGCCTGGTGTAACTGTAGCTGCAGCCCAGCCTTGGCCACACCGGCCTCCTCCAGGTGCTGTAGCAGTTCCCCATGCTTCCTCAGCACCTGCGCAGCCTCCTCACTTTTACATCGGAATTCTTTTTCAAAACAAGAATGAATTTGACGTGCTTCCTCCAGCTGTTAAAACACATTTGAAGACAGAACTGCATGTCAAAAATAAATAACCAAGCTCATACAAATACCAGCAGAGTTTTCTGTCTACCCCAGGCCCTGTGGACCAACCCCACATAGGCCAGCCAGGGCAGGACGGGACCTTAAGGGCCTCCACCCCTTAAGGGCCTCAGCCACCCTCCAGATACCACGGCCACAGTTAGCAGTGAGGCCCCTTGGGGACTTATCATCCCACCTGGGTCTTCCTCTTAGCACAGCCCAGTCAAGGCTTTCAGGCCAAGAGGCCAGGTCAACGTCAACCTGAGAACTCAGGATGCCTCAGCACCTAGACCTCACCAGCTGGCATTTGGGACGTCCAGACCCAGCCTCTTAGAAAATCTGCCATCTCCTCTTGACCACAGCCCCTCAGCTTCCCCTTGTGCCCACCCCATGCAGGCTACCTCCTCCAGCTCCCAACCTCAGGATCCTGCCCCTTCCTGCAGCAAGGGCAGCTCTCCTTGGCCCCGCCAACCTCCCACGCCAGGCTCAGGCATGCTGCATCCTCAGCTGTGGGCTCTCCCAGCCCACTTCCATTTCATTCAGCACCTCCCAGGCTCCTCTGACAACATGCCCTCTAAGGTCAGCGCCAGCTCAGATGTGTAGACACAGCCCCGCCCTGCGATGCCACAGAGATCACTTCCATGGGTAGTGAGAGGCATCTGTGTCCCTGTCAGATCTGCCCAAAGCGACCTTTCTCAGGAGAGAGAGTAGAGGACAAAGGAATAGGCAGCAGCAGGCACCTCCCAGTTCAGCTCTGGAGAGGCTCCTGTGCACTGAGGAGGAAACATCTACTCAGGTGTTTCTGAAAAGTGAACTCCAACACTTCACATAACAGTGCTTATTCTTTTAACTGGGCTGACTGCAGAGAAGGGTCTCTCACTGCTTTCCATGTATTCCTATTTAACATCTTTTTTAATTGTCTAAAATGTTCTAAAAAAGTTAACAAATATTATCCCCTCTCTTGGTGAGAATTTCTAAATATGAAAACACTCACCGTGGAATTGCAATTGTGCACAAAATGAAGTAAAAGAAGCAGGTCTGTGTTTTATCTAAAATTAAATAAACTGAAGTTCATTATACTTGTTCACAACAAGCTCACTTCCTCAAGAATTCTGGTTCAGAAAAGGCTTATTTAGGGAATAACACATGAGAGGATGTCATAAGAACAGATCAAAATTATTGCAAAGGGAGATAAACAGCTCCCCAGAGTCTGTCCCCAAATGCCCCACAGAGAAGGGAGCAGAAAGAGCTCCCGGGAACCAGGACCACCCAAAGTGGACAATACTCTCCAGGCCACATCTGGGCTAAGAATCAGGACAGCAGTTGGCAGAGACAGTGCACTGGTAGCTGGGAGGCTCACACCACGCCTGCCACATCAGTCCGTTCACCTCTCCACATGCCTCCGGCCTCACCTGCCTGGTGGAGTCCAGGACCATGTCCAGCAGGCCATCCACAGCAAGGCCAAGGCTCTGGTAGATGCTCCTGACCATCTGCTCACACCCCAGCACACTCTCAGGGCTCATCAGAAAGCTCTCGCGCACATGGCTGCTGACCTCTGCTGCCGAGGACATTTCTGCGCACTCAGACAAGGTTCCGTCCACGTCAGGCAGGGCCACATCAGACCACGTCTCTTCAACTGCTAGAGCTGCCAAAGGAGCAAACAGACCCCACACACCCTGCTTAAGCTGGGTGCCATGATGACGTGCAAACTCACATTGACTAAGAACTGCAACTCTCCCAGGAACCGTGGCTTTTCCTGTGCAAAACACAGCAGTGCACAGGGCCCAGCAAGTCCATGGGGACTTGCCCTCCTCAGGGCTGGCTTAGTGCTACTACTTGCCATTCCTGTGAACAGGTTGGCAGGAAACAAAGTCTGATGACCCTCTCCCTTGTCTGGTATAGACTCTCAGGCCAGCAGGGCTTGATGGCCAGAACCCTGAAACATCCAACTAATGACTTCATCTTTCTGAGTTATTTCCCAGAAATGGTGGAACTTCTGCAGGATCACAAGCTGAGATTCCGAGGGCCACTGGAGAGACCCCCTAAGGCCAAGACTCGTCCTCCCCCATGACCTGCCCCAACGCGGCCCCTCCGCATGAAGGCTGCACTATGCCTTAGGGAGACGATTTGAGGCCAATTCCTCATTCTTCTGATAGATGTCTCCATATTTTAATAATTCCTTTCTTCCTCCTGGTCTCAACAATTGGCTCTCTGTGCAGCGAGGAGCTGGAAATACACCTAGGCCCCCTTGCACTGTTGACAAGAGGAGGAAGGCAGCTTAAGAACACCCCCCAAAATGGCAGCCATACCCTGAGCACCCTGAGCCCCACAGGAGGTGGCTGCAGGCACAGGGGCAGGGTGGCGCGGCCTAGGATACTCACCTGTGGTGCCTGCACCGTCCAGGCAGAGGCCCACACGCTCACTAATCCGGCTCTTCAGGGTAATGGCTGTCTCCAGTGTCTCTCCAAACAAAACTAGCACCCTTTTCAGGGCATCCTGGACAGCCAGCCTGAGACAGGAGAGCCCAGTCACACACATGTGGGAACCCCTGTCCCAGACACCAGCAAGCAGCCTCCACCTGGCCAGAGCCAGGTAGGGATGCAAGAGTGTAAGCTTGAGCGTAGAGACCCCAGGCACACAGGGCCAGAGAGGCTGAGCTGACACACAGGATAGCCCTTTAGAATTGGCTTAGTGCTGCTACTAGCCAGAGAGGGAGCGGAACTCATGGGATTTTATTTTTTTTGAAACAGAGTCTCACTCTGTCCCCTTGGTTGTCATGCTGTCACGGCTCACAGAAACTTCAAACTCTTAGGCTCAAGTGATACTCCTGCCTTAGCCTCCCGAGTAGCTGGGACTGCACATGCCCGCCACAACACTCAGCTATTTTTAGAGATGGGGTCTCGCTCTTGCTCAGGCTGGTCTCCAACTCATGAGCTCAAGCAATCTACTTGCCTTGGCCTCCCAGAGCGCTGGGATTATAGGAGTGAGCCACTGCATCCAGCCTGTTTTTATTTTTAAAAAAACAATGTCATACAATAATGTCTCAGGATATAAAATCAATGTCCACAATTCAGTAGCCTTTGTATATGCCGACAACAGCTGAGTTGAAAAGCTAATCAAGGACACAATTCCCTTTACAGTAGCTTTGAAAAAAAATAATAAAATACCTAGGAATATACCTAAGTAAAGAGGTGAAAGACCTCTACAAAGAATATTACTAAACCCTAAGAAAAGAAATAGCAGAAAATATTAACAAATGGGAGAACATACAAAGCTCATGGCTGGGAAGAGTCAACACTATTAAAATGTCTATACTTCCCGAGGCAATCTACAGATTCAATGCAATCCCCATTAAAATACCAACATCTTACTTTCAAGATTTGGAAAAAATAATTTTTCATTTCGTATGGAACCAGAAAAAACCCTGGATAGCCAAGGCAATTCTTAGTAATAAAAACAAAGCTGAGGGCATCAGCCTACCAGACTTTACGCTGTATTACAAGTCAATAGTGCTTAAAACAGCATGGTAGACTTGGTGCCTGTAGCTCAGCGGCTAGGGTGCCAGCCAGCCACATACACGGAAGCTAGAAGGTTCGAATCCAGCCTGGGCCTGCCAAACAAGAATGAAAAAATAGCCAGGCGTTGTGCCAGGGGCCTGTAGTCCCAGCTATTTGGGAGGCCTGAGGCAAGAGAATCATTTAAGCCCAAGAGTTTGAGGTTGCTGTAGCTGTGATGCCACAGCATTCTACCAAGGGTGACATAATGAGACTCTGTCTCCAAAAAATAAAAAAAAATAAAAAAAACCCAGCATGGTATTGGCCCCCAAATAGAGACATAGACATTTGGAACCAAACAGAAAACCATAAAATGAAACTAATATCCTATAGCCACTTGATCTTTGATAAATCAAACAAGAGCACACATTGGGGAAAAGAATCCCTATTCAATAAACAGTGCTGGAAGAACTGGATAACCTTATATAAAAGACTGAAACTGAACCTGCACCTTTCTTCACTCACAAAAATTGATTCAAGATGTATAAAAGATTCAAATCTATGGCATGAAGCAATAAACATCTTTAAAGAAAGTGTGGAAAAAATACTTGAAGATATCAGCCTGGGGAAAGGTTTTATGAAGACTTCCGTGGCAATTACAATAGCAACAAAAATAAATGGGACTTAATTAAACTGAAAAGCTTCTATACAGCTAAGAAGACAAGAACCAAAGCAAATAGACAACCTTCAGAATGGGAAAAGATATTTGTATATGGGCGGTGCCTATGGCTCAGTGAGTAGGGCGCTGGCCCCCATATACCGAGGGTGGTGGGTTCGAACTCAGCTCCAGCCAAATTGCAACAAAAAAATAGCTGAGCGTTGTGGCAGGTGCCTGTAGTCCCAGCTTCTGGGGAGGCTAAGACAAGAGAATTGCCTAAGCCCAAGAACTGGAGGTTGCTGTGAGCTGTGATGCCACAGCACTCTACCAAGGGCAACAAAGTGAGACTGTCTCTAAAAAAAAGATATTTGTATATTACAAAATGGACAAAGGATTAATAACTAGGATCTATAGAGAACTCAAATTAACAACAACAAAAAAATGGCTAACAATCCTATAGATCACTGGCCAAGAGAGATGTCTTCTCTGAGGACAAAAGACAAATGGCTAACAATCATATGAAAAAATGCTCATCGTCCCTAATCATCAGAGAACTGCAAATCAAAACCACCCTAACCCCAGTAAGATTAGCCCACATCACAAAGTCCCTATGCTACAGAAGCTGGCATGGATGTGGAGAGGGGAACACTATTGGTGGGATTGCAAACGAATACAGCCTCTTTGTAAAAAAGTATGGAAAATCCTCAAAGATCTCATTTGACCCCCCATCCCATTACTAGGCACCTACCCAGAAGAAAAGAAATCATTTTATCATAAGGACACTTGCACTAGATTGTTTATCACAGCTCAATTTATAATTGCCAAGATGTGGAAACAACCTAAATGCCCATCAACTCAGGAATGGATTAACAAATTGTGGTACATGCACACCATGGAATACTATTCAGTCATAAAAAAGACAGTGACTTCACATCTTTTGTAATATCCTAGATGGACTTGAAACACATTCTTAGTAAAGTATCATAAGAATGGAAAAGCAATTGTCCAATATACTCAATACTTACATGAACCTAGTAGAAGATCTGATGCATGCCCATATGGGAGAAAATCTCATTTCAATTCAAGTTGGGGGAAGGGGTAATGAGGGAAAGAGAGGGGGTTGGGGTGCTCTCACTCTATGGGCAGGGGGTGGGGGTGTTTGGCACACCTTTTATGTGGTTACGCAGGACATAACCAGAAGAGGGACTCTACCTAACAAAATCAAACATTTTGACCCGGTTGTTTGTACTATCGCATTAACCTGAAATAAATTTACTTAAAAAAAAAAAAATTGTCCCAGTAATTTTAGCTTGTCCTGCAGGGCTGTGTCTGGCTGGCCAGCGTAGCACAGAGCACCCAAAGCCCAGGCACATCAGCTCATCTGGAACCTTCTGTTCAGCTTTCTCCCTTGGGCCAGGGGCTACACAAAATGTCACTTTATGTTTATCTAAAATTCCAGAGTCAGAAAACACACACATCCATATGGTAGCCCAGTGCTGGGGCCTCCTTGAAGCACGACTGGGAGAAAACAGGTCCCACCTCTCTGGGGTCACGTGAATATGCAGAGTTCAGAATCTTTTCTGGTTTTACAAAGCAGGGGCTCCCAGGACCGGGAAATTATCCTGCGCCTTGCTCTCTTAACTGCCACATTCCCTGCTGCGACGCTTCTGTCCCTAGCTTGGTGACTCTACTGAGGATGAGCCACCGTGTGACCTGCATAGCTCATCCCTCCTCTCACACCTTGATCTCAGCTGACAGGGGCGTTGGGCAGAGCCTGTTGAGCCAGGCGTGTGGGCGAGTCCAGGACAGGCCTGGCAGGGGACACGCCTTGCTGTGCCACCTCCTCTGCAGACCTGTGCTGACTCGCAAAACGCCCAACACTGGCAGGTGCCACCCTAGGCTGGGCACACCACCCATGCCCAGAGGCCACTGGTGCCACCACATCCCACAGTGACTCAGGAGACTCAAGGCACTTATAGATAGGTGCTACAAAAACACTCAAGACCTGTGAGGAAGTGTGAAGCTCTAGAAGAGAAAGAGGGAGACCAGACAAGAGAACCTGTAGCAGGGCAGGAGACCACAGCATGACGTGGATGCTGTAGATGCACAAACTATGCTGGGGCCGAGCAAGTGTCTGTCACCCCCACTTGGCTTCTCATAGCCCTAGATGGCTGAACAGCCTGCGCCTGTTGGTGCAGCAGCTACTGGAGTCCGGGAGGAAAGTGGAGCGTACCAGGTCCAGGACTGTGGAAAAAACAAGACCGGGAGACATCGGAGTGGAAACAGGCTTATGAAGACAGCAAAGGAGCCCAGAGAAAGACCTGCCAGAGAGCCTTACTTGTGGGGAGGACACACACACAGCTGTAGGGAGGATGAGGCACCAGGGAGGACACACACAACTGTGGGGAGGATGGAGCACCAGGGAGGACACCCACAACTGCGGGGAGGATGGAGCACCTGGGGAGGACACACACACAGCTGTAGGGAGGATGGAGCACCTGGGGAGGACACACACACAGCTGTAGGGAGGATGGAGCACCAGGGAGGACACACACACAGCTGTAGGGAGGATGGAGCACCTGGGGAGGACACACACAGCTGCGGGGAGGATGGAGCACCAGGGAGGACACCCGCACAGCTGTAGGGAGGATGGAGCACCTGGGGAGGACAGGGCATCCGGGAGGATACCTGCACAGCTGCAGGGAGGACGGAGCACCCATGGAGGACACCCGCACAGCTGTAGGGAGGATGGAGCACCTGGGGAGGACAGGGCATCCAGGAGGATACCTGCACAGCTGCAGGGAGGATGGAGCACCCATGGAGGACACCCGCACAGCTGTAGGGAGGATGGAACACCTGGGGAGGACAGGGCATCCGGGAGGACACCTGCACAGCTGCAGGGAGGACAGAGCACCCAGGGAGGACACCCGCACAGCTGTAGGGAGGATGGAGCACCTGGGGAGGACAGGGTATCCGGGAGGACACCTGCACAGCTGCAGGGAGGACGGAGCACCCAGGGAGGACACCCGCACAGCTATAGGGAGGATGGAGCACCTGGGGAGGACAGGGCATCCGGGAGGACACACGCACAGCTGTGGGGAAGGTAGTTTCCAACACAGAGCAGAGCCAATAGCTCTGCTAGACAGTGATAAGAGAAGCTCCTGACGTCAGACAAATAAACAGCTGAAGAGTTCCAGGCACATCCAGAGCCACACAAAAGCAAACCATAGACCCTGGAGGCATCATACAGGAAAAATGCAAGTGGGTCAGAGAAGGAAATTGCATCTTAAGTAAGATCTTCCCCATAGCACCAAGAGCCAGCTGGATCCATAACACAGCATTGAACCCACACCCAGGACCAGGGATAAGCCTGTGCTCACAGGACCAGCTGTAAGACACACAGAAGATTGCATTCACTGGGGGAGACAGACCCCTCTCAAAAAAACTACAATCCTGGGCTCGCATGAGACTCCCAGAGGAGATAAGCCCCATGTGGTACGCGTGTGGACGCCCAACGACTGAGCCCACCTGAGAGAGCCTGCCGCAGTTCCCTAGGTACAGGCATGCTTGAGTATGTCCAGAGCACATGGCGTCCACCAGGCAGGGCTGCAACACCCACAGAATAGACTCCACAGAATAGAAACAACGGGACTGGCTACGCCCACATGGCAGACTGCAGAAGGGCACGTGCCACAGAGCAGGCACTTGGAGCCCACCCACTGGGAGCTGCTTCTCTGTGAGCCATGCATAGGCACCTCTGCTGAGACAGGATGAAGACGTGTCATGTGGACACCAACACCAAGGAGTAGGGGCTGCAGGGTACTGGAGCTTCCAGACATAGCAGTTGGAGGGTTTTAATTTGACAAAACGAGATTTAACAAGGAGAGGGCAGGTACACAGGAGTGAACCAAATTACTAAGGACATTTTTCAATGTCTGAAACCTGGTTAAGTAAGAACAACAATGTGGTCCATGGCTCCTCATCTGCGATACCACATGAGCAGGGTGGCCAGAGAACAGAGTGAGGAGCTGATGTTATCTGACCAACCTGGCAGGTGCTAGGGGCACCAAATTCAGTACCGCAGGAAGGAGGCTCACACTGACCTTTCACTGTGAGACAAGTCAGCATCGGTCTTGAGCATGGAGATAAGGTTCTCACCCTCCTGGTTTTCCCTTTCGCGTCTTTGCCGTAGTGTTTCCAGTTCAGAATGGCACTCTTCTACCTTGTGACTTAAGGATAAAACTTGTTCTTTCAGCTGTTGAAAAAAATTGTTAAACCTTGAGTTAAAACCATTTAAAGCCAGGCATGGTGGCTCAGGCTGGAACCCCAGCACTCTGGGAAGCTGAGGCAGGAGGATCTCTGGAGCCCAGAGATTCAAGGCTGTGAAGACTCAGGAATTCAAGGCTGCAGTGAACTGTGATGATACCTGCACTCTACCCAGGGCAACCGACCAAGATGTTGTTTTGGAAAAAAAAAATTTTTTTGGATAAAAATATGCCAAGCGTGGTGGCAGCGCCTATAGTCCTACCTACTTGGGACGCCAAGGCACACTCCAACCAGGGGAAAAAGCAAACCCTATTTCTAAAGTAACAAGCCCCACACACAAACAATTCAGTTAAAAACAAATGGCCGTAAGGGACTTTCAGCATAACTTTCAGGATTACACAGTCCCAGTTTACAATGGTTTAACTTAAAATTTTCAACATGATGATGGTATAAGAGAAACAGAAAACAAAAATACTCTCATTGAATTTTAAAAATTAAACTGGTACTTCCCACAATGAAAACTTTTAAGATGGAATGCTTTCACCTTAAATGTTTAGTGGAATAGTTATGGAACAGATAATCCCAAATAATGCCAATCTTACCCAAATTCCTACAGAGAGCAAAGGGGGAGCCCTTTTCACTGGCCTTATGACAAAAGCTTTAATGGCACACAGAAACCCAAAAGCTATAAAAGAAATATTAGAAAATAAAAATTACTCACACGTGAAAATCATAACCACATTAGCTTTGTTTTTGAGACAATCTCACTCTGTGGTAGAGTTCTGTGGCATTATAGCTCACAGAAACCTCAAACTCCTGGGCTCAAGCAATTCTCTTGCCTCAGTCTTCCAAGTAGCTGGGACTATAGGTACCCACCACAACATCCAGCTAGTTTTTCTATTTTTAATAAAGACAGGGTCTTGTTCTTGCTCAGGTTGGTCTCAAACTCAACTCCTAAACTCAGGTGATCCACCCACCTGGCTTCCCAGAGTGCTGGGATTATAGATGTGAGCTACCGCACCAGGCCCCACACTATTTTTATTACAAAGACAGAGGGTTTGATATTAGAAAAATTAAAGTTCACATTAACAGATTAATGAAGAAAAGTGAATAAATTAAAATCCATTCATAATTTTAAAAATCTATCACAAACTAAGACTATAAGGAAACATTCTCAACCTGAAAAAATTCCAACACCCACAGCAGACATTGTCCTGGACAAAACACGGTAGTGTCTGCACTGAGGTCGCACATGCCAGGGCTCCCCTATATTCTGTAAACTTCCATATGGAAGCATGATCAAAATATCTAAAGGATGTAAACACAGATCTAACAAAATAGACAGACCTTTGGAGAAATTTATAAAATTCAAGTGAGACAAATTAACAAAGACAGATAAAGAGACAACTCCAAAATTGCATGCAGAGGCCTCTGCGGCACAAGGACATCGGCCCTGACACAAGGTGTAGACTCAAGAGTGCTGCTGAGGGCTTCTGGGGCTGCAAAGGCCGGAAGAGTCAGGGTCCTGCAGACAGGGCAGCCACTGAGATACAGCTGAGGGAGGCAGAGTGGCCAGAGGCCTAAGAGCAACTATGACCCCAGCCAGCCAGGCAGTGGGGTAGAGGACAGGCTGCAAGCAGTCCTTGTGCATCAATCCACACAAGACACACACCCACCAGGAAGATTAAAAAGTTCAATCCTGAGCTACATTAATCCTGCAGATTATCTGAATGAAAGAAGAAAGGGTATCATAAGCAAGGTATAGAAAACTCAAACTCTAAGGAAAAAAAGGGATAGTTAAATTCATCAACAAAGAACTTTTGTTCATCAAAACAAACCAAAAAGAAGGAAAAACATAAATGAGAAGAAATTCAAAATATACAAAGAACTTCTTTAAGTCAGTAAGAAAAAGATGAAAAATTTTTTAAAAATTGGCTCTGCACCCGTAACTCAGGGGTTAGGGCACCAGCCACATGCATCGGGGCTGGCGGGTTCAAATCCAGCCCGGGCCCGCTAAACAACAATGTGACAACTATAACAAAAAAAATAGCCAAGCATTGTGGTGGACGCCTATAGTCCCAGCTACTTGGGAGGCTGAGGCAAGAGAATTGCTTAAAAGCCCAAGAGTTTGAGGTTGCTGTGAGCTGTGATGCCACAGCACTCTGTCTCAACAAAACAACAAAAAAATTTATTTTAAAATAAAAAAATAGTAAAAGATACAACCAGTGATTAGAGGAAAACAAATGGGCCATATCATGTTAATTCTGCTCAATCTCACTAGTAAACAAGAAAACACATATTAAGGTCACATGTTACACCACTTCACAGCCACAAAGCTGGCAAAAATTACAAAGCAGGAATGTCTGAGTGATGGCAAAAACTCAGGACTCACAGGCACGCTTGGGGGAGTAGGGGGTGGAGCCCCAACCCCTACTCACTCTGGCACTTTGTACACAGCACCAGCCTCCCAGCCAAAAAGGGGCTTCTGGGGCTGCCCTGACCATTTGGTAGAGGGTAATCTATATCCTACCAAAACACTCTGCCACACTGTCCCATGGAATTTTAGGAAACTCAAAGAAACACTCCTGGATCTCAGAGTCCTAAGGCATCTGTACAGTGAGTAGGAGAGGAGTATACAGAAATGAGGAAATTCTATGATGCTCAGTACAGCGATGTGCACATATGACACACAAACAACACCTGCAGTTACTCTATTAAGTTCACAGCCAGTGACAACTAAGTCACAGGCAGTCATAGGCATTAATCCACACAGTGGGACTGTCTCTAAAAACACATCTGTACCTTCCAAGTGATAAAAAATAAAAACAAAAGCAATAACTCAATTCAAAATGGGCAAAGGCCTTGAAAAGACATTTCTCCAAAGATTATATAAGAATAGCCAATAAGCACACGAAAAGATGCTCATCATCCAGTGTATGGTGCCCCATGATCGCATTAATGTACACAGCTATGATTTATTTAAAAAAAAAAAAAAGATGCTCATCATCACTGACCACTAGAGAAATGCAAATCAAAACTATGCTATTCCCTCACACCCAACCAGCATGGTTATGATCATAAAAATAAGAAATAATGGATGCTGGTGAGGATGTGTGCTGTGGGCAGAACAGGAGATTCTATAGTTGCTATGGAAAGCAGTTCTGTGGTTCCTCAACATAAACACAGTTACCAAATGGTTCAGCAATTCAATTCCTAGATACACACCCAAAAAATTAAAGGAAGCATTCAAACAGATACTTGTACACAATGTTCCAATATCCAAAAGGTGGAAATAATCTAAGTGTCCATCAACAGCTAAAGAGATAAATTAAATGTGGCATACACACACAATGAAATATTATTAAGCCATGAAACGGGATGAAATTCTGATACATGCTACAGCCTGGATGATCTAAGGGAAACAAGATAGTTACCAAAGGCCAACCTTGTATGACCCTCCATGAAGCACCTGGAGTCCCTACAGTCACAGAGGCAAGAAGGAGAAAGGTGGGTGTGTTGGGCTGGGGTGTGTGGAAAGTTCTTGTTTGATGGGGACAGAGTTTTAGGAACATTATAAACATATTTATTTTATTTATTTTTTTTTTTTTGAGATAGAGTCTCATATTGTCACCCTGGGTAGAGTGCTATGGTGTCATAGCTCAGAGCAACCTCAAATTCCAGAACTCAAGTGATCCTCTTACCTCCGCCTCCTGAGTAGCTGGGACTACAGGAGGCTGCCACAACAACACCCAGCTAGTTTTCATTTCTATTTTTAGTACAAATAGGGTCTCATTCTTGCTGAGGCTGGTCTCAAACTCCTGAGCTCAATCAGTCCTCCCACCTCAGCCCCCCAGAGTGCTAGGAATATAGGCATGAGCCACTGCACCTGGCCACAGTTTTATTTTTTGAGACAGAGCCTAGCATTATCACCCAGGCTAGAACACAGTGGCATCACCATAGCGCACTGTAGCGTCAGACTCCTGGGCTCAAGTGATCCACCCACCTCAGCCTCCCAAAGTGTTGGGACTACAGGTGGGAGCCACCACGCCTGGCCTGTGAATTAACTTTATGAGACTGAATAGATGTTATGTATATATACATCATATTACATATAAATGATATATACATGTATAATAGATAATAAATATGATAGATAATATATAAGCAACATGTGAACATATAAAACATTATATATATAAAAATAATCTCACCACCAAAAAAAAGCAAAGACAGTGAAGAGAAGGTACATTCCACACACCTGCTGGATTTGGCTGTCCTTCTCCTGAAGCTGCAGGGACAAAGACTCTGTCTCCTCGGGGCAAAGAGGTTGGGCCCTCTCGCTCTCAAGTCTATGTGTCTCCTGTTCTGCATGCAAAGCAGCTGTCTTTTCACTGTCAAATTCACCCTGTATGCAATAATAACAAAAAGTATCATTAAGCTAGACTTTTACACTTATTCATTTCTCTGCTGTGAGCTAGAATTTAGTACTATCAGCAAACATTTATCTTCCACTCACACCAAAAGCAGGGATAAGAACATAGGCCAAGGTTGCCACCCACAACAAAATGTGGACTTCAGGGGAGCTTATTGTAGAGAATGTAAGAGAAATTCTCCTTTCAAGGACAATGCACTAAATGAGACTGAAGCTTGCAGTAGCCAACAGCTTTGTGTGACAAACAGCTTGCCACCTTTCCCAAAAAGCAATGGGGCTGTCGCCAACAGAGTAAGAAATGCACCACTGTTGGGGGATTATAACCATTAAAATCCAAGATTTTTAGAAACCCAGCTTCCTTCAGTTTTAAAAGACAAACCCACTTTCGCCATCAGAAAAATAAGCCTTGGGGTGACTGAGCTTGCCCTAATCCCACGCCTCGTCTCCAACCTCTGCAGTAGCCACAGGTGAGGGCATGGAGTAGACTTGGGGCTCCCCAAAAGCACCATCCCATCACTGACTAACCTGCCTGGCAACTCACTGGAGAGCCCTTGTCAGGGCTGATCTTCACATAACTGAAGCCAGAGCTCACCCTGTGCAAACCACACTACCTTCAGCTAGTTTGTTGAAGACAATCAATGGCAGCTGTTTAACATCATAGCCACCTGCGATGGAGATGTCACCTGGGACTAGTAAGAGGCTGATCAAAATACTTAAAAAGAAACACTGTAGAATGAGATGCCCATAGGGAGCTTTGAAAAGCTCCAGCATATTCTGGGAATTGAGAAGGCCTGAACACGTGCAGAGCAGTCCTGTGCCTGAGAGCCCTGAGCAGGCCTTCCCCTTCCAGCTCTGCATGCTGCCTGCCAGAGCACAGAAGGTGTATCCCAACACATATACACAGAGTCCTCCTTAAAGAGAAAAAATATATATATAAGAACTAACTAGATATTCTGGAGCTGAAAGCACAATTACTGAAATGAAAAATTCACTAGGAAACCCAATAGCAGATTCAAGTAGACAGAAAAAAGAATGAGCCAACTTGAACATAGGTTGGCTAAGATTATCCTGTCTGGGGCAGAAGAAAAACGAAGAAAAATAAGTAGAACTTCAAAGGCCTATGAAATGCTCTCCAGGTGACCAACATACAGGTAATAGGTGTTCCAAAAGGAGAGAAGAGAGGGCAAAGGGAAGAAAGAATGCTTAGAAATATAGGGGGCAAATATTTCTGAAATTTGATGGGAAGGGTGGCGCCTGTGGCTCAAAGAGGTAGGGCGCCAGCCCCATATGCCAGAGGTGGTAGGTTCAAACCCAGCTCCAGCCAGAAACTGCAAAAAAAAAATTTGATGGGAAAAAAAAATTATCTACACATACATGAAGCTCAATGAACTCAAACTAGGATAAACACAAAGTGATCCTGTACACATCATAATCCAATTTTTGAAAGATAATAAATCTTGACAGCAGCACTTCATCACAAGAGACCCCCAGTAAGATTAATAGCTAATTTCTCATCAGAAGCCAGAGGCCAGAAGCAGTGGGACAGCATATCCAAAGTACTCAAAGAATAGACCGTAAACCAAGAATTCTATATTTGTCCAGGTGTGGTGGCTCATGCCTATGATCCCAGCACTCTGGGAGCCCGAGGCGAGAGGACTGCTTGAGCTCAGGAGTTTGAGACCAGCCTGAACAAAGTGAGACCCTGTCTCTAAAAAAGAAATAATTAAGTAAATAAAATAAAATAAAGTTGGTATTAATGTAAACCAGACTGTTATAAGGTGTTCACTGTACTCCCCAGGGCAAGCACTAGAAAAAATACTCAAAAAAACATATAGTAGTCCCTCCTCACTTGTAGTTCAGTTACCTGTGGTCAACATCAGTCTGAAGATATTAAGTGAAAAGTTCCACAAATAAACAATTCAGATTCAGCACCCATAGCTCAGTGGTTAGGACGCCGGCCACATACACCAGGGCTGGTGAGTTCAAACCCGGCCCTGGCCTACTAAACAACAATGACAACTCCAACAACAACAACAAAATAATAAGCCAGGTGTTGGGGCAGGTACCTGTAGTCCCAGCTACTTGGGAGGCTGAGGCAAGAGAATTGCTTAAGCCCAAGAGTTAGAGGTTGCTGTGAGCTATGACACCATAGCACTCTACTGAGGGCAACATAGTGAGACACTGTCTCTAAATAAATAAATAAATAAATACATAAATAAATAAAATAAACAATTTGTAAGTTTTAAATTGCATGCTATTTGGAATAGTGTGATGACATCTTAGGTCATCTCACCAAAACCAGACCATGAGTCATCCCTTTGTCCGGCATATCACACTGTACATGGCACACATCTATTAGCCGCACACCTAGCCACCACCTAGGTGACCAGATTGACTGTCACAGTAACATATCGGTTGGGTTCAAGTGACTCTTATGTTACTTACTAAGGGCCTCAAACTGCAAGAGTAGTGATGTTGGCAATTTGGATCGCCAGAGAGGCTGAAAAGTGCTTCCTTTAGAAGAAAAGGTAAAAGTTTGGGCGGCACCTGTGGCTCAGTCAGTAAGGCGCCGGCCCCATATACCGAGGGTGGTGGGTTCAAACCCAGCCCCGGCCAAACTGCAACCAAAAAATAGCCGGGCGTTGTGGCAGGCGCCTGTAGTCCCAGCTGCTCGGGAGGCTGAGGCAAGAGAATCGCTTAAGCCCAGGAGTTGGAGGTTGCTGTGAGCTGTGTGAGGCCATGGCACTCTACCGAGGGCCATAAAGTGAGACTCTGTCTCTACAAAAAAAAAAAAAAAAAAAAAAAAGAAAAGGTAAAAGTTTGTCCTAAATGTATACATGCAGGAAAAAACAGGGTATGCACAGAATTTGGTACTATCCATGGCTTCAGGCATCTACAAGAGGTCTTGGAACAGATCCCCTGTGATAAGGGGGGCTACAGTGTGCTAAAATAAACACCAAGGAAATTACAGAGAAAGGAAGCCAGTAATAGAAGAATACAGGAACAAAAATGACATAATGATACACAGAGAACAGGTATCAAGTACTGATAGGTACTAGTAAGGGAATGAACCCAGAAACACGCTCAGAGAAGAAGCCAGACACACAAGGACAAAATGCTATATAAAATGTCATAATAAAAATGACATTTTACATAAAATGTCAAAAAAAAAGAATCCACCGAGATCATAGATCCCAGACATGGGGAGGGGAGGGAGGAAGGAGCACAGCTGCTTGGGAGGATTGGGTTTCTTTTTGAGGTGATGACATGTTCTAGAATGCAACTCTTCTCAGATCCAAGATATTTGATGACAGTTTCTTAGCAGAAAAGATACATTAAGCCACAAATTTAACCATTAAAATGCAAGACAAAAGTTTCCCAGAAAAGGCTGTTTCCAAGAAAATAAAGTTCCTTTGTTTTAACTTTGTATGTTAAAATTAACTGAAGGGCTGGGCACATTAGCTCACGCCTGTAATTCTAGCACTCTGGGAGGCCAAAATAGGAGGATTTCTTGAGCTCAAAAGTTCAAGACTAGGCTGATCAAGAGTGAGACCCCAGGGCAGTGCCTGTGGCTCAAAGGAGTAGGGCGCCGGCTTTCCCACGCCATTTCATGCCCATGGGGAACACCTGAACCTGCCCCTGGGGGTGGCAGGTAGGAGGCTGGGACAGGCCAAAGAGGGCCAACCCCATGCCCCACAGCTGCATCTACTTCCCCCCCGAGACTATTTGGTTCACCACATTCTCCACCATAAGGTCAATACACAATGGATGCTTTTAGAAAGTTATTCTCAGGTTTTTCTTTTTTTTTTTTGTAGAGACAGAGTCTCACTTTATGGCCCTCGGTAGAGTGCCATGGCATCACACAGCTCACAGCAACCTCCAACTCCTGGGCTTAAGCGATTCTCTTGCCTCAGCCTCCTGAGTAGCTGGGACTACAGGCGCCCGCCACAACGCCCGGCTATTTTTTGGTGGCAGTTTGGCCGGGGCCGGGTTTGAACCCGCCACCCTCCGTATATGGGGCTGGCGCCTTACCAATTGAGCCACAGGCGCCGCCCAGGTTTTTCTAAAAATTCACAAGATTATGAAAAAACACCATATATTTTAATCATTAAGAAAACGTGATCTCTGTGCCTTGAGAAGCAGGTATGCAAGGAGGCAAGGAGACTCAAGTGAGAGCAAAGCACACCGGCCATGGGCAGATTAAAGACACTAGAACTATAACCAAACTGACCACAGGGCAGACTAAAGACCCTCGAACGACCCAAACTGACCACAGGTCCTCTTAGCATTTGCAAGTCTTAAGCTGTCAACACATTGGCCTTGAGTGACCAATGCTGGCCACATCACAACTTACTTCTGCATTCCAAAACTTTGCTCAGTGTGACCAGTGGTGTTGGGGTTCTTAATGGAACACATAGTTCAATCAAAAACAAATCAAGCTTACGTTTTCAGAGAACTTTTCTCACAGCCAAACTCCAACAGGCAACCCCCTGGAAAGTAATTCAATCCCTTCTAAGCAAATGTTCGGGGAGTCTCTCACCAGCACCCAGGGCATCTGAGGCCAGATGAGGCATAGGCAGAGGAGGACAGCGTGTCCCTATTTTGGGACAATGACCCTGGCACCCCAGTAGATGCTCAGAATAGCCTTATATGTCATCCATCTGCAGGGCGAGGCCTGAGAAAAGGCCACTCAGGAGCGCTCTCAGCACACAGGCCCAACTCATCGTGGTCAGCAGGCTCTTGGGACAGCTGCAGGAGAGAGGCCAGTAGGCCCCTGTGGCCCTGATCTGAACATCCAGCTAGGAAGAGGTGGTAGAACTAAGGGATTGCTGTTAAAATGGACTATGGTCGTGTTATTTGGGGACACCATTGTACAGACTCTGAATTGTGCAGATGAAAGTGGGTGGGGGGTGGGGGGGCAAGCACTGTGCACCCCACTGGATGGTGGGACCAGATGGTAATTGTTCTACTTCTATATATGTCCACATATCCCTACAAAAAGTTAACTTAAAATAACCTTAAATAACAGCACATTCTATATCCCACAGCCTAATTAGTTTCAGCTAGATAAAAAAAAAAAAAAAAATTACCTACAGTAGCACTTAACAAGCATACCTCACAGCAAAGACACCCAGGGTACACTGTCATACAGAGATACCCAGGCACACAGTCACACAGAGACACACCTAGGGTACAGAGTCACACAGAGACACCCAGGGGCACAGTCACACAGAAACACTCAAGGCACAGCATACAGTCACACAGAGACCCAGGGACATACTCACACAGGTACCCAGGGTACACGGAGACACCCAGTCCCACAGAGAGGCCCAGAGACTCCCAGTCACACAGAGACATACAGTCACACAAAGACGTCTAGTCCCACAGAGGCACAAAGAGACACCCCGTCGCACAGAGGCACAAAGAGACACCCAGTTGCACAGAGGCACAAAGAGATACCCAGTCACACAGGGACACCTAGACACACAGAGATGCCCAGTCACACAAGAGATACCCAGAAACACCCAAAGACACCCAGTCGCACAGAGGCACAAAGAGATACCCAGTCACACAGGGACACTCAGAGAAGCCCAGTCGCACAGAGACACCCAAAGATAGCCAGCCTCACACAGATGCTCAGTCACACAGAGACACCCAGCCTCACAGAGGTGCTTAGTCACACAAAGACACCTGGTCACACGAAGACGCCCAGTTGCACAGAGATACCCAGACAACCAAAGATGTCCAGTGCACAAGAGATACCCAGTCACACAGAGATACCTAGACTCACAGAGATCCTCAATCTCACAGATATGCCCAGTCACACAGACACCCACTCATACAGAGACACCTAGTCACACGGAGATGCCCAGAGACACCCAAAGATACCCAGTCACACAGAGACACCCAGAGATACCCAGTCTCACAGAGATGCTCAGTCACAGAGACACCCAGACTCACAAAGACACCCAGAGACACCCTGTCGCACAGAAGAGCAAAGTGCTAAGCCAAAATCTCGGTTCTCACACAAAAAGAGAGAGATTACAAACAGACAAAGGGGCAAAGGAGACATCAACAATCGGGCAGAATGTCTTTAGCAATAATCTTCAGTAAAGGGAGAGGACAGAGTCTGATTTTTCTAGAGAATTACTAAGCACCCCAGGCACAGCAGTGGGTCTCAGGGCAGCGCCAGGGCACCAGCGGCCCATGGAGAGCTGCTTCTCAGGCCCCTCCATAAACCACGTGGGGCCTTAGGCACCTGCCCACAGGTGAACAGACCCAGCCTTCTCAGGGGTTCTCACAAAACTGCCTTTCTACAGAGGCAGAAGAGGCAGGAACGTCAGTGATAAGAACCACCAGACTTTAAGACCCTGACCCAGAAGGTCCTGGAGGCTCCCAGTGACCTGCCCCCCACACCCATGACACCCCTCAGGGCTACATTTCAACGGTCCAAGGAGAGAAAGGAACAATCTCACTGACAATTTCTTGAAGTTCCTTAGCCAGAGGGGAGAAGTCTAACTTTCACTGGATGCTTCCCCTTGTCTCTGTAATCTCCTCTCATTCTCACTCTAAGAATTTCCATGTGAAGACACAATTTCAATTTCAATTCCAATTCCAGAGATCAGGAGACATGTGACATATAACTAAGGAAAGAAACCATTAATCTAGTAAACCTGGGCCAATGCAAGGGCCTTCTTCTATGGTAAAAATAAGATATTAGCATGTCTTATTTTAAATGTCCCCTAGGAATAATCTTTACAAAAACTAATCATCTCAGGCAGTGCCTGTGGCTCAAAGGAGTAGGGCACCGGCCCTATATGCCAGAGGTGGCGAGTTCAAACCCAGCCCCAGCCAAAAACTGCAAAAAAAGGGGGTGGGGGCAAGATGGCGGCCGAGTAACAGCTTCCTTGCAACTGGGCACAGTTGAGTCTCAGGAGACAAGACTCCAGGCATCTCTGGCTGGTGGGATCCACCTGTAAATATCCCTTTGAGGACACAGGGAGTCAGTGAGAGACTTCTGGACCCCATGAGAAGGACAAAAGCAGTGGAGAACTGGCTAGTGGTTGCGTGTGTTCAGTCTAATGCTGCCGGTGGCTGTGAGTACAGCAGCAGTGAGACTGCAAACTGGAAAGGCCTTACCTGTGAGCTGCTTTGGTTTCTTTGGACTTGGCACTCAGTTGAACTACCTTGAGAGAACTTGGGCAAGAGTGTGGAGGACTTTAAGCATTGTCTAGGGCCCCAGACTGAGCCACTGAGCCAGACGAAGCTAATAGTGTTGGGCTGTGGGGTGCGCAGAGCCATTGTGGGAGAACTGTCCCAGCAAGCTCCGCCCTCAGGGTTGCAGTGCAAGATTAGGCAGGAGGTAGTAATCTAGTGACTGAGCAGCCTAAAGGTGGGAACTGAGACGCCTTACAGCCTTAGCCCTCAGGGGCACAGAGTGAGACTGGTTTTGGCACACTGGGTAAGTGGATAGCCACTTTAGGAGTGATCCCAGCCACAAGCACTTTCCTGGGAAAGCTTCTGCTTAGACACATTTACCAGTTTAAAGTGCCTTATAAGAGGGCTGAGGAGAAATATAGGCTCTCCACCCTGCGAGTTTTGAGAAATCAGCAGAGGCCTCCAGTCTCTATCTCGTACAGGTGTATCAGCATTGTGATTAACATCTCACACCCCAGAAGATCACCTGGTGCCCAGACAATATTCAGCAAGATATATATACTGTTTCTTTTTGGTTTTCTTTTTCTTTTTTTTTTTTTTGTTGTTGTTGTTGTTTTGTTTTTTAATTTCAACATTTTCCCCATAGATTTTTCTTTTCTTTGCTGTTTTTCGTTCATTTTTATAGTTAAAATATAATTTCCCATTGTTGCCTTTTTCAACAATTACAACTTCATTTTTGCTAGTGTTTCTGCCCCTATTATTTGTTTTTTTTCCCCCAATTTTATCCTATAAAGTATTCAGTTTGCTTGTTTGGGTTCGATTTATAGTATTTTTGTCTTTTCTCTCTACTTGGTGGAGGTGGGGTACTGTGTCCAAACAGGCTAGCAAAGAGCGCTGACCTCAAGGGAACCTCGCACCCAGCACCCCCAGAGGTTGGGGTTTTTTTAGGTTGAGTCAAAGTACCCTACTGTACACCTATATTGCTCCTATCTCTCTCTTTCTGTGCCTCTCTTCTTTCTGTCAGTATTCCCTTTTACCTACCTCCTCTCTTTTCTCATTTTTCTTTCTTTCTTTTTTCCCTTCTTGCTCTTCAACCGTCTCATCCTTCTGGTCCTGTACCAAAGGACTCATCAAAACCCTAGTCCAGAGGCATGGCAACTTAAAGAGCAAGAGGAAGTGAAAGAAAAATTAGAGCAAGGAAACAGATAAAAGAAAACACTCACGAGGAAGAATCAGCAGAAAAATCCTGACAACATAAAAAACCAGTCCAGAGCAACCCTCACAAGGGACTGTGAGGTAGCTACTACAGAGGATTCCACCTAGGAAGAAATGTAAGAAATGACAGAAAGGGCATTTAGAATATAGGTGATGAAAACAATGAAGGAAATGATGGAAACAATGAAGGAAACTGCTGACAAAGTGGAAAATAACCAAAAGGAAATCCAAAAACAGAATCAAGTAAGACATGAACGATATGAAGAATACAGAAAGGATATAGTAGAGCTTAAGGAACTGAAGCAGTCAATTAGGGAACTTAAAAATGCAATAGAAAGTATCAACAACAGATTAGAACATGCAGAAGAAAGAATCTCAGAGGTAGAAGACAAAACTCTTGAGATAACTCAGATAGTTAAAGAGGCAGAAAAGAAGAGAGAAAGCAGAACGTTCACTGACAGAATTATGGGACTTTAGGAAGCTTTAAACATACGAGTTATAGGTATCCCAGAAGGGGACGAAGAATGCCCCAGGGGAATGGAAGCCATAGTAGAGAATATTATAAATGAAAATTTCCCAAATATCACCAAAGACTCTGACACATTCCTTTCAGAGGGATATTGGACCCCAGGTCGCCTCAACTCTAACTGAGCTTCTCCCAGACACATTGTGATGAACCTGTCCTAAGTCAAGACAAAAGAAAAGATTCTTCAGGCTGCCAGGAGTAAGTGCCAGTTGACCTACAGGGGCAAATCCATCAGGGTGACTGCAGACTTCTCTAATGAAACTTTCCAAGCAAGAAGACAATGATCATCTACCTTTAATCTACTTAAACAGAACAATTTCCAGCCCAGAATTTTATATCCTGCTAAGCTAAGCTTTAAAATTGACGAAGAAATCAAATCATTTACCAATATACAAACATTGAGGAAATTCGCCACAACCAGACCAGCTCTACAGGAAATACTTCAACCTGTTCTGCACACTGACCACCACAATGGATCAACAGCAAAGTAAGAACTCAGCAATTAAAGGACAGAGCCTAACTTCTACAATGATGCGAAAGATAAAACTAAGCTATGGACTCCCAGAAAATAAGATGAATAGAAAACTACCACACTTATTAAGAGGACAGGAGTGGCTCCATTTTGTACAAAAGTTGCCATTTTGCATTTTCTGTGAGCCACCTACAGACTAAGAAAAACCGCAGCTTGACAGTTAAGACACATATCTAACCACAAGCTGCCCTAATTAGGAAGTACCCCAGGCTCAGCCAATAAGCAAGTAGCCAAGCTTGCCCTTTGAGAATTAGCCAATTCCGGGGTAGCCTCACTGGAAACCCCCCTTCCTCACTGTAACCACAATAAAAACCCCAGACCCCCGGAGTTCAGGACTATCAGTTCGGACCCGCTGCACCGGGGCCCCTGAGAGTCCAGGCTCAAGCTTACATAAAAGCTCTTTTGCTTTTGCATCAGACTCGGCTCCCTGGTGGTCTTTGGGGACTTCACGATCTGGGCATAACATTATCAATTATCTCAATAAATGTAAATGGCTTGAATTCCCCACTGAAGAGGCATAGATTGGCTGACTGGATTAAAAAACACGAGCCCTCCATTTGCTTTCTGCAGGAAACACACCTGGCTTCAAAAGACAAATTAACTCTGAGTTAAGAGTTGAAAGACAATTTTTCAGGCAAACGGAATTCAGAAGAAAAGAGGAGTTGCAATCTTATTTTCAGATACATGTAGATTTAAAGCAACTAAAGTCAAAAAAGACAAAGATGGTCACTTTATATTGGTCAAGGGAAAAATACAACAAGAAGATGTTTCAATTCTAAATATTTTTTTTTTTTTTAGAGACAGAGTCTCACTTTATGGCCCTCAGTAGAGGTGCCGTGGCCTCACACAGCTCACAGCAACCTCCAACTCCTGGGCTTCAGTGATTCTCTTGCCTCAGCCTCCCAAGTAGCTGGGACTACAGGTGCCCGCCACAACGCCTGGCTATTTTCTGGTTGCAGTTTGGCCGGGGCCGGGTTTGAACCCGTCACCCTCGGTATATGGGGCCGGCGCCCTACGGACTGAGCCACAGGCGCCGCCCTCAATTCTAAATATTTATGTGCCCAACGTAAATGCTCCCAGATTCTTGACACAAATCTTACTAAGTCTGAGCAATATGATATCCCATAATACCAGAATAACAAGGGACTTTTACACTCCTCTTACAGAGTTGGACAGATGCTCTAAACAGAAATTAAACAAAGATACAAGGGACTTAAATGAGACCCTAGAACAACTGTGCTTGATAGAAGCATATAGAACGCTCCATCCCAAAGATAAAGAATATACATTCTTCTCATCCCCACATGGAACATTCTCCAAAATTGATCATATCCTAGGCCAGAAAACAAACCTCAACAGAAACAAAAGAATTGAAATTTTACCTTGGATCTTCTCAGACCACAAGGCACTAAAGGTGGAAATCAACTCCAACAAAAACATTCAACTCCACACAAAGGCATGGAAATTAAACAATCTTCTGTTGAATAACAGATGGGTGCAGGAAGAAATAAAAGGAAATCACTAACTTCCTTGAGCATAACAACAATGAAGACACAAGCTACCCAAACCTGTGGGATACTGCAAAAGCAGTTTTGAGAGGAAAATTTATCCCTTTAGATGCCTACATTTGAAAAACAGAAAGAGAGAGCATCAACAAACTCACAAGCCAGTTTATGGAATTGGAAAAAGAAGAACTATCTAAGCCTAAACCCAGTAGAAGAAAAGAAATATCCAAAATTAAATCAGAGATCAATGAAATTAAAACAAAAGAATCATTCAGAAATTCAATGAAACAAGGAGTTGGTTTTTTGAAAAAATAAATAAAATAGATAAACCTTTGGCCAGACTAACCAGAAATAGAAAAGTAAAATCTCTAGTAACCTCAATCAGAAATGATAAAGGGGAAATAACAACTGATGCCACAGATATACAAAAGATCATCTCTGAATACTACCAGCAATGCTATGCCCAGAAATTTGACGATGTGAAAGAAATGGATCAAAAATCCCTCTCCCTAGACTTAGCCAGGAAGAAACAAAGCTCCTGAACAGACCTATTTCATGCACTGAGATTAAACAATAAAAAAATCTTCCAACAAAAAAATGCCCTTGTCCAAAGCCTTCACACCAGAATTCTATCAAACCTTCAAGGAAGAGCTTATTCCCGTACTACAGAAATTATTCCAAAAAATTGAAGAGGAAGGAATCTTCCCCAACATGTTCTGTGAAGCAAACTTCTCCCTGATACCAAAACCAGGAAAAGACCCAACTAAAAAGGAGAATTTCAGACCAATTTCATTAATGAATATAGATACAAAAATTATCAACAAAATCCTAGCCAATAGATTACAGCTTATCATCAAAAAAGTCATACATCATGATCAAGTAGGTTTCATCCCAGGGATACAAGGCTGGTTTAACATACGCAAGTCCATAAACGTTATCTACCATACTAACAGAAGCAAAAATAAAGACCATATGATCCCCTCAATAGGTGCAGAAAAAGCATTCAATAAAATCCAGCATCCTTTTCTAATTAGAACACACCTATGGAGCACATTGCAAGTACAAGTTGGATCTATCATGTGTAGAACACAAATGTCCTAATACTATAATTGGGTAAATGATGTGAAAGCTATGTTGATTAGTATGATGTAAGCACTCCAATTTGTACAAAGAACCAACACATTGAAAATGGCATAAATGGAGGGCGGTGCCTGTGGCTTAGTCAGTAAGGCACCGGCCCCATATACTGAGGGTGGCGGGTTCAAACCCGGCCCCTGCCAAACTGCAACCAAAAAATAGCTGGGCATTGGGGCGGGCGCCTGTAGTCCCAGCTACTCGGGAGGCTGAGGCAAGAGAATCGCTTAAGCCCAGGAGTTGGAGGTTGCTGTGAGCTGTGTGAGGCCACGGCACTCTACCGAGGACCATAAAGTGAGACTCTGTCTCTCCAAAAAAAGAAAAAAGAAAATGGCATAAATGTATTTATGATCTATGTACAAAAGACTTAATAAAATAAATAAATAAGTAAATAAATAATAGAACACTGAAGAGTATAGGCATAGGTGGCACATTTCTGGAACTGATTGAAGCTATCTATGACAAACCCACAGCTAATATTTTACTGAATGGAGTAAAACTGAAAGCTTTTCCTCTTAGAACTGGAACCAGACAAGGTTGTCCTCTGTCACCATTACTTTTCAACATAGTGCTAGAAGTTCTAGCCAATAAAATTAGGCAAGACAATGAAATAAAGGGAATCCAAATGGGAGCAGAGGAGGTCAAACTCTCCCTTTTTGCTGACGACATGATCTTATACTTAGAGAACCCCAAAGACTCAAACACAAGACTCCTGGAAGTCATCAAAAAATACAGTAATGTCTCAGGATATAAAATCAGTGTCCACAGTCAATTGCCTTTGTATACGCCAATAACAGTCAAGATGAGAGGCTAATTAAGGACACAACTCCCGGGGCGGCGCCTGTGGCTCAGTCGGTAGGGCGCCGGCCCCATATACTGAGGGTGGCGGGTTCAAACCCGGCCCCGGCCAAACTGCAAAAAAACCAAAAAATAGCCAGGTGTTGTGGCGGGCGCCTGTAGTCCAGCTACTTGGGAGGCTGAGGCAAGAGAATCGCTTAAGCCCATGAGTTGGAGGTTGCTGTGAGCTGTGTGAGGCCACGGCACTCTACCGAGGGCCATAAAGTGAGACTCTGTCTCTACCAAAAAAAAAAAAAAGGACACAACTCCCTTCACCATAGTTTCAAAGAAAATGAAATACCTAGGAATATACCTAACAAAGGAGGTAAAGGACCTCTATAAAGAAAATTATAAAATCCTAAGAAAGGAAATAGCAGAGGATATTAACAAATAGAAGAACATGCCATGCTCATGGCTGAGAAGAATCAACATTGTTAAAATGTCTATACTTCCCAAAGCAATCTACCTATTCAATGCCATTCCTATTAAAATACCAACATTGTACTTTCAAGATTTGGAAAAAATGTTTCTGCGTTTTGTATGGAACCAGAAAAAAAAAAACATATTGCTAAGGCAGTTCTTAGTAATAAAAATAAAGCTAGGGGCATCACCATACCAGATTTTAGGATGTAGTACAAAGCATAGTGATCAAGACAGCATGGTACTGGCACAAAAATAAAGACACAGACATTTGGAACAGAACAGAAAACCAGGAAATGAAACTAACATCTTACAACCACCTAATCTTTGATAAACCAAACAAGAACATACCTTGGGGGAAAGACTCCCTATTCAATAAATGGGGTTGGGAGAACTGGATATCCACATGTAAAAGACTGAAACTGGACCCACACCTTTCTACACTCACAAAAATTGATTCAAGATGGATAAAGGACTTAAATTTAAGGCATGAAACAATAAAAATCCTCAAAGAAAGCATAGGAAAAACACTGGAAGATACTGGCCTGGGGAAAGACTTCATGAAGAAGACTGCCATGGCAATTGCAACAACAACAAAAATAAACAAATGGGACTTCATTAAACTGAAAAGCTTCTGTACAGCTAAGGAGACAACAACCAAAGCAAATAGACAACCTACACAATGGGAAAGGATATTTGCATATTTTAAATCAGACAAAAGCTTGATAACTAGTATCTATAGAGAACTCAAATTAATCCACATGAAAAAAGCCAACAATCCCATATATCAATGGGCAAAAGACATGAAATAGAATCTTCTCTAAAGAAGACAGATGAATGGCTAACAAACATATGAAAAAACGCTCATCTATTTATTAGAGAAATGCAAATCAAAACCACCCTGAGATACCATCTAACCCTAGTGAGAATGGCCCACAGCACAAAATCTCAAAACTGCAGATGCTGGCACGGATGTGGAGAGAAGGGAACACTTTTACACTGCTGGTGGGACTGCAAACTAATACAACCTTTTTGGAAGGAAGTATGGAGAACCCTCAAAGAACTCAAGCTAGACCTCCCATTTGATCCTGCAGTCCCATTACTGGACATCTACCCAGAAGGAAAAAACTCCTTTTATCATAAGGACACTTGCACTATACTGTTTATCGCAGCTCAATATACAATCACCAAAATGTGGAAACAGCCTAAATGCCCACCAACCCAGGAATGGATTAACAAGCTGTGGCATATGTACACCATGGAATACTATTCAGCCATTAAAAAAAATGGAGACTTGCCTTGGTTGTGTGTCACACTTTATGGGGGCAAGACATGATTGCAAGAGGGACTTACCTAACAATTGCAATCAGTGTAATCTGGCTTATTGTACCCTCAATAAATCCCCAACAATAAAAAAAAAAAAAGAGATGGAGACTTTACATCCTTGTATTAAGCTGTATAGAAGTGGAACACATTATTCTTAGTAAAACGTCACAAGAATGGAGAATCCTACATACTCAATTTTGATATGAGGACAAATAATGACAATTAAGGACATGGTGGGGGTAAGGGAAGGGAAGAGCAGAGAGAGAAAGGAGGGAGGGGTGGGGAAAGGAAGAGCAGAGAGAGGAAAGGAGGGAGGGGGTGGGACCTTGGTGCGTGCCACACCTTTTGGGGGCAAGACACGATTGTCAGAGGGACTTTACCTAACAAATGCAATCAGTGTAACCTGGTTTCTTGTACCCTCAATGAATCCCCGACAATTAAAAAAATAAAAAACTAATTATGTCAATATATTTGTGAATAATGCTTCAAATAAAAAACCAATTATTGACAACACTCTACATGCAAAGTCTCTCACCCGCCACCCACAGGGACTGGAGGACTCAAGCATCCCCAGATGGAATCCAGGGACCTCCTGGATGTGAAGGTGGGGTCCAGAACAATGTGTGCCCTCTGCACTTGCAGTATGTGATTCGTGCATTCACATGTTGTGTGCTCATGGCAGGTGTGGCGGGGGTGTGCAGATCTGCTCTCGGAGACCCTGCTAATGGGAGTTCCATCCACAAAGACTCAAGGAACTAGGGACGAAGGCCCACAGGGATGGCAGAGACCGTGGCCAGGCCCTTCCATGGCAGCCCCAGCATCAGAAGAGCTCCAATCATTGTGCTGACTTTGTGCAACGTAATCTGACGTAAATGCTTACAGATACTCTTGACATACAAGGTCTGGAAAAATTCATATTCTGTGTGGATTTTTAAAAGGGTGGGGACATGCTCTGCATTGACACAAGTCACAAGCACCACGGCAGCCCCAGACTGAGTTTGCTCTTCCTGTAGGGGAAGCCTCCTGTTCAGCAGTAGCCTGGTGTTTGCCCAGCAAACCCCAGACCCCACACCACACCCTGGAAGAACTGAGCCTCCCTCTGCACCCCCAGGGCTCTGCCCCAGGCCACTCACCACAGCACATGGCCCTCGTGGTTGGCCAGCTACCTCCAACATAGGCTCGGCCCCCTCCCAGGGCTCCTGCTGGCATCTGTCTGCTCTGTCCTGTGAAGCAGGCACTCTCCACACCCTCTCCCCACAGCACCCATGACCCACAGCCGCTGAGGTATCTGTGAGCACAGCAGTACTGGTAAAGCCTCAGGGGCAGGGCAAAAGCCAGAGGCCACAGTAGGAGCCGCTTTTGTGCACCCCGGGGCTTGGCCTGCTCTACTTGCTGCCATCATATCTCAGCTTTGCATGTTACCAAGCCCCTGCAGGTCTGCTGGCACCTACCCTGTCCTGGACCACAACCAGTTCCCCTCCAGTGGGCGCCCCCATCCAGTGTGGGTCTTCCCCACACTTCCTACAACTACTTTTTCCACTATTAAAGCTATACCATGGGCCAGGTGCAGTGGCTCACACCTGTAATCCTAGCACTCTGGGAGGCCAAGGTGGGTGGATCACCTGAGCTCACAGGTTCAACAATAGTCTGAGCAACAGCAAGACTCCTCTCTAAAAAATAAATAAATAAAATAAAATTATATATATGTATATATATATATATGTATATATATATATATATTTATGGGCATTGTGGTGGGCACCTGTAGTCCCAGCTACATGGGAGGGTGAGGCAAGAGAATCACTTGAGCCCAGGAGTTTGAGGTTGCTGCGACCTGTGATGCAATGGCACTCTACTGAGGATGACAAAGTGAGACTCTGTCTCAAAAAAAAAAAAAAAAAAAAAACAGCTAAACCATGGCTTAAAGTACACTTCAGGGATGAAATGCATGTTCCTCTTTTCTGAATTTTTTTTTAGACAAAGTTCATTTTATTCAAACCAAATAAACCAAGAACACCTAATTTAAATCCATAGTTTGGAGAGAAGTGTTATTCTCCACAGTAAGTTTTTCTGTGATGGAAGGTAGAACCTATGGCTGACACCTAAGGACCATATGACACCTAAGAACCACATGAACGTAAGAACCAGGTGACAGCTAAGGACCACGTGACAGCTAAGAACCACATGACACCTAAGAACTACATGACACCTAAGAACCAGGTGACATCTAAGGACCAAGTGAGACCTAAGGACTGCTATCCCACATGACAGGGCCTACCGCTCAAGACACCTTCCAGCAGCACAGACACCTCTCTATACATCAACAGGGCACTACTCTCTCTCAAGAAGTACATCCGGGTGGTGCCTGTGGTTCAGTGAGTAGGGCACCAGCCCCATACACCAAGGGTGGCGGGTTCAAAGCAGGTCCCAGCGAACTGCAACAAAAAAATAGCTGGGCATTGTGGCGGGTGCATGTAATCCCAGCTACCTGGGAGGCTGAGGCAAGAGAATCACCTAAGCTCAGGAGCTGGAGGTTGCTGTGAGCTGTGTGACACCACGGCACTCTATCGAGGGCGATAAAGTGAAACTCTGTCTCTACAAAAAAAAAAAAAAAAGAAGTACATCCCAAGCTGGGTGTGGCAGGCGCCTGCAGTCCTAGGACGATCGCTTGAGCCCTGTAGTGCAAGGTTGCAGTGAGCTGTGATGACACCACTTCACTCCAGCCCGGGCAACAGAGTAAGACTCTGTATCAAAAAGAAAAAGAGAGTCGGCTTGGTACCCATAGCTCAATGGTTAGGGAGCCAGCCACGTACACTGAGATTGGCAGGTTTGAATCCAGCCAGGGCCTGCTAAACAACAATGACATCTACAACAAAAAAAGAGCTGGGGCTCAGCGCCAGTAGCACAGCGGTTACAGCGCCAGCCACATGTACTAAGGTTGGTGGGTTGGAGCCTGGCCGGAGCTAGCTAACCAACAATGACAACTGCAACAAAAAATAGTCGGGCATGTGGCAGGCGCCTGTAGTCCCAGCTATGTGGGAGGCTGAGACAAGAGAATCGCTTAAGCCCAAGAGTTGGAGGTTACTGTGAATTGTGAGCACTCTACTGAGGGCAACATAGTTAAGACTCTGTCTCAAAAAAAAAACAACAGCCGGGCATTGTGGCGGGCACCTGTAGTCCCAGCTACTTGTGAGGCTAAGGCAAGAGAATCGCTTAAACCCAAGAGTTTGAGGTTGCCATGAACTGTGATGCCATGGCACTCTCTACCGAGGGCGACCTAGTGAGACTCTGTCTCAAAAAGAAAAGAAAGGAAAGAAAAAGAAAAAGAAAAAGAGAGGCACATGCCCTGACACCCAGTGAACCCAAGGACAGGATGCAGAGGCCCGAGATAGGCAAGTATCTCTACCCCTCGCCCCTGTCGAGAGAAAGCCTGGGCGTGCCCTATTCTGTAGGAACCTTAGCCTGGGAGCACACAACACTGAAGCTGAAACAAAAAATGACACCCTTACCGCTACTAGAGCAAAATCCCCTTTTTTCTTCCATTCTCACCCAGAGCTGAATGAAAGCAAACAATAAACTAACATTGTGAAGCCCAGGCACCATCCTGGCCGATAGCATGTTCATGTCAGCATCTGCTCACATCCACCTACCACCTGCTCTGTAACTTGGAGCATGGACTTCATACCCAACAGAGCAGCTGTTACATGCCACAGAGCCAGCTCTGATTACTTCCATCAACCCCAAGACCGAAACTCCCATTCTCCCCTACAGGGAGGCAAGCCCAACCCTCTCTGTGGCTCCACTGTCCACTTTGGGGAGAGAACATTCTAAAGACTTGAGTGTGGGGAGGAGAAAACCAAGTGTGTGTGATGAGACAGGTCCTAAGTCTGGGAGTGCGGCCCACACACAGTCTTGGGCACTTGGGCATGTCAACAATGCTGATCCTTGGCAATAGAAACTCCCCTTCATGCTAAAAACTTAAAATACCTGCCAAATGGACCGCCACCACTCTTGAAATGTAACAAAAGGGTCTAATTTCAGGACACATCAATACAGGAGATTATGCTCTGTACAGAGCACGAGAATGGTTCAGCTTCTTCCACCTGCAGGAAGCCGATAGCTCACACAAGACTCCTACACAAGTCTGGGACCAGGGGCCAAAGCCTTTGTCAAGGAGTCTGTGATCAAAATAACTCCTATAACTTACTGTTCTGAGCCCACTCACAACACAACACGCAGACACACCCACACGGATGCCCATGACCATGCACACACATGCTCAGCGTGCAGTGGAAACACATAGGCAATAGGGTACAGGCCAGCGCCTCACCTGGAGGGCCTGCAGGCTGTCGCCGTGCCCAGCACTCACACCACCTCTCAGGCTGCCCTTCACAGACTGAAGCTCCTTGTCACGTTCCCGCTGAAGTTTCTCCAGCTCCTGCGTCAAATTCATTTGGTGAAAAGCATCCTTTTTCTGCAGTTGCTCCTTGAAGTCTGTTCGCAAATGAACAATGGCCCGTCTGTGCTCCTCTCGAGCAGTCTCAATCTCAGACAGATAGCGGGACGCCAAAGAGTCCAGGTCTGACAGGTGCCTTCTCTCCAGGGCACTGACCTCGCTGGCATGTTTTATCTGTAGCTCAGCCACATGCTCATCCAACAGAGCCTGCTGTTCACTCTCCATGGAGGCTGCCAGCTCTCCAAGCTCAGCCTGGTGTCTGGCCTCCAGTTCCTGCGTCACAGACTGAAGGTGCTGCTGGTGTCGCTCCTGGAGCAGCTGCAGCTCGTGGGCGTGTTGCTCTTGGGCCTCCCGGAGGAAAGCATCTTGTTCCACCTTGAACTTCTCCATGATTTCCTTACGTTCTTCTAAAAACCTGAAGTAACATTCAAAGTGAACACAGACGAAAACACAGCCTTGAAGCACCAATCCTCATGAACACCAGGCCACACTTCCAACAAAAAACTCCACTCCAACCAGTCACCATTCCTGGATGTGAAATGTCCTCACTCCTCATTCTTCTACCAACAGTCTGAGAGAGATGAGTGGGGGCGTGAAGGGGCCCCATGAAGGCACAGGAGCTCAGGGGCAAGAGCCTCAGAGTTGCCGGGTCACATGGGAGAGGACCAACACACACCTCAAGAAACTACAGACACATCACCTGACCATTCAGCCCTGGAGCGACCTCTGCACCCCAGCAGGGAGAGGAGAAATAAAAAGGCCCCAGGGCAGGCAGCAGAACCCATAGGAAAGGACCAAGAGCCAAAGAAGCCTGGGCCTGGAAGAGTCCTAGGGAAGCGCAAGGCACACGAGACACACAGACAACACGAGGTGTGAAGATCTTTGTGCGTCACCATCTGCCAAAGCCCTGTGTCAGTTTTCCACAGACCGTCTCATTCACCACAGAGTGAGGGCACTAAGTCTCTCAAGGCTGAACATCTCACTGCATTTGCGCAGCCTAGAGGTATGGACTTGGGTGTGAGCTCTCCAACCCCAGGGCAGAGTTCCTAAACGCTACTCCGGGGAACAGACGAGAAGAGACAAGAATAGCAGGTCCAAAGACCCCACAAGGATGGCCAGGGCCATCACAGCCACACACAATGAACTAAAATAAAATCTTAACCCCATAGCTGACTGAATAGAACCCCTCCTGGTCCAGGGGACCCCAGAAAAATGCCCTAAAACTGAGCTTCTGGCCATGAGAACTGAGGCAGACATGCCTCATCACACCCCTCCCTATTTGGGGACATCCTTTGTGACTCATCATCAGACTCTAACCCTGATTAGCAGACTCCTTAAGTTAAAACATTCTAAGTCAGTGGTTCTCAACCTTCCTAATGCCACAACCCTTTCATACAGTTCCTCATGTTGTGGTGACCTCCAACCATAAACTTATTTTTGTTGCTACTTCATAACTGTAATTTTGCTACTGTTATGAATTGTAATATTAATATCTGATATGCAGGATGGTCTTAGGCAACCCCTGTAAAAGGGTCGTTCGATCCCTAAAGGGTCGCAACTCACAGGTTGAGATCCGCTGTTCTAAATCTTTAGACAAAGCTTCATTTCTTTAACCAATAACAAATCAAGCACTCTTTAAACCCACCCATCACCTGTAACCCCAGCTTCAGGATGTCCCACCTTTTCGGGCCAAACCAGCTCACTTCCCTGTATCGACTTAGGGTTGTACATGTGATTCTGAATCCCTGAAGGAAGCAGCCCAAGTTGTGACCCAGCTGCGCAACAGAGATCTTAGGACCTTCCACGGCTACATCTGGTCACACACACTGGGCTCCAAACAAACCTCTTTATTTTAGACTTTGGGTCTTTTTCCATTAATAGATGAGGCTCACAAATAGAGGCAAAGAACCCAACTGTGCTCTAAATCTACTTAAAACTTTAGGAGAGTATGAATGCATCAGGAAAAATGTTTATTTTAAAAAATTACATTTACATTAAAAAAACCCTTACATGGATAAACTGCATGTCCACGTAACATCTCCAAAATGAGGTTTAAGGTTCTGCTACTGAAACTTTAAGACACGCAAACAAAAAACATTGATAAGGTGACCCATGGCCCTCAGGTCCACCCGAGGAGCAACTCTGCGGGTTTGGGCATGACCATTGACAGAACTGCCTGTGCTAACTCAGGGTCAAACTCAGCCCCTCACACCTGGCTTCACCTCCTCCCAGACTCGTCTGCTGGCTAAGAGCCCACGGCACATCCTCCCAGGCCTGTTCCTCAGCCTTCAGCTGACACCATTTGGGTCTCAGGGAACCAGCAGACAGCTCCTGCCAGGACCACATGCCCAGCTGCTCACCTGCTCCGGGCCAGCATCAGCTGCAGGGCACAATCCTCCTGTGCCCGGGCCGTGGGCAGCTCCGGGCCACACTGGCTGCACAGTGGAGCCTCATCCACAGACAATCCCTGCTCCAGCTGCTGCAGGCGGCCTTGCTGCTCCTCTAGCGACCGCTCCAGCTCCAGGATCTGCGCGGCCTGCTGGTCCTGCAGCTGCCTCATCTCTGCCTCCCGTAGCTCAAAGCAGCTCCTCAGTGAGCGCTGCTCCCGCGCGGCCTGTTCCCTCAGGTCGAGGAGCAGCAGAGCCAGCTTCTCCTCAGCATCTCTCTTCAGGCCCTCACTCCTAACTCTCCACTCTGCTTCCTTCTGTTTGAATTCCTGCTTCATTAGTTGGTTCTTCTCCTTTGCTTCATTTAGCTCTTCTTGGTGGGCTTGAAGTAAATTATGCTTTACCTACAGATAGCATAATTGTATTTAAAGAGAAAGAAATTAGGGGAAAAGATCACTGGAAGCAATGACCCAGGCTCGGCGCCCGTAGCTCAGTGGTTAAGGGTACCGGCCACATGCACCTGAGGTGGCGGGTTCAAACCCAGCCCAGGCCTGTTAAACAACAATGACAACTGCAACAACAAAAAAAATAGGCGTTTGTGGCAGGTGCCTGTAGTCCCAGCTACTTGGGAGGCTGAGGCAAGAGAATCACTTATGCCCAAGAGTTTGAAGTTGCTGTGAGCTGTGACGCCACAGCACTCTACTGAGGGTGACATAGTGAGATTCTGTCTATAACAAAAAAAAGCAGAAGAGGGGCAGCGCATGTGGCTCAAACGAGTAGGGTACCAGCCCCATATACCAGAGGTGGTGAGTTCAAACCCAGCCCTGGCCAAAAACTGCAAAAAAAAAAAAAATCAGAAGAAGCAATAACCCAAATCCATCTCTGAAGACATAAACTCCACAGTGCACAGAGGTTATGCAGAATGCAGCAGTGGGAATGCTCCTCGTGTTGTCAAGAATGCATGGAACCTAAGAGGAACAAACTAATTTCAAACTAAATAAAATGAAATGGATCCTGCATAACATGTTTTCCACATGCTGGCACCTAGAACTGACTGTCCTATCTCTGGAGCTGACAAAAACTAATAAGAGAGCACAGACAGGCGCAGGGCCAATGGTAGAAGCTGGGTCAGGCACCCAGGAAACAAGGAGAGCAAAGGATGAGATGAGCTCAAGTCTTCTGAGAGCCACATGATTTGAGATACAGAAAGAACTGGAATAAGCAGGTAATAAACTGAAACTCATACTTTGAAAGGTCTCTGAGGGCAGAGAGATGAAGGAGAAAGCAGGTGACAAGCAAATACCGATTTTCAATAGGACAAAAGCAGGTTGACAAACCACTAAACATTATCAATAAGAAACAAAACAAAGGCATATAAAACTGACTTCAACTCCTTATTTAAAAATTAAGTTATTAAAAACAAAATGTAGGGCGGCGCCTGTGGCTCAGTCAGTAAGGCGCCGGCCCCATATACCGAGGGTGGCGGGTTCAAACCCGGCCCCGGCCAAACTGCAACCAAAAAATAGCCGGGCGTTGTGGTGGGCGCCTGTAGTCCCAGCTGCTCGGGAGGCTGAGGCAGGAGAATCGCTTAAGCCCAGGAGTTGGAGGTTGCTGTGAGCTGTGTGAGGCCACGGCACTCTACCGAGGGCCGTAAAGTGAGACTCTGTCTCTACAAAAAAAAAAAAAAAAAAAAACAAAATGTATAGGCTCAGCACCTATGGCTCAAGAGGCTAAGACACCAGCCACATACACCTGAGCTGGTGGGTTCGAATCCAGCCCGGGCCTGCCAAACAATAATGATGGCTGCAACCAAAAAATAGCCAGGCATTGTGGCGGGTGCCTGTAGTCCCAGCTACTTGGGAGGCTGAGGCAGGAGAATCGCTTGAGCCCAGGAGTTGGAGGTTGCTGTGAGCTGTGATGCCACAGCTCTCTAACCAGGGCGACAGCTTGGGGCTCTATCTAAAAAATAACAAAAATAAAAATAAATAATAAATAATAAAATGTATAGGCTCAGGGCCTGTGGCTCAAGCGGCTAAGGCACAAGCCATATACACCGGAGCTGGCGGGTTCGAATCCAGCCCAGGACTGCCAAACAACAACGACAGCTATAACCAAAAAATAGCCAGGCATTGTGGTGAGCACCTGTAGTCCCAGCTACTTGGGAGGCAGAGGCAGGAGACTCACTTGAGCCCAGGAGTTGGAGGTTGCTGTGACCTGTGATGCCACAGCACTCTACCCAGGTTGATAGCTTGAGGCTCTGCCTCAAAAAAATAAAATAATAAAAAAAAATAAAACGTATAATCTACCATGGAATTAAAGACAGAAGCAGTAATAAAGTTTAGGGTCCTACCACTGGTGATGGCACAGCAGCTCCAGTCAAACTAAGCTTCCCAGAGACAACCATAAACTCTGAATAAAATGTGAGAAACTTCGGAGGCTCTGGAGAGAACTAAAAGCAGGCACACCTAGGAAAGGGTCCACACTCAGGGGAAAGCAGTGACCCCTGCTCCCTCTTTAGGACCTTGGGTGAACTGGGGTAGGGTTGTGCCACGATGTGTGAACAAGAACAGCCAGACAGGGAAAGTTAGGATCGTGTCTGGGAACAAACCCTGCCTGGATCTCAGGCAGGCCTAAGCTATACTGTGTGGGGAGAAGCCACCAGCAGGCAGGTAAAGGGGCTGCAGTGACACCACAACACAGGGCAGCAGAGCAGGCGGTGCGGACACTCAACTGCAGTCCACACAGAACCACTAGCCACTGCTCTTCAGAGTCTCAAAGCTGCAGATGCTGGCCCGGATGTGGAGAGAAGGGAACACTTTTACACTGTTGGTGGGACTGCAAACACATGCAGTTTGGAAAAAAGTATGGAGAATCCTCAAAGAACTCAAAATAGACCCCCCATTTGATCCTGCAATCCCATTATTAAGCATCTACACAGAAGAAAAGAAGTCATTTTCTCATAAGGACATTTACACTAGATTGTTTACTGCTGCTTAATTTACAATCACCAAGATTTGGAAACAACCTAAATGCCCATCAACCCAGGAATGGATTAACAAACTGTGGTGTATGTATACCATGGCATACTATTCAGCCATAAAAAGATGGAACCTTTACATCTGTTTAACCTGTAATAACCTGGATGGAGTTGAAACATGTTCTTCTTAGTAAAGTAACACAAGAATGAAAAAGAAAGTATCCAATGTACTCAATACTAATATGAAGCCAGTACAGGATCTAATACACGCCACATTAAGAGAAAAATTCGATTCAATTCAAAATGGGAAAGGGGGACTGGTGTGCTCCCAATTAAGGGGCACAATGTAAGGTATCTGGCACACCTCCTGGGTGCAGGACACAACTACAATAAAGAGCCTACCTAACAAATGCAAACATTGTAACCTAATTCTTTATACCCTCAAATTAACCTGAAATAAAAAAGAATACTCTTCAGAGGAGTAACAGTGGAGAATCCACACTCTCCAACCCACCATTTACAATGTCCAGGATACAATTCAAAATTAATGATAAACTCTGGACCTGATGGCTCACACCTGCAATCCTAACACTCAGGGAGACAGAGGTAGGTGGATCCCTTGAGCTCAGGAATTCAAGACAAACCTGAGCTAGAGCGACACCATCACTACTAAGAATAGAAAACTAGCCAAGCATGGTAGTGGGTGCCTGTGGTCCCAGCTACTCAAGAGGCTGAGGAAGGAGGATCACTTGAGCTCAGGAGTCCGAGGTTGCTGTCAGCTATGAACACCACTGCACTCTAGTGTGGGCAACAGAGCGAGACTGTCTCAAGAAAAAAGAAAAAGGCAGATACTGTCAGAACAAATCAGAAAATACCCAACTATATGCTGCCCACATGAAAAGCGCTTCATTTTGAATAGGTTGAAAAGTAAAATGGAGGGCAGAGGGCTTTTTCTGGCTGGACCAAAAGTTGGCTAAGAAAGTTGAAGAGCTCTGCTGTGGAATTTGTGGCTTTGGTGAAACTGGAATCATGACAGGTCCAGAAAGTGATGCCCAATTCTAGTTTGCTGGTATTAAAAAATAATTCAACTCTTTTTTTTTTTTTAATTAAGGTTGTTTTTTTTTTTATTGTTGCAGTTTGGCCGGAGTTGAGTTTGAACTCACCACCCTCAGTATATGGGGCCAGCACCCTACTCACTGAGCCACAGGCACCACCCAATAATTCAACTCTTATACTCTCACAGGTAGAATGTATTGTGTACTGGCCAATATGGAAGCATTGCTTTGATAATCTTATAGTTCAAGTTAACATCTAAAACAACTCCAGATACTAAGCAACATAAATGGATTCCAAACTGTACTTCATCTCCATGCCTGGAGAAGCTAATGTAACCTCGTCATGTGATATTCAATTTGTACAATAAATCATGAGCCTGGGGAAAAAAAGAAAAGTAAAATGGAATAAAAAGGTACACTATGCAAATAAAATATGTGGGAAGGTGGGAATGACTATTAACAAAAGAAAAAGTAGATTTCTAGTGGAACTGCAAACTAGTACAACCTTTCTGGAAGGAAGTATGGAGAAACCTCAAAGCACTCAAGCTAGACCTCCCATTTGATCCTGCAGTCCCATTACTGGGCATCTACCCAGAAGGAAAAATATCCTTTTATCATAAGGACACTTGTACTAGACTGTTTATTGCAGCTCAATTTACAATCGCCAAAATGTGGAAACAGCCTAAATGCCCACCAACCCAGGAATGGATTAACAAGCTGTGGTATATGTATACCATGGAATACTATTCAGCCATTAAAAAAAATGGAGACTTTACATCCTTCGTATTAACCTGGATGGAAGTGGAAGACATGGGCGGCGCCTGTGGCTCAAGGAGTAGGGCACCGGTCCCATATGCTGGAGGTGGCGGGTTCAAACACAGCCCCGGCCAAAAATCACACACACAAAAAAAAAAAAGGAATTGGAAGACATTATTCTTAGTAAAGCATCACAAGAATGGAGAAGCATGAATCCTATGTACTCAATTTTGATATGAGGACAATTAAGGTTATGGAGGGGGAAGCAGAAAGAGGGATGGGGGGGGCCTTGGTGTGTGTCACACTTTATGGGGGCAAGACATGATTGCAAGAGGGACTTTACCTAACAATTACAATCAGTGTAACCTGGCTTATTGTACCCTCAACGAATCCCCAACAATAAAAAATAAATAAATAAAATAAAATAATCAAAAAAAAAAAAAGAAAAAAAGTAGATTTCTAGATAAAATACTATAGGAAGGAAAAGGAACATTTAACTAATGATAAAAGGGTAAATTTTTCAGAAAGATACTACAATCATAAATGTGTACATGTGTGATAATATTGAGTTTCAAAATGCCCAAAGCAAAAATTAACAAAATTAAAAAGAGAAATAATTCCACACCTCTCCGGTGATGCATATTAGTGGGTAAAATGAAGACCTGGGAAATAAACATTGGTGTGAACATTAAAACGTCCCTTGGGCAAATCTGTCTGGGTTGACAGCGACTGGAAGACTGCACGAGTGCAGACCAAAGCCAGCCTACTGCTGCCAGCCAGACACCAGCCACAGGGACCTATCTTGCCTGAAGTCCTTGGCAACACTTTAGATTAAAAACTCACGCGTATGCGGTGCCTGTAGCTCAGTAGGTAGGGCACAAGCCACATACGCCCAGGCTGGCGGGTTTGAACCCGGCCTGGGCCAGCTAAACAACAATGACAACTGCAAGAAAAAATAGCCAGGTGTTGTGGCAGGTGCCTGTAGTCCCAGCTATTTGGGAGGCTGAGGCAAGAGTATCACTTAAGCCCAATGTTTGAGGTTGCTGTGAGCTGTGATGCCACAGCACTCTACCAAGGGTGACACAGTGAAACTCTGTCTCAAAAAAAAAAAAGACTTACATGTGGGTGGGCGCCCATAGCTCAGTACTTAAGGCGCCAGTCACATACTCCAGGGCTGTTGAGTTCAAACCTGGCCCAGGCCTGCTAAACAAACAACCAAACAAAAAATAGCCGGGCATTGTGGTAGGCACCTATAGTCTCAGCCACTAGGGAGGCAGAGGCAAGAGAATCACTTGAGCCCAAGAGTTGAGGGTGCTGAGCTGTGATGCTACAGCACTCTACCAAGGGTGACAAACTGAGACTCTATCTCAATAAAATTTAGTAAATAAATAAAAATTCACATGTGATCAAACTTGCAGGTGATAATAGCTTCCTATCAAACTGTTTTGATGGATGAAGAAAAATCCAAAGGACATTCACAAGAAACAGCAAGAGGGTGAAAGGAGCAGGAAACAATATAAATGATTACCCACTCTAAGCATGAGATGGCGAGGCATGAAAACCCGAGCCCACGCTGCTTCTACCACACCAACACTGCGGCAAGGCCCAGGCAACTGGGCCACGATCTGTTTTATCGTTCTGTCAACATTTACACTGGCATGGCAGTGACTTTGTTACCTTCTCAAAAATGGCTAGAAAGGGGCCAGGGCCTGCATTTTTCACAGATGTAAAACAGTCACCTGGAAGAGCCCAGGGAAGCTGGGCCTAACCTAAGACACCCAGATGAATGACATCAGAAGGTGGCTGAAGGCAGGCAGCAACCGCCAGCTGGTGCCTCCTCCTGTCAGCTCCTGAGATGATCTGAGTCAGGCCTTGGCTCTGGCTCCAAGTGGTACCTGCCCTGGTCCGCTTGGGGGTGGGGGGGGGGAACGCGCCATAGGCTCACCTGCTCCAGATCCTCCTTCACACGGATTTCATGCTGCAATTGCTCGTGTAAGTTTCTTTTTTCTATTTTTAAGAGTTTAATCTCTTCTTTGAGCTCAGTCTGAAGTAGTGAAAGTTCAACTTTGTGCTCAGTTTCCAAACCCAAGTCTCTTGCAGCCACCTCCCAGTCAGCCTCCTCAGCTGCATCCTGAGCACCAGGGAGAGGCAGCACGGCCAGTGCTGCAGGGTGGGGAGGAACAGTCAGACTCCAGGGCCACCCTAAGTGAGCCCTTTGAACACACTGGAGAAGATGCTCTGAGCTTCAGGGGTCCAGAGCTGACTCAGCAACAGGGCAGGTGCCACTCGCGAAAGGGTCCCTTTGGAATGTATGTTCAGTATTGCCTAGCCCCTGGGCTGCAGGAGGCCCTCAGGTGAGCACAGCAGCCACTGCTCTCTCACAGTAGTGACCCTGAGCCAGCTGCCGCCCAGGCAGACCCACCTGCCTATCACCTGACGCATATCTCAGGGTCTGCAAGGTGACCTCACAAAGCCTGGCAAAAGGCCAGGTGCCGGAGGCTATTGTCCCAGCACCCATGCTGGTTCTGTGGGCCCAGCACATCCTCTACCGCCAGCCTATGTCCTCTTCAGAAGAGCAGTGAGGGCAAAGGTGTCCAGCAGGCAGGAACCTGACGCCAAGCACAACCCTTGGTACAGCAGGACGACTGGCAGACAAGCCCCCAGTACCCACTGTGCACAGCTCCTTGGATCTAGGGGGGTTCGTGCTGCACTGGCGCCACAATACCCAGGTGTGGAGCCTGACCCGCCATACCCTCAAGGCCCTCCTCTGGGTCACTGGCCTGCACCATGGGGGTCTGTGCCAGAATCACTGTACAGCGCCACTGAGACATGCTGCTGGGATGACGATGCTTCTCTATCCTGTCACTGTCCTGCCCCTGCCCGACCCCTGCCACCCTAGAGCTCTTCCTGGACGTCCCATGGCCACAGACCTCAAGTGACCAGCCAGGCCAGGCCTGACAATCTTCCCACCCTGGGTCTGTGGGATCCCCCAGGGCATGACCACCCTCCCAAGGGAGAGTGGTCATCAACACCCAGCCATCCCATGAGAGGCCCACCCTGCAGAGGAGCCACCCAAGCAGCAGCCTGCTTGGTATCATACCAGGAGCTGGAGACCGGGAACAAAGGCCCCATGCCCTGAGCACCTTCACTGTCCAGCTCCAGCTCCTCACATAAGAGGCAGGTTCCACCAAGGATCCCACCCCCACCAACATCCCACAGGGTCAACAAGCCAGCAGCTAATGAGACACTCCCACCTTGTCCTTGTTCTTCCAAGAGCTCCCAGGTATGGAGAGGGGACTGTAACGCTTCTAATTCATGCCTGTGGTTTTCTCCTAACTCTACTGGAGAACAGGCCAGGCTCTCCTATGGAGCAATCACAGAGTACAGAGGACAAGTCCAGTTACTTGGCTGCTGGTACCAGAGAACATACACACATCCCACAGAATCCATGGCAGCTGCAGGCATGGAACAGGCACCGTGTGTCACCCCCTGCCATGGGCCCTCAGTCACTGCAGGGCCCCTGCTGCTGCATTCTCAGTAATGAACAATGAGGGAAGTGCTCCCTAGGTGCCCCGAGTCTTTCTGCTCCCCTTAAAATGTAGGCAGCAAATCCATCATCCTTCAAACCCACAGAGGAGTCACGTGACCTGCACTTCATGCTTCTAATGAGCTATCTTCTCGGTCAAAGCTTTAATTCTTTTTTTTTCTTTTTGAAACAGTCTCATCATGTCACCCTCTGTAGAGTGCTATGGCATCACAGCTCACAACAACCTCAAACTCTTGGGCTTAAGCGATTCTCTTGCCTCAGCCTCCCAAGTAGCTGGGACTACAGGCGCCCGCCATAATGCCTGGCTATTTTTGTTGTTATTGTTACTATTATTGTTGCAGTAGTACTAGTTGTCATTGTTGTTCAGCAGGCCTGGGGCCGGGTTCGAACCCGCCATCCCTAATGTATGTGGCTAGCACCCTAGCCAGTGAACTACAGGGGCCGAGCCTAATTTTCATTTCTTACAGAACTAGACACCTCAACAGATGAGACAGTCTCAAACCCTGGGACACCAAGTGCATAAAGGATTGCCAAATACTGAGCACGGGGAAGAGGAGTTGCCAGGATGGACAGGACCAACAAGCAGGGCATAGAGGCCCCATGGCAGGGTCAGAGACAAGACTGAATTGCTGGGCCAGGAGAAGTGATGATCAAAGGAGCAACAAGACTCTCAAGGTCAGTAGCAATCTGAGAGATCCCAACTAAAGCCAGTCACAGCCTGCCAGTCAGACAAGGAGACTCATCTCAGAACGCCTCGCCGCGTGGGAGCAGCAGCCAGGACAGTTTTGAGGAGGGCAGTTTGTCCTATCATTATTTTAAATCCACACAGTTTTGATTCAACATACTCAGAGTCCATCATTTTAATCTCCTCCCCCTTTGGAAATACCACTAAAATAATAGGGGAAAAAAATAATTTATATACCTAGTAAGAAAAGAAATAGAGAAAGAGGCAATCCACAAACAACTTCACCAACCATGGGAAGACAAAAGGCACAGGGTGTCACAGCCCCATGCTCATATGGCAGGGCATGTGCTCCATGGACACCCAGGAGGCCAGGAACAGAGAGATGGATACTATGCTCACCCCACACTGACCGGGGTGCTGCAGAGGAGACAGTGGGGACCCCCTGCCCCCCTTCCTCAAGAACCTGACACCAAGGACCCCAAGAGGCTGAGAAACTGCCTCCAGAGAGGAAGATGCCCCTGGAGAGAGGCAACACCACCCAGGGATAGCTCTGTGTTTAGTGCAAAGTCCCTGAGGCCACAGGGGCTTGCACCTCCTACAATACCAAACATGGCCCCTGACAGAAAACAGAAGAAATCTCAGAAATAGGAACCACTGCCAGCAGAGCTGAGCACAAGCGCTGCACCCACAGGACAGCACAGGTCAGCACAAGGGCAGGACGAAACAAATAAGAAATTCAACTGGAAAAATTAAAAGAGATAGAGAAAACCAACCACTCAGAAAACAGAACCAAAACAGATATGAGATGAGAGATAAAAATTTAAGAAAATCGGTGGCTTCATTGTAGAGGTCACATGTGAGTCTCATAGGAGTTGCAAAGGGAGGACAAAGAGTGCAAAGAAAAACAGTCACACAAAAAAAAACACAACACACGTTCAGCACCCGTAGCTTAGTGAGTAGACTGCCGGCCACTCACTGGCAGGTTCAAGCCCAGACCAGGCTTGCTAAACAACAATGACAACTGCAACCAAAAAATAACTGAGCATTATGGCGGGCACCTGTAGTCCTAGCTACTCGGGAGGCTGAGGTAAGAGAATCGCTTAAGCCCAAGAGTTTGAGGTTGCTGTGAATGAACTGTGATGCCACAGGACTCTACTGAGGGTGACATAGTGAGACTCTGTCTCAAAAACAAAAACAAACAAACAAAACACATTTCCCAAAAGTGAAGCCAGAGTGTGAGAGCCCAAGGCCCTGCCCTGTGTCCAGCGTGAAAAAGCAGCACAGACTAGGGAGGGAGGCAGTGCTGATCCCATGATGGAAACAGAGGGCGGGGCTTGGGGCACGCACTCCAGCAGCACTGGGACAAGTGACAGAAGTGACAGAAGAGCCCCTTCCAGGGAAGCAAAGCCAGCTCAGATACAGGAGGATGCAGGTCAAGCGGCTAAGGCGCCAGCCACATACACCAGGGCTGGCAGGTTCAAATCCACCCAGGCCTGCCAAACAATGACAACTACTACCAAAAAAAAAAATAGCAGGGTGTTGTGGTGGACACCTGTAGTCCCAGCTACTTGGGAGGCTGAGGCAAGAGAATCACTGAAGCCCAGGAATTGGAGGTTGCTATGAGTTGTGATGCCACGGCACTCTACCCAGGGCAATAGCTTAAGGCTGTCTAAAAACAAAAAAAAAGAAAGAAAGAAAGAAAGAAAGAAAAGGTGTTTAGTGTGAATCCAGCAAAGCACAATTCACATATCCTTCAGGGTGTCATGAGGGTGCCAGTGGGAAGGGGCTGAGGGGAGGGCTTGGCTCTCCTGCCCACCCTTCCCTGCCCTGATCTACGTCCTTGATCAAAAAGTACATAAAGAAAAAAATAGGCTCAGTGCAGCTAACATGCCAGCCATATACACCAGAGCTGACAGGTTTGAATACAGCCTGGGCCCGCCAAACAACAATGACAACTACAAAAAACAGCTGGGCATTGTGGCGGGCGCCTGTAATCCCAGCTACTTGGGAGGCTGAGGCAAGAGACTCTCTTAAGCCCAAGAGTTGGAGGTTGCTGTGAGCTGAATGCCACGGCACTCTAACCAGGGCAACAGCTTGAGACTCTTTCTCAAAAAAAAAAAAAAAAAAGAAAAGAAAAGAGAAGAAAAAAATAGTTAAAAAGTACATAAAAGAGCCTGAGAGTGGAGAGCACCGGTGCCCCCAGCCACCTCAGAGAGGCTGAGGCGGGAGGGTTGCCGGAACCCAGGAGTTTCAGGCTGTGGTGAGCTGTGATAACCCCACTGCACTCCAGCCCAGGTGACAGAGCAAGACCCTGTCTCAAAGACAGAAAGTGCAGGAAGAGAGGACCACAATGTGGTGAGGGGTCTCTGCCGAGAGGCCTCCCCTGCATGAGGTGTCAGGGAGGCTGGAGACACCACACAGCACAGACACACTGTATACAAACTCCAGTCACAGGACTCACCCCTCCCAGAGATTAGTGTACTACCTTATGTTGCTCAGGCTGAAGGACAAGCTGGTCGTGGCAGCCTGTTTTTTCTTTTTCAGTTGTTTCTTCTGAACATGTGCAGAATGCGCTGAGAGAGAAAACAAGTTTCACAACATGCACATCTCCCTCTTCTGCCTGGACTCTGCTATGTCTTGGAAATGACTGTGCCCTTTTCTCACTTCCAAGGCAAGGACAGGTGACACCCCCTCTGTGCTCAGACCAGCCAGAGTCATGGCAAGGGGTGGGAATGAAACCCTGACGAGAGGATGACCACATCTCATCCATTCGGCAGAGACCTGCAGGTCAAGGACCCAGGACCATGTGCCAGCGTCATCTTGTCTCGAGTCCTGACCATGACAGGTGCTTCTAAAACCAAGGGCTTTTGGTCTCCATTAGCATGAAATGATCAAAACTATGCCTCAATTCAGCACAAAGGTCCTACATTTTAGGAACACATTTAAGATAAAAATGCTTTCTTAACCTGATTTCCACAGCCTCCAGAAAAGAATCTGCCTTCGTGTCCTGCAGCCGTTGCTGTAACAGAATCAGGTCTTCCCGGTAGCTTTTCTCAGCATCCCTTAATTTCTCTTCAAAATACACTCTCAGCTGCTCCAGGTCAGACTCATGCTGGGCTCGTTCTCGCTGCTGCTGCTGCTCCAAGTCTCGCTTCAGGAGCTCCAGCTCCCCAACGCGGGATGCTTGCACCCGGAGCTGTTCTTGGAACTCTGCCACAAGACACCACCACACAACTGTCTTACAATGAGACACCAACAATCAGGGGACAGCAAGGACCTGTGCAGGGGGCAGAGTCCTGGGAAGGGCTGCACTCCCAGAGGTATGATGAGAGACTACTTGGAGTAGAGTGCACCCCTAGCAGTGCTGTAGGCCCAAGGCAGGGTGCAAGCAGCCCTGCACATGGAAGGAGGTGGATGGGCTCTCGGGCCCACAGCCAGCAAGGCCACAGATGCCAGCCCTGCCCCTTGACACATGGGCTCTGCCAGGACCTGACGGAGAGGGGGCAGACACAGGTCAGGACAGAGCCCACACCAGGACTTCAGCTGTGGTATGCCCTGGGTGGGAAACCCAGCCACATGGTCTCGGACTTCCTTTGAGCTGTTCAATGTGGGTTGTTTGTGGCCACCAGGTTTGTAACAGACTAAAACAGAGACCCTAAGGGAGAGTGTCTTCATCGCCACTGTGGCTGCTCTGTGGCAATAAACTGCTCATGAAGCTGGTCACACCCCAGAGATTTCAAATCAAAGTCCTCTGGATGGGTCCCCAGATGCAGGACAGACCCACAGCACCATGTGCAGAGCTGGAGCCTGTGTTCAAGCAGCCACCTAGGGCCATCAGCTCCCTCCTCCAGCTCCCAGGATGGCTCCTGAGCAAAAGGCAAATTGGCAGCCACCCCCCAACCTGCTACTGGACAGAGCTCAGGGCTGGACACAGAACCCAGCCTTATCTGCCCCTGAGGTAACAGACAGTCATTCCCTAACAGCCTTATTTTTAGATTTTTGGGCCTTTCTCATAAGAACTAAATCTTTCCTTCAAATCACATACCCACAGGGGCAATTGGTGGGTTTAAAGGGCTATGTCTGGGCTGGGCACAGTGGCTCGCACCTGTAATCCAAGCACTCTAGGAAGGTGAGGTGGGTGGATTGCCTAAGCTCAGGAGTTCAAGACCAGCCTGAGCAAAAACAAGATCCTGTCTCTACTAAAAATAGAAAAACCAGCTGGGTATTGTAGTAGGCACTTATAGTCCCAGCTACTTGGGAGGCTGAGGCAGGAGGATCACTTCAGCCCAAGAGTTTGAAGTTGCTGTGAGCTGTAACACCATGGGTGACAGAGTAAGACTCTGTCCCACAAAAATAAATAAATAAATAAAAGGCTCTGTCTATAGATATCTCCCTCTATCTCCTGTGGCCCTGGACACTGATGGCCTGACTGAACCTGATCACCATGTGCTGCCAGGCACAAGAGGTTCTGCCCACCCTGGAGCAGCCTGTCCTCAGTGCCGAGCAGAAGCCTGACATAAAACGACTAGGCCAGGGATTTGGGGTCTTCCAAAGAGCTCAGTGGCAGGCGGGGCCTGGAACACAGGTCCAGTGGCACAAGTGGGACTGGGGTCACAAGAGAACACTATAGCTACAGCCACTGAGGGGTGCATGTGGCAGTATATGACATGGCACTGTGCTGTGACCCAACATGCCAGCTGAGGCCACAATTCTACAGTTGTTAAATTCTGGTTTGGGGTTTTAACAATCAAAAACATACAACTTCAGCTTTTGAGGGTTTGAATTGTCCATGTGAAATTCCTCACCATTCAGCTCCTGTCTGTTGGTTCTTGCAGAATCGAGCTGAGCCCACAGGCACCTGATTTCTTCTTGAGACTGCGCCTTCAGGTCCTCGTATGATGCTTGAAGAGTCTCTAACTGGGAAAAGCAATGTCTGCGTAAGGACCTGAGGAGATAAGCCCCTCCCCATTGGCACTGGCAAGTGTGCTTCTGCAGTATTAGTCCTGTTACCTGTAAATACCTCAGGGTGAGACTCACATCCCTGCAAACTCACAGAAGACCAGCAACAGTCTGATAAGAACAGCTCTGCTCCTGAAGGCAGCTGACCCACCAGACAGCGCTCTAAGGATGACAGCAACTTCTGGGAGGGCAAGCCCTGGGCAGCTCGGGCCTCAGGATGCTGAGCACAGCCAGATGGCATTCCCATGTGGCCACCTGCAGGCCCATGGTCTATGGCTATGTCTGTCCGCACCTACCTGGGGCAGCACAGGGTCACAAGTGCATACACCAAGTGGTCTCATGGACAGTTGTGACTATGCTCACATCCTACCTACATACGACTCTGAAGAGGGCTTACAAAGCAGCTCTAGGCCTCAGGACACATCACTCACAAGATGGAGAGTTCTCATTTTTACTGTTTTTGCACTGAAGCAGATTTCCTCTTAAAACTTCACATATTTAGCTTTTTTTTCCTTTTTTTTTATTTTATTTTATTTTTTTTTTTATTGTTGGGGATTCATTGAGGGTACAATAAGCCAGGTTACACTGATTGCAATTGTTAGGTAAAGTCCCTCTTGCAATCATGTACATATTTAGCTTTTTTAAAGACAAGGTCTCACTCTGCCACCCAGACTAGAATGCCGTGATATCTTTTTCTTTTTTTTTTTTTTCTTTGAGACAGAGTAGAGTGGTAGAGGGCCATGGAGTCATAGCTCACAACAACCTCAAACTCCTGGGCTTAGGCTCGGCACCTGGGGCTCGAGTGGCTAAGGCGCCAGCCACATACACCTGAGCTGGTGGGTTCGAATCCAGCCTGGGCCTGCCAAACAAAAATGATGGTTGCAACCAAAAAATAGCCGGGTGCTATGGCGGGCACCTGTAGTCCCAGCTACTTGGGAGGCGGAAGCAGGAGAATCGCTTGAGCCCAGGAGTTGGAGGTTGCTATGAGCTGTGATGCTACGGCACTCTACCCAGGGCGACAGCTTGAGGCTCTGTCTCAAAAAAAAAAAAAAAAAGCCTGGACTTAAACAATTCACTTGCCTCAGCCTCCTAAGTAGCTGGCACCCGCCACAACACCCAGCTATTTTTAGAGATGTTGTCTCACTCTGGCTTAGGCTGATCTCAAACTTGTGAGCTCAGGCAATCCACCCACCTTGGCCTCCCAAGTGCTGGGATTACAGGCATGAGCCACCACTCCCAGCCCTGCTATGATATCTTTATAGCCCACAGCAACCTCAAACTTCTGGGCTCAAGTAATCCTCCCACCTCTGCCTCCCACAGTGCTGGGATTGCAGGTATGAGCCACCGCATGCAGCCACCTCCAATACTTTGATCCTAAATGTTTCTCTATCACATCACCAGGAGCTCAAAGACCAACACAGCACAATGTGAAGAGCTGGGCCCTGCTGAAGGACTAACTCTCAGGCATCGGAAACCATGGTGAATACACTTGCCACAAAGACATGCCCAGGACCAAGGCCGAGGTTGGACCCTAGGGCAGACTAAACTGGCTTCTCCCCAGTGTCTGCCCATACTGCCTCTGGCCCTCCAGGGTGGTGCTGACATTTCCCAGTCTTGCCAATGTGACTGGTCAAAACACCAACAAAAGAACAAAAAAAAATCTAACTCATTTTCCCAGGTGTCCTCATCAGATCTCAGCTGGGCTGACCTGCTCCTTCCTTTTAGGAGGGCTGTCTCTGTAGGTCCCCTGCTGAGGCCCCTGCCTTGCTCCCTGCACACATTTGTTCCCACTGAACAGGGGTACATGGCCAGGAGACATGGGTCCTAATGCCCCTGGCCCTGACTCCTTCCTCTTCTCAGGTCTGTAAATCCTAATCCCAGCTTCCGTGTAGTTTGCCTTCTTTTTAATTTCATAAAGTGATCCTTGGGACACTGTACTTGGTTCTTAGGTTTGTTAGTAAAAACACTTGAGGTCTCCGGGCAGGATTTGGCCATGTCTCCTACATTTTGGTCTGTGTAGTATTTCATGAGAAAACCATCTCAAATACCTCACAGAAGAAATGTGGTTAACTTCTCTCAGGAATTTCTTGTTTATTTTAATTATGGTTAGAAAATATGGCCTTAAATTTCTACCTAGTGCTTGGAATTCCTGTAAATGTCTCAGAGACACGTATAAACAACATGCATTTTCTGAGTGCAAAATTGAACATAATTATTAAAACAACCTCACAGACTCTATATCCTTATACTTTCATTTATCAATTACTACATTTTAAAGCGACTCAGTATTTAAGTTTTAGCAAATAACAGTATAAAACAATTTCAAAATCTTTTAAAACTTCTCTGATACATGAAGTAATTAAAAACAAGTCCTTGCCCAACCTCTAGCTGTTTTTCTTTTTCCTTTTCTCTGAGTTTTCCCTCCACGCCTTCTAAGTAGCGGCAGCGATCACACTGCAGGTCCTCATAGGGCTCCTTCATGGCTGCTCCCTTCTGATCCACCGAGTTCTGAAGTGCAGCTAGAACACAGGACAAATTTCACTTAGTTATAATAAGACGTGTCCTCCTCACTTCAGACTTGCTCATTTTAATCAGACACTCACATTCAGTCTGGTTCTGGGCTTGAAAACTCTTCTCCAACTCAGCTCTCTGTTCTGCTAATTCTTTCTGAAACTGGTTCCGTAAATCCTCCATCTCTAACTGATGCTTTACAGATAACTCTTTGTGGAGCTTTTCTAAGCATAAATCTCTTTCAGATTCCCAGTTTTGCTTCAGGGTCTAATTTAAAAGAAAAAGGAAATTACAGTCAAGAGTTAATTATCTGTGGTAAAGAAATTTAAGTCGCATAGTCAAAAGCCAAGAGTAAGGCTGGCAAGGTAGTCATGCCTGCAATCCCAACTCCTCAGAAGGCTAAGTGGGAGGATCATTTTGGACAAGGAATTCGAGACCAGCCTAGGCAACACAGCAAGATGACCCTATGGAAAATAGTAGCTAGCTACTGTGGTGGCACCTATAGTCCCAGCTACTAAAGAGGGTAAAACAGGAGGGCCATTTGAGCCTAGGAGATTGCTGTGAGCTATGATGAGGCCACTGCACTCCAGTCTGGAAGACAGAGTGAGACCCTGTCTCAAAAACAAAAACAAAAAAACACTGCCAAGAAGGGACAACTATAACCCCCAGACTAAACTGACCCACAAATGGGTTCTTGGTGGCCAGTTAGTCTCTTTATCAACTACTGAAAAAAACAGAAACAAGCATCTGCAGGTATAGTCAAAGAACAGAGACAAAGGACCACCTATTTCAAAACAGAACCAGCCCCTGAATGCAAAGTGGAATCCAGTCACCTTCAAAAGTTCATACACCCATCTCCCCGCAAGACCAGAGGGCAACAGCAACTCTGCCAGCATCTGTCCAGGGCTGAGCTCTGTCCCCACAGAGCTAGGGCCAGAGGGGCAGGAGGCTGGACACTTTCCACCCATAGCCTGACAGTGTGGCCAGCACACCCCTCACATTCAGCATCAGCTAGGTGTCACTCTATTCCACTAAGGGCCTGGTGCCAGCCTGGTGTGGCCACCAAAGTCATGATGACCTCCTACAACACCCTGTCCCACCCGAAACTTCTTCATTGCTCCTCAAGGAGCCCAGTCCTCCACCCCAAGCCTCTCAAGGAAATGCCACATTCACCTTCCTTTATCGGACACAAGCCCAAGAGGACAGAGGCCACATCCCAAACCACAACTCAGGTCAGAGCCACGAGAGCCACACACAAAACCAGCATGGGTGAGACACAGAATCAATGTGAAACAATAAAACAAGTTTTCTGACAAATACAAATTGTATTAACAGAAGAATGCAACATACTTTCAACTAGCACTCTCCAGTACAGCTCTGATCAGATACTGTTTGAACCAGGTAAGGACAACCACAGGGGACTAGGGAAGGGTAAGAGAAGAAAAACAATGCACACACAAATTTTTTTTTAAGAGATAGCTAATCTATTTTCAGTAGACACAGGGTCTCACTCTTGCTCAGGCTGGTCTCAAACTCCTGAGCTCAAGGGATCTTCCTGCCTCAGCGTCCCAGAGTGCTGGGATTACAGGCGTGAGCTATCGCACCCAGAATGGATTATTTTTCTAATCAATCACATTACCTCTATCATCTGGACATTCTTCTCCATCTCTGACTGTAACTTCTCCTTCAGCTCAGCTGTAAGAAAAACATAAAAAGTACCTCAGACCACTCAGTCTCAACCTTTTTAATGGCTACACCTACCAGCTGCCCCAAGGACATTTGCCAACATTCCCAGGACAACAGGGCTAGTCTTCGATGACTAGTTTAAATAACAAGGTGCACTTGTGCCAAAGCAAAGAAATCGACTTTTAGCCACCCAGGACTCCCACCTGTCACTACTTGAAACCCACTGTAACCTCTGGCCACAAGTTGAACCCCAGAGCTCACGCACATCAGATTCTAGGCGAGGCGGTAGGGGCATCTATAGGGTTCAGCATCCCTCAACCTCAAAAGGAAAGAAGCCCAAGAAAACGTCCTGAGCAGCAACATGGGTGGTCAGGAGTCTCCTGAGGAGCAGCAGGTGTAGGGCAGAGGAAGGGGCAGGCACATCAAGGGCACATGGGTCTGAAAGGCAGGCATATACCTGGAGACCTGGGCAGGAAGAAAGAGGCACTAGGAGGCCTCAAAGGGCAGGTCTAGAGCAGCAGTTCTGAACCTATGGGTTATGACCAACAGGAACTGTCTTAAAGGGCCACAGCAGCTCAGTGAGTAGGGCACTGGCTCCAGCCCTGGCCAAACTGCAACAAAAAATAGCCGGGTGTTGCAGCAGGCACCTGTGGTCCCAGATACTAGGGAGGCTGAGGCAAGAGAATCGCCTAGGCCCAAGAGTTGGAGGTTGCTGTGAGCTGTGACACCACAGTACTCTACCAAGGGCAACAAAGTGAGACTCTGTATCTAAAAAAAAAAAAGGAAGATTGAGAACCACTGGTCTAGAGAAACAGACAGCGCATCCATCAGGACACAAGAACAGCCACAAGTAGGACCAGTGGACAGAGCAAGGCAGGCCTCAGTGGACTGGGATGACACCAGCCCAGGAGCACACGCAGAGAAAGCAGCACAAATAAGATAAGAGGCAAACCACATTTGAAATGTTAAAAAACGGCCAGGCGCAGCGGCTAACACCTGTAATCCCAGCCCTCTGGGAGGCAAAGGCAGGTAGACTGCCTGAGCTCACATGTTCAAGACCAACCTGAGCCAAAGCGAGACCCTGTATCTAAAAAGTGATTCTCTTGACTTGGGAGGCTGAGTCAAGAGAATCACTTGAGACCAAGAGTTTGAGGTTGCTGGAGCTGTGACACCACAGCACTCTACCGAGGGTGACAAAGTAAGACTCTGTCTCCAAAAAAAAAAAAAAAAAAGTTAAAAAACAAGGGAAGAAAATAAAACCAAGCATTTGTGTTTGCATAAAAAAAAGGACCTAGTGTCTTGGCTGGGGGCGTGTTGAGGTCTCCCTTCTCCCACGTCTGCTGCTCTCCCCTCACCCCAAGGGACCCAGTTTCTCATCATTTTCTGTGATTCCCTCATGAGTTTCTTCATTTAAGTTTTTTGGTTTGTTTTTTTTTTTTTTTTGAGACAGAGTCTCACTATGTTGCCTTCGTAGCGTGCTGTAGCATCACAGCTCACAGCAACTGCAAACTCTTGGGCTTAAGTGATTCTCTTGCCTCAGCGTCCCAAATAGCTGGGACTACAGGTGCCCACCACAATACGCAGCTATTTTTTGTTGCAGTTGTCATTGTTGTCTAGCTGGCCCAGGCTAGGTTCGAACCCGCCAGCTTCGGTCTATGTGGCTGATGCTGTAACCACTGTGCTACAGGCACCAAGCCGACACAGCTACTTCCTGCATGGAGACAGAGTATAACAGGGCAGGCTGCAGGTTATTTCTGGGTTGACATATGTTCTAACCTAGGATTGCTATTAACTCCGTCAGTGTACCAAAAGCCGCCAAATTACTCACATGGGTGGATTACATCTCAATAGAGATGGGTGGATTACATCTCAATAGAGCTCTTTAAAAAAAAGTTCACCAAGTAGTGACCACTTTAAGAAAATATGCACCAAAAACCCATTAAAATAAAACATTAAAGTAAATATTAGACAAATGAAGAGCTCAGTTTAGGCTCAGCACCCATAGGTCAGCGGTTAGGGCGCCAGCCAGATACACCAAGGCTGTTGGGTTCGAACCCGGCCCGGACTGCTAAACAACAATGACAACTGCAACAAAAAAACTGCCAGGCATTGGGGCGGCTCCTGCAGTCCCAGCTACTTGGGAGGCTGAGGCATGAGAATCACTTAAGCCCAAGAGTTTGAGGTTGCTGTGAGCTGTGACGCTACAGCACTTGACTGAGGGTGTGGCATCACATAATAAGACTCCATCTCAAAAAAAAAAAAAGAAAAAAAAGCTCAGTTGAGACAGAATAATCACCAAATTTAAAGCACCCAGGCAAACCAGTGGATTGCAGCTGCCAACTGGAGCAGTTTGAGAAAGTCACCTTCTAATGCCAGCTTCAGAATTAATTGAGTCCAATGGAGACCTCAACAAGAGAGCAAGACAACACACAGACAAGCCCAACACAGAGCCTCACGAGGCAGAAGCTGCAGGCAGCCAGAAGAACCAACCCAGCAGGGTGTCCAGTGCTGTCCCAGGCCCAGCCTAGACATCCAGCCAGATAGGTCTGAGATCAGAAAATTGCCCCCAAACTCCTCACACCATGTGAGGTGCCATGTGAGGGGTTACATGCCTAATAAGAAAGGTGGAATTTGTGCTAAGAATCAAAAAATTACTAAAGCAATTAAGCCAACTTCTTTCACAGACCCCAAAGAATGCTAATTTGCAACCTGGAGATGTCCTAGCTGCAGCTGGGAAATAAAGCCCTGATACATGCCCGGCAACTGCTCCCTGCCCACCTGCCTATCCTCACCTGAGCGTGTGCAACACCTGCTTTCTGTCCAATTACCTGTCCTCACCTGAGCGTGTGCAGCACCTGCTCCCTGTCCACCTGCCTGGCCTCATCTGAGTGTGTGCAGCACCTGCTTTCTGACCACCTGCCTGTCCTCACCTAAGCGTGTGCAGCACCTGCTCCCTGCCCACCTGCCTGGCCTCTCCTGAGCGTGTGCAGCACCTGCTCCCTGTCCACCTGCCTGTCCTCACCTGAGCGTGTGCAATACCTGCTCCCTGTCCACCTGCCTGTCCTCACCTAAGCGTGTGCAGCACCTGCCCCCTGTCCACCTGCCTGTCCTCACCTGAGTGTGTGCAGCACCTGCTCCCTGTCCACCTGCCTGTCCTCACCTGAGCGTGTGCAGCACCTGCTCCCTGTCCACCTGCCTGTCCTCATCTGAGTGTGTGCAGCACCTGCTTTCTGACCACCTGCCTGTCCTCACCTAAGCGTGTGCAGCACCTGCTCCCTGCCCACCTGCCTGTCCTCTCCTGAGCGTGTGCAGCACCTGCTCCCTGTCCACCTGCCTGTCCTCACCTGAGCGTGTGCAATACCTGCTCCCTGTCCACCTGCCTGTCCTCACCTAAGCGTGTGCAGCACCTGCCCCCTGTCCACCTGCCTGTCCTCACCTGAGTGTGTGCAGCACCTGCTCCCTGTCCACCTGCCTGTCCTCACCTGAGCGTGTGCAGCACCTGCTCCCTGTCCACCTGCCTGTCCTCATCTGAGTGTGTGCAGCACCTGCTTTCTGACCACCTGCCTGTCCACTCCTGAGCATGGGCAGCACCTGCACCCTGCCCACCTGTCCTCACCTAAGCGTGTGCAGCACCTGCTCCCTGTCCACCTGCCTGTCTTCATCTGAGCGTATGCAGCACCTGCTCCCTGCCTACCTGCCTGTCCTCTCCTGAGCGTGTGCAGCACCTGCTCCCTGCCCACCTGCCTGTCCTCTCCTGAGCGTGTGCAGCACCTGCTCCCTGTCCACCTGCCTGTCCTCACCTGAGCGTGTGCAGTACCTGTTCCCTGTCCAGCTACCTGTCCTCACCTAAGCGTGTGCAGCAACTGCTTCCTATTCACCTGCCTGTCCTCACCTGAGCTTGTGCAGTACCTGCTCCCGGTCCAGCTACCTGTCCTCTCCTGAGCATGTACAGCACCTGCTCCCTGCCCACCTGCCTCTGTCCTCGCCTGAGCCTATGCAGTACCTGTTTCCTGGCTACACCTGAGCGCCATCTCCTCCTTCTCCCGAGCATGCTCCTCTCTGATGAGCCCCAGCTCATGCTGCTGCCTGCTCTGCAACAGGGCCAGCTCCTGGGCACGCCGGCTGTTCAGCATCTCCCGCAACTCCGTCAGTGCTGTCTCCTTCTCCTTCTGTAGGTTGGCCTGAGCCAGCTCCAGCTGCACCGTGTGCATGTTGCTGAGGCTCAGACGTAGTGCTTCCAGCTCTAGGCTGTGTACTGGCTGAAGCAGAAAGGAGCACCTGATGAGCAGGTGAAAATAGCCGGAGCTTCTCCCAAGGGCAGAGGCAGGGCTCCCAGGAAGCCCCAGTGCCACTGCAACGCTGACCAGCTCTTCAGCCAGTGTCCTGCCCACAGCCCCTCATTTCCCAGGGGTCTCCACTATGCCTTAAGCCCTGCTGCCACCAGGTGGGCCTCCCACCTCACACCCTCTTTTGCACTGGACAAAGGCACTGTCTGTATTGACAGTGGGAGTCTTAGCTGATTGGGGTGCTCAGCTCTGATGTCAGTATGCATCACTCATGCAGCCTGCACATGGCCAGACACCCTACCCTGGATATCCCTCCACTGGCCCTTACAGCAGCCCACACATAGAAACAAATCAAACAAAAGAGAGGAGTTGGCAAGCCAGCAGCCCCCACCCGTGCACCTAGAACCCTTCCCAGCCCTGGTAAGAATCAAAGAAGACCTGCTGTGACTGCATGAGGCTGAGAGCCCCATGCCCCGGGCCCGCATGCTGTGTCACCTGCGTCTGCTGCTGCTCGTTAGGTCTGCCCAGGAGGTCAATAATCTCAAGTTCACGTTCTTGTTCACGTTCCTGCGGAAGGAAAGCAAAAGATGTGGCCCCAAATTGGGCATGAGAAAACGATCACTACGAAATACGGTACTTGGCTCAGCGCCTATAGTTCAAGAGGCTAAGGCGCCAGCCACATACACCAGAGCTGGCGGGTTCAAATCCAGCACAGGCCTGCCAAACAACAATGACAACTACAACCAAAAAATAGCCGGGCATTGTGGCAGGCGCCTATAGTACCAGCTACTTGGGAGGTGGAGGCAGGGGAATCACTTGAGCCCAGGAATTGGAGGTTGCTGTGAGCTGTGATGCCACAGTACTCTACCCAAGGCGACACTTTGAGGCTCTGTCTCAAAAAAAAAAATTACAGTACCTGAGAGCTCCAAAATGGCATCAGCAGTGTCAATAAAAGAGAAGAAACTCATGGCTCAGTGGTTATGGTACCAGCCACATACACCAGGGCTAGCGGATTTGAACCTGGCCCAGGCCTACTAAACTACAACGACAACTACAACAACAAAAAATTTGGCTGGATGTTGTGGTGAGCGCCGGTAGTCCCAGCTACTCAGGAGGGTGAGGCAAGAGAATCGCTTAAGCCCACGAGTTTAAGGTTGCTGTGAGCTGTGATGCAACAGCACTCTACCAAGGGTGACATAGTGAGATTCTGTCTCAAAAAAAAAAAAAAGAAGAAACTCATAGATGTCAAACTAGGGGAACTGCCAAGTTGGATTCTGATGCAGGATTTCACTCCTAACAGCATTGTTGGAGCCTTTCAAAGAGGTAACTACCAGAATTACAAATACAACAATGTGAAGAAGGGGAGCATCAGTGGGGTTACTATGGTGCTAGAAGCTTATGTGTTTTTCAAGCTACTGTCTTTCTTACAAAGAGCTCAAACATGAGTGGCTACGTGAAGAGGGGCCCGTGAGGGAGTGCCCTCTGCACTCCTGACCTTAACTTGGCCCAGCACCTTCTGTGAGGAACTCAATCACTATCAAATCCTTTCATATCCTAGTAAGAATTATAACCTTCAAATAAAAGATGACTGGTATGGCTCGGCGCCCATAGCACAGTGGCTATGGCACCAGCCACATACACCAAAGGTGGCAGGTTCAAACCTGGCCCGGGCCAGCTAAACAACTGTAACAAAAAATAGCCAGGCGTTGTGGCAGGTGCCTATAGTCCCAACTACTTGGGAGGCTGAGGCAAGAGAATCGCGTAAGCCCAAGAGTAGGAGGTTGCTGTGAGCTATGATGCCAGAGCACTCTACTGAGGGGACATAGTGAATCTTCTTTTTTTTTTAAAGAAAAGAAAAAAGAGGGCCCAGCTCACGCTCCCACCAGCGGGAGGGACTAGTCCAGTATATTCTCAAGATTTTGCTGCCAGCCCGTGGGCAGCGACGCCAATGACTAGAGGTGTCCCATCAGCAGGTTGTGGAGGATCGCGCTGGTAGCAAAGGGAGACTTAATGCTCCCATGGCCCTAGACAGCAGCCAGTTATATCCTCTACTAAAATATTGAACCTCTCAAGGTCATCCATGAGGAATGGAATCGACACCTTCTAAACGCCTGTTAATTCTGATATTTTGACCTCGTCCCATGAATCACAAATGTTCTTAATGACTGCTAGAATGATGCAGTGATTATTACGCTGACATGAAAGATTTAATGTGCAGCTCCCACCAACCAAAGAGGAGTGGTGCAGGGTCTGCACTGTATAGCACTTCTCCAATCACAGGGAATCATTCAACTTAATCTGATTTTTACTTTGCTCCTGTTCATCAAGATACTTTGTTTAAAAAAAAAAAAAAAGATACTTTGTTTTGTATGCATATGTATAATATTCAAATTTTTTTTTTTTTTTTGTAGAGACAGAGTCTCACTGTACCGCCCTTGGGTAGAGTGCCGTGGCGTCACACGGCTCACAGCAACCTCTTAACTCTTGGGCTTACGCGATTCTCTTGCCTCAGCCTCCCGAGCAGCTGGGACTACAGGCGCCCGCCACAACGCCCGGCTATTAATATTCAAATTTTTATTAGATTCAGTTTGCTTTTTTCACAATGTATTTTTGATAATATGGAAGTTTATGTTCATTATCAGGATCATCAGTATCTACTATTAGGTGCTATTAAAAGGAACATAATTGGTTTTACCTTCTCAGTTATTTGCCCATTCTTTCTCTCTCTTTTCTTCTTTCTCTTTTCCTTCCTGCCCTTCCTTCCTTCCACTTTCACCCTTTTTTCTTTCTCTGTCCTTCATTCTTTCTTTTTTTCATTCTCCCTCCCCAATTTCTCCCCACTCCCTGTATTACTGGATTCTGATGTTAACAATTAGCCAAATACTGGGGCAGCGCCTGTGGCTCAGTCGGTAAGGCGCCGGCCCCATATACCTAGGGTGGCAGGTTCAAACCCAGCCCCGGCTGAACTGCAAACCAAAAAAAAAAAAAAAATAGCCGGGCATTGTGGCAGGCGCCTGTAGTCCCAGCTACTCGGGAGGCTGAGGCAAGAGCCCAGGAGTTGGAGGTTGCTGTGAGCTGTGTGATGCCATGGCACTCTACTGAGGGCCATAAAGTGAGACTCTGTCTCTACAAAAAAAAAAAAAAAAACAATTAGCCAAATACTGACTATTTTTTCTTTTTGAGATAGAGTCTCACTATGTTGCACTCGGTAGAGTGCCGTGGTGTCATAGCTCACAGAACCTCAAACTCTTGGCCTTAAGTGATTCTCTTGCCTCAGCCTCCCAAGTAAGGGAGCTACAGGTGCCCGCCACAAAGCCCAGGTTTTTTTTTTTTTTTTTTTTTTTTGAGATAGAGCCTCAAGCTGTCACCCTGGGTAGAGTGCCATGGCATCACAGCTCACAGCAACCTCCAACTCCTGGGCTCAAGCCATTCTCCTGTCTCTGCGTCCCAAGTAGCTGGGACTACAGGTGCCTGTCACAACACCTGTCTAATTTTTGGTTGTAGTTGTCATTGTTGTTTGGCGGGCCAAGCTGGATTTGAACCCACCAGTTCAGGTGTATGTGGCTGGAGCCTTAGCTATTTTAAGCAGCCCAGTTGCTTAGCTGGCCCGGGCAGGGTTTGAACCTGCGACCCTCAGTGTATGCGGCTGGTGCCGTAACCACTGTGCTACAGGCGCCAAGCCCAAATACTGATTTTTAATGGAAATTCACCAAAAAAAAAAAAAAAAAAATACATTACTTGTGGGACATCCCAGGGAAAAATAAAAATGCATGTCCTCGCAAAAACGCACAGGCAAGTATTTATAGCAGTGTCATTCACGACAGCAAAGAAAGGGAAACAACCCAAGCGCCCACTGATGGCTGGATGGACGTGCAAAATGTGGCCTATTCAAAGCATGGAATTCCACTCAGAAACCCAAGGAGGTGAGGAGGCGACATCAGGGAAGAAGCCTGAAGATGTGACACAGAGGAAAAACACCAGACACAACGACCCACTGCAGGACCCACTGCAACAAATGTCCAACATGGGCAGACCTGCAGAAACGGACAGGAGACTGCAGGTTGCCAGGAACTGAGGGGAAGAAGGGGTCAGGACTAATAGGCACCTGGTCCCTTTCCAGGTGTGGGAAATGTTTGGAGCCAGCAGAGGCAGTGGTCACACAACTCTGAAAGCCACTGAAGTGTACACTTTAAAATGGTGAGTTTGAAGATGGCTGACTGGAGCCAGCTTTCCAGTCAGCCATCCAGACATCAGGGAAGAAGCCTGAAGATGTGACACAGAGGAAAAACACCAGACACAACAACCCACTGCAGGACCCACTGCAACAAATGTCCAACATGGGCAGACCTGCAGAAACGGACAGGAGACTGCAGGTTGCCAGGAACTGAGGGGAAGAAGGGGTCAGGACTAATAGGCACCTGGTCCCTTTCCAGGTGTGGGAAATGTTTGGAGCCAGCAGAGGCAGTGGTCACACAACTCTGAAAGCCACTGAAGTGTACACTTTAAAATGGTGAGTTTGAAGATGGCTGACTGGAGCCAGCTTTCCATAGAGGCTCCCATCCAGAAGGAGAGTTAAAGGACAGAAATTTAGCAACTAACCTGGCAGTTTGGAGCTGCGCCAAGAGAGAAGGTTGAAGAACGCACATCAACCCTGCTGAGGCAAGCTGCAACCCCAAGGATACAAACAAAAAGTACAAAATATATCACCAAGCGGACGGGAATCCCCTCCCCCACGAGAACAGCTCGGAGTACCCCATAAACAAACGAGCAGAGTTCAAAAGTCCTCCCATTATACTCCACGGGAGAGTCCCCCTAAAAACTGGACCTATTTCCTCTACTAGGGTGCCATGGCACTCTCTTGCCAGGCATAAAACTGTGTAAAACTGTATATATTCTCTACCTGCAATTCTAAGCTCCCAGCACTCCCCTCCACTCTCACTCTGAGGTCTGGAGGCCTGTCCCCCAGGAGTCCAGATTTTTGGGTGATTTCTCCAGGGATGTGGACAGGGCCTGGACTGCAGCTGGTCAGTGCTAATTCTGCGGCACGGGAGTGAGGAGAGGACGGTTGGCTGAGAGGGAACCACACCAGAGCAGCGGTGCCCTGAGGCGCAGACCAGCAGCCGTCTTTTGGCAACAATAGGGCTCACCACTGGATATTCTGGAGTCATACCCCCTGCCTCTCTGGGCAACCAGAAGAGGCCGGGCATCTTCTCAGGTGGCAACCACCATTGGAACAGATCTGGGACAGAAACACAGACCCCGTGAGTAAAGGGTTTGCCTGAGGCGGTACAGGCCGGGGTGGAGCACGGGGATAGAAAACGCAGGCGCAGTACCAGCTCACTCCCAGGGTGGGGCTGACCCAGAGGACCGCTTTACTGAGCCTAAGATGCACCCGGCCCCCAGGGGATCATCAGCCTAGACAAAGGAGGGCAGGAGGCTAGAACTGACAGCTAACCGTGCTGCCAACAAAAGTAAGGAAGGATAAGAATGCTCACTTCATATCTGTTAAGGGTAATACTCAATATGATGAGATTTCAATTATTAATATTTATGCACCCAACCAGAATGCACCTCAATTTATAAGAGAAACTCTAACAGACATGAGCAACTTGATTTCCTCCAGCTACATAATAGTCTGAGATTTTAACACTCCTTTGGCAGTGTTGGATAGATCCTCCAATGAGAAGTTGAGCAAAGAAATGTATATTTAAACCTAACCATCCAACATTTGGATTTAGCAGACATCTACAGAACATTTCATCCCAACAAAACTGAACACACATACTTCTCATCAGCCCACAGAACATACTCCAAAATCAGTCACATCTTAGGTCACAAGTCTAACCTCAGTAAATTTAAAGGAACAGAAATTATTCCTTGCATCTTCTCGGACCACCATGGAATAAAAGTTGAACTCAGTAACAACAGGAATCTGCATACTCATACAAAAACATGGAAGTTAAATAATCTTATGCTGTATGACAGGTGGGTCATAGGTAACATTAAGAAGGAAATTGCCAAATTTTTGGAACAAAACGACAATGGAGACACGAATTACCAGAACCCCTGGGATACCGCAAAGGCAGTCCTAAGAGGGAAATTTATAGCACTGCAAGCCTTCCTCAAGAGAATAAAAAGAGAGGAAGTTAACAACTTAATGGGACATCTCAAGCAACTGGAAAAGGAAGAACATTCCAACTCCAAACCCAGTAGAAGAAAAGAAATAACCAAAATTAGAACAGAATTAAATGATTGAAAACAAAAGAATTATACAACAGATCAATAAGTCAAAAAGTTGGTTTTGAAAAGGTCAATAAAATAAGATAAACCTTTGCCTAACCTAACCAAGAAAAAAAAGAGTAAAATCTCTAATTTCATCAATCAGAAATGACAAAGATGAAATAACAACAGACTCCTCAGAAATTCAAAAAATCCTTAATGAATATTACAAGAAACTTTATTCTCAGAAATATGAAAATCTGAAGGAAATTGACCAATACTTGGAAGCACGTCACCTTCCAGGACTTAGCCAGAATCAAGTGAAAATTTTGAACAGGCCTATATCAAGTTCTGAAATAGCATCAACCATACAAAACCTCCCTAAAAAGAAAAGCCCGGGACCAGATGGCTTCACATCAGAATTCCACCAAACCTTTAAAGAGGAACTAGTACCTATATTACTCAACCTGTTCCAAAAAAAAGGAAGACTACCCAACGCGTTCTATGAAGCAAACATCACCCTGATCCCCAAACCAGGAAAAGATCCAACAAGAAAAGAAAATTATAGACCAATATCACTAATGAATATAGATGCAAAAATATTCAACAAGATCCTAAGAAACAGAATCCTGAGCAACTCATCAAACAAATTATACAACACAACCAAGTTGGTTTTATCCCAGGGTCTCGAGGCTGGTTCAATATATGTAAATCTATAAATATAATTCAGCACATAAACAAATTAAAAAACAAAGACCATATGATTCTCTCAATTGATGCAGAAAAAGCTTTCAATAATATCCAGCATCCCTTCATGATCAGAATATTTAAGAAAATTGGTATAGAAGGGACATTTCTTAAACTGATAGAGGCCATCTACAGCAAACCCACAGCCAATATCATATTGAATGGAGTGACATTGAAATATTTTCCACTCAGATCAGGAACCAGACAAGGTTGCCCATTGTCTCCACTGCTCCTTAACATCGTAATGGAAGTTTTAGCCACTGCAATTAGGGAAGAAAAGGCGATCAAGGGTATCCATATAGGGTCAGAAGAGATGAAACTTTCGCTCTTTGCAGATGATATGATTGTATATCTGGAAAACACCAGGGATTCTACTACAAAACTCTTAGAAATGATTAAGGAATACAGCAACGTCTCAGGTTACAAAATCAACATTCATAAATCGGTAGCCTTTATATATACCAACAATAGTCAAGCTGAAAAAACAGTTAAGGACTCTATTCCATTCACAGTAGTGCCAAAGAAGATGAAATATTTGGGAGTTTACCTAACAAAGGACGTGAAAGATCTCTATAAAGAGACCTATGAAACTCTAAGAAAAGAAATAGCTGAGAATGTTAACAAATGGAAAAACATACCATGCTCATGGCTTGGCAGAATCAACATTGTCCATATTACCAATAATGTCCATATTACCCAAAGCAACATACAATTTTAACGCAATCCCTATTAAAGTTCCACTGTCATACTTTAAAGAGCTTGAAAAAATACTTCATTTTATATGGAATCAGAAAAAACCTCAAATAGCCAAGACATTACTCAGAAATAAAAACAAAGCAGGAGGAATCATGCTATCAGACCTCAGACTATACTATAAATCGATAGTGATCAAAACAGCATGGTACTGGCACAAAAACAGAGAGATACAAGTATGGAACAAAACAGAGAACCAAGAGATGAACCCAGCTACTTACCGTTATTTGATCTTTGACAAGCCAATTAAAAATATTCAGTGGGGAAAAGATTCCCTATTTAACAAATGGTGGTGGGTGAACTGGCTGGCAACCTGTAGAAGACTGAAACTGGACCCACACCTTTCACTATTAACTGAGATAGACTCTCACTGGATTAAATATTTAAACTTAAGACATGAAACTATAAAAATACTAGAAGAGAGTGCAGGGAAAACTCTTGAAGAAATCGGTCTGGTTGAGTATTTTATGAGGACACTCGGGGCAATTGAAGCAGCTTCAAAAATACACCACTGGGACCTGATTAAACTAAAAAGCTTCTGCACAGCCAATAACACAGTAAGAAAAGCAAGCAGACATCCCTCAGAATGGGACAAGATATTTGCAGGTTATGTCTCCGACAAAGGTTTAATAACCAAAATCCACAGAGAACTCAAACATATACGTGAGAAAAGAACAAGTGATCCCTCGCAGGCTGGGCAAGGGACTTGAAGAGAAACTTCTCTGAAGAAGACAGGCGCATGGCCTAAAGACATATGAAAAAATGCTCATCATCCGTAATCATCAGAGAAATGCAAATCAAAACTACTTTGAGATATCATCTAACTCCAGTAAGATTAGCCCATATCACAAAATCCCAAGACCAGAGATGTTGGTGTGGATGTGGAGAAAAGGGAACACTTCTACACTGCTGGTAGGAATGCAAATTAATACATTCCTTTTGGAAAGATGTTTGGAGAACACTTAGAGATCTAAAAATAGATCTGCCATTCAATCCTATAATTCCTCTACTAGGTATATACCCAGAGGACCAAAAATCACGTTATAACAAAGATATTTGTACCAGAATGTTTATTGCAGCCCAATTCATAATTGCTAAGTCATGGAAAAAGCCCAAGTGCCCATCGATCCACGAATGGATTAATAAATTGTGGTATATGTACACCATAGAATACTATGCAGCCTTAAAGAAAGATGGAGACTTTACCTCTTTCATGTTCACATGTATGGAGCTGGAACATATTCTTCTTAGTAAAGTATCTCAAGAATGGAAGAAAAAGTATCCAATGTACTCAGCCCTACTATGAAACTAATTTATGGCTTTCATATGAAAGCTATAACCCAGTTACAAACTAAGAATACGGGGAAGGGGAGGGAGGGAGGGGGGAGGATGGGCGGAGGGAGGGTGATTGGTGGGATTACACCTACGGTGCATCTTACAAGGGTACATGTGAAACTTAAACTTAGTAAATGTAGAATATAAATGTCTTAACATAATAACTAAGAAAGTGCCAGGAAGGCTATGTTAACCAGTGTGATGAAATATGTCAAATGGTCTATAAAACCAGTGTTTGGTGTCCCATGACAGCATTAATGTACACAGCTATGATTTAATAAAAAAATAAATAAATAAATAAATAAAATGGTAAGTTTTATGTTATGTGAATGATATCCCAATACTTATGGAAAAGTATTTCACTTAAGTGGACTAGTGTGAAGTTAAATGCCCCCAAAACAGAGGCTATGGATGCCATCTGACCATAAGCAGTGCTGACAGTGGAGGGACACATAACCTCTGGGAGTCAGAAAAAGGTGAAAAGTGACACCTACAGGCCTGGCGCGGTAGCTCACACCTGCCTGTAATCCCAGCACTGTGGGAGGCCGAGGCAGGTGGATTGCCTGAGCTCAGGGTTTAATACCAGCCTGAGCAAGAGTGAGACCCCATCTCTAAAAATACCCAGGCATTGTGGCAGGCACCTATAGTCTCAGCTACTCGGGAGGCTGAGGCAAGAGAACTGCTTGAGCCCAAGAGTTTGAGATTGCTGTGTGCTATGACACCACAGCACTCTAGCGAGGGTTTGGGGGGGAGGGTGACAAAGTGAGACTTTGTCTCAAAAAAAAAAAAAAGTGACACCTACAAGAATAAACACGTACCAACTCACGAGGGTTTCGGCATGAACGCCACACAAATGCACACATTAACATCTTTCACAGCAATTTGGATGGAACTGGAAACCGTTATCCTCAGTGAAATATCTCCAGAATGGAGAAACAAACGCTACATCTTCTAATGGAACTAATCGATAGGCACAGAGAAAAGTCACTGGAAATCAGGAATGGGGGCAAAAAACCTCCCTGACAGGTGCGATGAGCAGCCCCCAGAGATGAGCACACTGACAGCCCTGACATAGGAACTATAAAACCTGTCCATGTAACAAAAACATTTGTACACCCTTATCATTTTGAAATTTAAAAAAAAAAAAGTAGAAACACATAAAATGCCTGGGAAAGGTCTGTACCTTATCAGTGAACCACTGATGCGTCTGTTAAAGGTCACTGCATGGTCACTAACCATCATGAGGTCACAGGAACAGCACACCCAAACTCTGCTGGTGACAGAATTAGGTGGTTCTGCTTTTTCCTTAACAATTGTTTTGACAGCCTATGTCAAGAGCCATGGACACCTCTGTCTTTCCTGATGTCCCACCTCTGAGAATGTTCCCAGCAGCAATAATCCAAATGGAAAAGAAAAGCCACAGGCCTGTGTCTCCTCTGTACCCCAGGGCCATGAAGCTGTCCTGCTACCCACCAACTGCACAATCCTCCCAGTTCCCCAACTCGGCACAAACCTCTAGGGCCCCAGGCGACCCACCATCTTACAAAGTGTGCCAGACTCAGAATGACTAACACAGAACTCAATTTTCCTGCCCTAACTGGAGGACTCTGTAGAGGGTGGGGAGGCAGGAGTTTAACACAGTCATAAAAGCCAGTAGAGGCCCTGGAGGAACCAGACAGAGAGGAGTGGTGAGCTCTGGGGGTCGCACAGAGTGGGACAAACTCCCCCAGAAATGCCAGCGTTTCCTCCACCTGCTCTGCCTCGCACACAGCACCTGCCAAACCCACAACCTGTTATTGTCTCCCTCATGGCCACCCCACAGCCATGTCAGCACCCACCCCACTCCCACATCTTTCTACTCCCCAAGGGCCACTCGTGCCTGGGACACCCAAACTGAGCCCCAATCCCAGGCTGCTCCTCACACCAACTGCCACGGTCCCACTGCAGCCACTCCCACTGGAACTCACTGCAAGTCTCAAAGCCTAAAACTGAGCTGGCACTCATGTCAGTGTCACTCATGAACCTGGGCACACACTTGCTCATCTATCTATGATGAAACAATATGGAAACAATCAAATTGCTCAAAACAGGAGTGTTACTAGCCAACTAAATATCATTACGGCTGCATTTTCACATCAAGCTTTTTCTTTTCTTTCATTTATTTACTTATTTATTTATTTTAAGACAGAGTCTAACCTGGGTAGAGTGCCGTAACGTCACAGCTCACAGCAATCTCAAACTCTTGGGCTTAAACGATTCTCTTGCCTCAACCTCCCAAGTAGCTGGAAGTACAGGTGCTGCCACAACGCCAAGCTATTTTTTTGTTGCAGTTGTCATTGTTGTTTAGCTGGCCTGGGCTGGGTTCAAACCCTCCTGTCTGTGGCCGGCGCCCTACCAACTGAGTTACAGGCACCGCCCAAGCTTTTTGTTTTAATTAAAAAGACACAAACATCGAATTTCAGGTGTCAGCAGCAGCTCTTGAAACCTCTGGAATTGAGGCTTGGGAGGCCTTTCAGAGAACAGTGAATCTCTGCACACCAACCATGAGGGACTTGAAAACAAGCCCCTGGGGGCCAGGGAAGGCAGAGGAACACAGATGTCTTGGGGTCAATACACCTCGACCCTGCCAGGGCAGTGCCAGGACAGGACGGAGCACATCTGGCACTGAGAGGCACAGCGGGAAGGTCAGGGGTTCGGGGGGTGGCAGTGAGGGTACAGGTGGCTCTCTCTTCTGTGAAAGGGAAACTGAGGCCCGCCATTTCCTGAAAAAATCATACATACTGCAGTGCAGGAATCCTCAAACAAAGAAATGGACTTAAAATTATGCCTGGGGAAAGGGATATTTCTGGAACGCCAACCAGTGCAGACACTGACACCCATGTAGAGGGGCTCTCACCAACCAGGCACAGACACGTTCACAAAACCATGCAGACACCTCACCCAAGCACAGTCCACCATATGCTGCTCCGGGAAGAATAATAGACACCTGGGAATCAGGAAGCATTCAAGGGACAGAAAAAGATCTTGGTTCACATGAGAGAAAAACACAAACTCTAGAAGCAGGGAGGGGATAGGAGGAAGAAGGGTAAGCAAGCTCCCACCTGTTAGGTACAATGTATGGGTACAGGGCACACCTCCTGGGTGAAGGGCTCAACTACAACTCAGACTTTATCTTATAAACTAGAACAAGGTAGCCTATCATATGTACCCTTATGTTCATCCAAACTTTAAAAAAAATTTTTTTAAAGATCTTGGGAAGCAGTACCCACAAAAGCTCACACTGGATTGCAGCCCAAAACAATCAAAGTGATCCAGACAATCCCAAACTACACATTTAATTTAAAGTGAATGGACTGGGCTGGGTGTGGGGGCTCATGCCTGTGACCCCAACCCTCTGGGAGGCTGAGGAGGGAGGAATGCTTGAACTCAGGAGTTTGAGACCAGCCTAAGCAAAGTGAGACTCCATCTCAAAAATAAAAAAACTGGGCGGCGCCTATGGCTCAGTGGGCAGGGTGCCGGCCCCATATACAAAGGGTGGTGGGTTCAAACCAGGCCCTGGCCAAACTGCAACAAAAAAATAGCCAGACGTTCTGGTGGATGACTGTAGTCCCAGCTACTCGGGAGGGTGAGGCAAGAGAGTCGCCGAAGCCCAGGAGTTGAAGGTTGATGTGAGCTGTGACGCTATAGCACTCTACCAAGGGCGATAAAGTGAGACTCTGTCTCTAAAAAAAATAAATAAATAAATAAAAATAGAAAAACTATCCAGGTGTGCTGGTGGCGCCTGTAGTCCTAGGACTCAGGAGGCTAAAGCAAGAGAATCACTTGCGCCCAAGATTTGAGGTTGCTGTGAGCTGTGACATCATAGCACTCTACCCAGGGTGACAGAGTGAGACTCTGTATCAAAAAGAACAAAAGAAACAACAACAACAAAAAAAATGGTAGGACAAATAGCCCAAGTAAAAGGAAAGATGTGATCCCAAATACATCAGCAATTATATTAAATGTAAATGAATGTAATAACCTAATAAAAGACAAAGTTTATCAAGATAATTTATAAAAATTAACCCTATGTTGTTTACCAAACAAGACATCTCTCTAAAATGTAAGTATAAAAAGATAATGGAAAGTAAAGGATAGAGAAAGACCAGTGTCACATCTGACCCACTGACATACACACTAAACTACAAATATGGTAGAGTCAGGATGGTGTCCACCCAGGGTGGCTGGATAGGCAGAGGAGTGGAGGGGCACACAGAAGCTTGCAGGCCCAGCGCTGTCCTGTCTCTGGACCTACAGAGGAATGTTGGTGCTGACAGTGCACTCATCTGCTAGGCTGAGTGGCAAGTATTTTTATGTGCTTTCCACACATGCTATAAGTCACAGTTTTAAACACATATAAAAAAGGGTATTTAAGCCTTGGCGTCTGTAGCTTAATGAGTAGGGTGCCGGCCGCATACACGGAAGCTGATGGGTTTGAGCCTGGCCCGGGTCCGCTAAACAACGACAACTGCAACAAAAAATAGCCAGAAAATTAAAAAAAAAAAAAAAAAAAAAATAGCCAGGCACTGTGGCAGGTGCCTGTAGTCCCAGCTACTTGGGAAGCTGAGGCAAGAGAATCGCTTAAGCCCAAAAGTTTGAGGTTGCTCTGAGCTGTGTCACCACGGCACTCTACCGAGGGCGACATAGCAAGACTCTTTCTCAAAAAAAAAAAAAAAAGGGTATTTAACAGTGGGTTTTATAGACCCACTGGAGATAATTATTCCAGGCCCTGTCTGGAATTTAGAGCTTTCCTGCAATAATGCAGATTAAAAACTAAACTTGCCTAAAGCAGTGTGACACTGTCTAGCTAGAATCAAAGGTATATACTTGGGAGGCTGAGGCAAGAGAATTGCTTGAGCTCAACCGTTTAAGGTTGCTATGAGCTATGACATCACGGCACTCTACCCAGGGTGACAGCTTGAGACTCTGTCTCAAAAAAAACATAAAATAAAATAAAATATATATATATGTATATAGAATCAAAGGTATAAAACATACACAGCTATGATTTAATAAAAAATTAAAATAAAAAAATTAAAAAAACAAAGGTATAAAACATAAGCTTTTAACATAACACTTTGAAATCAGTCAATTCCCATATCTATTAAGTTTTCATCCAAATGCTAACAGAACCACATCAACTAAACACAAGTAACCAACTCAACATGTACTCTCAAACACGCATGTGGCAGAGCCCAGGAACACTAAGACTGACCCCCGCCCACCAGGCTGTCAGCTGGCACCAGACTCCTAAATTCACATTCACAAGCCAGGCATAAGAAACATGCTCAACAATTAGTTGATCATTCAACAAGGGCAACTAAAATGAAGGAAATGCATGAAATCCTTCAAATTTGTGAAGGCTGGCCACTCTTCCACACCCCAAGGAGAAAGGTGGAAGGACACAAGGAGGGCAGATTTGGGCTAAACTAGAAGGGTCTGAAAAGTGGTCCTTCCCCCACCCGCAACACTGAGGGGGAGCATACAGTCCCCAGTGGGCCTGTGGGGGAAGCTGCAGGAGGTAGGAGAAGTCTGCTCCAACTCTCTATGCTCCTGGTCTCTACTTTTTCTGTGAGACAGGGTCTTGCTCTGCTGCCCTGGCTGAGTGAAGTGGCAACATCACAGGTCACTGCAGGCTCCAACTCCCAGCCATCCTCCTGCCTCAGCCTCCTGAGCAGCTGGGACTAGCTAGAGGCACTCACCACTGCAAGCTAACTTTTCTTCCAAATGCTAACAAAACCATATCAACTAAACACAAGTAACCAACTCAACATGTACTCTCGACACTGTTTCTACTGTTTTTGGAGATAGGGCCTCACTCCTGCTCAGAATGGTCTTGAACTCCCGCGTTCAAGCAATCCTCCGTGAAAGCTGGGATTACAGACATGAGCCAACACACCCAGCCTTGGTTTCCACTTTTAAAGAAGGAGGCCCTTTGGAGACAAAGGGTCCTCTCTTTGGTGTGGACTACTACCCCAGCATAGAGAAATCATTTGACAAAGAATACACCTTACTAGAGACTTTCTTCTGCCCCTCTGCATGTGCACAGGGAGGCAAGGGCTGAGGCCCCAGGCACCCAGGCTGCCCTGCACAGGGCAAGTTATCCTCCCACCTCAGCCTCCTGAGGAGCTGGGACTAGAGGCACAAGCCAATTAGCCCACCAATGGAACATGGCCTCCCCAAGAAATTTGACTCATCTCTTAGTATATAGCAGAAAGATTATGGCTCCATTCTCTAACTACTACTTATTTTGCCTGTGTATACATAAATTAAAAATAAATGTGGGGCGGCGCCTGTGGCTCAGTGAGTAGGGTGCTGGCCCCATATGCCGAGGGTGGTGGGTTCAAACCCAGCCCCGGCCAAACAACAAAAAATAGCCGGGCGTTGTGGCGGGCGCCTGTAGTCCCAGCTACTCGGGAGGCTGAGGCAAGAGAATCGCTTAAGTCCAAGAGCTGGAGGTTGCTGTGAGCAGTGTGATGCCACAGCACTCTACCGAGGGCGGTAAAGTGAGACTCTGTCTCTACAAAAAAAAATAAATAAATAAATAAATAAAAAAAAAAAAGAAATAAATAAATAAATAAATAAATAAATGTGAAGGCTGGGCACAGTGGCTGACTCCTGTAATCCCAGCACTTTGGGAGGCCAAGTAGGCTGGATTGCCTGAGGTCACAAGTTCAAGACCAGCCTGAGTGAGACCCCGTCTCTAAAAATAGCCAGGCATTGTGGTGGGCGCCTATAGTCCCAGCTACTTGGGAGGCTGAGGCAAGAGAATCACTGAAGTACAAGAGATGGAGGTTGCTGTGAGCTATGATGCTATAGCACTCTACCAAGGGTGACAAAATGAGACCCTGTCTCAAAAAAAAAAACAAAGTGTAAATTAAGAATGTAAATTTAAAAATAACTAGTACCCCCAAAATAATAAATATCTGAAATATTATGAATGTTGCTGAAGTTACATATAGCAGGAAATAAATAGGAAATATATATTTTAAAAGCCTGGCAATCAATAATCTAAGCATCTAGAAGTTCAAAACACAATACCAAATTAAAATCAAAGAATATCTGTAGGGCGCTGGCCCCATATACTGAGGGTGGCGGGTTCAAACCCGGCCCCAGCCAAAAACTGCAGCCAAAAAATAGCCGGGCGTTGTGGCGGGCGCCTGTAGTCCCAGCTACTCGGCGGGGCTGAGGCAGGAGAATCGCTTGAGCCCAGGAGTTGGAGGTTGCTGTGAGCTGTGTGGGGCCACGGCACTCTACCGAGGGCCATAAAGTGAGAATCTGTCTCTACAAAAAAAAAAAAAAAAAAGAGTATCTGGCTCGGCGCCTGTGGCTCAAATGGCTAAGGCACCAGCCACATGCATGTGAGCTGGCGGGTTCAAATCCAGCCTGGGCCCAAACAACAATGACGGATGCAACCAAAAAATAGCTGGGCGTTGTGGCAGGCACCTGTGGTCCCAGCTACTTGAGAGGTGGAGGCAGGAGAACTGCTTGAGCCCAGGAGCTGGAGGTTGCTGTGAGCTGTGATGCCATGGCACTCTACCCAGAGTGACAGCTTGAGGCTCTGTCTCAAAAAAAAAAAAAACAAAGAAGATCAAACATAAAAAGTCATACCTAGGAAGAGAAATTAAAGAAATATAAACAAACAAAATTTATAGAAGAAAACAGAGAAAATAGTTAATTTTTTTTTTTTTTGAGACAGAATCTCACTATTTTGCCCTGGGTAGAGTGCCATGGCGTCATAGCTCTACCGAGGGCAACATAATGAGACTCCATCTCAATAAATAAAACAGTCCAAGGCCAGGCGCAGTGCCTCACACCTATAATCCCACCATGTTGAGAGGCGAAAATAGAAGGATCACGTGAGGCCAGGAATTTGAGACTTTATCTCTTAAAGAAAAAAAGTCCAACATGTACAAATTGAACATATGCATATTATTGTCCAGCAATCACATACCTAATTATACCCCCAGGAGAAAAGTATGACAAGACAGTGTGTATTCCACTCACATGGTAGACAGAGCAAATAAAATAGTCCTTTTTTTTTTTTTAGACAGTCTCATTATGTCACCCTGGGTCACAGCTCACAGCAACATCCCAACTCTTGGGCTTAAGCGATTCTCTTGCCTCAGCCTCCCAAGTAGCTGGGATTATAGGCACCCACCACAACGCCCAGTATTTTTTTGCTGTTGTTGCAGTTGTCATTGTTTAGCTGGCCAGGGCTGGGTTCGAATCCACCAGCCTGGATGGATGTGGCCAGCGCCCTACCCACTGAGCAACGGGCACCGCCTAGTTGTCTATTTTAAATTGCATATGAACTTTATTGCCACCTTACAGAATGAAAAAAATAAAAAGGAAGTGTGTGCCAAGATACTTGTGTAAGAATGTCTATAGAGGGTGGCACCCATAGCTCAGTGAGTAGGGCACCAGCCACATACTGAGGCTGGCGGGTTCTAACCCAGCCCGGGCCAACTAGAGCATAACAACGGCAAAAACAACAACAACAACAACAAAATACTCAGGTGTGTGGCAGGCGCCTGTAGTCCCAGCTACTTGGGAGGCTGAGACAAGAGAATCACTTGAGCCAAAGAGTTTGAGGTTGCTGTGAGCTGTGACGCCACAGCACTCTACCAAGGGCGACAAAATGAGACGCTGTCTCTAAATAAATAAACAACTCCATAATGAAATACCATTAGAATGGCTACAACTGAGAAGACTGCAGAAGATATGTTGGCACACAAATGGAGGGACTGGAATTCTTAGTCACTGGTGGTAGAAATGCAAAACAGTACAACTACTTTCCACTTTAGAAAACTTTTTAGCAGATTTTTTTTTTTTTTTGTGCAGTTTTTGGCCAGGGCTGAGTTTGACCCCGCCACCTCCGGTATATGGGGCCAGCGCCCTACTCCTTTGAGCCACAGGCGCTTCCCGATTTTTTTAAAAAGTTAAACACACATTTACTATAGGATCCAATACTACCAGTCCTAACAAGTGAGTCAAGAGAAATGAAACCACACATCAGATTATCAAAAGTCCAGTGGCTCACACCAGTAATCCCAGCACTCTGTTTCTTTAGGGGTTCTGTTTGTTTATTCGTTCGTTTGGAGTCAGAATTTCAAGCTGTCACCCTCGGTAGAGTGCTATGGCATCATAGCTCACAGCAACTTTCAACTCTTGGGCTCAAGCGATCCTCTTGCCTCAGTTTTTTTATTTTTAGTAGAGACAGGGTCTCACTTTTGCTCAGGCTGTTCTCAAACTCGTGAGCTCAAGCAATCCACCCACCTTGGCCTCCCAGATTGCTAGGATTACAGGCACGAAGCACCACTCACGCTCAATCCCAGCACTCTTCCTTTCATATTTCCTTTATCTTCAGGTAAAGAAAAACATCATCAGGGGCTAGATCAGATGAATAGGGAAGGTGCTCTAGCATAGTTGTTTACTGGCTAAAAACTCCCTTACAGACAGTGCTACATAAGCTGATGCATTGTTGTAATACACGAGCCATGAGTTGCTGGTCAAGATTTTTAGTTAAGATTTTCCTAACTGGCTGGGCAGCCCCTGTGGCTCAATGAGTAAGGCGCCGGCCCCATATGCCGAGGGTGGCGGGTTCAAGCCCAGCCCCGGCCAAACTGCAACAAAAAAATAGCCGGGTGTTGTGGCGGGCGCCTGTAGTCCCAGCTGCTCAGGAGGCTGAGGCAAGAGAATCGCGTAAGCCCAAGAGTTAGAGGTTGCTGTGAGCCGTGTGATGCCACAGCACTCTACCCGAGGGCGGTACAGTGAGACTGTGTCTCTACAAAAAAAAAAAAAAGATTTTCCTAACTGGGCTTGGCACCTGTAGCTCAGCAGCTAGAGCACTGGTCACATACACCAGGGATAGTAGGTTTGAACCCAGCCCGGACCTGCCAAACAACAATGCCAACTACAACAAAAAAATAGATGGGCGTTGTGGTGGGTGCCTCTAGTCCCAGCTACTTGGGAGGCTGAGGCAAGAGAATCGCTTAAGCCCAAGAGTTTGAGGTTGCTATGAACTGTGATGCCACAGCACTCTACCAAACATGACATAGTAAAACTCCGTCTCAAAAAACAAAAAAAAAAAAAAAGATTTTTCTAACTGGCTTTATGCCTCTGCTGCTGTGGCACCTGTGAAAGAGATCAAAAAAAAAAAAAAATAAGCAAGTTCTAAAGTTCACTATTGCCTGCACCCACCCTAGAAAAGATGGAATCATGGATGCTAGTAATTTTGAGTAGTTTTGGCAAGAGAATCAAAGTGAATGGAAAAGCTGGGAATCTTGAGGGAGAGGCTGTACCACTGGGAAGAGCAAGATTATGGTCACATCTGAGCTGCCTTTCTCTAAAAGGAATTTGAAATATCTCACTAAAAAATATTTGAATACTGTACACAATTAGTTGTGTGTAGCTGTTAACAGTAAAGAGTTACAAAGTACAGTTACTTCAGTATTAACCAGGATGAAGAAGAGGAAAAAAATAACGGTTAAAATTCATTCATGTGGAATGTTCTGTATGAGCTCTTAAATAAAACGTAGAAATCAAAACAGTGGTTTATCCTTGTATCTCTGCGGTATAAACCGACCAGAAAATCGGAAATCATAGTAAAAGGGCTTCACTTGTACTACCACTTGAAAAAAAAGAGAATTAAAAAAAGATTTTTCTGTTTCTCTATTGATGTTTACTTGGTCTGCTATACTTCTCAGAGCCAGCCAATGATTTTGACATGTAATCCAACAAGTTTTTGCAATGTTTTCATCAGCTCTGCTCATTACTGGCCACCCAGAACTCTCTTTATCAGTGACACTTTCTCTCCCCTCAGAAAAATGTTTAATTCATTTGCACTCTGCTGTTTTCTTCACGGCATCATATCCCCATAAACTTGGAAAATAACATGCCCCTGATTTCACTTCCACTCCTACCAAGTTTAACAAGAAATTTACAGGTTGGGCGCCCGTAGCTCAGCGGTTACGGCGCCGGCCACATGCTCCAGGGTTGGTGGGTTCGAACCCAGGGCGGGGCCTGCTAAACAACAATAACAACAAAAAAAATAGCTGGGCACTGCGGCAGGTGCCTGTAGTCCCAGCCACTAGGGAGGCCGAGGCAAGAGAATCGCTTGAGCCCAAGAGTTTGTGAGCTATGACACCACAGCACTCTACCAAGAGTGACAAAGTAAGACTCTGTCTCAATTAAAAAAAAAAAAAAAAAAAAAGACAGAAATTTACAAATATTTCTTTCTTTGTTGCTCTAATTCAAACTCTGACAGTCTGGCAGTGGCACACAAAGACACACAATGATAATGAACACCACCCAGCAAGACCCTGCCACACGTTGACATGAACACAGCTGAGTCACTAATACATCAAGATTATGAAATCTCACTAAGTCGTTTGTACAGTGCTGCCAACCTAAGCACATGGTGGCAAGTTGGCAAACTTAACGGTTAGCCCTCATAAACCTCTGAATTACTTGCAAGAATTTACCCTGAAAATACATCTTCAATGATACAAAGATACATATGCAAGATTATTCATGTCTTAATAACTGTCTGTAAAGCAAACTATTAGAAACAATCTGAAAGTCCATTCACAGGAGAATGGTTGAATAAACCATGGACTAGCTCGTCAAGGAATACTATGTGACCATAAAAATGAGTGAGGAGGATGTCTACGAACTGATGTGATTTCAAAGTATATTACTGCAGAAGAAAAGTCAAGTACAAAAGATTATCTATAATATGCTACCTTACACACAAAAAAGATATGGAACCACACATAAATTTATTTACTTCCTTGTGCAAATTGAACTACAGGAAGGATAAACCAGAAACTATTCTAAAGAGGTCATCCACAGGAGGTGGGTGTAAATGGGGTGGAAAGGAAGAGGATGCAGGGACAAAGAGGAAACAACATTCCCTGAGAATAGTTCTGACTTTTAGAATCGTGGTAATGTTTCATTTACACAAAAAGTAATTAAATAAAGGAACCAAAATAGAATACAGACAATTAAAAAACATGAAACTGTGTTACAGATTAATTAAATAACGATACGATGGGTGGCACCTGTGGCTTAGTGGGTAGGGCACCGACCCCACATATCGAGGGTGGTGGGTTCGAACCTGGCCCTGGCCAAAATTGCAAACAAAAAAAATAGCCAAGCATTGTGGCGGGCGCCTGTAGTCCCAGCTACAGGCTGAGGCAAGAGAATACCCTAAGCCCAGGAGTTGGAGGTTGCTGTGAGCTGTGACACCACAGCACTCTACCGAGGGCAATAAAGTGAGACTCTGTCTCTAAAAAAATAAAAATACAATAAAATAAAATAACCATACTATGGCCAGGCGCAGTGGCTCACGCTGCTGTAATCCCAGCACTTGGGAAGCCGAGGTGGGTGGATTGCCTGACCTCACAAGTTTGAGACCAGCCTGAGCCAGAGCAAGATCCTGTATCTAAAAATAGCTGGGTATTGTGGCAGACACCTGTAGTCCCAGCTACTTGGGAGGCTGAGGCAAGAGAATCAATTAAGCCCTGGAGTTTGAGGTTGCTATGATCTATGATGCCACAGCTCTCTACCCAGGGTGACAAAGTGAGACTCTATCTCAAAAAAAAAAAAGGAATACAAGAACCTAACTTTGAAGCACAGTATTTTGACAATATAGTTTACACTAAATACAAAAAGAATGGTACACAAACATTTTACTCTGAGTAAATCTGATTTCACAGGGTGGGGGTTAGCAATTCTGAAACTAATTTGTATTTTAGGGTTGAACAAATACGTAAATACATATATGATAGGTGAAGATGGCCAAAATGAGTTCAGAAAAATGAGTTCAAAGTGAGCAAAAGGGAAAAGCTACAAAGAATTCTGTGATGTTGGCTCAGAATCTGACTCAAGGTCTTAGGGCACCCAGAAACAAACAGATCGGGTATATTATTTCTACTTCCTAGTGCCACCTGCTGACACAGCCTAGCAGCAATGACGCAGCAACAACCAGCACCCTGAGCACCCAAATCTTAGTTTCTTAAAAGAGTTCCCCACTAAAAGGAACCAGGACTCCTTGAAGAAATGGTTAATTCCAGGGCTGCAACAAGGAAAGGACAAAATAAGCCTGGAGATGTGTGGAGCCAGAAGGTAAGGCAGCAGTCAGAAAATGATGAGGGCGTGTTGAAGGGTACACAAGGCAATTCCAAGTTGCTCCCAATGCCCAAACCAACATATCTCAACAAAATAAAACACTGATGTGATGGACTAAAACCCACAGAATAAGATAAACATCCATTCTGAGCTCAGTGTAAGTCCAAACCAACATAAATAACTGAACAACTAAATGAATAAATAAAATAAAAATAAATCAGGGAGAAACAGCAGTTCTTCGTTACAGTTGAATGCCAATTAACATATGTAGCAGGAATGATGGAAACAAAGGGTCACTTGGCTGACACTGAACCACAGTAGTGTCTGTTCAGACAAGAGTCACCAACGTGTACCAACTTTAATGGAAGAAAGTATGATAAGAAACAGGGTATTTGTAGTCTCGCTAAGTATCTCCACATAATATACTTGTTAACTACAAGGGAAAATAGTAACCTCTCTATAAGGAAAAACCCAGCAAGCACCACAGTATCTAAAGTTAGCATCACCAGTAAAGAGATATACCAAATACCAAAACCACATGCCCTCATGTGATAAACAGACAGGGAACATCTTCACTGCCATAATGTTCTTGCCATAACATGATCTGAACTAAACCAGGAAAAACCGAAGAAACCAAAACTGACAGGCGTTCTACAAAGTAACTGACTAGTGCTCTACAGAAGTGTCATAGGAAGACTGAGAAGCTGCCCCACACAGGAGAAGAGCAGAACACTGAAATGCAACACAGACTCCTAGGCCAGAAAAGGGCGTCAGCGGGATGCTGGGCAAACCCTGAGTCAGAGTCAGGCCCATGTGCCAGCTCACAGCATTTTCAATGGTAACTGAAACTGACTTTAATAATTATACTAAGATTATACATGATGTTAACATTTCAAGAAGCTGGGTAAAGATAGGAATTCACAAATTTTTTGTTTAAGTTTGGTATTATTTCAAAATGAGAAGTTAATTATAATCCTTTTATTTACTTTTTTTAGAGATAAGATCTCACCGTCACTCAGGCTGAAGTGCAGTGGCATCAACATAGCTCACTGTAGCCTTGACCTCCTTGGGCTCATGTAAGCCATTCATTCCTACCTCAGTCTCCCCAGTAACTGGGACTACAGGCACCACCACTACCACGCCCAGATAGTTTTTTTGTTTTTGTTTTTTGAGATAGAGCCTCAAGCTTTCGCCCTAGGTAGAGTGCCGTAGCATCACAGCTCACAGCAACCTCCAACCCCTGGGCTCAAGTGATTCTCCTGCCTCCGCCTCCCAAGTAGCTGGGACTATAGGCGCCTGCCACAACGCCCGGCTATTTTTTTTTTTTTGGTTGCAGCTGTCATTGTTGTTTGGCGGGCCCGGGCTAGATTCGAACCCGCCAGTTCAGGTGTATGTGGCTGGAGCCTTAGCCACTTGAGCCACAGGCGCCGAGCCAATTTTTCTTATTTTTTGTAGAGATGGGGTCTCACTATGTGACCCAATCTGGTCTCAAACTTCTGGGTTCAAGTAATTTTCCCACCTCAGTCTCCCAAAGTGCTGGGATCACAGGTGTGAGCCATAGCTCCCAGGCAATTCTTTTTCTCGGAACACTTTGTTTAGACATCTGGCCAGTTTTTAATTTAAAGTTTAAAAAAGACTTTTCTGATTTGAAAGTTTAAAAAACAATCATAAATATTAATTATACTTCATGAGCTTTATTCTTCCAAAAGCCCTGGTGAGAAACATTCAGAGAAAAACCACAGAGAGTTAACACTTGACCTCCCAACATAGCTGTCACCTTCTCAGCTGTGAGGAGACAGGCACTGAGAACTGAGAGGACAGGGATGAATAGCAGCTGACAAACAGCCCCAGATCTGCCTAACAAAAGAAAGTGGGAGCACAGTGAACTGGCCACAGGCCACCAGAGGGCTCCACCCAGCAGCTCCTCAAGGTCTTAGAAATTTTCAAAGGAAACATCCCAGATTTGTAGGTAGAATATCACAAATTTTAAAAATTGGCAAGGATTCCTTTTTTTTTTTTTCAGTAAGGCAGACCAGACACATCATGACTTTGAGCCAAACTCCCCCATGCAGCTCAGGCCACAAGTGGCAGACCCCACTTTCCTCAGCAACACACCTGCCCTCCTTATCCTACCTTCAAGAAAAAAGCAAAGGACAAGGATGCCACTCAGGTGCACCTGAGAGTAGTTGAAGGAAAACTGTGTCCTGTCAAGGGGCTGATGCATACACATAGAACTCATGGCTATAAAACTGTATTATCAAGGAAGCAACTGACACTTGCCTTTAAGCAGTCAATCCTGAATTTTTCAAAATCATATAAAAGAGATAAAACGTTTATTAAAAGTGAAACAATAAAAATTTACTCACCTTTTGTAAAGTAAACTAAAACCCTCTTGACCCACTTTAGAATGGCAAAAACACACCAAAGATCACTTGTAGTAAATTACACTAGTAATGACTACAACATAAGATAAGCGAGTATTAAAACACAACACAGAGCAAGTGTACCTGAGCTGCAAACACCCCTCTCGCCCCATCAGGGTTGTCAATAGACACCGTGCTTGCGGAAACACCCCCTCTTCCAAGGTGCACCCCGTCCGCAGGGGCTACCGGACTCTCCTCCTGGACAGGCGCAGTGATAGCCGAGCCCTTCCTCTTCGCCGTCTTTTTCTCCGAATTCGCACAGTCACCTTTTGTTTTTCTCTGTCGGAAGTGAGCAAGCTGTGCAAAAACGTAGAGAAGAAGTAAAGGCAAAGGTAAGTGAGAAAAAAATAACAGAACCACAAGGTCCACAGACTGGTGGGGAACATGAGGCCCCAGGGCTGACCCAGGCCACTCAGCCACACCTGGCCAACAGACTGTTTCCCACAAACATCTATGAGGCCAGGATAAAGTTCAGAATTATATCCAGGACTATTAATTATGCCTATATACAGACAAAAGAAAACAACACAGCTGATTGGCAGAATAGCTTTTCTAGCCTTTGGCAGTGTACAAAAAGTAAAACTTTTAAAAATATATCTATTGCCTGTAGTCCCAGCTGCTCGGGAGGCTGAGGCAAGAGAGTCGCTTAAGCCCAGGAGTTGGGAGGTTGCTGTGAGCTGTGTGAGGCCACGGCACTCTACCGAGGGCCATAAAGTAAGACTCTGTCTCTACAAAAAAAAAAAATATATATATATATCTATTTAGAAAACCCATAGTTTAAACCACACTTTTTAAAAATTATGTAAAAGCTAAACCTCTCCTTTCTTGCCCCCATTTTCCCCCAATGAAGGAAATACACAGCCCAGCCAAAACTTCCTAGCTAGCCATGCATTCTGAGACAAGGTTCAGAAATAGCAAAAAATTAATTAAGCCAGGTCAATCTAACATCTTCCTTTATGAAATCAGATGTTCTATTTTTCACGACACAGCTCACTAAAGCACCAGGGACTCCACAGAATGTCACCCATTAGAAAGCACAACCTTGCTCTGCTCAGCTCTCAAATCCAAGGGCTTCAGACTATGTGCATGATCTCCCACTAACACCTTATCCAAAGGTATGCAATCTAACACCAGCTTTTCACAAGGGGACATTTATTCCCTCAAATGACAAGCCATAAAAATACATGCATTTAACAAACATCTGTGTAAATGATAATACAAGTGCACAATCTCATGTGACACAGGAAAATTACACAAAGCTATGCCTCTCGGGTGGCGCCTGTGGTCAGTAAGTAGGATGCCAGCCCCATATACCGAGGGTGGCAGGTTCAAATCCAGCCCTGGCCGAACTGCAACAAAAAAATAGCCGGGCATTGTGGCAGGTGCCTGTAGTCCCAGCTGCTCGGGAGGCTGAGGCAAGAGAATAGAGGAAGCCCAAGAGCTGGAGGTTGCTTTGAGTCCTGTGACGTCACGGCACTCTACCGAGAGCAGTGAGACTCTGTCTCTACAAAAAGAAAAAAAAAGCCTCTCAAGGCTGCCTTCAATACCAACTCCATTTTCATTTATTTTAATGCCTTCCTCCATCACATTCCACCATCTGTGGCAGAGTTACCTTTCTGCAGCACAGGCCTGGTCTCTGACACCTTGTTCCTTCTTCACCTTCAATGCTGCAAACCACCACAAGCTTGAGAAACACAGTAAGTGCTAAACTGTGGGTTCACTTTCACCTCCTGGCCGATGTGTACCAGGCCTTCCTCTCAAAACCCAGTCAAAAGTCTCACCATCAGAAGAAGCCTAAGTGACAACCCTGTCCTCTGCCTGCTACCTGCCCTCCCTCTGCCTCACCCCAATTACTAGTGTTCTGGATGGTCTCTACAATGTGGTGGGCCTGTGGTTTCCTCCAGGGAAGGAACTTGCAGTAAACATCCCCTGCTTGCTGGTCCACAGGAAATTCATAAAGTGGCACCCTGTCTGACCTCAAACACAAGTCCATGTGGCTCTCCCTCACTCCTTGACAGAGCTGGTAACTTCCTGGGGTCCCACACCAGGACAGGGTGGCACAGGGAATGGGAGCCACACCCAAAGTGCCCAGGTCTTCTGCACTCTGTCGCTAGGGCGGGGCTCATCTACTTAGCACGTGTTTTAGTCCCCACAATACGCCCTAAGAAGAGTGTGTACCTAATGGAGTAATTTTCTTTAAGGTAAAAACTGGGGCAGAAGACAACAGCAGCATCCCTCATTGAAACCTGACTCCAAAGCACATGGAGTCCACGGGAGCGACCACCACGCCACAGCTGTGACCGGTTGCGAACTCCCGCACACCAATAGGAAACTTTCCATATGCCAAGAAACGGCAAGCCAGGTGTGGTGGCTCACGCCTGTAATCTTGAGGCCAAACCTTAGAGGCTAGCCTGGGCAGCAAAGCGAGACTCCGATTCCACAATGAATAAAAAAAAGTAGCCGGCCTCGTGGCGCCTGTAGCCCCTGATACTAGTGGGGCTGAGGCAGGAGGCTCGCTTGGGCCCAGGGGTTGGAGGCTGCGCTGACGCCAGCACTGCAGCCGGGCAACAGGGCCAGACCTGTCCACAAACCACAGAACACAAGCAAACGGAAAATTTTTAAGGGGGAACCAGCCCTGGGCACAGCTATGCAAGCTACCGCTCCAAGCCGGGGTAGCCCTCGGGTCCCCCCGGCAGCGTAGCAGCCTCAGCCACTACTAGCGGCCCGCCGGTGACTGCGCAGGCGCACGCCTCTCCGCCCTGGCGAGTCGAGAACCCGGCCCGCCTACGAAACGCTGCGCGCCCAGGACGCTGATTGGTTGCGGCCAGGACGGGGACGGACACAGGCAGAGAGAGGTGGATTCATGATGGCGGCAGCTAAGAGGCAGCTTCCTCCGGAGCCCGAGTGAAAGGCGAGACTTCGGCGGCAGCCGCAGCCCGATTACGTGTTCTCCTAGCAGAGGACGCTGGCGAGCACCGGAGGCCGCCCTTAGAACTTCTCCCCGGAGCTGTGTTGGAAGCTCTGCTGTTTACCTTCGCTCGTCCGGCCTCCACCTTCCTGCGTCGCCGCTCTTGCTCATCTCCTTCCATCGCCCCCTGGCGCTCCTCGTGGCCCTCCCAGAGGTAGTGGGGTTGACGTAGGGCCACCTCGGCTCTATTTACACTACCTCTCTGGAGCCCGGTCTCGCCCGCCCCCAGCGGCAACTGTCACGCAGCAGTGCTTGCCCCGCCCCTCGCGCCTGCCAATCAGGGCCCCGGGCTAGCGCTGGCGCACGCGCGTGCGGAGCTGAATCCCTCCCCGACCGGCCACTGGCCTCCAATTGGTCGGGAACGCGTCCGCCTTCTTCGGGAAGACCAATGAGTGGGGCGCAGAAGCCGCCGCGCGCGCTGCGCTGGTCGATTTCAAAAGCCCGCCCATTCCGCCGCGCACCCGGAGTCTGCGATTCGGTGAGATTCAGCCACGCAGCGCCGCGACGCCCAAAGTCGGTGGGCACCAGGACCGCATCCCCGCAGCTCTCAACGTTGCCGGGACAGAGAGCCCCTGAAGAGGGCCCTGGACCCTTGTCCTCTTAGTCTTGGGAATGCATTGGGCCCCGCCTGCAGGGGCTGAGCCGCGCGGGGTCTGCCTACGGCCCCACCCAGCTACTCGGCCGCCCTACAGTCCCACCTGGCGGAGCCAGAGGGCTCCTGCTGGCGTCTGTGGGCAGGGCAGGCGGCCTCACACCTGGAGTTTCTGTCCGGGATCGTGGAGCTGACTTGTCATCGAGGTCTGGTGGTCGTCCTGAGGAGGAAAATTCAGTGAGGGTGCAACTTTAAGTGATACTGTAATTTCACCCAATTCCAGATCAGGGAAAGAGGGGACTGGTTCAGTGAAAAGCAAAAGCGATCTCAAGTGAAAATGGGATAAGACAAATGTTTGGGTGAATCATTCCAAGTATAGTGTAAGTGACTATGTGTAAAAAGGAATGTGTTGTACTTTCCACTCAATTTTGCTGTGAACCTAAAACTGCTCTGAAAACTACGCTGGGCGCCGTGGCTCACGCCTGTGATCCCAGCACTCTAGGAGGCCCAGGCGAGTGGATTGCTTGAGCTCAGGAGTTTGAGACCATCCTGAGCAAAAGCGAGACCCCATCTCTACTAAAAATAGAAAAACTGAGGCAATGGCGGCGCCAATATCTCAGTGGGTAAGGCGCTGGCCACATACAGGCTGGCAGGTTCAAACCTGGCCTGGGCTAGCTAAACAACAATGACAACTGAAACAAAAAAATAGCCGGGTGTTGTGGTGGGCGCCTGTAGTCTCAGCTACTCGGGAGGCTGAGGCAAGAGAATCGCTTAAGCCCAAGAGTTGCAGTTCGCTGTAAGCTGTAAGCTACAGCACTCTACCGAGGGCAATATAATGACTCTGTGTCTCAAAAAAACTGGGTGGCGCCTGTGGCTCAAAGCAGCAGGGCGCAGCCCCAAAAGCCGCAGGTGGCGAGTTCAAACCCAGCCCCAGCCAAAAACTGCAAAAAAAAACTGAAGCAAGAGGTTTGCTTGAGCCCAAGTTGGAGGTTGCTGTGAGCTATGATGCCCTGGCACTATACCCAGGGCAATAACTTGAGACTTTGTCTCAAAAAAAAAAAAAAAAATATATATATATACACACACACACACACATATAATGCTTTTAAAGGGGTCTCGGCACCCACAGCTCAGTGGGTAGGGCACTGGCCACATACACCAAGGCAGGTAAATTCAAACCTGGCCTGGGCCTGCTAAAACAACAATGACAACTGCAACAGCAAAAAATAAATAAATAGCTGGGCATTGTGGCAAGCACTTGTAGTCCCAGCTACTTGGGAGGCTGAGGCAAGAGAATCGCTTCAGCCCAAGAGTTGGAGGTTTCTGTGAGCCACAGCACTCTACCGAGGGCAACATAGTGAGACTCTGTCTCAAAAAAAAAAGTCTCCTCGGGGCAGCGCCTGTGGCTCAGTGAGTAGGGCGCCGGCCCCATATGCCGAGGGTGGCAGGTTCAAACCCAGCCCCGGCCAAACCACAACAAAAAAAAAAAATAGCCGGGCCTTGTGGCGGGCGCCTGTAGTCCCAGCTGCTGGGGAGGCTGAGGCAAGAGAATCGCGTGAGCCCAAGAGTTAGAGGTTGCTGTGAGCCGTGTGACACCCCGGCACTCTACCCAGGGCGGTACAGTGAGACTCTGTCGCTACAAAAAAAAAAAAAAAAGTCTCCTCAGGAAGCCCCAGAAACTCCTCCACCAGGTCTTCCTCCTCCCAGGTCAGACCACAGCCCTTTCACATAGTAGGAGGGATTAGTTTGAGACCAACCTGAACTCTGATCTAGAAGTCTTCTGGTTCCCAGACATGGAATTGGGTGGTTCCAGCAAATACAGGGCAGTGGGCCAGGGGTCAAGCAGACAACACAACCCAGGGAGCAGGGACTGGGAAGACCACAGCCTCAGACTTCGCAAGGTCAGACTGGGAACGGTGGCTCATGCCTGTAATCCTAGCTCTCTGGGAGGCTAAGGCAGGCAGATTGCCTGAGCTCAGCCTAAACAAGAGTGAGACCCCGTCTCTATTAGAAAAAAAGAAAAACTAGCCAGGCATGCTGGTGCATGCCTGTAGTCCCAGCACTGGGAGGCTGAGGCAAGAGGATTGCTCAAGCCCAAGAGTTTGAGGTTGCTGTGAGCTATGATGCCATGGCACTCTACCTAGGATGGTAGAGTGAGATTGTCTCAAAAAAGAAAAAAAGGCTCAGCACCTGTAGCACAGTGGTTATGGTGCCAGCCACATACACCGAAGTTTGTGGATTCGAACCTAGCCAGGCCAGCTAACCAACAGTGACAACTGCAACAACAGCAAAAAAAATTAGCCAGGCATTGTGGTGGGCACCTGTAGTCCCAGCTACTTGGGAGGCTGAGGCAAGAGAATTGCTTGAGCCCAAGAGTTTGAGGTTGCTGTGAGCTGTAACACCACAGCACTCTACCCAGAGCAACATGGTGAGACTGTCTCAAAAAAAAAAGAGAGAGAGACCCAGATTCTACAAATCTCTCAATTTTTATGTGTTATAGGTGTTGACTAAAGGGAAAAAAAATCAAGCTTTAAGAGGATTAAAGTTGGTTTTATTCCGTAGTCTTTCTGAGGTCCACAGCCCAGCAGTGGCCTTTCAGGGAGGTCTATTCCACTAGACAACACAGTGTTGTTTTTTTGTTTGTTTTTTGCAGTTTCTGGCAGGGGCTGGGTTTGAACCTGCCACCTCTGGCATATGGGGCCGGTGCCCTACCCCTTTGAGCCACAGGTGCCGCCCCACAACGCAGTGTTTTGGCTGAATTTATACACAGGCAGTAGAGGTTCAGCACAGGGTTACAGATCTTACATATATTATTGTACATGCAGGGAAAGGCCAAGACCTTTGCATATTATGGGATACAATGACTTGAGAAGAGATGTGGGGCTCTGTGGTCTGTGCTTTTGTCTTCAGAGTGTCCTTCTGGGAGGCGCCCGTGGCTCAAAGGAGTAGGGCGCTGGCCCCATATGCTGGAGGTGGCGGGTTCAAACCCAGCCCCGGCCAGAAAAAAAAAAAAAAAACTGCAGAGTGTCCTTCTGGGGAGCTGTATGTTGTCACAGAGTCAGGGGCTTTTGGAATCACACTGGAGAGCAGGATTGAGCATATGAGGGTTCTTATGTTTGCTGCTTTATCTCGCAGATACATTTAAAGCATATTCCTCAGAACCCAAGTCATTTCCGCACACATCCAAGAGGGCCTCTGCAAGTGTGGAACCTACATCTTATTTCAATCTATTTTTAACTATTAGAAAGCTGTTGAGCTATGTACATACCCTCAAGGAGAGAGCGCATAACTCCCCACCACTCAGTGTGAGCTGTGCCTAAGTGGTGAGCTGTGCCTAATGACTCCCTCCCAGAGAACACAGGAAAGAGGACAAAGTGTCACTTTATGGTGGAGGAACCTGACAGGTGTCCAGGTCAGCATCATAGAAGCAAGCCACTTGACAGTGTGTGCCTGTGATATGCAGTGGTGAGATGGCATTTCAGCTCTGTGATCCTTCCCCAAAATCTGAAAACTCTTTCTGACCATGGCAGAACATCATACAACAGCCAGGCACAGTGGCTCATGCCTGTAATCCCAGCACTCTGGGAGGCTGAGGTGGGTGGATTGCCTGAGCTCACAGAATGGCCTTGAACCCAAGAGTATAAGGTTGCTGTGAGCTATCATGCCAAGGCACTCTACCCAGGGCAACAAAATGAGACTCTGTCTCAAAAAACAAAAACAAAAAAAAAAAAAAAAAGAAACCTCATACAGACTTCCGTAGAGGTGCATTCTGCAAAATGCCTGCCAGCACTCCTCAGAACTGCAGTCACCAAAGGCAAGGAGAGTCCGAGAGACTGTCACAAGCAAGAGGAGCCCAAGAAGACATGATGACTGTATGTTGTGTGGGTCCTTGCTATCGTTAATGGGATACCACATTAGGCAAAAACTAAAGAAATTGAATATAGTATGAGGTTTAGATAATGTCTCAATGTTGGTTCATTAAGTGTAACAAATATGGCTTATTAACATAAGAAGTTTGCAATAGGGGTCCTAAAAGTGTTCTTTTTTTTTTTTTGAGGCAGAGCCTCAAGCCGTTGCCCTGGCATCACAGCTCACAGCAACCTCCAGTTAGTTTCCTGCCTCCACCTCCCAAGTAGCTGGGACTACTACACAGCAACCTCCAGTTAGTTTCCTGCCTCCACCTCCCAAGTAGCTGGGACTACTACAGGCACCCGCCACAACGCCGGGCTATTTTTTTGGTTGCAGCCGTCATTGTTTGGTGGGGCTGAGATTCGAACCCGCCAGCTCAGGTTGTAATGTGGCTGGCGCCTTAGCCACTGGAGCCACAGGGGCCGAGCCCGTAAAAGTGGTCTTTAAAAAGCCTATTAAAAGGTGGAGGAGGGCGGCGCCTGTGGCTCAGTCGGTAAGGCGCCGGCCCCATATACCGAGGGTGGCGGGTTCAAACCTGGCCTCAGCTGAACTGCAACCAAAACTGTAAACTGCAACCAAAACTGCAACCGTTGTGGCGGGCGCCTGTAGTCCCAGCTACTCGGGAGGCTGAGGCAAGAGAATCACTTAAGCCCAGGAGTTGGAGGTTGCTGTAAGCTGTGTGATGCCATGGCACCCTACCGAGGGCCATAAAGTGAGACTCTGTCTCTACAAAAAAAAAAAAAAAAAGAAAACTTGTCTAACAAATCCATGCCCACTGGTGGAACGTGAGCCACTGGGTCCCACCCCGAAATTGTGCACACGCAGGGCTTCCAGTGTCTCCCGGCGTCGTCACCGCAACCGTGTGCAGACCTGGTCTCACACTGGCCTGGACGGCGCCGCCTCACCCAGACAAGGCCTCTAGCTGCTCCAGCTTCAGCGGTCTCAGGTGAAGAAGCCCTCAGCTGGCAGACATTAAAAGCAAACCCAGAGCCCCGGGGCCAGCCGCGTCTGTGTTTGCTCTAGAGGCCCCACCCTCCGGACTTAGGCCCTCCGGGCCCACGCGGGGCGTCGAAGAGCCGCGGCAGATGTAAAACATGAACATGGGGTCGGCACCTGTGGTTCAAGCGGCTAAGGCGCCAGCTGAGCTGGCCGGTTCGCATCCAGCCCGGACCCGCCAAACAACAAAGACGGCTGCAACCAAAGAATAGCTGGGCGTTGTGGCAGGCGCCTGTAGTCCCAGTTACTTGGGAGGCTGAGGCAGGAGAATCGCTTGAGCCCAACAGTTGGAGGTTGCTGTGAGCTGGGATGCTATAGCACTCTACCCGGGGCAACAGCTTGAGGCTCTGTGTCAAAAAAATAAAAAACAATGGACATTGACGCATACGGGCGGTGCTGGCGGCCAGGCAAGTCCCTGGTCAGTCTTGTGCGGGGCGGGGCGGCCTCCCTGCCCCGCCCTCAGCCCCTCCCCCCCCACCCTCGCCTCGGGTTACAGTCCTCCGCGGTGCTGCATCTCCAAAGACCCGGCGGGCACCGGCCCTCTGCGGCCTCCATCCCCGCGGAGCCCTCCTGTGACCTCCCGCGCTCTGCGGTCCACCCTCCCTCAACCTGCTCCACACTGCGGACCCCAGCTGCATCCCGCGCGTTAGGTCTCTCCCAGCTCTCTGGTCTGGTCTCGTAGGAGGTTTCGCCATCCTCCCCCAGGGTCTGACTCTCTGCTACTCAGGCCTCAGCCCTACCCACTTCTCTGCTTTCCCGGTTACGCTCCACCTGGCCGCACCTGGGGACGGGTGTTTACAGGTCTGGGGAGGAGACAGGGCCTGTGAGGACTCTGTGTGGGAACCTGGCAACCGTCTGCAGGCCGGGGACTGCCAAGGCAGCCCCAGGTGGGCTTGGAGACTGCCACCAGGGAGAGATGTGGCTCTCCTCCTGCACAGCTGTCTTTGGGCAATGAGGCTGGTCTCCAGGAGGTAAACTGAGGACCTCCAGAGGATCTGAGCTTCTGAGTGGTTCCCTCCTGCAAGTGACTGAGAACCAGGAAGAGACGTAGGCTGTGGCCACTCCTGCCCCAGCAGTCAACTCTGCCATCCGCCATGCTGGACTCTTTGGTGGCAGAACAAATGGCCTTACTGACACTGAAACTCTTGGGACAGGTGAGACAGAACCCCAGACACTCCTGTTTATAACAACTGCTTAAAGCGGCTGAGTTTCAGATTTAGCAAACACAACTTCAGTTGTTTTTTTTGTTGTTTTGAGACAGAGTCTCACTTTGTTGCCCTGGGTAGTGTGCTGTGGTGTCACAGCTCACAGAAACCCCAAACTCGGGTGGCACCTGTGGCTCAGTGAGTAGGGTGCAAGCCCCATATACCGAGTGTGGCGGATTCAAACCCAGCCCTGGCCAAACTGCAACAAAAAAATATCCGGGCTTTGTGGCAGGCACCTGTAGTCCCAGCTGCTCAGGAGGCTGAGGCAGGAGAACCACGGAAGCTCAAGAGCTGGAGGTTGTTGTGAGTCCTGTGATGTCATGGCAATCTATCGAGGGCGGTAAAGTGAGACTCTGTCTCTACAAAAAAAAAAAAAACCCCAAACTCTTGGGCTTAAGCAATTCTCTTGCCTCAGCCTCCCATGTAGCTGAGACTACAGGTGCCCAACAGCACCCTGCTATATTTTAGAGATGGTTCTCACTTTCGCTCAGGCTGGTCTTGAACCCCTGAACTCAGGCATTCCACCCTCCTTGGCAACCCAGAGTGCTGGGATTACAGGTGTGAGCTACCACAGCCGGCCTAGAACTTCATATTTTATACTCACCTCTCCCTCTGGCAAACTGCCTGACAGTACATTCCTGCTTCCAAAGCAAACCCCTTTTCAGTGGCTCTTGGCCTCAAAATGAAGACATGTGGCTTCTTGGTTTCTTCTTTGTATTTGTACAGAACTAAGTAGGTTCTTCTTTCTAGTAGTATCTGTAGTCAGGAGCCAGGCTTCAACCTGCCAACCAGAACATCTCCAGAGCACAGCCCCAGAAAGCTCTTGCACAGTGTCCCAGCCATCAGTGCTTAAGGGGCACTATCTTTGGAGACAGCCCTGCTGGTGCAGGACACTGGGTCCCAGGGGCTAAACTTCTCTGAGGGTCTGGGTGGTCTGTGACCAGCCTGCCTGTCCTTACATGGCTCACAGGGGCATCCGCTGCCTGCATTGTTCCTCTTGCAGCACCCACTACTGGCCTCTGACCAACCCTGCCCCTCCTCATCCAGATGGCCTATGGACTGCATTGGAGGGGCTAGCAGGGGTCACCTTGGGACAGACCCAGCAAGCTGGTACTTGGCTCATGACACTGGTGGAGTGATCAGGTGCTCAATGGCCAGGGAGCCCCAATGGCCTCAACCAAACGGTTTCTTCTGGAACTCCCAAGAAATCTGCCCAAGAGGCTGATGTGAGCAGACACCAATGGCCTTTGTGTCACTCAGTCACTCCTAGAGTGGGCTGGGCCTCCACTCACACCAGGCCACTGCCTGGAACCAATGTCCCCATCTCCGCTCTTTTCCTCACAGAAGCTGGAACAAGAACGAGAGAACATGGACAGGGATTCTGAGGGCCCCCAGCTCCTGCCAGGTGAGAACTGCATGGGCCGCACAGGCTGAGAGTAGCCACTCCAAGGGGAGGCAGGAGGCTGTGGCTTGGAATTGCCCCTTGGGTACCAGCACAACTTCCTTTGCATTGGAGTTGGGAGGCCTGTGTTTTCATCTTTGAAGCATCCCCCATACTTCCTCCCCTGTAATCTGTATACCCCAACAGGGGTGCATTCATCATTCCCACTTGTGAATGAGAAAATAGCAGCGCAGAGAGCTTAGATGACCTCCTCCAGGCTGCATGCAGGCCCAGAGGAGCATTTCTTGTTCTTTGGAACATGGGGTAGCCCTGTGCTGTGGGGTCTCCAGGCACCTCCCAAGGGAAGTTGACAGAGCCTAGAGTCCCAGATCCAGAGAGAAAATCTCAAATAGAGTCACCTGATCAAGAGGCCACTGAGAGGAGAACAGAATGGCTACAAATATGCTGGGGGGATGCATACTGGAGGACACCCCAGTGGACTGGCTATTGGGGTTCCAGCATCCCTGCTGCAGTGTGATGCAGGGGTCTAGGCAGGGCTGCTGTGCTCAGGAGAAAGAAGGAGGCCAGAGCCCTGGCCTGGCAATGACCAGATCTTCCAGAACCTTCCTGGAGAGGTGCAGCCACCTGGTGGTCAGACCAGTCTCCAGAGAGCTTGGGGCCAGAGACTGAGCTGCACTCGTCCTTAAGGCCCCTGCCTCACAGAACCAGAGGGACTTTGTATCACAGGTGTGCAGGGGCGACTCAGTGCTTAGGTCCCAAGGACAAATCTGCACCACATGACTTCTAGCTCCTTTCCAGGAATGAAACTTTGATCCCCTGGACAGCCCCCACCTCAAAGAAGACTGGGTTTCCTGGACTCCCTTCCTCAAGAGTTGCCCTGCTCCAGCCCCAGGCTCTGCTCCTTTGCGCTTTGGGATGAGTGTGGATGAGGTGGGGCACTCTGACAGGTCCATGTGACATGTGGGCACCAGCAGCCTCAGAGTGTTCGTCAGTAAGCAATGTGTGCTTCCCTCCAGGAAAGGGGGACAGGCCCGAAGCTATGCTGCAGAGTGCTCTGAAGAGAAGGAAGGACCTTCTGCAGCAGCTCTGGGTAGGCCTGGCTGGTCACCCATCCCTGAGTTGGCCACCACCCTCAGTCCACAGGCACAGGGGGAGGCTTTCTGGGTTCTTGGGCCTTGTTGTCTAATGTCTGTATCTTGTGGATGGCTAACATGAATTGTGATCAGGTGAGAGACTTTACACCTGGCCTTGTAAACCCTGCCATGCTGGGCCCAAACAAGGGCACTGTTACTTTAGAAACATGCTCTGATTGCTTGTATCAAAGGTGGAATGTTGAGTGAGGGCCCAGCTCCAGCAGGAGGTGGGTTCCAGGCTGCCAAGGCTCCATCTATACCACAATCGCCAGCTGCAAGGGAGGACCCCAGTGAAGCAGGTGCCAGCAGGCCTGGGAGGGGGTGGAGCTGGTTTTCTAGGAGACCTCAGTGAGATAGGCCTGAACTGTGCTGAGGGAATAGAGTATGCTGACTAGGAAAAGAAAGCAATGAGAAACTAGTTAAAAGAAGAAAAACACTCCTGTGTACACCACATGAAGTGTCCTTGGGCTTTACTTTCCAGCAGCCTGGCTCCTTTCTGACCTGAGCAACCCCAGGTCCTGTTCCACAGTCTGGGAGAGAGGCTACCTGTGCCCATCAGGCCCCCTACCTCCACCACTTGCCCACAGGCTCTTCCTTGCCATTGCAGGAGCAACACCTACTGGACCAGCTCTCCCAGGCCCACTCCTGGAGGGGGGTGAATGGAGGAGCCCATTCGCCAGCCCTGCCCCCAGATGGGCCCTCTGTGGGTACCTACCCCACCACCTCCCCACCCCCCCCAGCCCCAGAGCCACCACGGATCATCCAGTACATGGTAAGGGGGTGAATTGCACAATGGGGTGGGAGGGGCAGATATGAGACCTTACAGATGGGCAGGGAGGGTCTGTGCCAGAGAGACTCATGTCACCTAGTCAGGGTGTCACTCACTCGCTTCCATCTTCTCAGCTTACCCCAGCAGCATATGAAGGTGCTTTCAGAGGGTCAGTCTGCTGAGGCCTACAGCACTGCATGTGCAGTGCCTGGCACTGTGGCACTGTTGGCTGGTCCTCTGCATCAGTCTTCACAGGAGCCCTGAGGACCGGCAGTGGGCACCAAGGAGGGCTGGCCCCTCTGCCTCCCTCACTCCAGCCAAGAGTCCTGGGAGTGTGTTAGAGGGTTCACCAACCTAACCAGAGGGCCCTGAATTTGAGGAGTGTGCCAACTCTTGTTCAAAACTTTATAATGACCAGAGGATGCTTAACACCCTCATTTCAAGCTCAGATTTTTATTTTTATTTATTTACTTTTTTTGAGACAGTCTCAAGCCGTTGCCCTGGGTAGAGTGCTGTGGCATCACAGCTCACAGCAACCTCAAACTCTTGGGCTTAAGCGATTCTCTTGCCTCAGTTTCCCAAGTAGCTGGGTCTACAGGTGTCTGCCACAACACCCAGCTATTTTTTGTTTGTAGTTCTTGTTTGGCAGGCCCGGGCTGAATTCGAATCCACCAGCCTCTGTGTATGTGGCTGGTGTCTGAGCCGCTGAGCTACAGGCGCCCTAACTGCTGACACATGCACCAAGCCCAAGCTCAGATTTTTTTTTTTTTTTGAGACAGAGTCTCAAGCTGTCACCCTGGGTAGAGTGCCATGGCATCACAGCTCACAGCAACCTCTAAGTCTTGGGCTTCAGTGATTCTCTTGCCTCAGCCTCCCAAATAGCTGGGACTACAGGTGCCCACCACAATGCCCAGCTTTTTTTTTGGTTGTAGTTTTCATTGTTGTTTGGCAGGCCTGCCCTGGGTTCTAACCCACCAGCTCCGGTGTATGTTTGTGGTGGGAACCCTGCAGGTACGGAGCTCCAAGCTCAGATTTTAAAAAGATAAAGTGTCCACTTTTGAGAACTACAGTGTTCTGAACTGCAACTGACAGGAGACAGCTCATACTTTATTAAGCAGAAGGGCCATGTCATAGGCCACCTGGCACCCCGAGAGGGCGGAGCTGGGGCATCTGGAGTTCCTGGCCTCTGGGGATTCAGTAGGGTGAGGTGCTGAGGATGAGTAAGAAGAGGCTGGAGATGAGCATGGTCAGGTGTGGGAGGTTCTGGACAGGTAAGTTGAGTCTGTGAAGCTTTTGCCCAGGAGGGGCCCTGGCACCAGCAGGAAGAGTTGGGAGGGTGACTTCGGAGGGGCCTGCACCAATGGGCTCCCAGAGCCCTCTTTGCCAACGGGCCATCTTTGTGGAGCTTCCAGATAGCCAGATTCTGTGCCTTCCTGTCTTCCAGCACCTGGCATCTCCTCCAGGAATGGAGTGGGTGACAGGTGTGGGATGCCCAATCCTAAACAGGCTTAGTTACACCTGTGGATTTCAACCCCCCATTCCCAGTGACACCAGGAGGGCAGGCAGAGCCGCTGGTCACTGGACTCAAAGACTCTGAGGTGGGAGGCCCTGTCAGCCCAGAGAATGCTCCCATAGGTCTTCTGGAGCTGGCCTGCCATTTCTTATACAATCTTCAAGCCAAGGATGGTTTTACTTTTTTTTTTTTTTTGTAGTTTTTGGCCGGGGCCGGGTTTGAACCCACCACCTCCGGTATATGGGGCCGGCACCCTGCTCCTTGAGCCACAGGCACCACCTACATTTTTAAATATTTAGCAAAAAAATTAACTCCAAAAAATAATAATAAAAGAGTAATACTATAAGGCCTGTAATCCCAGCACTTTGGGAAACTGAGGTGGGAGGATCCCTTGAGCCCAAAATGTTAAGAACAGCTTGGGCAACATAGTGAAACCCCATCTCTACAAAAAACTAAAAATTTAGCCAGTGTGGTGGTGCATGTCTGTGGTCCCAGCTATGTGGGCGGCTGATGCATGTAGATCTCTTGAACCCAAGAGTTTGAGGTTATAATGAGCTATGAAGAGGCCCCTGCACTCCAGGGTGACAGAGCAAGACCCTGTCTCTAAAAGAAGTTATTAAGCCAGGTGTGGTGGCTCATACTTGTAATCCTAGCACACTGGGAGGCTGAGGAGGGTGGATTGCCTGAGCTCAGGAATTCAAGACCAGCCTGAGCAAGAGCACCCCATCTCTAAAAATAGCCAGGTGTTGTGGCGGGCGCCTGTAGTCCCAGCTACTTGGGAGGCTGAGGCAAGAGAATCGCTCAAGTCCAAGAGATTGAGGTTGCTGTAAGCTATGATGTCACGGCACTCTACTGAATGTAACAAAGTGAGACTCTGTCTCAAAAAACAAACAACCCCCGATATTATTATTGTTTATTGTTATTACATTATAACATTAATACATGAAAAGTATATGCAATGCAAGTTTCAATGTTCATAATACAAGTAATGTTTATGGGACCAGGCTCCTTTATGCTACAAGTGGCAGAGTTGAGTAGTTGCAATTGAGACCATGTGGCTGAGACAATTAAACTCTCTGGCCCTTTCCAGAAAACATTTGCCTATAAACTTTTAGATTCCTGGTCCATGCCATCCTTTCTGTGAACTGCGAAAGAAGTGACAAGGTCATGCTGGGCCTTTTATTCCTCTACATTCAGAAGAGGAATAAAAGAGAAAGTCTTTCTGATGCATTCTCAAAATTGCTGTACATTTATTTTTACTCAGAAGAGATACCAAAGTTAATTTTCCTGACAAGTTCTATATATTACTACAATATGTGAAAGAACTACAGTAATTCACCAAGTGGGTCTTGGTGCTGGGATAGATAGATCACTGGGACAGAATTGAGAACACCTTTCAGATGACTCAGCCATTCTACACACAGGTTTGCCCCTAGACTCCCAGCACCACTAGCATTAGAAAAAGAAAAATTAAAACCACAGCGAGCTACCACTACATTTTAGCCTGTCAAAATGGCTAATATTAAAAAGATTGATCCTAGCTCAGCACCCATAGCTCAGTGGTTAAGGGCGCCACCACATGCACCTGGGATGGCAGGTTCGAACCCAGTCAGGCCTGCTAAATAACAATGACAACTCAACAACAACAAAAAAATAGCCGGGCGTTTGTGGCAGATGCCTGTAGTCCCAACTACTTGGGAGGCTGAGACAAGAGAATAGCTTAAGCCCAAGAGTTTGAGGTTGCTGTGAGCTGTGATGCCATAGCACTCTACTGAAGGCGACATAGTGAAACTTTGTCTCAAAAAAAAAAAAAAAATTGATCCTTTTGTAGTTTATAAGTGTGATAATTGGGTGTTGGTGCATGTGTCATATGTGCTCTTTAAACCTTGTCACAACACTGGCACATTACCCTTCTGATGTGAAAAACAAAAAAGGACTGACATGTTCGATAAGAAGTGTTGGATGCTTCTATTAAAGCAGAGTAATGAAACCAAGCATTAGCTTACCCTGCTGAAGACAGGAAATGTGGGAAACATTAAAGTTACTATGTCCTAAGTGATACCCAGAATCAAATATCTTTGTATTCAACCTCTAGAATTAATCATTTAAACTTTTCCTTGTCTTGGGAGGCTGAGGCAAGAGAATTGCTTAAGCCCAAGAGTTTGAGGTTGCTGTGAGCTGTGATACCACTGCATTCTACTAAGGGTGACATAGTGAAAATGTCTCAAAAAAAAAAAAAATAGGGTGGCGCCTGTGGCTCAGTGAGTAGGGCACTAGCCCTATATACTGAGGGTGGCAGGCTCGAACCCAGCCACAGCTAAACTGCAACAACAAAAAATAGCTGGGCATGTGGCAGGCACCTGTAGTCCCAGCTACTGAGGCTGAGGCAAGAGAATTGCTATGAGCAGTGACACCACAGCACTCTACAGAGGGTGACAGAGTGAGACTGTCTCTAAAAATAAATAAAATAAACTTTTCCTTGGATGGATGGATGAATATATGGATAGATGACTAGATAGATGGGTGGAGGGGTAGATGGGTGACTGGAAGGACAGGTGGATGGATAAATGGATGTGTGGATAGGTGACTGGATGGATGGATGGATGGATGGGCAGGTGGATGGTGGGTAGGTGTATAGAAGCGTGGATGGAAGGTGGAAGGATGGTTGGTTGGATAGATAGGTGCATGGATGGATAGCTGGATAGGTGGATGAATGGATGTGTGGGTGGATGGTTGGTTGGATGGATGGATGATTGGATAGATGGTGGGTTGATGGATGAAAGGGTAAAAGGGTGGATGGTTGGATGGAGCTTTGGTTGGATAGATAGGTGGATAAGTGAGTGAATGGATGCTTGGATAGGTGAATGGATGGGAGATTGGACAGGTGGAAGGATAAATAGATGGAAGCATGGTTGGATAGGAAGATAGATGGGTGGATTGATGACAGGATGAACAGACAGGGTAAATTCTGTAGCACACTTTCTCTGAGGACACATTTGGGAAGCTAATCACCTGGCTGTTCCTAGGTCCCACAGCCTCCGGCCACCATCATTCAGCAGTTGCCTCAGCAGCCACTCATAGCGCAGATTCTTCTTCCCCAGTTCTTCCCTACTCTGAGGTCAGGCAGTATTAAGGAAGGTAAGTGTTCCATATTAATATTGGTATGAGTTCGTGAAATTCTCTCCTGAAAGGGACAGTATTTTTTTTGAAAGTAGGATACTTATTTAGGGTCAGCTTTTGACTACTCAATATGAAAATAACTTTTAAGAAATTCTTATATGAGCCAGGCGTAGTGACTAATGCCTGTAATCCTAGCACTCTGGGAGGTAGAAGCAGGTGGATTGCTTGAGCTCAGGAGTTCATGCCCGGCTTAGAAATTCTCACATGAAAGATGTCTCTGAGGAATAAAAACAAGAAGTATAAGGTAGAGGATTGGACTAGGAGTTGAAAGAATTGAGATCCATTTCCAAATCTTCCAATTATTAGGTATAAAAGAGCTGTGATTAAACTTAAAAAAAAAAAAAAAGGGTGGCGCCTGTGGCTCAAAGGACCCCTATATACCAGAGGTGGCAGGTCCAAACCTGAAACCTGGCCCCGGGCAGAAACTGCCAAAAAAAAAAAACAACTTTTAGGCTGGGCAGGGTTGTTCATGCCTTTAATTCCAGCAATTAGGAGGCAAAAATGGAAGGATTGCTTGAGGCTAGGAGTTTGAGACCAGCCTGAGCAAGAGTGAGATCCTGTCTCTACAAAAAAATAGAAAACTTAGCTGGGTACAGTGGCACATGCCTATAGTCATAGCTACTCAGGAGGCTGAGGCAGGAGATTCACTTTAGCCCAAGAGTTCAAGGCTGCAGTGAGGTCTAATAAAGCCACTGCACTCCACCAAGTTACAAAAGAATGAGACTCTGTCTCAAAAATACAAAAAATAACTTCTAATACTTGAGTTTTAAAAGTTTTATTGCAGTGGGGAGGTGCCTGTGGCTCAAAGGAGTAGGGCGCTGGCCCCATATGCCGGAGGTGGTGGGTTCAAACCCAGCCCCGGCCAAAAAAAACTGCAAAAAAAAAAAAAGTTATTGAAGTGACAGAATCAGTTGCATCCACTTCACAAAGCCTGTAATCTCAATAAGTCGCCCTGCATAGAGTGCTGTGGCATCACGGCTCACAGCAACCTCAAACTCCTGGGCCCAAATGATTCTTTTGCCTTAGCATCCCAAGTAGCTGGGACTATAGGTGCCCACCACAACGCCCAACTATTTTTTGGCCAGGGCTAGATTCGAACCTGCCAGCCCCAGTGTACGTAGCTAGTGCCCTAGCTGCCTGAGCTACAGGCGCCGAGCCAGTTACACATTTTTAAAGTGTACAATTTAACAAGTCTTAACATGTTTGTATCTTATCTACAATCAAGATAGTGAACGTTAGCTGTGCATTGTGGCCAGTGCATGTAGTCCCGGCTACTTGGGAGGCTGAGGCAAGAGAATCTTAAGCCCAAGAATTAGAGGTTGCTGTGAGCTATGACGCCACAGCACTCTACTGAGGGCGACATAATGAGACTGTCTCAAAAACAAAACAAAACAAAACAAAGAAAGCTAGTGAACATGCCCACCACCCCCACAGTTCTTTATGCTCCCCTTTAATCCTTCCTTCCTAAGCAGCTTTTTGTCAATATGATTTAGTTTGCATTTTCTAGATTTTCATTTTGTTTTTTTTTTTTTTTTTTTTGGCCGGGGCTGGGCTTGAACCCGCCACCTCTGGCATATGGGACCGGCGCCCTACCCGTTGAGCCACAGGTGCCGCCCGCATTTTCTAGATTTTATATAAATGGAATTACACAGTACTCTTTAGGCGTGGCTTCTTCCTCTAGCCTTACTTTTGTTGTTGTTGTTGTTGTTGTTTGTTTGTTTTTTGAGGCAGAGTCTCAAACTATTGCCGTGGGTGGAGTCCATGGCGTCACAGCTCATAGCAACCTCAAACTCTTGGGCTTAAGTGATTCTCTTGCCTCAGCCTCCCAAGTAGCTGGGACTACAGGCACCCACCACAACGCCCAGCTATTTTTTTTTCTTAGAGACAGAGTCTTACTGCGTTGCCCTCTGTAGAATACTATAACATCACAGCTCATAGCAACCTCCAGCCCTTGGGCTTAGGTGATTCTTTTGCCTCAGCCTCCAGAGTAGCTGGGATACAGGCACCTGCCACAACCCCGGGCTATTTTTTTGTTGTTGCAGTTTGGCTGGGGCTGGATTTGAACCCACCACCCTAAGTATATGGGGCTGGCGTCCTACTCACTGAGCCACAGGCACCACCCATTGCCCAGCTATTTTTTGGTTGTAGTTGTCATTGTTGTTTGGCAGGCCCAGGCTGGATTTGAAACCACCAGCTCCGGTGTATGTGGCTGGTGCCCTAGCCCCTGAGCTACAGGCACTGAGCCTGGCCTTCCTGTTTTAAGATTCATCATGCAGGCTCGGCGCCTGTGGCTCAAGCAGCTAAGGCACCAGCCACATACACCTGAGCTGGTGGGTTCGAACCCAGCCTGGGCCCACCAAACAAAAATGACGGCTGCAACCAAAAAATAGCCTGGCATTGTGGCGGACACCTGTAGTCCCAGTTACTTGAGAGGAAGAGGCAGGAGAATCGCTTGAGCCCAGGAGCTACAGGTTGCTGTGAGCTGTGATGTCACAGCACTCTACCCAGGGTGACAGCTTGAGGCTCTGTCTCAAAAAAAAAAAAAATCATCATGCAGTTGGGTGTATGGACACCTGGCTCCTGCTGGCTGCTGAGCAGTGCTCCATCATCTGAGTTTATTATCTACATGCCTCTCATGGGTCAGTCTTATGTTTATTTTCTGTTGCCTTTTTTTTTTCCTTCGTAGAGACAGAGTCTCACTTTTTTGCTATTTTTTGTTGCAGTTTGGCCAGGGCAGGGTTTGAACCCACCACTCTCAGTATATGAGGCCGGCGCCCTACCCACTGAGCCACAGGCGCCACCCCTGTTTTCTGTTGCTTTTAACAGAATACCTGAAACTGGGTAATTTATATTGAAAAGGAATTTCTTTTTTTTTGAGACAGAGTCTTACTATGTCACCTTTGGTAGAGAGTGCTATGGTGTCACAACTCACAGCAACCTCAAACTCTTGGGCTTAAGCGATTCTCTTGCCTCAGCCTCCCAAGTAGCTGGGACTACAGGTGCTCACCACAATGCCCAGCTATTTTTTTAGAGACTGGGTCTTTGTCTGGCTCAGGCTAGTCTCGAACCTGTGAGCTCAGGCAATCCATATGCCTCGGCCTCCCAAGTGCTGGGATTATAGGCGTGAGCCACTGCATCCGGTCATTACTTTGCAATTCTTATATTATTTTACTTATCATAAAGTCATAATTCTGCAATTAAAATGGAATATACCAGATACTGTGTTTCTCAGTCATTCATTAGTATCTCTTACACAGTGATCCCCTTTCAGACATCATGGAATGTATACATGTAAAACTATGATAAATAACAACTGGTACAGAGACATTCAGTTTCCTGTGATTTCACCCACTTCACAAAGCCTGTAATCTCATAGACCCTAACTCCATTGAGGCCATCTCATAATTCCATAGATAACCAACATCAGAAACCACTTGCTCCAGTAACATACCATGTCAAACAAATATCACTCGCAACTAATCATTCTAAAAGGTTTGTTAGTTTCTTGCAAAGTTAAACATAAACTTACCAATTATCCAGCAACTTTTTTTTTTTTTTTTAGGTATTTACCCATGAGATATAAAAACATGCCAAGTTTGTGCTTAATATATAAAACCTGGAAACATACCAAATGCTCATCAACAAAAAAAGACATTGGCTCAGTGCTTGTAGCACAGTGTTTAGGACACCAGCAACATACACTGAGGCTGGTGGGTTTGAACCCGACCCGGGCCTGCTAAAACAGCAATGACAACTACAACAAAAGACTAACCAGGCGTGTGGCAGGCGCCTGTAGTCCCAGTTACTTGGGAGGCTGAGGCAAGAGAACAGGTTAAGCCCCAGAGTTTGAGGTTACTGTGAGCTATCACGCCACAACACTCTATCCAGGGCAACACAGTGAGACTCTGTTCTCAAAAAAAAAAAGACATTGCACAACAGAATGCTATTTAGAAATAAGAAAAATGAGCTATACAACTGATAAACCTCAGAGACATTGGGAAAAGCTAATTACAGAATTCTTGAACTGACAAACTACAGTCACAGAAATAGGAACTAAGGTTGTTTACGTTTTGAAACTGGAAAAAGACAGCAGAGAACTTCCTGGCAGTGATGGCATAAAACGTGCACCCAGGTGAGCAGACACTGAACCTTTGCTACGTGCGAGATGCTGCTCTGCGTTCTAGTGCTTTCTCCTAAAACAAAACTGACAAAAAAACCAAAAAAAGGGTCCTGTCCCTAGGTTCACAACCATGGGCCACACCCTGGGGATACTGCAGTTACAGGCCAGAGTCCAGCAAAACTTTGCCCTACCCAGGCTTACAGTTCTCCACTAGACACTCTCTGGACATAACACCGGTACCTGTTTCAGACATTCTCAGTCTGGCTTCCTTTGGCTCCCCAGACTGCTCCACTCCGCAGTTCCCTTTTTCCTCTGCATCCAGAGCGGCTGATTCTTTTCTGGGGCAGAGTGGGACCAAGGCTGCCAGTTCCCTCCTCTGGTCAGTCTTTTTAAGTTTAGTCATTTCAGTAGGGATGTAGTGGTAGCTCACTGCAGTTTTCATTTGCATTTCTCTAATCGACTAGTCATGCTGGGAGTCTAGGGGCAGACCTATGTGTAGCATGGTTGAGTCATCTGAGAAGTGTTCTCAATTCTGTCCCAGTGACTTGTCTATCTCAGTGCCAAGATCTACTTGGGTGAATTACTGTAGCTCTCATATAATGCAACATGTGCCAGGCCTGTTCCTCCACCCCACATAGCAGGAAGTCCTGGAAGTGGCAGAGAGCACAGCTTGTGCACTCATATGTGGCAGACCTATCTTTCCTTGTCACTGGCTGATTTTTCCAGATGAATTTAGGTGATAGTCTGTCAGGTTCTAAAAGCAAACTGAGATAACATTTTGTGGGTACATACATGTGCCTGTGTGACATATGAGAGAAAATGCTGCACTGAAAGTCAGTGGTGAAAAATTAAATATTCAATAAGTTGCTACCTATTTAAAAAATGTAAAGTTGATACAACAGGGAATCTACCTAACAAATGCAAACGTTGTAACTTGTTTGTACCCTCACATTAATCTGAAATTAAAATAAAAAAGTAAAGTTGAATCCCTTACTCCACTCCTTATCCCAAAACAAATTCCAACTGGATCAAATATTTAACTGTAAAAATACAAAATTTCAAAAGTTCTATAACCACCATTTTGGAGACCCCTTTGTCTGTACGAAGTTAAGCACATACCTAGGCCAGCTCCTCTCCCCAACAACAAAAAGAATAGGAGGTCCCTTAGATCCCTTCTTCCTTCTCCTGACTTATGTATTAGTGATCTCAATTATTTCAATTCTAGGTTCTAAAAAAATCATAGAACATAGAAACAAGACACTGGTATAATTTCACACAGAATAGATTTGTTTCTTTTTCTTCTTTTTTTTTGAGACAGAGCCTCAAGCTGACGCCCTGGGTAGAGTGCTGTGGCATCACAGCTCACAGCATCCAACACCTGGGCTTAAGTGAGTCTCTTGTCTCAGCCTTCCAAGTAGCTAGGACTATAGGCGCCTGCCACAATGCCTGGCTATTTTTTTTTTTTTTTTGGTGTAGCTGTCATTGTTGTTTGACAGGCCCAGGCAGGATTCAAACCCACCAGCTCTGGTGTATGTGGCTGGCACCTTAGCCACTGAGTTACAGGCACCGAGCCAGATTTGCTTAATTTACCCAAACAGGACTATGTAATTTCCAGGTCTAGCTGCTGCCCAAAGACCCAATGTTTACCTATATCACTGTCAGCAGTTATGATGTTTCCCGGTAAGAAAGCTGGGGAGTCTGTTAGCTTCCCACCTGCTGTTACAAAGTACCACACACTGGGGGGCTTGTTTGAAGTCTCTACCTCTGTGTGCTCCCACTTAATGGGCACACCTTCTGGATGTCCAACACAGCTAAGTCAAGGACTCTTCCTAACAAAGGCAAACATTGTAGCCTAATTGTTTGTACCCTCATAGTAATCTGAAATAAAATAATAACAATAAAGTCCCTAATTTTGCAGGTGAGAAGTCTACAATCCAGGCTCCTTCTGTGGGCTCTGCTTCCCTCCAGGTTCTTAGTGGACTTCTCTCCTGTGTCTGTCTCCCAGGTCTCAGGGCTCCCTCTGTCTCTTAAACACTCCCACTGCAATTTAGGGCCAGCCCAGGCAATGCAGGATGAGCCCACTCATCTCAAGATCCTTAATTACATCTGCAAAGACCTTTTTCCAAATGAGGCCAAGTTCTGGAATCTTGAGGATTAAGACCGGGACATACTTTTCTGGGTTTACCAGGCAGCCCTGGGGAGCTTAGGGAGTGATAATAGCAGGAAGTCAGGTCTCTCCAGGAGGAGCCTGGGCAACATCAAAAAGCCATGAAGCATCCACACCTGCTGACCTGGAAGCTTCGCGTCTCAGAACATGCCCGGGCACCATGCCCAGACAGGTGTGCCAGAATGTTCTCGGATGCAAGGCCTTCAAGGTCGAGCTGTCTCCTGGGGCCTCTCCTTTCAGACCTGGTGGACGCCATGCTGCTGCAGAACGCACAGGCGCACCAGATCTTGACGCACACCCTGATGCTGCAGGCCCTGCCTCCCCCACCGCACCAGGTAGGCTCTGCGCAGACCCAGGCCCAGGGGCCCACTTATACGGGGGCGGCTTTTGATCTGGAAATTTCTGCAAGAGAACTCTGAAAAGGGCATTTCTGGCTCGGTCTCTGGTCGCCTGTGAAGCCCCAGCATCCTCTGCCCCACCCCAGATGGGGAGCGTTGTGCGCCTCGGCTGACGTTGCTTCCTCTAGGTCCAAGCCCCAAGCTCCGTTGAGAGCCACGCGGAGAGGGGGCGGGAGGGGAGGCATAGGGGCAGCGTGCCAGTAGCGCGGCGCTGGTGCCTCGCCTCGCGCAGGCTTCGGTCTTCATACCTGCTCCCCGCGCTTCGCAGTGGGCCCGTCCCGCCGTCCCGCGAGCCAAGCCGAGGCCTCCCGCCGCGCCCCGACAGCTCCGGCCCCGGCACCGCCGTGCGCCCGCCGGTTGCTTCGCGGGGCCGCCTGAGCGGTAGGTTCGGTGGATTCCTGCTTGGGGTGGGCGGGAGGCCCCGGGTCTGCGGGGTTCCAGGAGCCTGGAGACACTCCGCGTCCCCTCCCTCCCACGCGGGGCCGCGGCTTCAGTCCTAGCGTCGTAGGAGGGGCACCCCGGCCTCTCCTGGGGGCCGTGTCCAGTCGGCACCTGCCAGGTAAGACTGAGTCCTCCCTTCGGTTCGCGCCCCGCGGCGGGAACCTGGAAACGTCTTGCCGTGAAGTCGCAGCCTGTGTAATAATTTTTTAAAAATTGGCCCAGGAATCCTATGAGAAAATTATAAAAATGCACAGATCCCTGAGGGAAAAGGCCATAAAGGAGGGCAGGTACCCTGGGCGCCTGTTCCCTACAGTCTGCGGTGACTACTTGCAGTGTGTATGTGTGTGCAGTGCCTGGGCTGTGAACAAGGCACCGCAAGTGGGTGCTGCACAGTTCCATGTCCTGAACTCACCCACCAGCAGCTGAGCAACGGGCTTCTTGTCTTATGTATAGATTACCTGGACTCTTAATGTTACTCTTCTTGGAGGGTCGGAACTATGTTCCCTGGCTTAATTTTATCTATTAATTTTCTATTTAGTTTAATTTTCGAGACAGAGCCTCACTCTGTTGCCCAGGTAGAATGCTGTGACATCAGCCTAGCTCACAGCAACCTCAACTCCTGGGCTCAAGTGATCCATCTGACGCAACCTCCAAAGTAGCTGAGACTACAGGCACCTGCCACAACACCTGGCAAATTTTTCTGTTTTTAGTAGAGAGGGGGTCTCACTCTTGCTTAGTCTGGTCTAGAACTCCTGAGCTCATGCAGTCCATCTGCCTAAGCCTCCTACTAGAGTGCTAGAATTACAGGTGTGAGCCACTGTGCCCGGCCTATTTTTATTTTCTAGAGATAGTGCCTGCCTGCTCCTAAGGCTATAGTGTGATGAAGCAATCACAACTCACTGCAGCCTCCAACCTCTGGGCTCACAGGATCCTTCTAAACTCCTGGTATCGGGAACTACAGGCACATACCATGCCTAGCTAAAAATTTTAACTGAGGGGGTCTATGTTGCCCAGGTTGGTCTGTAACTCCTGGGCTCAAGTGATCTTCCCACCCTGGCCTCCCAAAGTGCCGTGATCACAGGCATGAGCCAGCTCCTGAGCCCTTGCTATTTTAATGTTATTTTTATTTAAACATTATTTCTAAGTATTGTGTGTCTCAGAATTGTCTCTTGTCCCCTATTTCCATCTTCATACCCCTGGAACCTGGCAGGTAAGGGGCAAGACGCTGCCACTCAGCCACCTGCAGGTGTTTCCCAGGGGCTGACTTCCTGAGATCCAGAGCCGCTCACGTCTCCAGGGATGGAAAGGTCTGATCTCTGCCTGATCCTGATGGAGCCACAGTGGTGACACCTGCTTCTCTCAGAACCATTTTTCTGTGCACCTTTGAATGTGATTCTTGTTAAAAAAGCCAGAATTAAAAGATGCAATATCCTATTTTCATACTGATTTTTTTCTAATATGGCTTTTCCCTTTAGTTCTATTTCACAACAATTATTCAATGGAAGGAAGAATTATGGTAAAAGTTGATGGTCTTTGTATGGCTTGGTCACTGGCTGGGCCACCTGGGCCTTGACACTGGAAGTGCCAAGTGAACCCTCAAGGTTGCAGAGCTGAGGGGTGAGGATGGGAACAGACCAGGGCAGGCTGCCAACGGGGGAGAAGCCTCTTTACCAGAATGCTGGAGTGCTCTGAGGAAAGATCAGTGGAACCTCAGCAAATGAGTTTATATGCTCTCAATTTTAAGGGCTTAGAATTTTTATTTATTTAGAGACAGAGTCTTACTTTATCGCCCTCAGTAGAGTGCCGTGGTGTCTCAGCTCACAGCAACCTCCAACTCCTAGGCTAAGGCGATTCTCTTGTCTCAGTCTCCCAAGTAGCTGGGACTACAGGTGCCTGCCACAACATCTGGCTATTTTTTTTTTTTTTTTTTGCAGTTTGGCTGGGGCCAGGTTCGAACCCACCACCCTCAGTATATGGGGCTGGCACCCTACCCACTGAGCCACAGGCACCGCTCAGAACTTTTTCTTTCTTTCTTTCTTTTTTTTTTTTTTTGAGACAGTTTTATTTTGTCGCCCTCGGCAGAGTGCTAAGGCGTCACAGCTCACAGCAACCTCCAACTCTTGGGCTTAAGCTATTCTCTTGCCTCAGCTTCCCAAGTAGCTGGGACTATAGGTGTCCGCCACAACGCCTGGCTATTTTTTGTTCCAATTCTTACTGCTGCTTTTAACTGGCTGGGGCTGGGTTTGAACCTGCCACTCTCGGTATATGGGGCCGGCGTCCTACCCATTGAGCCACAGGCGCCGCCCAGAACTTTTATTTTCAATAATGCAAAAAAAAACACCTCAGGTTCAGTGCCTGTAGCACAGTAATTATGGCACCAGCCACATACACCTAGGTTGGCAAGTTCAAACCTGGCCCAGGCCAGCTAACAATGACAACTGCAACAAAAAATAGCCGGGCGCTGTGGCGGGAACCTGTAGTCCCAACTACTTGGGAGGCCGAGGCAAAGAGAATCGCTTAAGCCCAAGAGTTTAAGGTTGCTGTGAGCTGTGACACCACAGCACACTACTGAGGACAACATAGTGAGAGATCATCTCAAAAAAACAAAAAAAAAATCTGATGTGTCCTACAGAAAGAAAAGGAATGGGAATCTCTAAGGGTTTAGAACTTTTATTTGCAATAATGCGAAAAAAAAAAAAATCTGATGTCCTAACACTTGTACCTCAGTGCTCTCTGCTCAGGGAATTTAGCCCCTTTCTGGGCTGGTGCCTCTGCCACAGGACAGTGGCAACCTGCAGAAATCCCAATCTTGGGGGTGCCCCACTGTGCGGGGGGAATGTCTGTTCCCACTCTATCTCTGTCCCCATGTCCCCAGCCTCTGGCATCAGAAGAGGTCCCTGCTCAGAGGCTGGAGCCTGGTCCCGGTGCGCCGGTTCAGCTCATCCAGCGCCAGCTTCTCCTTCTGCAGCATCTGTAAGAGAAGAGGGAGCGCTGGGCGTGGGCCCAGAAAGCTGAGGGCGGGTCGGCTCCACTCACCACCTACCCGGACCTGCAGAGCCTGCAGGGGGAGGGGTGGCAGCAGGGAGACCAGCCACCAGAGCTCGCCAAACCACCAACCAGATGGGCAGTGGTTGGCCTACCCCTGCAGCAGGGCGAGGGGTGGGTTAAGCCCGCCCGCCCCTCCAAGAAAGCCCCCGAAAAGGGCCTTGAGTCCAACCCCCGAGGGATCGGCCGCTGTAAGGGGCGTGGCTAGTGTGAAACCGGGCCACTGGCCCAGAGACCAAATGCATCCAGGACTGTTTCTTATTGTGGGGGGAGGGAGCTTTGTCTTTCAGACAAATGTCGGAATCTCCAAGCTCTCAGCGCGGGGCACATACTAACAGGCCTTTATAAATGGAAACAACCTACAGGTGTGCGGACGCCTTAGTGCCTACTAAGTTCTGTTTCAAATTAAGTATCGTCACAATGTCTCTTGTAAAGATTTTCTACATTAAGCTCTCCGACCAAACACCAACCACCAGCACTCACAATTCTAGCTTTCAGTCTGTGTGCTCAAGCTAGACACTTAAACATTTCTTAGTCTCTTTTACAAAGAGCAGGTCAGAGGCCATCAGGTGTAGGTGGGGTGCCACCCAAACACACCCAAGTGGGCAGGATGGCAGGCTCCTACCTTCAGCCACTCTGCCTCAGTGCTGTGTGTGAAGCCCAGCAGATGACAGACTCCGTGTGTAGCAGTCACCTGAGAGAATAATTAAAACACCGGCTAGGCATGATCCAACAGGAAGCTGCCCCTTCAGGAGCATCTCCAGGGTTGCATGCTGCTCTTGGTAAGTGGTAGAATGCAGATGCCCAGGTGTCCTGGGTCAGAAACAATGGAGCAGGAGCCTGAGGTACTCAGCCTGACCTTCCTTCTGTCTAAAAGAGGGGCTAGGAGGCTTGGCGCCTGTAGCACAGTGGATATGGCACTGGCCACATACACCCAGGTTGGCAGGTTCAAACCCAGCCTGGGTCAGCTAAACAACTGCAGCCAAAAAATAGCTGAGTGTTGTGGCAGGCGTCTGTAGTCCCAGCTACTTGGGAGGCTAAGGTAAGAGAATCACTTGAGCCCAAGAGTCTGAGGTTGCTGCAGCTGTGACGCCACGGCACTCCACTCAGGGCAACATAGTGAGACACTGTCTCAAAAAAAAAAAAAAAAAAAAAAACCTGGTAAAAGAGGGGCTAGGAGGACCAACTACCCAGAACTGCTCAATGGCCAGAAGCAATGCTGGGAGGGGGCCTATTTAAAAAGAATGAGGGCTTGGCACCTGTGGCTCAAGCGGCTAAGGTGCCAGCCACATACACCTGAGCTGCAGGTTGAAATCCAGCCCGGGCCCACCAAACAACAATGACAGCTACAACCAAAAAATAGCTTAGTATTGTGGTGGGCGTTTGTAGTCCTAACTACTTGGGAGGCGGAGACAGGAGAATCATTTGAGCCTAGGAGTTGCAGGTTGCTGTGAGCTGTGATGCCATAGCACTCTACCCAGGGTGAGAGCTTGAGGCTCTGTCTCAAAAAAAAAAAAAAAAAAACCAGCAGCAGTGGGAGAGAGCTAAGTGCTGGGGAGAGAGGAAGGGGTAGTGGGGCAGTTGGAGGGAAGAGGCACAGTTTGTACCAGGGACCAACCAGGATAGAGTAAGGGGCATCTCCACCTGGAGACAGGCTTTGACTGAAGCCCAAAGGGAGGGAGCCAGGAGGGAGCCCAGAGCTGGGGAAGGCAGAGGAGGAAAGGCCTGTGTAGCTGCAGGTCAGGAATGCTCCTCTGAGCAGGTGCCATGGAGAATGGAAATGGTCCCAGCCTGCCAGAAGCCACCCTACATGGTTGAGTTCAGGGATGAGGCAGACCAGGGGCTATCCGTGGTAGGAAGATCAAGATCTCCTTAGGACAGTGTGGAAGGAGGTGGAAGGAGGAGGGAGAGGGCAAGATGGAGCGTTTGGCTGGAAGGCAGTCTTAGCAGAGCTGGCCTGGCCTGGCCTGGCCAGTGCTGTGAGCATGGGGTCCTGGGGTGCTAGGCTGGTCCCCACATGGGGTAATTGGGAGGGGCTCCAGGGAATGCCATGGACAGAATCTTAGGAGGTTCAAAGGAGTGGAAGCACTGCCCACACACCCTCCCTAGCGCATGACTGCTGCCCACAGAGGTGCCAGAGCTGAACCCAGCTAGGCAACTTCCCATCACTCTCAGGAACTTCCTCCTTCTTTGCCAGGGAAAGCACTGGGGTCCCCCAAAGACAGGTCAGGAGGGAGTGGCTGATCCTGCAGGTCTGAGCTAGTGAAGCACAGCCTGCTCATTGCCAGGGTAGAGCTGAGAAGGTTTCTTCTGGGGACTTCTGTGTCCTTTTTTTTTTTTGAGACAGAGTCTCACTATGTCACCCTGGGTGGAGCTCTGTGGTGTCACAGCTCACGGCAACCTCAAACTCTTAGTCTCAAGTGATTCTCTTGCCTCAGCCTCCCAAGTAGCTGGGACTGGCTTCTGTGTCTTCAGAGTGTCCTCTTCTTCCCCCAACCCTTGCATGAGGCATGCAGACCCCACCCAGCCTGTGTCCTCCTCTCTCTGCTTGCAGGTTCTCTCCCAGTAGCCCTCACAGTACCTGTGGACCCAGGTCATGTTCTTGACCTCCTTGCATAGCCCATGTCTCATGGCAGGATATGTGATTTTGTGTCCCCACTCACAGTCACGATATCCTCATAATCTTCATCTTCTTTGCACTGCTGCCAGATGTACTCCACTCCTAGGAAAATGTCTCCCAAATTATAGTCATCTGGAAAATCAGGCTGCAGAATTTCACCTGCTTTCAGATTCTAAAAATGAGGAAAAACACTTAGATATCACCTCAGGAATAGTAACCCAAGTGAAACTGCCACATAAAAGTGATGTAGGGCCCTAAATACTAACTGTGCTGGAAGTCTCATTTCCACAGGAATCAGTTAGCTAGCCCTTGCCTTCCTGAAACTGCTTACTGCTTAGGATCATGTATCACTGACTGGCATAAGATTTGTAACTTACCTAATCACTTCTATAAATAACACTGCCATTGTAAAACCTAAGACTGGTATGTGAGATATCTTCCAGAATCTGCACTTGGAAGGGGAGACCAACTGATGCCAACCAGAACAATGGCTCTATGTGTGGAAATGGATTCAACAGGTCCTACAACCCTCTACCCAGAAACCAACTCAGTGCAAGAAGACAATTTTTGCTTCCTAAGCCTATGTGTTCATCCTCAGACAATCAGCAGACCCAATTCCCCAGTCTTTTGTCCGCCAAATCTACCTTCAAAAACCCTGGCCCTGGGTGGCGCCTGTGGCTCAGTGAGTAGGGTGCCAATCCCATATACCGAGGGTGGTGGGTTCAAACCCAGCCCCGGCCAAACTGCAACAAAAAGTAGCCAGGTGTTATGGCAGGCACCTATAGTCCCAGCTACTTGGGACAAGAGAATTGCCTCTCTTGAGGCAAGAGAATTGCCTAAACCTAGTAGTTGGAGGTTGCTGTGAGCTGTGACGTCACGGCACTCTACCAAGGGTGATAAAGTGAGACTCTGTCTCTTAAAAAAAAAAACAAAACCGTGGCTCTGAAATTCTCAGGGAGACAGATTTGAGAAATACCTCTTATCTCCTGGCTCAGTTCCCTGTGATATTAAACTTTCCTCCCTGAGACCCCTGCTGTCTCAGTGTACTGGCTCTCTCCTGTGCAGGAGGCAAAGAACCCAGCTGGATGGTAACAAGCACAGGCTGATAGCTCATTTTGAAGACTCTGGCTTATTAGTATCAAGGCAAACAAGCACTTGTTCTCTGACCTCATTGCCCTCAAGGTGCAAGTCCAAGGCTGTGTAGGTCTGTGGGGGGTGGACTGCACAGCCACTATACACAAGTGATCTAAAATGTTTCTGCGATGAAAAGTGTCAGAATCAAAATGGAGCCACTAGCACTAAAAAAACCCTGAGTAGAGCCCGGAAAGGTGTTGAAAACACGATCCTCAAGCTTTGTTTGTCTGATAACAAAAACTCTTAAAAGATTCTGCAAAAACTACAACCTTGAACAAAGGCCATCACAACCTCACACAGAATATGCTTCTGCAGGGACGTCTGCCCAGCAACTGCCTGTACAATCTCACATCAGTATCACCCTTGTTATTGATCTTTGTAGTCAGGGATAATTATCTCAATCATGTAATCCTTCTCACTTTTCTTTTAAAACTCCTGGTCTCCCTTTACCTTCCCCAGCACACATGTAGTTGGCTATCACATGCATACTCCCATTGCAAGGCTCTGTTCCCAAACACACTTAATTCTGTTAGAGAGCCTGTCACTTAGGTTGAGAACACCTTGTCAAATGAGTTACTTTCCATTTCTTTTATCCCTCCCAAGGCAGAATCACACAGATCCACAACTTCTACATGGGCACAATTATTTATTTATTTATTTATTTTTTTGTCGAGACAGAGTCTCACTTTACTGCCCTCAGTAGAGTGCCATGGTATCACACGGCTCACAGCAACTTCCAGCTCTTGGGCTTATGTGGTTCTCTTGCCTCAGCCTCCCGAGCAACTGGGACTACAGGCGGCCGCCACAAGGCCCGGCTATTTTTTTGTTGCAGTTTGGCCGGGGCTGGGTTTGAACTCACCACCCTCGGTATATGGGGCTGGCGCCCTACTCACTGGGCCACAGACGCCGCCCTTATTTTTTATTTTTTTGTGATTTTTGGCCGGGGCTGGGTTTGAACTCGCCACCTCCAGCATATGGGACCGGTGCCCTACTCCATGAGCCACAGGCGCCGCACGGGCACAATTATTTATTTCTGTTCTTTTTTCTTGATATTTTGTTCTAATTCATCTTTTCAGATTTTCCCACATAAAAACTATAAAGACCAGTCCACTCAGTTGAGGGCTATTACCAGTCTTCTGTGGTTGGGTATTTAGGGTATTTCTGTTTTTGTTACTATTATAGAGAACAGTAAATGAACATTTTAAAACATTTTTACATTGTAAATTCAGCAATTTATAGTCTTTAGTCTTTTCTTTTGTGTGACAATAACAGATTAAAGAATACATGTATTTTAGGGCAGCGCCTGTGGCTCAAAGGCGTAGGGCGCTGGCCCCATATGCCGGAGGTGGTGGGTTCAAACCCAGCTCTGGCCAAAAACTGCAAAAAAAAAAAAGAATACATGTATTTTAAAATCTCTTGAAGATGACTGCCAAATTACTTTCCAAAAAGGTCTGCTCCAGTTTATGATGCTACTAAGCATGTGGGATGCCTTGAGTACTTTACATAATAAAGAGTCACCTAGCAGCTGTCACATAGCATTTGTTGGAAATATTTATCAGTCTGTTATTTTCTTTTTTTTTTTTTTGTAGAGACAGCGTCTCACTGTACCGCCCTCAGGTAGAGTGCCGTGGCGTCACACGGCTCACAGCAACCTCTCGCTCTTGGGCTTATGTGATTCTCTTGCCTCAGCCTCCCGAGCAGCTGGGACTACAGGCGCCTGCCACAACGCCCGGCTATTTTTTTGTTGCAGTTTGGCCGGGGCTGGGTCTGAACCCACCACCCTTGGCATATGGGGCCGGCGCCCTACTCACTGAGCCACCGGCACCGCCCCAGTCTGTTATTTTCAATGTTAATTTTTCCAATCCATATTCATTAATGAATGACAAAATTGCAGAAGCACTTCTCTTTTAATTCACTAATGGCATTGAGAGGAGAGGGTAGCGCGGCGCCTGTGGCTCAGTGAGTACAGCGCCGGCCCCATATACTGAGGGCAGTGGGTTCAAACCCAGCCCCGGCCAAACTGCAACAAAAGAATAGCTGGGCATTGTGGCGGGCACCTGTAGTCCCAGCTGCTCGGGAGGCTGAGTCAGGAGAATTGCGTAAGCCCAAGAGGTAGAGGTTGCTGTGAGCCATGTGACATCATGGCACTCTACCCAAGGGCGGTACAGTGAGACTCTGTCTCTACAAAAAAAAAAAAAAAAAGAGGAGAGAGTAGACTCTACCCCCCTTTCTTCTTCCTGTTGGCTCTACCAGGAAAACTATAGCCTCGAAGTGAAGGGCATTGCCCCCCTGGGGGAGGGGTGCTGATTGCCATGGCCTCTATGATGATCATTACTCAATGTGGGCTTAACATACTGCTTTTTACCTTTGTGTATATTTGAATCATTTTCTTGCCCTCCTTCCTTCCTTTTTTTTGAGACAGAGTCTCACTTTGTCACCCTCGGTAAAATGCCGTGGCATCATAGCTCACAGCAACCTGAAACTCTTGGGCTTAAAGTGTTTCTCTTGCCTCAGCCTCCCAAGTAGCTGGGATGACAGGTGCCTGCCACAACGCCCAGCTATTTTTAGAGACAAGGGTCTTGCTCTGGCTCAGGCTGGTCCCAAACTTGTGAGCTTAGGCAGTCTATCAACCTGGGCCTCCCAGAGTGTTAGGATTACAGGCATGAGCCACCATGCCCGGCCCATTTTCAAAATTAAAATTGAAAATCATGTCTGTAATGAAATTAACACAGGAAATTTTCTCTGGGAGTCTAGACAAAAAGAAGAACATTTTTTACCTCATGAAATGGAAAATAAAGCACATCGGTTGGGACAAAGGAAGTAAAAAATCTCTATAATGAGAACTATGAAACCCTGAGAAAAGAAATAGTTGAACATGTTAACAAATGGAAAAACTTAGCAGGTTCCAGCTGGGTTCAAATCCACCAACCCAGGGGGAATGTGGCCGGCACCCTAACCACTGAGCTACGGGCACTGAGCCAATTTTTTTAAATTTAAAAATTTAAATCCCATTATAATGATTTCCCTAACCAAAATTTCTAATAACATATTTACATTTATAAAGCTCAAAAACATAGGAAACATGAACATGAAACATGATACACTTATTTCTTTTTTTTTTTTTTTTTTTGTAGAGACAGAGTCTCACTTTATTGCCCTTGGTAGAGTGTCGTGGCATCACACAGCTCACAGCAACCTCCAACTCCTGGGCTTAGGCAATTCTCCTGCCTCAGCCTCCCGAGCAGCTGGGACTACAGGCGCCCGCCACAACACCCGGCTATTTTTTTGTTGCAGTTTGGCCGGGGCTGGGTTTGAACCCGCCACCCTCGGCATATGGGGCCGGCGCCCTGCTCACTGAGCCACAGGCGCCGCCCCGATACACTTATTTCTAGTGTGACTATAACAAATTCTCTTAAGACTAGAGCCAGTTATAGTTTATTCTCAGTCTTCCACTTGCAAAACTGAAAGGATGCGAAATTGCTAAATTCCTAAAATCTACCTCATCTAAATTACATTCAGTGTTTTTTTGAGCTGTGTTGCTACCACTGAAGTGGTTTGTTTTCATTGAAATAAAAATAAGAAACTTAATACAGAGAAGACATTTGATTTTTTTCCCTTAATTGCTCTTTAATTATTTTTTAAAAATGTTTTTATAGTATTATTAGAAAATCAAAAGATAAATTTTTTGATATTGTGTATATCTTAATTTTTGATTTTTCTTCAATTATGGCCCAGCTTATCAGGGTAATGCTTTGCTGAGTTTCAGGCTTTAAATATCAGATGTTTTTTGTACAATTTTTATGCTTCTCAATGACATTGTTTCTTCATATAATTTCTAATTTCTGGCAAGTTTGTAAATGTGTGAGCACATTTGTATCATAAAAACTACTTTGCCTAAATTCCATATATTCTTACATGTGATGATGTAAAACTCCATAAAATTGATTATGAATTTTTCAGACCATTTCAGGTGATCTTTTCCTTCTACGATAAGCAAACTAATTTATTTTCCAGTTTCCTTTTGTTCTTAGAAAAAAAAAATGATTTCTTTGTTTAAATACATTTATGTTTACATGCTTTTGAATCATGTATTCACTAGTACTGTCTGCAAGAATTATTTTTTCTTTTTTTCTTACCAAATTAGAAATTAGAACTATCCCTCAAAGTTCTTTGCTGAATCTTCTAAAAATCTGTGATTACAGTTTAAAATGCTAACTAACAACCTTATAAAGATTCCATTTTTGCAGCTACTCGGGAGGCTGAGGCAAGAGAATCGCTTAAGCCCAGGAGTTGGAGGTTGCTGTGAGCTGTGTGAGGCTACAGCACTCTACCAAGGGCCATAAAGTGGGACTCTGTCTCTACAAAAAAAAAAAAAAAAAAAGTCATAAAGATTCCATTTTTGTACTTTCCTTTCTTTGAAATGTTCATAATTAGGTGTGTATAATTAAGTCTTTCATTAAATTGTCTTAATTGTTTTTGTCCTAATAAAAGTGACAAAAAAAAAAAAATGGAAAAACGTATTATGTTTGTGGCTGAGAAGAATCAACATTGTTAAAATGTCCATGCTACCCAAAGCAATTTATAGATTTAATGCAATCCCTATGAAAGCACTAATGTCATATTTTAAAGAACTTTTTTTTTTTTTTTTTTAAGAGACAAGAGTCTTAGTTTGTCGCCCTCGGTAGAGTGCTGTAGCATCACAGCTCACAGCAACCTCCAGCTCTTGGGCTTAGGTGATTCTCTTGCCTCAGCCTCCCAAGTAACTGGGGCTACAGGCACCCGCCACAACACCCAGCTATTTTTTGTTGCAGTTTGGCAGGAGTCGGGTTCAAACCCGCCTCCCTTGGTATATGGGGCCGGCATATACCTACTCACTGAGCCACAGGCACTGCCCATTGAAGAATGTTTTATATAGGATCAGAATATACCTCAAATAGCCAATACATTACTTAGAAATAAAAATAAATCAGGAGGCATCACATTACCAGGCTTTAGATTATACTATAAATCTATAGTGATCAAAACAACATGGTACTGGCACAAAAATAGAGATGTAGATATATGGAACAGAATAGAGAATCTAGAGATGAACCCAGTCACATGTTGTTATTTGATCTTTGATTCACCCATCAAAAACATACATTGAGGAAAAGATTCGCTATTTAACAAATGGTGCTGGGTGAACTGGCTAGTTGACCTATAGAAGACTGAAACTGGACCCTCACCTTTCACCCATAAGAAAAATTGATTCCCACTGGATAAAAAATTTAAACTTAAGATATGAAACTATAAAAATACTAGAAGAGAGTGCAGGGAAAACGCTTGAAGATATTGGCCTGGGAAAATATTTTATGAGGAGGACCCCATGGGTAATTGATCCAACACCAAAAATATATTACTGGGATCTGATCGAGCTAAAAAGCTTCTGCACAGCTAAGGGCACAGTAAGGCAAACAACCTCCAGAAGAGGGGAAGATTTTTGCAGATTATGTTCCTAACAAAGGTCTGATAACTAGAACCCACAGAGAATTCAAACTAATCAATAAAAGAACAAACAGGCTCAGTACCTGTAGCCAGTGGCTAGACCGCTAGCCACATACACTGAGAGGTGACAGGTTGGAACTCAGCCCGGGCCTGCTAAACAACAACAACTACAACAAAAAAAATAGCCGGGCGTTATAACAGGTGCCTGTAGTCCTAGCTACTTGGGAGGCTGAGGCAGGAGAATAGCCTAAGCCTAAGAGTTTGAGGTTGCTGTAAGTGTGATGTCACATTACTCTACCGAGGGCGACACAGTGAGACTCTGTCTCAAAAAAAAAGAAAAGAACAAACAACCCCATTTCTTTGTGGCAAGATACCTGAACAGAAACTTCTCTGAAGATGATAGATGCGTGGCCTACAAACACATGAAAAAATGCTCATCATCTGTTATCATTAGAGAAATGCAAATCAAAACCACTTTGAGATATCATCTAACTCCAGTAAGATTAGCCACATCACAAAATCCCCAAACTGCAGATGTTGGCATGGATGTGGAGAGAAAAGAACACTTCTACATTGCTGGTGGGACTGCAAAGTAATACAACCTTTTTGAAAAGAAGTATGGAGAATTCTCAAGGAACTAAAAGTTGATGTACCGTTAGGTCCTACAATATCATTACTACTTATCTACCTGGATTAGCAAAAATCATTTTACAACAAAGATATTTGCATCAAAATGTTTATTGCAGCCCAATTCACAATAGCCAAGTAGTGGAAGCAGCCTAAATGGATTAACAAATGGTGTTATATGTACACCATGGAATACTATGCAGCTATAAAAAAGAGGGAGACTTTACATCTTTTATGTTTACCTGGATGGAGCTGGAACATACTCTTCTTAGTAAACTATCTCAAAAATGGAAGAAAAAGTATCCAGTGTACTCAATACTATTATGAAACTAATATATAAACACTTACACATTAATACAAATGATAAAACACAAAGATAGTCCAAAAAGAAAGAGGGGAGGGGAGGGGGGTGGGAGAAGAAAGAAGAGGGCAGGGGGAGGGAAGGTATTTGGTGAAATCTCACCTAATGTATACAATGCAAGGGTACATTTCAAAAAATAAGTAAGGTGATGATTATGTTAATTAGTCTGATTTAAGCATTCCACATTGTATACCAGATCACCACATTATATCCCCAAGATGTATACGGTCATGATTTAGTAACAATTAAAAAAAAAAAAAAAAAGGGAACATATTTTACCTCATGAAATGGAAAAGAAAGCACATCAGTTGGGGCATTTTTCTCTCTGTAGATTCTGTTAAGGTGCTGAATATTCTTGTTGTCAACACAGATGATCCCAAGGTCAAATTTCTGCACTCCTAAAACACTCCTTACAATCTCAATCTTCTTGCGAAGTGGTATTCTCCTAATGGGGATGACTCGCTGCAGATTTCTAATCACCAAACTCATTTCAGGAAGAACTACCAGCCCTTGAAAAATGTTTCTAAGGGCACCTGTAGTTAAAGTTTAAGAGAAGACCAATCAGTACTAGGAAATAATAAAGTCCATAAAAATACACACACACAATCAAATCAGTTTATTTGGCGTTATTTATTGAAAATCTTATGGGAATTTACATTTACCATAAGGAAGATATAAACACAAAGGCATATAAAAGGAAGCCACTGAGTCAGGTACACCAGAATCAACAACAATAGCCAGAGGAAATTAAAGCCAGTGGCAAGTAAGGAGCCATTCATACTGGAAGGCCCCTAGAAGAACAGGGTTGGGGTGAGGGTAGAGAGGCAGCAAGGGGTGGGAGAAGTGGGGAGGGCAGAGGGGCCGGTATGGGGGAGGGAGAGGTGGGGAGGGTAGAGGGCCGGTATGGGGGAGGGAGAGGTGGGGAGGGTAGAAGGCCGGTATGGGGGAGGGAGAGGTGGGGAGGGTAGAGGGCCGGTATGGGGGAGGGAGGAGTGGGGAGAATAGAAGGCCGGTATGGGGGAGGGAGGAGTGGGAGAGTAGAGGGCAGGTATGAGGGAGAGATGAGGAGGGCAGAGGGCCGGTATGAGGAGGGAAGGGGTGGGGGAGGGTAGAGGGCCGGTATGGGGCGGGAGAGTGGGGGTGGAGCGGGTGGGGCAGCGCGCGCGTGGGGTCCTCTTTGGTCTGAAGGCTTCCCGCGGCCCGCACCAGTGCGTACGACGTCCCCATTTCGGAGATGAGGAACCCAGTTGCACATGTACCGGTACCTGAAACCGATGAAATCGGGGCCGGGAGCCGGCAGTAGCTTAAGAGCTACGGGGGGCTCTAAACTGCAAGCGCCACCGGAAGTCCAGCCGCAGCCCCGACGGGAGAGCGGAACCGGAACGCGGCGTGCCTGGCCGGGACCCAGTGACGAGGCACGGACCGGAAGCCGGTCCGCCGCGTTTTTCCGCCCGCCGCGCGCGTCCTGTGCCCGCGCCCTTAGCCGGGAGCTGAAGGACCCACTCCGGGCAGCGGGCCTCGGAGTGCCGCGGCCGGACAGTGAGCGGCTCTCGGGGGTCAGGCGGGCGCGGACGCCCCGCTGCCTTCCCCGCGCAGCCCTGCGTGACCTGTCGAGCGTCGTCAACGGAGCGGCTGGGCGAGTCGGCCCCTGCGAGCCGGGGCGGAACGACGGCCTCCGCGGCCCCACGGGCGGTGGCGGGTGAAGGACTCCTCTACCACCCAGGGCGGGGTCTGCGTGTGAGCCTGCTGGTCCTTTGTGGTGGTCCGGCGGTGGTAGCCAAGCTGAGAAAAAACGGTATGTATTGTGCTTGGAGAAAGTACTGAGTACTCCTGACAGTCAGAGAAAAATTAGGTGGGAGGAAACACTGAAACACTGATGTCTAACAGTGTTACATTGTAATTCTCTGGCCACGGAGAGTGGAAGAAGCCAGGAGAAATTCCTCTCTTAAAATTGAAGGGGGTAAAGATACTCATTTTCTTACTTCTAATTGAAGTTTTTTATCGATTTGCCAATTCAGTAAAATGATTCTGATATTTTTAATCTTAAAGGATCACATTTTATTTTATTTTATTTATTTTATTTCAGTTGCTCTGGGTAGAATGCCTTTGGCGTCATAGCTCACAGCAACCTCAAACGCTTGGGCTCAAGTGACCCTCTTGCCTCAGCCTCCCGAGTAGCTGGGACTAGACACTTAACCACAACGCCCGGCTATTTTTTAGAGAGGAGGTCTGACTCTTGCTTAGGCAGGTCTCCAACTTTTGAGCTCAAGGGATCCTCCCGCCTTGGCCTCCTAAAGTGCTGGGATTATAGGCGTGAGCCACTGTGCCTGGCGGAAGCACAGTTTAATTTGTTACATTAAACTAATGTAACAAATAATTATTTGTACCACTCCACCCGCCCTCCAGCAAAAGAACCTATTGGCCCTTTGAAAATAATACTCAATGCTTTAACTGCCTTTAAGAAAATTATCAAAAGAAGAAAAAAAAGAAAAGAAAAATTATCTTTAGAGTTTGACATGATCAAAAATTCTTTCCTTAGTCTTCTAGCAGAATACAGCTGTGGTGATCTGAATTTTTGTCTTTTAGCTTACCTTGAAGATGAAAGGATCTCCCTAGTGCAACAGACTAAGGAAAACGACTATTTTCTACATATATTTATTACCTTTTAATAATTAGATAAGAAGATGAACCCAACAAATCCTTTCAGCGGGCAGCAGCCTAGTGCTTTCTCATCATCTTCTAGTACTTCTATAGGAACATTTCAGCCTAAGCCACCATTTCAATTTGGTCAACCGTCTCTTTTTGGTCAAAACAATATGTTGTCTGGAAAGAGCCCAGGATTTCCACAGGTACCCAGCTTTCCAGCATCTTCTGCAGTAAGTCATTCCTCTCCATTGCAGTCGTCAGCATTTACCCAGACCTCAAGTGTTGGACTCTTTTCTGGACTTGAACACACTCCCACTTTTGTAACTACCTCTGGGCCTTCAAGTTCGTCAGTGCCAGGATTTAGTTTTAAATCACCTACCAATGTAGGGGTTTTCCCAAGTACTTCCACTTTTGGACCAGAAGCTGGAGAAATAGCAAGCTCTGGTTTTGGGAAAGCAGAATTCAGCTTTAAACCTCTGGAAAATGCAGTGTTCAGACCAATATTGGGGACTGAATCTGAACCAGAGAAAACCCAGAGCCAAATTACTTCTGGGTTTTTCACATTTTCCCACCCAATTAGTAGTGGACCTGGAGGCCTGGCCCCCTTTTCTTTTCCTCAGGTGACAAGCAGTTCAGCTTCTAATTCAAATTTTACTTTTTCAAAACCAGTTAATAGTAATAATACATCATCTGCCTTTACTCCTGCTTTGTCCAACCAAAATGTAGAGGAAGAGAAGAGAGGACCTAAGTCCTTATTTGGAAGTTCTAATAGCCTCAGTAGCTTCCCAGTATCATCTGGGGCTTTGGGTGAACCCTTCCCAGTTAGCAAAACAGATGTCAGACAAGGGTGTGAAGAAGCTGTTTCCCAGATGGAGCCACTACCCAGCCTCATGAAAGGACTGAAAAGGAAGGAGGACCAGGATCGTTCCCCAAGGAGACATGGCCATGAGACAGCAGAAGATTTGGACCCTCTGTCCAGGGGCGATCATCCCCCTGATAAACGACCTGTCCGCCTGAATCGACCCCGTGGAGGGACTTTGTTTGATCGGACCATACAGGATGTTTTCAAAAGCAATAAAGAAATAGGTCGCCTGGGCAACAAGGAATCGAAAAAGGAAATTAGCTTTGTCGAGTCTGGGGAAAGTGACCACATAGCCATTCCAGGAGGGAGTCAGTCTATCCTGGTACCTTCTCGGATTCCAGGTGTGAATAAAGAGGAAGAAGCTGCAAGTAGAGAGAAAAAAGAAGGTGAGCTCTAAAAATTTCAGTAAATTTCTCTGGCCATTGGCTTGATTTTTTAGATAAATTCCCTATAAACACTGGGGACCTGAAAATATCATAGGACTTTTGATCAGATCTTATATCCATATAAATTACCTTCGCTTTTACACAGTTGGTGCCTCCTGTTTGAAAGGGTGACATCTAATGGGTTTATGTGTCCTCTGAACCCCTAGATTCTCTAAGAGGTCCTCCTGTGCGTCAGAGTAAAAGAAGTGAGAGCACAGACAGTCTTGGGGGCTTGTCTCCTGCTGAAGTTACCGCGATCCAGTGTAAGAACATCCCCGACTATCTTAATGACAGGACCATTCTGGAGAACCACTTCAGCAAAATAGCTAAAGTGCAGCGCATCTTTACCAGGCGCAGCAAAAAGCTTGCAGTGGTGCATTTTTTTGATCATGTGAGTACCCCTGACTTGTCATTGGTTACCCTAAATTTGAACTTTTCACGTTTAAAACCTTTTTAAAAAATTTCCATTCGTCATCTGCTTGCTGTACTGTAGGGAAAGTACTCAAATACCTTACTCTTAGAGAGTCTGGCTGGAGTAGCACTGTTTAATTCATAACATGCAGTTGTTTCTGAAGAGCTCCAGGCCCCTTCAGGATACTGTGCTCTAGGAATGCTGGGATAGTGGTTCCCATGAAGTCAGGTTCATCTAAAAGGCTTTGGGAGTGTCTCTGCACCCTCATGGCACTTTTCAAACTTGAGCCTTTTGGCTTTGTTTTTGTGTGGACAAAATACAAAATCACTCTAAACGTTCAAACAGTGCAGAAAAAGTGAAATCTAAGATAATGGTTTAAAACCATCCCCAGAGATAATGGCTGTTCATCATTGTTTGAATTGTGACTTTAAATGTAGGCATGATACATGAGGTGTAGGGTGCATGTGGGCATGGACTGCTCACATTATGTAGCTTTATATCGTTATTTTTTTCTGAATATTACTATGGGCAAGTTGAGTTTTATGGGAATGTGTAAAGTAGAAAGCATCTTTTAAGACTTTTTTAAAAATGATAGAAGTATTGCCTGTTGATGCAGGGAGAAAACCCAGAATATTCTCTTGAGGAGAACAAAATCACCCAAGGTTCTACTCTCCAAGATAACAGCTATGAATGTTTTGGTTAATGTCTTTGCAAATACGTAGTCACATTGTTTTCACACAAAGGAGAGCACACTGCATACAGTGGTTGATAATGTCTTCATGTAGTGATCTTCAGTAGTTTATGAAATCAAACAGTGTAGAATGGGATTGTTAAGTGCCACATGGCATCCTATCCTGTTTACTTGGCCATTTTTTTGTTTTTGGAAATTTTTATGCGTGTATTTCTTTTTTTGTAGAGACAGAGTCTCCCTTTATTGCCCTTGGTAGAGTGCCGTGGCATCACAACTCACAGCCACCTCCAGCTCCTGGGCTTAGACGATTCTCTTGCCTCAGCCTCCCCAGTAGCTGGGACTACAGGCGCCTGCCACAACGCCCGGCTATTTTTTTTGTTGTTGCAGTTTGGCCTGGGCTGAGTTTGAACCCGCCACCTTCCGTATATGGGGTCAGCGCCCTGCTCACTGAGCCCCAGGTGCCACCCTGTGCATATATTCCTAATTAGTTTATGTCCTTTGTTTAAATCCCTGAGAATAAAAATTGTGCCAAAATATACAGTAGTCATCCACTTTCTTCAATTTCAGTTACTTGTGGCCGGTTGTGGTCGGAAAACATTATGTCTAATAACATACAATGAAATATTTTAAGCAAAAGACCATATTTACAAACTTTTATTATAGTATGTTTTTATAATTGTTATATCGTATCACTGGTTATTGTTAATTTCTTACTGTGCCTAATTTATAAATTAAATTTTATCATAGTTATTCATATATGGGGAAAGTATATACCATATATATGGTTCGACATTGTCCAAGCTTTCAGAGATCCACTGAGTGTCTAGTAATTTTCCCTGCGGATAAGAGGGGACTGCTGATCTCACAGTTAGGACTTTTGCCATTGATTTTTGCCTATAGATCTTTTTATCAACAATTCTGTGACATTAATCACATGCTCAGTGATGTGCAAACCATCACCACTGTCTACCATTATATATTTCCACAACTTATCCATCTTTCCAAGCAGTAAATTCTACAACCATTAAGCATGAACTCCCTGTCATTTTCCCAACCCTCATAACTTCTAATCTATTTTCTATGTATGACTTTGCTTATTCTAGATACTTCATATGTATGAAATCATAGAACTCTTGTCTTTTTGTATCTGGCTTATTTCACTTAGCATAATGCTTTCCAGGTTTGCCTGCCTGGTAGCATGTATCAGAACTTTATTTCTTTTTGGGGTAAATAATATTATATTGTGTGGATGGATCACATTTATATTTCCCCATTCATCTGTTGATAGACACTTGGGTCGTTTCCATTTTGGGCTATGGTGAAGAGTGCTCACTGGCATACAAGTATCATTTGAGGTGGGGGAGGGCGTATATTCTTAGGAGTGAATTGCTGTGTAACATGGTAATCCTCTTTTTTTTTTTTTTTTTTTTTGAGACAGAGTCTTGCTCTGTTGCCCTGGGGTTAGAGAGCAGTGGTGTGATAACAGCTCTCTGCAGCCTCAAACACCTGGATTCGAGCTATCCTCCAGGCTCAAGCCATCTTCCTGCCTTAGCCTCCTGGGTAGATGGGACTACAGGCATATGCCACCATGTCTTGCTAATTTTTAAATTTTTGTGGAGACAAACTAGTGACCCTCTGACCTTGGCTTCCTAAAATGCTAGGATTATAGGTGTGAGCCACTGCGCACACACACCCCTCATTTGTTTTTAAAATTATTTTTTGCCTATAGCAATGTGCTTATTCTCTTAGCTGAATCCAAAATATTTATATCTTGTAACTAATATGAAGCACATTGCTCTTGTAAACCCTTCATTGATATACCCAGAGCTGAGCAACCCAGCGTGGGGTATGCTTTTCTGGTGTTTTACAAGCTTATCTGCAGGTACACTAAAGCATAGGTGGGTGTTTGTGATAAATGGCATTCCACAAGTGTCATTCTGCAGCTTTTTTGCGCGTAAGTGTGACTTGGCAATCTTTCTGTTCTGTATATGTATGTACTTAGCTTGTGAGAATCATCTCACCAAATGTCAGAGGCTAAGTTTGTAGGCTCTGTCAGAACAAAGTTGTTAATACAGAAAATCAAGAGCAGCACACATGCACCTGTGACACAGTTGAGGCAGGTAAGGGCGGCTTCTGCACAACTGCAGGGAGATGGCCTGGCCTGAGGTGGCAGCCTCTTGTGTTCTGAATAGTCTATTCTCACTGAGTTTGCATTTTCAGCCTCATCTCTTCTGGTGTCCCAATTGTGAACTGTTTTCCAGGCATCTGCAGCCCTAGCTAGGAAGAAGGGGAAAGGTTTGCATAAAGACGTGGCTATCTTTTGGCACAAGAAGAAAATAAGTGAGTTTTCAGTTATTTTTCCCATAGTCTCCAATGCTCTGTGTATGTGGGAACCCCTCCCCAGGGCTGGGGCATGCTCTGAGTGGATCCATGTGTCTCATAGTTACTTCCCTAGGCTCTTTTTAACGTCCTGTGACAATGGTAAGGATGCTACTTTCTTAAAAAGAAAGGGAAAAAGTCCAGTATCGCATGATCTGTGACACCACAAACCCTTCTCTGCCTTCTGTGTTCTCAGGTCCCAACAAGAAACCATTTTGCCAGAAGGAGAAGAAACCAGGTGACGAGGAGGGTGGCCAGGGCATGGAGGATACGCCCTTTCAACACTCCCCTATTGGCAAGCCCACAGGAAGGGCTGTGGCTGGCGGCCTCCTGAGCAAAAGGTGGGACCAGACCCTCCTAATGACTGTTCAGGAAAGACAAATGGGATTAGGACAATATAGTGACACCCAAGTCGGGGCTGAGGGACCAGGGGCGATGTGGGGAGAGGTAAGGGCCAGTTAGTTGCCACGGACTGTTGTGGGCAGAGTGGCAGGAGGTCCTTCTGAACGTGCCTCTCCAGCCGGCATGGGCTGGTGGTAGCCAGCCAGGGGGAGCCTTAGAGAGAGTTTTCTGACTATATGCCCTAGGGCTAGGATGCGGCACCCCAAGGTTGTAAAGAAGCCCCCGTTTGGGCCTTTTCTCTGGAGATTCTGGTCACAGAGCTCCTGCAGCTAGTCTGGTCCTTTCCTACTCAAGGAAGGTGCTACTAAGGCCAGCAGGCCACTTCTTGTGCAGGGCAGATGCCCTTGGTGTGGAGCCTCTGTGGCCAGCCCCCATCTGCCTCACAGGGAGCAAACCTCTCGTCTTACTTGATCCCACGAAGTTGTGTGCAGCTCTACCTGAGGCAGACACTTGGAAGCATCAGCTCATCCCCTTGAAATGTCTGACTGTCAGAACCATGTGTTACTGACAATCACTTCTAGCAATTTCCAGCGTGACTTCTTGGGTCAGCTCTCTGCTGAGCCACCTGGGGTGTGACGTGCACTCATGGCTGCCTCATTTGTGCGGGGAGCTCCATTCCCAGAGGCTTTTCTTCATGCTTGGCCTCCTTGGCAGGCCTTTGTTTAATCTTTCCTTTCATCTTTTGGCCAAGGTATTTCTCACTTTCCATTTTGTGAATAGAAATTTGTTGCTGGTATGCATTTTCGTTTTTCTTCTTTACTCAGTCATTCTTATGTCTTCATTTACATTCAAGTTCAGAGAATGATGAAAGTCAACTAGAAAATAAGGGAGCTGAGGGGATGAGGACATTTCTGTATAAAAACATATAGACATATTATTTCCTTAAGATATTAAAGTTTTGGGCGGCGCCTGTGGCTCAGTCGGTAAGGCACCGGCCCCATATACCGAGGGTGGCGGGTTCAAACCCGGCCCCGGCCAAACTGCCACCAAAAAATAGCCGGGCGTTGTGGCAGGTGCCTGTAGTCCCAGCTACTCGGGAGGCTGAGGCAAGAGAATCGCTTAAGCCCAGGAGTTGGAGGTTGCTGTGAGCTGTGTGAGGCCACGGCGCTCTACCAAGGGCCATAAAGTGAGACTCTGTCTCTACAAAAAAAAAAAAAAGATATTAAAGTTTTTTCCAGGCTGAATTTCTATTTCTATGAAATAGAAATCTATGAGTGTTCATTTGGCTGTTCAAATGAGCTCATTTAACTTTTTTTTTTTTTTGTAGAGACAGAGTCTCAAGCTGTCACCCTTGGTAGAGTGCCGTGGCGTCACAGCTCACAGCAACCTCAAACTCCTGGGCTTAAGCAGTTCCCTTGCCTCAGCCTCCCAAGTAGCTGGGACTACAGGCACTGGCTATAATGCCTGACTATTTTTAGAGACGAGCTCTCCCTCTGGCTCAGGCTGGTCTCGAACCCGTGAGCTTAGGCAATCTACCCTCTTCAGCCTCCCAGAGTGCTCGGATTACAGATGTGAGCCACCAGCCCTCATTTAACTTTTTTAAAATTAAAAAAAAAATCATTGACTAACACTTTTGTGCTTATTGCAGAGCTCTGGGAAGGCTCCTCTTGGCTGGACATGGTGGTTCATTCCTATAATCCTACACTTTGGGAGATGGAGGCAGGAGGAACACTTGAGGCTAAGTTAGCCCCAGCAGCATACTGAAACCTCATCTCTATAAAAAAATTGAAACATTAGCTGGTCATAGTGATGCTTGTAGTCCCATTCACTCAGGAAGTTAAAGCAGGAGGATTGCTTGAGTCCGGGGGTTACAGGCTGTAGTGAGTTGTGAGAATGCCATTGCACTCCAGCCTCAGTGACAGAGTGAGACCCTGTCTCTATTTAAAAACAAAAAAAGGCCGGGCGGCGCCTGTGGCTCAGTGAGTAGGGCGCCGGCCCCATATGCCGAGGGTGGCAGGTTCAAACCCAGTCCCAGCCAAACCGCAACAAAAAAATAGCCGGGCGTTGTGGCGGGCGCCTGTAGTCCCAGCTACTCGGGAGGCTGAGGCAAGAGAATCGCGTAAGCCCAAGAGTTAGAGGTTGCTGTGAGCCGTGTGACGCCACGGCACTCTACCAGAGGGTGGTACAGTGAGACTCTGTCTCTACAAAAAAAAAAAAAAAAAGGCCGGGTATGGTGGGTCATGCCTATAATCCTAGCACTCTGGGAGGCCAAGGCAGGTGGATCACCTGAGCTCACGAGTTTGAGACCAGCCTGAGCCAGAGAGAGACCTCATCTCTAAAAAAAAATAGCTAGGTGTTGTGGGTGCCTGTAGTCCCAGCTACTTGGGAGGCTGAGGCAAGAGAATCACTTAAGCCCAAGAGTCTGAGGTTGCTGTAATGCCATGGCATTCTACTGAGGGTGACAGAGTGAGACTCTGTCTCAAAAAAAAAAAAGGCTCATCTCATTTTAGTGCTTCTAGTTTGTCAGCTTTAGGAGATAGAAAATCTTGAAAGATGAAGAGGCATGTTCAGAAGTGGAAATAATATCACGGTCTGGGTGATAATAGGGCCCTTAACATGTTGTTTCCTTCGTAGCTCTCCAGTGAAGAAGCCGAGTCTCCTGAAGGCCCACCAGTTTGAGGGAGACCTGTTTGACTCAGGCTCTGAGGGCTCTGAGGGCCTGGGGCCCTGTGTGTCATCCCTTAGTGCCCTGATTGGCACCGTGGCCGAGACATCTGAGGAGAAGTACCGTTTGCTGGACCAGAGAGACAGAGTCATGCGCCAAGGTGCGGTGTGTGGCTGTGGCTGACCTGTGGTTGCCCTCTTCTTGGGAGCCCAGGGAGGCAGCTCCTCTTCCCGCTGAGCTGATTCTGGGCCTCTGTGGTCTCCACTTGATTGCTTAGCTCTCTGGTCATGCTGGTTTACTTGTGCCCTGCTCTTTGTCAGCTTCTGTCATGTGCCTCTTACTGTGGTCACAGCACGGGGCATACGGAAACAGTTCTAGAGCACTGCTCTGTTTTGAATGTTTGCATTTTTAACAAATTGGTCCTTTTAGCAAGTACCCTGCAACGTGATTGCTTGTCATTGAGGTCATCATAAGAGTTAGCGTGTGCTGGTGGATGTCTGCTGGCAGCGAGGATGGGCCCCTTTCTAGTCTGTAGGGCCTCTGATCTGTAGGGGCATCCTGGAGGGGGTCTTTGTGAACTTTGATGCCACTGCTTGGTGGGGTAGGTCTCTTCCTGTCGGTCTCTTCCTCTGAGACTTATATTTTAATAGTATTTTTTTCCCGGGCGGTGCCTGTGGCTCAAAGGAGTAGGGCGCCAGCCCCATATATCGGAGGTGGCGGGTTGAAACCCAGCTCTGGCCAAAAACTGCAAAAAAAAAAAAAAAAAAGGTATTTTTTCCCCTTGGTAATTTGTGTGTGTGTGTTTAATTTTTATTTTTCCTATTGTCGTTATGAAAATATAGTTTTGTGAATTCTTGCTGACTGTGTGGTACATTCTTAGCATTTACATGATGTCTTTAGCTCGGGTGAAAAGAACTGATCTGGACAAAGCGAGGACATTTGTTGGGACATGTCCAGACATGTGTCCTGAGAAGGAGCGGTACATGCGGGAGACCCGGAGCCAGCTGAGTGTGTTTGAAGTGGTCCCAGGGACTGACCAGGTAAGCTCCACAGCATTCCATAGGGAAGGGGAAAGGTGTGCAGGAGAAGGGAGATTATTCTTTTTGTTTGTTTGTTTATTTTTGTTTTTGGTTTTTTTTGAGATAGTCTTATGTCTGCCTTGGTAGAGTGCCATAGTGTCACAGCTCACAGCAACCTCCAAGTCTTGGGCTTAAGCAATTCTTTTGTCTCAGCCTACCAAGTAGCTGGGACTACAGGTGCCTGCCACAATGCCCAGCTAATTTTTTGTTGCAGGTGTCATTGTTGTTTAGCAGGCCTGGGCTGGGTTTGAACCCCCTGACCTTGGTGCATGTGGCTGGTGCCATAACCACTGTACTACCAAGCTAAGGGAGATTATTCTTTTGTAATTTCTGTATTAATGGATATTTGATGTGGGTATTTGCTTTCTTTAGAGGGTGGTGGAAATTTTTGGTATTTTTCTGTTTGTGAGATCCTCTCGCCGTCTTTCTGGCTAGAGTACGGTGGTGTCATCATAGCTCACTGCAGCTTTAATTTCTAGGCTTAAGAGATCCTCCTGCCTCAGCATCCTGAAAAGCTGGGACTACAGGCATGAGCCACCATGCCTGGATAATATTTTTATATTTTGTAGAGATGAGGGCTTGCTCTTGCCCAGGATTCTCTTAACTCCTGGCCTCAAGTGATCCTCCTGCTTTGGCCTCCCAGAGTACTGGGATTACAGGTGTGAGCCACCGAGTCTTGCCTTATTCTTGTCCTTTTGTATGTTTTACACATTTGTGCCTTAAACACAGTTTTGTATGTATCGTTTACATTTGAAATTATATTATGAGCATGTGTCTTTTTTACAGTGTCCTTTAACCATTAATAAATAATGGTACATTTGATGATCTAGCTCTGACAGAACTCCCTGTTCTTGCCATCAGTAGATTGGCTGTTTAAGATTTTTTAGTTCTGGGCAGCACCTGTGGCTCAAAGGAGTAGGACCCTGGCCCCATATGCCAGAGGTGGTGGGTTCAAGGCAAACCCGGCCAAAAACTGCAAAAAAAAAATTTTTTTTTCAGTTTTATTAATAGATTTTTCAGATTTTCTTCTGTGAAAGGTTTCTGTGGTATTTAGATTATTTTCTTCGTATAGATTATAAGAATTAAATTACTGCATCAGAGGGCATGACCGTTTTTGAACATGTATTGAAGTATGTTCCCAAATAGCTGGCTCAGGAATTTGTGCCAATTTAGATCCTTTTGCTCTGTGTAAATTTTGCTGTGGGCTTCTCTTCTCTCTGGCTTGTGACTTAACAGCCCCCTTTGCCTAGCTTGGTACTGAGTGTCACTGTAGAAGCCCACAGCTCCTGCCCCAGGAGAGAATAGATACTTCGACCTAGTGCTGGGGATCTCTCCATCCTGGCCTGTGTGTCCTCAGCCTCCCTGGGCAACTGCAGCTGGCTCCACAGAGCCTCTGCTGTGGGGCCTGTCTGTCTTCACTGCTGCCCTCAGATTTCCTTCTGGTCTGAGTAGACATTGCCTGGTATCTGCAGGTGGCTGAGACCCTGAGTGCTTTAAAGTCCTTTACCTGCCACATCTGTGTGCTCTGGAGCCAGGCAGGTGTGTCTTCATTTGTATTTTTTGTGCTTCTTGGGGACAGACCCCCTCTTCTTTCCTTGTCATATTTGCCAAAGTCAAGTTTCTCAATTCATTTTGTTTATGGATTTTTTTTTTTTTTTTTTGGTAGAGACAGAGTCTCACTGTACCGCCCTCGGGTAGAGTGCCATGATGTCACACGGCTCACAGCAACCTCTAACTCTTGGGCTTACGCGATTCTCTTGCCTCAGTCCCAAGCAGCTGGGACGACAGGCAGCCACCACAATGCCTGGCTATTTTTTTGTTGCAGTTTGGCCGGGACTGGGTTTGAACCCACCACCCTCGGCATATGGGGCGGGCACCCTACTCACTGAGCCACAGGCGCTATCCTGTTTGTGGATTTTGATTATTATCTTTTAACAGAAATTTTGTATTTAAATAATGTATTCTTGGCCAGGCCTGGTGACTCACACCTGTAATCGCAGCACTCTTGCAGGCCAGGAATTCAAGACCAGCCTGAGCAAGAGTGAGACCCCATCTTTACTAAAAATAGAAAAACTAGCCAGGTGTTGTGGTGGGCACCTGTAGTCCCAGCTATTCAGGAGGCTGAGGCAGGAGGATGGCTTGAGCCCAGGAGTTTGAGGTTGCTGTGAGCTATGATGCCAGGCATTTTACTCCAGGCGACAGAGATTCTGTCTCTACAGAAAAAAAAGTATTCTCAATTATTGTTCTTGTGTGAATATATATGTGATTCTACCATCATTTGAAGGCATAACTGTGCTGAGGGCCCTGCATTTGCCACCCAAGCAGCTTGTCCCTGTCCCCATCCCAGGTGGACCATGCAGCAGCTGTGAAGGAGTACAGCCGGTCCTCGGCAGATCAAGAGGAGCCCCTGCCACATGAGCTGCGGCCCTCGGCGGTGCTGAGCAGGACCATGGACTACCTGGTGACCCAGATCATGGACCAGAAAGAAGGCAGCTTGCGGGACTGGTACGACTTCGTGTGGAACCGCACGCGGGGCATCCGGAAGGTATCAGCTGCCTCCAATCTGAAGACTAGAAAATGCATGTCAATTCCAAAGTCAAAGTGATGGCTGCTTTCCTTTTACTCAGTTATATGTCATTTGTAATAAATACATGCTTTTGTTTCAACCATTATAAAGTCCTATTTAGATGTTCTTCACAGGCTTTGTTTCAAATTGAAATAAGAGAAGTTGGGGAGTAAGCGTGGTCTTGGACTGTGTGAGAAGCGTGTGTGATGGGGTGTGCCCACGTGTGACTTCCTCCCCCTCACCTACTGCCAGGACATCACACAGCAGCATCTCTGTGACCCCCTGACTGTATCCCTGATTGAGAAGTGCACCCGATTCCACATCCATTGTGCCCACTTCATGTGTGAGGAGCCCATGTCCTCCTTCGATGCCAAGATCAACAATGAGAACATGACGAAGTGCCTGCAGAGCCTGAAGGAGATGTACCAGGACCTGCGTGGCAGGGGTGTGGCCTGCGCCCGCGAGGCCGAGTTCCAGGGCTACAACGTTCTGCTCAATCTCAACAAGGGGGACATCCTCAGGTAAATTTCAGAATCCAAAGTTGGCTCGAAAGCCTGAGCAACACAGCAAGATCTCTTATCTTAAAAAATAGGAAAAATTAGCTGGGCATGGTGGCAGTGCCTGTGGTCCCAGCTAATAGGAAGACTGAGGCAGGAGGATCATTGGAGCCTGGGTGGCTGAGGCTGCTGTGAGCTGTGACGGCACCACAGTTCTCCAGCTAGGGCCAGAGTAAGGCTCTGTCTCAAAAATAGCAACAACAGACTTGGCCTGAGGCACATGAAGAGTCAGGGTTTACACAGGAAAAGAACTTTTAGGATTAGTGATAGCTGATAGTGCTGAGTTCTGTCTGATAGCAAATGTTGGGATGATAGCAAGAGACCTTGGCTGGGGCTGTGCAGTCTGCTGAGCTGGTGGGAGCAGAGCACCCCCACTAGCACCTGACAAGGCCCCACGCACATCTTTCCAAGAACTGTTTCTCATCATTGAGAGGAGCTGAGGAAGGAGCCCTCCCAGTGGGAGAGGTACGTGAGCCAGGTTGGAGAACCTCAGGGTGCCTCGCCAGAGTTGTTAGCAAGTTCCCATGTCCAGGTAATTTGTTTTTGTTATTTTTCTTTTGAGACACTCTTACTTTGTTGCCCTCGGTAGAGTGCTGTGGTGTCATAGCTCACAGCAACCTCAAACTCTTGGACTCAAGTAATCCTCCTGCCTCAGCCTCCCGAGTACCTGGGACAACAGGCACTTGCCATAATATCTGGCTAATTTTTCTATTTTTAGTAGAGTCAAGGTCTCATTCTTGCTCAGGCTGGTCTTGAACTCCTGAGCTCAGGCAGTCTACCCATCTTGGCCTTCCAGAGTGCTAGGGGTTACAGGTGTGAGCTACCATGTCTGTCTTATATTATCTTTTTAAAGAAAACTTTTGTCATTGAATCCAGCCTAAGAGTGGTAGCTTTGAAGTTAGTAAACTATGAGTTTAATAGCACCTTTCACCAGTAAGACTTTCCTGAGCATTGTTGAAATCCAGTTATTTATTTTTAGACATGGATCTCACCCTTTACCCAGACTGGAGTGCAGTGGTGGGATCACAGCTCCCTGCAGCCTCTAATCCCTGGGCTCGAATGATCTTCCTGCCTCAGCCTCCTAAGTAGCTGGGCTTGTAGGCGTACACCATTCCTCTTGGCTAATTTAAGAAACCTTTTTTTTGCAGAGAAGGAATCTCACTGTGTTTCTTAGGCTCGTCTTGAACTCCCGGCCTCAAGCTATCCTTCCGTCTTGGTGTCCCAAAGTGCTGGGATTACAGGCGAGACCCATTTAACACGTCTGAAATCTAATTATTTATCATATCTATCTCCATGGAAATTTTGTCTAATTAAAAATAATATTCTAGGGCAGTGCCTGTGGCTCAGTGGGTGGGGCGCCAGCCCCATGTACCGAGGGTGGTGTGTATGAGCCCGGCCCTGGCTAAACTGCAACAAAGAATGGCCGGGCGTTATGGCGGGCACTGAGAGGCTGAGGCAGGAGAGTCACCTGGGCCCAGGAGTTGGAGGTTGCTGTGAGCTGTGTGACGCCATGGCACTCTACCGAGGGTGGTAAAGTGAGACTCTGTCTCTACAAAAAAAATAATAATAATAATAATATCCTAGGCTTGACACCTATAGCTCAAGTGGCTAGGGTGCCAGCCATATACATTGGAGCTAGTGGGTTCGAATCCAGCCCAGGCCTGCCAAACAATAATGACAACTACAACCAAAAAAAGAAAAAAAAATGGCCGGGAATTGTGGCGGGTGCCTGTAGTCCCAGCTGCTTGGGAGGCTGAGGCAAGAGAATCGCTTAAGGCCAGGAGTTTGAGGTTTCTGTGAGTTGTGACGCCATGACACCTTACCCATGGTAACGGCTTGAGACTGTCTCGAAAAAAAAGAAAATAACATTCTAACTTCTTTTCTTAACAGAGAAGTACAACAGTTCCATCCTACTGTAAGAAACTCCTCTGAGGTGAAATTTGCTGTTCAAGCTTTTGCTGCATTGAACAGTAATAATTTTGTGAGATTTTTCAAACTGGTCCAATCAGCTTCTTACCTGAATGCTTGTCTTTTACATTGTTACTTTAATCAGGTGAGTAATATAACTGTACTTGGAGAATTGGAAGAAAGCAGGTTGTTACTTGTGATATTTAAGCGTGTCTCTATTGCAGGAACCCTGCCAAGTGCGTTGTGGACTAACTCCTATGTAGTCCTTGTGGCAACTCCAGGAAGTGTGACCAGTGTCCCTGTTTTATGTTAAAGGGGTTGGCAAAATTGATCACCCAGTAGGCTGTACACTGGAACACTGTCCTATAGTTCAGATAAATCTTTTAGAACTACTTTCAGACTAATTAAAAAATTCAGCACCGTCATATTCTGTGAAAGCACAGAAACCAAAAGGCTCACAAAGTGCCTAGCGTTTAGATTCTTTTTTTTTTTTTTAATTAAATCATAGCTGTGTACATTAATGCGATCATGGGGCACCATACACTGGTTTTATAGACCATTTGACACATTTTCATCACACGTTTAGATTCTTGGTGTGTTTAATATGAAGTTTTGGAGTGAGCCTGACTATGCTACATTCAATACATATTGAAGTGTCTGATCTTTGTCCCATCCGGGCTGTGCGCTGGGGTCTCAGGCAGTAGCAAGATCTGCCTCTTATCTAGGTTGTGCATGGTGTGTAAAATCTTTGGCATCTAAAGTTAGTTCTTTAATTCCAGCCCCACAGTGAAGTTTGGGCTGACATTCAAGCAGCCATGTGACACCTGATGCTCTGGGCCCCTCAGTTGGTGCAGTGAGATGCCACTGGCACTGCTGCTGGCCTCGTGGGCTATTCCCTCACCTGTGCCCAGCTGGCTGTGTCTCCTCCAAGACCACATACCACATCCTTCTGTAAACAGACACAAAACCCATTGTCTATCCCAGGCAAAGCATCTCTTGTCCTTGTGGTCAGATCTGAACGTGCCAATGGAACCAAAATATTGGAACAAAAGATGTTTCTTACAACCTTGCTCAAATTCCATCTGCAGGCCCTCACCCCCAGGGTCCCTAGGGTTCTGGGCTCCCACTGCTGTTCCCTGCAGATTTGCACGTCCTTGCCCGGCTCAGCTGGCACCTTCTCAGCTGCACGTTCATTTTCTTTTTTGGCCGGGGCTAGGTTTGAACCCGCCACCTCCGGCATATGGGCCCAGCACCCTACTCCTTGAGCCACAGGAGCCACCCTGCACGTTCATTTTCTGTAGGACTGTTTCCTTTGTTAAATGTGTCAGCTACATGGGGACAGAGATTTTGTTTGTTTTGGTGACCTGTTTGTTTCTTCAATCTGAAGAACAGTCCAGGCTCTAGAGAAGAGTGGCACAAGGACTAGCAGGAATCTTCCCGAGTCCCAGCACCCAGAGATAATTTCTGTTAGCATTTTCCTGTTTTCCCTTTGTCTTCCTTTTTTACAGTACTTGCTATAATGCTACAAAACAATGTTGTCTCCACTTGTCATGCTTAATTTGGTCCCTGTGACAGCTTTGAGCCACTTGTATGGGGTTTGTGAGTGGGTGCCATGTAGTTTACTTTCCATGCCCTTGATGGACTGTTCTAATTTTTCTTGTAAGTGAAAACTTCACAACCCATCCAGTCGTGCTTGGCACACAGTCCTGGGCATCTCTGACGTGAGGCCCCCTTGCTGGCCCTTCTGTGGCTATGGCTGGGTGATGGCCTCGCCTGACTGGGCATCTCCCAAGACTGCAGTGACTTCGGTTCCCCTTTCAGATCCGCAAGGATGCTCTCCGGGCACTTAATGTTGCGTACACCGTGAGCACTCAGCGATCTACCGTCTTCCCGCTGGATGGGGTGGTCCGCATGCTTCTGTTCCAAGACTGTGAGGAGGCGACAGACTTCCTCAGCTGCCATGGCCTCACTGTCTCTGATGGGTGAGAGCACAGGGTGTGCCGGCCTCTTTTTTTCCTTGGGTTCTTTTTGATTCTGACAAAGGGCTATGCGGGGCTAAGGGCTTGTCTGGCCCTGGAGGGTTCATATCTAGGCTGCCTCCCTGGCGTTAGGTGAGCAGACAGAGGTTGGGAATGCCAGGCGGCATTCCCAGGGTCTATGCTGGTTGTCGGCAGGTTGCTGTTCAGACCAAGTTTCTTGTGACTCCACAATCAGTGCTTTTTCATGAGTTACCAAAGAACCTAAAGATAAAGGTTAGGACCTGTCTCATTTTGTCCCTTGGAGGTTGCCTTTGCACCAGATAGCAAGGCCAGGGTCTTCTGTTGTGCTCAGCTGTCAGTGTCTCCAGTCATGGTAGAACTCACAGGCCTTGTCCCAGAAAGTGGCCCTATCAGACAGCGTCCGTGTTAGGTGTCCCACCCTGCAGCACCTGCCGTGCCTGTCTCTCTCCAGTTCTGTCCTCAGCAAATGCGGCGGCAACGTGAGGGCGCAGGTGTGCGTTACTCCACTTATGGCTGCTGACTTGAAAGCTGTGAGGTCCCATGGTCATAGCAAGATCCCTGGGAACTAGTTCTTCGCTTTCTTGTTCATTTACATTTGGCCCTTGGAGATATGGGGGTTTGTGCTTTCACCCAAGGGGCTTGGGTGGACAGTGGGGCACTGAGGTGAAGCTGGGTTCCTGATTGCTCTGTGGGCTCTCTGTGGTATATGCAGCTGTGTCGAGCTGAACCGCTCTGCATTCCTGGAGCCAGAGGGCCTGTCCAAGGCCAGGAAGTCAGTGCTTATTACCAAGAAGCTGGTGGTATCAATCGGGGAGATCGTGAACGGGGGGCCTTTGCCCCCCACCCCTCATCATACCCCCGTGTGCAGCTTCAACTCCCAGAACAAGTATGTTGGGGAGAGCCTAGCCACAGAGCTGCCTGTTGGCTCTCAGAGACCCTGCCCAGATGCAGTGGGTAAGTGTGGCTTTGCTCTCCACTGGGAATACCTTGGTGACCAGAGTGTCTGTCTTTGGGGCCCAGGGCTGTGTCTCACTGGGAATGAGTGGATGTGACGCATGTGTCCCACAGGGCTACTACCCTCAGGAGGTATCCTGCAGTGGTCTCCTCAGGGACGGCTGGCTAGTCATCAGGGTCACTGTCTGCGGTCATTTTTCTTCCTGTGTCTCTCTTTCCAGGTGGCGAGAGAGGAGAAGGTGATTGTGCCGAGCTGGGTGCACCCCTGCCTGGGCCTCTTTTCCAACCCCTCACTGTCCCTGTGCCCTCAACAGCACCTCTGTCTCCAGCCCTGGCCCCGGCCCCGCCCATGGCACCTAGCCTCTTCCAGCCCAGCACGCAGCCTGAGCTGCTTCACGTGGAGCCTGTGCCTGTGTACTCTGATGCGGTAGGGAACCTTCTCAGCCCCTCGGCTCCACCCTCCATGAGGTGGGACCGTGTGGCCTAGTCTCCAAGGATAGGGGCCAGAAAGGTGAGGGGGGACCTGCCCACAGTGATTTGGCCACCCCAGGATGACAGAGCACCTGTCAGCTCGTTATTACTCAGCAGCATGTCAGCCTTCCCTTCAGAAACCAACCTGAGCCTGTGCATCTGCCTTGCTGGCCTCACATCTGCTCCTTCCAAGTGGCCAGTGCATAGGCAGCATTGCGTGCCTGCTAAGGAGGTGGCCAAGGGTCAAGCATCAGGGTCTGAACCCGCCACCCTCGGTATATGGGGCCGGCGCCCTGCTCACAGTATGGCTATGGGACCAGCTACTTAGGGTAGGATCAGAGGGTCCCTGGGGAGCACAGAATGGCCACAGAACTTAAGGATGTTTGATACAAACAAAGAAGGTTGGGGCCATAGGATGCTGGCTCTGTTCCTGCAGAAGGCCCCTTTCCTGGGTCAAGGATCGAGCACTGTTGTTGCGAGGTGCCTCAGATGTCTCTTGGCCCTAAGGGGCGTCCCTCTGTAGCCCATGCTGGTCTCTCCTAGGACCTGGCACAGGTGGTGGACGAGCTCATCCAGGAGGCCTTGCAGGGGGACTGCGAGGAGGTCAGCTCTGCGGGAGCTGCCTATGCAGCCGTGGCTCTGGGGTGAGTGGCATGGGGCTCCTAGGAAGCTGCTCTCACTCTTTTTTTTTTATTTTTTATTTTTTTGTAGAGACAGAGTTTCACTTTATTGCCCTCAGTAGAGTGCCGTGGCATCACACAGCTCACAGCAACCTCCAACTCCTGGGCTTAGGTGATTCTCCTGCCTCAGCCTCCTGAGTAGCTGGGACTACAGGCGCCCACCACAACGCCCGGCTATTTTTTTGTTGCAGTTTGGCCGGGGCTGGGTTTGAACCCACCACCCTCGGTATATGGGCCCGGCACCCTACTCACTGAGCCACGGGCGCCGCCCGCTGCTCTCACTCTTCAACCAGAGGCTGCAGCTACCCGTTGGTCCCACTTAACACTCCCAGTTTCCATGTTGGGACTTCTGCAGTCCACTCCAGGCTCTGGCCCTGCTGTCCAGGCGGATTGGCTGTGTATCTGCCCCTCCTATCTCTCAAAGGCATGGAATTTCCATCTGTGTATCTTTTGGCCATTGTGTGGTTTTATTTTATTTTTATTTATTTATTTATTTTGAGGCGGAGTCTCACTTTGTCACTCTCAGTAGAGTGCTGTGATGTCATAGCTTACCGTAACCACAAACTCTTGGGCTCAAGTGATCCTCTTTCCTCAGCCTCCCGAGTAGCTGGGACTATAGGTACCCACCACAGTACCCACCAGCTAGTTTTTAGAGATGGGGTTTTGCTCTTGCTCAGACTGGTCTTGAAACTCCTGACTTCAAGCAATCCACCCGTCTTGGCCTCCAAAAGTACATAATGTGTTAAAGTTTATAAATAAAAAAACCTTTTTCTTTAAACATAACTTATTAATAATAATCTAATAAAAGTTAGCTCATTTCTATTAAAAGTTAAAAACATTTGCTTAATCTAGTCTTCAAATTTAATAATCAAAATCTTTCTAAGCTCTTATGCAACTTTTGTAAAGCTAATTGAAATAATTTAGTAAATCCAATTTTTTCTTTTTATATTTTTATTTATTTATTTATTTATTTATTATTATTATTATTTTTTTTTTTTTTTGTAGAGACAGAGTCTCACCTTATCGCCCTCAGTAGAGTGCCGTGGCATCATACAGCTCACAGCAACCTCCAACTCCTGGGCTCACGCGATTCTCTTGCCTCAGCCTCCCGAGTAGCTGGGACTACAGGCGCTCGCCACAACACCCAGCTATTTTTTGGTTGCAGTTCAGCCGGGGCCGGGTTTGAACCCGCCACCCTCGGTATATGGGGCCGGCGCCTTACCGACTGAGCCACAGGCACCGCCCCTATTTATTTATTATTTTTAATTGAAGAATCATTGATGATATGTCTATCTTTATGCCAGTACCATCATACTATTAAGTTTTGTTTTGTTTTGTTTTGAGACAGTCTTACTCTGTTGCCATGGAGTAGAGAGCTATGGCCTCAGCCTAGCTCATAGCAACCTCACACCTTGGGCTCTGGCAGTCTTCCTACCTCACCCTCCCAAGTTGCTGGGACTATAGGCACCTACCATAATACCTGGCTAGTTTTTCTATTTTTAATTCATTTCATTCTTGCTCAGGCTGGTCTCAAACTCCTGAGCTCAAGCAGTCCACCCACCTTAGCCTCCTAGAGTCCTGGGATCACAAGAGCAAGCCACTGTGCCAAGCCAAGTAAATCCAGTTTTCTTGAGGATTTCCAGAGTCTTTTTAAAAATCCTAGTACACATGAAGTGGCACAATGATAAGAAAAAGTATAATTAATATTTTGCTTATATAAAATATAGAGTATACATAAAATTTTTAAAAAATAAAACTAAGAAAAATATAAAGAACCTATAAAATATACATTACTCAGAAGGACCAACCTCGTACATAGGTTTGATTCATTTTTTTTTTCCATCTTGGAGTTAGACACCTATTTTCTATTTGATGGAGCTAAAAAGAATTTTTTTTTTTCCTATGATAAAATATACCTAACAGGCTTGGCACCTATAGCTCAGCGGCTAGGGCGCCAGCCATGTACTAGACCTGCCAAACAACAATAACAACTACAACAAAAAAACAGCCAGGCATTGTGGCAGGCACCTGTAATCCCAGCTACTTGGGAGGATGAGGCAGGAGAATCTCATAAGCCCAAGAGTTGGAGGTTGCTGTGAGCTGTGACGCCACAGCACTCTACCGAGGGCAACATAGTGAGACTGTCTCAAAAAAAACTTAACAAAACTTATCATTTTAACCATTTTTAGGCTTATAATTCGGAAGCATTAAGCACATTCACTATGTATTAGCACAGTCTACTTCCAGAACTTTTCCAGCATTCTAAATAGAAACTCAATACCCATTAACAGTAATTCTCCATTCCCCTGTCCCTGTTACCTGGTTCTGTTTCTAGGAATCAGCCTCTTCTAGGTAACTCAGGTAAACGGGGTCATGCAGCACCTGTCCTTTTGTGTCTGGCTTATTTCACTCAGCGAACATCTTCAAGGTTCAGCTGCATTGTCAGAATTTTATTCCTTTTATGGCTGAATAGTACTCTGTTGTGTATCTGTGTGCACACAGGCTTTTCTCTGGTTTTGCATGCTGTCCATTTTGCTCTAGAGTTTCAGATGCTGCTGTGGAGGATCTGTTAGCAGCCGCAACCACGGGCATCCTGAGGCATGTTGCAGCCGAAGAGGTGACTAAGGAAAGGGAGCGGCAAGAGGAAGAGCGACGGCGGGCTGAAGAGGAAAGGTGAACAGGCCGGGGCTATGTGCGGGTACAGAGACCTGGCCCGTCGTGCCCCTACCATTGTCCATGGTGCTGCTGTCAGACCCCTGTAAGGCCTACCCTGCATACTCACACACTTGGCCCTGGGGAGTGCGCAGGGTCCTCAGCCAGGCTGGGCAGGGAAGAAGGTTGTGTCCGGCAGGGGCTAAGGTGGGAGGATCATGTGAAGCCAGACATGGCTGCGTGGTCTGTCACTTACTTTTATACTTAAACATTGCTTTTGTGCGTTTTTTCTCTTACCTATAGGTTGAAACAAGAGAGAGAACTGGTATTAGCACAACTGAGCCAGGGCCTGGCTGCAGAACTGATGGGGCTTACAGTGACAGAGTGTGTAAGGGACGTCTGCACCCAGGAGTTGAAGTACGTGCAGAACTGGGATGCTTGGTTCAGCTCTGTCCCAAGCTATGTCCAGTGCTGAGGTCGGGCTACTAGAAATTTGTCTTCCTGCTTAGGTTACTTTGGTTTTGTGACTAAGTAAATTTAATATAGTCCTTTGTGTTCCCTTGGTTGATGTAATTTTATTTTATTTTAAATTTAATTTCTTTCTTTGTTTTTTTTTGAGACAGAGTCTCACTATGTCACCCTTGGTAGAGTGCCATGGTATTACAGCTCACAGCAACCTCCAACTCTTGGACTTAAGCGATTCTTTTGCCTCAGCCTCCCAAGTAGCTGGGACTACATGCGCCTGCCATAATGCCCAGCTATTTTTTGTTGCAGTTGTCAAATTGTTATTTTAGCTGGCCCAGGCAGGGTTCGAACCTGGCTGGTGCCGAAACCACTGCGCTACGGGCGCGGTGCTGGACCTCATTTCATTTCTTATTTCATTTTATTTCATGTCTCTGTTGCCCTGGGTAGAGTGCAGTGGCATCATCATGGCTCACAGCAGCCTCCAACTCTTGGGCTCATGTGATCCTTGTGCCTCAGTTTTCCTATTTTTAGTAGAGATGGGGTCTTTTGCTCAGGCTGGTCTCAAACTCATGAGCTCAAATGATCAACCCATGTTGGCCTCTCAGAATGCTGGGATTATAGTCATGAGCCACCACGCCTGGCCAATTGATAGAATTTTATTATAAAAACTTCTCTTTGAGATACTGCTTTGTCCCAGGGCCACCATTGTGTGACTATAGGTGCCCATGCTTGTTAGCCACTGCTACTTATTGTGTATTTGATGCACTTCTAATTGCAAATGTCAGATACCGATGAGAAGATTTTGCAGTTCTCTCAATAGTCATTTAAAAATTAAATTTCTAAGTAGGCAGACTGGTTTTCTGCCTGTGGTCCCAGCTGCTTGGGAGGCTAAGGTGGGAGGATCATGTGAAGCCAGACATTGGAGGCTGTGTTGTGCTATGATCATGCCTGTAAATGCCACTGGACTGCAGCCTGGATGACACCATGAGGCCTTGTCTCACCAGTAGATGTTAAACATTCTGTTTTGTTGAGATAAAGGTTTATTTATTGACTATTATATGGGTCTCTTTGGATCTTTAATCAGGAACCCGTACACTTTTGTTCTTTTCCCTCTTTTTTACCCAGTAAAGTAAAAATGAAATTGTATCAAGCTTCTCTTGCAGTGAAGCTGTAATTACATCTCGACACTAAGGGTACAGACTCCTGTGTTGCCAAAGCTTCTCTCTGTGGGCCCCGGGTGGTGCCTGCCACAGTGACTGCCCTGTTCCTAGGAATGCACTGGAGACAGACCAGAGGGTCCGCATGGCCCGTTGCTGTGAGGATGTCTGTGCCCACCTGGTGGACTTGTTTCTCCTGGAAGAAATTTTCCAGACTGCAAAGGAGACCCTCCAGGAGCTCCAGTGCTTCTGCAAGTATCTACAGCGGTGAGTCCTATGTTGTCACAGGAAGAATTCACACACAGGGAAGAGTCTGTTACCACAGTCAAAATGCACAAGCTGTCAGTTCCTTCGTTAGGGATTAGGAACAGTTTATAGCAATGAATCCCTCTAACAGACTCAACTCTGGATTGTTTATTCAGAATCCATCAAACACACACACACACACACACACACATATACATCTTCCTAAACAGTACAAAACAAAGTGAGTGAGGAAAGGCTTGGATTGGGGTGGCTGCTGTTCTGTATTTCAGTAAATTGTGTGACGTGCCTACTGTTTGCCCCTGTACTAGACACAGGGAGATAGCTGGGTACAGCCCTGTTCAGGCTGGATCTACTAATGCAGATGGTTTTCCAGAACATGAAATGAGGGGGAAAAAGCATTCATTAGGGAAACGTGTACAACACACAAATAGTGTATATTCAGACAGACGCAGTAGGACCTCTATAGCTGACCATGTCCTTACGCTGATTACCTCTTTACGTTGTCCTGATCTTCGCAGACCGACGTGCACCACATGCACAGTCAGTATAGCGGGTGACCACCTCCATATGCTGACCAGTGTGTCACAGTCCCTGGTGTGATCGATTTACAGAACTTCTGTATTATAGATTATTTGGGATTTGTATATAATAGTATAACTCTAAGAAAAGAAGAAAAATGATGATCAACTGCGCATAGTGATTCCTTCCAGGAATGTGAGGGGCATGGTCATGGCCAAGGCCTCTCAGTTGGGTGGAAGTATGTGGCATCTGACTTATCATTGATGTTTAAACTGGGCTATGGTTGTGTGATTCATGTATAGTAAAATTTAAAGTAAGTAATAATGTACTTGACAATTGCTATAGTATAAAAGGGAACACAGGCCAGGTGCAGTAGCTCATGCTTGTAACCCCAGCACTCTGAGAGGCCAAGGCAGGAGGATCCCTCGATGCCAGGAGTTAGAGCCTGGGTAACATAGTGAGACTCCATCTCTACAAACAATAAAAGGGAGTAAAGTGAGAAGTAAACACCCCCCGCCACCCAGCAGGCCCCTGTCCATTCCTTAGAAGCAGCAGCTGCCCAGGCACCAGCCATACACTGTTCTTTCTTGTGGTGGTGAACGCATGTGGAGCATGTCTCCTACTTTGTCTGAGCCTCTCTTGCTCCATCTGATACCAGGTGGACACCTGACTATGGCAGCATGACCAGCGCTCCCTGCCAGAAGTGACTTCCCTGGTTCCCACATGGCTTTCTCTCTTTAGCTGTGACAGTGCTGCCCGTGTCTGCTCACAGACACACACATACAGAGAGGTGTTCCTTCGTGGCGGTTGCTGGGTCAAGGGGTATTTGCGTCTTAAATTAGTGCCTGTGTTGTCAGACTGGCCTGCACAGACCAATGGCTAGTTCTTCATTGCTCACCACGCTCATTTGACATCATGCCTTCCCCTTGCCTGAGTCTTAATTCTGATTTGTTTCTCAGTTTGAAGACTTGCTGGAAAAGACCTAAACATAAAGATGACTAATGTGTTTCCTGAGTTATAGTGCTGGGGCGTGTTCATGTATTTGTCTTCGAGGGTGAACCCTGAAAATACACAGTGATGATATGTTGGTGTGTCCCCCAGGTGGAGGGAAGCCGTCACAGCCCGGAAGAAACTAAGGCGCCAGATGAGGGCTTTTCCTGCTGCGCCCTGCTGTGTGGACGTGAATGACCGCCTGAGGGCACTGGCACCCAGTGCAGAATGCCCCATTGCAAAAGAGAACCTGGTCAGGGGCCTCCTGGACCTGGGCCATGCTGGGAAAGTGGGCATCTCCTGCACCAGGTCAGCATTCAGCTATCTCTGCTTCCTCGGGGCCTCCTGTCCCACTGGGAGTGTCATGTGTGGAGGAGGATGGTGGTGTTAGGAAGGGAGGACAGGTGCAAGACTGCCCTATAAGGTTTCTTCATCGTGGGCATGAGGCTTCCCCTGTGGGAAGGTAGGGCTGTGATTTCAGAGGACTGTCACCTGAAACTTGGGTCCTGGTGTAGAATCTGGCTCAGAAACGACCTGCTCTCTTGGGCACCCAGTTGTGGTGCATTCCCCTTCCTCCTTCTCTGGAGAGTCAGGGTCTGCTGGGCCTGCATCGTGCCCACCATTCCCTCTGCTGCTCCTGTCACCTCCTTCCCAGGCCTCTCCCACTCTGTCTCCTTGAGGTCCTTTGGTGCAGCTCTCCCTGCCACTCCTGCGTGTCACTGGCTATTCTTTCTGGAAACTGTCCCTGTGGGTTTGTTTGACCCCATCAGATTCTGGGGGCTTCCATCTCTCCTTCTATAAATGAGTGGGTGATGGTAATGGGCCTGGCCTGTTGAGGGGTGTTCTCTGACCCCTGGCACTTTGGCATGGTGGCCTGGTTTTTGTCCTCCCTTTCCCTGTGCTCTCTTTCCCTCACACTGACAGCTCCCTTGGCATCTCCAGCCCTGGCCTTGTCCCTGCATTCCAAACTTGATTTCCAGTTCCCAGTCTAGCCTATAACCCTAAGCTGCCCCTTCGCTGCTCACAGATGCCACCTGTCCTGGGCTTTTGTCCCTCTTTCACACCCACCTCCACGCAGGCCCAGGCCCGGTCAGGTGTCTACCCCCACTGATGGTACTTCCCACTGGCTTTCCATAGTTTCCTCAGTGTCCCCTGACCTGTTGGGTTACTCACCTCTCTTGTTAACATCCCTATGCTGCCCCCTGGGTCTTTGTAGTATAAACTAAGCCCCTGACCCCGCTGCTGCCTATCCTCCCCAAATAGGATGGCTATCCTCTGTGCCGTGCCCAGGAGTCATGGTGCTGGCTCCTTGGTCCTTCAGGTCTTCTCACACATCACCTTCCTGACCACCTGAGCAGACGTAGCTCACAGCATAGCTCCTGCCCACCTGCATACTTGACCCGGGCCAGCACCCCTCTGTGCCGTGCCCTATGCTAGCAGATGCTGCTCTTTCTCCCCAGTGAAGGGTATGTTTGGGAGGGCAGGGCCTTGTCTGTTGTTGCTCAGTCTCCACAGCCAGCATAGCGTGGTCCTAGACTCCTGTTCATGGAGTTACAGGGCCCTCTGACTAGCCCATTTCTTTTTTTTTTTTTTTTTGAAACAGAATCTCACTGTGTCACTCTTGGTTGAGTGCTGTGGTGTCACAGCTCACAGCAACCTCCAGCTCTTAGGCTTAAGCGATTCTCTTGCCTCAGCCTCCCAAGTGACTGGGACTACAGGCGCCTGCCACAATGCCCAGTTATTTTTTGTTGCGGATGTCATTGTTGTTTAGCTGGCCTGGGCTGAGTTGAAACCTGCCACCCTCAGTGTGTGTGTTTGGTGCCATAACCACTGAGCTACAGGTGCCAAGCCTGACTAGCCCATTTCTTTACCATAAATAGTTTCTCTCAGTCTCTCAGTGTCCCCACTGGGAGATGTTTACTGGCCAATCACTTTCCACTCAGAAGCATTGGTGAATATTTGTGAAGCTCTCTGTGGACTTGAGCTGCTTCAGTGGGTGCAGTGTGGTCTCTGTCTCTACAGGTTAAGGCAGCTGAGAAACAGGGCGGCCCACCAGATGAAGGTCCAGCACCTCCATCGGCAACTGCTGAGGTGAGTCCGCCTTCACCTGTGTTGCCCTGTTCCTTCTCTGGGCTCGCACACCACTAACCTGCAGGGTCTGTCCCTTCCAGTGATGCGGCGTGGGCACCTCTGGACCTGCCATCCCTCGTGGCCAGGCACCTCCCAGGGAGGCGGAAGCGCGTGTTTTGGAAGCTGGTGCTGGTGTTGCCGGATGGAGAGGAGCAGTCCCCAGGCAGTCCTGGCAGGTCAGGGAGGGAGGCCCTCCATGGGGCTTGAATGCCAAGCAGAGGAGCCTATTCTCTCCCGTGTGGGTGGGAACTGTGAAGGGCAGGTGTATGTTTTAATGCTTGCTCTTAAAGCATTAAAAGTTGATACTTCAGATTGGATTTTTTTTTTTTTTTTTTTTTGGTTGAGACAGAGTTCCACCCTATGCCCTGAGCAGAGTGCAATGGTGTCATAGCTCACTGTAACCTCAGACCCGGGCTGTGGGCATCCCTCTGCCTCAGCCTTAGGAAGCTGCTGGGATTACAGGCGCTTGCCGTGGTGCCTGGCTGGGTTTTTCTTTCTTTCTTTTTCTTTTTTTTCTTAGGAGTTGGGGGTCTCACTCTCGCTCAGGCAAGTCTTAAACTCCTGAGCTAAAGCAATTCTCCATCCTCAGCCTCCCACACTGCTGTGATTACAGACATGAGCCCCTGCACCTGGCCTTTTCTTTTTATTTTTTATTTTCTTGAGATGGGGCCTTGCTCTCTCCCCTGGGCTGGGGTGCAGTGGTAACATTATAACTCAATGCATCCTGGAAGTCCTGGGCTCAAGCAATCCATCTTCCTCAGCCTCAGTGGAACTAGTACTTGTGTTTCTATTTTTTCTAGAGATGAGATCTCGCCATGTTGCCCAGGCTGATTTGATTTTTGCTTTTTATACTGTAAACTTGGCAATATATTTAGTCTGAAGCATTTCAAAGTTGATTGTTATTTAAAGTGTTAAGGTGGTTTGAGCCCATGTCATTTCCAGGGGTGTCCTTTTTCTTTTCTACCACACATTGGAAGAATAAGAGTTGTCTCAGGCTACACAGTAAGTACACAAACACTAATGAGCAAAAGAAAAAAGAACAGGTCCATGCATTTTTTTCTCACTATCCAGCACCACAGATGAACAAACAGTCCATAGAGACTGTTGACATGGCATTGTCTCCTATGAGACACATTCAGGCTAAGGAAAAAGAAAGAAAGTCAAGATGTTTATCTCATAGGACAGCTGAGCAACGAAGATAGTTGTATTATTTTAGAAGTATTTAAATCATGATTCATTTCTTTTTTTTTTAATTTTTAATTTCAGCTTGCTTGTTCATTCTTCGTTTGAAGTACTCTTTCTTTTTTGTTCATTTTCTTCTTCCTCTGGCGGTGCTCTTTCCCATTGCCTCCCCAGTAGCTGGGATTACAGACGCCCACCACAACGTCTGGCTGTTTTTTTGATGTTGTTAGTAGAGACGAAGTCTTACTCTGGCTCACTGCTGCTCATACTGGTCTCGAACCTCTGAGCTCAGACAATCCACCCGCTTCGGCCTCCCACAGCACTGGGACTACAGGCTATGATTCGTTTCTTAAAAGAGCTATCTTCCGATTTACTGAGTTCAGTTCATATATCACGTAGGAATTCTTAAAGTCTCAGGCATGAGAAATTTGATTCTATAAATAATTGTTTTAAACTCGAGATAATTTTCTGTAGCTCAAAATCGTTTTTTTCCCACATTGTCAAATAAGAGTATGTTTATTATAGAATGCTTTGACTCTGAGGTGTCCTCTTCTCCTACCCCATAGAGTTCCTACCTCCATTTTATTCATTCATTATTTATTTATTTCTGTGTGTGTATGTGTGTGGGTGTGTGTGTGTCACAAGTGGGATTTGAACCTCACCCTAGCTTCATTTTAAAATGACAGACTGTTCTTTCCAGGTCACCTTCAAAATAAGATTTGGTGTCTATGGGCCTAGATCTGTGTGATATTTTTCTGTTTTTCTCTGGAAATCTTTATAGTTCAAATTTAGAATTAGATTATTATTATTTTTTTTTTTTGGCCGGGGCAGGGTTTGAACCCGCCACCTCCGGCATATGGGACCAGCGCCCTACTGCTTGAGCCACAGGCGCCGCCCAATTTTTGTTTTTTTTTTGAGACAGTCTCACTATGTTGCCCTTGGTAGAGTGCCATGGTGTCACAGCTTACAGCAACCTCCAACTCTTGGGCTTAAGCAACTCTCTTGCCTCAGTCTCCCAAGTAGCTGGGACTACAGGCCCCACCACAATGCTGGGCTATTTTTTTTTTTTTGCAGTTGACATTGTTGCTTAGCTGGCCTGGGCTGGGTTTGAACCTGCCAGCCTCAGTGTATGTGGCTGGCGCCCTACCCACTGAGCTACAGGTGCCACCAAGAATTAGATTCTTCTTCCAGTATTATTTTCTTTTATCTACAGAATTCTAGCAAATTGGCTAAAGGTCAAGTTCATGGGGGATGATGGTGTGGCAGATGACACGTGCAGTGATGCTGGTGGGATTCAGACACTCGCACTGTTCAACACACTCAGTGGCAAAGGGGACCAGACCATTTCTGTTAACGTGTGCATTAAGGTGAGCAATAATCACTCTGTGTTACTTCTGTAATTTTATCACTGGAATCCTGTAAATGCCATTTATTCTCTGAAGTGGTTTTGAAAGGCTGTGGGAGGCTCAGAAGCCAGTGTTGTGCTCAGGCATCATCCTAGGACACTTGCTGGCATGAGGTGCCAGGTTCACAGAACAAGGCCTCAGAGTTACTCCCTCTGTGAGGACCTGGTGGGCCCTCAAAGCTATCCTGGAAAGTGTGCAGGTCACTTGCACTGTTCTCTGTGTAATTTAGAAGGCTTGAACTCCTCCACTTGAGGAGTTCTGGTATTTAGCCTCTGGTAATTAACTCAAGATGGATGAGAGACAGAGTTTCTCAAGAATGCCTGCCATCTTTGTTGAAACAGGCTCCTGACTCATCAGTCTTTACCAAAAGAATAACTGTTTTAGACCTGTGCAGCCTCACTGAGTGGGACCAGCTCGTGTTTAGGTCAGCATTGGGCATTTCAGTTTGGTCGCCTAAGTTCTAGATTACAAGCTCTAATTTTTATTCTATGCAATTTTTATTTTTTTCATATAATACTGTGCTTAATCAGCTCCCTGGGAAGTTTTTGTTTAACCCATTTGTGCTGGAGATAGAAATTTTTAATTTTCTACTATGATTTGTTAACAAACTGCCAGCGTGCCAATATCTGCAGTGGTGACTAATTCTGTGCACCACAAGATAACACAGACCTACAGGAGACAGACATGTGTGAAAGATCAGACCTTGATGGTGCCCTGGAGCAATAGGATAGAAATAACTTCCATAGCACTGCTGTTCCATGAACAAAACATGAGGCACGAGTAGGAGTCCATTTCCTCATTAGATGCAAACCTGTGTCAGTGAGTATAGCTTTTGGCCTGTGTGTTCAGAAGTGAGGCCAGGTGTGTCCTTCTCCACTTGCTTGGAAAACACCAGTGCAGGGCAGGGAGCATGGGCATCAACGCTGAGCACGTCTGGTGTCTATGGCTGTGTGCTGGCTAGCTCTGTGAACTCGGTTGTGGACTTGACCTTGCTTTCATAGTGCTCCAGAGGAAGGGCGCCTGCCTGGAGCAGGCCAGGGATCAGCTCTCTGCCTTGATGGCCTCTGTCCTGAGCCCCTCCTCCTCCCAATGGTCACCATCAAGGCCTCTGTATGTGGTGATCCAATTGTGTTCCCTTTGTCCTCAGTACTTTTTCAAATCTTAATTTGCTTATGGGGTTTTGTTTTTTTCATTTTTTTAAATACTATTTGTCGTACTTCTAAAAGCAATACACATACAAAACTTTAAAAACGCAAAATGTAATGGGAGTCAAGGTGAGACGAGTTGTCTGCCCTGCGTTTGGGGGAGCAGTGCCTGCTTGGAGCTTAGTCTTCACACTTCACCTACTGGAAGTCACTTTGTTGTTCCTCCTGCCTTTACTTTTAAGATTTGTAATAAAAGCGACATTCGTGTGTAGTTAAAAGGTCAAATAGCAGCCTCACATGATTTATAAGGGGTCCGATCTCTGTAGTGTTTCCAGATCACACACATATCACAACTGCTTCTCAGCTCAGCCATCCTTTGTTCTCTGCCAACATCTCATTAAATAAGTGTCAGTCACTTGCTGCTACATAGCACATCACCCCCAACACAGCAGCTCTGAATAATAATAATTTGTCATGTCCTGGTTTCTGTGGGTCAGGTGTCCAGCTGTCATTGTGGGATTCTCTGGTGCAGGGTCTCCCACAGGTGGAAACCAAATGCTAGTCTCACCTGAGGGCCTGACTGAGGAGGGTATGCTTCCAAGCTTGCTCTCCTGGGTGCCAGGACTCTCTGCCTTGCAGGCTGTGGCCTTCCACGGGTCCTGCTGTGTGGCCTCCACAGGGCAGTGTCATCTGTGTGTGCAAGAGGTGGTGAGCCCAGGGCAGTCAGAGGCTCTTCGTGAGCTGTCCCTGTTGTCTGATTCTTAGAAGCAGGTCACTAGGTCCAGTGGACAGGGCCTACCCAGAACAAATCCTGGGAGGTGAAACCATGGGGAACAAGACAGCTGCACAGTGCAGCACCCCCAGTGAGGAACATCCCCCCAGTCTTCCCATCTCCCATGGTGGCTGCACTGTCACTGTCACTCTATCACCTCAGTGAATGGAGAAGTAGAGTTGTTTAGAGACAGGGTCTCGCTCTGTTGCCCAGCTGCCTCAGACTCCTGGGCTCAAGACTCAGACTCCTGGGCTTAAGTAGTTTTACTGCCGCAGCCTCCCAAGTAGCTAGGATTCCTGGTGTGAGCTGCCATGCCCCTCCTGTATTCTGATGGTTCTGCACCTGCTGTCACCTCAAAACCAGCAGTGTTCTTTTTCTGACTATTTTTCGTAAAAAATAGTTGCCTTATTTTCTCACTTAAAAAATGTTCTGTGTATCTCTTTAATTTTTACCAGATGGACTTTGTCTATCTCAGTAGTTTCCCAGATGTTCTGTTCCCTCACCTGATCCATCCACATCCCCATTCTCCTGAGCCCCCAGCAGATGCCACCCTCTTGTCTCAGGCTGTAGTTGGCCTTGGGGTCTCTATCCACGTAGATGAGCCTTAGTGCCATGCTTTGAGCAGGGTCCTTGCTCCTCTGCTGCTCTATGACCTTGTGCCACCTGTTTAGGGTGCCCCTGCTAAGATGCTAAAATAAGTTGCCCATAGCCATAGCTTCTCATGGTGCCATTCTCAGCAGGCCTTGGTGATGTGAGTTTGTGCCTGCAGAGTAAGCGGACCATGGGCTGACAGGTGCCACATGCTGCCCAGTGTTGCCCCAGCAGGACCAGCGGCATTTCTCCTTTCTGTAGTCCCTGGTTTGATAGTCTGTGTTTTTCAGTTGCTTCCCATGGAAAGGTACCTGGTCGGGGAGCTTAATTAGTTCTTTTTTTTTTTTTTTCTGAAAATGAATTTATTTTATTCTCACATTATCTTCATAGTTTAGCTTTGTAAAACTAGGGTTAGAAAATTATTTTCCTTCTAGTTTTGCTCTCTTGTCACCTGGTGTCTTTGTCATCTGCTATGGCTGCTGAGACAGGGACATCTATTCCTTCTGTGTGGCCTTATGGTTCTCTCACGGGGTTTCGACACTCACTGTGGGGCTCTGTGCTGGTGCCCTGCACAGCGGGGGCTGGGTTTGGTGGGTCTTTCAGGCTGGGGGCTCTAGTTTCCCTTCTGGGACATTTTTGTGTCCCTGCAACACCTGCTTCCTTCTCTTGGTTCTGTTCTCTCATGAACACCCACTAGACAAATGTTGGACCTCATCAGTCAATCCGCTGAGCTCATTTTTTGTATCCTGTTTTCAGCCTTTGCAAACTGCATTCCGGGAAACTTCCTTGACTTCATTTTTTGAACGTGCTATGGAATTTTTATGCCTCATTTCCTCATCCTTATCTTTACTTTGACTTTTTCATAGCATCTCAATACTATTTTTTGATTCATCCTCTTTATCTTTCTGAGGAAATTGGTTTTTGGGCCAACTTTTCCTTATGTAATCCCAGTACTCTGGGAGGCCAAGGCAGGTAGATCCCTTGAGTCAGGTGTTCAAGACCAACCTGAGCAAGGGTGAGACCCTATCTCTACCAAAAATAGAAAAACTAGCTGGGTGTTGTGATGGGCGCTTGTAGTCCCAGCTGCTTGGAGTCTGAGGCAAGAGGATGGCTTAAGCCCAGGAGTCTGAGGTTGCTGTGAGCTGTGATGCAACAGCAGTCTACCCAGATACAGAGTGAGACTCTCTCTCAAAAAAAAGGAAAATGATCATAGTGCTGTGGTCAAACTGAACTTGTAGCCGGAGGCTAGGTTATGTGTTCACCTGGTTGTTTCTACCACTGATTCATGGCTCCTGGAGGGAGGGCCAGCCCTGCTGTGTCCTTGGAGGGCAGTCCAGCTGCACTCACTGTGGGGCAGACAGTTTGCTGCTGCCCTGTGTGCCATGTGTCTACCCTGATGGTCAGTGCTATTGCAGGTGGCCCATGGTGCCCTCAGTGATGGTGCCCTTGATACAGTGGAGACGCAGAAGGACCTGCTGGGAGCCAGTGGACTGGTGCTGCTGCTGCCCCCCAAAGTGAGGAGTGAGGACATGGCGGAGGAGGACGTGTACTGGCTGTCAGCCTTGCTGCAGCTCAAACAGCTCTTGCAGGCCAAGCCCTTTCAGCCTGCACTGCCCCTGGCAGTTCTCGTGCCCAGCTCGGGAGGCGACACCGCTGAGAAGGAAGTGGAGGATGGTTTGTGACAAAAGTCTAGTTTACGCACAGTGCTGTTTAGTGATGGGTGGAGCCACCAAGCGCGGGGTCTTGGGCCAGGAACCCCCATGTTGACTGCCCAGTGTAGGGCGGGGGGTAGTGCCATGAGATGCCTTAGCATGCATGCTGACCCAGAGCAAGCACACATGACCTTCTCTGCTTCTCTCTCTTTTTTTTTATTTTATTTTATTTTTTTTATTGTTAAATCATAGCTGTGTATATTAGTGCAGTTGTTCTCTGCTTCTCTTAAAGGTCTGATGCTGCAGGATTTGGTTTCAGCTAAACTGATTTCAGATTACACTATTATTGAGATCCCTGACTGTATTAATGATCTACAAGGCACAACTAAGGTAAGGGCTCATGGTTTTTAAAGGTCTGTCAAGATTCTTTGTTTTTTCCTTCCTTTATTTTATCTTGAATTTAGTGTATATTAGTGTCTATGAATTTTTTTAATTTTTAATTTTTATGAAAGTTTTGGATGGGGTCTTGCTATGTTGTCCAGGCTGCATTGCAGTGGCTATTCACAGGTGTGGTCACAGCTCACAGCAACCTTAAGCTCCTGGGCTCAAATGATCCTCCTACCTCAGCCTCCTGAGTAGCTGAGACTACAGGTGCCTACCACTGTGCCTTGTGGCAGTTTTGTTTTATACAGATAACTTTCTAAAATTATAATCAGAATTCAAAACAAAAGATAAAATTTATCCATAGATGTGCTATCTGCAAATTATATTATGTAAAGCTTTTTAGTGTTTTTGTTTTTATTAATTTAAAATACAGCCATTCATGTCTTACATTTGAAGATATAGAAAAAATAGAAATTGAAAAATAGAAAAAATAGAAATTTTTAGGGTGGTTATCTTTGAGATTTGTAAAGAAATAATGTGGCTTTGCACCTATAGCTCAAGCCGCTAAGGTGCCAGCCACATACACCCAAGCTGGTGGGTTCAAATTGTCACAACAATGACAACTATAACTAAAAAATAGCAGGGCGTTGTGGCAGGTACCTGTAGTCCCAGCTACTTGGGAGGCTGAGGCAAGAGAATTGCTTAAGCCCAGGAGTTGGAGGTTGCTGTGAGCTATGATGTCATGGCACTCTACTCAGGGTGACAGCTTGAGGCTCTGTCTCAAAAAAAAAAAAAGAAAGATTGTTCTCTGAGATTTCCTTAAAAAAGGAAGTCTGTGCTGATAATTACATTTAGGGAAAGAGATGGCAGGAACTAAAATCAGAGTAACTAACCTAAAGAAGCTAACTACAGGTTTGATAGTAGCCTGGTGTGTAGCGATGTTACCAGTCCTCCCAAGGATGAGAATGCACGGCTTTCATGTTTGCGTGGCGAGGGCATGTGCAGGACTTGTCCCATGGGTGAGCCTGTGGCCCGCAACCCAGGGGCCCAGTGGGAGTTGGGCGACTACTGGGCTCAAGTGCAGAACAAGCCCCTGCTCTCTTCCTGCCATGGCCAAGAGCCTGGCGCTCTGCTGGCTCAGGAAGAGTGTGGGAAAGTGTGAAACCCTCAGCCAGGTCTCTTCTGACTCTCTTTGCTCTTAGGTTTCACAGGCAGTTCAGTGGCTGGTCTCCCGCTGTCCCCGTGCCCTCGATCTTTGCTGCCAGACACTAATTCAGTATGTGGAAGACGGGCTTGGCCGTGAATTCAGTGGCCGTTTTTTCCACGACAGAAAAGAGCGGCGTCTAGGTGGCCTGGCCGCACAGGAGCCGGGCGCCGTCATCGAGCTGTTCAACAGTGTGCTGCGGTTCCTAGCCTCTGTGGTGTCCTCCCAGCAGCTGTGTGACCTCTCCTGGCCTGTCCCTGAGTTTGCTGAGGCCGCGGGCAGCCGTCTGCTTCCTCACCTGCACTGGAACACCCCTGAGCACCTCGCTTGGTTGAAGCAGGCCGTACTGGGGTTCCAGCTCCCACAGATGGACCTTCCACCCCCAGGGGGTGCGTATGTCTAGGAGGAGCAGTGGGCGGGTCTGGCAGATGTTGGGCGCTGGTGTGCAGGTCGTGCCTACCCACCACGCACCTGTTTGTGCTTGTGCCTGTGCAGTGTAGGCCAGTGTCTAGGACACAGCTGTCCCTGAGCGCTGCTGGGCAAGGCTAGCCCTAAATCCTGCCTGCCCTACAAGGGCCCTCTTTCTGGAACACATAGGCTTGAGGAGAGCATGGGGCCACATGGCCCTGTATCTGAGCCAGTGTCTCTGCTGGGGCCACGGCACCCAGTGCTGATTTAGTACCAGGCTCTTGGTCAGAGAAACTTCTGGTCTGGCCCTGGCTATGGCTGCCTGAGGCCTCCAGGCTGTTTCGATGCAGACTTTCCAGCCCAGCACAGCATGGGCTGCAGGGGGCTGCACTTAGGGCCTTGGCACATCCTTAGGCCCTATCTGGGTTGTGAGGTGTGGTCTTCAGTAGGTCTAATTGATGCTTATTACTGAAGGGGCCCAGAGAGGAGCAAATGGGCTAGAGCCCTCCTACCTTAATTGAGTTGGGGTCCCTGAAAGCAGCTTAGACACTTTGACCAAGTTCTCCTGGGTACTGCCATAGGCCGGGGCTATGGGCTTCTGGGGGGGCTCTACTGCCGACACCTCCAGGTGACTGCTGCCCTGGCCTGGGCATGAGCCACCCTCTCCCTCCGCGGCTGGGATCTGAAAGCTGACTTCTCAGCTACACAGCTGCCTTCTCCTGAGAAACTACAGAAAGTTCAGAACATTCCATGTGGATTCTTACCTGCCCTTGGTGCTGTCTCTCTAGCCCCCTGGCTGCCTGTGTGCTCCATGGTCGTGCAGTATGCCGCCCAGATCCCCAGTTCACGCCAGACGCGGCCTGTGCTGCAGTCCCAAGTAGAGAGCCTGCTCCGCAGGACCTACCGCAGATGGAAGGGCAGGAACCCCAGCCTGGGCGCAGGGCCCGCGGTCTCTGAGGTCCCATGGGACGACATCATCGCCTTGTGTGTCAACCACAGGTTGCGAGACTGGACACCCCCCCGGCTGCCCATCACATCAGGTGAGCTCAGTGGTATGGCCAGCACCTCCATCCCGCTTCTGTTTCTGCAGAGGAGGGTGTTTACGTTTTTCCCCCGGGTCACAACCCCTCTCTTACTGACTTTCAGGAGGCTGCAGGGCAGCCCCAGGCTGGTATTCAGGGAGCTTCTATGGCTCTGAGTGGTCATCCTGACTCTGCTGTAGTCAGGTCAGAAGCCTGTCCTGACATTGAGCAGCACGGGGACACTTGGAGGGTACTTGACTGGAGTGTGGAGGTCATAGAAGTGTCTGACTTTCAATTAACTACAAAGGCTTGTCTTTAAATCAGTGAATTTTAGCAAATGTCAAGTAGTCACCTATTGCTCTTTTAATATTCTTTTTATCTTTTCATGTTTTTTCAGAGGCACTGAGTAAAGATGGTCAGATATGTGTATATTTTTTTAAAAATGATCTGAAGAAATATGACGTTCCTTTGTCATGGGAACAAGCCAGGTTGCAGACACAGAAGGAGCTACAGCTGAGTCAGGGGCGGTGAGATCTGTGTGTGTGCGTGTTTGTGCTGTTCTAAACTGCACTGTTTTCTTCCAAAGCAGAAGAAAATGTCTTATGCGTGGAATCCAGCCCACCCTGGGGAGACTGATACACCTTGAGGAACAGATCACTCCCATGTGTAGAAACTATTGTAAAGCAGAGAGAAGTCACAAGCATCTTACTCATCAGATGAACCTGTCCTTGAAGTCATTCCTCACTGGGAAAGGGCAGAGACATCTCACACCCTGGGTCAAAAATACCAAGTAAAATGTTAGCATGTGCAGTCTAGCTCACGAGTGGGCAGAAATCTATTAGTATAATTTGCTGCCATACTTGGAAAGCGTGATGATGTCAGTAGAATTGAAATACATTGCTTAAAATTTATATCCATTATTGATAAAATTTCTTATCAAGCTTGAGTAAGAAGGGGGTGCCAGCCCCATATGCTGGAGGTGGTGGGTTCAGACCTGGCCCCGGCCAAAAAAAAAAGAAAAATTTCTTAACTTGATAAGGCTACTTACCATAAAACTGCTAAAAAAGAAGTCATACTTGGTAGCTTATGCGAAACACCAAAGTCAGGGCCTGTGGTCCTGTTGTCCGCCATCATCTTGGCAGTCCTAGCCAGTGTAGGCGTGGGATAGATGGGCACAAATACCTGAAAGGAGGGAAAAACAGTCTTCTCCAGACGGTACAGTTGTCAATTCAAGAAAATTAACAGTCAAGCTTCGAGAACCTTTCAGAGTTGATCAGGGTTCTCAGGCAGACCCATAGTATACACAGCAGTGGCTTCAATGCATGGCGGGAGCAGCTGTAGCTCTTAGGCACCGCGTGTATGGGAGAGGGGACCAGGGGCCCAGACCTCGTGGCAGACAGACCCCATGCTGTAGAGATGTCAGTTCTCTTACCATGAAGTCCAGGCATTTCTGATCAAAGCCCAAAACAACTTTTTCCCTTGGGATTGACAAGTTAATTCTAAAATTCATCAGGATAAGAAAATGTGCAGGAAAAAACAAATGTAGCAGTGGATGAGAAAACTAAGTGAAGTTCACACAGGCCTGGTCAGAGTAAAGCCACGATCTTTTTTTTTGTTGTTGTTGTTGAGACAGAGTCTATCACCCTGGGTAGAGTGCCAGGGTGTTTTAGTTCATAGCTACCTCAAACTCTTGGGCTTAAGTGATCCTCTTGCTTCAGCCTCCCAAGTGGCTGGGACTACAGTTGCCTGCCACAATGCCCAGCTATTTTTAGTAGTATTTTAGTCTTGCTCTTGCTCAGCTGATTTGAACTCCTGAGCTCAGACAATCTTTCCACCTCAATCTCCCAGAGTGCTAGGATTACAGACATGAGCCACTGTGCTCTGCCTAAAGCCACAGTCTTAAGACCAGGGGTCATACAGGTAATGGGTCAACACAGAGTTGTGAAATGGAACTGGACGTATCACACCAAGGCAGTGGGGAAGGACTGGTAGCAGTGTATTCAGAGAAGAGTGTAGGTGTCCTGCCTCCCACGTTGAGATGCTCTCCAGATACTTGAAGGGCTTAATACAAAGGCTGAATAAGGTCCTTGCCCGTATTAGGGAAAGTGGGAGGATCTGTTTGTTGCCTGGGGTAGGAAAAAAGACACATAGCAAGAAGCTCCCAGAGCAGAAGCTTCTGGAGAAACAGACAAGTCTCTCTCAGCTGCTGTGTTTCGGGGTTGCCACCCGGCGCGGGGATTGGAGGGAGGTCTGGGGGGAGGCATGGGGCAGGCATGGAGCTGGGAGGTGCATGGTCTATCCTGGCAGTGCATACGGGCCTGGGGCACATGTGTTCTTACATGTGAATGCACATGTGTGGCTCTTTGTCTACATGCCTTACTTGAAGCTGTAAGAATCCTTCCTCTTTCCTAACCATAAACATTTCAAACCATATACTTGCAGTTTGGGGGTAAAGCCTTTTCATCCTGCAAACAATCTTCCTGCCCCATTGCCTCACTCACACCGTAAAGGAACAAGGAACACAGAGCATGACCATGGGCGGAGAGTGCCCAGCACAGAGGAACTGCTACGAGGCACCTCCGCTGAGGAGCTCCTGGCACAATGTCTGTCCAGCAGGCTGCTCCTGGAGAAGGAGGAGAATAGGAGGTCAGGCCGCCTGGGTCCTGCTTGGGGAGGGGCTGCTCAGAGGGGCGGGTGGACAGCCTTGAGGGTAGTAGTTGCGTGTGAGCAGAGCATGGGAGTGCCTTGGAGAACATGTTTTTTACTGTTTATCTTTGAAGTCAGTTTCATTTCTTGTTTATTTACTAGTGTAAAGGAAGTACGATGGTTGGTGTGGGGCAGTACAGGTGACTACCACACCTTGCCTTGGGGAGCAAGGGCCATGAGCGGGGTTGACCCTCCCAGGAGCACCTTCCCTGGTGCTCACCTCCTGGCCCTGTTCACAGTCTACTGAGAAATGAAACCAGGGGGAAGGCAGTGTCCACAGGTACCCTCCTCAAACCCAAATAAATCAAATAGACTGGATGCCAAACAAGAGAATTACAGATGATGTTAAGTAACACAGAGAAAGAGTTGGTTTGGGATTAATGCCACCTTTTTTATTCAATATTAATTGGATTTGTAAATTAAAGGGAAGGTGCTACTTTTTTTTTTTTTTTGCAGCAGAGTCTTACTCTGCCACCCTGGAAAGAGGACTGTGGCATCACAGCTCACAGCAACCTCAAATGCTTGGGTTCAAGTGATCCTTTTGCCTCAGCCTCCCAAGTTGCTAGGACTACAGACACCTGCCACAACACCCAGCTATTTTTTAGAAGTGGGGGGTCTCGCCCTTGCTCAGGCTGGTCTTGAACTCATAAGTTCAAGCAATTCACCTACCTCGGCCTCCCAAGTACTGGGATTTACAGGTATGAGCCACTGCGCCCAGCCAAGATACTACATTTTTAAGGAGTATTTTCTACTTCTCATTTGTCATAATTTAGTTCTGTCCTTAGTAAAAAGCAGAATGTATGTAAAGAAAAGGGATATGACTGTGAACTTTGTTCCTGGTGCTCTCGTGACTGAACCCATGACCACATCTTGTTTCAGGTTTGAGGCCCGACTTCAGCAGTGGTTGTCTGAGGGCTCGGGTGTACTCCCAGAGGCAGTTCCCCTGCCCCTCTACCTCCCTCAGACTCTAGTGTCTCTTCCTCAGACTCTGGAGCCTGTGATGCAGACACCCATGGCTGCTGGCCAGCAGGTGAGGAGGAAAGCCTGCGTTTGGCGTAGACATTAGATCTAAGACTAAGGGAATGGTGGATAAAGTGGTATGTGCTTACCATGGTCACCTAAGTGGTATGTGGTTATGATAACCAATAAGTTACCAGCTTCAGTTAGGCCTTTTCTTAAACTTAATATGTCATTGTGATAGAGACCCAATTCTCAGTTTCTGCTTGTGAAATAATGATGAACGGAATTGAAACAGTCTCTGATGAGTAAGACCTATGACTGTAAGGGCCTGGCCAGAACAGCAGCTTCTGTTTGTGGAGCACACACTTCTCAGCTGTGGTATCATCCAGACTTTCTGGGATTGACTTTTCCTCAGTAAAGTGAATGAATGAGGAAAGTAAGCTCAAGAAGGCAAGAGCCTCTCCCAGGAGCGCTCAGCAGGCCGTAGTAGAGTTGCTTGTGAAAGCCAGATCCGACTGGCTCCACAGTCCTGCTCCCTTTCTTCTTCCTTCAGCGATTAAGGGAACAAAACCCAGAGCTATGAGCATTGACATGTGGCCGGACAGATTGGGAAAGCCCTTCTGGAGGGAGGAGAGCGAGAGAGCTGTTGGCAGTTGGTGTGGAAAGAGGGGATAAATTTGAGCAATATACAGAAAGAAGTATTTTACTTGGCACTGGTGCCTATCAGCTTGGCAAACACCAATTCTGCCCTAAGGAAATGACTAGATATTCACAAAAGTTAATGTAAAAATGTCCACTCTAGCATTAATTATGCTGCCTAAGGGAGGAAACAGCCTAAATGTCCAAAGATGGGAGTGTGGTTAGGTAACCACAGCACATTCATGTGGTGGAACAGTTTGCAGCCTCTGACAGTGATTTCTATAAAAATGTCACTGGAAGTCGTTCATGGTATACGCAGAGCAGCAGCCAGTGTGCTGGTGGTCCTGGCTGCCTGCGCTGGAACAGGCCAAGGGCACTGTGTGGTCCAGGTTGGTGCCTTCACAGAGGACAGGTCTTGGTTTTCTTTTTATTTAAACAGAGTGAAAGGACAGGCGGACAGCTGCAGCTGGCAGCAGCAACGGGCACGTCTCTGACTGAACGGCTAAAGCACCTGGAAAAGCTGATCCAGAGCTCGAGGGATGAGGAAGTGGCTTCTGCACTTCACCTCTCTGCACTGCTGGACATGGTGGACATCTGAGTGGCCTGGCCTGAGGGGAGGGATCTGTCCAGAAGAGTTTCTGCTTTTATTCAAAATAATGTTATTCTCAGATGCTTGATGCACTGTTGAAAATGTGATTATTAATCATGCAAATAAACCATTCTAATGTCTGGTGAGGTCTTTCCCAGTTTCAGAATGAAAAGCTTCACTGTGTGGAGTCTTCAGCATTCTCACCTGTCTTGTACTCAGACCACTGCTCACCAGACAGGCTGGGAGTGTGCAGCTTACGCTTTTTGTGTGTGACAGGTGATTCATCCTCTAGGTAAGGAGGCTCACACCTGTGATCCTAGCACTTTGGGAGGCTGAAGTGCGAGGATCACTTGAGCCCAGGAGTTTCAGGCTGCAATGAGCTGTGATGAGGCCATTGCACTCTACCCTGGGTGATAGAGTGAGACCCTTTGTCTCCAAACAAGAAAAAGTACTTCTTTCTGTATATTGCTCAAATTTATCCCCTCTTTCCACACCAACTGCCAATAAGCTAAGGCTCACACCCTTCGGCATCACCTGGACACCTGCAGCAGCCACTCCAGGATTCCTGCTTGATCTTGTTTGAACTCCCCTACAATTTTTTCTTTTTTTGAGACAGAGTCTCCCTATGTCATCCTCTATTGAATGCTGTCACATCATAGCTCACAGCAACCTCCAACTCTTGGGCTTAAGAGATTCTCTTGCCTCAGTCTCCCAAGTAGCTGGGACTACAGGCGCCCACCACAATGCCCAGCTATTTTTTTGTTGCAGTTGTTTAGATGGCCTGGGCCGGGTTCAAACCTGCCACCCTTGGTGTATGTGGCTGGCACTGTAACCACTGCTATGGGCGCCAAGCCCACAAGTCATTTTTAAAAGAAGATGTGACCAGATCATTTGTTTGATCTCCTTCAAGGCCTGGTTCCCACAACACTCAGAACAAGGCGGAAAGGATCTCTGTGGTGTGACCCTGCTGCCCTCTTCCTCTCATGGGGCCACACAACAAACGGTGCCTCTAGGCTGTGTCCTCTCAGGCATTGTCCCATCTGCAGCCCTGTACTCTTCTCTAGCTCTGCACTGTCCTCTGCCCCACCGTGTCTTGCCCCGCCATACTTCCCAGCTACCAGTTCTGGCACGTGGGTCCATGCACATTCTCAGAGAGGTATGAATAGACGTGGTAGTGTTCAGTGTGACCACTAGTCTTAAATGGGCACTCAGCATCTCCTGACTGTAATCCTGTAAATCCTGTATCTCTCAGACTAAGAAGACTCCTTCATGCTTCAAATCTCCAGCATTCCCAGCTGATGACCTTGCTGTTATTTCACTAAGAAAACTGGACCTCTTCCAAGACCATCAGCCAATCCTTGCCTCCCCAAACACATAGCCCTCCTGTGTTCTTTCAGTGATTAGCTTCACGTTTGCCAATAAAGGCTTAATACTATTTCTTAATCTTGATGTCGACTTCCTGCAGTGGAAGAGGAGTTAGCGCTCTTACACACCTTTCCTCTTGAGTTTAATACAACATTGGTGGAAACTGTTCTCCGGGCTTGGTATGATGGTATGTGTAGCTTCACCTTTGAGCCCTGTGGTGGTTTACAATTACATTCTGAGTACTGAGGGGTTTACGTGTAGAGTCCGGGGAAGAGGGGGTGTCTGTGAGGAGAGGCAACCAGTGCAAGGATAAGAAAGGCTTTATTAGGAAAGAGCAGAGTGGCATCTAACCAAGAGTCAGCTCTCAGCTCAGTTTCAAAAGACAGACTGGTGCAGTTGTAAGTGGGGAGGGGAGTCACCTTTTCTGCAGAGTGAAGCTGTGTCAGACTGATCCCTGTTGATCTTGCACCTGGCCAGGCCTTAGGGGAGGAGATTCTGGTGTTTTCCTTCTGCTGGCCTTGAAGCATCACCCCAGGAGGGTGGGGAGGAGCTGTTGTGACCATGCTCTTTGGCTTCTGACCTGCTTTCTCTCACTAGCTAGCCTCTCAGGATGGCTGCACTTTTGTCAGGGTTGTGACAATTCCTTTTCCACAGGTACTTTAGATTTTTCCTGGAGTTAGTGCTTTGATTTTTTCATTTGTCATTACCTCACCCAGAACTCTCTGCCCTCCATGGAGAAACCATCCAGCCTTTCTCTACTCCTGGGGAAGTGGAGCCACTCATTTGGCTGGTGAATGTGGGGAGCAGTGGGCTCAAGGTGACTGATCAGGCATCTCCATGGCCTGAGGCTGGAGGATGTGCTTGTGGGGCTTGCAGTGGAGCAGGAGCCACCCCTTTGCTTGCAGGTGCAAGCCTTGTTCCCCAAATGAGCTTTGTGTTTGTGGCAAGCTGTGTTTGTTGAAGCTACTTTGATGTCCATCTTACTGCTGGGCCTACTTCATGTGTTTTTGAACTAGGCTAGGAAGAGGCGATTGTCCTTGGTTGGCCCCATTATTCTTTGGGGGAAGGGTGGGTAGGAGTGTTTTTTCTTTTGCCCACTCCCCCATCCCCCACCTGCTTCCCTGCTGGCTTCCTGTAGGCTACCCTGGCATGGTTAGGCAGGGGTGACATTTGAAGTAAGGGGCAGAAACATGCCATGGCATGACATCAGATGTCAACCATGTCCCCCACCAAATGCTCTCAACAGATGCCCACCCCCAAGCCCAGCCACCAGACCCTTTCAAGCATGGTCACTCACTCTGCCTGCACCTGCTGCCACGGACTCTCACGTTCACTGCTCCTGAGGACGCTAAGCTCCGGGGACCCAGGGAGGACACGAGGTGCCTGGGAAGTCGCCCCTTTCTCCCCTGGCTGGGGCTCTTGGCACCTGTGGCCTTCAGGCCTCAACACACCGGCTTTCTCTCAGGGGCGCCCTCTGGGAACTCCCATTCTTCCCGCCACGACTGGGTTCTGATCCCGGCCTCGCTCTCTCTGGTTTGCTTTCCTGTTATGACCGAGCCCGTCCTATGGGAGCCTCACTTTTTACCCCTCCCGCGGGGCTCCGCTTCCCGGGACATCTGCTCCGAGCTCCCTCCCCACGCGGGCTCTCACCATCAGCCCCCCCCCCCGCAGCCCTCTCTCTGCTCCCCCTTCAATCCCATCTCCAGGGCCCTCTGCAGCCCCCTCTTTGTTCCCCCTCCAGCTCCTTCTCAGGGCCTCCTGCAGCCCTCCATGGAGCCACTCTCACTGATCCCCCCTCGCGCCCCTACGCCCACCCCCCAGCTGCCTCATCCCCACCCTCCTTCGCCTCTGGCCAGTGCCGCACCCCCTCCCCGGTGGCTCCTCCAGCGCGGGACTCTTCCCTGCACCGGCCTCTGTTCTGGCCGCTCCTCGCGCTTGAGCCTCCTTTCCTATCATTTTCCTTTCCTTCCGGCCTTGGGCGAGACCCTCCTCCCAGGCCGCCCACACGCCCCTCATAGTTATCCTCAACCCGGCGCACGGGGTAGAAGCGGAACCCAAAAGGCGCTTGAACCCGCCCCTCTCCTGCAGGCTCCTCCCCTCCTCTGCAGGCTCCTCCCCTCCTCTGCAGGCTCCGCCCCTCTAAGCAGCCCTGGCTCTGAACCCCGCCCCTGCCGTGGTGGCGCGGCGCGCTCCTCCACTGCAATCGCCCAGCGCACCCCGAACCCGTCCCCGCGGTGTTCTGATTGGCTGTGCGAGCATCGGCCCACCAGGGCTGGAGTGTCGCGCGCGCCTGCGTGGTGCGGCAGGGGGCGGGGCGAGGGCTGGTGGTCCTTCTGGACTGCTCCCAGCGCAGAGCGAGTGTAGCTGTCATGACGGAGGGCACGTGAGTTCCAGTGTTCTGGGCAGCGGAGGGCGTGCTGGGTGGTCGAGGGTGGTGAAGGGAGGGGCGCCGTTGTGTAAGGGTGCGGCAGCCGGCAAGGTGCCTGAAGACCGGGCGGGCCGGGGCCGCGGGCCGCTGGAGGCTGGCGCTCCGGACTGTGGGTGAGGGGCAGGGCAGGGACGCGGGGGGCCGGCTGGCAGGGCAGGTCCGCGACCTGGTGACCAGCAGCCCGGCGCTGCTCAGGTGTCTGCGCCGCAGAGGGGGACCCTATAAGACGGAACCCGCTACCGACCTGAGGCGCTGGCGACTCAGCAATGAGAGGGGAAGACAGGTGTGGACTTACTTTAAGGAAGAGGAGAACCCGGGCCGGGAGCAGACCGGCCTGGAAGCCCACTCCCTGGGCCTGGATACGGTAAGTGGCTCCATTTGCTTCGGTCTCTGGCGACCGGGACCTACCTGGAACCTCAGCACCGGCCGGGCGCCTTGAAAAGCTAGTTGTGAAGAGCGTTGTTTTCTTTTTCTTTCTTTCTTTCTTCCCTTCCCCTTCTCCCCCCACTCCTCCTCCCCCGCCCCCCCCCGCCCCAAGCTGTTGCCCTGGGTAGAGTGAGCCTCACAGCTCACAGCAACCTCCAACTCCTGGGCTCAAGCGATTCTCCTGCCTCAGCCTCCAAAGTAGCTAGGACTACAGACGCCTGCCACAATGCCTGGCAAGTTTTTGGTTGCAGCCGTCATTGTTTGGTGGGCCCGGGCTGGATCCAGCTGGCGCCTTAGCCTCTTGACCCACAGGCAACAAGTGGAGAGTTGTTTTCTTGTTACCACAGGTTTGTGTGATGTGTGGCCAGTGACAACTGCCACCAAGGCTGGTTCTCACAGGAACTGAATTAGGGCTTGACCTGAAAAAGCACTTTTGCCTTGATCCATTCCTGACTAAGCTGGGTATAAGAGACTTCTAATTTTGTTTTGTTTTTAGCACTTTATTATGAGATAATTTAGACTTACAGAACAGTTGCAAAGATAGTTGTAATTTTGTGTCTATTCACAAAAGAAGTTTTTTAATCCAGTGTTTTCCTTGTGTGCATTCTGTGGAGAAATTCAGGTACTCAGGGAGTGTGCAGTGTAGACAGGGTCTCCCTGGTCACCTGTTATGGGCCCAGCCCTCCCTGGGAGCTGCTGTGCTGCCCTTTGGGCCTTCCTGAGAGAGGTGGGAGCGCTAGGCATGCTGGTTAAGGTGTGTTGGAGAAATTGTGAAGAACTTTGCAAATGAGTAACTGGAAAGTAAAACCAAGAGAACAGTGGTGGCTCACGCCTGTAATCCTAGCACACTGGGAGGCTGAGGCAGGTGGATTGCCTTGAGCTTAGGAATTAGAGACCAGCCTGAGCCATAGTGAGACGCAGTCTCTACAAAAAAAAAAAAAAAGCCAGGCATTGTGGCAGGCGCCTATAGTCCTAGCTACTTGGGAGCTGAGGCAAGAGAATCATTTGAGCCCAAGAGTTGGAGGTTGCTGTGAGCTGTGATAGTACAGCACTCTACCAAGGACGATAAAGTGAGATTCTGTGTCAATAAATAAATAGAGAACAGGAATTGTCCTTCTACTGTGCTGGGTGTGATGCTGTCATCAAAGAGTTTCAGACTGTTGATTGAAACAGTGGAAACTTTTAAAGTAATTTAGATTCACTCTTTTGACTTGGGCTATGAGTGAGAAGGGGTCCTCTTGCTGGCAACAGGCCCCTCAACTCTGATTTTTCTCCCTGCAGAACAATTACTTTAAGGACTTGCCCAAAGCCCACACGTCCCATGAGGGAGCTCTGAACGGGATGACGTTTTATGTGGGGCTGCAGGCTGAGGACGGGCACTGGGCTGGTGACTATGGTGGCCCGCTTTTCCTCCTGCCAGGTAGGAGCACATGCCCTGGCCTAAAGGTGAGGCCACCCTGGTTATGGCCTAGCCTGGCCAAGGCTCTTGGGGAAACAGGAGCTCACACAGAAGAGGGCTGGTGAGGGCTGCCCTGTGCAGGAGAAGAAGGATCCTATCAGGGAAGCACAGGGGCCCTCGGTGGGGGAGAAGGAGGGTGGGTTCTACCGGCTCAGGGCAAGGGGTGGGCACTCCAGGTGGAGGGGCTGTAGGTGGGCAGGGTGGTGGGGGAGAGCTGATGACCACTCTGACCTGCCTAGAAGAGAGCTCCTGCAAGGGAGCTTCAGTTGCAGACCTGTGAGGAGTGGGGCACAGCGCTTGGACCCCTGGTACTGAGCTGCTTCGGCTGCACAAGACTGTTTTGGTTCCTGCAAATGTTTGCAGAAATAGTCATGTAATCTGGAAGGTTCCCACCTGTGAATTTGTGCAGTAGGACCTTTCCCTGGTGACTTGTAATCGAGTTGTTTCAGTGACCTGCATTCTTTGGGAACAAGGGTTTGTTTTAATGGTAACTGTTATTGAGGACTACATTTTCTTCACCCGTACTGTCTTAATAATTAAAACTTTGTATTAGATCTAAAGTTCTGATGTCCCTTTGTTGTCTTTCTTTTTCAAACATTCCTTGGCTCTCTGTCCACTTATACATCTAGATTGCCTTCGTCCTAACTGTCCAGTCCCAGAACAAAGACTGTGAGACTCTGGGTGCCAGCTGAGGCCTGTGCATCCTTTAGTCTGTAGAACAAGCTGCATCAAGCATGTGGGGAAGCTGAGCATCTTTACTCCAGGCCCCATGACTGGGGGCCCTGGGATGCTGTCCAGCTCCTGTCCCTCCACCCCATTGCTACCTGCACTGTATGGTACTGTGTCTTGCTGTCCTAGGACTTGAGGACAAGGCAAGTGGCTCTTCCTTCCCTGTGCCTCACTCCAGCCCATTGAGACTATTCTCGGAGATATCCATAGGGAGGCAGTCAAGAGGTGACTCAGCCTTGCTTGGCCTGTGTTGTCTCACTGGAGACACGGAAATTAGAGGTTACAGGTTGGAACATGCCTGGTCCCAGGGGTCACTGTACTGCTGCGGTGGCTCTGGACCCAGCTTACAGGCCCTCCCCCTACATAGGCTGTGGGTTAGGACTTTTCTGTTCTCTCTTGACTGTGGACAGACCTTCTTTCCTGGGTTGAATTTGGCATTCTAGGTGCTGTGACAGGTTCTTCCATGGCTGGTGGAGATTTGACCAGTCCTTCTTTTTCCTGCTTTAATTTGGAAAATGCTCCTGGGGCCCATGATCCTCCCATCGAGCATGGCCCAGTGGCCTTGGAGGTGCTGACTAGGGTCAAGCCTCCAGCTCCAGCATGTACTGGTTGTGCCTCAGTTTCCCTGTCTGTAAAATGGGGAAGATGCTGGCTCTTTCCCCACATACCTGCACATGTTTTCCTGTCTTTTTTTTTTTTTAGCAGAGTATCACTTTGTCATCCTTTTTTTTGCAGTTTTTGGCTGGGGCTGGGCTTGAACCCACCACCTCCAGTATATGGGGCAAGCGCCCTACTCCTTTGAGCCACAGGCACCACCCCACTTTGTCATCCTTGATAGAGTGCCATGGCATCATAGCTCATAGCAATCTCAAACTCTTGGGCTCTGGCTCAGTGCCTGTAGCTCAGTGGTTAGGGCATGGCCACATACACTGAGGCTGGCAGGTTCAATCCTGGCCTGGGCCAGCTAAACAATGACAATTACCACAAAAAAATGGCAGGGCATTGTGGCAGGCGCCTCTAGTCCCAGGTACTTGGGAAGCTTAGGCAAGAGAATTGCTTAAGCCCAAGAGTTTGACGTTGCTGTGAACTGTGACGCCACAGCACTCAACTGAGGGCAACATAATGAGACTCCGTCTCAAGAAAAAAAAAAAAAACTATTGGGCTCAAATGGTACTCTTGCCTTAGCCTCCCAGTTAGCTGGAATTATAGGTGCCCTCCACAATACCTCGCTATTTTTAGTACAGAAGGGGGTCACACTCTTGCTCAGGCTGCTCTTGAACTTGTGAGCTCAAGCAATCCACTTGCCTCAGCCTCCCAGAATGCTAGGATTATAGGTGTGAGCCATTGTGCCCAGCCTCGTTTCCCTGTCTTAACAGCATTGTAACTGTCACAGCAAAGGTGGGCTTGTTTGGGGCTGGCTTGTTTCATGTGAACCTGTGCAATATCTCTGGGTCCATCTCCCATCTTCCAGGGCCCCTCAGTGTGTGTGTCTCATCCCCCAAGGCTTCTGCTGCCGCTGAGCCAAAAGTGTAGGCACTTATTGAGGGTCTGCCCTGAGGCCATCCTGTGGCATGTGCAATGGACACAGGGCTGATCAAGCCCAATGCTGGGGTGGGGGTGAAGTGTGGCCAGGAGCACCAGGCTAGGAATAGAAGGTTCCTTGTGGATAATATTGCTTTTACTCCCTTCCCTTGATGTTTGTAGTGTGGCATAACCCCGTTCGGGGTGACCCACTTGGTGTTTCTTTCCCAGCTGCTGTCCCCTCATGGAGGGCCCACCGTTTAAAACACTGGTCCCTCTTGGACCTTCTGGGCACTTGGGGAGGCCCCTGAAGTATAGTGCAGTGTTTACTGTTTCTCTGACCTGGCTGCTGTCATGGAGCAGGCATGCCCAGGTGGGCTCTGGGGGGCCCAGGTAGGGTGTGTCAGCCATGGTGTTGCTAAAGTCCCTGATCGTGGCCCAGTAGCTTCCCAGGAGCTCATTTCATTGGGAAGAAGACTCTCAGGAATGCCTCCCTGTTGGGTGGGATCCTTAGGAGGAAGTGGCCTGGGCTCGGCAGTAGGGACTGCCTGTCCACAGCAAGGACTGTCTCCCTCCACACAGGCCTCCTGATCACATGTCATGTGGCGCGAATCCCTCTGCCTGCTGGGTACAGAGAAGAGATTGTGCGGTACCTGCGGTCAGTGCAGCTCCCTGATGGCGGCTGGGGCCTGTGAGTTTGCCTAACCCCATGTCACTGCATGTCCACGTGTGTGTGTTTCATGGAGATGCTTGGGTTTCTCCTGGAAAGGGGGTAGGTAGGAGCTGGGCAGGACAGTGGCTTAGAGGCCACCTGGTAGTTTCAGCTTTATGCTCTGTATTATGAATAGGATTTGTGGCCAGTTGGGAAACTTTTGAGACCCACACGTGAAAACTGTCAGCCCTTCTCACTGAGGCACAAGAAAGTGCCCTTGACTGTGTTGGGGCAGCAGATGCTTTGGGGTAGAAAGGCCCAGCCTGATGGTCTGCCCTCAGGTTAGACATGGGGTTTCAGGCCTGGGAAATGGGCGGGAGGGGCACGCAGGTCCTGTCTGGTGGTTTGGAGTCTGCTCAGTGTCTTGGCAGGTGCATGAGCTCCCACTGGAGAGTGCTGTGGGCCTGCAGTGCTGTCGTGTCACCTGGGTATCAGGCTTGTCAGCTTTCTGGTTTTATCTTTCTGGGGTTTTTTGAGACAGGACCTTGTTCTGTCATCCTGGTAGATGCAATGATGTCAGCCTAGCTCACAGCAATCTCAAACTCCTGGTCTTGAGCCATCCTCCTGCCTCAGCTTCCCAAGTAGCTGGGACTATGGGCACCCACTACAACACTCAGCTCGTTTTTCTATTTTTAGTAGAGACACTCTTGCTCAGGCTGGTCTCAAACTCCTGAGCTCAAGGGATCATCCTGCCTCAGCCTCCCAGAGTGCCAGGATTATAGGCGTGAAGCACCGTGACCAGCTGCCTTCTTACCTTTCTAAGTAAACTTCTCTGAAAGGGTTGCTGCATTTCTTTTTTTTTTTTTTTTTTGGTGGTTTTTGGCTGGGGCTGGATTTGAACCCACCACCTCCAGCATATGGGACCGGCGCCCTACTCCTTGAGCCACAGGCGCCACCCAGCATTTCTTAAAAGTAAGGACAGGTGCCATTTTTCACTGCTTCTCTCTCCTATAGGCACATTGAGGACAAATCCACTGTGTTTGGGACTGCGCTCAACTACGTGTGTCTCAGGATTCTGGGCATTGGACCCGACGATCCTGACCTGGTCCGAGCCCGGAATATTCTTCACAAGAAAGGTAACACCCTGGCTCAGTGCCTGTGGCTCAAGTGGCTAAGGTGCCAGCCACATACACCTAAGCTAGTGGGTTCAAATCCAGCCCGGGCCCACCAAACAACAATGACGGCTGGAACCAAAAAAACAGCCAGGCGTTGTGGCAGGCGCCTGTAATCCCAGCTACTTGGGAAGCAGAGGCAGAATTGCTTGAGCCCAGGAGTTGGAGGTTGCTGTGAACTGTGATGCTACAGCACTCTATCCAGGGCAACAGCTTGAGGCTCTGTCTCAAAAAAAAAAGAAAAAAGAAAGGTAACACCCTGTGCAGTGTGTGCTGGGCCAGGGTCCATGTTGACTGTGTGACAAGCTCTTGCATGTGGACTCAGAGCTGTACCTGTGGACATAGTGATGTGCACAGAGCAGATGACCTGCCAACAATTTTTTAGAAAGCAAATTAAGACAACCAGATAATTCTCTTTTCTCCCTGAACTGGCAAAGATTTAAAAGCATCAGGTTAATCTGCTGCTTGTGGGAAAAGGAATGTGTGGTGGCTCCCTTCTGAAGTACCTCAGCCATTGGCAGGCAGTGGGCACAGAGCTGGCTGTCTTGGGCCCTGGCCTGGCTGCTATCCCCTCGCCTGTGGGCTCTGAAGGTGGTTACAGTCCTGCGGAGGGTTCGAGGCTCCTGTGGCCCCTGTGACCCCTGAGGCCCAGAGCAAAGCCCAGTTCTGCTTGGGATCTCTTTGTGACCTGCCAGACTTGGTGATGTGTCACGTTATGCATTCTCATGAGATGTCATGTTCATCCTCCGTGGCCTGTCCCTGTGTGGTTAGTTCACTGTTGCAGAGCTGCTGTCTGCATCCCACCGCACTTTTGGACCCACCCACAAGGCAGGCGTTGTGGCTGTGCTACATCTGCAGCTTCATGGTCTTTGTTGACTTTTGCTCCCTAGGTTTGGGGCAGGACCATGCTGCTATTGCCTGGACTGGCCAGGTGCTGTTGGAGGTGGCTCTGGACATGGGGCCAGAGTGCAGAGCCCTTCTGGGCCTGTTGCTGCCTATGCAGGACCTATCTGCTGAGTAGGGACACAGATGGGGCAGTTGAAGCTGGCCCCAGGTGGGGTGGTGCCTCTCACTGCCCTCAGCACTTTCTCCAGGCACTGTGGCACCAAGGTGTTGCCACACCTATCTGGGTGGCCACCTTCATGTGCTCCTTCTCAGGGTGAAAACTTCAGACCCTTTCCCCACACCTATCTGGGTGGCCACCTTCATGTGCTCCTTCTCAGGGTGAAGACTGCAGACCCTTTTGCTGGCCTGGACACACCCACTCCTGGGAAAGCCGCTGGTTCTGTCCAGCGTCTGGGGCAGTTCTGAGCTGCTCTGCAACCTGCTTTCCACCTGGGTTTGCAGGATCACTAGCGGGTGCCATGGTCCCTGTGGGAAGGGCACATGGGTCCACCTCACAGATAGGGTTAGATGACCAGGCCTGCTCTTCCCCAGGTGGTGCCGTGGCTGTGCCCTCCTGGGGGAAGTTCTGGCTGGCTGTGCTGAATGTCTACAGCTGGGAAGGCCTCAACACACTGTTCCCCGAGATGTGGTATGTAGTGGCTGGGTCTCTGCTGCCTTACGAGTGCGGAGTGATGACTGCAGGTCATTCTCCTCTGTCACCTGGCAAGGGATGACCATCCTGTGGGGCCAGAGGGAGGAGGCACCATGGTTGGGGGTGCCCGAGGCAGGCTACAGCTGGGGTCTCTGGCAAGCAGCTGTCAGGCAGGCAGACTACTGAGTGGTCTTGGCATGGGAGTTTTAGGGCACCTATGGAGGTGGAGAAGGGCACCCCAGCTTCTTGCTGGTGGATACCCCAGACATCACCTCACCATGGATGCTTGTGTGTCTTTAAAAGATGAGTGGTTTTTATTAAGAAAACCCAGCAAAATAAGCAAAAATAAGGCACTCAATCCTTATCATCTGATGTCTGTGACCAGTGTCTTTAACACTGTGTGAATATCTAAGGAAAGCTGTGAATGTCTCCCAGGAAATACTCCTGTGCATATAAGTCCCCTCATGTTGCACATCCTGAGAGGCAAGGCCCCGGCCCATGAGTGGGAGGTCAGAGCAGCTTGAGGGCACCTATGTTAGGTGACAGTGGGGGCGAGGCAGAAGGTGAAGGACCTTCAGGAGAGGACAGTGGGGCCCTGATTAAGGGCCGAGCGCTTGATCCCACAGCTATGTTGGGAGGTGCTGGGCAGGCATGGATGCCGAGGAGGCGGGGAGTGGTGAGGTCCCTGGACTGCCTGCAGGTTGAGTCCTGTGGGCATGTCGGGTGATGTGTCTAGACTCCGCCTTACCCACGTGCAAGGAGCAGGTGGGAGGGCCTGGGAGCATGGTCAAAAACATGCTCCAAAGTGAGTGGAGGAGCCTTGAAGTGGCTGTCATTGTTGATGACGTTGTTTGACATTCCCTGCTCGATTTGAACCCACCAGCTCTGATGTATGTGGCTGGTGCCTTAGCCGCTTGAGCTACAGGTGCCAAGCCCTGGTCTACAGTTTTTAAAATACATTTTTAAAAATAAACTTCAATTTTAGAATAGTTTCTACTTTCCAGAAAAGTTGCAAAAATAGCCCAGAGTGTTTTATGTTACTAAGGCACATTTGTCACAACTAAGAAACCCACAGAGAACCCTAAATGTTCAGGGGTTTGGTGCTTGGCTTTAGAATATGAAATGCTGACCTCACTTCAGAGTTGTCAGCTCCCGGGACAGGTGGTAGCTACGCTGACTCCAGGGATAGCAGTGTCCTCTAGGGGTTGTGCTGACAGCAGGGGAAAGCATGCTACCTGGGTCTGCCCTGACTTGTGCTGTCATTCCAGGCTGTTTCCCGACTGGGCACCTGCACACCCCTCCACGCTCTGGTGCCACTGCCGCCAGGTGTACCTGCCCATGAGCTACTGCTATGCCCGGCGGCTGCAGGCCCTGGAGGACCCGCTGGTCCAGAGCCTCCGCCAGGTAAGACTCTATTGGGGAGAAGGTGCATACACCCTTGGGTGCTCCTAAAATTCAACCACACAGGGCCCTGTGGGGTCTCTGCTTTCCTCTGCCCAGGGAACTTGTGCTGTGGGACTGGGAGCAGCTGCCCCACATTTGGAAGGCCCCCTCCCCAAGCTGGCCCATGTCTATAGCTGTGTCTGCAGGTCAAGGTGCAGGATGTCACTAGGCTGTGCCCTGGTGGAGGAGGAGGGCAGAGCGAAGAGCCTACATGGGCCCTTGGGGCTAGGTTGGCTTCTCAGATGGCCCTACCTTGGCCAAGGTGGCAGGACCTTCATGCTTAGCAGGGTCAGTCCTGGCTGTGCCCTGGGCCCTGAGGTCTGGCAGCTGGGGAGGGTGCCTCTGGCCCAGGGTGTGGGGAGACACAGTCACCTCACCCAGCATTTTGGGCCCTTAGGAGCTCTATGTGGAAGACTTCGCCAGCATTGACTGGCCAGCACAGAGGAACAATGTGTCACCTGATGAGCTGTACACGCCACACAGCTGGCTACTCCGCACACTATATGGTGGGTGGCTCCTAGGTGCTGGGCTGGCGAATAAGGTTGGGATTGAGCAGCCCCTATGGGGTCCGCTGAGCTGGACAGATGCTCACAGGAGTCCCTTAAGACTCTGGTCAGGGGTTGGTGAGGTTAGGTGGGAGCTGGTGCATGGCATCTAGTGACACTCCTCACGTCCTACAGCGCTCCTCAACCTATATGAGCATCACCATAGCACTCGTCTGCGGCAGTGGGCCACCCAGAAGCTGTATGAGCACATCGTGGCTGATGACCGCTTCACCAAGAGCATCAGCATTGGCCCGGTCAGTGCCCTTCCCAGTGCCCAATGGCAACCCCTGGAGAGGAGCCCAGAGGCCAATCTGAGCAGGGAGTGTCCTCTGTGGCTCCCCCAGGGAGAGACCTCTCTGAGACCTCTCTGGCCAGCTGGGAGAATATCCCAAACACTGTCACCTGCTCCTCTCTCGGGTTATGGAGATGCCCGGGGTGGGAGGCGGAAGGGCCTTGGGGCCATTCATGGTTTCTCCACCTGGCCAGAGGACTCAGTGCTTCTGCCTAGGGCCTGGTGGAGGGCTGATGTGGATGCGTTTTGTGCTGTAGAGGTGCATGTCCTGGGTGCCCAGGGGTTCTCTGACACTCCCACAGGGTTCTGCATTCCTGAGTGACACCCTGGCACTGCCCCCAGCAAGGGGGACACCACCTCAGGTCATAACTGAGCCTGCAGGGTATCCCTACTTTTCTACTCAGCAGAGATACGGACCTCTGTGGGTAATGGCTCACCCCCACATAGAGTGTGGCTGTACCAGACACATTCAAAATGCTGTTGAAATTGGGTCTTGACTCATGATATCTATAAGTGGAAAGTCAAGAGCCTCTAGAATATTCTGCTCTGAGGAAAAGGGGAAGCAAGCATCCCTTCTACTCTGCTCTTGCCTCTACTTCTGTCCCTGTACCTCATGGGCCCTATTCTCTGTTGGTGCTGTCTCTACGGCAGACCACATGCCACTGCCTTGGTAGGGAACTGGAGCCCCACCCTGAAGGGGCCCATCCATCTGGGCCCTTCACATCCTGTGCTGCCATTTCTCCTGCAGATTTCGAAAACCATCAACATGCTGGTGCGCTGGTACGTGGACGGGCCAGCCTCTGCTGCATTCCAGGAACACGTCTCCAGGATCCCCGATTACCTCTGGTGAGCACAGCTGGGCAGGGCCCATGGAGGCCTTGCAGGAGTCAGCTGCAGGCATGGGGATCCCCCTGCACAGTGGTAGTCGTGGGTGGTGCAGGGTCAGTGAGACCTCGCAGCCTTAACCCCCAGCGAGGGGGGTGCCACAGGACCACAGCATCTGGGAATATGCCAGGACCAAGAGGGGTGTTGGGTTGGGAGCCAGTGAGGGCTGTCTTGGAGATGAAAGGCCATCCACTGAAAGGTGTCAGCAGAGCTGTTGACAAGGAGCACATGGGGCCTGGCTGTGCCCTGGAGGTAGATCCTATGGCAGAGGAACCACAAGGCAGTGCCCACAGAGGGAAGCTGTGGGCTCAGGGCCGGCCTCAGGGGGGCAACCTAGCTGGGGAGCCCTGTTGGGGAAGCTGTCATCCCATCTGCACAGTGTGGCACTCATGCCAGGAGCTCAGGCCAAGCAGTGCCAGGCCTTTGAGGTTGGCACTGTTGGCCCCTCGGAGAGACCCTGTCGCCTTCCCAGGTGTGGGCTCTCAGAGGCTGGTGGGTATCCAGCTCTCCTCTCTCTGACTTGGTCTTTTTCCATCCTCACAGGCTGGGTCTCGATGGCATGAAGATGCAGGTAAGGGCTGCATTTCTTCCCCATCTCCTTGCAACTGTTCCTGCCATTTATTTTTTTATCATTTATCATTTATCATTTTTTTATTTTTTTATCATTTTTATTATTTTATCATTTGGGTTCATTAAGATTCAAAATATCTCCTTGGCAAGGCAAGTTCTGGCAGCCTATTATGGGGGCTCAGTCTGCCTCTCCAGACCCTCTTGGTCATCATGGGGCCTTTGGCTATGTCCTAGGTGTGTGCCACTAGCCTCTTGTGTGGCACGAGAATCTGCAGTGTTCTCATGTACCCTTTGCCCCAGTGGTCAGGGATCCCCAGACACTACAGAAACACTTGTCGTGGTACCGTGTTGGGAGGTAGCTCCAGGTGGCTGGGGGCCTCCTTTCTGCGGTCACTTGGAGGCTCCTTTTTCAGGTCTTGGGAGGTCCATGTCTTCACACACTAGTTGTCTTCTGCAGCCACAGGACGGAAGGACCTGGAGGACAGTGGGAGGGACTGGCCCAGCCTGGGACCTGTACCCACATGTCCCCTCCCATGGACTGGCAGAGCATGGCAGGGACTCATGTTGCTGCACCCAGGGAGGGAGGAGGGGTAGGCTCTGCTGGACACTCAGCCACACAGCACATGGTTGGCTTCTTTCTAGACCCTTCTGGGGCCTATAGCTCACAGGTGGACCCAAGAAGATACATCATCTCTGGGCAGAGATACCTGGCCAGGATCCTTGCCCCTGAAGGCTGGTGGGTCCAAGACCACCCTGTGCAAGGGGCCTAGGGCTTGTCAAATTCTTCCAAAGTCTATAAACCAGAGTAGCTCAGAACTGTTGAGAAGGGCCTGTCCTGAGTTCTACCTCAAAGCAGCTGCTGACAGCAGTAGCTCCCAGCCTGGGGCTGTTTTGGGTGAAGGCAGTGACCATTTCTTGAAATCAGTCTACTAACAATAAAATTCAGGAGTAGACTAGGAATTGAGTTGAGAGAATGGGTCCACTTTTGCCTTCCCGTGGGCAAGGGTCTAGTGTTGAGTACCAATGAGCCCCCATCAGAGGCTCTTCTCTGCACGTGGTCCCACGTTTGCGTGTGTAGACAGTGGTGTTCTGGGTGTGGGTACAGGGCCCACAGGCCACAGTCAGGCTGAGTCCCCACTCTCTGTCACTAACACAGTGGGTGTCTCAGGATGCCAGGCAGGTGCCAGCTAGGTCTTACTTTCTGCAGAGCCCAGCGCCACTGTGGGGTCTGTCTGTCGTCCACCCCTGGGTCAGTGTGGAAATGTGGCATGTCCAGAGGTGTCCTGGGGTGTCACATTTGGGGAGAGCACACATGGCCTGGAACTGCCCACCCCATGGCAGACACCTCAGCCACCAGGGCCTTTGCCTGGAGGGTCCTGAGCACTCTGCAGCTCCCTGGCTATCTACACCACCCTTGTATAAAGAGGTTTCCAAAACACATGCAGAGGCTCCATGCCCATAGCACAGTGGTTACATGTGGCTGGCGGGTTCGAGCCCAGCCCAGGCCAGCTAAACAACAATGACAAATGCAACAAGAAAATAGCCAGGCGTTGTGGCAGGTGCCTGTAGTCCCAGCTACTTGGGAGGCTGAGGCAAGAGAATTGCTTAAGCCCAAGAGTTGGAGTTTGCTGTGAGCTGTGACACCACGGCATTCTACCAAGGGCGACATAGTGAGACTGTCTCAAAAAAAAGTACAGAGAGAGTAATGAGCCTCGGGGGCAGTGTGGACAGCACACCTGAGCCACTGAGGGCTTCATTTCCACGCAGCCCCTCTGCCATCATCACACTTAAAGTTAAAGATGGTCTGGGCATCCTCTCCACGCATGGTTTGTGGGTAGTTGGTGGACAATGTTTCTTTCAGGCATCTGGTTGGTCTTAGAGCTGAGTTGGTCCACAGCGGTCTCCCACTAAAGAACTGTCTGTCCCTAAAGAGCTTTTCTTTGGATCCCTCTGACAGGCGCCATAGCCTAGTGTCTGTGAGCTGGTGGTCAAGCCTGGAGCCCCATGCTGCCGGATTTCCTGGGGTGCATGGATTTCTCACACATCAGCCCTACACTGGGTGTGATGTCCATACACTGCTGCCCCATTCCCAGCCCTTATCTGTTGAGGTCATTGCCCAGCCCTGTCTCTTACTGGGGCTTGGCCACCAGCCCCTGAACTGAGGCCAGTGCCAGCCTTCTCTCCACCCCTCATTGGCTTCTAGGGGCACACAAGCCTCAGAGCCTGGATTAAGTGCTGGCTGGCAGGAGTCCCCAGACCCCACATCCAGACTGCTGGGCACCTGTCAGGTCCCAAGAGGCAGTGGCCAGGAGTGCAGGACGCTGCAGCCCCTATAGTGGCCTATCCTTTGCATGTAGGGCACCAATGGCTCACAGATCTGGGATACCTCATTTGCCATCCAGGCTCTGCTAGAGGTACGTGGTTCCATTTCCTTCTTTGGCCTCTTGCTGACCTTCCTCTGCACATGAGGATGGGTCCACCTCCAGCATCATGATACCTGCTTGACCACACACATGCTGTCCTCCCCTCTGGCCGGGGCTCTGAAGCCACTAGTGATGACACTGCAGAGGTGGTGGCCTTGCTTTGCTGCCCTGGATGTTGGGCTGGGTCTGGGGCTTTGAGAGGGCAGGGCTGGAGATTGAGCGAGCAGGTGAGCCAGAGTGGGACTGGGCACAAGGCTCCTTTTCTTAAAACTTTAAACTGTATGGCTGGATGCTGGGACTCACACCTATAGTCTCATCTCTTGGAGAGGGCAGGGCAGGAGGATCCCTTGAAGCCAGGAGTTTGAGACCAGCCCAGGCAATATACTGAGGCTCAGTCTCCACTAAAAATAGAAAAAGTAGCTGGGCGTTTTGGCATCTATAGTCCCAGCTACTCGGGAGGCTGAGGCAGGAGGATAGCTTGAACCCAGGAGTTGGAGCCATAGTGAGCTGTAATGACACCAGGGTATGCCAGTCTGGGGGACGGAGTACCTGGTTTGATTTGGGCCCAGGGGGAGCACTGCTTGGCTGCCTGTGGGAGGGCGTGGCTCAGCCTATCCTGCTTTCTCTTCCAGGCAGGTGGGCACCACAGGCCTGAGTTTTTGTCCTCCCTGCAGAAGGCACATGAGTTTCTGCGGCTCTCACAGGTGAGGCCTATGCCTGGGACTCCTGGGCAGAAAGAAGCGGGGCTGTCAGTGCAGCAGCCCCCTCACCTCTGCCCGCCCCCAGGCTTGTGAGCCCCCAACCCCCGCTGTAGCAGCCCTGCCCCTCCTCCACGCACCTGTCCTCTCTGGAGGTAGCTCTCTGGAGGCCACCAGTGGCCCGTCCCCAGTGTGGGGTGGATGTCATGGTTTCTGCCGTCTGAACGGCCAAGTCCTATTCACATTGGAGTTGCTGTGTGCAAAGGGCTGGGGTGTAGTTAGGCGTCACATCCCCAAAGCTGTGCAGCCTGCCTAACAACCTCCTCAGCCTGCCCTGGACACCTTCGGCCAGCAGCAGAGATACCGGCCTGTGGTCTTTCCCTCCTGAGACCTGTCCTTACCTTGGGGCAGTGTCCCCACCATCCTGCCAGATCATCAACCCCAGTAGATCCCTCCCTGTACCCCAATCTGACTGTTGAATGTCTCCACACATGCCTGCTCCCTTGTTTGCAGCCACAGCTGTCTGAGGCCTGCATTCCACCCTCCTTGTGTGCACCCTGCCCAAGACAGTCCTCTAGCCAGTCCCTCTGCCTGGCACGCCTGCCCCCAGCCCTGTCTCTTCACTAAAGGTCGCGCTGAGCCCAGGCAATCTCTGTGTGGCCGAGGCAGGCATCTGTCTGGGGCAGGAACAGGGGTGTGCACCCTGTCAGGGTGGGGCCTGCCCTAGGGTAGGGTCTTCTGGCTCCTGCCCAGGACTTGGTCTGAGCTCTGGGGACTTGGGAAGGCAGACTGGACCCTGCCACCCACACAGACCTATTCCCTGTCCTGCTGAGTCAAGAGATGTGGCTCAGGAGTGAGTGTTCCCAGAGCCAAGGTTGTTTGGGAATGGTGTGGGGGGGGTCCTTGGCAGGGATCATGCCTGTGGAGCACAGTGCCCCTTCTGCCTGCTGGCCTGTGAGGGCTGTGTGGACTTATGCTCTTGGATGCCTTACAGCAACCATTGTGTCTGTGGCCACCACACTGCCAGGCGCCTACACATTGCTCATGTGATCCTGCCCCATCAATGCAGGGCCCTCCCTGCCATGGTGGTTGACAGACCCCTCTGCTTTCCACATGTGCCCCCAATGCTGCCCAGGTCCCAGACAGCCCTCCTGACTACCAGAAGTACTACCGCCAGATGAGCAAGGTACTTGGGAGCTGACACTGCCCACTCTGCCCAGCCCTGGGGAGGCTGCTGTGCTTGGCTGAACTTCCTTTCTGGGGGCTCTTCCTTGGGTGTCCTCAGACTCCTACCCTGCAACATGCCCAGAGTGAGAGGACCAGAGGTGCTGAGGCTGTCCAGCAGTCTGCAGTATAGTTGGGCTCAGACAGATGCCAACACGGGCCAGCCAGTGCTACAACCACAGATGTGGGCTGTGGCATGAGGCAGGACATAGCTGCTGCTGCTGCCTTTCACAGTGAGGTTGTGAGGATGCCTGCACCCCCACCTAGTCCTGTAGTGAGGTTGAAGGTGTTAGGTTGGGGCTGCAGCCCTGGGGCCCCTGTGCAGGAAGCCAGAGGTCTGGCCAGTGGGCTGACTAGGCCACACCTGCACCTTTGCTGTCAATGGCCCCTGCCCCAACGGGAGGCTCTGCAGGGGGAGGCTGCATGTGGCTGTGGGGTGGTCCCGAGGTCACAGCTTTTGCCTTGCAGGGTGGGTTCTCCTTCAGCACACTGGACTGTGGCTGGATCGTTGCAGACTGCACGGCAGAGGCCCTGAAGTCTGTGCTGCTCCTGCAGGAGAAGTGTCCCTCTGTCACCAAGCACATCCCCCGAGAGAGGCTCTGCGATGCTGTGGCTGTGGTGAGGCTCTGGCCCCTGCCCCTCTCTCTCCTAGGGTTCTATCTCCACAAGTGCTGGCTGTGTGGCCCCTGAGGTTGCTCTTTGGTCTGGGGATTGGGACCCTGAGACTCCCATGGGCCTCCCTCAGGGGAGTGGTGGGTTCCACTGGATGTCCAAGAAAAGGTGAGAACTTCTGTTCGTTTTTTGTGCTAAGTCCTTTAAGCGAGTTGAGTTTAATGTATGTTTTATGGTAGGGCACCTACTGAGTTCTGGCAGTTCATGATTTACCCTGGTCAGGTAATGGGGGTGCACCTGCCACCTCAGTTGCCTGAGGGCCTGAGAGTGGCAGGCGGCACCTGCACCTGCCGCAGGTGGGAGCTCTCAGCCTGCTCTCTCTTTGGCCACAGCTGCTGAACATGAGGAACCCTGATGGAGGCTTTGCCACCTATGAGACCAAGCGTGGGGGGCGCTTGCTGGAGCTGCTGAACCCCTCAGAGGTCTTTGGTGAGTGTGGGCCTGCCTTCCCCCAGTCTGGGCAGTGCTGCAGGATCCAGCCCATTTGCAGGTCCTTGTAGAACCTCCCTGAGCCCCGGAGCTGTGGGCAGAAGGGCAGAGGGTCATCTTGGGGGTTAGTGGGGGATTTGGGTGAGATTTGTACCCAGCTCCCTTGATGCAGCCCAGCTGGCTCCTGCTCTGTTCACTGGGATTTGTGTTCTTTGGGTACCAGGGTGTGCCCCTGCCTCAGGCCATGGGGCTGCTGTGTTCACGTGGCTGCCGTAGTCCCCTGGTGGGGCCTCCTGTGTACCTCCTTCCTGGCCTTCGTTTATCTCACTCCAAGACCTGCCACTGGGCAGGGTGTTTTCAGTGGGGTGCAGCTCCTTGCTGTGTTCCCCAAATCATGCTCCCGGGCCCCTGCTCGGTTCATGCAGTGCAGATGCCAAGCTCTGCCCCTTTGTGCCTGAGCCAGCCATCTGCTCTGAAGAACGGTCCGAGAGGCAGCGTCCAGGCACAGCTCTGTATGCTGCTGCATTCTTATCGGCTATGCCTTGGCTGAGTTGCCAGAGCTCACGTGCCCCCTGCTCTTATTGCCTTCTCCCAGGGGACATCATGATTGACTACACGTATGTGGAGTGCACCTCGGCTGTGATGCAAGCACTGGGGCATTTCCATAAACGTTTCCCCGATCACAGGGCAGTGGAGATCAGGTAAGCAGGGCCAGAGTGCCACTTGGCCTGGGTGCTACCAAGTCAGGGACCAAGATTTAAAAACTCGAATGCAGAAGTGCTCAGGTGCTCCTGAGCATCATGTCAAACATGTGCTCTGGGGGCTCAGAGTAGCAGTTATGACACACAAATAGTTACTGGCCGAGTGCGGTGCCTCATGCCTGTAATCCTAGCACTCCAGGAGGCCAAAGCAGAAGGATCACTTGAACTCAGGAGTTCGAAGCTGCGGTGAGTTATAACGACACCACTGTACTGCAGCCTGGGTGACAGAGTGAAACCCTGTTTCTTCCCCTCCTCCAAGAAAAGAAACCATCTTAGTCCTGGATTCTGTTAAGCATAGTTTTAAAATGAGTTTACTTTTAGTTTTATCAATTTTAGTTTGTTATTTTTTTCATAATAAACTTGTAGTTTTATTGAGTTTCGATTTTAACATATTTGTCAGGGAGAGTCTGCTGTTATTTTATTTTTACTTTCTTTTGCTAACTTGGGTACACAGGTAAATGACTTTCAGCCTTTTATTTAAATATGCCCTCTAGAGTAGAAATAAGTTTTGTTATATCACTTGATTAAAAATGTTTTCTGATTCTATTGTGATTTCTCTGGCCTACGAATTATTTAGGAGTGTGTTGCTTCATTTCCATAAAATCTGAGGATTTTCTAGCTGTGCTTTTGTTGGAGGCCCTGGATGTAGCAGAGCTTTACTGTGTCCTAAAGGCAGGTGGAGCCCTGTGGGACAGTGTCTGATGCTCTCTCGCCACACAGGCCTGGTGTGTGTCTGGCTGTGCTGCTGTGCAGTGTGGTGTGGACAAAGCTGTCCTCAGTAGCAATCTCACAGAATCAGCCCTTCTTTAATGCACAGGGGGAAACCTATAGCCTTAATGCCACATGTGGCCTTCTAGTGTAGTCTTTGGACTAAATCCAAATTTCACAGAACAAATGCTTTTATTTTCATTAATACAATTTTCTTTGTCTTTTATATTGTCATTTTGTTTTTAAAATACCAAAGAATAAAATAAGTTACATTGAAATAATCCTCCAGACTGAATGGCACAGTGAGAACATTAGTAAACTATAAGGGCTAAACCAACGGCTACTATGCTTGAGATTTAGTTCTAACCCCACCTCCCCCTGGGTGAGGTGGGGCGGTTAGTGAGAGTTTATGGGGGTCACATTCACTGTTAGAAGCTTTTGACAACAGTGCAGTGTGTTTCTGTTTGAAGTGGAATTTGTGAATAGCTGCACAGTTCAACAGTGTTTTTTAATTCTTTTAGCTTAATAAAGACGAAGAGGACACTGAAGGAAAGTAACATACTTTTTTTTTTTATTTTTTTTATTTTTGGGGTTTTTTTTTTGGCCGGGGCTGGGTTTGAACCCTCCACCTCTGGCATATGGGACCAGCGCCCTACTCCTTGAGCCACAGGCGCCGCCCGGAAAGTAACATACTTTTTAATGAGATTGAGAATTACAATATTATCTATTTCTGCTAAAGATAAGATGATTTGCCTGCTTTGTGATACTGGAAGATCAGCATTAAAGAAATTCAGTGCTGGGGCGGCTCCTGTGGCTCAGTGGGTAGGGTGCCGGCCCCATATACCGAGGGCGGTGGGTTCAAACCCCAGCCCCGGCCAAATTGCACCAAAAAAATAGCCGGGCGTTGTGGCAGGCGCCTGTAGTCCCAGCTACTTGGGAGGCTGAGGCAAGAGAATCGCTTAAACCCAGCAGGTGGAGGTTGCTGTGAGCTGTGATGCTATGGTACTCTACCGAGGGTGATAAAGTAAAACTCTGTCTCTAAAAAAAAAAAAAGAAATTCAGTGCTTGGGCAGTGCCTTTGGCTCAGTGGGTAGGGCGCCGGCCCCATATACTGAGGGTGGTGGGTTCAAACCCGGCCCCAGCCAAACTGCAACAAAAAATAGCCAGGTGTTATGGCAGGCATCTGTGGTCCCAGTTACTCGGGAGGCTGAGGAAAGAGAATTGCCTAAGCCCCGGAGTTGGAGGTTGCTGTGAGCTGTGTATGCTACGGCATTCTACCAAGGGTGACAAGGTGAGACTCTGTCTAAAAAAAAGAAAGAAATTCAGTGCTCATCAGCATTGTAACACCCATAAGGACCACAAATATTTTAAACTAGAGGGTGAGGTTTGAAAGGTTGTATTTCAAAAATTAAAAGATGAAAAGCAAAAGCAAAGACAGTTCTCTCAAGCAGGAATAAGACCTAGAAATAATGCCCCTTAAAGAAACTTACAAAGTAGCTTCTATAATAAGGGAAAAAAGGAAGCCATTCAGTGATGTAGAAATTATGAAAGAATGCATTGTTTAGATCCCAGTAAGAATGCATTGATGTTTAGACCCCAGTAAGGTTTCAAAGCACAAGCAACTGACTTTTTCAGGGAGAACCACAACTGATCCGCAGCATGGATTTGCCTTCAACTTAACAGAACAACTTCATGCAGTGCTTCAAAAGGAAAATACAGGGTGCCCCTAAAGGCATGCAGAGAGAAAATGGGAAATAGTAGCTAAATGTACAAAATTTTACAAAATATTTACAGCATATTCTCTGCACATTGGCCACCTCTTTGTAAAATTTTGTAATGAATATTTTATAAATAAAGATACATTTAAATACGGTTTTCCATTTTCCCTCTGGTGACTTTGGGGCAGTTTTGGGATCCTAAAGGTCACATACGTAGGAAATTAACAAATTCATATTATATTTATGGTATATACGTGTGACACTGTAGAGCTCTATTCAGATGAGAGTTGGCATGTATTTTGTAGCAACATGGGTAGGTCTGGAGGCCGTCGTTATCTTGCATGAATCAAGTCAGAAACAGGAAGCCAAATACCACATGTTCTTACCTGTAAGTGGCCGTAGAGAGTGGAATGGTAGTCATTGGAGACTTTGAAGGAGGAAGTGGGAGGACTTGAGGGACGAGAAATTATTTAGCGGGTAAAATAATTGAGTGACTGTTACGCTGAAAGCACAGGATTCATCTCTACACAACATATCCATGTAACAGAACTGCACTTTTATTGCTTATATTTATTTTTAAAAAACAAAAATTAGGAAATAACTTCACATTAGCTTGCTACTTAAACTGCACACTAGCTTTCTTCTCAATTGAGTTTTTACATGAGGAGAAAACAGATCTCAGGCTGAATGAGTGGGATAGCTCTCTGCCAGAATGGGAGAGGGAGGCAGGAAGGGAGGTGTGAAGGTATCAGAGCATGGCCCTTTCCACACTCAAGGCAAACCACTGGATTCCTCTGTCAGTACCAAGATAACTGAGGCCAGAACCCTTCACCAGTGTTTGGAAGAAATAGAGAAGGAAACTTCTGGTTTGAGGCTTGGCTGAGCTGTATGGACCTGGCAGGACCAGGCTGAGAGTTTTGATCAAAACTGAGTGGTTTCAGCCCTTCATTTGTGTAAACAGACCTGGCTGGAACCTGGGCAGGGGCTTCTGCAATAAAACTGGAGCCCTTGCTTTCCTCCCCAGAAGCACTTGTGTTTACACTGAAGGGTGCAAATTGTTTCCTCCAGTTCCTTTTCACAGAACTTTTGTTCATAGTGGCATTGTGTTTTAAGTTTCAAAATCTAATCATCCATTGCTGGCAGAAAAACAATTAACTTTTATGTATTAACCTTGTGTCCTGTAACCTTAATAAAGTCACTTACAGTTCCAGGAATTGTTCTGTTGTTGATTCTTTGGGATTTTCTACATGGACCATCCTGTCATCCATGAACAGACAGTTTTCCTTCTTCCTTCCCCATCTGTATACTTTTATTTTCTTGTCTTACTAGATTTGCTAGGATTTCCACTGCTGTGTGGAAAAGGAGAGTTGAGAGAACCCATCTTCACCATGTTCCAGATCTTTAGTGGGAAACCTAGTTTCTCACTATTAGGTGTCATGTTAGCCACATGTTTTTTACAGATGTTCTTTATCAAATTGAGGAAATTCCTCAATTTGCTAACAGTGATTTTATTTTATTTTTTGAGACAGAGTCTCACTTCGTTACCCTGGGTAGAGTGCTGTGGCATCACACCTCACCTTAAGTGATCCTCCTGCCTCAGCCTCCTGAATAGCCGGGACTACAGGCGCCACCACAACACCTGGCTAGTTTTTCTGTTTTTAGTAGAGATGGGGTCTCACTCTTGCTCAGGTTGGTCTTGAACTCCTGAGCTCAAGGAATCCATCCACCTCAGCCTCTCAGAGTGCTGGATTACAGGTGTGAGCTATGGCACCTGGCTGAGTTTTTTTTAACGTTGTGAATGAATGTTAGATTTTGTCAAATGCTCTTTCTGCATCTATTGATCATATGATTTTTCTTCTTTAGCCTTTTGATGGGCTGAATTGTATTTATTGATTTTTCAAATGTTGAACTAGCCTGGCTATACCTGGCATAATTCCCACTTCTTTATAGTATGTAATTCTTTTTATACATTGTCGGATTTGATTTACTAACATTTTGTTTAGAATTTATATCTGCACCCCTGAGAAATACTGGTCTATAGCTTTCCTTTCTTGTAATGTCTTTGGTTTTGGTATTGAGGCAATGCTGGCCTCATAGAGGGGTTAGGAAGTATTCCCTCTGCATCTGTCCTCTGGGAGAGATTGTAGACTGGGTATAATTTCCTCCTTAAATGTGTGGCAGAATTCAGCTGGGAACATCTGGGTGGCTCTTCTTTCTGAATTTCTCTGTAGATAGTCAATGACATTTTCTTCTTTTCAGCCCTAGGCTTATGGTTTTCCAGTATGAACACCCTGGCTAAGACCTTCAGTATTCTGCTTAAGAAAATGGTCACTGTGGTGTCTTTGTCAAATTTCCTGATTTTAAGAGAATATTTCTAGTATTTCCCCATTAATAATGATATTTGGTGTAGGTTTTTGATAGTCATCCCTTTTCAGGTTAGTGGAATTATTTTCTCTTCCTGATTTTCTAGGGTGGTTTCCCCTCTGTTGTGAATGGGTATTGAATTATAGCAAATGTTTTTCTGTCTCTATTAAGATGATTATGTATTTGTCTTCTTAGTCTTTTATTTATTTATTTATTTTTATTATTTTTTTTTTGAGACAGAGCCTAAAGCTGTTGCCCTGGGTGGAGTGCTGTGGCATCACAGCTCACAGCAACCTCCAACTCCTGGGTTTAAGTGATTCTCTTGCCTCAGCCTCTCAAGTAGCTAGGACTACTGGCACCCACCACAACACCTGACTATTTTGTGGTTGTAGTTGTTGTTTGGCAGGTCCGGGCTGGGTTCGAACCTGCCAGCTCTGTTGTATGTGGCTGGCACCTTAGCTGCTTGAGATACAGGCCCCGAGCCTGTCTTCTTAGTCTTAATGTTACAGTACAGCAGTTCTCAACCTGTGGGTCACGACTCACAGGTAAAGGACAACATTTAAGAAGGTTGAGAACCACTGTTATGGTGGGTTATTATAGATGTTTATGATGTTAAGATGCTTTTACATTTTTGTGATAGACCTAACATAGTTTGTCAATATCTGCTGCATTTGGTTACCCAATACTTAACTGAGAGTTTTGTATCTGTGTTCATGAATGAGACAGCCTACAAGTCACATTCCCCTGGCTCCTTAGGATGACCTAGTACAGCTTCCTTCCTCTCTTTTCCCTGGCAGAGTCTATAAAGTTAGAACACATGTTCTTAATAACTTAGTAGAATTCTCTTAACAAAACTTGCTGTTCCTGCAGGGGCTGTCCGTTGGCTGCAGGCCGCATGGGCCTCTCTGTGTGGTGCCCTCACAAAAGGGTCTCAGGCTAGAGTGCCATGGTGTCATCACAGCTAATAGCAACTTCAAATTCTTGGGCTCAAGAAATCCTCTTGCCTCCAAGTAGCTGGGACTACAGGTGCCCGTCATCATACCCAGCTAGTTTTTCTATTTTTAGTAGAGAATATTTTTAATAGAGTCTCTTTTTAGGGACTTGCTCTTGCTGAGGCTGGTCTGGAACTCCTGAGCTCCAATGATCCACCTTCCTTGGCCTCCCAGAGTGCTGGGGTTACAGGCATGAGCCTCCGCACCCTGTTGAGTTTTTTCTCTTTATTTAGCTCATTTTGTTTGATATGCTCAAGACTGTGCCACTGACATTGTTTTCGGTAGCCCTGGTCCTGTTTGGTGGCTTCCAGTGGCTCCGCCCTGTCTTCTCCCTCTTGTCTCCATCGCCAACCTTCTTCCCTCCTGCATCCTGTAGTTGGCTTCTTTTTTATACCCTTGGTCTCCTATCTAAACTGTTTATTTTCACATGATTTTTAAGGACTGCATATCTTTTGAGGCCTTGGAATGGGTGAGATTGTGACAGGTGCACCGCTGCTCTTGGGGTGTTTATTGGGCTGCTCTGTATTCCAGGGATACCCTGGAGCGTGGCCTGGAGTTCTGCCAGCAGACTCAGCGGGTGGATGGCTCCTGGGAGGGGTGAGTAGGCCCTGCCTGGCACAGACCTATGAGGGGGCAGATGGTCTCTGCTCTCACTTGTTCTGCTATACCAGAAGTTTCTGGAAGTTACCTGCCAGCTAGTGAACTTCTGGTGGACTTAATTCCAGTGAACTTCTGGTGGACTTTGTTCCTTTCCAAGTGCCTGGGCTTTACCTTGGTGGCAGCTGCTGGGTATTGGTAGAATGCAGTGGGCCTGGTACTCCTGTTTTCCTTCTCCCTGGGCTGTTTATATAGGTGCTTGGTGTGTGATCAGGGGGCTGGTGGGAGGAGTGTGGGCTAGATGCTCTTCAGTGGCCTTAATGCCTGAGGCAGTGGAGTTGGTGGCTCTGAAGCATGAAGAATGTACAGATGCCCTGGCTCATGCGCTGCCATCTCTCAGTTCCTGGGGCGTGTGCTTCACCTACGGCACCTGGTTCGGCCTGGAGGCCTTCGCCTGCATGGGGCAGACCTATCAGGATGGGTGAGTGTGGCAGCCAGCCCCACAGAGTTGGGGGTTCTTACTAGAGTGCTCTGCTAGGTTTAGTTTTAGGAATGTTTTTAAATGAGTGAGATAATAGCAGCATTCCAGAGAATCTTCAGGTTGAATGCCAATGCTCACTGGCCTCAGCTCTCCAGAGCTTCTTGACCCATGCAGTGGAGGAACATGCCCAGCTCCCACCCAGCAGGCAGGAATGAGGGTCCAGGATACTGGCTGCTGGGTCAGGAGGAGGGGTGGAGGCCTCAGGTCCATGGTCTCCAGCTGCCCTGCCCTGCCTTGCGGGTATCAGTGGCCAGTGGCTGTACTGGTCTAGGAGTTGCCCATCAGGCAGGACTAGGCAGTCCCAGCTCTCTTTGGATGTCACTAGATGCCGTCAGGCTGTCTGCAACACAGTCTGTGTCCTCCCAACAACTCTGGGAGGAAGGCACACCTGTCCACACTGCATCTGGAGAAGTCACGCTTCCTGGTTCCATTGGTGTCCTTGGCCCATAGGGTAGGGTGGGGTGGGGTGGAGTGGCTGGCCCGCTGCACTGCTGTGATACGCCTCCTGTCTCCTGTCTGCAGGGCAGCCTGTGTGGAGGTCTCCCGGGCCTGCGACTTCCTGCTGTCACGGCAGATGGTGGATGGAGGCTGGGGGGAGGACTTCGAGTCCTGCGAGCAGCGGCGCTACGTGCAGAGCGCCCAGTCGCAGATCCACAACACCTGCTGGGCACTGCTAGGGCTGATGGCTGCCAGGTGGGGGTGCCAGCCTGAGTGTGTGTAGGGGTGGGGGCTATCCCCCCTCAGCTGCCACTCTGGGGACAGAGACACCTGCAGGAGCTGTGTCCCAGGTTCCTGGGGAGGTAGGGAACCCTGCAGGGCCCTGTAAGGAAGCCTCCTAGGAATGGATACCACCTCACCACCACCACCAGTGATGGTGTCAGTGGCAGAGCCAGGGAAGCAGGGCCCAGTGGGACCAGGGTGAGCTGTGCCCTTGGGGTCACAGCACAGGTTTGTGCAGTTGCTCTGTGTCCCTCTTGTGTGCATGGTGGTGCTGAGCTACATACATGCCAGGCAGACACACATGCACACAGGAACATGCAGACAGGCATGTGCACACACGGGCCCCCATGTGCTCAAGTATCCCAGTCCATGCTGCCCTTCTGGGTTTGCAGGAGGGGAAACATCTAAGACACCCGTAAAGTGAGGCCAGCTCAGCTTGAGCAGGAGCAGCAGACTCTTGGGGGACCTCCAGGACAGAACAGTTGGGGACCAGCAGGTAGCTGGGTCCTACTGAGCCCTGGATCTGCCTGGCGTCTCACCCTAGCTGAGCATCAACTCTCATGGCTTCTATGGTCCCCAGTGGCCCATGAAGACCAGTGAGCAGGAGGGAGGCAGAGCAGTACATGGCCTCAGGTCCGTCTGAGGAGGGTAGCCCCTCAGATGGCCTGTCTCCAGGCTCTACATCTTGCACTTCTTGGGGTGTCTGGGGAGGAAGCAGCCAGGACCTAACGTGCCTCCACATCTAGTGGGGCCTATGGTGTTGGTGTGGGGTCACCCATCATCACTGCAGTGCCCCAGTGTCTGTCCTTGTGCTATTCTCGCCTGTGCTCCTGGCTTTATACCCTATGCTCTCCCCCAGGCACCCCGACATCACGGCCCAGGAGAGGGGCATCAGGTGTCTGCTGGAGAAGCAGCTCCCCAATGGTGACTGGCCTCAGGTATGTTGTGGGAGCATGAAGCCCTTAGCTGCTCTTGGTCTGCAGGGCATTTTCACGTCCCCATCCCATATCCTTCTTGGGGGATGCTGATTGGGTGGCATTTGCTGGCAGAGCTGGTGGTACATCTGTGGCCGTTGCCAGGTCCTGAGCAGATATTGCTGATTGCAAATGATGCTCTGGCTGGGGGATAAGCAGGAGGTGACCCTTGGCTGATACAGCCTTCCCTGGGGGAGGGCTCATGGGTCACATGAGGCTAACTGTCCACCCTCCCCTTGGGTGAAGCTGGGGGCTGCAGCCTGAGAGGCTGGTGATCCAGGTCAAGGGTTTGCTGTAGATGGGGGTGCTGAGAAGGGCTGAGGGGTAACATGGTGGGGCATCTGTTTGTGGCTTTCTTAAGTTCTTCAGTAATTACCCCCAAGGCTGATTCCCTCACCTGCTGGTATGGTGCAGAGGTAGGCCTTTGTATTTTTCTCTCCCTATGTCCTTTTAGGAAAACATCTCTGGGGTTTTTAACAAGTCTTGTGCCATTTCCTACACGAACTACAGGAACATCTTCCCCATCTGGACGCTTGGCCGTTTCTCCCACATGTACCCCAAGAGTGCCCTCTCCGGCCACACCTGAGGCATCTGCGTGGGTGGTGGGGCTGCTGGGCGGTGGCATCACCAAGTTTCTGGTGAGGCCAAGCTGTCCTGGCTGGGTGGGGCTCCTGTGCACTCCTCTCCCAGGCTCCAGCCCCACCCTCAGGTGACGGGGTTAGGGTTGGGGGCAGGTGTCTTCAGACACCAGGTTCATTGAAGCTTCAGTTCTGAGAACAGCCTGTCAGGCTAGGCGGGGGAAGCACCAAGATGAAGTCTGGCCTGGGGCACACCATTTCTGGCAGTCTTTCTAGGGGACAAGGCCAGGAGGGCCTCCGTTCCCCACAGCTGAGCTCTTGGAAGAGGAGCCTATGTGATTCCTGCCTGGGCTGCTGGGCTCAGGCCTGGACTGGCTGATGCTCCTGTTTGTGGGGTTGAGGGACTGCACAACTTCATGGTTATGGCAGATAACGCTGGATGGCAGGCAGCCCTAGCCTCTTTCTCCAGGCCACATCCTTCCTCAGGCAGCCAAGGGCTGTGTCAGGCTGTGCCTGGAATGCTCTAGTGCTTTCTCGGAGGTTCTGTGCCACCTGTCATCCTTTGCCCCCTCTCATGCCCCACTCCATGTGCTATCACTGACTTCTGGGGGTCTCTTACCTCAGGGCCTCTGCTAATCTCTCACCCTGCTGTCCCAGGTGGTCTTTTGCTCTCCTGAGCCCTTGAGGGGCTAGTCAGACTGCATGTGTGGTTGGGGTCTGGTAAAGGCCTTTGAGTACTTTCTCATACATCTTGCTACTAGGGTTTATTTGGTTGAAGGAAGACATTGGGACTCTTGAGAGCTGCCCAGTTTGTGTGCACCCTTTCTTCCCAGCCGATGTGTTCCCCCCAACTGGGATAGTGGCAGGACAGACGGTGACCACCAGAGTCCACCCCAAGCAGCAGCTGCTGTCCCTGGGACCCCCAGACACAACCCGATCACTGACTAGTTTTACAGAAAGGAAAAATAAATCTACTTTTATATTGAAATGCTATTAAAAATCACTGACATGACCAGCTGCCTTAATAAATGGATGTGATCCTGGACAGAAGCATGTCCTGCTTGTGTTTGTGCTGGGTCTTCTGAGACTGCTCTGACCCCGTGGGATCAGTAGGTGCCCACTGCACTTCCTTTATCTGGAGGCGTGTGGTATGCTCAGAGGTCAGGACATGTAGAGCCTTCTTGCCTGAGTCGTTTTTCTCCACAATGGCCTTCAAGAGGCACAGTGGCCCCACCCATTCTCCTTTATCATGCTGAGGGACTGCTGACTGCCTGTCCCTGCCCTAGTCTTGTTTGTAACCCAATTCCTTGTGTATAGGAAGCCTATCTTTCCTGTTCCATGAGAAGAACTCCTATTTAGAGTTAGGTCATGGTGCAGAAGAGTCTGTTTCTCCCAGGAGTGACCAGCTAGCACGTTCATCCCTGACTTGCTCTTGGCAGGGCCCCTGCATGGAGCAGCAGACATGCCTGTGGAGCCACACCAGGGCAGGGACCCTCAGCGTGGCTCAGTTAGCTTTTCTGTCCTAAGTCATTAAAGATCTGGAATCCAAGTTATTTATTTTTGTTTATCAGGAACAGAATTTGAATGTTTTGAAAATTTTCTGTGGAACCATAGTAGGTTTTCTTATGATGATATAAACTTCAGATCCTTGATATTCTGATATTAATACCAAAGTAGGCATTAGGACAAGGATAAGTATCAGAAATAAGTAAAGAGATTTAATAATGATAAGACAGTCAATTTGTCAAGACAAAACAATCCTAAATACGTCATATACGTCCTTGATAATAGCTTCAGAACACAGGAACCAGGACTGCAGAGAATTAGACAAATACACAGTCACAGGGAGACTTCCACACTTGACTTGGCAATGGGCAGTTGCTAGATCTGTGAGGATATGGACGTGGACATCATTGGCCAGCACAAGCTGATGATGTTTACAAGACACTTCACTTGCCATGTTTTCCTGGCCCCTCACCGGGGCAGACCACATGCCTGGTCACGGGAAGAACCCAGGGATTACAAAATACCAAGATTGCAGAGTGCTGTCTGACCGCAGTGAAGTTAAATCAGACATCAGCAACAGAAAGAGATTTGGAAAACCCAAACATATGGGAGTGAAACAACACACTTCCAGCAACCTGTTGAGGATAAGAGCAAGGAGACCCGCAGACAGCTGACACCCCCACCTTGGGGAGCTATAAGGTCTGAGAAAGGGCAGTAGGTTGGTAGAAAAGGCCGGGAACTTCAAAGACCCACACGAACATGAACTGCTGCCCTTCGATGAAGGAGCTGGGCTGTTCCATGGAAAAAGGATGGTCCTCCCAAGTGCTGCTGAAGCGCTAAGGCATCCATATGCACAGCAGTGAGTCTGGACACCCCCACTCCTCACAAACGTTAACTCAGAATGGATCACAGACCTGAATGTTAAGTGTAGGACTAGAATGGGGACTTAACACTAGTGTTAAGTGTAGGACTAGTGTAGGACTTAACACTAGTGTTAAGTGTAAAACTAGAATGTTGCGTAGGAGAAAACACAGGTCGCCTTGGGTTTGGTGATGGCTGATAAGACTCCATGGATGCAATCTATGAAAGGAAACCAATAAGTTGTATTAATTTAAATTAAAAATTTCTACTCCGCAAAAGACACTGTCAAGAAATGAAAAGACGCAAGTCAGAGACTGGGAGAAAACACTTGAAAAGCGCAGGCCTGATAAAAGACTTACCCCAAAGCACTCTTAAAACTTCAGTAAGAAAACCACTTGGTTAAAAAATGAGCCAAATCCTTAACAGACATGCCACAGATGTGCAGGCAGCAGACAAGCGCACAAGAAGACACCCGGACCACAGGTCGTCAGGAACATGAAGAAAAATAGCTGGACACTTAACACACCCACCAGTGGCCAGACTGCAGCAGTGACGCCTGTGCTGGTGGGACACAGCAGGAATTCCCATGATGGTAGGAGTGCAGAGTGGCAGCTTCTCACAAAGTAAACATGGCCTTACTTTTTGATCCATCTATCTTCACTCCTTGGTTTTCCCCCAAAGGAGCTGAGAGCTTTGTCCATACAGAGGCCTGCACATGGGGGTTTACTGTGTGTGCCTTTGTAGCACTGGGCATCCTCCAGAGGCAAATGGTGAACCGTGTGGAGAAAATGAGCTGTCAAGCCCCAAAAGAGTTGGAGGAAACTTAAGTGCACTTTATTAATACTGAGTGGAGGAAGCCAATCTGAAAAGGCTGCATCCGTAGGATTTCAGCCATGACACTCTGGAGAAAGCACAGCTGTGGAGGCCATGGTTGGAGGGATTAGGGGTGAACAAGTAAGAGCACAGAGGAGTCTGGGTGGCAGCACTGCTCTGTGTGAGGCTGTACATCCAGACCCACAGAACTCACAGCACTTGAGAGTGAGCCTGATGCGAACTAAGGGCTGTGGGGCGACAAGGGGTCATCAGTTCTAATGGGTGCCCCTTCTGTGAGGCATGTTGGTGATGGGGAGGGCAACGGTGTGTTGGGGTGGGTACTCTGCACCTTCCTCTGAACTTGTTGTTTTCTAAAAAAAAAAAAAAGTCTTTAAATGAAAAGGATGAATGAGCAAGGGAAATAGAAAACATTTCAAGCTGACTGGAAATAAAAATATGGCAACCAATTTGCGGACTATAGCTAAACAAGCTGTGACAAGAAAGAAAGGTTTAAAGTCAGGGGTAAGTGTTTCCCCCTTAAGCTTAAAACCAAAGTAAGTGAAAGGAAGGAAATATAAGAGCAAAAGTCAAATGCAATAAAACCAAAAAACAGCAGAGTAAATCAATGAATCTAAAAGTTGGTGCTTTGAAGAGAAGAATGAACTTGTAGTTTGATGAAGTAAAAAAGGAAACAACATAGGTCTAGAGTAAAAAAAAAAGGCAGGTCACTGTGGACCTACAGACAGCAGCTTATTCAGCTCGCTCTGTTGAGCTGCTGCTCACACCTGGCTGCCACAGTTCCCTGGCCACCCTGCTGCTGCTCTGTCTGGGTCCTGTTGTCCCCTGCCCTGCTTGGGTTCTGCTGGCGGCATCTGAGCATGTGCTTCACGTTCATTCCTGGTTCCTCCTGGTCTCTGTGTTGGGACTATAGTGCGAGTAACAAGGGGACATTGCCACCTGCTCAGGGCCAGTGTTCCACAATTTGTCCTAAGGAAATGGATAAATTCCTTTAAAGACAATCATCAAAATGGACATGAGAACAATAGAACAGTTTTAAGAAATTGAATTAGAAATTTAAAATTTTCCTAGAAGAAATCTAGGCCCAGGTGGGTTCACTGGTGAATTATATCAAATATTTAAGAAAGAATCTAACATGAATACCCAGAAACAGCAGGAACACTGCAGCTCATTTTAATTTTTTTTCATTTTTGAGACAGAGTCTCACTATGTCACCCTCAGTAGAGGGCTGTGGCATAATAGCTCACAGCAACTTTAAACTCTTGGGCTCAAGCAATTCTCTTGGCTCAGCCTCCCAAGTAGCTGGAACTACAGGCACCCGCCACGATGCCTGGCTGTTTTTTAGAGACAAGGATCTGTCTCACTCTTGCTCAGGCTGGTCTTGAACCTGTGAGCTCAGGCAATCCACCCACCTCGGCCTCCCAGAGTTGAGATTACAGTCATGAGCCACCGCGCCCGGCCCTGCAGCTTGTTTTAAAAAGCAGTGTGACAAAACCAGGCCAAGACCTTACAAGTAAAGGAGATTCAGATCAGTTTCCCTCATGAACACAAAAGTACTTACCAACATACTAACAAATTGAATCCAAGGAAAAGAAAGTGTGTAGTCAGCGCTGTCAGATGGGTCCTGGCTGGAGGGGATGTGATGTTAAGAGGTTTCTTGTGGTGAGAAGACAGCACCTTAAACACAATTGGGGAGCCTGGGGACAGCAACTTGAGCCCCCACTGGCCTCAGAGAGGGTGGGGCATCAGTAGGGTGTCTGACCAGACCTGTGTCCTGGAAGCCCATACACACTGCTCAGTGGGCACTGAGTACTGCTGCCCTGACTGAGGAGAAAGCCGTGGGTCCTGCTCCTAGGCTGGTCTCAGTTTTGTAAGGGACATCTAGGATTTAGAGATCACTTTTCTCCACAAAGCCTAATTTGAGACTCTTGGAAACAATGTCACACCACTTGGCTGTCCCGGCCCCTCCCGAACCCTCATACCCTGGCACCCTTGTGAGGGCATGGGGTGCCCAGTCATCAGGCTAGAGTGGTGGGTGGGTGAAGACATATTTGGACACATCCCTTCCTGCGAGGAAGAGGGGATGACCCTGCAGCTGTCTCCTGGCTGCTGACAAAACAAGCCCTTCAGAGCCAAGGAGCAGCGCCTAGGCAGGACAGGTTTCACAGGCTGACTGACTGAGGACTGACACTCATCCTGTAGCATGGCTGCTCCCTCATCTGTTGGTTGGGAAGCCTTCAGTCAGGACAGTAGTGGCTTGCAGTTAGTGATAGTTGGCGTCTGAGACACTCAGTGCTCATGGTCTGTGTGGTGGGCAGGCAGGGATGTGGCCAGCTGGTGGATTCTGGCCACCAGTCCTTCATTGGCCCCTCCTTCCTCAGATGTGGAACCCAGGGGCCTAGTGAACACCTGCATTCTAGACGCCACCCCAGGTACCCACAACACAGCTGGCCACCATCTGGCCCCAGACAGTCCAGAAAGGCCCTGGGTCCACTGCTGGGTGGGCAAGTGCTGAGGGAAGGTGGTGGCTCCAGGACATTGGCGTAAAGGCAGAGTCCCTACTGAGGCCGAGTGTTCTCAGGGTCCATCTCGCATGTCTTGGGCGTTTGCTCCAGGGGCCCTGGCTTCTCAGCTGTGTAGTCCATGGCAGGGGACGGGGTGCAGCCTGGGCAGCAATGCCCCTTTAAGGGCAGTGACATCACAAGGCGCGGAAGGCAGTGGGACTCCGCTGGGACTCCGTGGGACTCCGTGGCCTCGGCTGTGTCTGTGGGGCTGTGGGCTCGGGGTTTCCACCTCCATGGGGCTGGGCCCGCCTGTGAGCACCTGAGGACACCATGGCCGAGGGCGGCGAGCTGATGAGCAGGCTGATGAGCGAGAACGCGGACCTAAAGAAGCAGGTGCGGCTTCTGAAGGAGAACCAGATGCTGCGGCGGCTGCTCAGTGAGAGCTGCCAAGAGAGCTGCAGCCGCGGCAGGGACCTGCTCCTGCCCAAGACCCCCGCCTACCCCGAGGCCTGCTCCCCTGGGAGTGGAGGTGAGGACTGGCCCAGAATGGGGAGGTGGCCTGCCCAAGCAAGTGTCACGGGCACCCCCAAATCTGAGTGAGCCAAGACCATCTGCCCTTTCTGCTGTGCATCCCCAGGCACACTCCTGGTCAGCAGGGGTCCTATGCAGGCTGTAGACAGACACATGGAGAAGCCCCAAGCTACAGGGCAGCTCCTCAGGCTGCCAGGGCAGTTGAGCACAGGGGCAGGGACCAGCGGCAGGCACGCTGGCCAGAGCTTTGTGCATCTGCCATGCCACATATGCTCACCACCACCCACCAGAGCAAGCCTAGTGCTAGGGGCACCCGCCACAGAGGGAGGCCCTGCAATGTCAAGTCCAGACAAGCAGGTGGGCCTGTTCCTTGGAGGGCCAGTGGGGCCTCAATCCGGCTCACCAGTGTTGACTCCGACCTGCTAGGGCTTTTTACAGAAAACAATAAGGTTTGATCACTTTCTGCAAAAGTAGCTGATTCTATTTTAAAGGTTTTGTGGAGCAATTCCCTTCCATACATGTGATTTGGGTGTGGTTTACAGTATGACCCTCGGGGATGGAGCACACAGCCTCACCAGTACCCTGAGTACCCTGCTGTCTGCAAGTGTCCTGTGCCACTATAGGAGGCCAGCTCAGCTGCTGGCTGAGTGGATGCTCCAGGCCCTGAGCTTGGCAGGGTCACTTCCTGGAGTCCATCTCAGACACCCACTACTGCTCTGAGAAATGTGCCTCCAAGCATGCATAGCAGGTGGGAGCAGTGCTCTCCACTCCCTAGCTGTGACCAGTCCGTGGGGCCCTGCTTGGAGGTGTGGGCACAGAGCTCAAGACTGCTGGCATAGCACTGCAGCACCCTCAGTCTCCAGGGCCCTGATGAGGAGCTGGATAGGCACAGACCATACCAATGAAAGGACACAGGATTCAGCCAGTAAACCCAGGACCTGTGTCCCCACCAACCACTAAGCTCCCCGACTCTTGCCACTGAACATTTGCTAGAGGGCCTTATGGCTACGTGAAATCCTGCTGAGTGTTGGTACCAAGTTCATGGCTCAGAGTCCATGTGTTGCGGTGGCTGCAAAGGGCACTTACTTGTTTTCAAGTCTTGCTGGCACTAGGCAGCTGCCAAAGGGCACATCCCCCAGGAATTTCATTGGGCCGGGCCTCAGGGCCTCATGTGGTCAGCTGCCAGCTGCAGACAGAGTGCTGGGAGATCCCTTACTCAGTCCATGCTGTTCCTAGAGGGTCTGAGTTGGGGCCCCAGAGAGCCTGGACCTGCAGGACAAAGTCTCAGGGCAGGCCCAGCCACTCTGTGGGTAGTGCTTGGCGATATGCTCTGGGCCTCAGCGAGCATGGGCTTGAGAGGAGGGCTTTCAGCCTGGCTCCGTTCAGCAGGGCACACCTTGGCCTTCAGGGTTGGAGTTTGGAAAACCAGCTTGGCAAAAGCTGAGCTTGGCAAAAAAAGTATCTACAGAAGGACCACACAGCAGTGGTTCATGGGTTTCCAAGAGTCCCTTAGTGCCTGTGTTCAGTACAGGCTGCCCCCTTTAAAAGCCAGTTTCTCTTATTTAATTCAGTAGCATACTAATGTTTGAAGTTAAAGTTCTTTATCCCCTTGAAGTAAATAACCCTGCAAAAGTGTTTATTTTTATTTTTATTTATTTTTTTATTATTATTATTTTTTGAGACAGAGTCTCATTATGTTGCCTTTGGTAGAGTGCTGTGGCATCACAGCTCACAGCAACCTCAAACTCTTGGGCTTGAATGATTCTCTTGCTTCAGCCTCCTCAGCCTGCCACAACACCCAGCTATTTTTTGTTGCAGTTATTGTTGTTTAGCAGGCCCGAGCCAGGTTTGAACCTGCCAGCCCTGGTGTATATGGCCATCACCCTAACCACTGAGCAAGAGGCACTGAGCCAGGTTTGTTTTTTTTAATTTAGAGTTATTTCTTTTGGATTTATTTTTCTAAAAGTAGAATCACTGACTTAGAAGGAAGGAGTAAATTTTAAAAACATATTTTTTCTGTGATATTTTTTAATCTAGTCTTTTAAATATCCCTAGTGATTTCATATATTGCAGTTATATTAAGTTATTCTCCCCGCCCCCTTTAGGGGTGGAGATTGGATCTTGCTATATTGCCCAGGCCCGTCTTTTTTTTGAGACAAAGTTTCAAGTTGTCACCCTCAGTAGAGTGCCATGGCATCTCAGTTCACAGCAACTTCAAATTCTTGGGCTTAAGTGATTCCCTTGCCTCCGCCTCCCAAGTAGCTGGGACTACAGGTGCTTGCCAATAACAACCAGCTATTTTTTGGTTGTAGTTGTCATTGTTGTTTGGTAGGCCCAAGTTGGATTTGAACTCGCCAGCTCAGCTGTCGCTGAGCTATAGGCACTGAGCCTTTTTTTTTTGAGACAGAGTCTTACTCTGTCACCTGGGTAGAGTGCCACGGTGTCATAGCTCACAGCAACCTCAGACTCCTGGGCACAAATGAGCCTCCTGACTCAGCCATCTCAGTAGCTGGGACTACAGGTGCCTGCCTCAATGCTTGGCTTGTTTTTTTCTATTTTTGGTAGAGACGGGGTCTTGCTCTTTCTCAGGATGGTCTCAAGCGATCCACCTACCTTGGCCTCCCAGAGTGCTAGGATTACAAGCATGAGCCACCGTACTCAGCTGTTAATAAGTTTGTAAGGGCACTCAGCCATTAATAAGTTTGTAAGTTTGACAAGTTGACATAACACCCTTTAGGCATTTTATAGTAATTTGTTGCAATTACAGATGAGCCTTCTTTTCCAATAGTGTTTTCAGAGTGGTTAGTGTTGATGTGGTTAATGTCCTGGGTCCTGCCACTTTGCTGAGCTGTTCTATTCCACAGTGCTTCCCAGCTTATCTCTTACATTCTCTAAGTCTCCAAGTGTGTTCTTCACAGACAGTCCCTGCGCACAGGGTGGCTGGCAGGTGCACTTCTAACGTGTTCCTGGCTCAGCTCCTGCTCTTGCCTCAACCCTCGTGGGGCTCCCTCAGGGACAGGTAGGAGGCAGCTCTGGGAGGACAGTGCACTGGCCAGTGCTGGGAATAGTTCTTCTAGCTCCTAAATGTTAAAGACAAAAACGATTGAGAAAATGGTCATTTAGTTGAACTTTTATGACCATGTTTCTGTCTGTATGGGAGGTGGTGTTCCAGCTTTTTTCTGAGCCCGTCTATGGGATCTTGTTGCACAGCACAGCTGCTGGGCTTGGTGGCACCCCTGCCTCTCACCGTGTCTGTTTCTAATGTGTGTCTGGATGCAGTTTTGTGTGGTTATTTCTGGATTCTACTTTCCCAGGAGCCTGGCTAGGATTTCTCTTCTGGGGGTTGTCTTGTAGGAATTTGATACCAGAGTTGTGGCAAATTTTGAACCTTAACAGAGCATCTTTTAATTTTCCCATTGTTATTTATGATTTTGTCTATATGATTCAGGGATGATGAATTGTCGGGAAACTTGGCAGAGCTTGCCCCAAACCACCCAGGTCTACAGCCCTTTGGGGATAATTATTTTATAACTTTCAGATGTTTCTTCTTTTTTATTGGTTCATTTAAGTTTTCTACTTCTGAAGTCATTTTGTTGTTGTTGTTGCATTTTGGCTGGGGCCAGGTTTGAATCCACCACCCTTGGTATATGGGACCAGTGCCCTACTCACTGAGCCATAGGGGCTGCCCCCTACTTCTGAAGTCATTTAAAAGTAATGGCTGGCTAGGTGTAGAGGCTCACGCCTGTACTCCCAACATTTTGGAAGGCTGAGGCAGGAAGATCGCTTGACAGCAAGAATTTGAGACCAGCCTGGGCAACATAGTGTGACCCAGTCTCTACAAAAAATAAAATTACCCAGGCATGGTGATGCATGCCTGGGTAGTCCCAGCTACTAGGGAGGCTGAGGCAGTAGAATCGCTTGAGCCCAAGAGTTTGAGGTTATAGTGAACTATGATTGCACCCCTGCACTCCAGCCTCCATGGGAGAGAGAGGCTGTCTCTGAAAAAAAAAATAAAAGTAATTTTCCAAAAGATACTTTTTAATTAAAATTTTAAATTAAGATACAATGGTACAATTGAATCTTTTTTTTTTTTTTTTTGTAGAGACAGAGTCTCACTGTACCGCCCTCGGGTAGAGTGCCGTGGCGTCACACGGCTCACAGCAACCTCTAACTCTTGGGCTTACGCGATTCTCTTGCCTCAGCCTCCCGAGCAGCTGGGACTACAGGCGCCTGCCACAACGCCCGGCTATTTTTTTGTTGCAGTTTGGCCGGGGCTGGGTTCGAACCCACCACCCTCAGCATATGGGGCCGGCGCCCTACTCACTGAGCCACAGGCGCCGCCCGGTACAATTGAATCTTAATTAAAAATTAAGCTTCTGGTGGGAGACTGTGGGGGCCTCAAGGACTGACTGGGCTCCCATGTGGGCAGGAGTCTACACACTGATGACCTGGCTTCTTCTGAACCTTTTTCCCTTTTGGAAAACATTTCTGGGGACAGATTAGTTGGTTCCTTCAGAGGCACATTTTAAGATGCAATTTTTTTCTTTTTCTTTTTTTTTTTTGAGACAGAGTCTTTTTTGTTTTTTTTTTGTAGAGACAGAGTCACACTTTATGGCCCTCGGTAGAGTGCCCTGGCCTCACACAGCTCACAGCAACCTCCAACTCCTGGGCTTAAGCGATTCTCTTGCCTCAGCCTCCCGAGTAGCTGGGACTACAGGCGCCCGCCACAACACCCAGCTATTTTTTGGTTGTAGTTTGGCCGGGGCCGGGTTTGAACCCACTACCCTTGGTATATGGGGCCGGCGCCCTACCGACTGAGCCACAGGCGCCGCCCTTGAGACAGAGTCTTACTCTGCTGCCCTTGGTAGAGTGCCGTGGCATCACAGCTCATAGCAACCACCAACTCTTGGGCTTAGGCAATTCTCTTGCCTCAACCTCCTGAGTAGCTGGGCCTATAGGCGCCTGCCACAATGTCCAGCTATTTTTTCTTACAGTTGCCACTGCTGTTTTAGCTGGCTGGGGCTGGGTTTGAACCCACCACCCTTGGTATATGGGGCTGGCGCCCTACCCACCAAGCCACAGGCTCTGCCCTGGATGTAATTTTTTGATATAGCTCTTAACACCTTTTCTCCTATATATGTTTGCTTTATTGCAAAGAGAATAAACTCATGGGGGTAGAAAGGGATTTCATAAGTCATAAAAGAACAGGTAAATCAGCGTGACTAGGAGTCAGTGAGCTGTGCCTGAGCTCAGCAGCCAGGTCTGGGAATACAGGGTGCTGTAGAAGACATGGGAGCAGGAGCTGGGGGTGGGCACAGACTTCCACTGTGGTTTCAGAAAGCAAAGAATAAGAAACACACACACCCAGGCCCAAACAGGTATAGCTTGCAGGGGATGCCGTGAAGCGAGGAGGCGCCTTAAGAAAGCTGGTTACAGCTTTGTTTTCACAAAACCTGGAAAGAACCCCAAGCCCACCAGTAGGACAAAACATGAAAGGTCACTTTGTGAGTGTGTGTGTGCCCAAGTGTGTATGTGTGCCAGGAAATAGGTAAACAGAGAAGCTACTAAATGACTCAGCATGGACAAATCTCAGATAATGTTGCAGCAAAAGTTCTGTGCAGAATAAAATGTATAGGATGACACCATTTACATGTGTATAAAATTTAAAAGTGTATAGCAGAGCATGGTGCATGGCTGCACAGGGGGGCAGGAAGCACATGGGGCGTGCTTGCTTGCTGGATCTGTGATAAACTCATGGGGGTAGAAAGAGATTTCATAAGCCATAAAAGAAGGTGCTCCCCTTGGGCAGGGCAGGTGCCTGGGGCCACTTCACCCATGTCCAGCACAAGGCCTAGAGGGGAAAGAGGAGGTTCTGGAGCCAGGGGGACAGTGGCTAGCATCAGAGCTTGGGGTTGGGTGTGGAGGGCTCCTTAAGGTGCTTTCAGCCTTCCTTAGGACATCTCAGGAGCACCAACCTGACTATTTGCCCCTTTTCTCCCTGCTGCAGCTCCAGATTTCGGAAGGTTCACCAGCGTCCCCGACATGCCCTCCCAGCTGCAGACGTCCTCCCTGGAGGACCTGCTATGTTCGCATGCCCCCCTCTCCAGCGAGGATGACAGCTCCCCAGGCTGTGCAGCCCCCTCCCCAGCACCCTTCAAAGCCTTCCTCAGCCCTGCAGAGCTGCGTGTCCCCCGAGGTGCCGAGGGGACACTGTCTCCGCTCCTGAGCCCCCTGCAGAACTCACTGGTGGACAAGACCTTGCTGGAGCCCCGAGGACTGGTGCGGCCCAAGAAGGTGTGCTTCTCAGAGGCCAGCCTGCCTGCCGGGGACAGGCCCAGGAGGAGCTACTACCTCAATGGTATGTGGTGCAGGGTGCGGGGGCCCAGAGCACAGGGGGTGGGGTAAGCTGGGGGCCAGGGCCAAGGCCAGGGTTGTGTCTGTGCTAACCTTTTGCTCATCTTTTCCCCCAAAATGAGTCACTTATCTTCTTGGGGAGCTCGAAGTAGTTCTTCATGTATTCTGGCTACAAGTCTGTTTGGGGATGTATTTAGCAGACCCAGGCTCGGTCTGTGGCTTGCTCATTTTAACAGTGATGTTCAGGAGAAGGGAGGGTCCTGTAACCACCAGGCCTTCTTTTTGAAGCACATGCAGAGGTTATACTGGCTGCACACAGATTGCAACATTCGAGCTAAAATGTCTCTGTGGAAGACACTGTGATTCTTAAAGTAAACTGTCAAATGTGACCTGTAGGTTATCAGATGTAAGTCTATTCAAATTATCTATTTTTCTGTGTCTTTTAAAGAACTGGTCCATCTCACATAAGTTGTCAAATTTAATAAAGTTAATCCTTTTTCCTTTCCTTTTTATCCTTTTAATGTCTATAGGATCTCTGGTGGGGTCATCTCTAACTTCTCATAGTGGTCCTCTTTGTCTTCTTTCTCTCTTTCCCTAAGTCTTTCTAGAGATTTATCTATTGCATTGACTTTTTAATTTCAAGAGTAGATTTTTGGCTGGATCTTAGAGGGCCCAGGTTGGACTAGACATCATTTCTACAGCATTTCAGGTATTGCGTATTTCTTCTGATTAACTTAGGTTTTAGAGCAGGAAGGGGGAAGATTCCTGACCAGACAGATGCATTGGTACAGAGGAGCTGTACCTCTTCCTCCACACTCACTGCCCCAGCACCCGGTGTGGGGCATCTGTGTCTTATCCTTAACCCCTGCTGTGGTTGGGAAAGAAATATACCAGAAACTACAGAACATTGTTGAAAGAAGTTAAGGAATCCCTAAATAAATAAATAGAAAACTTTTTTTTTTTTTTTTTAGACAAGGTCTCACTCTGTCAGGTATAAGGTGCTGTGGCATCATCATAGCTCACAGAAACATCAAACTCCTGGGCTTAGGCGATCCTCTTGCCTCAGCCTCTCGAGTAGTTGGGACTACAGGTGCCTGCCACCACACATGCTAGTGTTTTTTATTTTTAGTAGAGATGTGGTCTCACTCTTGCTCAGGCTGGTGTCAAACTCCTGAGCTCAAGCAATCCACTTTCCTCAGCCTCCCGGGGTGCTGGGATAACAGACATGAACCATTGTGCCTGGCAGAAAAACATCTTAATGTATTAATGGATCACAAGACTTTAATATCAGGAGTGTCCAACCTTTTGGCTTCTCTGTACCACAGTGGAAGAATAAGAGTTGTGTATAATTTTCAAGATATCTGCCACCACAGATGAGCAAAAAAGTCCTAATAATCCTATTTAGGCAGTGGCCCACTTGGAGCCCTTTAAAATCATTGAGTAAGTCTCAAGTTTGTGATCACTAATACAGAAAGTATACATGTCTAAGTAATAAAATCTCTCTTTTTTGACTTTTTTTATTATAAAAGCAAAAGAAAAGTGGACAACGTAAAACTAGTGGGGAAATAACATTGTATCTGAGAAACTAATGCATCAATACCTGGTTTGATGGAAGTAGCTGCAGTTCTCAGTGAGTTCTCAAGGTGCTCATCAGATATTTTGGTTCTAATTTTACTCTTAATATGCTTCATTCTGGGAAATAGTTGCTCACAAATGTAGATTCTGCCAATCAGTGATGACATGAATAAGGCATGATTATGAAGCAAGGGACATTTGTCTCTGGGAAGACAGGACCTATAAAAAAAAGTCTAACAAAGAGCCATGATTAAATTTTTCTCTAAGTTGAATGTCAAATTGCAGCTCAATGCATTCCATTTGAAAATTGAGAGTTAACATACTTAAAAGTGACCGAAAATGGACTTGCAAATGTACCAAATATTAATTTTTTCCCTAGAAATCTTGAAATTTGTTATCAAATTCTTGTATCAAATTGAAAAGCAAGGCTGCATATTTTTTTGCTATTCACAGGACTGTGTTTAGCCAACGTGTGGAAATGCATAAAACTGTTTGCCTTAATTTGAACTTGCCATAATTTCAGTTTCATTTGGAAGGCTGTTATGGTTTGAAACATTGTATTGATAAATTGATTTTCACCTGTAAGATGCATGTTTAACTCATTTAAATGAGTGGTTAAATCCACTAAAAATGCTAAATCTGTAAGCCAGTTTTCATCATTAAGTTCAGACACAAATTTGGGTTTTGATACCATAAATGACTTGACAACATGTCACAAATCAGAAAATCTTTTCTATATTTGGCCTTGACTTAGCTCTCTTATTTCTTTTTATTTTTCTCATTGAAAAAATGTTTTTAATTTGTATTGTTGGGGATTCATTGAGAGTACAAGAAACCAGGTTACATTGATTGCATTTGTTAGGTAAAGTCCTACTTATAACTGTGTCCCACCCCCAAAAGACATGTCACACCCAAGACCCCCACCTCCCTCCCTCTTTCCCTCTTGCTGCTCTTCCCTTCTCCCACTCCCCTCCTTGCTTCCCTCCCTCTCCCCTCCCCTCCCCTCCCCCATATACTAGGTCATTAATTGTCCTCATAACAAAATAAAGAACATAGGATTTTTGCTTCTCCATTCTTGTGATGCTTCACTAAGAATAATGTCTTCCACTTCCATCCAGGTTAATACAGAGGATGTAAAGTCTCCATCTTTTTTAGTGGCTAAATAGTATTCCATGGTATACATACACCACAGCTTGTTAATCCATTCCTGGGTTGGTGGGCATTTAGGCTGTTTCCACATTTTGGCGATTGTAAATTGAGCTGTAATAAAAAGTCTAGTGCAAGTGTCCTTATGGTAAAAGGATATTTTTCCTTCTGGGTAGATGCCCAGTAATGGGACTGCAGGATCAAATGGGAGGTCTAGCTTGAGTTCTTTGAGGGTTTTCCATACTTCCTTCCAAAAAGGTTGTATTAGTTTGCAGTTCCACCAGCAGTGTAGAAGTGTTCCCTTCTCTCTGGATCCATGCCAGCATCTGCAGTTTTGAGATTTTGTGATGTGGACCATTCTCATTGGGGTTAGATGATATCTCAGGGTGGTTTTGATTTGCATTTCTCTAATAATTAGGGACAATGAGCATTTTTTTTTTATATGTTTGTTAGCCATTTATCTGTCTTCTTTAGAGAAGGTTCTATTCATGTCTCTTGCCCATTGATATATGGGATTGTTTGCTATTTTTTTTTTTTTTTTTGAGACAGAGCCTCAAGCTGTGGCCCTGGGTAGAGTGCTATGGCATCACAGCTCACAGCAACCTCCAACTCCTGGGCAAGCAATTCTCCTGCCTCTACCTCCTAAATAGCTGGGACTATAGGCGCCCTCCACAACACCCGGCTATTTTTTGGTTGCAGCCGTCATTGTTGTTTGGCGGGCCCAGGCTGGATTTGAACCTGCCAGCTCAGGTGTATGCGGCTGTTGCCTTAGCCACTTAAGCCACAGGCACCGAGCCTGTTTGCTTTTTTCATGTAGATTAATTTGAGTTCTCTCTAGATCCTAGTTATCAAGCTTTTGTCTGATTCAAAATATGCAAATATCCTTTTCCATTGTGTAGGTGGTCTATGTGCTTTGGTGGTTGTCTCCTTAGCTGTACAGAAGCTTTTCAGTTTAATTAAGTCCCATTTGTTATTGTTGCAATTGCTACAGAAGTCTTCTTCTTAAAGTCTTTCTTCAGGCTGATATCTTCGAGTGTTTTTCCTATGCTTTCTTTGAGGATTTTTATTGTTTCATGCCTTAAATTTATGTCTTTTATCCATCTTGAATCAATTTTTGTGGGTGGAAAATGATGTGGGTCCAGTTTCAGTCTTTTACATGTGGATATCCAGTTCTCCCAGCACCATTTATTTAATAGGGAGTCTTTCCCCCAGCATATGGTCTTGTTTGGTTTATTGAAGATTAGGTGGCTATAAGATGTTAGTTTCATTTCTTGGTTTTCTGTTTAATTCCAAATGTCTATGTCTCTATTTTTGTGCCAGTACCATGCTGTTTAGACCACTTTGGCCTTGTAGTACAGCTTAAAGTCTGGTATGCTGATGCCCTGGCTTTGTTTTTATTACTAAGAACTGCCTTAGCTATACGGGTTTTTTTCTGGTTCCGTATAAAACGCAGAATCATTTTTTCCAAGTCTTGAAAGTGCGATGTTGGTATTTTAATAGGGATGGCTTTGAATCTATAGATTGCTTTGGGAAGTATAGACATTTTAACAATGTTGATTCTTCCCAGCCATGAGCATGGTATGTTCTTCCATTTGTTAATATCCTCTGCTATTTCCTTTCTTAGGGTTTCATAACTTTCTTTATAGGGGTCCTTCACCTCTTTTGTTAGGTATATTCCTAGGTATTTCATTTTCTTTGAAGCTATGATGAAGGGGTTGTGTCCTTAATTAGCCTCTCATCTTGGCTGTTATTGGCGTATAAAAAGGCTACTGACTTGTGGATATTGATTTTATATCCTGAGACATTGCTGTATTTTTTGATGACTTCCAGGAGTCTTGTGTTTGAGTCTTTGGGGTTGTCTAAGTATAAGATCATATCATCAGCAAAGAGGGAGAGTTTGACCTCCTCTGCTCCCATTTGGATGCTTTTTATTTCCTTGTCTTGCCTATTGGATTGGCTAGAACTTCCAGCATTATGTTGAATAGTAATGGTGACAAAGGACAACCTTGTCTGAGCTCTCTTATTTTTGAAAAGTAAATTGCATTGCCATAGTCAGCATCAATACTTTTCAGGAATTCCTGGAATTGGCAATGACTCAATTTCTTGGCCCTCAGGAAATTCACAGTCTTGGTGACGATTTGCATGATGTTATTGATGTTATCCATTTTTAAAGCTTCTGAGTATAAATTTTCTTGATGTATTATATAGTGATACTTCATCAAATGTGAGTTTTAGGTGGCAATTGCTTCATCTTCTATTAATTTTATAAGTCCCTCTCTTATACCAACCATCACTGGGCACCATCAATAACTATACCAGGTATGTTGACAATGGACAAAGAAAGTTACTTTGGCATAGTCCAAGCTACTTGGGAGGCTGAGGCAGGAGAATTGCCAAAGCCCAAGAGCTGGAGGTTGCTGTGAGCTGTGACGCCATGGCACTCTACCAAGGGCGACAAAGTGAGACTCTGTCTCTAAAAAAAAAAAAAAAGAAAAGAAAAGAAAAAGAAAATCACTTTAGCATATATTTTTACTGCTTCTTATATATTTCTTGATTTAGTTGTGTGTTTTAATACAACCTTTCAAACCTCACCCTCTAGTTTAAAATATTTGTGGTCCTTATGGGTGTTACAATGCTGATGAGCACTGAATTTCTTTCTTTTTTTTTTTTTTTAGACAGAGTCTCACCTTGTCACCCTTGGTAGAATGCCGTAGTATTCACAGCTCACAGCAACCTCCAACTCCGGGGCTTAGGCGATTCTCTTTCCTCAGCCTCCCGAGTAGCTGGGACCACAGACACCTGCCATAACACCTGGCTATTTTTTGTTTGGCCTGGGTCGGGTTCGAACCCGCCACCCTCGGTATATGGGGCCAGCGCCCTACACACTGAGCCACAGGTGCCACGCCATACTGGATTTTAAAAAATAATAATAGATGGCTTGGCTCCCATAGCACAATGGTTATGGCACCAGCCACATACACCGAGGGTGGCAGGTTTGAACCCGGCCTGGGCCAGCTAAACAACAATGACAACTGCAACAAGAAAATAGCCAGGTGTTGTGTTGGATGCTTGAGAGGCTAAGGCAAGAGAATTGCTTAAGCCTAGAGTTGGAGGTCTACTGAGGGTAACATAGTAATATTCTGTCTCAAAAAAAAAAAAATAGATAAGGGACTGTATTTACTTTTATTATGAAAATTAATTGACAGGAAAATAGAAAGCAAGGTTTGGACCCTTCTGCATCTCAGCTGCTGGTGCAGGGCCAGGCAGAGGCCAATTGTAAAGTGCAGTGGGTGATGGGTGAAGCAGTTTCTTCACACATTAATTAAGTCCCTTAATAAGAATGCTCATCTGACTTCTAAACAACAATTAGTCGCCTAACATTGATAATCTCTGCCTCACCAAGTCACCACAAGCACGTGTAACATCTGATGGTGTCAATTTGACTGCGCTTGTAATATAACACGGTGGAAGCCTCACATGCTGTAAAATGGGTTCTCATGCGCATGAATAGTGAGAGCATCCCACGTGTTTATTTCATGTGACCTTGAGACACAATGTTGTCATCTACAAAGTTCATGCTCAAGAACTGTGCAATCGAGTTCCACAAAAAAATCACAAAGAAAATCTCCTAATGTTTTAAGTAAGTTTATGATTTTATGTTGGGCCACATTCATAGCTATTCTGGGCTACATGTGGCCCTCCAGCTGTGAGTTGGACACCTCTGCTTTATACTATTGAAGACTGTGTGATACTTTCATAAGGACAGACAAATCCATGGAATAGAACTGAGAGTTCAGGAACAAGCCCACATATTCGTGGTTTTTGAGAAGAACATCAAGACAGAACAGTCTTTAGCAAATGATGCTGGGGCAGGTGGCCAGACACAAGTAGATGAAGGAAGTGGGATCCTTACTTCATAGTACACACAACAATTAACTCAAAATATGTTAAAGCTCTACAGTCTAACAGAATTGAGACCATAAAATTCTAAGAAGAAACATAAGATTAAATCTTCTCAACCTTGGCCAAAAGCCCAACCAACAAAGGAAAACTAGATAAATTGGACTTTATCAGAAGCAAAACCTTTTTGCTTTGACAGACAATATCAAGAGAGTAAAAAGTTAGCCTACAAAATGGGAGAAAATATTTGTGAATCATGTATTTAGTATGGGACTGGTATCCAGAATAGGAACTCACACAACTCAACAGTGAAAGGACAAACAATCCAGTTAAAAATGGGTAAAGGACTTGGATTTATCTTTCTTTCTTTTCTTTCTTAATCCTGCTGGCTCTGGAAACAAATGTGAGGGCTTTCTGGAAAGTATCCAGCCCTGCAATATGAAAGAGAAACATACATGGCTGGGTATTTTCTGGACAGGCCTTGTATATATTTATTTCTTTAAATATATTCCATATGTACATAGATAATAAGCACATATAACAATACTCAATATCACTTTCATCAGTGAAATGCAAGTGAGAGACCACTTCCTATTTAGTAGGATGATGTGATAAAAAGATGGACGGTAACAGGTGTGAGATGGAGGAACTGGAATTGCACACCGAGCTGACAGGAGCACACTATGGTGTAGCTGCTCTGGAAAACACTTTGGCAGCTTCTCAAAAAGTTACACGGTTACCAGGTGGCCTAGCAATTCCATTCCTAGCTACATGCCCAGAGAATTGAAAGCCCACGTTTACATAGAAACTACTACATGGTTTACTACCACTCATCAGCAGCCCACATGCCTACCAGCTGCCAAATGGCGCTTGTACAATAGACTGTTATCTCGCCACGACAGGCATGAGTGCTGACATGCTGCAATATGGATGGGCTTGAACACATCAAGCTGGCTGAGTGAAGCAAGTCACAAAAGGACACATATAATGTAACTCTACTTACATGGCATGTCTGGAACAGACAAACATGTAGGGACAGAGATAGATTAGTGCTTGTTGGGCTGGGGAAGGGATGGGGGCGTGACTCTTAGCAGGTGCAGTCTGGTTTATATGTGAGGAGACTGTTCTGGGATTAGTGGTGATGGTTGCACAGCTCTGCAAATAGAGTAAAAGCCTCCGAAATGTCTACTTTAAAAGAGTGAATTTTATAACATGAATTTTTCTAGTGAAAACATTTTTAAATGGCCAGACAGGTAGTGTGTCCATTGCTAGCCTCCATTGCTAATCTGTAGTGGGGTCCGAGGCTCCTCTCACATAAGGACCAGAAATGCTCCAGCAGTAACAGACAAGCAGTTGGGATCCCAGAGAACTTGGGGCCTGGTGGCTTCCTTCTGATGGGTTCCAGTGGTCTCAGGGTCAGGGTGGGGATGAGGGGGGGAAGTTGCCCAGAACTTGGTAGAACTTTACTAGGGGAACCTGCCTTCCTCACTGGCTAGAAGAAGCCAAGGTCATGGGCAGCTGTACAGTTCATCCTGGGATGAGGGAACCAGAGGGGAGCAGGGCCTGGATTGTCGTCCTGACCCAGTACAGTGCCCAGCTCTTCTGTCCTGGCCTGTCCAGGGCAGTGTCCAGAGCACCCTTTGGGAAATGTTGGTGTAGGCAATCTCCTAGGGATGTACTTGCTGGCCTTGCTGGGCAGGGAGGTGGCCTGGCCTCTGGTCTTCCCTGGCTCTCTCTTGGGTGGCCTCATTTGCCACCTTTGGAAGTAGCTGTGCTCACATGCATGGCTCTTCATACATACCTGCAGGGCACGGCTATCTTTGAGTGTCCTAAGCTATGTCATGGAGATAATTTAAAACATCTCCTCCTACCACTCCAGCCATCCTCTCCATAGGCATAGGGCAGAGAGAAACAGTTTTATCATTGGATAAAATTAAACCAGCCTTCAATGCCCAGAGGTTGCCAAGACTGAGAGACCCTCACCCACCCTTTCTCCAGGCCAGGAGGTACCTCTGTCATTAGCAGAGGTCATACCCAGCCTGGAACAGGGGCAGACCCCCAGCAACAGGGGACAAGAAAACAGGCCAGAAGCTCACCAGGCTTCAAAAAAGTCATTGACACCCGAGGGGGCAAGTTTCCCCACTCAAAGAACAGGGAGTGGGAAAAGGCATTTTGCCCTTCGGCAAGAAAAAGTTTCTTTGAGATTTGTGCTGACCCTGAGAGTGGAGGTGGGGTCTTTCTATAAATCTGGTCCTAGAGGGTGTGGGGGGCAGCTGCCCTCTCCAGCCACCCCCTCAGCCTGCCTCATCCCTGCCTCGCAGAGATCCACAGCTTCGCAGGTGCTGAGAAAGATGGGCGCATCGTTGGGGAGATTGCCTTCCAGCTGGACCGCCGCATCCTGGCCTATGTCTTCCCGGGCGTGACACGGCTCTATGGCTTCACCGTGTCCAACATCCCTGAGAAGATCAAGCAGGTGGGTCCTTGCCGGCCTCACTGCCACTTTGGGAGGCCTTGCCCAGGCCTGCCCTCAGCCCTGCCCCTTCCCTTGCCCACAAGGGCCAGAGGCCTCCCACACCAGGGATTGCCTGGCACTGCAGTGGGGTCTCCCTCTTAGATCACCTCAGTGTGCTGTGACCCCCATATATCCCTTCTGCAATCCTGTACTCCCACCCTCCCCAATGTGCAGCATGTGACCTGATCTCCCAGCCCCATGAGCTGTGACCCCCCCCACTGTGTCCCCAACCTCACTCCCTCCTGGGCTCCCTCACCATGCACTGTGACCCCTGGACCTTCCCCCCATGCCCCCAACTACCGCGCCCCGCCCACAGCACCACCTTCCTCCACCCCATCTTCCTTCCCAGTACTCTGCCTCTACCTCCCTCCACCTTCACCCTGCCCCACGTCACCCTGCCCCACGTCACCCTGCCCCACGTCCCCCTGCCCTCATCTCCCTCCCAATCTGCTCCCACCTCCCCTGGGCTTTGCCTCTCTACCTCTCCCCATCACCCTGCCCCCACCTCCCCTGTGCTCTGTCCCCCCCACCTCTCCACACCAGGGATTGCCTGGCACTGCAGTGGGGTCTCCCTCTTAGATCAGCACCCATCAGCACCTGCGCTGGTGTTCTGCCCCGACCTGGTCCCCTCTGCCCCAGCCTCCCCTCAACCTCACCCCTCCATGCTCTATCCTTAGACCTCCATCAAGTCTCTGGACGGCTCCGTGGATGAGAAGAAGCTGCGTGAACTGACCCAGCGCTACCTGACGCTGAGCGCGCGGCTGGAGAAGTTGGGGTACAGCCGTGACGTGCACCCGGTGTTTAGCGAGTTCCTCATCAACACCTACGGCATCCTGAAGCAGCGCCCCGATCTGCGCGCCAACCCGCTGCACAGTAGCCCAGCCGCACTGCGCAAGCTGGTCATTGACATCGTGCCCCCCAAGTTTCTGGGTGACGCGCTGCTGCTGCTCAGCTGCCTGTGTGAGCTCTCCAAGGAGGACAGCAAGCCGCTCTTCGCCTGGTGATGGCCTCCCGCAGTCCCCGTGCTTGTGCCAAACTTGGGGTCCACGTGCCTCCTTGCGCACTCCCCCCCCTGCAAGAAGGGCCACCCGCCCCGCCAACAGCAGTGCCTGGGAGGGGCCCTGGGCGGACCTCACAGCTGCCAGGCCCGCAGCCCGTGCCGAACCTGGAGGACCTGTTCACTTTATTAAAGTCGTCTGTTTACCTGTCTGCCTTCACCTCTGGCTCTTGGAGGAGGGTGCCTGCTCACCTCCGCCTGGAGGGAGGAGCTGGCTCAGGCAGGCAATTGCCTGGGAGATGACTAGGAAGTGCAGGGAAGCTGCAGTGTGCACAGGGGGACCCCAAAGTCACCTCCCTGCAGAAGCATGCCCATGACCAGGGTGTTTCAGAGGTGGAGGCTCATGTGCCCGGTGAGAGTGGTCTGAGCACTACAGAGTTGGCAACTCTGGCCAGGTGGGCTGGGTCTGGGCAGGGCAGAGCCCCTCCTGTGTAGAGGAGGATGGGCTGGGCCCCTGGGGCTCTGGCAGGTTGGCTTCACCGTGGGGGTCACCTTTGGGATGATGAAGCTCACAACGATAATGACCACATCCAAGCTTGGACTAGTACAGGGTGCTCAGGACTCGGGCTGCAGCCATGGGATCTCAGCCAAGTCTGCAGCCCCTGGGCTTGGGGCCAGCAGAGGTGCAATAAAGTACATCAGCTTTATTTTCATCAGGTGTGGTAGGAGGACCCACAGGTGACAATTGCCTTGAAAGGGGAGTTTTGGCTCATCAGGCCAGGCCTGGCCACCAGGGTACTTGCTGGCCAGTGAGGAAGTGGAGGACAGAGAGTGAGGCAAGGCTTTGTCTCCAGGCAGGTGGCAAGTCTGAGCAAGGGCTTGGGTCACTTGTTCCTGAGGACCCTTGGCTATCAGGAATCTAGCTGACCAGAGTACTTGGTGAGTGAGAGTCAGACAGGAACAGAGCCTGGCATAGGCACCGTCCTGGAGTTTGGCTGTGAGTTGGTGGCTGGGGGATGGAGGTGATGGAGGTGATCCCATGTGGGGCATCATGGCTTCACAGCCAGTGTGTTCCTGGTGACCCTGGACTAGTTCACACAGGCGGCTGTCACCAAGTCCTACAGACGGAGCAGCCCAGACCACAGATAATGGTTCTCTTAATCATGGAGATGGGAAGCTCGAGGTCAGGTACAGGAGGGCTGGGTCCTCCGAGGCCTCCACCCTGTGTCCTCACAAATCATCCCTCTATGAATCTGTGCCCTGTCACCTCTTCTTATGGGACACCAGTCTGATTGGATCAGGTACACCCTGATGACTTCATGACTGACGACTTCATGTTATCTTAATCTTTTTAAAGACCCATGTCCAAATCCAGTCACATTCTGAAGAGCTGGGGGTCGAGGCTTCAACAAAGCACTTTTGAGGAACACAGTCTGGCCCACACAGACCCATCCTCCCTCCCTGTCTCCAGATGTGGGCATGGCTGGGGGACTCTGTGCTCCCACCCCTGAGGCTTTCCGGGCCCCTCCTTGTCCCAAGCCAGCTGAGTGGCCACAGAAGGTTGGGATCCCCATAGGTCCCATAGCTGGGGATCTCAGAGATCTGGGTGCTCCTTGCCCAGCCCCATGGTTACCCCCATCACTGCTGGGGGACAAAGTACCCCAGATATGGTGGCACCTACTCTCAGGAGGGGCTTGTGGGTGGTGAGGGCACAGGGTAAGGGGTGAAGTTGACTACAGGCCAGGGCGTCCATGCAGCTAGGATACCTATGTAGCCTGTGGGCCCCTGATTAAGATGATTAAGGACTTCATGGGCAGTAGTGGAGCCTTGAGACAGGAGTTGGCCCTTCTGAGCCAGACCTGCTGCTCCGAACCTCCCCAGAGCCTCCCACCCTGGGGTATAGGAGCAGTGTAGGGAGAAGGGCAGGATCTCTTCAGGGGCCCCCAGCAGCCTGTGCTCACACCACATCCACATGTACACAGCAGTATGTGGTTTTAGCCACACACAGAGGTGCCATAGCATGCACACATAACATGCGCACACCTGTACTCTCCTGGCTGCCTGCCTCACCCCACAGTGTGTAGGGCCACCAGCTTTCAAGGAGATGTCCTGGCTCCTGTGTGAGGAAACAAAGGCCCTGAGAGGGGCACATGGAAGGTCACCCACAGGGCCACGTGGAGGGTTACTGGCAGGACCACATGGAGGGGCACACGATGGCCCTGGGCTGGGCATTCAAACCCACCTGGCCTGCTGGCTTGGCTAGAACTTCACCCCTTTAGGATCTCTTGCTCCTTCCTGGGGGACCCAGACCCCAGCCACAGAGCCCACCCCTCCGGCCACTGGCTTGGGTACAGGCCTGCCTGCCTGTGACTGCTCCTGCCTGTGACTGCTGGTTAATGAGCAGCCAGTGGGGAGGGGCTGTTCATAAAGGCCCCTGAGCCACAGGCCTAATCCCTTCCTGCAGTGTGCCAAGAGGAGTGTCTGAACCAGGTGCTGCCATGTCCCAGCTGGTGGAGTGTGTCCCCAACTTCTCAGAGGGAAACAGCAAGGAGGTGAGGCCCCTGAGGGGCTGCCCAAGGCCGAGAGAAGAGGGGGTGAGGGTGGTGTGGGCGCGGGTGTCATTTCAGCCCAGAGGGGCTTCCTGCAAAGAAGCTATTTCTGTTGGCCCAGAGACAGAGGGAACTCAGGAGTAACTGACCAGGGGTGGGTGGGACGCAGCTGGTAAGGGCTGCAGGGCTGGTGGTAGGCCCAGGAATCTTTTGGTTACTTCTGGTAGGGATTTGGGTCAGAATCTCTTGGCCTCAATGGGCCTTGTTTGCTCTCATCTGAAAACGGGGCCATTGAGAACCAAGCCAAAGGGCTGTTTGAGAGTCCCAGGAAGGCTGACACTGCCACGTGGTCAGTGCCTTGGGCCCTGGGCTGCTGGCTGGGGCATGAGCTGTCACCACCCTGTACTGGAGGAAACTGATGCAAAAGTCTGTTGGGCCACCGAATTCTCAGGACACGGTTTCTGAGCCCCTGATCCCAAGCCTCCCACGCTCGTTGTCCTGCTACCCAGAAGGTTCCAGACCCTTTGGGCCCACTCCCACTCTCGACATCAGCTCATTCTGGTAGGGGCTGTGGCTGTGGCTTGTGTCCCTTTCTTGGAGCCAGCCTCCTGAAGCAGTTCCTCCTGAGGGCTCCACCTGCTGCCAAACCCCCCCGCTGACCCCCTTGTGAGCCTGAGTGATGGGGGTTGGGAGAGGCGACCTGGGGATGGGGATTCCCTAGGCCCATGTGTGGGTGTGGGCTGACACATCTGCAAAGCTCTTCTCCCTCTTTCAGTGGGGAAACTGAGGTGTGGGGCTGGGCTTGTCCGCAGGTGATCAGCGCCATCTCCCAGGCCATCTCCCAGACCCCGGGCTGTGTGCTGCTGGATGTGGATGCCGGCCCTTCCACTAACCGCACTGTGTACACCTTTGTGGGGCCGCCGGACTGTGTGGTGGAGGGGGCCCTCAGTGCCGCTCGGGTGGCCTCACGACTCATTGACATGAGCAGGCACCGAGGTGAGGGTGGCTGCGGCTGGGTCCTGACCCTTGCCCTGTGTGTCCTGGGAGAGGAGGGCCCAAAGCAGGGCCTGGGGTGTGGTGTGCAGCAGGGCTGGCTTGGCTTTTCCTCAGAGGGCTCCCAAAGGCATGAGGGTGCTGCAGCCTAAATGTGGCTGCAGAGGCTGTGCTCTGTGGCCCCTCAGAGTGACCTCCACATGGAGCCAGGGTCCAGCCAGCCTCTGGGAAGGCCCCTCAGGGAGGCCAGGGTGCCAGAAGCCTGCCAGTCAACAGTCCACAGCTGAACACCAGCGGGGGGTGGGCAGGGTCAAAGGTCAGTGGACACATACAGAGCCGGTCAAAGGGCGAGGATCCGGGCCAGGTCTTGCATGAGACCCCAGTGAACAGATAGGAAACTTGACTGTGGGTTCTAGGTAGGGGAGGGCTGGGCTGGGTGCCATCTTCTTGGGGCTCATCCCCAGCTGTGTCTGGCCATAGTGGAGGGACCTACTAGCCACAGAATGCTGTGAGAGCAGCTTGGGCACCTGCTGCTGGGAGGGGCTCAGGATCAACTGGAACTGGCCTAAACTGGCCACTTTCAGTGTGGCCAGGACTCCTGAGTGTGGAGTTTCAAGCTCTGGCGCCCCGGAAAATAATTTTTGTGACTTTTAGGAGAAGGGGAGGTTTATCCCAAAGGTGACAAAGTGCTCAGACCTACAGCTTCTCCTGGGGTTTTCAAGGCCTCCCATGTTGGCCATGAGGACCATCCACCAACATCCCCTGGCAGGCTGGGAGGGGCTGGGGCTGCCGCTGGTGTGGGGCTGGATGGCCAGGGACAGCTGCTTCCCCATAGTCCTGTGAGAGCCAGATGTGTGTGTGGTGGGGCTGGTCAGCTTGCGGCTAAAGGGGACAGAGGGTCAGAGTAAGCCAGGGAACTGCCACCCACTCTGCTCCCTGTCCTCTATCCCTCTGCAGGGGAGCACCCGCGCATGGGGACCCTGGATGTCTGCCCCTTCATCCCAGTGCGGGGTGTCAGCATGGACGAATGTGTACTCTGTGCCCAGGCCTTTGGCCAGCGGCTGGCAGAGGAGCTGAATGTGCCAGGTGTGTGCCCCAGGAGCGGCTCCCATCCCGGGACTTTGGCAGCCAGCCACATGGCCCACTGATCCCCTGGCCCTCCACAGAGTCTATGCCCAGCAGTGGCAGGTCACTGGCCCCTTGAGCACTTGCCCAGTTCTGTCTTGGCTCCTCTTACAAGGGCAGGTCATCACAGAAAAGCCGCCATGAGCAAACTGGCATGCAGGACACATCTAGCTCCCTCAGTGATGAACAAGCAAGCAGAGGCCAGGCAGGAGCTGGTTAGCCAGATGATCATGAGCCTTCTAAAACAGAATAGCTTCACTTTGGGGAATTAACTAAATCAAGAAAATAATAGGAAGTAAATTGAGAAAAACTGGAGAAAGTGCACATCTATCTCTGGGGCAGGCATGGGTGAGGACCAGGGGCCACCACTCAGGCTGATGTGAGAGAGGGGGCGGCTGGCAACATGTTTACAGTCCAGCAGGGGCTGGGGCTTTGTGGCAGGTTTTGTTTCTTCTCTGTTCCTTCTCTTGTGGTTATGTTTATCACAAATTGAAAACACATTTTAAAAAGAGACCTGAATATCCTGCCATTAGCGCTTCCCCAGGGTCCATCCTCACCTCCAGCTGTGGCTTTCTGAAGGGCATCTGAGTGGGGGAGGGGGGTGCTGGCCTTTACTAGATGTCCACCAGGGAGCTGGCACTGTGGGAGGTCTGTCCCTAGCATGCCTGACTCATGGGTCCCCTGCAGTGTACCTCTATGGAGAGGCGGCGCGCACAGCTGGGCGCAGGACCCTGCCTGCCATCAGGGCAGGGGAGTATGAGGCCCTCCCTGAGAAGGTGCTGGTCCCATGGGGTGGGGTGGGGGCTGGGGGAGGTGGGTGGGCCCTGCCCCTTTTTCTGGCCAGGGTGGGTGGGCTCTCTGTCCAGAGACTCCAGCAGGCTGCCCCTCCTCACCCCTTACAACATCCCCATAGCTCAAGCAGGCTGAGTGGGCACCTGACTTTGGTCCCAGCTCCTTTGTCCCCAGCTGGGGGGCCACCGTCACGGGGGCACGGAAGTTCCTCATTGCATTCAACATCAACCTGCTTAGCACCAAGGAGCAGGCCCACCGCATCGCCCTCAACCTGCGGGAGCAGGGGCGCGGGAAGGACCAGGTAGGCAATGGGGCTGCTGCCTAGTCCCCATGAGTGCTCAGCACCAACTTCCACAGAAACCCCCAGGTGCCCTTTGGGAGAGAGTCTGAGGCTGAGACCACAGGCAGGACAGTGGCGCAAGGAGCGTCGGCTGGGAGCCTGTGGTGTGGTGTGGACAGGGCCCTTGCCCAATGGGGGTTGGCCTCTGACCTGCCCACAAGCCCAGCCCAGTGTCCATGCCAGGTCAGGGGTTCCAGTGTGTGAAATTGGGCAGCACTTGCTTTAAAGGGCATTTCCCACAGAAGGAGGCAGGGCTATACCTGTTATATACCACAGCATTTCCACACTGGGACAGCTACTTCCTGAGTCCCAGGTACCCTCAAGTGTCCCCAGGCACCCCCAGGTGCCCCAGGTGGCCTGTCCTCCACATCTGCACAGTAGCTGTCACTGGTTTGAGCACTGCTTCTACACATATGATGGAGAGACACCCGGTAAAAGAAGCAGAGTAACTCTGTCCATCTGTCCCAAACCCCCAGGGTCCCCAGCTGCCTCTTCCCCACTCTGCTGACTCAGTTATCCATAACTACAGCACAAAAGCAAGGTGACTTCCGAATCCTTTTTCATGCCTGGGCCAAAGTCAGTGGTCAGACGTCCCCCCTCAGGTGGGCTCAGTTGCCCTGGAGTGAGGGACTGAGGGGTCTCTGCTGGGCAAGCAGGTGGGACTCCAGCTGGCCCTATACCTCAGTGTCCTCATGACCTCTAGGCAAAACATGACTGGGCCTTTGTGAGTGGTGGGCATCCTGGAAAGGGTCTGGGGCTGAGACCCCCAGGCAGGACAATGGCACCTAACCCTTGGGCCTCAGTTTCCCTGTGGAGAACAGGGCCTCATTCTGCCCCTCCCTGGCCAGCTCAGGGTTGGGAGGGGGAAGAGCCACCGAACCCACAGGCTGACCCTCCACAGGCCACCCTATTCACCTTGGCCTGCCTGGTCCAGTGAGGGATGCAAACATGAGAAGCAGGGCAGAGGTTGGGGGCGGGGGACTTCTCAGACCAGGCTGGGACAAGCTTTTCCTCTGCAGCCAGGACGTCTGAAGAAGGTACAGGCCATTGGCTGGTACCTGGATGAGAAGAAGCTGGCGCAGGTGTCCACAAACCTCTTGGACTTTGAGGTAACAGCGCTGCATACTGTCTATGAGGAGACCTGCCGAGAAGCACAGGTGAGTAGGGGCACCCCTGCTGCAGGGATGCAGGGGCCCAGCCAGGTAGTAGGGCATGTGCCTCTAGGGACGTGCTGGTGCCCAGCCCCCAACCCTGCACTGATGTACCTGTGCCCCACAGGAGCTGTGCCTTCCTGTCGTGGGCTCGCAGCTGGTGGGCCTAGTGCCTCTGAAGGCCTTGCTGGATGCAGCCACCTTCTACTGCCACAGAGAGGACCTCTTTGTCCTGGAGGAGGAGCATCGCCTCCAGCTGGTGGGCAGAGCTCCCAGGGAGGGGTGTGGGTGGAGAGGGCTCTGCGTTTCAGGAGCAGGTCTGGGGTATTCAAGGCAATTGCCACCCCTCTGCACCCCACCTGTACGGGCCTCCCCCTCCTTTGTCCTATTGTGTTTAGAAGATGAGATTTTCAATTTTTATTTCCTTTTGGGGACCTCGTTGAGGTTTTCTTTGTTACTCGGATGTTCACTTCCGGTAAATTCTCATGGAGAGAACAGTGCACCTTCCTGTGGGGTCTTCCCCCTGGTCCCCAAGCCTTATACGATGGTTTTAGGTCTGAGTGTGTCTGTCTAGGGAGCATAGGTCTTTATCCCTGAATTGGCTCTTACAGAAAATGGTTCTGTGTGTCTTGTTGACACCTAAGCCTCAAACACCACCTGCTTGGGCTCCTGAAGGGCCAGGTCTCTGCCTGGGCAGGGCAGCAGAAGCATCTTCATCTTTGTTCTCTGTCGTTTCACTTGAGGCCTTTCTGAGTCACTTCTTTTTAGGTGTTGTTCTCACCGTGAGCACATGATTGGATTTTCCAGAAAGTTTCCGTCTTCAGTGGTTGAGTTTATTCTGTTTGTATTTACTGACATGGCAGAACCCTAACTTCTTTCATCCTGTTTGGGGACATGAGTGTGGTCTCTTCCCGCTTATGTGGAAGGGTTAGAGTTGGCTTTGGGGGGTTCTGATCATTTCCTTTACAACCTAACACACTTCTTCACTCCCATCTTTTCTTCTTTCTGTGTATCTTGATGTTTTTTAAGTTATAGTATCTTGACAGGGGAGGAGTTCTTTTGGTGGTTAAATTTTTAATTGAAATAATATATTTAACCCTTTGGCTCTTGATTTATCAGCATTAGACAGGTGAAGACAGGCCAGGAACTAGTGCACTTTTGTTACTTTTGTTTGAGCAAGGTATCTGCTCCATTATATCATTGATAGTATTTACTTCCTGTAACTACATCCACTCAGTATATTAAATGTCCGTGGATATTTAATCCTGGCTATATACATAGAGATAGGTATGCATCTGCTGGTTCAGACCAGCTGAGTCCCTGTCTGTCTGTGGGTTGGTTTCATAATTAAGCAGATTTTTTTAAAGTCCTACGGGCCTTTATTCTGTGGGTTCTGGTGTCTGGGAATGTTTTTCTGTGACTTTATTCTCACAAAAGACTGTTGGAGAACCAGAACTCCAAGTCACCAGCTTGTGTCTGGGAAGTCTACAAACATGCATCCTCACCCTTTTCAGGGGGAGAGCGAGGCAGCCTCACCATCTCAGCCTCAGGCAACTTGTTCTTTCTTCTGATGTCTGAAGAATTCCTTCTTTATCCCTAAATTCAGCAACTCTGCCAGATACAGCTTAGTATGGATTACTACACTTGATGTTTTTTCCTTGGAGTAGCGTCCCTTGTGATTTATAGATTCTGTCCTTGTGTAGTTTCAAGAATATTTTTCTTCCGTTATGCCTTTCTTTTTCTTCTTCTTCTTCTTTTTTTTTTGAGACAGAGTCTCCAGCTGTTGCTCTTGGTAGAGTGCCGTGGCGTCACAGCTCATAGCAACCTCAAACTCTTGAGCTCAAGCGATTCTCTTGCCTCAGCCTCCCAAGTATGGGACCACAGACGCCTGCCACAATGCCTGGCCATCTTTTTTGTTGCAGTTGTCATTGTTGTTTTAGTTGGCCCAGGCTACATGTGTTGTGCAATTCTAGCAGGAATAGCACAAGTGACGCTGTGTCCTCCACAGGGCATCAGCCACAACAGTGCTCACTTATCTCTCTTCCAAGTACTAACCAGGCCTGACCCTGCTTAGCTTCTGAGATCAGATGAGATCGGGCGCGTTCAGGGTGGTATGGCTGTAGACAATGCCCACTTATCTCAATGTGCTGACTCTGGTCACCTGGGCAAGGTGGTGTGCCTCATCCAGGGTGGGGTACTGCAATGTTACTCTTTTTTCCTTTTGTAATTATTAAACACTGTGTGGGAGGTGCTTTAGGATATTTAAGGTATTTAACAGATAAATACCTGTTTATCTTCTGAAATTGCAGCCATAAGTTTTAATAGGCGGTAATACTTTTCTGACTTTATTCCTTCTCTTCTCCCACATTGATTTATACCTTATTAATAGGTTTACTACTCTTTTCTATTTCTCAACACCTTATTTTATGTTCTTTACCTGAAGGCTGTTATGTCTGCAGTCTCTAAAGGTCTGGTTTTGCAAACTGTTGTTTCTGCTAATCCTCTGCTGGCAACTGGCTTCCTCACATGCATTGTATTTTTTGACTGTCAGTGCACGTTCTTTGGAATTTTATTTATGGTAATTCTTGGGCACCTGGGTTTAAAGTTTTCTCCTCCAAAGAGGGTTGGTGTTATGTACTTGGGGACAATGCCACACAGGACGGTCCTCGCTTGGAACAAAGTTTTTTGCTTAGAGCTTTGGCACCACCAGTAAATCTATGCCAGGATGGCTCACAGACCCAACAAGGTGGCTTGTGATTAGGAATTCCCAGGAAAGATTTCTTTTTTCTGTTTCATTCAAAGGGAAGGGAAGTATCCCAGCTTTTTCCTTTGGTGAGTGTTTTTTTCTAATTCATCCTTGGAGAGTCACCCTTCAGGAGTCTCCTATCTGGTACCACTCTTTGAAGGCCTGAGACCTCCACTGAGGCCAGGGGGCTCAGTTGTCCTAGGGCACCCTAGCTCCAGGCTAGCAGGCTTTTCTGAACTTACCATTCTGGTCATTCCTGGCCTCGAATGATTTCTTTTGCTTTCTGCCAATTTAGCCACGAATCTAAATTAATTAAAAAAAATTGTATGTATCTTTCTGAGGTTTTCTGCACCAACAGCTCTAAACTACCGCTGGCTGATTCTACTGCCTGATATTGGAGTGTTCTTCACCTCCTGCCTCCCTGTCCTGTAGTGGCACCCACACCGTTTCCTGTCTGGACAGGGGACCCGTGTGGTTCCCCCTGGGCAGGGAGGCAAAGAGCAAAGGTGCTTGGAATGGCTTTTGGCAGAATGGATTCTAATAGTAAATGGGATTGTTGTGACTTTATTCTTGACTTTAGGTTAAATCCCCTTTTCCTCACATTCAAATTTTATGTTTAGGTGAATCTGGGCTGTTCCTATACTTTAAGACCTGGAAAGACGTTGACACTTGAATAATTAAAATCTAGAAGCTGCAGCTTGAAGTCCGTAATTCAGGAGGTAGAGCACTGGCCACATACACTGGAGCTGGCAGGTTCAAACCCGGCCCAGGCCAGCTAAGCAACAATGTCAACTGCAAAAAAAAAAAATAGCCCAGCATTGTGGCGGGCACCTATAGTCCCAGCTACTTGAGAGGCTGAGGCAAGAATATTGCTTAAGCCCAGGAGTTTGAGGTTGTTATGAGCTGTGATGCCACGGCACTCTACTGAGGTCTACATGGTGAGACTCTGTTTCAAAAAAAAGAAAAGATCTGGTGGTGCTTGTGGCTCAGTGGGTAAGGCGCCAGCCCCATATACCGAGGGTGGTGGGTTTGAACCCAGCCCCCGCCAAACTGCAACAAAAAAATAGTCGGGCATTGTTGCTGGCGCCTGTAGTCCCAGCTACTTGGGAGGTTGAGGCAAGAGAATCACCTAAGCCCAAGAATTGGAGGTTGCTGTGAGCTGTGATGCCACGGCACTCTACCGAGGGCGATAAAGTGAGACTCTGTCTCCACAAAAAAAAAAAAAAAAGAAAGGAAAAGAAAAGAAAAGATCTAGCAGCTGTGTCTGTTGGCTCCATTTAAGGGCAAGTGCAGTGTGGTCTGTGGGACAAGTTTGAGGAACCACCAGTAGGCAACTACTGTCTCTGGGCCTCAGTTTCCCCACAGAATAGCAGGGAGGTGCACAAGAATGTACACAGGGGGCCTTTGCGGGCCAGAATCCTTGCCAGCTGTTCCAACTGTGCCAGCTGTGCCCTGGCCCTCTCCCCACCTAAAAGCCCAATCTACTGGAGGGGGAGAGCCCAGCTGGGACCTTCATGCTGTGAAAGATGGCAGAGGCCAAGGTGTCTACCTCGGGCCCCTTTCCAGGTGGTGAACCGCTTGGGCCTGAACTCCCTGTCCCCCTTCCGCCCTGAGGAGCGTGTGATCGAGTGAGCAGCCTCCACCCGGTCCCCGGGGCCCCGCCTCCCTTTGCCCTTCTGCCTCCCTCCTCCCAAGGCCTGGCTTTCCCCAGCTTTCCCCTCCATTCTCACTTAGCAGTTGCCAAGCAGGTGGATCTGGGGTTGGGAGGGAGAGACATGGCAGAGTTGGGGGGAACCTCAGTGAGACCCGAACAGGCCTCTGCCCCCCTCACTGAGCTCCTGGGGTGTCTCCACCTGCCTGCCGCCCCCACCACCACAGATACCTGGTCCCCACCCATGGGCCAGAGCGCAGCCTGGTGGATCAACCCCTGCGCACCTTCGTCCGAGAGGTGGGCGGGCGCTCGGCGGCCCCCGGGGGCGGCTCAGTGGCTGCTGCTGCAGCGGCGCTGGTAAGCCCCACTGGGAAAGGGGACACTGGGGAAAGGGGCAACGAGACTGCATTGCGCGGGACCCCACTGCAGCGGGACCCCACTTCCCCGCGACCCCCACAGCAGTAGCACGCAGGTGCTCCCTCTCCGCTGTTGCCTGGGGGTGCACCTGACCAGCCGAGGGCCTGGCCGCTGTCTGGGCAACCTCAGCGCTCCGTGATGCAGGGTGCGGCGCTAGGCTCTATGGTCGGCCTGATGAGTTATGGGCGCCGCCAGTTTGAGCACCTGGACGCGGCCATGCGGCGACTGATCCCGCCCTTCCACAAGGCCGTGGCCGACCTGACTGCACTGGTGGATGCCGATGCCCAGGCCTTTGCTGCTTACCTGGTAAGTGCTGGACCCTGTCCCGAGGACAGTGGACTCTCTTGGGGCCTGTGGATGTCTGGTGGCTGGAGGTCCCCCTGAGGGAGTGGTTGTGCTGACCCACACTTGGGCCAGGCAGGGGCAGAGGCCTTGGGCCAGCCAGGAGGGCACTTCCTGGTATCCAGCCCTAGAGGAGGTAGAGAGGGCAGAGCTCTGAGGGAGAGGTTGCAGAAATCTCCAGGAAAGAAGCAGCAGGTGATAATAGTCTCAGAGAAGTCAAAGAGATAGTTCAGCCATAAAACAGTCACTGAGAAAGCTGGGAAAAGGAAATGACATCCAAAGAGTCCCCTAGGCCAGGGTAGCCCCAAGGAGCTGTGGTGGGACAGCTGCCTCAGGCCAGGGTGGGCAAGTGGGTCACAGGCCAGGGAGGGTCAGAAAGCCCAGCACTTCTGAGGGGTTCCAGATGTGGGGTGGGAGGATGGGAGAGGGAGACAGAGAGAGGCAGAAAGACATACCTAGAGAGAGACAGAGACACTGACAGAGACAGCCAGTGCCCTGGAGCCTGGGACCAAGGGGCGGGGAGAGGAGGCTCCTCCTGTGTCTGTGTCTGCTGTGTACATGGGAGCTTCGCAGAAACAAAGCCAGGAGGCTTCGAAGACAGACGGTCTGTCCTCGCATGGCCATGTGGCATAGGATGAGCTTTGCAAGAGGACGGAACCAGCTGGTAATGTTCAGAGCCTGGTTGGGATGACTCAGGACACACAAAGGGCGGCCAGAAGTGCTGGTCCTGTTTGGAGGGGGTCTAGCTATTGATCACCTGTCTTCAGTCATGATTTGTATCATCTGTTTGCTTTTTAAAACAGTTAAATCTTGCAGGAGGTTCAGAGTTCAGAAAGGCAGTCAGTGCTAGCTCTGGCCCCGCCCTGCGCTGGCGCCCTGAGCTCAGTGCCTCCTGCTTGGAAGTGATCAGGAGGTTGGCTTTGTCTGTTTTCTCTCCTTTCTCACATAAATGGCAGCAACACAGCCCCAGTTTTGCTTTGTGCATTTTCTTATATTTAACAGTAGTTTTCATTTCCTTTTTAGTGATTGTTCTGATGAATATCTTTGCCCCCTTTTCTGTTAGGTTTCCCCAAGAGCTTTTTCTTACTGCTTCATTAGACGTTTTCTATACTATCGGGGGTCAGTTCTTGTTCTGGTTGTTCTGGGTTCGGTTTTCCCCCAGTTTGTTGTTTGTCTTTGGGCTTTACTTGTGGCAGCTTCTGGCAGTGAGAACTTGTCACCTTTATTTCATCGACTGTATCAGTCTTCCATTTTATCTTTTCTGTTTTTGTGTCATAGTTTAAATGGCTTCCACAGACCAAGGTTGCATTTTCTTTTTGTTTTTTTTGGAGACAAAGTTTTACTTTGTCGCCCTCGGTAGAGTGCTGTGCCATCATAGCTCATAGCAACCTCCAGCTCTTGGGCTTAGGCGATTCTCTCGCCCAAGTAGCTGGGACTATAGGCCCCCGCCACAACGCCCGGCTATTTTTTGTTGCAGTTTGGCCGGGGCCTGGTTGGAACCCGCCACCCTTGATATATGGGGTGGATGCCCCACTCACTGAGCCACAGGCACTGCCCCAAGGTTGCATTTTCTAGATTTTTATGGTCTGATGAACTTTAGACATGGAGAGACATTTAGAATGAAGCATCAGTTTTTATATAAATATTAAAAATTTAGAGGCAACACTAAATTTAGAAATTTTATTATTTATTTATTTTAAATTCAGGAATTTTAGAAGAAACAAGGTAAATAATTAGAAAACAAGTGGAAGGAGAGTAAATAAATGAACATTTCATTAAAAGGCAGGAAATAAAAATGAAGATGAACAGAAAAGATATATGCTTTAGAGAAAACGAAAATAAAACCGTGAGACAAACACAAATGTGAGTAGGAAAATACTAGGTCAGCTTATACTCCTGGTGAGCAGTAAGAAGATGGACTTTTTAAAATAAAAATAAGAAGGCTGGGTGGCACCTGTGGCTCAGTGGATAGGGTGCCGGCCCCATATACCGAGGGTGTCGGGTTCAAACCTGGCCCCGGCCAAACTGCAACAAAAAAATAGCTGGGCGTTGTGGCGGGCGCCTGTAGTCCCAGCTACTTGGGAGGCTGAGGCAAGAGAATCGCCTAAGCCCAGGAGTTGAAGGTTGCTGTGAGCAGTGTGACACCATGGCATTCTACTGAGGGCGACAAAGTGAGACTCTGTCTCTACAAAAAAAAAAAAGTAGGCTGGGCACGGTGGCTCACACTTGTAATCTTAGCACTCTGGGAAGTTGAAGCAGGTGGATCACTCCAGTTTAGGAGTTCAGGACCAGCCTGAGCAAGAGCAAGACCTTGTCTCTACTAAAAATAGAACAACTAGCTGGGTGTTATGGTGGGTGCCTATAGTCCTACATACTCAGGAGGCTAGGCAGGAGGATGACTCAAGCCCAGGAATTTGAAGTTGCTGTGAGCTATGATGCCATGGCACCCTACCCAGGGCAACAAAGTAAGACTCTGTCTCAAAAATAAATAAATAAAAATAAATAAATAAACAAAATCAGGAAACATCTCTATCTTGCACCAAATCCATATGTAATTTCCATGTGGAATAGAAAGCTGGCCATGTTCCTCTCACCAAAAAGCATACCTCACAATATGTTACAGAGAGCAAGGCCTGTGGAGGTGGGCAGCCTCAATGTGGACTTGTGAAAGATGGGCTTAGCTGAGGTCTGCAGAGTTCTGCCCAGGGAGGCTGTGGATACTGCAGGGAGGCTGTGGATACTGCAGGGTCTGCAGGAAGGTGCCCACAGTGCCCAAACTGCCTGCGATGCCATTCTGCCTTCTCATGGAACCGCAGCCATCCAGCAGAGAAACAGGAAGACCGGCTTATGGTGGGGGAGTACAGGGTTATAATTGCAGTTATTAGAACAGGGACATAGCCAGTTCTGGTCAGGCCCAGGAGTCAGGACTCTCTTCTGAGATGGAGGCATGGGTGATAATGACTTTTCAGTGCAGATTAGGCCGAATCTTCCAAAATAAGGACGAGCACCCCCCCAAACCATCCATTCTCCAGGTGGTTGAAGCAGGAACTGGCTGGCAGGTGTGACCAGGTGGCAAGGTGTACGGACCCAGCAAGGCTCACCACATGGGTGGGGTCTGCAGACCTGAGCTGGGCGACCCCTTGGGAGGAGGCCATGACTATGGCGGGGGCAGGGACACAGAGGATGGCAAGGGCTTTCACAGTTTGCTGTTTGTCCTCCCAAACAGTCTGAGCTCTTATGCCCAGACCTGAGGGGACAAGGCTGCATGTGATACCTTCAAAGTGATATCGACACAGGAGGCAACTGCCCCTGTGGGGGGACCACATCAATACTCCTGTCCTGCAGGCTGTGAGGATTCAGAGGATCTCTTGGACCCTCTGTCCCCTTATCTGGAAACAAGGGTCCCTTAGGGTGCTGCCCATCTTCTCTCCTCAACACCACCTGGTTTCTGACCACCTGCTGTGGCCCCACGCCTCCTCCCCCAAGCCCTGCTTATGTGAGGGCTGTAGACCCCGATCCCAGAAGCAGCCCCATCCCCTTCCCAAAGCACCTCCAGCTGGCCTGTGGCCCTCTTGACCAACTAGCCCTAAATGAGCAACACCTACACTGGAAGCAGTGAATGGGCCCTGCCGCCAGCTTCCTGATACTCACCCAGGCTGTCCTGCATGGCCTGGGACACCACCCTTGCTCACTGTCACTTGCCTGGTGGCTTTTGTGTTCCTTTTTGATAGGAGGCCATGAAGCTGCCCAAGAACACACCTGAAGAAAGGGACAGGTGAGCCCTTAGACAGGGCCATTGGGGCCTCTGCATCTGGGGAGCTGGCAGCCAGGCTCTCGGTCATCCAGGTGCCTTGATGGCCGTGCCCATCACCCCTGGGTGTGTTCTGTGGTTGCTGGATGACTTTCCTGTTGTCCCCACCCTGGTCCTGCCTGCTCAGCCCATGGAGGGGTGGACCTACAGAGGGCTGGGCCCTGACCTTTGCTACCCCTTCCAGACGTGCGACTGCCCTGCAGGAGGGGCTGAGGCGGGCAGTCTCTGTGCCCCTGGCTCTGGCAGAGACAGTGGCCTCGCTGTGGCCGGCGCTGCAGGAACTGGCTCTGTGTGGGAACCTGGCCTGCCGGTCGGACCTGCAGGTATGGGCCAGGGCCCTAGGCCTCTTGCTGCTGGGCAGGAGCAGCAGGAGAGAGACAACTGTGGTTTGTCTAGCTGAGCTGAGTCTGGGACCTCAATTCACAGGCACCTGGGACTCCTCCTGAGGGGCCACTCATCTGAAGACCTTGCTTGAGTTGTAGTGTAGGCAGCCAGAGGCCCACACACGTCCGCAGAGCCCTCCCAATACTGCACACGCAGCCCCAACCCAGGGCCCCTCATACCACCCCTTGCTCTGGAAAACACTGGGGCAGCTCATGGACATAGATGCCCCATCACACTGATAGTCCCTCAGGGTCTGGTCCTGAGGCTCCAGAGAAGTGTCCTCTCTGTCCCTGGGAGGTAGGAGAGCTGCAGGGGTGGGGCTTGGAAGGGATGACTGTGCCTGGTGATGGTGCCAACTCCTAATGCCCCAGAGAATGGCAGTGCTGCATCTGCCAGGCTCCAAGAAGCCAAGCCCCTCTCTGATGTGAGGGTTGGTTTCTAAGTTCGGGGTGGAAGAAATCAGAAGTTGTACTGAAGATTTGTCTGTGGGGCATAAGTGGGGGCCATGTTGGAGTCCCTGCTGCCCTGCAGTGCACTGAGGTGGCCCCACACGAAGCTCCTCCATTTGCTGAGCCTGGGCTGATGGCACCAGTGCTCTGAAAGGGATGGCCAGTGTCTGGCACAGGGCCCTGCAGTAGTGAGTTTCCTCCCTGGTCTTTGCAGGTGGCGGCCAAAGCCTTGGAGATGGGTGTGTTTGGTGCATATTTCAATGTGCTCATTAACCTGAGGGACATCACTGATGATGCCTTTAAGGATCAGGTGAGCAGAAGGTGGGCACAGTGCCAGGGGCTGTGGTTCACAGCTGTGGGGTGACTGAGTAGCTGTGGGTGGGCAGTGTGAGCCAGAGGTACTGCCTGGTAGGCACAGGGTGATGACCATCTCCCCCTGCCTCCATGTCTGTCAGACCTACCAGCGCATTTCCAGTCTTCTGCAGGAGGCCCAGACTCAGGCTGCGCTGGCACTGGACCGCCTGGAGGCTCGGCAGCAGTGACGGCCCGGGGAAGTCTCGCCAGGCTGTGCAGCTCCACATGCCAATGGATGGGGTGCAGCTGGGGCTCAGAGGATAGATGAGGTGGCCGAAGGGTGGGGGTGCGTAGTGGGGCCTGTCCTGGGCCTGGAGGTGCTGGCAGGGCTGGCATCCCCTCCATCTCCTGCAGCCCTTAGTAAAGTCTCCACACAAACCTGCACAGTGTGTTTGGTGTTTGTGGGGCAGAGGGAGGGAGCCTGTGGTCAATGGGATCTGGGATTGGAGGGAATGGAGCCATAGATAGGGGCCCCACAGATGCCAGGTGCAACTCAGCAGTGGAGGGGCCAGATCCTGGTCACAGGTGCAGGGAGCACCCTGGGGCCAGTGCAGATTCCTGGGAGAAGTGGACCTTGGCGGGAGTAGGGGGGCTCCGGGCTGTTCCTAGACAGAATCCCGTGGGGATAACAGGACGATTGGTACCAGGTGGCACCCAGTGCAGGGAAAGTTCCAGTGGGTCCTGGGCATACTTGGCCTCACTCCTGGTTAGCTTCTGGCTCCTCCATGGGGCTGTCCTGGCTCAGGCCCATGTGGCAGCCTCCTGCCTTCAGGGAGGCTCTGCCGTACCCCAGTCCCTACACACAGGGCCACACAGTGTGCGTGTCCTTATTCGGCAAACACGGGATAGGAAAAGAAGATAACTTGGGGAGCATGTCCTTCTTAAGCAAAGCAGAATACCAAAGACCTTATAGGAAAGATTTTACTATCTGAAAATTTAAAACATTTGTTTTTGGAAAAAGACATCATCGCCTAAGGTAAATGACAAGAATCCCACTGGGAAAAAAAAAAAAATCCAACATGCAGAGCGGGCAGAGGGTCACTAACAATCAATTTCAAAAACTCCAGCAAGTCACACTGAAAAGGCAAAGTGCACAGGAGAGAGCTGGTGGAGTGTGACACTGTCCAGCGCCTGGACTCACGAGGGCAATGGCCCATGGCCACACTCAGGGAGGGGGTTGGGCTCAGGGCATTTACATCCTACAGGGGAGGCACAGAGCTGCATGAGACCTCTTCAAAGGGCAGCAAGAAAAGCCAGTGGTGGACCCACGTGTGGATGATGTGTGCATGAAGGGTGCCTGTGTGAACTGTGTTGTCTGTGCGTGTGTGCGTGCACAAATGTTCCTTCCCCATCCCTGGCCCTGTTCCTTTCCTGTCACTCCCTCATCTCTCCTCCACCCTTACTTTCTGCCCCCTGCCTCTGGCCTTCACCAGGCTGTGCCCTTGGACAGCTGGGGGCTGAGAGCACTGTCCATCCAGATCTGTTTACTGCGGCCTGGGGCGGGGGGGCTGGTGTAAAGTGTAGACCCCCAGGTCAGGGACGCTGGGCATGGTGGGCTACTCAGACCCACCTGAACAGGGCAGTCTTGGAAGTTGGGGCCTGGCTATGTCCACTTTCCATTGGGTGGGTCAGGAACGGCTGTGGCTGTGCCCAGGGTGACACAGAAACCTTGTTCTGGCAGACCCAGCTTGGCCTTCTCAGACCCCACCAGATGCCACCTGCTTTTGACTGGGAACTTCTCCAGTGTCCCTCAGCTTGAGCTGCAAGGTGCTGAGTGGGTGTGGGTGTGTGGGGTCTGTCTGGATAGGTCTGCTCTGAACATCCTTAGCCACAGGCTGCAGGGTTAACGCTTCATACAGGCAGGAGGAAAGCAGTTCAGAGGGGTGGTCAGGCCTGATGTCAGCAGGGCACACTGACAAAGACACTGGGGAGGAAAGTGTTAGTTCAGGGGGCTGCAGGCCCAGTTTTTAGGAAAGGCCAGTGTGGCTCCTGCCACAGGGGAAAGATGCCTGTCCGGGGATTGGCTGCAGGTCCACGTGGGGGCTCAGAGCTTTGGGAAGCTTCTCCTGCAGGCTGTACCATGGAGCTGTATTTGCCGGGAGCATGGAGGGCAGAGAAGCCCTGGTTGGGGCTCGGAGGTCATTCATCATGGCCAAGTTGGGCTGTACGTCCCAGATGCAGTGGTCAGACCTGCTGCCCAGTGAGGCTCCATTTCAAGGAACCTGTGGAGGCAGCACAGTGAAGAGCCACTGAGCTGAGGCCCAGTTCCCTCCCTGAGCCCTGTCCTGTGCCTTTTTCCCATCCCGGCTCTTGACCCAGCTCCCCTAGGCATGTCTCCAACTTTCTCACCAAACAGAGGAGAGGCCTCTGGGACATTGCAGGGAAGATTGATGAAGGTTCAGATGGAAAGAGAGCACATGAGATGAGTTGGTTGGAACGGGTCATTTTTTGCAAAGATAATCAATTTAGTAGCCCCCAAAAGGGGTGTCCCCACCTTTACAAAAAAGTGAACAGCAGAGATGTGAACAAGTGTGAGTGAGCCTGAATATGTTCCTGCAAGAGCCTTTTCTGGGCTGAGGCTGGGCTTCCTCCTTCTCAGCACTGTGCAGGTGGGCGACACCCTGTGCACAGCCATCCCTGCATGGCCTGAGGGCACATGGAAAGGATATACATCAGAGGAAATGTTAAAGAAACCTGGATTTGGGGACATCAATGTGGAGACTTTGGTTTAAGGACATTGGACATGGAGATATTGGTGTGAGGATGTTGCTATAGAGATGCTGGTGAGAATATGTTGATGAGGGGATATTGGTGTGGGGACATTGGTGAGAGGAATATTAATGTGGGAGTGTTGGGATGGGGATGATGGTATGAGGAATGTTGTGGAGACATTGGTGAGGGAACATTGCTGAGAGGATGCTGTGAGGGGACATCGATGAGGAGACAACAGCTTGGAAAATGTTGATGAGGAGACATTGGTGAGGGAACATTGCTGAGAGGATGCTGTGAGGGGACATCGATGAGGAGACAACAGCTTGGAAAATGTTGATGAGGAGACATTGGTGTGGGAATATTGGTGAGAAGATATTGGCGTGGGAATGTGGATGTGGGGATGTTGCTTTGGGGACTTTGGCTTGGGGATGTTGGTGAAGGAACATAGGTATGAGGACATAGGTGAGGGGAAAGTAGGGTTGGGAATGTTGGTGTGGGGTCATTGATGTGAAAAATTTGATGTGGAAACATTGGTGACACGATGTTGGTGTGGAAATCTTGATGTGGGGGATGTTGGTGAGAGGATATTGTTATGGATATGCTGGTGAGGGGCAGTTGGTTGGGGATGTTGATGCAGGGAAGTTGGTGTGGGGATACTTATGAAAAGACATTTGTGAGGGACATTTATGTGGGGATGTTCATGAGGGAACATCGCTGTGGTGATATTTGTGAAGGGATGTTGGTGAGGGTATGTTGGTGTTGAGGTTGTTGAGGGCATGTTGGTGAGGGGAATGTTGGTATAGGGGCATGTATGAGAGAACTATGGGGTGGAGGCATTCATAAGGGGACCTTGGTGAAAAAATGCTATTGAAAGGACATTGCTGAGATGATTGTGGACATTGGTGTGGGAACATTGGTTTGGGGACTTTGATGTGAGGACATTGGTGAGGGAACATTGGTGCAGGGTCATGGTGAAGAACACTGTTGAGAAACTGGTTTGGGTTCATTGGTGTGGAAATATTGGAGTGGGGAAAGTTGAGGGGGCATTTTTGAGGGGACATGGGTGTAAAGATGTTCATGAGGAAACTGGTGGGGGGGGAATTGTTTGTGGGGAATAAAAATGAAGGACCTTTGTTGTAGGTATGTTGGCTTGAGGATGTTGGTATGGGAACATTGGTGAGGGAGGAGTTGGTTTGGGAATATTGGTGACACTGGTGAGAAGACTTAGTGAGGAAATGCTTGTGTGGAGACAGTGGCGTAAGGCCACTGGTGAGGGGACAACTGGTGTGGGCTTGTTGGTGAGAGGATATTGATGAGGGGATATTGTGGGGATGTTGGTAAGGGATGGTTGGTTGTGGGACATTGGTGGGAGGAATGTCAAGTTTGAGAACATTGGTGTGGGGACATTGGTTAGACTGAGGATGTTGGTTGAGAAAATGTTACTGCGAGCACATTGGTGAGGGCCATTGGTTTGGGGATGTTGTTTTGAGCATGTTGGTAAGGGAACATAGATGAGGGGACATTGGTAAGGGGCATTGGTTTTGGAAATATTGGTTAGGGGACATTTGATGTGAGATATTGGTGAGGGAAAGTTTATAAGAGAACTTTGATGTGGGGACTTAGGTGTAAGGACATTGGTATGGGAGGATTATGTGAAGATATCGGTAAGAGGTGTTGGTAAGGGGACACTGATGAGGGGATATTTATTGAGGGACATTAGAAGACATTGGTGAGATTACATTGCTTGGGGATGTAATTGTGGGGAATGTTGTTGAAGGGACTTTAATGTGGCTGTTTTGATAAAGGGACATTGGTATGGTGATATTGTCTTGAGGAAGTTGGTGCTGTGGTATTGAGCCATTGGTGAGGGGGGAGTTGGTGTGGGAAAATTTGTGAGGGGAATGTTGGTTTGGAGAAATTGTATGAGGACATTGGTGAGGGACTTTTGTTGGGGTCATTGGTGTGAAGATGTTGGTGAGGGAGCATAGGTGTGGGGATATTTGTGAAAGGATATTGTTGAGGGGTCTTGGTTTGGGGATGTTTTTGAGGGTATGTTGGTGTGAGGAAGTTGGTGAGGGCATGTTTATGTGGGGATGTTGGTGGGGGAACAATGGTGTGGAGACATTGATGAGAGGACACAGTGAGGGGATGTTGTTGAAGAGATGTTTGTATAGTGACATTCATGTTGGGATTTGGTGAGGGAATGTTTTGTAGATGTTCATGTGAAGATGTTGGTGAGAGAACAATATTGGAAAGTTGTTGAGGGATAATGGTTTTTTGATTTGGTGAGGTGACAAGGTGAAAGGACATTTGTGAAGACTAGTTTGTGAGGGCATATTGGTATAGGGACATTGTTTCAGGACATTCATGAGTTGAGGCTGGTGAGGGGATGTTATTGATGGAGTTTGTTGGTGTATGACATTGGTGTGGGTATGTCGTGGGAAGTTGTTTAGGGCATGTTGTTGTGGAGACTTTGGTGTGGGGACAATGGTGAGGGGACCTTGGTATGTGGACGTTGTTGAGGGGACATTGTTTAGGGGATATCATGTGGGGATGATGGTGAGGAGACATTGGTGAGGGGATGCTGATTTTGGTGTGATGCTGGATCATTGTTGAAGGCACATTGGTGAGAAGTAGGGAACATTGTCCAGTAGATCCTACGGGTGACAATCCCCCTCCAATGGCCCTGCTGTTCCTACCAGGGTAAAGGTTGCACTTGTAGGAGCTGGGATGACAGGACTTTTCCTTCAGAGGGACCTCAGACATGATCCTGTGGGCCATGTTCTGATGGGAAGGTCCTATCTCACAGGCACTGTGGTCCAAAGCCTGAGGCTTGGGTTGCAGGGACTCAGGGTAACAAGTGGGCTTCACCTTGTTTTTATGCTGGTGTTTTACTTGGTTCTTTTGGGGAAGGAAAAAACAGGCAAAGGAAGAGATGACTGAAGCCCAGCCCTCTGGCTGCAGGCTGTGTCGTCAGGTGTCTGAGAAGTGAAGTATGCAAAATAAGTTAGTTATCCCCCAGAAGGGACACAAGGTGTTGGAGTGTTAATGGATGAACCGTGTCCCCCAATGCACATGTGGCCACCTAACTTCCACTTCCTCAGAATGCGCCCTTACTTGGAAATGAGATCTTTGCAGATGTACTTAGTCAAGATGAGTTCATGCTGGGCCCTAATCCAGCATGACTAGTGTCCTTATAAAAAAGGGAATTTGGACGCAGACTCACACATGGAGAACACTGTGTGAAGACTGGAGTGATGCCGCCGCAAGCCCAGAAACTACCAAAAACTGCAAGAGTACTGGAGCACAGCTTGCCAATGTCTGACCTCAGACCTCCAGCCTCCAGAGCTGAGATGATACATCCTACTGTTAAGTCGCCCTGTCTGTGATGCTTTGTCACGGTGGCTCCAGTGCCTCACACATGGTAAGGGCAGCAGCTCTGCCTGTGGGAGCCAGTGGGTTCATTGTGGAGCTTCCCCAAGGCTGAGCCTGAAAGACCCAGGAGCCTGAATGTCATCTATCATCTGTCATCCATCAACCATCCATCCATCCCTAAAATATCTTCACACAAACCACAAACATTCTGAAAGCACTGTGGCCCTGAGTGGGGCAGGGGGCAGAGAGAGAGAGCATTGATTAGTTGGCATCATTTTCAGCCTAAAGTCTACTGGCTGGGTGGATTCCATGGTCAAGGCTGATCAGTCTACACATGTAGGATCTGTGTGGGCAGGCACAGCCTGGCGGTGGTAACATCTGGCCCTACTAGGGGAGGGCTGGGCCAGGGGGTTCAGGGGATGTGGGGCACAATCAACCTGGAGGGTTTGTGAATAGTCACAGCATCCCTGCAGTGGCTGGAGGAGGCCTGAAGGTCACCCACACACAGGGAAGAGGGGTCCTGGGCACAGACACCTGGGAGCTTAACAGGAGGTGGGTTCAAAGCCTTTATTGGACTGAGAGGCCTGGGGACCTTCAGAGCTCAGGGTGAGGAGGGGACCTAGGAGGCAGGTGAGAGCTGGCAGGGACCCTTCCAAAAGGGCTACAGCGTGGACCCCAAGTGCTGTGGGAGGCCTACTGGGCCTGTGGAGCTCAAGATGTGGCATGAGGAAGCCCAGGGGGGTGGGAGCTGCAGGGGCCTCCTGTGGGAACTGCAGGTAGGAGACCTTAGGCTGTGTGAGCTCCCCTCCTGGTTTCCACAGAGTGAGATCTGCACCCACACCCGCAAGGGGCCCTCCTGGCAGCGGACCCTGAGTCTGCAGTCTGGCTGGACCGCTAGGCAGGGGTCTGTTTAGCACCGTGGACGGGAGGTGGGCTCAGGACCCGACTGCTGGAGCGAGGGGACCACACATAGGCAGGGCCCAAGGTGGGGTTAACAGATCCACCGGATGAACCTGTCAAAGAAGCCAGGCTGTGCCAGACTGTCATAATCCTTCTCTCGGAAGATGGCTGCACGGTCACCCAGGCTGAGGGTGGTGAGCATGTCCATGTCCACATCACCACCCACGGCCACCACCGTGGGCACCACGTTCTGCTTGCGCATAGAGTGCACCGACTCCTCTAGGCTATTGTTGCCAGTGATGCCATCCGTGAGGAACACAAAGGACAGCTCGGCGTGGCGGCGAGCTCCTCCACGTGCACCACGCACAATGTTGTTGATGGCGTGCACAATGCCCATGCCCACGTGCGAGAAGGAGTTGAGGTAACGGGCACCCTCCAGCGCCTCGTGGATGACTGTCAGGTTGGAGGTCAGTGGGAAGGCCACTTGCTGCTCACCCTGGCCGCCATACTGTAGCAGTGCCACACGTGCGTTGAGCGGGTCGTCGTCCCGGCGTGCCAGTGTTAGCCGCCGCGACACCTCCTCCACAAAGCGCCGGGCCTTGTGGAAGTTCTGCTCACCCAGCCGCTCGGAGCCATCCAGCAGGAAGACGATATCCACGGGCCGCTGTGTGCACTGTGCCACATATAGCTCTGCAGGGAGACCGTGGGTATGGGGCTGGGTGCGAGGTGACCTGCTCAGCCAAGCCCTGCTCTGCCTGAGCCTTCTTCCATTTGCTCCTCACCCACTGGACCCCATGGGCTGAAATGCTAAGCTATGGGGGTTCACCCACAGCCAATGGCAGGGCACTGACCGTAGCCCCAGGTATGGGGTCCTTGGCCAGGCACCTGCAAGGGCTGTACCAGGAACATCTCTTTGATTCCTGCTACTGGCCCCTGCTCATCACTCCCCCAGGACACATTCCCAAACCCAAGCGCCAGAGACCAAAGGCCCCGTTCTGCCCTCTAAGTACCATCTCAGCTTAGGTCCTCTTGGGAGGCAAGGGGTCAAAAAAGCCCTTTGCCCAAGGATTTGCAATCCACAAAATGTCTACCATCATGGCCTTTCTGGTTAGGAAGACCCACACCCAGACATCCCCAGCATGATCCATTTGCTTGCTTGGGCTCAGAGGTGCCAGTCTGTACCACTAGCCACAGTTCCCTATGGCCTGGCCAGCCACATTTTCCCTGGAGACCAAGAGCCTAAGTGCCCTCTGGTTAGGGGTACAGTGGCCAAACACACAGGTGGGTTCTGACCCAAGACTCCCCATTACCAAGAAGATTCCTGCCCTGCCTGGAGATCACCAGCCCTGGATACGCCAGGCAAAGTAGGGGCTGGGCTGCAGCTTTTGTGACATATTTGTGACAACCCACACGTCTGGCTCCCTGAGCCAGGGCTGTTGGCAGGGGGTGGGGGTAGTCTTTCTTAATGAGCTTGTTCCGTTTGAAGCCAACCCACCTTGGCACTTGCTCACAGCACCTAGAAAGTTTTTGGGCACTACCTGGCTTCCTGAACCCCCTCAAGTAATATTTTCACTGTTGTCACCACAGACACAGAGACAGACATGCAGCTGGTTTGGGGGATTTCTGCAATGTGTTGTTGGTGGGCCTTGGATGAGATGCATAAGTTGGCTGCGGCTCTGGCAGGCTTGAGAGCTATGGGCCCTGCTCTTTCCTTCTGTGGGCGTCCTTTCTCCTGGGTCCCAAGCAGGAAGTCCGTCCTGGCCCACCCAATACAGTTGGAGTGGGAACGAGACCCCACCCATGAGAAAGGGTCACTCTTTGAGCCCAAGGGGTGCACAGATGGAAGCACGGGCAGAAGCCACACACAGGAGGAGGGTTTCTCAGCCAGTCAGAATGTTTTGGGCCTGGGCTAACCTTGGGGCACTACCTTTTCAATGGGTTGTTATGCCACTGCCTGGAAGGGAGGGCTGACCCACATGGATGCCACCATCATTCTTAGCTCAGGTCACAAAGGACAGCAAATGTCTTGCCTGGCGGGTGCCCCTCCACCTTCTGGATACCCAGAAGCTGGTGGGAAGTGTGCAGATGCCCCAGGGGCCAGCACTTTGGCATAACGGGTATGATGCCAGCTCAAAGGTGTCTGGTACCAGGTCCCACGAGGACCATCTGCCATCCAACCTGGCTGCCTTCGCATTGTGCCAGGCCAGTCTCTGAGGTTTGTTTCTCAGGCTCATGCTGAAGTGGGCAGGGGCAAAGTCTCCAAGCACCAGGGCTGCACTTCTCCCCACTTAGCCCCCAACCCAACTCAGATGGATGGGTGGTGTTGTGAGCAGCTGAATTCCTAATTCCTGAAACCTGTGATGTGAACTTACATGGCGAAGAAGGACTCTGAAAACAGGATAAAATTAGGGATCTTGGGATGTGATTGTCCTGGATTTAGGGCAGGCCTCATTTTCAATAACTAGCAATCTTAACGAAATAGGAGGACATGTTGAGACGGAGGCAGACGGGAGATATGGCCACCAGCCAAGGATCATGGCAGCCCCCAGGAGCTGGAAGAGGCAGGGAGGACCCCCCCACCCCAGAGCCTTGGAAGGGACTGTGGCCCCGCGGGCTCCATGGCGTTGGACTTCTGCCTCCAGACTGAGAGAGAAAATGCCCACTGTCCTATAGCTCCGGTCCTGGTAGGCAGCCCTGGGAAGCTACACGGCCGGGAGAGGGCCCAGCTCTGGCTGTGTGGGCAGCGCATGGCTTCAGCAGAGTGCCAGTGCGGTCTCGGGGTCACCCACAATGTCCCTGTGCACCAACTTGAAGGTGTCAATGAACAGGTCCATCCAGTCTTGCCGCTCCACCCCTGTGGCGAACTTGGCCCGCTCAGCAGTGTAGACCAGTACGGCCACCAGCTGCGAGTAGGCAGCTGGGTCCTGTGTGAACTCCGTGGCGTTTAGCAACTGTTGGATCAGGGGGATGGTCCTGGGGAAGGCGTTGTCCGGTACCTCTTCTGTGCGAAGGAAGGTGACCGGGGGCTCGCCACCAGGCCACTGTCCATCTGCAAGGGAGTGTCCAGAGAAGACTCTGAGGGCTCTGGATGGCTGTAGGCAGCCTTCATCTCCTTCTTGGACTGGAGCAGAGTTAGGACCAGAAAGAGGAGCTGCTGGTTGGGCAGCGTGTGTGGAGGCAACGCCATAGTGTGCTGGCCTCATCAGGAGGCGTAGGGTGAGGTAGGGAATGGGGAGTGGGGGCTGCACTGCCAGGATGGGGGGGACAAGGGGTACCTCAGGAACACCACAGACCACTGAGACGCAAGCACAGTTCCAGATCAGCTTCTAGCAGCTTGAGGCTGTGTCCTCAGGGAGACCCCAGCCCCTCTTAAAGCACCCCATGAGAAACTGCGGAGTTACAGACCCTTCCTCTACACCTGGTGACATGAATCTTCTGTCACCCAGAACCATCTCCTTGAGATTCTGATAATGTCTCTGAATGCAAATAGCCAGGGCAGTCTCTGTCTCTTTCTGTCTTTCTCACTCTGTCTCTTGCTCTGTCTCTGCGACTCATCTCTCTGTTTCTGTTTCTGTCTCTCTCTCTCTCTATCTCTGCCTGTGTCTCCATCTCTTCATCTCATCTCTCTGTGCCTTTGTCCCTCTTTCGCTGTCTGTCTCCATCTCTCCCTGTGTCTCTTATCTCTTTCTTTGTCTATTTCTGTCTATCTCTGTGTCTCTCTCTCTCTGTCCTGTGTCTGTGTTTCTCCCCGTCTCTGTCTCTCTCCCTGGCTCATGCACCTGTAAGATGGGAGGCCTGGCTTTGGGAAGGCCTTGCTCTAACTCACCTGCTTTGTGGCCTCTTGTCAGGAGAATCTAATGTTGCTTCTCCCAGGAGTAAGTGCTAATTAGTTAATTAGCACACATACATGTGTGCACATGGAGACTTGCCTGGCCATGGAGACTAGCCCCTGGAGCCCTTGACTCCTTTTTTTAGAGGCCCCAGAGGTCCTCACTTTTTGTTTCTACCAAGCTGAACTCAGGTTACACTGAAGGTTCTTCTGATGCCTTTCTTGTACGAGCTGGTGCCTGGTTGTTTTCTCTGACACCCACCCCTAGGTCCCCACACCACTGAGGATGTCCATTGGCCTGGTGCCAGCCAGGCATGGCTGGCTTCTGGGAGGATGGGGCTGTCTAACCTCAAGGGTCAGGGCCAGGCCACAGCTGGCAGCATCTGCCTAGTACTGCCTACAGCCCAGAAGTGTCAGTGAGGGTGTTTTGCTGGGACATGGTGGGAAGCCCATTTCTACCAGCCGCGACACTTCACAGCATTAACAGAGCATGAGCTTTTCGAGTCGGATGAAGCAGGGGGTCTAAGAGGGCTAAGAAGGTGGCACTGGCACCCACTCTCTGGGTTCACATGGGGTGCTCCCTGTCATGCCCTGGAGGCTCTAGGGGCAGCCAGAGTCTCGAGCTCCTCGCTTCTTCCCAGCCTGGCTTTGCCTCAGCCCAATGACCTACGGCGTCCTGTGAGGCCAGTGTCACCAATACCCGAACAAGACGAAGGCACCACGACTGCTAATCAGTGTCTCTCATGGACACAGATGAGAAAATCCTCAAAAAAACTAGGAAATCCAGTCCCATAACATATAAAAATAAGACATACTGCAACCTTAAGTAGGCTGGCTTAACCTTCGGAAACCAGTCAAGGTGACCATCGAGTCAACAGGCTGAAGACAAGAAACCACATAACCCATAACAGGTGCAGAAAAGACTCTGGCAAATCCAATGCCCACTCGCAGTGCAAACTAGGAGTGGGGACGCCTCCAATCTGACAGGGGAATGCCAAAGCACCTATGGCTAATGTCATCCTGAGGGGAGAAAAGTGAAGCCGTCCTGCTCAGGCCAGGATGAGGCAGAACTCTTGTTCTACACTCGGGCACAGTGCATCCCAGGGCTGATGTCGGCATCAGCCTCCCCTGTGCAGACCCTGGTGGAGCCTCTTGGGGAGCCCACACTGTGGGGGACTCTAGCACCCTAGGAGCAGGGCCACCCCCAGAGGCTGCTGCTCCTTCATTCGGGAGCCCACCTTGGAAGCCAGTGTGTGGGGGCCTGTAGCTGGGGTGTTGGTATGGCCCCCTCGCCTTCTGCAGAGACAGGGTTGGTGCCACCTTCCTGGCTCTGGGTCCCCAGCCATCCCTGGGGGCAGCTGAGACCAAGGCACAGCTGTGTCCAGCGCTTCCTCAGGAAAGCTCTCTGCTGCAGCATGTCTGGGGACTCCTGATTCCTAGTCCACGTAGCTCCTTCCCCCTCCAGTGGTCTCTGACCAGTGGGCACTCTTAGACAACCTCACAGTGTGAGGGTTCCTGCCCTGTGTCTGTGGCGGTCATATCTTCCAGACCCGGCTCTGAGACCCCCACCTCAGTGTCTCTGGGAGAGGACAGGGCTCACTCAAGGGGAAGATTGGCTTCTGGCACCCCGGCACCTCTAGGAGATCTGTCCTATGGCAGTTGCAACTGTGTGGCAATAGCCACGACGTCCAGCAGAGAGGGGCAATGTCTTTACCCCAGCCCTGGGTGCCCTTCGCTCCAGCCCCAAACCTGTGTGGGCCACAGCACAACCACACGGGGAACACTGCTCTATGAGCAGACACCCCTGTCCCCAGAGATGCCAGCCAGGGACCTAAACCTCAAGGGTGTCTCCCTAAGAGATGGCCTCTGCAGGGCACTCCCTTGGTGTCCTTGCCCAGCCTTCCCCACAGCCCTGGCTCTCAGGAAGGAAGGATGCCTCCTCCAAGGCTCCTCCAAGGCCAGGTGAGAGGCTCAGGTTCTTGGTTACCTGTTTGGCAGGGAAGATCTGGACACACGATCTGAGGGTCTAGAAGAAAGGAAAGAGCCCGAGGCCATCGTCAGTCCCTACCAGGCCCTCAATAGCTGCCCACTGATCTGCCCATGGACAGGGCTCAGGGAGCAGCCAGACTCTGCCCACCCATGATGGTCCCAATTCCTTCCTGCCTGGATGCCTCGTGTCCCGGGCCACACGTTTATCCTTTGGAATAGGGGTCCCTTGGGGCTCGTGCTGGGTAGCCACAGGAGAGCACACTTTCCCTTGGGGGCCTGGCCTCCCCTGTCCCCTACCCTCTGGCCACCTGCCTGTGCACACCCTGCACTGCTCACCTGGGCAGAGGACATCTTCCATGTCATCAATGAACTTCTCAGCCACCAGATCGGAAAAGAGTGTCATGTTGCGCACCTGCTGTGGCTTGTCGCAGGCAATGGAGTAGAGGTTCTCACTCTCATGCTTCTCGTGGAACATGTCACCAATGCCGATGGCTGTAACTGTGACATCACGGTCGCACAGCGCCCGCAGGTTGAGGTCATCGTCACGTGGGTCATGGCGCCCATCTGTGATGACCACTGCGAACACGCGTGTCTTCTGGCGCCGGCTTTCCTTGATGAGTCGGTCGTAGGCAAACTTGAGGGCAGAGGGTGTCCAGGTGCCGCCCGCAATCCACTCGAGGTTCTTGACAGCCTCCTTGAAGCTGGACAAGGAGTCGATGCGCTCATCATCCAGCTGGATGGCCTCGAAAGTGCCCTCATGGCTGTACTGTACCACGCCTACCCGTGTCCCTGCAATGGCCCGCGCAGTGTGAGCATGTTGCCCACCTCACCTGGCATCCTCAGCTTAGCTGTCTCAAATGCAGGATCACATAGAGCCAGGCCAAGACCAGACCCTCCACCAAAGGGACATGGCCTATTGCCTGTTGCTGCCCCTGGGTCTCCCCACTGCACCCTCACTGACCTGTTTCTGATTTGGGGTCCTTGGCAATAGCCCCTAGCCTGTTGACCACATTGATGACGAAGTTCTTCTCCAGGGTAAAATTGGTATAGCCAATGCTCTCGGAGCTGTCGATGACGAAGACCACGTCCAGGGCACCACAACGCTTCTCACAGTCTAGGAGGGTAGCAGGGTCAGCAGGTAGGTGCTTGGGAGCCACAAGAGACCCCAAATCCCAGGGTGCAAGGCTAGGTGCATAGTGCCAGGACTTGTGTGTGACCCAATCCCAGGCCACACTTGGCTCCTTCGCATGGTAGTGTGTGGCCCTGACCCCAACTGCCACAGGCAGTGACTCACCACAGCACCCGCAGGTCTCTCTCACATAGGTCATGACGTCACATTCCTGCAACATGGCGCATCAGGGCAGCAGGCCCCAAAACAAGGCGTGTCAGGGCAGCAGGCCCAAAGGAAGTTCCGAGTGAGGGGACCAGGCAGACATCCAGGTCCATGTGTGGAGGGAACCACCGGGGAAGTCTGGCAAGTTCTGCCCCTGCTGCCCTCCCAACTGACACTGCTCTCCAACCTTTCCTTTCTGACCTCACCCTTGCTGACTTCCCCCTGCACTTACTGCGCTCAGTTTCCCATATTTAGGAGGAAGAAGGAGGCTTCCCAATGAGCACCTAGTATTTTTACCCCAGGTGTCACCTACCGTGAGGCCAGGGTCTCCAGGGGGGCCGGGCTCACCCTGAAGGAGCAACAAAGACAGTGAGAAGCAAAATCTGTTGGGGCCAGGGCTGAGTGGCCCAAGACATTCCTAGGCCACTGCCCACTGACCCCTAGATCTGCTGTAGGCAGAACAGGACTTTGGGACACAGTGGCATGGCTGTCCTGAGTCTGAGGGGCATAAGGACCAGCCACCAGCCTACCTCGGGTCCTGGGACTCCTCTTGGACCCCGAAGGCCTGGCTCACCAGGTGGACCAGGATCAGCCTAGGAAGAACAATGGTAGGTAGGCTTTAGTGGTCATGCTGGGGTAGGGCCCAGATGCATTAGGCCTCTGTCCTCTCTGCCCATGGGCCTTGCCTGGGAGGTCTGACAAACATAAGGACTGAGGTGAGGCTGCAGTGCCCATCTCAGCTATGCTGGCACCATGCCAGGAATGTCTTTGCATGGAGTGCCTTGACAGGCTGCTGTCACAGACGGGGCTGCCAGAGGGACAGAGAGGCCCAGTGAGCCTTGCCATTGCAGAGATGAGAGCTGAAACAGCTCAGCCTGGCCCTCAGCTCTTCCCACCCACCCACACAGCCTGTCCATTGCCACCTGTCCTTTGTCTTGGACTTGCTAAGTGCTCAGTCTACCCACAGCCCTTGGGAAACATTTGCCAGTGGTAGGAACATGAAGGCCCACAGCACACGGACCTGACCCTGCTAATGGGCACCAGGTAGCAAATGTTGGGGCCACAATGATTTGGGGGATGGTCTGCGGGATGGTGCACATGTGTGGGAGACAGTGCGTGTGTGTGTAGATGGGGTATGAGGGACGGTGTGTGTGTGGAGGAATAGTATGGGGGATAGTGTGTGAGGGATGGTGGGTATGTGGGGATGGTGTGGGTGTGGGGATAATGTGTTTGTGGGGGACAGGGTGTCTGTGGGGATGGATTGGGATGGGGACTGGGGGAAGACAGGCTGGCATCCTTCGGGGCACCTTCAGATGCACCTGCTCAATCTCCAGTCCTCTCCCCCACTCCTGCCCCACTGCCTGGGGCTGCCGCAAGGACACTCACAGGTTCTCCCTTCTCTCCTTTCTTCCCAGGTCTTCCTTTCATACCAAAGTCGCCTCGGCCTCCCTGTGACACAGAACACAAGTTAGCCCAGGACAGAGTGTGGTCCTGCTGTCTCCCACTTCCACTTGACCCTCCAAGGCCTTCAATAGTCTACCAGGGACACAGACTTGCTTTGCATCAGGAAGAATGTGTGTCTGGCAAGTCACAACATTGTTACATGGCAACATCCAGGAGTTTTTTCAGGCAAGCCCCAAGTTTTGGTTTGAAAGGGATTAGCTGGTAGCCAGCTACCCCTACCCAAAGCTCGGTAAGAGTTGCATGGCTTGGCTTTGTGTCAGCCCTGTGACAGCCCGATAATGTTTGTGGTTTTCCCTGCCACAGCAGGTGGGTGTTTAGGCCCCCTCCCTTGGTGGGATCAGGAAGAGGGCCCACAAACCTCGGGGCCAGGAGGGCCAGGTTCGCCTTTTTCTCCCTGTGAAGCAAACAGAGGTCAGTGTACCTTGGCCAGAGACACAATGTCTGACCTCCTGGGAAGCTGGAGCCCCCTGTACCCCCATCTCCCTTCCTCACAGGGCCCTGGTTTTCAGGTCACGCTAACGCTCTGGGAGGCTCTGGGTGAACACTCTGCTCTGATGATGAGCTACGTCTGAGACTGAGGACCTCGTTCTGCCTCCTGGTACCTGGGCAGACCTGCCTCTGCACTGAGGGACCCTTGTGCCTCCTCCTCACCCTCCCTGTCACCCAGGAGGGGTGGCACAGAGGAGGCCTCCAGGGAACTATTAGGAACCTTCCATACCCTCCTGGAGATGTCTAGGCTTCTCCTGGGGGGAGGGTCCCTGTCCCATGCCATGACTTACAGGTGTTCCTCGGGGTCCTGGGTAGCTGAATCCAGGTCTACCGGGGTCTCCCTGGAGGAAGAGACATGAACTGAGGATGGGTTGGGGTGGGGGCCGTACCCAGTGTCCCCTGGTGTGTAATGACAAGGTGGGGGGGGCATCTGGGCTGGCTCTGGGAGGCCCTGGAGCTGCCACCACAAACAGGGAAGACAAAGCACGGACTATGCGGCCGCCATGTGGTCAGCCCACCCCTTGGGGCTTTGCCAGGGGTGGATGCTGAGGGAGAAAAGGTAGGGAGCTGTTTGGTCCCCTGAGGCATCCAGGGGTCAGGCCTGGACCTTGCCCAACAGCCTTGCACTAGAGCTGGGGAACGCAGGCTCAGGCCCTTCCCCAAGTCCATCTGACAGTAGTAGTACCCTGAGGCTGGCACGCCTGTCACCTTCCTCTTGGGCTGCTCCCTGAGGTAGCTGCCCTACTCCTGTCCCATCTTGCTGGGCCAGGAGGGTCATACCTTGGGGCCAGGCTGTCCCGAGTCTCCACGGGGCCCAGCATCACCAGGGTCTCCCCGAGATCCCTGAGAAGAGAAGAGAAATCGGAGTCAGTAAAGATGGGTCTGAACCAGGGCCGGTGTCACCTGCCCAGCCCAGTTCTGACCACTAGGGAATACTGCCCCAGCCCCCTGTGTTGCCGTGGAGGGGGAAATGGACTTGTGTTCTAAGAGTCCCAGCTGCCCCACTTCACATGCCCACCCAGGCCCCGTAGCCTGCCCTCTTGACACCCCCACCTGGTGGGGCAGGGAGAGGACCCAGAGGGCACCTCCAGGACAAGATGAGGGAGACTAAGGTTAGGGTGGGGGAAGCCCTGGTTTCTAGAGTTCTGGTGACATTGTCTGGGTTTGTCATGGGGACAGTGGTGGCAGCCAGCCTACCCTGTCCCCAGACAGGAGTCCAACTAGTGCTGTGGGGCTAGGGTGGACCTTGAGTGGGAGATCAGAGGGGTCCCCAGCCATGGGGCTTTAGCTGCCCTGCCACTGACCTGCTTCCCGGGCTCCCCAAAAGCTCCCTGGGGGCCTCTGGGTCCAGGTAAGCCTCGGTCTCCCTGGAAAGAAATAGAATGAGGCTGGAGTCCTCTGGGATGACAGGGGCAATCCAGAGAGAGATCCCAATGTCAATCCTGTGGACACTGGTAGGGTGTGGGGTGTGAGCCCAGACCTGCCCCTGTTCCTGTGGCCTTCTAGGAAGTCTTGGCCTGGTCCTCAGTCCTGACCACACAGGGCCTGAGCAGCGGTGGCTAGGGGGCAGGAGGAAGGCAGACAGGGTCCCAGGGGTTGGGGAGGCGTGGGCGGGGGGAGGGCAAGCAGGGCTCCCCAGGGCCTGGGCCTTGCCCCCTACTTACCTTGGCTCCTTTGCTCCCCACTTCTCCAGCCAGGCCCCGGGGCCCCTCAGGGCCAGGGTCCCCCTGTGAGAGAGAGACTGGTCAAGGCTCAATTGGGTCCTGGGTCCGACCTGAGAGGTGGGTGTGGCCCAGGGCGTGGAGATCCCTGTCTGCCCCAGAGTCTCCAAGGAGTGATACCCCCATGATGAAGCCCTGGGAGTCATCTTTGTTTCCCCAGAGCAGACACAGCCAGCACCCCCATCCTTCCATGCACCTCACCTTCTCCCCCTTGGCTCCATCACTGCCAGGGCTGCCCTTGGCTCCGGGATCTCCCCTGCGCCCCTGCAGAGATCAGGAATGTTAAGGGGAGTGGCTCTCAGAGCCCTGTGCACCAGAGGCCCGGAGCCCCCGGGCAGCCTAATGCTCTGCTCTCTCCAGTAGGACTCTGGCTTTGGTGTCTGGGGACTGAGTTCTGGGGCTCCTCCCAGATGGGTTCTCCTCGGCCTGTGGGCTGCACCCTATACCTTGGTCCTTTCGCCACATGGGCCCTGTCTGGTTAGGCTGTAAGCCCTGGGACTCCCAGGCCAGCTTGTCCTCAGGGAGCATCAGCCCTGGCGCTGGGTACCCAAAACCCCATGGCAGGACGCCTATGGGCAGCTGGTGCTGGGCTGGATATTATGTGGGGCCCATGCATGTGTGCCTGGCCTCTTGTCCAGCTCTTACAGAGAGGTTGAGGCCACATTTCGTGGCAGGGCTGGCAGAGGCCAGCCAACATGGGGTTCTACCCAAGGCCCTACTGCCTTCTCTGTGCAATGAAGCCACAGGGTACGTTCCCAGACATTGAGACAGAGGGCCCAGAGGCCCAGAGTGGGGCTGGACACAGGGGATCTCTGGGAACTCACAGGTTCACCCTTGGGTCCACGGGGCCCAGGCCCGCCCTTGGTTCCTTTCACGCCGGGGCTTCCGGGGGCTCCGTTGTTGCCTTGGTAGCCCTGGGGAGGCAGGGGACAGTCAGGTTGCTCCGGGCTGGGGCATGGTGGGAAGCCCCATGGTCTCCAATGGGCACCTGGTCAGGGGGGCTGGCAGTGTCTGGGGGGCACATGCCTGTGCTTCTCACCCTTCCCCATGTTCTCAGGTCCAGCAGACACTGCTGATGAGATCAGGCCATGCCCAAGTGGCTGTGTGTCCTGGCTGCGGGTGCTAAGTATGCAGGGCCTTACCTTACTGCCTTTGGCCCCACTGTCCCCTGGGGGTCCTCTGCGTCCTGGGCGGCCAGCGTCCCCCTGGAAGGGTTTGCAGGAATCAGCCTCAGGCCTCTCAGGAGGGTCCAGAGGCACAGGGTACCCAATGACAGGACAGGATCGAGGCAGGCTTGGGACACACGCTACCCGCAATGTCCGGGGAGCACCTGGTATGTCAGAGGCTAGCCAGGGCTGCAGACAGAACCTTAGCCATTGCAGGGTGGTGGCCCCAGTCTGCTCTGGCCATCCTACACCCCTGTGAGGTTGCCTACCTTGGCACCTTGGTCTCCTCGCTCCCCAGGGCTCCCTGCTTCCCCTGGATAACCGTCGGGACCCTGAGAGAGAGAATGAGAGATACAAAGCTGTACAGTTTGGTTCTGGGCATAAAATATGGGGCTTCAGTTCTCCCCCAGGCCACTGCCACCTGACCCAGAGCCAAATCCATTTTCTGGGCCAGGGAGGCAGCCCTTGACCTTGCTGGAGGCCCCTGGCTCAGACAGAGCCCTACCCTGGAGGCCCTGCTGGCCTTTCAGCTGGGAGATGGAGCTGCCTAGAAGCACCACAGCTCCAGACATACTGAGTCTCAAGGCCACAGGAGCCCACCAGGCCTGAGCCCATGACACAGGGGCTCCTGAGGGTGTCCTGTCACGAGCCCCGCACCCTGCTGAGCCTCGTACTGGGGTCAGGGATGAGTGGGAAGGGCTGGGCTGCAGGGAGAGCCAAAGCATCCATGACACCCAGTTCCCCAAGGCAGCCCAGATCAGCCATGTGTCTCAGGGCAAGGCGAAACCCCACTTACCCTGCTTCCAGGGTCTCCCTTGCAGCCAGGAGGTCCGATGCGTCCCAGTTTGCCCTGAGGAAGGGCAAAAACAGTGTCAGGGTGGGGTTCTGGAGTCTTCATGTGACAATGCTGGAGGCTTAAATGTAGGCACAGCCCTAGCCCCTGTATGCACATGGGTGTGTATGTGTGTGTGCGCGTGCGCAAGTGCACAGGCGGGCATGTCTGTGCATATGTGAACTATGAGGGCATCTGGGGCATCCCCAAGAGATCTGGCCCAGGGATGTGCCCAAGGCTCACTCTACCTTCTGTCCATCAGTCCCATTCTTGCCAGCCAGGCCGGGTGCACCCTGTAAAGAGAAGGAAGAGGGGCTCCATAAGGCCCGATCCTTGCATCCTCTAAGCAGCAGGAAAGTACACCTCTGCCCACCCCCGGGCTCACCACCTGCTTACCTTCCGACCATCTGCTCCAAATTCACCCTGTGTGGAAGGAATTTGAGGCCAGTTAGCATCACAGACAGCACTGCCTCTAGGTGCAAGTCAAAGCCCTCAGGCCAAATATGAGGCCAGAGGAATGCTAGAATCCCAGTGCCAGAGCCTCTGTGAAAAGCCCAGGCCTGTCCCCCGAGGAGTGACTCGCAGGCTCCGATGGACACTGCTGAGGCAATCTGGCTGAGGCTGGTGCGAGGTCTAAAGTCCAGCTGCTTAGCACTGTAGACTTACCTTCTCCCCTTTGAAGCCAGGAACACCCTGAAAGCAGAAGAAAGAGAAGGGTGTCACTCCAGGGCCCAGTGAGATGTGGGCTGGAGGGAAGCTGGAGCCTGAGGGCTGAGGGTGTGTGTGTGGGCTGCATCCAGTGACTGGGATTCTAACAATTGGTGGAAGAGGTGAGGCCAGGGGTCAGCTGATGCTTAGCCTTGGGAAGACTGTCAAACTATTGACGTGCTTCTTCTCCGTGGTTATGAGGTGGAGGAGGGTGAGCAGGAGGGTACCAGGCCCGCCTGCCCATCACAACTTGCCTTGGGTCCTGGGAATCCGATGGGGCCTTCGATGCCTGGATCTCCCTGTGGAGGAGCAGAGCCCAGATGTGAGCCCAGCTTGGGGGCACGGCTGGAGGGTGGGAAGGGACAGGGCTGAGGACACTCACCTGTCTCCCCTTCTGACCAGGCTCTCCTGGCTCACCCATGTTGCCTTTGGCACCCTAAAAGCAGATGACAGAGTAAAGGGTGAACCAAGCAGGTGGCTGGCAACCAGCTAGGAACCTGCCGCTCTCCTCTGAGAAGTGGTTTGAAAAGGTGCTGGACCCCAGGGCAGCTGCTCCAAGGATCGTGACCTCCATCAGACCACAGCTGGCTCTGACCTGTCTCCTTGAGTCCTGACAAACAGCCCCTGTGCGGGGCCTGGCATGGTGGTCCTTTTTTCACCTAGTGGCTGTAGCCACGGCCAGCACTCCCATCACACTGCCAGGAAGATTAATTAATTCCTCTATGTAAGTGACTTTAGACCAATGAGGACTTTAGGAACGAATATAAAGGTTACATCCCCTTGAAATTAAAATTTCAACTATGAGCGACACCTGTGGCTCAAAGGAGTAGGGGGCTGGCCCTATATACTGGAGGTGGTGGGTTCAAACCCAGCCCCGGCTAAAAACTGCAAAAAAAATAAAAAAATGATTTCAACTATAATGAATGACTGTATTTAGTAATCTCACCTACATATTAATATGCCTCCAATTTAGGTGCAAAGAGGGGCAGAAGACAGGGAGAATTAAGAGGTCAAAGGAGAGAGAAGGGAAGGCTATCAGAACTCAGAGGGTTGGGGAGAGGCTTCTGCAATATTTCGGGCCCATCCTGGGGTCTCCCCCCTGGCCCTCAGTGGTCCCTGTGGCAGCTTCTAGCAGCCCCATCCAGAAGATACCCTGTTGCATGAGGCCAGGGCTGGGGGGCAGAGTCATTGCAGCTACAGTGGGGTGGGCATCGCCCCCAGGACCAGGAGAAACCGAGGGAAGTGGGTGGCAGGGAGAGTCGGGCCTGTGGCCTGGAGATGTTTCATCCTGGAGAAAGTGTACCAAATTCCTACTGGTCTAGAAGGCTTGCAAGGGAGGTTAGAAGAAAATGCAAAGCTACTTAGTAATAACTTCCTTTATGTTACTTTAAATTCTTTGCCTCATCTTCTCAGACATTCCTTTCTCCTCCGCCTTTCCTTACCCTTTTTGACAGATGTGAACTACTGAAGTTTCAGATGCTCTTTTAATGAATTTTGGAAGGATTTTATTATACACCTGCCGTTAGGAAAATGGAGGGCCATTTGAGCCAGGATCTCTCAACTACTCATGTGATAAACTACAAAAGTGGTTGCTTTACATTAATAAGCAACCATATTATTAACAACAACCCATCTCATATTTTACTTATTTACCTGAGCATACAGGTCTTTTATCGCCCTTGGTAGAGTGCTGTGGTATCACACAGCTTACGGTAACCTCCAGCTCTTGGGCTTAGGCGATTCTCTTGCCTCAGCCTCCCAAGTAGCTGGGACTACAGGCACCTGCCACAATGCCCAGCTATTTTTTTTGTTGCAGTTTGGCTAGGGCCGGGTTTGAACCCTCCACCCTCGGTATATGGGGCTGGCGCCCTGCCCACTAAGCCATAGGTGCTGCCCCTTGCTCAGGTATTTTAATAACATCTCTTAATTTTTAGAAGTTCCTACTTTTCTTAAATGCCATTTTTTTTTTTTTTTGAGACAGAGCCTCAAGCTGTTGCCCTGTGTAGAGTGCCATTAGCATCATAGCTCACAGCAACCTCTAACTCCAGGGCTCCTACCTCTACCTCCCAAGTAGTTGGGACTACAGGCGCCCACCACAATGCCCAGCTATTTTTTGGTTGCAGTTGTCATTGTCGTTTGGCGGGCCCAGGCTGGATTTGAACCTGCCAGCTCAGGTGTATGTGGTTGGCACCTCAGCTGCTTGAGCCACAGGTACCGAGCCCTCAAATGCCATTTAAAAGGAAGTGGACAAAAACTGAATTTTAGTTTCTCTAGGGTCAGAAGTGTTAAGATTATCCTAGGCATAGCCAGCCCTGGGTGGAGTTCAGGGATGGGCTGGAGGCTTCCCAGTGGTGTGGACCCTGTGGGTAAACCAGGCACCTTACCTTCTGTCCACGGTAGCCCTTGGGGCCGGGGGGCCCGGGGATCTCCAGGCAGCTCACCTTGTAGCACTGCAATGAGGAAGTGGAGAAGCAGTGGTTCAGATGGGGGGTAGGGGGGGAATCCCAGGTGGCCCCTAAATCCTATGGAGACCACAGGGATGGGGTACAGGAGCTGACTTGCAAGGTGCCGCCAGGCCCTGGCCCTACTCTGGCAGATCCCCAGAGTCTGGTTCTCAGTTAAGTGCTCTAGTCAAGTTTTAGAAAACCAAGGCTGAGTTAAGCTAGGATAGAAAGTAAAGAGGATTAAAGCACACAGGGCATTGGCTAGGCACCATATGTTAAATCTCCGTGTGAGGGAGCAGCTCTTCTGATAGGGCGTTGGAAGGCACCAGGTGTGTATATAGGAGTTAAATCTCCATGTGAGGGAGCAACTCTTCTGTGGCCGCTCATGTGTCTGCAAGGAACCTGACCATAGAGGTCCCAGACACCTGCTCCCAGATGTCACGAACTGACCTGGGCACACAGTTGGCCGCTTCCTCCTAACCTGGTGGGGCTCAGACTCAAGTGCAGGGTGGATGCAGCTGCCAGCCTGGAGCGCAATGCTCTGCCCCCACCCTCTGACTCTCTTCTCAGTGTGGTCTGCGGGTGACCCTAACACTGACTTAAGGACTTAGCCTGGTTTTGGCTGGGAGCCCTTTGTCCAAAATCAAATGTCTCAAGGCCCAACACAGACAAGTGCTCTCAACTAGGAGCACCACGAGCCAGCAGCCTGAAGTGGCAATCTCTGATGGGTCAACGGCTTCAGAGGCCCAGGGAGTGGCTGGCCAGCGCTAGCAGGAAGGGACAGCCACTCACCTCCCCATAGGCTTCGTGTTTCTGCAGGAAAGAAGGAGAGAGACGCAGGTGAGTCACGCGGGGCCTCAGCCACCTAGCTGGAGAGCGGAGGGCTGCGGCCTGCGGGCCCCCACCCCCTTTCCAGCCCCGCCCTGTCCCGCCCACGCCTCCCTCTGACCACGCCCTTCATTGCCCTGCGCACCATGACCCGGATGATGCGCTCGACCGTGTCCTCGTCGATCTCTAACGAGTCCGGCCGCATGGTGGCGTAGCTGTTGCGGTACAGCTCGAGCGGCGCGCTGGCGATGTCGCGCAGGCCCTGCTCCTTCACGTTGCGGTTGGGGGCCACGGCGAAGAGCCGCACGCCCTCCTCGCGCGCGCGCTCAGCCTGCAGCTTAATGCCACCGCACGGGCTGCCCGTGACGTGGCCGTCGGTGATGACCACGGCGAAGTGCACGCCGCGGCCGCCCAGCTGCCGCACTTGCTGCGTCATGTTAGCCAGAGCGCAGTCGGTGAAGGTGCCGCGGCGGAACGAACGCACGGCCTGTAGGCTGCGCGTGAAGGACGCGCGGTCGCTGCCCGGCGGGCTGAACACCTCCACCTGGTCGGAGAAGTGCAGGCCACCGTAGCGCCAGCTCAGCGCCACCTGGCCCAGGTACAGCTCGTTCTGCAGCTGGCTGATGAGCTGCGGCACGAACTGCTGCATGTGAGACAGCAGGATGTCTGTGGGGGGCTGCATGGCGACGCTCTCCGAGGTGTCCAGCACGAAGTACACGTTGACGGGGCAGTCGGCCTTCTCTGGGGGACGGGGAACACGGGCCTGTCACGGGCACGCCTTGGCTGCCACGGGGAGTGGTTTCCGTGGGCGTCCCTGTGGCCCCCTTCCCGTCTGGACCACGCCCCCAGGCCCTGCCCCTACCTGGGCAGTTGTTATTTCTCTCGGAGGTACCAGGTGAGACGACTTCTTGCTGCTGGGCGTGGATGGCCCTCAGGAGCCCGCAGAGCAGAAGCACGGAGCAGGGGCCCCCAAGCATCTTGGCAGCACCGTGTGCCCTGAGACCTGCAACAGGGAGAGGGGCCGCTGCAGAGGCACGCAGCCCCCAGTCTTCCTCCCCCACAGGCGCAAACAGGTCAGGGTGATTGGGGGACCCTGCCCCTCATTCCTGAAGGAAGCTGGGGCCTGTGCTTGGCACACGTCGTTGCCAGCATCTGAGCTGGGGTACACCCTGTCCCAACCCTGGGTGGGGCCACAAACATTTAGGGGGTGCACGTGGGCTTAGTTCCGGGTAGCATTTGGACGTTCAAGGCCCCTCCCTGTCCTCTGGAGCCAGGGGTCGGGGGTAAAATGGGGGCCCTTCCCCTGCCTGGGTCTGCACAGAAGCGGGGGCAGAGGGAAGTGGAAGAGACGCCCAGGCACAGGGGAGGACTCTGTAGTCCCACTGCAAGCCCAGGCAAGTCATCTTCCCTCTAGCCTGGTTTCCTCACTTTCATTTACTGCTTAGAGACAAGGTCTCACTCTGTCGCCCAGGCTGGAGTGCAGCGGTGTGATCACAGCTCACTGTAGCCTCCAGCTTCTGAGCTCAAGTGATCCTCCTCCTGCCTCGGCCTCTGGAGTATCTGGGACTACAGATGTGTGCCGCCATGCCCAGCTTATTTTAATTTTTTTTTTTTATAGACAGAGTCTCACTTTATCACTCTCGGTAGAGTGCCATGGCATCACAGCTCACAGCAACCTCCAACTCCTGGGTTTAGGTGATTCTCTTGCCTCAGCCTCCCAAGTAGCTGGGACTACAGGCGCTTGCCACAACTGCCCTGCTATTTGTTGTTGTTGTTGTTGCAGTTTGGCGGGGGCTGGGTTTGAACCCACCATCCACAGTATATGGGGCTGGCGCCCTACTCACTGAACCACAGGCGCTGCCCTTTTTTTTTTTTTGTAAAGATGGGGGTCTCAATATGTTGCCCAGGCTGGTCTCAAACTCCTTGCCTCAAGCAGTCTTCCCACTGCAGCCTCCCAAAGTGCCTGGCCTCTGTCCCTTTAAAGGAGATGTTGACAAGGTCCAAGGGAGGACGCTGTCTAGTCTAGGGTGACTTGGTCAGGCTTCCTATTGGGTACCTGGTCCCCAGAATAAATGGATCCAGTCCTCTCTCTTTTTTTTGAGACAGTCTCAAGCTGTTGTTCTGTGTAGAGTGCCATAGTGTCACAGCTCACAGCAACCTCAAACTCTTGGGCTTAAGTGATTCTTTTGCCTCAGCCTCCGAAGTAGTTGGCACTACAGGAGCCCATCACAACACCCAGCTATTTTTTGTTGTTGTTGTTGCCATTGTTGCTTAGCAGGCCTGGGCTGGGTTTGAGCCCACCAGCCTCAGTGTATGTGGCTGGCGCCCTACCCACTGAGCTACAGTTCACAGCTGGAGGAGGCCATTGGGATGGACCCAGAACTGGTCTCGCTGTGCCTGCTGGCCAAGGTCCTTTAGCCACTGACTGGCTCCCAGGGGTGGGGCTGCCAGCAACTAGACTGAATGGGTACCAGAACCCAGTTAAAAACATGCAGTTGGGCGGTGCCTGTGGCTCAAAGGAGTAGGGTGTTGGCCCCATATGCAGAAGGTGGTGGGTTCAAACCCAGCCCCGGCCAAAAAATGCAAAACAAACAAACAAACAAAACCATGCAGTTATAGGAGGCAATGCAAAGTCAGCATGGGCACTGCCCTCTGCTCCGCACACATGTTCTTCAAGATGGCCAAAGGCCTACAGGAGTGGGAGACATCCTAGCTGGAATCAGGGCTGGGGCTGCCCAGGAGAGGGCCCTGGAAGGGTGCTGGCATTTCTATTAGGTCTTCTGTGGATGGGATGACCCAGGTCAGACCTGCCCAGCATAGGGTCTGGGAAGGAACAGAAGCATTGGAAAGTTCTTTCCCAAAGGCTGTGAATTCCTTCATATCTCTAAGGGCCAATGCTTCTCTGCTGCTTAACCTGTTTCAGAACATCAAAAGGTAACTTTCTTAATTCATTTTCAAACCTGGCACAACCAGAGACTAAAACTTGATAAATCCCTAGTTGTTGTACCCTTAGTTATACAGAAGCTTTTTGGTTTGATCGTGTTCTATTCATTTATTTCTGGTGTTGCTGCAGTTGCCAAGGGCATCTTTATAAAATTATTTCCCAGGCCAATGTTAATAATTTCTCCCACACTTTCTTCTAGAATTTTTATCATTTTGAGTCTAAAATTTAAATCTCTTATCCAGTGAGAGTCATTTTTTTGTAAGTGGTGAGAGGTGCAGTTCAAGGTTTAGTCTTCTACATGTGGCTAATCAGTTTTATTTTAATTTTATTATTAAATAGGGATTCTTTTCCCCAGCACATGCTTTTGTCTGCTATATCAAAGCTCAGATGGTGATATGTGACTGGTTTCACCTCTAGGTTCTGTGTTCTATTGCATAGGTCTGTGTCTCTATTTTTGTGCCAGTACCATGCTGTCTTGATCACTGTAAACTAGTAGTGTAACCTGAAACCTGGTAAAGTGATGCCTCCAGATTTGTTTTTATTTCTTAGGATTGCTTTGGTTATTTGGGTTTTTATCTGGTTCCATAAGAAATGAAGTACTATTTTTTCAAGTTCTTCAAAGTATGACATTAGTACTTTGATGGAGTTTGCATTAAATCGGTAGATCACTTTGGGTAGTTATGTACATTTTAACACTGTTGATTCTTCCCAGCCATAAGCACGGTTCTTTCATTTGTTAATGTCTTCTGCTATTTCTTTTCTCAGGGTTTTGTAGTTCTCTCTGTAAATATCCTTCACATCATTTGTTAGGTATATTACCAGGTATTTCTTTTCTTTCTTTTTCTTTTTTTTTTTTTAAGCTACCGTGAAGGGCATTATGACTTTGATTTGATTCTCAACTTGGCTGTTATTGGCATATATAAAGGTTACTGATTTGTGAACATTGATTTGTATGCTGAGACATTACTGTATTCCTTGATCACTTCCAAAAGTCTTGTGGTTGAATCCCTGAGTTTTCTAAGTATTAGATCGTATCATTAGTAAAGAGCAAGAGTTTGGCCTCCTCTGTCCCCATTTGAATACCCTTAATATCCTTCTCTTGCCTGATTGCATTGGCTAGGATTTCCAGAACTATGTTGAAGAGTAGTGGTGATAGTGAACATCCTTGTGTGGCTCCAGTTCTAAGTGGAAATGCTTTCAATTTTACTCCATTCAGTGTGATATTGGCTATGGTTTTTATTGTAGATGGCCTCTATGGTTTGACAAGTTGTCCATCTCTGCCTATTTTCTTAAGTGTACTTGTGAGAAAAGGAGGCTGAATTTTGTTGAATGCCTTTTCTGTGTCTATTGAGAGGATCACATGGTCTTTGTTTTTGCTTCTATTTATGTGGTAAATTTACATTTATAGATTTGAGTATGTTGAACCAATCTTGCTCTACCTGATCATGATGTATAATTTTTTTTTTTTTTTTTGTAGAGACAGAGTCTCACTACTTTATGGCCCTCAGTAGAGTGCCCTGGCATCAAACAGCTCACAGCAACCTCCAACTCCTGGGCTTAAGTGATCCTCCTGCCTCAGCCTCCGGAGTAGCTGGGACTACAGGCGCCCGCCACAACGCCCGGCTATTTTTTGGTTGCAGTTTGGCCGGGGCGGGTTTGAACCTGCCACCCTCGGTATATGGGGCCGGCGCCTTACCGACTGAGCCACAGTATAATTTTTTAAACATGTAGGATTTTATTGAATATTTTTGCATCGATGTTCATTAGGGATATTGGTTTGTAGTTTTTCTTTTTCTTCTTTTTTTGGCTGGGGCTGGGTATGAACCTGCTGTTTCTGGCATATGGGGCCCGCGCCCTCCTCCTTTGAGCCACAGGCTCTGCCCTGTAGTTTTTCTTTTTTTGTTGGGTCCTTTCCTGGTTTTAGTATCAGGGTTATATTTGCTTCATACAATGTGTTGGAGAAGGGTTTTGTCCTTCTCTGTTTTGGGATAGGTTCTGCAATATAGGTACTAGCTTCTCTTTGAAAGTTTGGTAGAATTCTGGTGTGAAACCATCTGGTCTAGGACTTTTCTTTTTTGGAAGAATTACTGATGCAATTTCAGTGCTTGATATTGGTGTGTTCAAAATTTCTAATTTTTTCTGTTTGAGTTTAGGGAGGTGGTATGATTCCAGGTATTGGTACACTTCCTCCATGTTTTCAAATTTCTGGGCATAGAGTTTTTTGTAGTAATTATTGAGGATCTTTTGTATCTTAGGGGTATCTGTTATTATTTCCCTTTCTTCATTTCTGATTGAGGTTATTAGAAATATTACTTTTCTGTTTCTAGTTAATCTGGGCAAAGGTTTATCTATTTTATTAATCTTTTCCAAGAATCAACTTTTTGTTTCACCAATCTTCTGAATGGTTCTTATATTCTTGATTTCATTTAATTCTGATTTAATTTTGGTTATTTCTTTTCTTCTATTAGTTTTGGGATTGGATTGTTCTTCCTTTTCTAGCTTCTTGAAATGGTTCATTAGGTTGTTGATGTGTTCTTTCTGTTTTTGAATATGGGCATTTAATGCGATAAATTGCCCTAGTAGGACTGCTTTTGCAGTATCTCACAGGTTTTGATAGCTTGTGGCTTCATTATCATTTTGTTTGAGAAATATAATGATTTCCTTACTAAGAGCATACAGACACTCTTCAGAATGGGAGAAGATATTTGCATGCATGCTGCAAACCTGACAAAGGGCAAAACCTGCAGAGAACTCAAACTAATCAATAAGAAAAGAACAAACAATCCTGGTTATAAGCGGGCAAAAGACATGAAGAGAATCTTCTCTTGAAGAAGACAGATGAATGGTCAACAAACACATGAAAAAATGCTCATTGTCCCCAATCATCAGAGAAATGCAAATCAAAACTACCCCAAGATATCACCTAACCCCAGTAAGAATAGCCCACACTACAAAGTCCCAAAGCTGCAGATACTGATGTGGGTGTGTAGAGAAGGGAACACTTTCACATTGCTGGTGGGATTGCACTAATATAGCCTCTATGCAGAGAAGTATGGACAATCCTCAAAGAGCTAAAACTGGACCTTTCATTTGATCCTATAATCTCATTACCCAGAATAAAAATAAATCATCTTACCATAAGGACAGTTGCACTAGAATGTTCACAGTGGCATAATTCACAATTGCCAAAATGTGGAATCACTTAAAGTGCCCATCAACTCATGAATGGATTAATAAACTGTGGCATATGCACACCATGGAATACTATTCAGCCATAAAAGATGGAGATTTTACATCTTTTATATTTACCTGGATGGAGTTGAAGAACATTCTTCTTAGTAAAGTGTCACAAGAATGGAAAAGCAAGTATCCAGGGTGGCGCCTGTGGCTCAAGGAGTAGGGCGCCGGTCCCATATGCCGGAGGTGGCGGGTTCAAACCCAGCCCTGGCCAAAAACCACAAAAAAAAAAAAAAAAAAAAAAAAAGAAAAGCAAGTATCCAATGTATGCAATACTAATATGAAACCAATATATAAACAACCACACCCCCACATGAGAGAAAAAAAAAATTAAATTAAAGGAGGGACGGAAAGAGAAAGCGGGGATTGGTAAGCTCTCAGGTAGTGGATAACATGTAAAGGGTATACAGCACATCCCCTGGGTGAAGGGCTCCACTTGTAACTTTAACTTTACCTAACAAATGCAAACAATGTAACCTCATCATTAATCCTCATATTAATCTGAAATTTAAAAAAAGGAAATCCCTACAAGTAACTCTATAAATACTGCTTTTAGATATAGTTACAAAAATTCTAACTCATATTAGAAAATAAAATCCAGTAGCATATTAAGAACCCGCTATACTAGAACTAAGGTGAAGACGGTTAAGAATACAATGATTTAACAAACATTAGGAAATATGTTAATGTAAGTTACAAATAAAAGGAGAAAAATATGTAATTGATTTAATACATCCCCCAAATACCCATTTCTCTTCCTCCTTCCTTTTCTTCCAACACCTGGCTATTTTTTTGTTGCAGTTGCCTGGGTGTATGTGGCTGGAGCTGTAACCACTGTGCTATGGGTGCCGAGCCCCAAATTCATTTCTAATTAAGAAAAAATAAAACCAGACAAGGCAAAATCTCATAAGAAACTTAGGAGTAGAATTAACATTTCAAATCAACAGCTAACATTGTTAACACAAAAACTAAAATAGTGTTTCTTATTTTTGTGGATCATGGACGCCTTTAAGAACCTTGACAATTTCTCCTGACACAAATCCACAGATACCCTTGTACAGAACTCATATCCCTGGATTGAGGGGTTCCATTCATAGTTCTGACCTTGGGTTAAAGACTTTTGTACTAGAAGAAAGTCTGTTGGAGTATATACACAGCAGGCAGAGAGTGCCGAGGTCACCGTACTACACAGGGTTGTGCTGGAAGCCAATGCAATGTGACCATGCAGAGAAACAAAGTGTAAACGCTGCAAAAGGGACAAAACTGTCCTTATTAAAGGTAGGATTGTGTACTTAGAAAATCCAAGAAAATCTAACAACCAATTAGGAAAATGTTGCGGGACAAATACTGTTAACATGAGTAAGAAAAACAACATAAAAACCCAAGGAATAAACTTAATAAGAATGTGCAGGATTACAGAAAAAAACTCAATTTTTTTGAGCAACACATTGGAGAGAAAAACCCTGGTTTTTGGATGAGAAGTCATCCATATTTCTTAAACTGATATTTTAAAATATCAGTTATTTCTAATAGAATGAAATTTTAAATTAAAATATCCAAGAAAAAATTTTGCTTTTTTGATGGTAGGAATTGTTAGAATGAACCTAAATTTTACCTAGAAGAATAAGTATGAATAGCAGAGGAAAAAAAATAAAGGATTGATGAGAAAACATACACTATAAAGTGCACACAATACAATAAAATTGCAATTTTGGGTTTTGGTTCTGGGACAGGGCCAGACGACCACACAGCAATGGGCACAAAACATACAAGAATGTGGGGAAAGTTGTTGCCTTTCAGAGTGGTAGAAGCGGGCTGGGGTAAGGGAGCACATGTGACTAGAAATAAAGGTAATCACACCACCTCCCATGGTGAACCCAAATAAATTCCAGAAGAAGTATCCGAGTGCAAAAAAACCCCCCCAAAAACAAAAAACACAAGACAAAATGTCTTCGAAGAAAACAATGCACAGAATGACAATGAAAAATCATCTGTAATTATTCTGTTCCAGATACTGTCCTATATCCCTTCATTGAACACAACAGCCCTTAGACATAGGTACCGCTATCATCCCCATTCCCTACATGAGGAAACTGAGGCCCACCCACTATAGGTAACCTCTCCAAGATGTTCAGCTAATACCTGAGGTCTGAGCCCAGGCAGTGTGGGTTTATGTCTGCACTACTGATACCAGGCTTCTACATATGACCATCGTTACAACAAAAGCAACATGACCAGAGTAGAAACTAGAAGTGGCAGGCAACAGTCTGCCCGGTGTGTGATCAAGACTTTGCATCCATAAGACATAAAAATTTTGATGGTTTTTTATTAGGTACACTAATATTTATATTTGTGATATCTTTTTGCTATATTGAGCCTTTTGTTGATGTATACTATCCCTCTTTTTCTCCTGTAACCATTTTGTATTTGTTGTCTAAAATTAGTATAGCCATCCCTGCTCTCCTTTTGGTTATTATTTGCATGGAATAATGATCATCCTTTCACTGTCATCCTAACCTATTTATATCTTTGGATCTAAAGTCAGTCTCTTTCTCTCTTTTTTAAGATAATTTTATTTATTTATTTATTATTATTAAATCATAGCTGTGTACATTAATGCAATCATGGGGCACCATACACTGGTTTATACCACACATATACCATTTGACATATTTTCATCACACTGGTTAACATAGCCTTCCTGGCATTTTCTTAGTTATTGTGTTAAGACATTTACATTCTACATTTAGTAAGTTTCACATGTACCCTTGTAAGATGCACCATAGGTGTGATCCCACCAATCACCCTTCCTCCACCCATCCTCCCCCTTCCACTCCCCTCTCTCTCCCCCTTTCCCATATTTAAAGTCCATTCTCTTTTTTTTTTTTTTTTTTGTGGTTTTTGGCCGGGGCTAGGTTTGAACCTGCCACCTCCGGCATATGGGACCGGCACCCTACTCCTTGAGCCACAGGCGCCGCCCAAAGTCCAGTCTCTTGTGGAGAACATATAGTTGGACTGTTTTTTAAAATCCATTCTGTCAATCTCTGTCTTTTGATTGTAGTGTTTAATCTATTTACATTTAAAGTAATTACTAGGCTCGGCGCCTGTGGCTCAAGCAGCTAAGGCATCAGCCACATACACCTGAGCTGGCAGGTTTGAATCCAGCTCCAAATCTAGCCTGCCAAACAACAATGATGGCTGCAACCAAAAAATAGCTGGGTGTTGTGGTAGGGGCCAGTAGTCCCAGCTACTTGGGAAGCAGAGGCAGGAGAATTGCTTGAGCCCAGGAGTTAGAGGTTGCTGTGAGCTGTGATGCCACCGCACTCTACCCAGGGTGACAGCTTGAGGCTCTGTCTCAAAAAAAAAGTAATTACTAATAAAGAGGGACTTCTTTTTGTTTTACATTAGTCTTCTATATGCCTTAATAAATTTTTGTTCTTGATTTCCTACATTACTATCTTCTTTTGTGTTTAGTTGACTTTTTGAGAGTGAAACATCTAAATGCCTTCCTTTCTCTCTTTTTATTTTTGAGGCAGAGTCTCAAGCTGTTGCCCTGGGTAGAGTGCCATGGCGTCATAGCTCATAGCAACCTCCAACTTGGGCTCAAGGGAACCTCTTGCCTCAGTTTTTCTATTTTTAGTAGAGACAGGGTCTTGCTCTTGCTCAGGCTGGTCTCGAACCTATGAACTCAAGCCACTCAACTCGGCCTCCCAGAGTGCTAGGATTACAGGTGTGAGCCACTGCACCTGGCCAATACCTTCCTTTCTCATTTCCTTTTGTATTTGTTCTTTATTTTCTTTGTGGTTATCAGGAAGATTACATTTAACATCCTAAAATTATAATAGTCTAAACTTATAACAGCTTAACTTTGATAGGATACAAAAACTCTCCTTTAATTTAAAGGTTCCCAACCTTTTCAGTTACTGATGCCACAGAATTACATATTTGTATACTGTCTGCCCCCAAACATAAGGTAATATTAATTTTAATTCATTAGTTTTGTAAATTATATGGGAAACAAAACAGAATTACTAATCAAAGTTACAATAATACTAGCATTTAAACTAAGAGTTGTTTTTAAAAAATGTATTATTTCTTAAATCACATAGAAAACAAAAAAGGGAGTTACACAATATCATTATAATACTAGCTTTTATAATTGCCCATGTATTTACTTTTACCATGATCTTTATTTTTTCATATAACTTTGAGTTAGTGTCTAACATACTTTCATTTCAACATGCAGGACTCCTTTAGCATTTCTTAGAGGGCAGGTCTAGTGGTAATGAACACTCACAGCTTTCATTTATCTGGGAATATCTTAATTTCTCCCTTATACTTAAAGTCTATTTTTGGTGGATGGATATAGGCTTCTTGGTTGGTAGTTTTTTTCCTTTTGGCACTTTGAATATATTGGCCTACTACCTCTGGCCTTCAAAGTTTCTGAGAATCTCTTGCATGTGATGAGTCATTCAGACTTGCTGCTTTCAAGTCTTTTGTCTTTTTGACAGTTTGATTATAATGTTTCATTGTGAGTCTCTTTGAGTTCATCCTATTTGGAGTTTGTTGAGCTCCTTTGAGGTTTATGTTCATTCTATTTCTCAAATTTGGAAAGTTTTTAGCCATAATGTCTTCAAATATATTCTCTGCACCTTTCACTGTCTTCTCTGGGACTCTACAATGTGTATGTTGGTTCACTTAGGTCTCATAGGTCTTGTTCACTTTTCTTTAATATTTTTCTTTCTGTTCCTCAGACTGGATGATTTCCATCATCCTATCTTCAAATTCACTGATTCTTTATTCTGCCTACTCAAATCTGCCTTTGAATTCCTCTAGTGAATTTTAAATTTCAGTTATTGTACTTTTTAGCTCTAAAATTTCCTTTTTGTTTTTTTATATTTTATAGTTTTTTATTGACATTTCCATTTTTTCATATATAGTTTTTTTGACTTTCTTCACACCTTCCCTGAGTTCTTTAAGCATGTTTAATGTAGTCTTTTAAAATCTTTGTCTAGTAGAGCCACCATTAAGTCTTTTTCAGTGACAGTTTCTGTTGTCCACCCTCCCCCCCCACTCTATTGGAATACTGAGCATTTGAATATAATAAGGTGGCAACTCTATAAATCAGAATATCTCCCTTCCCCAGGGTTTTCTGATTTTTTTTTTCGAACATCTTTTTGATTGTTGTAGGCTTTCTCTGTGCTAAGGGTAAGCATAAAGTGTAAATTTAAGGTCTTCTCAGGTCTTTTCTGAGCCTGTGCTTTTCCCTGGCTATGTGCAATGAGACTTTCTGCTCTCCTCTATATATGTGGCTGCTTTTGAATGTGCTAGTCTCTGATGTCTGGCTTCCTCAAATTACTAAAATCATAAATGAAAATGGTGGCATTACTACCAATTGTACAGAAATAAAAAGGACTGCATGAGAATACTATAAGCAATTGTATGCCAACAATTTGGATAACCTAGATGTAGCAAATTCCCAGAAGCCTCAAATGACCAAACACTGAAGAAATAGAAAATCTGAATACATAGTCAATAGAAAATATGATAACTGGTAAGGAGATAGAACCCATAATTAGGAATCTCCCAACAAAGAAAACCCCTGGACCTAATGGCGTCACTGGTGAATTCTACTAAATAAAGAAAACGAACACCAAAATCTCTCAAATTTTATTATCCAGCTCATTCCTGTGAAACCAGCAATATCTTAATGCCAAAGCCAGACATATACTACAAGAGAAGAAAACTGTAGATCAATATCCCTTTGGAACATTGATACAAAAATTCTCAACAAAATACTACCAAACTGAATTCAGTTAAATCATTTAATTAAATGAATTATACACCATGACCAAGTGGGATTTGTTTATGGAATGCAAGTATAGTTCAATATACAAAACTCAGTCAATAAAATACACATTAACAGAATGAAGGAGGAAAAAACCCCACATGATCATCTCAATTGGTAAAGAAAAAACATTGGACAGAATTTAACACCCTCTCAAGATAAAGCACTCAACAAACTAAGAATAGAAGAAAGCTACCTCAACATAATAAAGAACCACTTTATATGAAAAACTCATAACAAACATTATATTCAGTTGTGAAAAACTGAAAGCTTTTCCCATAAGGTCAGAAACAGGCAAGGAAGCTTGCTTTCACCACTTTTATTCAGCATAGTACCAGAAGTGCTAGCCAGAGCAACTGTGCAAGAAAAAGAAATAAAAACCATTCAAATTGCAAAGGAAGAAGTAAAATTGTCTGTGATGGTATGATCTTACATGTAGAAAACCCTAAAGATTCCACAAAACTGTTACAACTAATAAATTTATCAAAGTAGCAGGATACAAAATCAACACACAAAAATCAGTAGCGTTTCTACCCACTAACAATAATCCAAACAGGAAATTAAGAAATCAATTCAATTTATTACAGTATCAAAAAGAATAAAATACTTAAAAGTTAACTTAGGAGGTGAAAGACTTATACAATGAACATTACAAAACATTCTTTTTTTTTTTTTTTTTTTTTTGTGGTTTTTGGCTGGGGCTGGGTTTGAACCCGCCACCTCCGGCATACGGGACCAGAGCCCTACTCCTTGAGCCACAGGCGCCGCCCCTACAAAACATTCTTGAAAGAAATTAAAGAATTCCTAAGAAAAGACATCCATATTCATCGATTGTAACTTAATATTGTTAAGATGTCAATACTACCCAAATTGATCTCAGATTTAATGCAATCCCAAGCAAAATCCCTGTGAGTTTTTGGCAGAAAAAACCCATCCTAAAATTCATATGGAATCTCAAGACATGGAAATGGCAAAATGGTCTTGAAAGAAAAGAGCAGAGCTGGAGGACTCCCACATCCTGATTTCAAAACATATTGGAGAGGGATAATGACCAACAGTGTGGTCCCAGCATAAGGACAGATATATAGACCAAGGGGATAGAGTAGAGAGCCCAGAAATGAACCCTTGTGTATATAGATAGTGAAATGATTTTTAACAAGAGTGCTGAGACCATTCAATATAGAAAAGACAGTCTTTTCAACAAATGGTGCTGGGAAAACTAGATATCCCCTTGCAAAAGAATGAAGTTAGACCCTCACCTAACACCATATACAAAAATTAAAATGGATCCATAACTTAAATGTGAGACTTAAAACTTCAAAACCTTAGAAGAAAACATGGGGCAGTAACTTCACGGCATTGGATTTGGTATTGATTTCTTGGATATAGTAACAAAGGTATAGGCAACAAAAGAAAAAAACAGATAAAGTGGGCTGCATCAAAATCTAAAACTTTTTTTGCATCAAAGGACACTTATCAATAGAGTAGAAAGGCAGCCTAGAGAACAGGAGAAAGCACCTGCAGATCATGCAACTGATGAGGGATTGATATCCACAGCACAGAGAGAATGCCTAAAACTCAATCACCAAAAAGGCAAAAAACAAACCCAAACAAACGATCTGATTCAAAAATGGGCAAAGGAATTAAATACACATTTTTCTAAGAAGATATACAAATGACCCAATAAAGCATGTGAAAGATGTTCCACATCACTAATCATTAGGAAAACAAAAATGAAAACTATGATGAAATACCACCTCACACTGATTAGAATGGCTACTACCAAAAAAATCCAGAAAATAACAAGTGTTGATGAAGATAAGGAGAAATTGGGACTTATGTGCTCTTTTGGTGGGAATGTAAAATGGTATTGTAACTGTGGAAAACAGTAAGGTGATAGATTGAAAAATTAAAAATAGAATTACCAAATGATCCAGTTAATTACTGAGTATATTCAAAAGAAGTGAAAGTGGGATCTCAAAGAGATTAAGTGTACACCTGCATTCACAGCAGCATCACACACAGCGGCTAAAACATGAATGCAGCCCAGTGTCCAGCGACAGATGAGGGGATAACAAAATGGAGTACAGACACACAATGGAATGTTATTCAGCTTCAAAAAGGAAGGAAAGTCTGACACATATTACAACCGGGATGAACCTGAAGGACATTATGCTACATGAAATAAGCCAGTCACAAACGGACAAATATTATATGATGCCTCTTCTGTGAGTCACCTAGTGTAGCCGATTCATGGAGGAAAAAAGTAGAGTGGCCAGTGCCAGAGCCTTGAGGAGTGGAAGGGAGTGTTAGTGTTTCATTGATTTAAGTTTTGCAAATGAAGAGAGTTCTGGAGATGGACAGGGAGATGTTGCATAACAGTGTGGGTGTACTTAGTATCACTGAACCGTGTGACACTTTAAAATAGTTAAGAAAGTAAATTTTATGTTGTGTGTATTTTGCCACAATAACAAATCTGGGGAAGAAAAAGCTCTAGCAAATCAGTAAAAATGATCACCTGTTGGGAACATGGGACCATCACAGCCAGGCAAGTTATGTTAAAACTACAAGTCAGAGAGCAAATAACATCCAGAATACCAAAGACATTCTGGAGAAACTCACAATGAGGTATGATCTTCAACTATGAAATGGGCAAAAAGAGAAAAAAAAAAATACAGCGATACTGTCTATCGTGGAGAACACCAGGGCCCTTCTCCAGTTCTCTGGTGCGCGTCTGAAAGTGGGCTTGAAAAACTGTTAACTTTTCAGACCTTCAGACTCAGAATCTGCTCTTCCGAGAGAGCTTCCTGAAAGCTGGGGTCCCCTCACTACCCACCACAACACCCTGCAGCTGTCTGGGCAGGATGTTGGTGCTTTGACATCCACGGCAGGGCCAGTGCAGAACTGGACCCAAGACCCTGCCTGCTTGAGGGTGTGTGTGCCCCACACCACGGTCCCCAGGCTTTGTACACACATGCCAAAGAGGCCACAAGAGGGACCAATTTATCAAAATGTGAGCCGTACTTACAAGGAAAGAATCCATCTGTTTTTCTTAAAATAATCACGAAAGCTATGTTTCCTCAGCCTTTTTATAAAGCATTTGGTGGCTGTGAACAGCCTTGTTGATGTTGGGAGTAGACCCTGTTAGGTAGGAGGCGCATGCTTTTAAGCCTGACCTTGTTCTACAGATGAGAAAACTGAGGCCTGGTGCCCCTGCAGAGGCCCTGGCTCCTCCTCCATCTGAGGGCCGCACTGGTCTCCACAGTTCTCCCACCCTCACTCCAACAGAGCTGCCCTGTTCAGTGTATCCCCACTGGCGTGGACTGCGCTGCCTGGCATAATAACCCATGCTCCATCTGATAAGGTAGTGAGGTGGCACGAGCCTGGACTTTCCTACTGGACGTTCCCTTCTCTGATGCTTCCACAGCAAGTACCCCAGGGACAGCCCAAACCTGCTGGGGTCTTCACGGGGTTTCCCAGCATAGGGTTTTAAAAATTAAAAAAAAAAAAAGCAGCAGTGGAATCTGTGGCTCTCAAGCCTCCTTTTTTTTTCAGTGTCACTAAAGTGAAGATTCTTTTCTTCAGAGACACTTCGCAGAGTGTGGGGCTAGAGCCTGCCGAACCTCGTCCTGGGTACAGGGTTCGCTGTTCCTAGTGGGCTGTGACCCGGCTGCACACCCAGGGCTCCACACGGCAGCTGCAGAGACCAGGCCCTGTGAGTGCCTGGCTCCTGGGGGTCCCCAGCTCCTGGAGTCCTCGAGCGGGTGTGGGCTGTGGGCACTATCAACCTGGTCCCCACCTCACTGAGGGGGCCCCCTTACTCTGCCCATGAGCAGACTCTGGGGTCTGGAGGATGGCGGTGGAGGGGATCCAGCCATGAGGAGGAGGAAGTGATGGGGGATGGGGGTACGACCCAGTTCCCCTCCCTCTCATGGCATCAAGGACCCTCCTGCCCGGCAGAACTCTGTCTGGCCTCTCCAGGGAAGAGCCTGCCGGCCCAGTACCAGCACCACCGGAGACCCTGCGTCCAGTTCCAAGTTAAAGAGCAGGTTGCCCCCATTTCGCGGGAAATTTCCTTTAGGCCAGAGGGGAAACCAAACCCCGCAGGCGCCTGAGGCCCGAGTACAGACGCCTGAGGCTGCGCCCCCACCCGGCCAGTCCCCAGAGCGGCGGAGCCTCCGCGCCCAGTTCAGCAGAGGGAGCCTCTCCGCGATCAGACGGCGCGGCGCGGCACGTACTGTCGGCTCGGCTGATTGCTGGCTGTTGGGGACAGCAGCACACACCTGAGGCGCGGATGATGGGGGGTTGAGCTGAGCGCGGGCCACGCGGCCGAAGTGGAGAGCCACAAAAGCGGGCGTGGCCCCCAGCCTCCCGGGGTTGAAAATCCGGTACTCAGGGGACCGCCCAGTCCCACGCGGCGGCCCCGCCGTCCCTGGCCTGCCTGGAGTCGCGCTTCCCCGACCCCCGCATTTCGGCGCTCTGGGGTCAGGACTTGCGGACCCGACGCCTAGGCAGTTCCCCGGGCTCAGCCACGTCCCCGACGGCGGGTGCCCGGGGTCTGACCGGGGGGTGAGAGGGACGCTTACCCGATCGCGGAGAGCGCGCGTCGGGCGTCCCCGCTGGACACGTCGCAGGAGCTCGGAGTCCTGACGGCCCGAGACACGGGCGCCTAGTGGGCCGGAGGGAGGGGACCGCGACAGGGGCCGCCCACTTTATACCCCCAGCCCCGCCCGCCACGGGTGCGTCGGGACCAAGCGGCCACCGGGAGGCGCTGCGGCCCTTCCGATGGGCCTGGCAGGGGCGGAGGACCAGCGGGACCGGAGGGGGAGAGAGGGTTGGGAGGGGAGACTGCGGGGGTGGGGGGGAGCGGGAGGAGTGGGTCGCGAGCCAGGTGTGGGACGCTCGGGAAGGATGGAGGGGGAAGGGGGCCGGTGGGGTGGGGTGACTGGGTGGGGCATGGGAGGAAGCGGAGGGGCCCGGGAAGGGCCGGCAGGAGGCAGGGTGGCGGCCGGCAGCGGCGGCCCGGGCGGAGCACCCGCCACCTCTCTGCAAAATAGTACTGGGAGAAGTTGGGTTGCGCCCAGCCCTTGCCCATCCTCACCGTCTCCGATTTCATGACTCGGCCTGGCTGCCCCTCGCCCCCTCCCCACTTCCTGGAAATCCTGGCTATGAACCCTGTCTACTCCGGACCTGGACCTAGGACATTGGGGAGCGCGCCCTGCTCGAGGCCCACCCCCTCGCTCCAGACACCCACGAACACCGCCCCGCCGTCAGAACGTGTTGTGGGCTTCCTCTGCCGTGTACTGGCTCTGCGTACATATACCGGCCACCTGCACAGGCCGGGGGCTCCTAGGGAGGGAGAGATGCCCTCGGAGATGAGGGCCAGGTGGGCCTAAGGTGCTGCGGGGGCAGGCCAGGGCCTGGCGATGCTGGCCACACCATCCTTTGGTCCATGAACTGGGCCTGGCGCTGGGCCATGGGGCCATGGGGCCATTGGCTGTCCCTGAGCCCGGCCAGGCAGGATGAGAAGGGGTCCTTGACAAGGTAGGGGTGAGCAGGTAGTGTTTGGGATTCTCATTTCCCACCAAATTTAGTCCTTGAAGGGGGCGAGGTGGCCAGGTGGTGCGGCTCCAGCTCCACTGAGCAGTTGTGCAAATCTCTGCTGTAACCCCTTCCCTGGGAGGGGAGACCCTGACATCTGAGTCACCTGTGCCCCAGAAGGTGGCCTCCCTACGGGAAACTCTCCCGTCTTTAGACCCATCCCCCTCCACCATCACTTTCCATCTGTATTTCTCCCCTGACCTGATGGTAAGGGGCTGAGGGCAGGGGTCTGTGGAGCTGCCTTTGTGTTCTCACCAGATGCTGAGGGAACAACTTCCCAGTCTAAGGAGGGAAAATGGCACCGTGGAGCTGCTGGACAGTACATCGGGAGCTTGTCCCCCAACACCCCTGCCTGCCGTCCAAGGATCTGTGAGGCCTGACCTGGCCCCTGCACAGGAGTGCATGCCTCCCCCCCAGCTCCTGCTGTCAGGGACTCTCTGCCTCCAGCTGTGGTCCTCCCCTCCTCTCCTCTGCCACAGCTGCCTTTTGAGGGATGCTGGGTGCATGGGGCCAGGGGTGTTAAAGGAGATGGGGTGGGAGTGCTCCACGTCCAAGCGTGGCATGTGTGTGCATCTCTGCATGTGTGAGTGTGGGAGTGAGTCACGTGCAAGGATGGCATGTATGTGCATCTGTGCACGTGTAAGTGTGCCAGCCATATGCAAGCATGGCAGGTGTGTGCATCTGTGCATGTGTGAGTGTGCCAGCCAAGTCGTTGCTGGAAACACAAGGCTCAGGGTGCTTCTGCTAGAGCACAGTTGACCTGGGCCCTGGCATGCTCTTCTGGGTCCACCTGGGTTATTCCCAGGGGACAAACACAGGCGTGTTACCACAGGACCTGGATCCTTTAAGGGATTACTTTCACACCAGGTGTCCCCTCAGCCTGCCCAGTATGGTCTGGGAAGGTGCTGCAGGCCAAGGCTCCTGCTTTTGCCTCCTTCTTCCCTGACCTTCATGGGGTCTTGCCAGTGGTCTAAGGCCCCTCCCATCATCTTGGAATTGTATCCTTCACGGGCCCTGATAAATCTTTAGTTGCATCTCGTCCAGTGGTGGCACCAGCTTCTTGGAGGACCCAATGAACACAAGTAGTGCAGGGGTGGTGAGGATGTCATCACCATGATGTGGGGGCACAGGGACTCTCTGGTACAAGGCAGAAGCCCAGTTGTTAAAGATTTTACCAGGACTGGCTTGGGGACTTGTCCTAATGGAAGGGACTCCTGGAGAGGGTGGTGGTTGGGCTGGTCACTCTGAGTTGCACTGTTGGCCTGTAGAGGATAAGGGGACACTGAACGGGTAGTGAGCCAGCCGTGCTGCTTGGGCTCAGTGTAAGAACCTGTTTGGCTAAGAAGAAATCCCATCTCCTCAGTGGAAGAGCTGATGTGGCTGAGCTGTGGGCTGGAGATGCTGAGGACTTCTTAGTTCTAGGCATGGCTGAGGCTTGGCCAAGTCTGGTCTGTGTAAAGGAAGGACCCTGGCTGGGGATATCTGGGGCCCTAAAACATGGGCTGGGGTGTCTGAGAGAAGCCCTGAGGATGTGGCCATTTGGCCTGTCCTCCCCTTGTAAGCCAGCACCTTCTCTGTGATGGGGGACACTGCAGGGGCCCCACAAGGCAGCAGGTATCCTCTGGGCTGCCCCACCTCATCTCCTGACTGTCAGACTGATGACAAAGGGGAATCCAGTGTCACCCGGATGGGGGCCTACTGGTGTGATCGGGGAGGAAAGAGGTCATGCACCAAGGGCTGTAGGAGCTCACCAGCCTGTGTCAGCAGATGCCAGGAGCACCTGGGACTGGGTTTGTGATCATCTGGTGGCCATTTCCCTTGCCCCAGAATGTAACTGTGATCTGTGTGCTTGGAGCGTGGAGTAGCTGCATGTTACAGGCCTGTGTGGTAACAGCACTGTTGTGGGTAAGCCCAAGGGGACACCTTTGACACTGCCCCCCTCTGTGGCCAAGAGAGTCAATGACAAACAATATTGCATCCTGGGAGGGTGGCAGCTGGGTGCTCAGGGCCCAGAAGGGATGAGGATACCAAGGCAGGAAGGCTGGGGGATAAATGCTAGTGGGTGAGAACTACCACCTCAGCAGAAAGGTTCAGTGAGTGCCCAGTGGACACAGTGGCTCAAAATCCAGCTACAACAATGATCTTGAGGATTTTAATTTCTTTCTGAATTTTAGAATTGGTCATAATGGTAATTTCTAGTCTAATTAATCCTGCAACACAGAGGCAGCAAGGGAAGGCTGCCCTAACTCACAGGGAGAAGACCCAGGCTCATGGAGGAGGGGAGGTGGTAGGGAAGAACATTCTGGGTCTTTTAACTTCTGCTCTAGTGGTGCTGGTTTCCCTTTCCCCTCTGAGTATATGTAAACTACATGCAATAAGATTGCAAAATATTTCAAAATATTTATGCCTGAATAAAACTCCCTCTTAACCAGCTGTGCTGTATTAAATTGAACGAGTCACTTGAGTGTCATGCAGTTCATTTCTTTGATGTCACAGGAAGGCCACACTGACACTTCAGGGGATAGCTTGGTTTGCTTGGGACGTGAGAATGCCAGGTAAGCACAACACAAAGCTTCTCGCCTAGGATCTACACCAGAGGGTAGGGTCACCAAGTTATCAACATCTGAACAAAACTGTTTATGTACATTTTCCTGGAAACAGGGCCTACAAATTTAATTGAATTCTCAAAGATATATGTAATTCCAAAGGTATTGCATTTTTGAAGAACTGGAATAAAACAAAATACACAAAATCCATATTGAGCGAAGTTTGATCTTTCTATAATAATGTAGGAGGGCTGAGTTGTCACCACCAATACCACAATCACCCTCATAACTATCACCACCACCACCACCCTCATCTTCACAGCTATTCCCATTACCACACCATTACTGAAATAGTCACCACCTCTACCAGAACCACCACCATCACTACCACCACCATCACCACCACCACCATCACTACCATCACTATCATCATCATCATCACCACCACCACCATCACTATTGTCACCACCACTATCACTACCACCACCATCACCACCACCACCACTACATCACCATCACTATCACCACCACCACCATCACTACCATCACTATCATCATCATCACCACCACCACCACCACTACCACCATCACCATCACTATCATCACTATTGTTGTCACCACTACCACTACCACCACCACCACCACCACATCACCAAAACTACCACCACCATCACTACCACCACTATCCCACTATCACCATCACCACCACCACTATTGTCATCACCATTATCACCACCACTATCACTATCACCACCGTCACTACCAGCACTATTGTCATCACCACTATCACTACCACCATCACCATCACTATCATCACTATTGTTGTCACCACTATCACTACCACCACCACCACCACCACATCACCAAAACTACCACCACCATCACTACCACCACTATCCCACTATCACCATCACCAACACCACTATTATCACCACCACTATCACTATCACCACCGTCACTACCACTACATCACCACCACCACCACCATCACTACCATCACTATCATCATCACCACCACCATCACTACTACCACCATCACCACCACCACCACCATCTCACCACCACTATCACCACACTCTCATCACTACCACCATCACCATAACCACTGCCATCACCATCACCACCACTATTACTACCATCATCACCAGCATCCCCTCCTCACTCCTGTCACTACTATCACTGCCATCACCAGTAGCTTCATCACCATCACCCTTACTCTCACCACCATTCCCATCATATTTGAATCAGTGATCTATTATATTTCTTCACAGAGAACCATCCTAACAATTAATGGCTTAAAAATAACAACCATCTTATTTGTCCTTTTATCCCATGGGTTGACACTTTGAAATGGACTCAGCTGGGTAGTTCATCAAATGGTTGCACCTGATATCATCAGCTGACTGCTTGGAGGAGGTTGAATGATCTAAGATGGCATTACTTCAGGGTGCCTTGGGTTCTCTTTCATGTGGCTTCTCTGGAAAGCTAACTCAGATTTGTTTCTATGGCATTGGTATTCCAAAAGAATGAAGGCAGAACCTACAAAAATTCTTGAGATCTGGGCTCAAAAGTCTTACTATCACGTGGATCATGTTTTTTTTATCAAACAAGTCACAGTGCCAACCAGGATTCAGGGAATAGAGAAATAGATTCCAGCTCTTGATAAACAGAGCTGCAAAGATTTTTGTGAAAAATTTTAATCTATCCCACTGCTACCACCATTAACACTATCACCATTTCCCATCATTGTCCTCACCACCTTCATTTATCTCCACCATCCTTTCCCCAAGGCGGGCACTGACCATTTCAGGGGATTGGAAAGATATAGCCTCTGTTACAATTGAAGATAAAATTTTGTTCATGACGGGTGAATAATGGTGTTGTAAATGATCATGAGATGCTCCTAACTTAGACTAACAAACTCTCTCTCCAGGTAACTTCCACCCTCCTATCTTGGAAGTGGGGCCTCAGTCTGATGCGGGAGAGGAGAGTGACCACTTGCAGAGTGCCCTCTTTGTTATGTACATGTTTACAGTTACCTTTCCTTGCTTTTTAAATTTTTACTAATTTTTAAATTTTGCTAATGGCTGATATAAAACTGTATATATCAGCCATTAGCAAAATTTTCCTTTTTTTTTGTAGAGACAAAGTCTTACTTTATCGCCCTCAGTAGAGTGCCATGGTGTCATACAGCTCACAGCAACCTCCAACTCCTGGGCTTAGGCGATTCTCTTGCTTCAGCCTCTTGAGTAGCTGGGACTACAGGTGCCTGCCACAATGCCCAGCTATTTTTTTGTTGCAGTTTGGCCAGGGCCAGGTTTGAACCCGCCACCCTTGGTATATGGGGCCGGTGCCCTACCCACTGAGCCACAGGTGCTGCCCCATTAGCAAAATTTAAAATATTATTAACATTATTTATTTTTGAGCATATAATGCATGCTGTGAAAAATTCAAAAGGCACAACAGGATATGGGGTCAACTTTCTACAGAGAGAACTATGAAGTTCTAGGAAAAGAAATAGCAGAAGAAGTTAACAAATGGAAGAACATACCATGCTTATGACTGGAAAGAGTCAACATTGGATATTGTTTACACTACCCAAAGCAATCTATAGATTTAATGCAATCCCCATTAAAACACCAACGTCATACTTTGAAGAACTTCAAAAAATAGTTCTTCGTTTCACATGGAATCAGAAAAAAGCCCGAATAGCCAATACAATTCTAAGAAATAAAAACAAATCTGGGATTGAAAACATTATAGCTGGAGGGAGGAGCAATATGGCAGCTGAGTAACAGCTTCCTTGCAACTGGGCACGGTGAGACTGGGGAAAGAAGACTACAGGCATCTCTGGCTGGTGAGAGCTGCCCAGAAACATCCCTTTGGGGACAGAGGGAGTCAGTGAGAGACTTCTGGACCCCATGAAGAGGAAAAAAGCAGTGAAGAACTGGCAAGTGGTTGCATGTGTTCATTTGGTCTAATCCTGCTGGCATCTGTAAGCACAGCAGCACTGAGATTGCAAACTGGAAAGGCCTTACTGGGAGCTGTTCTGTTTTTGTTGGATTTGGCACTCAGTTGAACTACCTTGGGAGAACTTAGGCAAGAGTGTGGAAGGACTTTAAGTGTTGTCTAGGGCCCCAGTCTGAGCCGCTGAGCTGGACAGAGGTAATAGTGTTCAGTCTGGGGCCGTGGGGAACTGCCCTGGCAAGTTCCACCCTCAGGGTTGAAGAGCAAGGATCGGAAAGAGACCTTGGGCAAGTAATATAGTGACTGAGCAGCCTAAAGTTGGGGACTGAGGGCATAGAGTGAGACTGGTTTTGGCACACTGGGTAAGTGGACAGCCACTTCAGGAGTGATCCCAGCTATAAGTGCTTTCCTGGGAAAGCTTCTGCTTAGCCAAGGTTAGCAGTTTAAAGTGCTCTTTAAGCAGGCTGAGGAGAGATTTAGGTTCTCCACCCTGTGGGGTTTGAGAAAATAGCAGAGGCCTCCAGTCTCCATCTCATATAGCCATATCAGCATTATGATTAACATCTCGTACCCCAGAAGATCACCTGTGGCCAAGACAATATTCAGCAAGATATATGTACTGCTTTGTTTTTCATTTTTTAAAATTTCAATATTTTGTCTCTTGATTTTTCTTTTTCTTTCTTTCTTCATTTTTCTAGTTTAAATATAATTTCCATTGTTGCCTTCTTTAACAATTAGAACTTCATTTTTACTAGTGTTTCTACTCCTATTTATTTTTTCCCCCAAATTTTATCCTGTAAAGTTTTCTGTTTGCTTGTTTTGATTTGATTTATAGTATTTTTCTTTCCTCTCTACTTGGTGGAGGTAGGGTACTGTGTCTGAACAGCCTACAAAGAATTGCTGACCTCAAGGGAACCACCCAACCCAGCACCCCCAAAGGTTGGGGGCTTTCAAGATTGGGTCAAAGTACCCTACTGTACACCTATATTGCTCCTATCTCTCTCTTTCTGTGCCTCTATTCTTTTTGTCAATATTCCCTTTTAATCACCCCCTCTCCTTTCTCTTTTTTCTTTTCTTTCTCTCTTTCTTTTCTTTTATTATTTCCCTTCTTGCTCTTCAATCTTCTCATCCTTCTGGTCCTGCACCAAAAGGACTCATTGAAACCCTAGTCCAGAGGCACGGTAACTTAATAAGCAAGAGGAAGTGAAAGGAAAATTAGGGCAAGGAAACAGATAAAAGAAAACATTCATGAGGAAGAATCAGCAGAAAAATCCTGGCAACATGAAAAACCAGTCCAGAGCAACCCCCACAAGGGACTGTGAGGTAGCTACTGCAGAGGATTCCACCTTTAAAGAAATGTAAGAAATGACAGAAAGGGAATTTAGAATATGGGTGATGAAAACAATGAAGGAAATGATGGAAACAATGAAGGAAACTGCCAACAAAGTGGAAAATAACCAAAAGGAAATCCAAAAACAGAATCAAATAAGACATAAACAATATGAAGAATATAGAAAGGATATAGCAGAGCTGAAGGAACTGAAGCAGTCAATAGGGAACTTAAAGATCAATAAAAAGTATCAGCAACAGATTAGACCATATAGAAGAAAGAATCTCAGAGGTAGAGGACAAGCTCTTGAGATAACTCAGATAATTAAAGAGACAGAAAAGAAGAGAGACAAAGCAGAACGTGTTCACTGACAGAATTATGGGACTTTATGAAGTGTTCAAACATGAGTTATAGGTATCCCAGAAAGGGAAGAAGAATACTGCAGGGGAATGGAAGCCATACTAGAGAATATTATAAATGAAAATTTCCCAAATATCACCAAAGATTCTGACACACTCCTTTCAGAGGGATATTGGACCCCAGGTTGCCTCAACTCTAACTGAGCTTCTCCAAGACACATTGTGATGAACCTGTCCAAAGTTAAAACAAAGAAAAGATTCTTCAAGCTTCTTCAGGAGTAAGAGCCAGTTGACCTACAGGGGCAAATCCATCAGGGTGACTGCAGACTTCTCTAATGAAACTTTTTAAGCAAGAAGACAATGGTCATCTTGCTTAATCTACTTAAACAGAACAATTTCCAGCCCAGAATTTTATATCCTACTAAGCTAAGCTTTAAAATTGATAGAGAAATCAAATCATTTACTGATATACAAACATTGAGGAAATTTGCTACAACAAGACCAGCTCTACAGGAAATACTTCAACCTGTTCTATACACTGACCATCACAATGGATCAACAGCAAAGTAAGAACTCAGCAATTAAAGAATAGAACCGAACTTCCACAATGATGCAAAAGATAAAACTAAGCAATGGACTCTCACAAAATAAGATGAATAGAAAATTACCACATTTATCAATTATTTCAATAAATGTTAATGGCTTAAATTCCCCACTGAAGAGGCAAAGATTGGCTGACTGGATTAAAAAACACAAGCCATGGGCGGTGCCTATGGCTCAAAGGAGTAGGGCACTGGCCCCATATACCCATATATCAGAGGTAGTGGGTTCAAACCCAGCCCTGGCCAAAACAAAAACAAAAACACAAGCCATCCATTTGCTGTCTGCTGGAAACACACCTAGCTTCAAAAGACAAATTAAAACTCCAAGTTAATGGTTGGAAGACAATTTTTCAGGCAAACGGAATTCAGAAGAAAAGAGGAGTTGCAATCTTATTTTCAGATGCATGTGGATTTAAAGCAACTAAAGTCAAAAAAGACAAAGATGGTTACTTTATATTGGTCAAGGGAAAAATACAACAAGAAGACATTTCAATTCTAAATATTTATGCACCCAACTTAAATGTTAAATAGACTTTACTCAGTCTGAGCAATATGATATCCTATAACACCATAATAACAGTGGACTTTAACACTCCTCTTACAGAGCTGGACAGATCCTCTAAACGGAAATTAAACAAAGATATAAGGGACTTAAATGAGACCCTAGAACAACTGTGCTTGATAGACGTATATAGAACATTCCATCCCAAAGATAAAGAATATACATTCTTTTCATCAGCCCATGGAACATTCTCCAAAATTGATCATATCCTAGGACACAAAACAAACCTCAACAGAATCAAAAGAATTGAAATTTTACCTTGTATCTTCTCAGACCACAAGGCACTAAAGGTGGAACTCAACTTCAACAAAAATGTTCAACCCCACACAAATACATGGATATTAAACAACCTTTTGTTGAATGACAGTTGGGTGCAGGAAGAAATAAAAGAAGAAACCATTAACTTTCTTGAGCATAAAAACAATGAAGATACAAGCTACCAAAACCTGTGGATACTGCAAAAGCAGTTCTGAGAGGAAAATTGATCACTTTGGATGCCTACATTCAAAAAACCGAAAGAGAGCACATCAACAAACTAACAAGCCATCTTGTAGAACTGGAAAAAGAAGAACAATGTAAGCCTAAACCCAGTAGAAGAAAAGAAATATCCAAAATTAAATCAGAGATCAATGAAAGTGAAAACAAAAGAACATTCAGAAAATTAATGAAACAAGGAGTTGGTTTTTTAAAAAAATAAATGAAATAGATAAACCTTTGGCCAGTCTAACCAGAAAAGTAAAATCTCCAGTAACCTCAATCAAAAATGATGAAGGCGAAATAACAATTGATGCCACAGAGATACAAGAGATCATCTCTGAATACTACCAGAAACTCTATGCCCAGAAATTTGACAATGTGAAGGAAACAGATCAATATTTGGAATCACATCCTCTCCCTAAACTTAGCCAGGAAGAAATAGAGCTCCTATTGAAGCAGACCAATTTCATGCACTGAGATTAAAGAAACAATAAAAAAATCTTCCAACAAAAAATGCCCTGGTCCAGATGACTTCACACCAGAATTCTATCAAACCTTCAAGGAAAAGCTTATTCCTGTACTGCAGAAATTATTCCAAAAATTTGAGGAGGAAGGAATCTTTCCCAACATCTTCTATGAAGCAAACATAGCCCTGATACCAAAACCAGGAAAAGACCCAACTAAAAAGGAGAATTTCAGATCAATTTCATTAATGACTCTAGATGCAAAAATTCTCAACATAATCCTAGCCAATAGATTACAGCTTGTTATTAAAAAAGTAGGTTTCATCCCAGGGCCGTGGCCCCATCTGCAGCCCTTCAGAAGAAAGCTGGGCAGCCCTGGTGAGCCCCTGGCACCTGTAGCTGGAAGGGGGTTGGTGAAGCTGCCCTACAGCATTTCTCCCAGCATGGACAGCCCAGGTGCTCTGAGGGCCCACCTGCCAGCACCTTTATCCTAAGTCTGGTGGCTACACCCCCCACAGCACCCCAAATGGCACCCTGGGAATCCCCACTCACCTGTGGCACCACCCATAGAATTCCTCACCAAATCCCCAAGAACACCCCCAATACCATCCGTGGAACACCCATTGGCACACCCTGGGAACTCCCATGGCATCCCCCACAGCACCTCTAGAACCCCACTTCCCTAGAGCACCCTCCATGGAAACCCTCCACAGCATCCCCGGCAGCCCTTCCCATGGTACTCCCGGGAACCTTGACTCTCCAGTGGCACCCCCAAAGGAACTTTTCATAGCATCCCCATGAAACCCCCATAGTACCCTCCGAGAACTCCCACAGCACCCCCAAGAAAGCCCTAGGACCACCAAGACACCCTAGGAACCCCCACGCCACCCCCCAAGGAACCCCATTGCAGAAAAAATGGGCACCTCTTGGGAACTCTGACTCTCCAATGGCACCCCCCAAGGAACTTTTCATGTCACACCTCATGGCACCCCAATAGAACCCCCTGGGAACTCCCATGGCACCCTCATAATACCCCCCAGGAACCTCCACAGCATCCTCAGGAATCCCCATGGTATGCCCCAGGAATCCTCACAGCCTCATGGAGCCCCCCAGAATCCACTGGGAACCTCCATGGCCCCATGGAACTTCCCCAGAACCCCAAGGAACCCCCATGGCACCCCTGGGAACAACCATGCCACCCCCACAGAACCCCCAGGGAACCCCCACAGTACCCCCATGAATCCTCACAGTACCCCAGCACTCCCCATGGCCCTCCCACAGGACCACTATGGCATCCCCCCAATGGGCACCCCACATGACACCCCACCGATGCACACTCCTTTCTGCCTACAGTGGGGGCATCAATGGCCACTCTGCTTTCTGCTGTATTTTTCCTGTGCTGGGCTCAGCCAGGGTGTTGGGAGCCCTGAGTGGTCACTGCAATGTGCTGGGCAGCTGGGAGGAGCTGGTGGGAGCATGCTGTATGGGTGTGTACATATGTGAGCGCATCTGTACACACAGTGCATGTGTGCACACACGTAGGAGCATGAATACGTGTTAACATGTATACATTCACAATGCTTGTGTATATGCATGCACAATCACGTGTGTAGGCAGTATGGTGTGTATGCATTGCACACACACACGTATGTGTGCCTGTGTTAATGTGCACATTTGTATATGTGTGTACTTGTGCACATGTACGTGTATGATGTGCACACGCATAGAAGTATGTGTATATATACCTATGCATGTGTGTCTTTGCATGTATGTGTATTCCACGTGTGTTTTTATACATACGTTGTGTACATTTGTGTATGTAAATAGGTATATGTGCTTTTGGCTGGGCTATAGCACCCTGGAATTGGGGTGAATATACACGGGTACGGAGCCTTCCAGAACATCTTGGCTAGATGAGCTCAGCTGTGTAGCTGACACATGTCAGCCAGCCTGGGCCTGGGCTCATGGGACACTAAGGCTGCTGTGCAGAGCCTGTGAGAGCGGATGGGGGTGGGCAGTGCTCCTTCCTCTGAGTCAGGCGCAAAGTCTGTTTCCAATTATGTGTTTGCCAGTAAGAGGCCTCATGTGAGGGGCCCTGCAGTCTGGCAGCAGTACGTATACAGCTTATGGGCCCCTCAGATCTCCAGTCCACACTAGATCACAGAGGGCCAGGGTCAGGGAGGCTGGTAGCCTGCCTGGGGTCCCAGAATCCAACAGCAGCTTGGGGTTCTGACCCACATCTGGAACCATGTGGCCCGAACCCTCTAGCTTTGTTTGTAAGTTGGCAGCTCATGGGCCTGGGCTTCCAGGTCCCTGTGTACCTTGTCCAGCCTTCAGAGTCTGGTCACCTTTGAGGCACCCACACCCAGCAGTGCCGGGATGCCGGGTCCCTTGCTTTGCTCTAACTCAGCGTGGGGGCCAGTTAGGCCTCTATGCCTGAGGCTGAGGCTGTGTAATCTCCATCATCAGGTGATCCTGACCCTTTCACAGAGGGAGCTATGGGGGCCTCTGCTCAGCTGGGTCCTCAGCCTTGACCCCCAGCCCCCAGCGGTTACCTCGTTTCCTATGGCGAGGTCCTCAGAGGCAGGATAGGCTAGATTCAGGGATGTGGGACTGTGGCTGGGTGGCCCTGAGCTCAGACCCTCACGCTCATCCAGGACAGTCAGACATGGGGTGACCTGCCTATCCTAGAGAGTGCTTCTGTGCTCTGGTCACCTCTGCCATGCTGCCTTTCTAGGCTCTTCTGCCTTTGTCCAGGGCCTTCCTATTCCCTCAAGGTCTAGGCTTTTAGAAAACATGAACTCAGGAGCAGGCTCCTTTCTCTGAGTTCTGTGCTAGCTGGTGCTTGGCTGGGGCCACACAAAGAAGGAAGACTCCAGCGACCTTCAGGCATCGGCAACCCCAGAGGATGCCAATAACCTTGGGGCTTATAGGATCTGCATGTTCAGGTTGTTGGACATAGGCAGATCACTTATCTTTCTGGACCCTGCCATCTCACATGATGCAAATGTCAGAGGAAGAAGCCAGACTCTGTAAAACAGTTTAAAGAGCTTTGTTCTGAGCCAAATTTGAGAACCATGACCCAAAGCCATGCCCAAGAAGCTTTGAGCAAGTGGACTTGAGGTGGGGTTATGGTTTGGTTTTATACATTCCAGGGAGACAGGAATTACAGGTAAAGTCATAAATCAGTACATTGAGGGTGGTACATTGGTTTGGCCTGAAAAGGTGGGACACTCAAAGTGGGACCCACAGGTTATAGGTGGGTTTAAAGATACTTTGTCTGAAAATTGACTGCAAGAGTTAGGCTCTGTCTAATAGCCCAGGAATCAGTGCAAAGGAATGCCGAGTTAAGGTCAGGGTCTGTGAATCAGAGACAAACTACAGGACACAGGTCCAGACTCAGGTGGTTTCTCGTGTATATCGAGGACCTGCAGGTGTGTCTTGCGTAGCCTTAGGCCTGGTAATGAGTCACAAAGGACATCTCTAAAGGGGAAAGGGCATGATGAGGCACGTCTGATCTTTCTCATGGCTGGGATCCCCTTGGCCAAGAGGGGGGCGAGTCAGTAGCCCCTGGGGGGAGCCTTAAGATTTTTAGTTCACACAAATATCCCTATAGCTTACTGAGCTGCCCCCTGGAATGTTCAGGACCAGGATAGTCCCTCGGCTGTCCCACCTGTCCCCTGGGAGGTTCAGGACCTGAACAGTCCCTCAGCTGTGCCCCCTGTTCCCTGGGAGGTTCAGGACCTGAAAAGTTCCTCAGTTGTCCCACCTGCCCCCTAGAATGTTCAGGACCTGGAAAGTCCCTCAGTTGTCCCACCTGCCCCCTGGGATGTTCAGCACCTGGACAGTCTCTCAGCTGTCCCACCTGTCCCCTGGGATGTTCAGGACCTGGACAGCTCCTCAGCTGTCCCACCTGTCCCCTGGAATGTGCAGGACAAGGACAGTCCCTCAGCTGTCTCACCTGCCCCCTAGAATGTTCAGGACCAGTGGTCCCTCAGCTGTCCCACCAGCCCTCTGGAATGTTAAGGACTTGGACAGTCTCTCAGCTGTCCCAGCTGCTTCCTGGGATGCTCTAGTAATTAGGAAATGTCCTTGGGCTTACAGATGGCTGTGTTCTTCTCTGTCCTCACATTATTGTCCCTCTGTGTTTGTTTATGTTCTAATATGCTCTTCCCATAAGGACATTGATCATATTGGTGTATGGCTCATCCTAATGACCTAGTCCTGCTTTGATACCTCTTCAAAACCCTATCTCCAAATAATATCACATGATAGGTACTTGGAGTTACCACTGCAATGTATGAATTTTCCAAGTAAACAATAACCCCTGTCCAAGTAAACAATAACCCAGCTCTTTCACAGTGAGTCCCAGGAAATGGGAACATGAGGCTTGGCTTGAGGTGCACTTTGGAAGACTGAATGTCTAGCCTAGTGAACAAGCAGGTGAGTGTGAGGCAGATGGCGTGAATGTCCAACTCTCTCCAAGCAGACGCTCCTAGCTCCACCTGGACGCTTTGTGGTTTCACTGAGGCACCCGATTCAAATAAGAGAGCAGCAGATATCTCAGGGCTAGTCGGGTCCTTTTGGTGGGGACTATCTGCCAGTGTAAGTCTTGAGGAGGGTCTTCATGAGTATCTACCGTGACAGCCACTCCCCAGATGCAGGGACACACATGTGAGCACACCACATGTGCACGAATTAGACGTGTCCAGTGGAGGGGCCTCCATGGCTGCCTGGAGAAGCCCATGAGCCACACCACCCCTCTGCCACCTGCAATGTGGATAAGCCAAGGGCAGGGTATATTTTCAGGGCTCAGTGGGTCACTGAGGCCTGGTGAAGTGGTTTGTTCAGTCAAAGGGCCTTGCAAGTACAGTCTGGAATCCAAAATTACAGAGCAGGTGTACTTTAGTCATATTGCTTTTGAAAAGGGAATTTTGTTACGCCACATCTGACGGGGGGGTCAACTTTCCAGGACCTTCCTTCTGTCCTTCCTTTCTGTCCCATCGCTCCACTGGGTTAGGGTGGGACACACAGAAATATTCATGAGACGTGGAGTGTCTTTGCCTTATTTCTCAAACAAAATGAGAAACTGAAGGTACTTAGACTCCAAGTTTCCCTCCACCCAAAGCTGCTGTTGTCTGGGATTTCACTTCTTTCTTTCCAACTGCACAAACCAGACATGTAAGTGTTGTTTTGTGCCACCGATGTCCGTACAGATTTTCCCACGTTCCTCAGCGGCTTTGTTCTCAATTCCTTCTCGCTGCTCAGACCTCCTGTCTGGGGTCTCGTTTTTTCTACTTGCAGCGTGTGCTTTAGAACTACTTTCTGAAAGTGTCTTGGTGGTAAAATGCCAGGGTTTTGTACTCTAGAAAGTTTGTATGTTAGCCACCTTCTCAACCTCGTGACTGTGAGGTCGGGGTTGGCAGGCCTTCCGTGCAGCGTGCTGAGGGCTGGGCTGAACGCTATTCCTTTGCCAGTGCTCTGTCCTTTCTCTCTGGTTCCCTTAAAGATCTCTCTTTGTTCTGTGGTTTGCGTGTGATGTTTAGATGTGGAATACCAGCAATTCTAGATGACCTGCTTGAAATTTAAATTTAAATTACCCTTTTTGAGAGGTTCTGGCATAGAACTGGGGTGAGGGTCTCCAAGAAAGGAGAAGAGGCCAGTCCAGGGACAAGGAAAGCTTTCAACAGAGAGGAAAGGGAATGGAGACTGGCCTGGTGTCTGCTCACTTCCACACCATTACAAAGGCTTTTACCAACCTCATCAGTATAGCCGGAACAGGGCAGTGAGTCTGAGCACACCTGCGCCCCTTCTCTAGTGCCAATCAGATCATGGGCCTATTCTTAGGGTCAGGATATGGGTACGGTGTTTCCAGGAACTCTGGCCTGGAGCCACTCCAGGAATCTAGGGAAGGGATCGCTGTTTTCTGACCTGATTTTCTAAAATGGTTGCATTCCCTGTCAGGGTTATGAGAATTCCTTTCCCACACTTTTGAAAGTTTTCAGATGATGAAAGATGCCCTCAGTTTCTTCACATGCCTTCACTGCAAATATTGGCTTTTGTCAGTATTCATACCTTCACTTTCTTTTTGGTTTATGAAGGTTATTTAGTAGCCAGTCAGCAATGCATTTAAAAAGCTTAAAAATACTCTTTTAATCCATCATTTTTAGTTGTGTCTAGTGTCACCCAGAAAATTTGATCCTCCATATTGATGCAGTAGAAGTCCCAGACTGGTCTTTTTGAAAAATAAAATTTATTGAGTTATAATTTATGTCTTTTAAATTTCAGCAATTTTAAATGTACAGCCCATTCCTGTGACACAGATTCTGAAGGTTTAGTTGGGTGCAAGAAGGCCAGTTGCTGTCCGAGCCTATCCAGAACCCGGGCTACAGCCCCACAATCCCCACCCCCATCCTGAGGCGGCTCCTGCACAGCTAACCTGCCCTGACCTCTGCCGCTAGCATTTTCTGTCTTTCTCTTTTTTTTTTGAAGGGTAATATTTAAAAAATTAAGTCCAGTGATTTTCTGTATTCAGTGTTTTTGAAGGAGGTCTCTGTTCCTGTGGATTGAAACATCCGGTTGTGTTGGGGGTGAGAGAGGTGGGAATTCCACCAGATCCGCTGGATGATAGGAGAAAGACTTGCCTGGATTCACATGTTCAGTTCAGGATCCTGTGTCTAGCCTGACATGAGGGACGTGGGGCAGGAGCCGCAGGGTCCTGATGGGGTAGAGGCCACATAGGGGCTTTAGGCCCAGGAAGCTCCCGTCTCCTGGTGCTGATGTGGCTGAAATGCACCCCTCCCTACCCGCGCTGTCCCTGCTCTGCCCACACTCTTGGCCTGGGTCACTGGCAGGTGGGAGGCAGACGGCCCCTCCTGGCCCTGCTGCCTGCGCTGGTCACTTACACACAGCTGGGCACGTCTAGCTCAGCCTCTCTCCTGGCTTCTAGCCTGAACAAAATTTGAAAAAGGGTGGGGAATTCCTAGCCCAGAGACATTTTCTAAGGGCCCCTGGATGGGAGAGCAAGAATCTGTTTTTCAAATTACTATTTTGCTTGAGATTTTCTGCCCTAAACTTTATTGTGAGTTGTAGAGTCCGGGAAGTTATCTCTGCCTATGCTTTCAGTAGATACGTGGTTGGTGCTCCAGGAGAAAAGATTATTCAGAGAATAGTAAGATACTTCGAGAGTCTGTGCTTTTATTCCACTCAGCAGAGGCCCAGAGTGGTGGAATAATGGCAGAAATATGAAATTCTTTGTTTAGAACAAAAATAGGATAAGTCAGCAAAAACAGAATTGGAGAAGCAGCCAGTTCCTGGGGCCTGGGGACCCCCCAGGCTGCATATACAGCCACCTCCCTTGGAGAGGAGGTGGCCAAGACGCTAGGGGCCTGGGGTTAGGGGGCACGAGTGTGGGGCTCTTTCTGGCTTCAAGCTCAGGCAAGGTCTTCTCTTTGCTTCTTCTTCCTAGTGTGACCAGGAGAAGGAGGGATAAAGGTGCTTCCCAGCAACCAGAACCTATGGTTTTAGAGACAATGAATCTTTAGCTTGATGCCGAAGCAGAGGGTCCTTTGCTTATTTCTCCCTCTCTCACAATATTGGTCTGGGGAGAAGCCTTCTCTTCTGGGATGATGGAGGGAACTTTGCCTGCTCAGCCACCGGGGGTGAGTGGAGGAAGGGTTTTGGAGGCAAGAGCTGGCTTTCTGGAGTCGAGTCCTGCTGGGCCTCTAGACCTTGGCGTCTGCTGGAAAGATGTGCTGGGAGCCAGGTGACACAGCTGTGTGTGTTTGTTTGGATGTCACCAGAGAAACAAGAGGGAGAAATAAAAAATGAAGTTTCCGCAAAAATCCAAGCTGACTTCAAAGCGTCTGTGTATGTGGAGAGAGGACAAACAGCCCAGGCCACTGAGACACTGTGCCTGGCTGCCTTGCGTGCCCACCCTACCCACCCAAAGCGTGCACATGTACACTCACACAGGAGGTGGTGCAGAGGTCAGTTTTTCCGAAGGGAAGTGGCCTGTGCTTTGGGGCAAGGAGTGGGGCCATAACATGGAGTGACTCTTGGCCAGGGTTCGAAGAAACACACTGAGCTGACTGTTAACACTGGATCAGAGTGAGTTGAACAAAACCACCAGCCCAGAGGCACTGGCCAGCATTACTTTGGGTATAAATAGGAGGGAGGGGCTGATGCTGTACATCAAACACTGGGGTTAGGGGCTAGAAAGGAGGATGCTGTGAGCCCACAGAAAAGGTGGAGTCCAAGGCATGGGGCCAGTGGGCTTTAGTCCATCCCTTAGGGCACAAGTTAACACACCCAGGTCTTTCCAGAGTAGAGGAGGTGCCAGGTGCTGCCAAAGCCCTGTCCCAGCACAGAGTGGGGTGAGGCCCCAGCACTGCCCAGGCTTGGGCCAGGCAGGCATGAGAGTGGGCAGGGCTCAGCCCTGCTGCTGGCCGGTCACTTTGTTAGGCTGGCTCTGGTCTACCTGAAGGGTGCTGGCCTCCAAGCCTTAGTGTGTCTGTTTCCATTATCCTGTGCCATCGTCCACACCTCCCACAGGAGTGCCCCTCAAATGACTTAGACACAGCGTCTGGTCCCAGCACTCACCATGGAGGGTCCTCTTTCCCTCCCTTCCTTCTTGATATAACGTTCATGTAACACAAAACGGATCATTTAATTGTTTTAAAATGTACAATTCAGTGGCAGTTGGGACATTCTCAACACTGTGCAGCTGCCAACTCTGCCTAGTCCCAGACGCTCTGTTACCCTGAAGGAGACCATGTTGGGCAGAGGCTGCCTCCCTAGCCCTGTTCTCAGCCTTGGCACCCACCAGTCTGCTTTCTGTCCCCACAGATTGTCCTGTTCTGGAGCCAAATAAATGGGTTCCCTGCTGTTGGGTCTGTCATACCGCACAGCTGTGCAGCAGTGCACGCTGGTGATGGTTCCGTGACATGGAGAGACTACTTCTCTTTATCTGCTCATCCACTGACGGGCACTTGAATTTTTTCCACCTATGGGCTCTTGTACCTGATGCTGCTGTAGTTACCCCTTCTTTTGAGAGTCCCATGAAATTAGCTCATGTGAAGGAAGTGGAGATGGTGAGTGGGGTCACTTCCAGGGTACTGACCCAGACGTGCTCTAGGCAGGGCTGGCAGGACCCCCAGAGTCCACTGGTACTTCTACAACCAACACTACTGAGTGGCCTGCGGCTTCTGTTCTGGGGTCTGCATGGTGTCTGGCAGGGCAGGACCTCCTCCTGACGGCATGGGTAGTGTGGACAAGTACTGGGCGTCTGGCCCTCATGGGGAGGAGGTCCTGGCTTCCCCTTCAGGTGATAGGCCCTGCCTGCCTGGCCTCTTGTTGAGCATACTTGGAGGACCCCTGGGGCTGCAGGCAGGTGCAGACTCCCAGCTGGGCTATGGGCCCTGAGAATAAGTTAAATTTGGTCTAAAGCTCTCTTTGCATGCAGTAAGCTGCCCCTTAACTTACTGTGTAAACAGATTGGACCTAACTAAGAGTATACAGATAATCCCTGACTTTACAATGTGTTTATCAGGGTATTAAATGAATTTTTGACTTATGATATACTTAACAGGCCTGTTTTAGGTTGAGGAGCATCTATCTATATTTTTATAACAAGTAGCCGAGTCTTAGCCAATCATAATTGGAGTTACAGCCAATCACAGGCTATCTACTGATCAGACCATGTCCACATGAGGCAGCTGTAGCCAATCAGGTCACTTCACTCTTCTGTCTATACCTACTGCCTGCTCATGTTGCTGGACTGAGCTTGTGAACCTCTCCTGGGTCTGAGTGTTACCCGATTTGTGACTTGTTCTTGGTCAAATAAACTGGGCTAAATTTAATTTGTCTAATTTTTTTTTTTAATGGTGCTTGAAGTTTGCAGTTTAGCAGGTGGGTGTGGGTCCAGGGTACTACCTTTCCTGAGTCTCAGGCCAGACCCTTGGCCACACTGCTTGGTAGCTCTGGAGCTGGATGACTGCATAATCCTGTGTCAGGCCCTGTTGCTGGAGCTTTTCACAGCTCACAAATGTAGAAGACTGAGATGACCATGGGAGGCATAGCAAATGAGAAAAGCCCAGGCACCAGGGGTCATGCAGTTTGTACAACCTACTCGGTGCAGAATAAGCCAGAAAACAACCCAAGGAAGATTCCTGCGGAAATCTCCAGAGTCTTGAGGTTAATCTTGAAGAATTAGAGCCCTTTCTCAAGATTTAGAACAATTCCAAGTGCTTGCATGTTCCTCTATGTCCTCACAGCTTGTTGATTAAAAAAAAAAAAATCTCAGAAACAAATCAGTGAAGGATTCATACACCCAGTGTGATATCTCCACTTAGTTCTCTCTTTCCTTCTTTTGTAGACAGTGCTTGAAGGGGCTGGGCCAAGACAGGACTGAGGAAAGACGAGGGTGTGCTACTCAACTTTCTTCAGAAGAGCTGGTGTGGTTTGACCATGTAAATGTTTCTGGTGGCCCCGCTTGGAGGCCAGGCCTTTGGACCAGACAGGAGACACTTGCTCTTTGGACTTCAGACCTCCCAAAGCCCATTTCAAACTCAGATCTCAGACCAGGCACCTTCCAGAGAGCTAGAACCCAAGCCCTGCTGTGAATAGGCAGGCAGTCACAACAGCCAGGAGGTAGAGAAATTCCTTTCTGATTTGGAGAAAATGTGAGAACGGCTTGCAACAGCCAAGTAAGGGTCAGGTATGGGGCCTACTATGGTGCGGGAAGGGAAGAATTGGGGTGAGGGTGAGATGCCTCCATGGAGGGAGGATCAACACCAGCAGCTAGTTGGATGGCTTAAAGGAGACTGCCTTGGGACTCCAGGACCCTGGTGGCAGCAGGACAGAGCTAAGTCCAGGAGGCAGATGTGGATGCTCTTCACTCACCAGGCATGGTGTGTGAGGCCCTCCCTAATTTTTCTGTATTCTTTCCAACACCTGAAATGCATGTCGCATCGTCTCCACCTAGCTCAGTCTCAACTACCTTTCAAGACCTATATATGATTCTTGCAGAAAAATGTTTTCTCAGATCATCCAAAATTTTAGGGCCACTTCCCAATTTGGAGATACACAGGGTCTGGCAAACAGCTCCACAAAAGCCAGTAAACATCTATAATCAAATTGAATTCATCTGCACTGACTCCCTTAGCTGTTCCCACTGGGACAGGCCATCCGGTCCTTGTTGAGTCAGAGCTGAGACTTTCCACGGGAAACCCACAAAGGACTCAGGCAGCGGGGGTGGGCAAGGCTGTGCCCCCTGAGTGACTCAATGTGGGTACCCTGTGACCCATTTTCCACTGTGACTTTGGCCAAGAGAATTCTCATGATACTTCTGTTTAACCACAGTCGCCTCCTCCCTGGAAAGGCTAAATGAGGCCAGTTGGAGCAAACGCTAAGCTTCACAGTGGTGCTTTCCAGGGTGGACAGAAGGAACTGTGAGGGGAGAGGCTGGTTCCAGAGTGCCGCTGAGGTCCCTGAGCTGACTCTCCCCTTCCCCACCTTCTGATAGAACTGTGAGTCCCGGTGACAGGGGTGGGGTGGGGGTGGGAGAAGGGGCATGAGTGCAGGGCACAGCAGCAGGGCGGGCCCACAGCATCCCACTTCTGAGCCAGGCATGTCCTCGCTCACGGGACCGCCTGGCAGTGAATTCTTCAGTGTTGCATCTTACTTTCAACAAGTGCTTTTACCATGTGGCCCCTTTAGCCTTTAGCACTTCCCAGGACGAGGGGCTACGACTGACTGCTGGTGCCCTGGAACACAGGCCGGGCTGGGGAGCTAGGTGTATGGATGAGTGCCACTAAGCACTCCAGAATTAGAAATAGAAAATATCTCCCACTGTTTTTTTTTTTTAAATATACATTTCAATCCCATCTTAAATAATGGTATAGTATTCTCCTCCATAATAGAAAATAAAAATGTTTTATGCTTAGTTTTATACTTATAAATATTTCATATATATTGATGAACAACAGTGAAAGAAGCAATGAATTTTTTTTTGCAGTACATTAATTTTGTATTAATAACAAATTAAATTAGGGTATATAGCATATAAATATTAACATAGCGTCACATGAACTGCCATTAATTTTGTACAAAATTAAAATACCACAGGGTATAAACTGAAGAATGAAAAAAGATTATTTTAAATCTCAAAAAATGATACACAGACTAAGTAAGGGATTTCTCTCTTTTAAATATAGTAAAAAATCTAGACTGCCATTGAAAAAGGACAATGTCTTTCTAAATACTGGACTTCCTATAATTTACATAACATTGATAAGCTTTTCTATTGTGACCAGTTTTTTCCTTGAGGTTAATTTTTAAAAATCAGACAAAAAGTATTTAATATGCCACTGTTTCAAACCGTGAAGTAGGGACATACAAGTCTGCTACACAGATATCAGGAATAACAACATTCTAATTTTGGGGGAGGGGGAATAGCTGCATGTGAGGAAAAAAACAAAGACCAAAATGACACCCAAAGCTCCACACAGACCCAAAAGGATGATTGGTGTGTTCAGGTGACTGTCCTTGTCCCGGAATCCTTTCTCGTAATGTCTGCTTATTTAAAATGTTGACATAGGTAAGAAGATGAGTGATGAAACCACCCTGGGGCATTACTACACCAGCTGCCCACCAATAATTTAGGGATGTGGAGCTATGAATCTGTGCACCTGCAGACCTGTGTACCAGTGCACATGTGAACATGTGGATCTGTGCACCTGCAGACCTGCGTACCAGTGCACATATGAGAAAGTGGATCTGTGCGCCTGCAGACCTGTGTACCAGTGCACATGTGAACATGTGGATCTGTGCACCTGCAGACCTGCATACCAGTGCACATGTGAGAAAGTGGATCTGTGCACCTGCAGACCTGTGTACCAGTGCACATGTGAACATGTGGATCTGTGCACCTGCAGACCTGTGTACCAGTGCACATGTGAGAAAGTGGATCTGTGCACCTGGAACATGTGGATCTGTGTACCAGTGCACTTGAGTACCAGTGCACATGTGAACAAGTGGATCTGTGTACCAGTGCACATGTGAACAAGTGGATCTGTGTACCAGTGCACATGTGAACAAGTGAATCTGTACACCAGTGCAGCTGTGAACATGTAGATCTGTGCACTTGTAGATCTGTGGATCTGTGCACCTGTGACCCATGGACCTATGGATCTAAGGATCTGTGGACTTAAGAATCTATGACCCTGTGAACCTATGGTCCTACGCACATGTGCATCTGTGGGCCTGTAGACGTCTCCCTCCGTGGATCTGTGATCCTGTGCACCTGTAGATCTATGGACTTATGTACCTGTGGTCCCGTGCAGCTGTGCACCTGTGGGTCTGTGGAACTGTGGACCTGTGCATGTGTGGATCTGTGGACCTGTGGTCCTGTGGATCTGTGGTTCTGTGCACCTGTGTATCTGTGGACCTCTCCCTCTGTGGATCTGTGGTCCTATGCACCTGTGGATTTGTGTACCTGTGTATCCCTGGACCTATAGACCTGGATCTGTGGTTCTGTGCACCTGTGCACAGTGGATCTGTGGACCTGTAGGCCTGTGGATTTGTGCATCTATATACCTGTGTTTGACATCACCTTTCCCTCAAGGCCTGGATTCTGTGAAGTTTCCTGTTGCATCACAGACTTTGGGAAAAATGCACTTTCTGCTGTTTAGTTGAAAGATAATGGTGGAGGGAGCAGTCTTAATGTTTTCCAGGACATTGCAGTTTTGTTTCGAGCTCCACACCCTCATTTTAGAATCTTTCCCAATGCTTCCTCACCCCTGCTCCTCTGACGCCATCCCTAATTGGGTGCACCATTTAACTGCTGAAGGAATTTCTGCTGTCTTCATCCTAAATTTGGAGAGAGGCGTGTTCTTAACTTTTTGAAAAGTTTACTTTGACACTGACGTTGTGCAGCTGGCACAGCCAACCAGGAAACCAGAGATGCGTCACTTGCTCTATGGGGCGCGAGAACTCCAGGACCAGCCGCAGAAAAGGTGAGCCGCAAGCTTTCGTGTGGACATCTGGCACAGAGAGGCCCTCCCAGGCTGTGATGTGGGGTCAGACCTGTCTCCTCAGTTCAACAGGAAAGCCCATCTGGAACCAGGGAGCCATTACTCTTTTTAGGAAGGACACTCATTCTTTCTAGGCACAGAAGTAAATTTCTTAAAGGGAGAAGTGGAATAAGGCTCGAAAGTGAACAACCTAATGCCACCATTGCCCTCTCCCCTCCCTCCCTTCCTCCGGGTGTCCAGCCTGGTATGGAAGACTCAGTCCCAGCTCCTGGAGACTATAGTCTAGGTGACAGAACTGAGAGACCAAGACAGAATCCTCAACTGTTATTTTGAAAATTGGCTGCAATTCAGCTGTGGCTTGTGGAAGGGTGGAGATGTCCCACCAGGGAGAGACCCTCTTGGTTGGGAGCCCCTTCCTGGGGCTTCAGGTTGTGGCAGTTCAGGGTCTGCCCCATGCACCCTATGGGTGTCTGGGAGGAAGGAGTGTGACCAGGGAGAAGGGCCTCACGATGCTGAGCAGTCCCTTGGGGCTGGGGATCTGGGGACCTGGGGAAGACACAGGAGCCAGATTCTGGATGAGAAGGAGGCCCAGGAACTTAGATGGGGTCTTGAGAGCAAGTGCCACAGGATACCCCAGGGGGCCTGGGATCAGTTCCACTGTGTCTTCCGTGGTCACCCCAGCCAGGAACCAGCATAGGGGCTCCCCACCATCCACTGTCTGCCCTGCCAGCTGGGCCAGGAAGCCCTGCCCCAGTGAAACTTAGGTCTGCCGGGCATCAGACTTTAAATGAGCCCAGAACCACTGGATGGTGAAAACAACTGCCCCCAGCCAGGCTGGTTCTGCGGTTGATGGGGTTTGTGGCGCGAGTGGGTTGGGAGTGCAGTGAGGGGGTGACTTCCATGGCAGGCCCACGTCAGCTCAGCCTTCAGGCCCTGAATTTGGCCTCTTTGGAGAGAAGCTGTGGGGCAGCAGCCACTCACTAACGCTTTCCCATTGTGGACCAAACTGGAAGACCAAATCTAACCATAAATGGAAGCATTTAAAGGGGTCACAGACTGTTGCCAAATGACTTGGGAGGTGACTCAGCAGTCCAAGGAAGAGAAGACTTTTTGGGTACTAAGTGCCTGTCTTCCCTGGGGGCCGTCAGGATGGGCATGCAGTTTGTGAGACTCCCTGAGAATGGCCTCGACAGGGGTGGCTGGGCTCACTCACCCACATGTCCGAAAGGACCTGCTTGTAAAAGGCTAAATTTGAAGATCTCAGTTGGTGAAAGGAAATCTCAAGTTTGACCTCCTTAAAGTCAGTTGAAAGTTAATGAAAAGGGATCTTCTTTCCAAAGTGAGGACTGAGGGATGTTCGCAAAAACCAAAGCGAAACCCCTCTATGAAGACTGAGATGCGGTGTGTCTACGCACAGGCCGCACCACAGACTTGCTCGCTGTAATAAAACACAAGCAAGAGGGGTCTTCATTTAGTGTTTTTTTAAACAAGTTTTAAATCTAGTGGTATGTAAGTTTAGGTTTTCATTTAAAAGTGTCGTTTTCTTCCTTTTTTATTTCCCATTTCTTCCAACTTTCTATTTAAAGCTCTGGTGCCATGGGACGAGGCTGACATGATCGATGATTGTTGGGCACCAAAGACACAGCAAACCATGGTGCCAGGAAAGCACGCTAGACGGGGAGGGGACACGGAGCCTGGTAGAATGATGCTTTCCAGGCATCTGTAGCCGGTGCCTGTGAGGGAAGTGGGGGCTCCCCAGGGGGAGTGCGGTTTTGCCTGGGGTAGCTAGGCAACTTGACACTGCAGGCTTCAGAGGCTCAGAGTGGAGGGTCGGGGGCACCCAGTGGGCACCTTCCCTGCAGAGGAGCCTACTTAGGGGCAGCTCTTGCACAGCCACACAGGTAACCAGTGGGGACTGGATTCGAGGCTCAGGCCTGACCTTGCTCACCCACCTAGTAGGCACACGGCAATGTGCCGTTTCCCAGGCTCCTTCTTAGGCAGGGCCCCATGGCCAGGCTTTGCCCTGCAGTGCAGGAGAAGTGACTGGAACCTCTCCCAGGCCTGCCCCATGAACTGCCTCTGTGCCAGGCTCCCCTGGGACTGCAGCAAAGGACATGGAGGCAGAAGTCAGGCAGAGCCCTGGTGTGGAAGGGCCTGGGTCCCTGTGGACCACCTTGAGAGAGAACCTGTCCCTGCCTGCTGCTCTGGGTCAAGGAGGGAGCAGCGATTACTCTACACGGGCTTGGTGCCAACATGCTATTAGTGTCTGGGAACCTGCTTACACCTCACCCATAGGCTCCTTCTAGGACCCCACAACATTGCCCCCTGGGCTTTGGACACAGCCCAGTCCTTGGGACTGGCCCAGCAAGGCCTGGGGCCATAGAAGGCACTCTGTGAATACATCAAATTTTGTAGGCGCAAGAGGTGCTAAACCCTCACGGGAGGGTCCAGATCGCCAAGTGGAGATCACAGCTGTAACTGAGACCCCGTGAGAAGGCGCCAGTCTCACACTGGTCTCGCGAAGGCCACGGGAGTGGACCACAGAGCGTTCGTGAGATGCCTGCAGCTAGGGCATCCTCACCTCTGGCCTGCTTGTCAGCTGGGTTGGGCCTGCAAGGTCCACGCGGAGTGGAGGGAGCAGGGGATGTGGGGACCAAACCAGGCTGCACATGGGCTGTCGGGGCTCCTGGGGGTATGGAACTCCAGCACAAACAATTCCTGGAGACAGACAGACCCCAGGGGCTCTGTGTCAGAGTGGGGATGATCACACCCAGGCTGTGCTGAAAGGGGTCCCACCCGTATATATCCTAGTGTGTGCTATATTTGAGCAAAGGGTACCTGGAAAATGAAATTATGTTTTTTGGAGGCAAGAGTCTCACTCTGTTGCCTTGGGTAGAGTGCCATGGTGTCACAGCTCACAGCAACCTCAAATTCCTGGGCTCAAGAGATCCTCCTGCCTCAGCCTTACATGTAGCTGGGAGTATAGGCACCTGCCACGACAGCTGGCTAGTTTTTTTAGAGATGGGGTCTCGCTTTTGCTCAGGCTGGTCTAGAACTCCTGAGCTCAAGTGATCCACTCAACTTAGCCTCCCAGAATGCTAGGATTACAGGCATGAATCACCTCGTCCAGCCAGAAAATGGAAAATTTTAAGTTTTACTACTTACAATAACATCAAAGAGTATGTATTACTCAGAGATAGCACTAAGAAAATAGGTGCAAAACCAGTACACTGCAAACTACAAACCATTGCTAAGAATTAAAGAAGATCTCAAAAGTAGAGAAATAGATTATATTCTTGAATTGGAAAACACAATATTTTCAAGCTTAGAGTTTTCTCAAAACTCATGAAATCTTTGATCTATAGGTTAAATGTAATCCTAATCAATGTCTTTTTCATAGAAATTGAAAAGCTGATTTTAAAACTTATACAGAAATTCGAAGGGCTTTGACTAGACAAAATAATCTTAAAAAGAAGAATAAAATTTTAGGTTCCAAGCTACTTAAGACTTACTATAAAGCTACAATAATTGAGACTGGGGTCTTGGTGTAATATCAAATATATGTGTGTGGATAGTAGTTAGCTGAAGCAGTTAATTTAATGCAAATTTAAAGCACAGTGAGACACTGTCACACACCCACTGGAATGTCTAGGTCACAGAGGCTGACAATCCTGAGGGCAGGCGAGGGAGCAACTAGAGGGATTTCCACCAACTGTGAACTTTACATGGCACAACCACTTGGAACTGCTGGGCAATTCTGTCTACAGTGGATTTATGCTCAGCACTCACGTTGACAAGTGGGAATAAAAGCAAAGGACAGAGCAAAGGAAAAATCTCACTAACTGGCTGACCCAGCCAACCCACTTCCAAGTGTTTCCTTAAGACAAATAAAAGCATATCTCACACAAAGTCTGTAAAGGGATGTTCACAGCAGCTTCACGAGCAGCTCTGGCCAACATGTGGAGATACCCCAGGTCCATCAAGGAGAGGAGGGGTAGACAGGGTGGCCTGTCGCACAGCAGACACTGCTCTGTCATGGACACGCAGCAAGTGGCAGACGGAAGAGGGCAGACCCAGAGGCTCATGGAGCGTGGGGTGCCCCGAGACAAGCAGAGCGTAGGGTGCCCAGAGACATGAGGAGCGTGGGGTGCCCAGAGCCTCAAGGTGCACGGGGTTCCACTTCTGGACATCCGGCCGTCCATAGTGACACAGCAGGAGAATGGGCCAGGTGCTGGGGCTCTGGGGGAATGATACATTCTGTAGCCTGAGTGTGGCTGTGGTTACCCAGTTGGGCAATTTGTAAAATGTAATCAACCTGTATTCTTAAAATTTGTGCTCTTTTGTGTAAATCATACCTCAATAAAATAGGTTATAAAAGATTTTTAAAAGGCACCCTCTGCCCGTGAAAGAGTGTCTGTTTCTCTTTGTTGCACCAGTGGCCGTGGCAGGCGTCTCAGTCCGTTGGCCACTCACAAAGGACCACACATTTATTTTCTCACAGTTCTGGAGGCTGAAGTCCAAGACCAAGGTGCGGACAGGGTGAAGCCTCTCTTCCTGACTTTCAGACGGCCACCTTCTCACTATGTCTGCGGGGGCTGGGGGGAAAGAGACACAGAGAGACAGATACAGGGAGACAGAGAAAGACAGACAGAGGCAGACAGAAAGAGAGACAGGCAGAGACAGAGACAGAGAGGCGTGCAGATGCACAGACAGGGAGAGATCCGGCAATGGTTGCTCGGTTCTCTCCTCTTCTCATGCTAAAGTCCTGTTGGGTCAGGCCTTGGCTTCTGTGCCTTGCCCACCTCACACAGCTGCTGTTTCCAGACACAGCCGCACTGTGGGTTGGGGCTTCAACCCACCATCCGGGAGGGTCCCAGTTCTGTCTTCAGCACCAGGAGGTGAGGGTGAGGCAGGTCCAGTTGCCATGGCCTCGCATCTTTTGCCGGTCGCAGAGGCCATTTTCCCATAAGAACTGTGAGGCTGAGGACAGGGAGAAACTGCCGGGGCAGTAGGGTGCTCCATGCTGAGCTAGGACAACGCCGGTGGCTGTAGCATTTTGTAAGAGAAGGGCTGGCATTTTCTTTTTTTTTTGCCGGGGCTGGGTTTGAACCCGCCACCTCCGGCATATGGGACCAGCGCCCTACTCCTTGAGCCACAGGTGCCGCCCAGGGCTGGCATTGTCTTTTGGAAAAAGATTCTAGGAAAGCCCTGAAAGCTTCTTGCCCCAGGGCCCATGTCCCCGTGGCCCCCGTGGGGCTCTGGAGCAGATGCCTCATGCCCAGAGGACCACTGGGGCTTGACCAGGCAGAGGTCCTCATACCCGCTCTCATGACCCAGCTCCATGCTCACGGGTGACCAGGAATGCAAAGGACTCCCACTTGCACAAGCTGCATCCACCAATACTATGTCAGAAATCAAAAGTGATATCTAAAAATATTTATTAATCCATTTCACATTAACAAGGATAAACCCACTTTATGTTAATGAAAAAAATTAAAGTATATCATCCAGCACACAGAAGAGCAGTCCTGTCTTACATTTTCACGTGCTGGCCTCAGGACACGGCTGCGGCCTCAGCTGCGCTGCAGTGTGTGTCTGGGTGAAACCCACCAAGAATGCCTGACCTTATGCAGGCAGGCAGCGGCAGGGAGAGTATCTGGATAGTGGCTCAGATGCTGCAGATGTTCTGCATCGTGACACCAGCCTGTGGTGCCCACGGAGCCTGCTGGGTGTCCCAGGGAGGCTGTCTCTGCAGGTCTCTCTGGTGACCATCCAGCTCTGGACTGATGGCCAGAGTGCCAGGCTGCTGAGAAGCAGCTGGGATGGGCAGATGGAGGGGATGGGTGCCATCCCCCACCCCCAGCCTCATCATACTGGCGAGCCCAGAATCAGATTCAGCCTGGGGTGACCAGGCCCCATGCATCCCTGCCCTGGCAGAGGGGCCGGCTGCCTCACGGGTCCCTTGTCCTCTGCCCTCAGCAGAAAACACATGGGAGACCTACAGGGAGGTTGAGGGGAGCCTCCCAGGAGCTGACACTCCTCCTTCAGCTCAGGGGTAGCAGCCTGGGGGACGCTGGCAAGGCGAGGTGCCCTGCAGCCACATGGGGGACCAGGTGAGCCACCAGCAAGCCTGGCCTCAGCAAGCCTCTTCCACCCTGTTTGTTGAGGCCCTGACGCACCCAGGGACCCTGCCTGGCGGGGATCCTGGGTTGGACCCCCTAGTCCTGGGTGCCAGGTCCTGGTGTGTGTGCCCATTTTGGGGTGCAGATAGCAGGCTTCTGTGCCAGAGCCCACAGGGTCCCTATAAGAGGCCCTCCTCTAGGCCAGCAGGACCCTGGTGCAGCCATCTGAGGGTGGGGGGTTGTTCTGGCCTGCTGGCCCACTCTGTACCCTCTGAAGGTGAGCCTGGACCTCTGGCCCAAAACCTGTCCCTTAGCACCCTGGCCCTGTGGTAGGAGGCCCCTGAGCCCCATTCTGCAGTTGGGGAAGAGAGAGTTGGGGGTGGGGTGGCAGCATCACAGGGCAGGGCTGTGGCCCTTGGAGGACCAGGGAGTCTGGGGGCCCTGTCTACCAGGCACTGAGGGTCTGAGCATACCTCACGGTGGGCTGGACCATGCTGTCCACACTCTGCATACTGGGAGCCTCCTGCAGGCTCCAGGTGGGGACCAGCAGCTCGCACGGTGTGGAGGGCTCTGGGGCCTGGGGTGGGTGCAGCTGCCAGCTGGAGGGGGCCACTAGAAGGCTGAGACATATCTGCAGAGTGTGGTCCCTCAGCCAAGGACCCCAGGTAGGAGCTGTGCCAGACATGGGGTCCTGTGACTGGCTGGGAGCCTGTCTGGGGGAAAAGCCAGGCTCAGACCCAATGGCACCAGTCTAGGCAGCTGCCTCATGGTCACCTCGCAGCTGTCTCGGCCTGTCTAGCCTGGGGCTGGCATAGATTCAGGATCCCAGGGCCTAGTCCCACTTTGGCCAGAGGGCTTTGAAACCTGGTGACCACTGCAGTGTGTCCTCTGAGGAGGGGCTCTATGTGGAATCAGGCCCCTTGGGCACACCTGCATCCTGTTCCCACTTCAGAACTGCGGGTCCCTCTGTGGCAGGAACCAAGGCCAGCTCTACCCTGCTCAGTGTGGAGTGTGGGCTGTGAGGCGGCAAGGCACACACAGCCTGGGGAGACATCTGGGGAACGACCACAGCTGCTTCTCCTCCTTGGACAGCAATGTTCTTTTCTCCTCTGTCAGAAGCCACGTAGCCCCTGCATTCGTTCCTTTTTATCTTTTTCAGGAAAGCACGTAGCTTTTCTTCCTTAAAGTTTTTTTTTTTTTTTTTTGTAGAGACAGAGTCTTACTTTACCACCCTCGGTAGAGTGCCATGATATCACAGGACTCACAGCAACCTCCAGCTCTTGAGCTTCCGCAATTCTCCTGCCTCAGCCTCCGGAGCAGCTGGGACTACAGGCGCCCGCCACAACACCCGGCTATTTTTTGGTTGTGGCTCAGCCAGGGCTGGGTTTGAACCCGCCACCCTCCGTATATGGGGCCTCCGTATATGGGGCCTCCGTATATGGGGCCGGCGCCCTACTCACTGAGCCACAGGCGCCACCTCCATGTACTAGATTCATGCCAATTTCCCTCTAGTAAGCAACTTTGTTTAAATAAGTGACCTTGTTTGGATACTATATATTAAAACTGTTTTCATGGTGCAGTGCTGGCTGCAGTCTCAGCTGCTCCAGTCCTTTTGATCCCATCTTTGTCTCCTGTGTGTTTTATTTCCTCAATCCCCACCACCATTCCCACTCTGGTTTGTTCCCTCTTGTGCTGGTTTGTGAAAGGTGGTGCCTTTATTATGGCAACTTTTAGGTCTTTTGGAATGGATCCATTTAAGTACTATGCCCAAACGGGTTTTAATTCCGTATTATGAAATGGCCTCCCTTATTCTCAAAGTATGGTGCTGCCTCTGGCAACTCATAATAGGAAATGATCCAAATTTCATTATAATTCCTTACTCTGCTGATTGACAACAGTGGCTCTGGGAAATGTCATCCTCATGGCAAATAGCCCTTGCAGACTTTACTGATCAGGGTGGTTGCCATCATCCCTCTGACAGAATAATTCAATTTGCTTCAAAAACGTCTTTTCTTTTTCCTTACACTGTTGTTTCACAGCCTATTCCTCAAGCTCCTGCAGTATTTACTGACATCTGTACTTCAGGTATTGCTAGTATGGTTATCAATAATAAAGTTTACACTGAAACGGTTTCTTATTCTTCAGCTCAACGTGGAACTTCATGCTGTTATAATGGCTTCCAACATTTCCCTACAACTTCTTTTGACCTCTTTACTGACAGTAAATATCTTGTTGGTGATTTAGCAACCATTGAAACAGCACTCATAGGCCATACCACTGATGAAGCCTCTTTACCCAATTTCTCCATCTACAGAGACTCATTCGAGCCTATCCTCGACAGTACTTTGTGGAACACCACATTAGCTGATAAGCATACCTGTCTTTTTCTCCCATTTCTTCTCCCTCCCCAGCAGAACTTCCTCCTGCTGTTCATCATCAGAATGCTGCTGCCCTTCACGGTAAATTTCACATTACAAGAGAAGCAGTGCATCAGATATTTAAAAAGTATCCCTCTCGCCCACAGCATCTTCCTGTTTCCCACTTTGTTGTTAATCCTCATGGTCTCTTAACAGGTCAACTCTGGTATGTTACTCATGTCCCATCGTTTGGAACACTCTTTTCTTCATGTAACAGTTGATGCTGTCTCCGGTTTCATTTTCACTTCTGTTAGCACCGGTGAAGCGGCAGAGTGCGTTGTAGCCCACTGCTTAGCTGCTTTTGCAGTTTTAGTTATTCCGCGTCTCATTAAGACCGACAACGTTCCTACTTACAATAGTTAAGACTTACTTTACTTTCTGTTCCACCTTCTCTATCGCTCTCAAAACAGGTATTCCGTACAATCCTCAAGGCCAAGGAATTGTCCAGCATGCCTGCCCCACTCTTAAATTTCAAATTAACAAATTAAAGAAGGGGGAGATACACCCCAATACACCACATCATCTTTTCTCTCATGCTTTATTTACTTTCAATGTTTTTTTGAGACAGAGTCTCACTTTGTCACCCTCGGTAGAGTGCCATGGCGTCACAGCTCACAGCAACCTCCAACTCCTGGGTTTAGGCAATTCTTACTTTAAATGTTTTAAACACTGATGTTATGGGTCACATGCCTGCAGAATGTTTCTGGAATGCACTAAACTCTAAACATCCTGAGGTCTCATGGAAAGACCCCCTCATGGGTACCTGGCAAGGATCTGACCCCATTTTAATATGGGGAAGAGGACATGTTTGTATTTTTCCTAGAACAGCTGATGCCCCTTGTTGGCTCCCTGAATGGTGGGTCAGATGTGGACCCAGAGGAACTTCTTGTACCACCAATGAAAAAGCTGACATTGAAACCCCGAGTGATCTACCGCCAAGTCAAGACGTTGCAGAAGGTGAAACTCCCAACACGGAGACAGCTAAAGAAGTTGACCCCTGAGAGAGCTGACCTGGTGCAATGCTGTGGCAGGCCAGTCACCCCTGAAAGCTCTTTTTGGCAATGATGGCCATTGTCTCTTGCCATGTAAGGCTGTTTCTGCTGATACATGCTAGGCTTCTTTCCCTGATCCACATTTGTCACGCCCAGTCCAATGGAGCGACCCAAGTATAAAAGTTTTTTTCTAAGGCCTCTACAGTATTAGGAGGCACTAGTAGTAATTACTTTACTTCTCAATAGACTGAGTTCAATTACACCGGAGAGGCCCTACTATAACCATTTGTTTTAGTCTGGTTCCCAGACCTGGATGCGTAACTCTCCACAGAGAATCGGCTTGGCACAGTGGTTATGGTCCCAGACACATAAACCACATACACCAAGGCTGGCAGGTTTGAACCTGGCCTGGGCCAGCCAAACAACGATAACTACAACAAAAAATAGCCAGGCAGCAAGAGAATTGCCTAAGCAAGAGTTTGAGGTTGTTGTGAGCTGTGACACCACAGCACTCTACCAAGGGCAACATAGTAAAACTCTGTCTCCAAAAAAAAAGAGAGAGAAAATTGAAAATAGATTTTGGTCTGTCATTTCCTTCTCAATCAGCAGCAGGTTTTGCTCAATTTTGAAAAATTGTTAAATGGGGATTTACAGATTATGAAGTGGCATCACCTTCTTCTCCACCCACTGGAATACCTCCTTGTACCATCCCTTCCATTCAACTTAATTTAGCCTACCCTTGGATCGAATATTATAATTCCCCAGTTTGTATTCCTATTGAAGATGTCACAGAAAAGTTGTGGGATTTTCTAGAAAACTACCTTTTCTCATAACATTAATGATTAAGTGACTGCCAGGGGATGGGTAACCAACATTCTAACAACAGAATCAGGAAACATTCAGATCTTTGGTGCCTTGGAGCAGCCAGTGGAAGTCCTGAAGCCCATGACTGAAGTGATGCAAAACGGTTCCAGAGCTTTACACTACACTGTGGCCTGTGTCTCACCTCCACCACTCTTGCTGGCTGGAAACATCTCTATAACAAAGGTTGACCATGATTTTAGTGTAAATTGTATAAATTGTAACTTATCCAATTATGTTAGCCACATTAATCCTTTCATGCTGTTACTATAGTTGAGCAACACACTTTTGTTATGTTACCTATAAATTTAATTCAACCATCATATGATCATTCGGGTTTACACATTTTAATTAAACTTAGTAAGTATTTACATCATGGGATAACTCATATAAAAAGAGTTATAGGCATGATTGTAGCAGGCATTGCAGCACTGGCTGTCATCATGGCCAGGGCTGTTTCTTTGGCACCTGTGCTCACGCAGTCTGTACACACGGCCCACTATGTAAATACATTGGCTCCACACACCTCTTTAGCATTATCGATGCAAGAAGAGGTGGACAAAAAATTAGAAGCCAAACTGACGCTTTAGAACAGTTTTAACTTTCATAGGAGCTAAAGTTAAAACTTTAAAACCACATTTACCATTACATGGTCATGCCTGTTTGCAACAGATCTGTGTTACTCCAACATCCTATAATGAATCACAAAGGAATTGGGGTAACATAAAAAATCATCTCCTAGGAATCTGGTCTCATAATAATATTAGTCTTCATGTGGCAAAACTTCACCGAGAAATTCAAACTATACATGAGTCTCATTTAGACATTTATAGTCTTGCCCAATTAGCTAAAGACATTTTTGATAAATTACAATCTTTCAGTCCTTTGAAAAATACTCAACATTTAATACTAACATTATGTATCTTAGGAATATTAATACTAATTTTATTTTGCATTCTCCCAGTCTTCTACAGAGTCAGAGTCAAGCCATTCCTCTCACTAAAATCATGTATTCATGAATTGAAACTAATAAATAAAAAAGGAGAAGATGTGGAGTGTGGGCTTTGAGGTGGCAAGGCCCTCACAGCCTGGGGAGACATCCAAGGAATAACCACAACTGCTTCTTCTCCCTGGACAACAACATTCTTTTCTCCTTTGCCAGAAGTCACGTAGCCCCTGCATACTTTCCTTTTTATCTTTTGTCAGAAAGCACATAGCTTTTCCTCCCTAAAGTTAATCTTCACTCCATGTACTAGATTCACATCAATTTCCCTCTAGTAAGCAACTTTGTTTAAATAAATGACCTAGTTCAGACACTGTTTAATAAAGCTTTTTCCACGGTTCAGTGCTGGCTGTGGTCTCAGCTGCTCCAGTCCTCTCGATCCCATCCTTGTCTCCTGTGTGTTTTATTTCCTCAATCCTCACCATTCCCACTCTGGTTTGTTCCTTCGCTTGCTGGTTTGTGAAAGCTCAGCTCCCCACCAGCAGCCAGCACCGTCTGTATGTGCAGAGTGTGCATGGCATTTCCACCCTCTTCCTCCACAAACACCCCCTCTTCTTGATCCATTGTATTTCCAAAACCTCAGAGGGTCTGGGCTGAGGGCTGACCCAGACTTGCCCAGCCAGGGAAGCCTGACTGTGACCTGTGGGTGCTTGGGGTGGCTCCTCAGTCTGGACCTGAGTGTCATTTGTCCTGCTCCCTGGGATAATGTGATGTCCCCAGTGGGTGAGGTGGCAGGGGCTGCCAGAGTGTGGCCATAGCTCCTGACCCCACAGATGACCTGGACACACTTTGAAGGTCAGGGAGGAGAGCTGCCTGCTAGGAGAGCTGCCTGCCAGGGTGTTTAGGAAGCCTCTGGTCATGGCCACCTTGCCTCCCACCCTCTGCTGTGCTCTGTGGACTCCTCAGTGCTCCCTGTCAGGCAGAGCAAGTCTGCCCCTGAGGGACTGGGTGCTCCATGGCCGGGTTTGGGAGACAAGAAGCCCTCAGCCCACCAGCTGTGTGGTGGCATCCAGAGCCACAGCAGCCCTCCTTTTCAGGTCAGATGCCCAGTGGACACTGGCACATTAGCCTTGAGGGACCAGAGCTGGGCTGTGGTGGTGAACCTTGTTGGGGGTGGGGGGCAAGGTACAGCCACCTGATCCCTCTGCCTGGCTGTGGGACTTAAGGCTCATTGGGGCCTCCACTGTCACCTGCTTTTAAAAAGCAGTATGATCACACATTTTAGCCAATCAAAGCTTCTTCATGCCAAGCAAACTTTTCCTGTCCAGGGACAGATGATTTCTAAACATGCATCTTGATGAAACATTTCTCTGGCTGAAGAATATTTATAGATTAGAAAATAAGAGTAGAATGCCTATGAATAACACATCCATAGGAAGGGAAAAGAAATCACTTAGCAAATCCCCTCTCCATGGGGAGGATGGCTGCAGAGATCATGAAAGGTCAGATTTGGTGAGACACTCTTCACTGGTCTTGGCCAAAGGCCAACAAATGACCCCAGGGACGTGTTCTTGACAGATGGCTGAAATCTGCAGCGAGCTGTGGAGCTGGCCTTCCACATCTCCTCTTTCGGCTTTCTCCTAAGAATCTCCAATAGATAGCTGCAAGACACATCAGGTCAAGGGGAGAGGCAGAGTAGATGCTCGGGGCTTCCAGAGGCCTCTCTTCACTCCTGGGGCTTTGCGGGATCATTTTCTCTCTCACATTTTCTCTGGATCTGGGTCCACAGATGTCTGGTTATGAAAGTCTGTTTTCCATTTTTGGCCAAGGAAATTACTCAAGGGGGTTTGGAAGGAACTCTGTACAGACTCAGCCAGCTGGGCGTGGTGGGACGCCTTGGGCGGCCTCAGGACAGAACAGAGGAGACCCTTCACTGCCTGTGAGCAGCGCCTCTTCCTGGGAATCTGTATGTGGGGCCAGGAGGCCTTCCCAGGAAGCCCCCATCAACTTCTGTCCTTGCCTTTTTCTGAGCAGTGCAGGCAAGGAGGCCCAGCTGCCCCCACTTGGGTCATCCTGGTACTTGGCCATGCTGGGGAGTAACCGGTCAGCAGGGCTGTGGGCCTGTGGCAGCCAGGGGCCACAGAGTCATAGCAAATCCTATGAGAACGTTAGAAACCTAGGAGGAGATTTTTGAAATCAACATTAGAGAGGTGGTTTCCACACAAGAAGATGTATGCATTTAAGTATACAGTTTGATGAATTTGGAAAAATTTACATAACCATATAACTCTTAGCACAGTCCAGACACAGAACACATCCGTCACCCCAGAAAGATTCCTTGTGTCCTTTTATTTATTTTTATTTATTTTTTTGAGACCGAGTCTCACTATGTTGCCCTCGGTAGACTGCCGTGGCATCACAGCTCCCAGCAACCTCAAACTCTCGGGCTTAAGGGATTCTCTTGCCTCAGCGTCCCAAGTAGCTGAGACTACAGGAGCCTGCCACAATGCCTGGCTATTTTTTTGTTGTAGTTGTCATTGTTGTTTAGCTGGCCCACCAGCCTGTGTGTGTGGCTGGTGCCCTACTCACCAAGACCTCGTGTCCTTTTATGATAAGTGGCCGCACCCCGTGCAATCACCGACTTGCACTGTGTGGTTGCATGTGAATTTATAGACGTGCCCCTCCTGGCTCCTGCACTGCGCACTTTGGGTGCTTCCCTCCATTGCTTTGAGGCGCCAGCTCCCTATTGGCCCAGGCACCATGGATTGTTGCCCTGTTTGCTGGTGGATGGGCATTTCCTGTCCAGGAATTGGATGTTCCAGTTTGGGGTCGCTTATGGTGAAAGGTGCTGTTAACCCTTACGATTAAGCCTCTTAGGAGGGTGGGAGGTGGGAATTTCAATTTTTTGTGGGTAAACATTTAGCGTCGATGGTGGGGCTATGTGTCAAGTACAGGATTAGCCCTCTGAGAACCTGCCAGCTTCCCACAGCGGAGCCCGAGAGCCTCAGCAGACTGGCTGGTCATAGCAATCCTTTGCGCTTCTCCGACAGCTGACAGGATTGAACACTGCTTCACGAACCTTCTGGCCACCTGCCTTCTTCTTTGGTCCAGAGTCTAGTCTAGTCATTTTTCTCCTTTCTCTCTCTCTTTTTTTTAACTTTGAAATAACTTTAGATCTCACAGAGAAGTTGCAAAGAAGGTATGAATGCTCTCCAGCCAGTTCTCCTGCAGAATAATATAGTATATCCTAACAATAACCTATATAACATTATCAAAGTCAAAACATATCAAAGCTGAGAAACTGACACTGGTACCAAACTATTGACTAAACTACAGCTCTTGTTCAGATTTTGTCAGTTTTTACATGCATTTTTTTTGCTTACAGCTCACAAATGTAAAGATTTGCATGCCCATGGTCACAATCAGGACACATGATTTTGACTCATCACTAAGTAGTCATGCACCAATCCTGACCCCTGGAAACCCCTTATCTATTCGCTATCTCTATAATTTTATTTCAAGAATATTACGTAAGTGCAACCGTAAAGTATGTAATCTTTTGAGGTTGGCTTTTTCACTCAGTATAATATATTTAAGATCCATGCAAGTTGTTTTGTGTACCAGTAGTTTGCTCCTGTACATGGCTGAGGAGTGCTGAGGGGGTGTGTTCATCTGCAGACCAGTGTTTGGATTTTTGGAATCAACCCTACCTGCCATGGCTGAGAACCCTCTTTATATATTGCTGTATTTAGTTTGCGTTTGCTAACACTGGATGTTGGTTGATGACATTGGCTTTTCATCTTCGGTTGTGAGAAGTGTGAGTGTGTAGTTTTGAGTGTTGTTTTGTCTAGTTTTGGTGTCAGGGTAATGCTGATCTCATAAATGACCCAAGAAGTGCTCTCTCTTCTATTTTTTGTTCCTCTTCAAATGTTGCAATTCTCTAGATGGTAAAACCATCTGGGCCTGGGTATTTCTTTTTTGGAAGGTCTTTTAACTACCAGTTGCATTTCTTTAAGAATTATGGAACCATTCAGATCCATTTATTTCAACTTTGATGGGCAAGGGTAGCTGCCATTTTTGAGAACTGGCTCCATTTTACCTGCCGAGTCTCTGTGGGAAGATTTGCTCATCACGTTCTATTAGTATTTCACTCCAATGCCATCAAGGTCTGTAATTTTAATGTTCCTTCTTCATTCTTGATACTGTTTATTGTCTTCTCTCACTTTTTCCTCAGTTTTGTGGAAGTTTTTTTGATTGTTGGTGTGACTTACTGCAAATGAGCAACACCTACTCAGTCCCTTTGCATTGAACCGAGGAGGGGCAACACCAGCAAGCACTCCACAGGGACAGACAAGGGTGCCAGCCCCCCGACTCCTCTGCACTGGCTTTTATTGACATCTCAGGTGTAAGAAAAGACAGCACAACGGCAAGCTTCCGAGAGAGTGAAGGTCAAAAGACAAGTTTATCAGCGGCGCCCGTGGCTCAGTGAGTGGGGCACTGGCCCCATATACCGAGGGTGTATACTGGTTTGAACCCGGCCCTGGCCAAACTATGACAAAAGACAAGTTTATCTTTAGCTGCGTGACTGGACTCCTAACACATTCTGTTCACTGCACTTCTGTCTTGCTTTTTTCTTATCACTGCTAAATATGAATTAGGGCTGGGACAATACACTGTGTCCAGTGAGCGTCCTGTTTAGTGAACATCGTTTTCAGTAGTCAGGGCCAGCCGTGATGTGTGGCTTTCCCCAGATTGCTCTGTCCCTAGTGCCTAGCACTTATAATTCCTACAATTAATTTTTAATTGTCTCAAAGAACCAGCATTTGTTTCCATCAATTTTTCTCCATCATGGTTTACATTTCATTGATTGCTGCTCTTATCCCTGTTTTTTTCTCCCTTTTGCTATTTACTTTGGTCTTTTAAATTAGTTTCTTGAGATAGAAGCTTGGATTATTCTTTTGAGGTCTTTCTTCTTTTGTAAGATAAACATTTAGTGTTATGAATTCCTGTCTAAGCAGTGCTTTAATTATTTACCATAGATTTTGTTATATTTTCATTTTTGTTCAGTTAAATTTTTTTTAAGTCCCTAGAGACTCTGTCTTTGTGGGTCACTTAAAAGCATGTTGCTTAGCCTGTAAGCATTTAGAAATATTCCCATTATCTCTGTTATAATAACGTGTTTAAATCCATTATGGTCAGAGAACACACTTTGCCTGATTTGACTCTTTCAAATTTGTTTCAGATTTCCTAATGACCTTGGGAAGGTGCCCCCTGGGCATTTGAGAGAAGCCCGTGTGCTCTTCTTGGGTGGCTAGAGTGCCCATAATGTCCATTGGATCAAGGTTGTTACAGGTGATGCTGGGTTCTTCTATATTCTTGTTGCTATTCTGTTTATTTGCTCTGGGAGAGAAGTGTTGACGTCTTCAACTCCGATTCTGGATTTGTCCATTTCTCCTTTCATTTCTGTTTATGTGGATTTTGCTTCATGTATCAGGAAGCTGTGTTGTTAGCTGAAGACTCAGGAGCGTTGTCCCTTCTGAATTGACCCACTTATTGTGTAATTTCCCTTAAACCTAACAGTTTTCTTTTAATATAGATGCTCTTTTTTCTTAACTTGTGTCTGTATAATGTATCTTTTCCTATCCATTTTATGCTGACCTGCCAATACCATCTTTGAATGGAGTTTCTTTTTTTTGTGTGTGTGGCTTTTGGCTGGGGCTAGGTTTGAACCCGCCACCTCCGGCATATGGGACCGGCGCCCTACTCCTTGAGCCACAGGCGCCGCCCTGAATGGAGTTTCTTATAGGTAGCATATAGGTAGGTCATTAAAAAATTCATTATGAAAACTTCTGTCTTTTAATCTGGACCAGTTACATTTAAGATAATTATTGCTCCGTTTGAATTCAAGCCTACCATTTCATTATTTGGTTTCCACTTGCTTCTTGATTTTTATTGCTGCTTATTTAACTTTTTTTGTTATTTGAACTTTTTTTAGTTTTTTATTTTAGTTTTATCTATTATGTTGTTGATCATGTAGCTCTGTAAAATATTTAGTGGTTTTCTGGGGTTACTGTGTCCATACTTCAGCTTTCAAGTCTACTTGGAATCAGTCTGTCACCATTTCAAGTGTTTTATAGAAATCTCCCCACACATGGCTGCCTGTGCCCGGCCTTTATTTGCACCTGTCTGGCGTGTCTGCCTGTGCTGAAACTCCATCAGACTGTGTCATAGCCTTTGCTTTTAATTATAAAATGTTTCAATGACTTAGTGAAGAAGAGTTATTACATTTCCCCGATGTTTACAATTTTTGTTTTTCTTTCTTCATCCTTCATGGTCTGTGTTTCCTTTCTGTCTGAAGAAACAGTTTTAGCCATTGTTTAGGGGAAATTCTCTTTGTTGTTCTTGATCTGAGAATGTCTTTGTTTCACCTTAACTCCTGAAGAATGTTTTTGAAGGATATATAATTCTGATTTGATAATTCTCTTTGTTTGGCAATTAAAAAATGTACCGCATTTTCCTGATCTTCATGGGTTCTAATTCAAAATCTGCAGTGATGCTAATTGTCATTCTTTTATAAGAAATGCATCTCTTTTCTCTGCTAGCATTGAAGATACCTTCCTTGTCTTCAGTTTTCAGAAGTTTGACTGTGATTCGTGTGAGCATGGGCTTATTGGTTTTCTCCTGTTTGGAGTTCACCCGCTCTGTGAGCCTGAGGAGGAGAGGTGGGTACGGGGTCAGACTATGCCCATGGTAGCTGCCCCAGACCAGACCTGCCCACAGAGTCACATCTGGGAACTTAAGGTTTGCAGCAATAGATGCGGGAGCCCCACTGGATTAAGTTGTACAGGTGTGATTTTCCAAGGGTATGGCTTGGTCAGGCTGGCCAAGTAGCTGGTGCCAGCAGATATTTCAGGGTCTGGATTTGTGCTCTAGCTCAGCGTTGGAGAAAACTATCCTTTGGTCCCACTGATGGGCAGACACACTTTCTCTGGCCCCTGGGACCACACATAGTGGTTCAAAGATCCCGGGTTTGGAATGGTCCCTTCGTCTCCACTGATCTGCCAGGGGTCAGCTTACACAGATGGAGTCAGGGGATGTGCAGGAGAGAGTTGTGCTACCTGACCCTCTGCTGAGAACAAAGGCAGCTGGACTGGGCTGGGCTGGGGATGGGCTTGGACCTGATGCTGTGGGGAATGGAGAAGAGGGGCCAGGCAGCTTTGGGCCCCAGGAGTGCTGGGGAAGACATCTCTGTGTGTCCTGGCTATTAAGGGGGCACCCCAGGCACCCTGGGGAAGAACATAGTAGTGGCCAGGGCCACTACTGGACCAGGGCTGGTCCAGGTAGGAAAAGGATAGAAGATGAGGTGAAGCCACATGGCCCTCGTCCTGTCCACACCCTCCTCCAGGCTCCCTGCACCCATGCCCAGGCTGTCTTTCCTAAAATTGGGGACTGAGGCTCTGTGGGTGAGTCTACATGTACACAAGTGGCCATGTCCCAGCTGGGTGAGGACAGGCAGAAGCCAGAGGGAACTGACAAAGAGAGAAGAGAGGTCAGTCACTCTGTATCACAGGTGCCAGAGGTGAAGTGGGGATGTTCTGAGGATACCCTCAGGTGATGACTTCAAAGGCAGAGTTGCTCTGGGGGACACCAGGTGTGGGGCCAAAAACATGGACATACCCTGGCTGCAGTCAGGGAGCTGAAGGCCCAGGGGGCAGCTGTGTGGCCCACTTCAGGGGCCTCCCTCGGATGCAGGGTATGTGCAGGGTGCAGGGAGGCACCAGGTTCAGGGGATCAGGGATGCACAGTGTGCTCTGGGGGGACCAGGGTAAAGGATGTGGATCTGCACCATTGGTGGGCTTTGAGGGTGAATGTAGACCCTAATGGGGGCTGGGGGCTCAGGACAGGGCATGCCATGTGAGTAAACGCTTACCAGCAGCTCCGAGGAAGAAAAAGCCAGGGATTGGAATGTGTGCCCGTTGCTGTGGTGTAAACACTCCTGCTGAGGGATGAGTGGTTGCCAGGCAGCCCGGTGCTAGGCGGTGTTCCCACCATTCGGGGACAGCACCTCAAGAGCATGGGTGTAGTAAAATGTGGTAGCATAATTAGGAAGTGATGAGCTTTTAGTACTTGCTATATTTGTATTTAATATAATTTAGTCATAAATTTATATAATTTAAAAATAATGGCTATGTTCAGAAATCAGCTCTCCAAATTCTTGAAAATTCAACACTTGGTGAGGGCTCCCCAGCACGGGGGTGTGATGAGGAGCAGAGGAGCATTACTGGGTGGAGGCTGGTAGGTGGACACGGGGTGGGGGGCTGGCCACAGGAACACCTGGGACTGTGGCTGCCTCTGCTGCTGACTCATCTGTCCCGGGATGGGTCTGGGTCCTTGGCTTCCTTGTGACTCACGGGTTGGCGCCGTTGCTGCCAGATTGTTTCCATCTGAGGGAGAGACAGGGCCGCCTGGCCGACTCACAGAGCCAGTGGCTGCGGGGAACACAGGCCACCTCCTCAGCTGAGGCCGCAGAGCTGGTGGGCAAAGACTCCCAGGACATTCCTATGTCTGAGGGCGGCTTGGCTCCCCTCGAGGCCAATTGAGGAGGAGGTGGTGCCCTGTGTGGCAGCCAGGCCTCTCTGTTCCCGGCGGTGGTCTGGGGACCCAATGCTGTCACAAGCCACATGCCAGCCTCTGGTCTCACCCTCACTCACTCTTAGCTTCAATGCTCCGTGTCAGGGGTCACAGAGCAGGGGTGGCCTTCTGGAGCGAGGAAACTGCCAGTGTACCTGTGCCAGTCTGGGTCCTGAAGTCACACTGGGAAGGGCACACCTGAGCCTGTGCATGTGCACTGGGTCAGGCCTGCTCAACTTGGCTGGTGGCACACGCCAGGCCAGACTTAACCCTTGCCAGGGCGGAGGGTACTCCCATTTTTTTAAATTAATTAATTTATTTTTATTGTTAAATCATAGCTGTGTACATTAGTGCAATCAAGGGGTACAATGTGCTGGTTTCATATACAATCTGAAATATTCTCATCAAACTGTTCAACGTAGCCTTCATGGCATTTTCTTAGTTACTGTATGTAGGCATTTGTATTCTACATTTAGTAAGTTTTGCCTGTACTTATTCTAGCCTCTCACTTTCCCCTCAGCTCACATGGGGTATCCTCCCTGCCCCATTCCTGCTTCCCTAACTCTGCCTCCAGGAGGGCTGAGCCAGCTAACCCCCAAACCCCCATTCCATCTCCCCTCTACACTATGACCCCTGTGTGCCTGTGGCTGGGTCTTGGATTTGCGTTTTGATTGGGGGCCGGGGTGTGGAGCTCTCCAGGCTCCAGTTAGCCCAAGGCCAAGCCCTCCTGGAGGAACCTCCAGTGCACATCCCGTGTCCTCACCCCGAGATCATACCTGGGTTCCCCACTGGGCTGGGGCTTGGCATGGACGCCAGACAGGAGTGACTCGGGAGCCCCTGTCCTGCCTTGTGGCCTTACTGTCCCTGGCTCTGCCCGGCACCTCCCCACAATGGGTCTTTCTTGTCCCCTGCCCAGGATGTTCTCTCCCAGGGGTGGCCTTGAACTCAAGGCTTTCTTTTTTTTTTTTTTTTGTAGAGACAGAGTCTCACTGTACCGCCCTTGGGTAGAGTGCCGTGGCGTCACACGGCTCACAGCAACCTCTAACTCTTGGGCTTACGCGATTCTCTTGCCTCAGCCTCCCGAGCAGCTGGGACTACAGGCGCCCGCCACAACGCCCGGCTATTTTTTTGTTGCAGTTTGGCCGGGGCTGGGCCTGAACCCGCCACCCTCGGCATATGGGGCCGGCGCCTTACTCACTGAGCCACAGGCGCCGCCCGAACTCAAGGCTTTCTGCGTCCTCCTTTTGACCTAACAGCTATGTGGCTTTTGGGAACCACAATCTCCAGAAGGGTGTCCTTGCTCTGTGTGTGTGTGTGTGGGGGGGGGTGCGGGCAGAGAAAGCTGTCAAGACAGTGCACGTGTCTGGTAACCATCCATGGCAGATGAGAGTGCTGGCTCTTGACAGCAGGGAGCTGATAGGATGGTGGGGGGGGGCATTTCACCCTAGGAATGGAGGTGCTGATGATCTGGGGGTGAGACTAGATTATCTGGTCAGCTGATAGGGCTGTAGTTGCCAGCAAACCTGGGCTCGAGCCAGCCAGGAGACCCTGTCAGGGTGCTTGGCGCCTTCTGAGGCCAAGCATGGTGAGTGGTATCAGATGGGTTGGGCTCCTCCCTGATTCTGTGGGATGCTGGTACCCTGGCTTGGCCGTGAGGTGACAAAGCAGCTGTCCTGGCCTCTCCAGCCCCACACCATCCACAGTGCACTCCTGGGGCTCAGCAGACCCTGCTCCAGGGCCCCACTTCCTTTCCTCTGGTTCTGAAGAAGTCTCCCAGCTGTGTATTTGTTTAGAGTCCACTGGCGTGTTCCCAGGAGCAGATGGCTCACAGCAGCCCCAGCTCATGTCCCAAGAGGGATGTGAGGCCCTTCCTGGGCAGGGGCTGGGGACCAAGGCCATTCCTGGGGGTAGGGCATCATCCAAGGCCTGCTTGCCCTGCTTGCCCTGGTCACCCTGAGACCTTGGGCCTGCCTGGGGGGCACCCTGGAGATAGCGGCCTCTTATCCCCAAGGCGGGCAGGGGACATAGACCCTGGGATCAAACCTGTGAAGTGTCATAGGTGGGCCATCCTGTGTGGCCCCGAGGTACTGGCCCCTGACCTGTAGCAGAGGCAGGTGAGGCAGCTCAGATGGCTGAAGCCCCTTATCTCATGCAGCCTGGGGTGGAGGACCCATATGCCCTCTGGGCCACTGGTGCTGGGGTGATGTGGGACTGTGACAAAGACTGCAAGAGCCACTGGCACCTCCCTCTGCTGACAGGAACACTGAGAGGCCCCAGCCTGGGCTTCCGTGTGAGTCTGACTTGGGGCAGGGCCTCTGGACACCTGGGTGCGTGGGGAGTGAGCGACTGATCAGCTAAGACAAAACTCACTATTTATAGCCACTGACGTTTCAGGGTTTTTATTTCCATCACCTGTCTGACTGGTTCAGTTCTCAAATACCTCACACTGCAAAGGCTGCCCCACATCTCGGTGTTAACAAGGCAATCATGGATCAGCAACAAGGAGATGACTCTGGCCTGAGGCTCTGCACACATTCTATTCTGCTTTCCACCCTGAGGGGCAGCCCTGGGCACCAGCAGGTGTCCTGGGCTCCCACAGTCCTCACTTCCCGGTCCCACTCCACAGTCCCTACCCCAAGGCCCCATAACCTTGCTCTCCAGTGGCATGGCTGTGTGGTCTGGCCTGAAGTCTCTGCAAATGGACCCTGCATGGGTGGCTGCTTCTGCCCATGTGGGGTACTGAGGCCCTGCTGCTGCGTATCCTGGCGCAGTGGCCCCATCCCTGGCTGATTGCCATGGCTCGCATACCTCTCCCTGCACCATAGGGAATGGCATGTGGGCACCAGCCGCTTCCAGTCTGGGCTTGTCCAGTGAAAGTGTGCCAGGGGGTGGGCTAGCTCAGCTTTTGGGGGTCCTTGTCTTGTCTTCTCATGTTGCGGCTCCCCATTTGCCCACCTGGCCAGCTCTGGTGGTGTGGGCTCTACTACCTGCTGGGTGCGGCAGCACTCAGGGCAGTGGCACCAACTTGAATTTCAGGGCCAGATGTGGTGGAGCAGGGTGTATGGGGAGAGGTGGGGGCAAGAGCTCTGTGCCCACAGTGACATCAGGCACCAGGTCAGTGCTGCTCCCCTCGGCATCCTGTCCCTGCACCAGTTGCAGACTTTCTAGTACAGAAAGGCCTGGGACTCAGCACAGTCACTTGGTACTGCAGCAAGAACCCAACTAGCCTCAAAGCTCACCATTCCCCGCTCAGCAGATGGTGCCTAACATAGCGAGACCCCCATAATGGGTGCCCTCAAAGAGGTGGTGTCCTGACAGCCAGGCCCTGGCCCCATCCTCACACAGGACATGTATCTGCTCACCACCAGGGTGTGACTGTCAACTACATCCACACCAGTTTTCACCCGGAGGGAGCAGAGATGGCCTAAGACTTGTAGGAGAAGGCTGCTTGACTCTGCCCGTGTCCTCCCTGGGACGCCCATCAGATGCACACTCCCTGGTTTCCCAGATTCAGAGCCCTCCCACTCCCCTCTACACACCCTCCCCGCACCCAGGCCAAGGCCATGAGCTCAGGCCACAGCCTTGAGTCTGCATCAAATGTCCAAAATCAGCACTAGTATTTAAAGGTTGGTTCCCTTGGGAGACTGTTCCCACTCCTGGGAGAGGCATCCACCTGTAGTGGGGACAGTTCGGCAGAGATGAGCAGAGCCCTCTTTGACACCTATCTCTGCCATCGCAGGAGCTAGGACCACACCACCCAGACTCATGGGTTCTTGGAGGCAACACTTCATCTGAGGGGGTTGAAGGTGACAGGTGGGGTGGGCAGGGGCCAGCATTGCTGTTTGTAGAGAGGTGGTGATATGGTCAGGGAAGATGGGCCAGAAGCTGGGACAGCAGGAAACACAGGGACCCTTTGCTGGTCACACTTGACTCTTGTACTCCCCAAAATGTAGCTCCCCTCAAGAGCCCACTGCTGCGTCTGCCTCCCACCCCCTCTGCTCCCCTCACCTTCCAGACACGAGGGCCTCAGGGATTGTGGTGGCTGCATCCATCAACCAGACAAACGCCACACCCTTCCTGCACTCTGGACACTCAGACACTTCATTGACCCTGAAGATACAGAAAGCCACAGCTGGAGCTGCTTGCCACGGCTGTCAGGGTGTCCCACTCCTGGGTCAGATATTGGGAAGTAAAGTAATTCTTGGCAGAGCTGCCAGGAACACACAGTTCAAGAAGCTGTGCTAAAGGGAGTGGACCTCAAGCTCTCTCCCAGACAGAAGCCGCTCTGAGGAGGGACTGGGTCTTCTGCCTCTGCCCTGGGTGCTCCTTTCTCTGGAGAAGCAGGACTTGGGACAGGAGCTGTGGTCCGAGGGCTTCTGGCTCCCTGCCCCTTCCCTCCTCTGATGCCTGTCCCTGCAAAGCTGCCCCCATCTGTGTGCTCTGTGGGGTGCTGGAATCCTCCTCCTTCTTAAATATGTTCCTTTCCTGGGGGTTCCCGTCTTCCTCAGACAGCCTGCATAGTCACAACACATCTTTCTCTGGGTCTCAGAATGATGAACCACCTGTGTTAGTGACTACATGGAAATGTGGGGTAGGCTAAATTGCTCTAGACTCTGTCCTTCACACTCAAGTACAAAATATTTGTGAGTCATTTTTGCCCTCTCAATATTCTTTAGGCATTTTCTCACAACTTTTTGGAATTTACTTGGGAAGTGGCATATAGTTCATACTGAAAAAAAGCAACAGGCACTTCTGCTATTTTTTCAGTCCCTAGATTCTAGAGGCCATGTGTACCCATGGCAGGCTCTGTCTCCCCTCCACATCTCAGTGTAGTTTTTTTTGCAGTTTTTGGCCAGGGCTGGGTTTGAACCCACCACCTCCAGTATATTGGGCCGGTGCCCTACTTTTTTGAGCCACAGGCGCCGCCCCATCTCAGTGCAGTTTAAAACGATTACAGATTAAAGCTAGTTACACTCTCTCCAAAGCCACTTGCACTCATCTCCACCCCAGACTCCAGAGGCAGTGAATCTGGCCAGGTGTGGTCTCACCTCTCAGCTGGAGCCCTTGTCCCTCATCAAGTCCAGGTGTGCAGGAGACCCCCAGACCTGCCTCCCTAGGTACAGTTCCTCTTATTCAAGGTATTTCCTATCTGCACACCCAAACCATGACATGGCACTGAAAGAAAATATTACCATGAGAATGTGACCACTTCTCACTCCCTACCATAGGAATGTGACCACCTCTCACTCCCTACCATAGGAATGTGATCTTTTGTAACTGTTCCAGGAGATAGCCCCAGGAGCTGCAGCAAATGTTTACTATTAAGCAAATATTTGACTGTTAGTCTTGTCTTAAGACAGTTGAATAATGAACCAGAGTTCATCTTATCTGGTTAGAGCCCCAGCTGTGTCTATTCCCTCTTACTTTATTAGAGCCCCTGGCATGTCTGCTATTCCCGCCTACTTTGTAGTTTTTGCCTTTATAAGCTTGTAAAAAACTGCCGTGCGGGGCTTGACTTCTCGGCTCCTAAAAGAGTTGTGAGTCAAGTCCCAGCATGCTGGAATAAAAATCCTCTTGCGTTTTTGCATCAGGCGACGTCTCTTGCAGTTGATTGGGGTGGTCAGAGCTCTGGGCAGAGTGGGGGGTTCTGCCCCAAGTCTTTCATTTGGGGGCTTGTCTGGGAGATAACGACCACCCCTCACCTGCAGAGTCGACCTTGGAGGTAAGAAAGGGGTACCCCGAAAACTGTCTAGTCTGTGTCTTCAGTCCTTTTGTTTGACTTTGTGTGCGCGCTTTCGATTTCGCAGCCGTTCGGCACCTCGTGAGAGTGGCCGGACAGTGGTCGGTAGACGTGCCCAGAGGACCACAGGCTGAAACCCTGGGGGACGCCCCAGGAACTGAGGAGAACCAGGGACGCCTGGTTGTCTCCTGCTGTAAGGGCGCTGGTCGAGTCTGGTTGTTCGATCAAAAATTACGGGAAACGCGCCCGTCTGATTCTGTTATAGGCTTGTGAAGGACCAAGTGTGGTAGGTGGGTCCTTGTACCTGTAATATTTCTGTTATTTCTGTTATTTGTGTTTCTGACATATCCACTGACGATGGGACAGACTGTGACAACCCCTCTGAGTTTAACTCTAGATCATTGGACTGAAGTGAAGAGAAGAGGTCGTGATCTGTCAGTAGAGGTTAAAAAAGGCCCATGGCAGACTTTCTGCTCCTCGGAGTGGCCTACTTTTAACGTCGGCTGGCCCTCAGGAGGAACCTTTGACTTATCTCTTATTTTTGCTATTAAAGAGATTGTTTTTCAGAGAGGACCGGGAGCCCATCCGGATCAACAACCTTACATCATAGTCTGGCAGGACCTGGTGCAGAATCCGCCCTCCTGAGTTCGGCCGTGGACTGCCACATCCAGGCCCCCGTCTAATCCTCAGGTGCTCGCTGTCCAATCTTCCAGTCCCAGAAAAGGGGGTGACAGTTCGGACCCCCCTAAGAAGATCTACCCGGAAATCCAGACTGATCATCTTCTCCTTGACCCTCCACCCCCGCCTCCCCCATACCCTCCCGCCTTGGCTCCTGTCGGGGGGAAGGGAGGACCAGCATCACCGGATCCAGCGATTGCCCCCTCTGCACCCCCGGGGGAACCTTCACTGGGGCCCGCACAAGGTACCAGGAGTCACCGCCGGGGAGGAGTGTCTCCCGACACTACTGTTGCCCTGCCCCTGAGGGCATACGGCCCCCCGCCGGTGGCAACAGATGAGGGACCACCTCCTCTCCAGCCCCTCCAGTACTGGCCATTTTCTTCCGCAGACTTGTATAACTGGAAAACTAATCACCCCCCTTTTTCAGAAGACCCCCAATGCCTGACTGGACTGGTAGAGTCCCTGATGTTCTCTCATCAGCCCACATGGGATGACTGCCAGCAGCTCATACAGACTCTCTTCACTACTGAAGAGAGGGAGAGGATTTTACTAGAAGCTAGGAAGAATGTACTCGGGGCGGACGGGCATCCTACCCAGCTCCCCAACATCATCGAGGCTGCCTTTCCCCTCTCCAGACCTGACTGAGACTTCAACACGGCAGAAGGTAGGGAGTGACTGACAGTCTATCACCAGGCTCTAGTGGCTGGCCTCCGTGGGGGCGGCAAGACGCCCCACTAATTTGGCTAAGGTAAGAGAAGTAATACAGGGGGCCACGGAACCCCCCTCAGTGTTTCTTGAGCGCCTAATGGAAGCTTTTAGGTGCTACACCCCATTTGACCCTGCCTCTGAAGGACAGAGGGCTTCCGTGGCTATGACTTTCATAGGGCAGTCAGCTGTAGGCATTAAAAGAAAGCTGCAGAGAATTGAAGGATTGCAGGACTATACCTTGCAGGATTTAGTTAAGGAAGCTGAGAAAGTATACCATAAAAGAGAAACTGAGGAAGAAAAAGAGCAGAGAAAGGAGAAAGAGAGAGAAGAAAGGGAAAATAAGAGAGACCGAAGACAGGAGAAAAACTTAACACGGATTTTGGCCGCAGTAGTAGGGGAGAAGAGCCAGGAACAGATCCCAGGTAGAACTAAGAAGTCAGGTAGCCTGGGCAACCGCATCCCATTAGATAAGGATCGATGTGCCTACTGTAAGGAAAAGGGGCACTGGGCCAGGGAATGTCCTAAAAAAAAAAAAAGAAAGAACTCTCCAAGAAAGTACTGGCCTTAGAGGAAGAAGATTAGTGGGGACGGAGCTCGGAACCCCTCCCCGAGCCTAGGGTAATACTTAAGGTGGAGGGGAAGCCAGTTGAGTTCCTTGTAGACACCGGAGCTCAACACTCAGTCCTACTTGAACCATCAGGACCCGTCTCCAAGAAAAAATCCTGGGTTGTAGGGGCCACAGGGCATCAGCAGTACTCATGGACTACCCGAAGATCAGTAGATCTGGGAGTGGGACGGGTAACCCACTCATTCTTAATTATCCCTGAGTGCCCTGCACCCCTCCTTGGGTGAGATTTACGCACCAAAATGGAAGCCCAGATCACCTTCACTCCTGATGGCCCAGAGGTAACCCAGAATAAGAGAGTAACAGCCCTGACCATGCGTTTGGAGGATGAACATAGACTCTTTGAAAAGCAATGGGAGAAAGGGACTAGTCTCATACATGACTGGCTAGAAAAATATCCCGGGGCATGGGCCGAAACTGCCGGAATTGGACTGGCCGCAAAAAGGCCGCCTATAGTCATAGAACTCAAAACTACTTCCACTCCTGTGGCAGTGCGCCAGTATCCTATGACTGGGGAAGCTCGGGAAGGAATTAGGCCTCACATTCAGCATCTCCTACAGCTGAGCATACTAGTAAAATGCCAGTCACCATGGAACACGCCCTTATTACCCGTCAAGAAACCCGGCACAGGAGACTATCGCCCTGTGCAGAACTTAAGAGAAGTAAACAAGCGGGCGCAAGACATCCACCCCACCGTGCCTAACCCTTATAATCTGTTAAGCTCTCTCCCTCCAAACCATATCTGGTACACTGTCCTGGATTTAAAGGATGCCTTCTTCTGCCTCCGACTACACTCCTCTAGCCAGAACATCTTCGCATTTGAATGGAGAGACCCGGACTCTGGAACAACGGGGCAATTGACATGGACCCGACTTCCACAGGGGTTTAAGAACTCCCCAACCATCTTTGATGAAGCCCTCCACCAAGACCTAGCTCACTTTCGCGCCAGCCACCCTCAGGTAACGCTCCTACAATATGTAGATGACTTACTACTAGCTGGAACAACAAAAGAAGAGTGCTATCGGGGCACAGAACTGTTGCTAGAAGAACTAGCCCGCTTAGGATATCGAGCCTCTGCTAAAAAAGCCCAGATCTGCCAGAATGAGGTAACGTACCTGGGTTACGCCTTAAAAGGAGGGCAGAGATGGTTAACGGAAGCCAGGAAGCATACTGTGACTCAGATTCCAGTTCCCCGCTCGCCCCGCCAGGTGCGAGAATTCTTAGGAACTGCGGGATTCTGCCGCTTATAGATACCGGGGTTTGCTACTCTGGCAGCTCCCCTCTACCCTTTGACCAAGGAAGGCACTCCCTTCGAGTGGGGTGCCAGCCAACAGCGGGCCTTTGACAACATTAAAAAGGCATTATTATCAGCCCCGGCCCTGGCTCTACCAGATGTAACAAAGCCCTTTGTCCTATACGTAGATGAGAAGAGAGGAGTGGCCCGAGGGGTGCTGACGCAGCCTTTAGGGCCATGGAAAAGACCGGCAGCATACCTCTCCAAGAAATTGGACCCCGTTGCTGGTGGTTGGCCAGCCTGTCTGAGGTCTGTGGCGGCAGTAGCGGTACTGGTAAAATATGCAGACAAATTGACTATGGGGCAGAAGTTGACAGTCATTGCCCCCCATGCTTTAGAAAGCATCATCAGACAGCCCCCTGACCGGTGGCTGTCTAATGCCCGCATGACACATTACCAGAGTCTCCTATTAAACGGAGACAGAGTCCAGTTTGGACCGCCTGTCATCCTCAACCCAGCTACCCTATTACCTGATACCTCTGTCCAGAAAGATGTATTACACACATGCCAAGAAGTACTGGCTGAGGAAACTGGAACTCGGAAGGACCTCTGTGATCAGCCCCTGCCGGATCCCCAGCTGACCTGGTTCACTGATGGGAGCAGCTCCATAATAGAAGGTAAAAGGGTGGCCGGGGCGGCGGTAGTGGACGATAAGCAGACCATCTGGGCAAGTAGTCTGCCTGAAGGGACGTCGGCCCAGAAGGCCGAGCTGGTCGCCTTGACCCAGGCCTTACGTTTGGCAGAAGGGAAAAAAGTTAACATATACACCGATAGCAGGTATGCTTTTGCTACGGCCCATGTTCATGGGGCCATTTACAGGCAGCGAGGACTGCTGACTTCAGCAGGAAAAGAAATTAAACACAAGGAAGAAATCCTAAATCTACTGGAGGCTGTTCACCTCCCTAAGAAAGTGGCCATTATCCACTGCCCTGGGCATCAGAAAGGGGGGTCCAGAGTTGCCGAGGGAAACCAAAGAGCCGACCGAGAAGCTAAGCTAGCAGCTCAAAGGCTCAACATCCTGCCGCTATATGAAAACACTTTAAGGCCTAGCCTTAAAGAAATAGCACCCCCCCTTGTCAAACACTTTAAATATTCGGAGCGGGATCTTGAGAAAATGAACAGATTAGGCCTCCACTTAGAATCCCCAGAGGGGATCCGAGAAACTCCGGAAAGAAAAATCATCCTCCCTGAAGAGCAGGCGATCACCTTTCTCAGACAACTTCATAAATTAACTCATTTGGGCCCCAAGCATCTAAGAACTATTGTTCAGTCCTCCCCATACTATATTATGGAATTAAGTAAACTCGTTGACGCAGCTGCAAAAGAGTGCAGACCTTGCCAATTAGTAAACACCCAGCCTAGCACATTACCTCAGGGCAAACGACTGGGAAGGGATCGCCCTGAAAGCTACTGGGAAACAGATTTTACTGAGATTAAGCCGGCCAAATACGGATACAAGTACTTGCTGGTGTTCATAGATACTTTCTCAGGATGGGTCGAAGCTTTTCCTACAAAAAAGGAGACTGCTCAAGTTGTAGCCAAAATAATATTAGAAGAAATTTTTCCAAGATTTGGGCTACCCAAGGTAATCGGATCCGACAACGGTCCCGCTTTTGTTGCCCAGGTTAATCAAGGTTTAGCCAAAATCCTGGGGCTTGAGTGGAAATTACATTGTGCTTATCGGCCCCAAAGCTCAGGGCAGGTAGAGAGGATGAATAGAACCCTAAAAGAGGCCATGACTAAATTATCCTTAGAGACTGGCATTACTGACTGGACAGTCCTCCTTCCCTTTGCCCTGTTCCGTGTGCGCAACACCCCTAGCACTCTCAAGCTGACCCCCTTTGATATCCTATATGGAGCTCACCCCCCGCTTGTTGCCATGCAGCACCTCCCTTCCCCAGAATCTTACTCCTCTCAATCTTTATACACCAGATTAAAAGCCCTTGAAACTGTGCAAAAGGAGGTGTGGAGCCGGCTGATCGAAGCCTACAAGCCCGGAGATCTGCAAATACCTCACCAGTTCCAGGTTGGAGATTCGGTGTACATCTGGCGCCACCAGACAGCCAACCTTGAACCACGGTGGAAAGGACCATAGCCAGAAGTTCCATGATTAGAACTTCCCAAAAAACAAATGGGGGAATGAAAGAAAATATTACCATGAGAATGTGACCACTTCTCACTCCCTACCATAGGAATGTGACCACCTCTCACTCCCTACCACAGGAATGCGACCTTTTGTAACTGTTCCAGGAGATAGCCCCAGGAGCTGCAGCAAATGTTTACTATTAAGCAAATATTTGACTGTTAGTCTTGTCTTAAGACAGTTGAATAATGAACCAGAGTTCATCTTATCTGGTTAGAGCCCCAGCTGTGTCTATTCCCTCTTACTTTATTAGAGCCCCTGGCATGTCTGCTATTCCCGCCTACTTTGTAGTTTTTGCCTTTATAAGCTTGTAAAAAACTGCTGTGCGGGGCTTGACTTCTCGGCTCCTAAAAGAGTTGTGAGTCAAGTCCCAGCATGCTGGAATAAAAATCCTCTTGCGTTTTTGCATCAAGCGACGTCTCTTGCAGTTGATTGGGGTGGTCAGAGCTCTGGGCAGAGTGGGGGGTTCTGCCCCAAGTCTTTCAGCACAAGGACAGGACAATCACACAGACACCCCTAAAAGGCAGAGAATGGGGGGTGCACAGCAGTCACGGGCCAAGGTGGCTCTGAAACCCCAGAGAGGACCTGCCTCCTATGAGACCACCGTCCTCTCTGAGCTCTGTTCTGAGCTTCCGTCCACTCTCTGACTTTGTCCTTCCTCTTTTGTAGGAAATGGCTGAGGTTTGAGACCTGCCTCCTCTCCGCAGAGGTTCAGGGGCCCAGAGAACTCTTGTACAAGTCTGTACTGTCTCTGTCCCTTCTAGACCTTTAAAAACAGTGATGTTGAATTTATAAAAATACATCAGACTGAGGAAACACCTAAAACAGATCCTTCTCTACCACAGGTCCCATGAGGCTGTTGTGACCTGGAGGTGCTCTGGACAGCACAGCAGTAAGATCCTTAGAAAGTTGTTTGCAACCGTCTTTGAGGCACCACTTTCAATACTTCTGAGGTTTCTTAGTCCTTTTGTGCTGCCACAACAAAACTCAATAGACTGGGTAATTTATAAAGAACAGAAACGGATTCCTCACTCTTCCGGAGGCTGGGAAGTCCAGTCCTGCTGTCCTGGCCTGGAGGGCGGGAGGGAGTACAGCCCACTCAGAGCCCTTTTCATGGCCCTCCGCCCACTCAGGCAGAGGACTTACCTGGGGCTGACAGTCATGCACCTGGCTTTATGTTCATTCAGAGGCCGTGCTAGCTCAGCAGTGACCTGGATTTGACCTTTACCCTTAAGCTTTATAATATTTTACTCTGAGAATCATATCGTAATTGATAAGACTGTTCCTTTATAATTTCTGTAATTTTACTTGAAAATCAAAAAGTTTATTTTTCACATATTTCCTCTTGAGTGTTATTACAGGCAGCTGAAGGATTCCAGGAAGTACCTTTCATAGCTCCTGCACAGAAATCTGAGCAAGACCACCAGTTTCCTAGAAACATTTTCTATTTTCCCTGTTACCACAGGTGGCTGTTGCCAAACTACCACACCATATAATAACAAGAGTTCCCTTTCTTTCAGCTTCCAGGAATATTTTTATCACTTTCTTTTAAGCTCTAATAAATAGCCTGCTCAAAGCTCATCAGATTTAAACCTGACATCCAATCCCCAAATTAACAAAGACTTAATTTTTTGTTACAGCAGCATCCAACTTCCAGCCACCAGAATCTGAATGATGGTCCTTGGATCTATATTGAGTCCTTCCTTTTTAAAGCCCTCCATTTTACTGACCAGCCCTGGGTTTTATCTTTTCCCTGAGGCCCTTTCTTGCTTTGAGGGGTCTTATTTGCCTGAAGAGCTTGTCTTGAGCCCTCCCGTTTTCTCTAAACTCTACTTCAAAACAACAGTTCACTCTTTTCATTCACACCTCTGCAGTCAATTGTTTTGATTATACCTCAATTCTTGAATAAAGACCTCAGCTGGGTATAAAGTAGGCTGCCAGCTGGAACTATTTACTAAATGTTTTCCTGATTCTGGCCATCCTGAGAAAAGTCTGTTTTCTAATTGTTCCTTTGTAGGCATTTTATTTTTATCCCCGAGGTTCTGCAGTTATATTCCAATGTGTATGGGGAGGACACAGTTTTTTTCTCTGCTTAAAATTGACCTCTGCTGGGCAGCGCCTGTGGCTCAGTCGGTAAGGCGCCGGCCCCATATACCGAGGGTGGTGGGATCAAACCCTGCCCCGGCCAAACTGCAACCAAAAAATAGCCGGGCGTTGTGGCGGGCGCCTGTAGTCCCAGCTACTCGGGAGGCTGAGGCAAGAGAATCGCTTAAGTCCAGGAGTTGGAGGTTGCCGTGAGCTGTGTGAGGCCACGGCACTCTACCGAGGGCCATAAAGTGAGACTCTGTCTCTACAAAAAAAAAAAAAAAAAAAAATTGGCCTCTGCTTTATATCTGAGGCAAGGGAGGGAGAGAGTTCCTTGGGATCAATGGAAGGTGGCACTAGAGCCAGAGTGACAGCCCAGTCTCTGGACTCCTCAGTGACTGTGATTCAGCACCCCTGCCCTTCTTCCTGTGGGTGAGGCCTTTGGCTACCGTAGATGGTGCGGAGGGAGAGCAACCGGGAGCCTTGTGTGATTATGCTCTTTCTTCCCTAGTTGGCTGTGAGTCCATTGAGGCCATGGATTCTCTCCGGCTCTTTTTTTTTTTTATCCTTGTTGGCAATGCACAATCAGGGAGAATGGCATGTTTGTTTGAAAGAGACCAGACTCTGGAGCTTGGCAAGTCTGAATTTGAATCCAAATTGTCACTGATAGTCACATGGCCTTGAACAACTTGCCCAATGTCTCTGAGTCTCCCTTTGCTTATTTGTAAAATGAAGCTGTCACTGTCTCCCTGTGGAAATATGGAGGTATCTGGGGCACGGTAGACACAGGGCAGGTATTTGGTGCAAGCTTGCTGAGCAGGTGGTTGAGATGGTGACGTGGCTGCAAACAGCTACAGCAGAGCCACACAGACTCCACACTGTTGGAGGTGGGAGGAGATTTGCTTTCCTATGAGGATTCACAGCCCCAAGTGTGTCCCTTGTAGGGAGACTTGTCAGGCCTCTATTTAGTGTTATAGCTGCCTCCTTTATTTTTCTGAGAGTGAATGAAATTTATGAAAGGAAGAAAGCCAGAACCCTAGTCCTTGGCTTACTTTGTGATTTCATTCCAGAGTATCTCGGTAATGTTCCCCAGAAATCCCTGTGCAAGTACTGAAAAAGGAGGGTGAGGTTTCAGTATTTGCTGGGCTGTTGTTGGGAGCCAGCTGGAGTGGATGGCCATCTCCAAATGGATTTTGGTCCCTGCTGTAAATAATAATTTGTTTGCTTTATTATTGCTTAAAAGCAGGATGCTACAAAAGTCATTTTAAAAAACATTTTGATTCGTTTCCATCAGGACAAAGCATGTACATTGGAAGGCTCTATAAAGATAATTAATTATTCTACAGTAGAACCCCCTTAGTTGACCACTTCCCCACACTGACCACCTCCTTTTCACAGACCAGACTTGTACCATGTGTGTGTATCAGGACAGCAGGCCTAGGTCCTTACGGTCACCACATTCGTGTGTCAGCCAGCCTGTTACCCTGAGTGGTCAACTTTCAGAGGTTCTGCTGTAATCCACCTAAAAAGCAATAACTTAACACTTCTGACGTGGGGGTTCCAGGTGCCCCATTGACCTAATTGTTTCTCTGGGTACATAACACAGGTGCTGTGGCCCAACTGGGGTAAACGCCAACTGAGCTGAAGGAATCATGTGGTTCGGAGGGAAGAAAGAGACCAACAATCTTCTTATGAGAACCCTGGCAGGCCAAACAGCAGACTCCTCTCAAATTAAAGCTGTTTATAAGAGACGTCAGATTCTGAGTCGTGTTCTGACAGTGTTCCCTGAACTCTGTGATAACCTCACTGGGGTCACATCTGGCTTGGAGGCCACGTACCAAGCACTACATAGTTAGAGCTGAACTTGCAAGTACAAAACAGAAGGGAAGATACAAAACAGAATTTGTGCAAAATACCTTATTTAAAGGGACACAGAATCCGTTGATGACAAACCTTGTACATTGCCTGGTCCTGTGCTGGGTTCCAGCGGCCAACTCCTCACATCCTCCCCAGCTTCAGTGCTGTTGGCCTAAGTGTCAGCCTGTGGTCAGTGTAAAGTCGCATCTGATCAAAGCTGTAACTGGTTTATCTCCGATGACCGTTGATTTTTGTGGTTATTGGATATCTTTGTTTTTGTATATCTTCTTTCAAGAAACGGTTCTTTAAGTCTTTTGTCTACTTTTAATTGGGTTGTCTTTTATTATTTCATTGTAGGAGTTCTTTATATTTTACAAATGAGTCATTTTTCAGATATATTTATTGTAAATATTTTGTCATTTTATACCTTGATTATTTTCTTTTTTTTTTTTTTTTTTTGGCCGGGGCTGGGTTTGAACCCACCACCTCCGGCATATGGGACCGGCGCCCTACTCCTTGAGCCACAGGTGCTGCCCCTTGATTATTTTCTTAATGATAGATTTTGATGAAAAGAAGGTTTTAGTCTTGATGACATTAAATTTATCAAGATTTTCCCTCATAGTTAGTGTTTTCTGTGTATATTATCAGTCCAAAGATATTCTCCATATTTTCTTTGAGGCTTTACAATGTTAGCTTTTATGACTAGGTTTTTTATAAAACTTGAATTAATTATTTTATAGTTTTGTTGCCCAGGCTGGATTTGAACTTCTGGGCTCAAGAAATCCTTTTGGCTGACTTTTCCAAGATTCTGGGACTTCAGACCCTCACCACCATGCCAGCTTGAACTAATTTTTACATGTGATGCGAGATAGGCATCTGATTCAAATATGTTCCTAATAGTTAGCCAGTTGTTTAAATACAGTTTGTTAAAAAGATTTTCTTTCTACCTTGAATTGCTTTGGTGGCTTGGTTGAAAATAAACTGACTATATAAATGCTGGTCCATTTTGGATTACATTCTGTTCCATTGGTCTATTTATCTGCCTTTACATCTATTAATGTGGTGAAATACATTTATTAATTTTTCAATTACATTCTGGAAGAAACCTCACTTGGTCATGGTGGATTGTCCTTTTTTATATATTGCTGTTTGATCTGCTAACATTTTGTTAATTTTTTTTTTTCATTTAGGCTACAGTCTCATAATTACCAGAACTTTACTAAATTTTGAAATCAGGTAGTATAAAATGTCTGATTTTGTTGTTCTTCACCAAAAATGTTTGTCTACTGGTCCTTAGTATTTTCATATAAATTTTGGAATCAATTTGTGACTTTGTGTTTTTAAAAAATCATCTGTGATTTTGATTGGGGTTATATTGAATTTATCTATTTTGGGAGAAATGACATCTTAACGGTATTTACTCCTCTGATCCATGAACATGAATTTATTTATTTTTTTTATTTAGGACTTCTTGAATTTTTCTCAGTAATGTTTTATAATTATCTGTGAATACATCTTATACCTCTTAAATTTAATTTAATCTTAAATATTGTTTCATTTTAATACTATTAATGTTATTTTTTCCACTGTTTCATTTTCCAATTGTTCATTGCTTGTGTATAAAAATTCATTTGATTATTGTATGTTGACTTTGTATCCTGTGACTTTACTTAATTTGCTTATTAGTTCTTAATAATTTTTGTTGTTGTTACTTCTGATTTTCTACTCATATAACCACGTCCTCTATGAACAGACAGTTTGGAACAGATTTTTCTTACCTATCTTTATATTTATTTATTTCTCTTGCCTTATTGCACTCGGCTAGGAACTCTAGTACAATGCTGAATAGAAGTAATAAGAGCCAACATTTCCATCTTGTTCTCAACCTTAGGTTTAAAATATTCAGTTCTTTATTATGTTATCTGTAAGCTTACAAATAGAAAAAGTTACTTTCTCTTCCCTGTGTCTTGATGGTTTTTACCCTCAATGGGTAGTGAATTTTATCCCAAAGCGGGCGGTGCCTGTGGCTCAAAGTGGTAGGGCGCCGGTCCCATATGCCGAAGGTGGCAGGTTCAAACCCAGCCCCGGCCAAAACCCAAAAAAAAAAAAAAAAAAAAAAAGAACAAGTTCAATTCCTTTGACTAGAATCCTTTTGGGCGGCACCTGTGGCTCAGTGAGCAGGGCGCCGGCTCCATATACCGAGGGTGGCGGGTTCAAACCCAGCCCCGGCCAAACTGCAACAAAAAAATAGCCGGGCATTGTGGCGGGCGCCTGTAGTCCCAGCTACTCGGGAGGCTGAGGCAGGAGAATTGCCTAAGCCCAGGAGTTGGAGGTTGCTGTGAGCTGTGTGACGCCACGGCACTCTACTGAGGGCAATAAAGTGAAACTCTGTCTCTACAAAAAAAGAAAAAAAAAAAAAAAAAAAGAATTTTATCCCAAAGCTTTTAACACATTGATTTAGATGATCTTACAAATTTGTCCTTTCATCCATTGATGTGGTGAAATACACTTAATAATTTTTGAATTACACTCCTGGAATAAAACTCTGTTGGTCATGATGGATTGTCTTTGTTTATGTTTTGCTGTTTGATTTACTAACACCGTGTTAATTTTTTTTTTCATTTATGCTTATGAGGGATAGCGGTCTATAGTATGATTTTAGTTTTTGTTTTTTAGTTTTATAAGAGTTTGGTAACAGGATTATTTTGGCCTCAAAAAATGATCTGGGAAACATTCCCTCTTCCTTGTCCTCTGGAAGGGTCTATTAATGATAGATATTACTTATTCCTTAAGTGTTTGGTGAGCCTGAACTTTTGTTTTTTTGGAAAGTTTTTAAGTATGCATTCTATTTTAGATTTTATGTATTTCAAGATTTTCATCCATTTTATCTAGGCTGTTAAATTTATTGATATAGGTTGTTCATATGATTCCATTTTATAGTAGCAACTCTATTGAGATACGATTTAGATACGATGAGATCTACCTTTCTAAAGAGTACAATTCAGTGTTTTTTAGTATATTTATAAAGTTGTGCAGCATTACCATTATCTATTATCAGAGTATTTTTGTCACCCTAAACAGAAACTCCATTACACATCCTCTCAGCTCCTGGGAAACTGATATTCTGGCTCTGTGGATTTGTCTGTTCTGGACATTTCATGTAAGTGAAATCATATCACTCTATGGTCATTTGTGACCATAAGTGACCACATGGCTTCAATCACTTGGTGTGTTTTTGAGGTTCATCCCTATTGTAGCATAAATTAATACCTCATTCCTTTTTATGGCTGATTAAATATCCCATTGTATGGATGGCCCACATTTAGTTTATCCATTCATTACTTGGTGCATTTGAGTTGCTTCCCCATTTGGTTATTATGAATAATGCTGTGATGAATATTCATGCACAAGCTTTTGTGTGAACATACATGTAGGATTTTAAATTCTCTGGGACACACGCCTAGGTGTGGAATTACTGGATCATATGGTAATTCTATGCCTAACATTCCAAAGCACTGCCAATTATTTATCAAACGTTTTCCATTCCCACCACTGTACATGAGGGTTCTAATTTTTCTACATCTTTGTTAGCATGTGTCTTTTTGTCATAGCCATGGGTGTGAAGTGGTATCTCATCGTGGGTTTGACTTGAATTTGCCTGATGGCTAATAATGTTGAGTAATCTTTTCTGTGTTTATTGGCCTTTTATAGATGTTCTTTGGAGAAATGTCCTTTCAAGTCCTTTGTCCATGTTTAATTTTTTTATTGATTAGTTGTATGATTCCTCATCTATTCTGGATACTCGTCTCTTATCAGATATACAACATAGCTAGGTGTGGTTTTCTTTGCATTTATCATGTTTCAGCTTCATTCATTTTTTGGATATATGGGTTGATAACATCACATTGAAATATTTATGGCCATTTTTCCTCAAATATTTTTCTTTCATTATTTCTCTCTGTCTCTTATTCTTAGACTCTAAATGCTTATATTTCAGACTACTTGATAGAATCCCACATCTTATTGATGTTTTGTTCATATTTTTAAAGTGTTTTCTCTTCTCTAGATAATTTCCATTGACTTTTTTTCAAGTTCATTGATCTGTCCCTCTACACTGTCCAAATTAAGCCTATCCATTTCATTTTTTTTCTTTCACATGATTTTTTTCCATTTTTCTTTTAGTGTTCCCATTCATCTTTTGAAATATACCATTTGTTCACCCACATTTGAAATAATTGTTTGTCTTTCATTATCCTAATAACTAGATCAACTAATGAGCTCCCTCTAAAGATTTTATTTTCTCTTAGGTATGGGCTATATTTTTCTTTTTTTTTTTTTTTTTTTGGTTTTTTGACCAGGGCTGGGTTTGAACTCACCACCTCTGGCATAGGGGACCGGCGCCCTACTCCTTGAGCCACAGGCGCCACCCCTATATTTTTCTACTTACTTGCATGTTTTATATATTTATGCCTACTGTATGTAAATGATTGAAAAGGCTTAAGTATATTTGGGGTTTTTTCCCCTTTGTTTGTTCCTTAGAGATTGCAATCCCTTTCCTCTGAATGCAGTTTGAGTGAGGAGCCACTCACTCAGCTTTCTTCTAGTATCTTGCTGAGACAAAGAAGCTGCAGCTTACTCAGGCCGAGTTAACCAGTGATTAGCACAACTTCAAATTCCTGAGATACACGTTTTTAGATCTTGGGCCGAGGGCAATTTCACCTCAGGCAGGGTGTGTAATCCATTAACCACAAGAAAGTACAGAACTTTATAGTTTCTTATTCTTAGCTGCCCCCTCCTCCACTGCAGTGTTTATGGCAAAACCTGGATTGGGGAAGAAAAATTGCTCAGGTGAAGTGCTTTATCCTCAAGTTTGTCGCATCAGCCCACACTACCACCCAAAGTTCATCCTACAGTCCTTTGTCCCATGAAGTTTCTTCATCCAATGCTATGGGATGGCCAATTCTATTCAGCCTTCAGCATGAAAGCTGGGAGCTGTCCTGTCTGTCTCTCACCCCTGCTGGCTTCTTTCTGCAATTCAATTGTTAATGTTTTCTTATCTCCTCTCCTCTTTTCAGTCTTTGAGCACAGTTTTATTTTGTCTGAGTTTTTCTTGTTGTTCTCATGGGAACAAAGTCTTTCTCCCCTTATTCTGAAGCAGAAACCTCTGCTTATACTTGGGCAGTTTCCTACTTGCTTTTTTCCCCAGTCAATAGTATGTCATGAGTATTTTTCCATATAAACACAAATTGATTTACCTTATAATTTTTCAAACAGAAGTAGTGCCTTTTCTTTATAGGGAACTTGGTAAAGGACTAACAAGCACAATAAATAAATAAAAATAAAAAGTTAACAATTGTTAACTTCTCTTTCTTATTGAAGAATACAAAATGCCCAAATCTTAAGTGTTCAGCTCAATGAATTTTACATAAATTTGCACTGTGACCCTCACTCATATCAAGATACAGAACATTTCCACTGAGATTCTTCCCAGTCACTATCTTCTCCCAGAGATAACCATTATTTGCATTTTAGCACAGATTAGGTTTTTACTGGTTTTGAGTTTAATGTAATCGGAAGCATCCAGCCTGTGCTCTACTGTCCCTGGTATCTTCTGCTCAAATAATGTCTGAGACGCATCTATACTGTCATGCGTCTCTTTTACTTTTTATTGTTGTGTAATAGTCAATTAATGAATTCTACCTCAATTTATTTATCCATTACCCATTTGATAGACATTATCTTTCCCTCTTAAAATCTTTTTCCTTCTTCTTTTCCAGTTTGGATAGTGTCTATTAATTTTTCTTCAAGTGAACTGATCTATTCTTCCATGTTATACAATTTAAATTCCTCCATTGATTTTTTTTTCTTTCAATTACTCTATTTTTGTTTTCAGTTCTTTCTTTTAGGGTTCTCATTCATCTTTGATAGACAATTGACTTGCTTCACATTTTGGGCTTGTTATGAATAAAGTCACCAGGAATGTTTTCGTTTGGCATTTCACTGATTTTTCTAATTTTACTTAAGGCAGAATGATTCTATCATGAGTTGGTACACAAGTAGATTTAACAGAATCTGCTGGTTTTCCCATATGAAGTCATTTTTATATCCCAGTAGCATATGAGAGTTCCAACTCTTTTGCTTCCTCACATTTGCTGTTGTCACTCTGCTGAGAGGGTGGCATGGCCTGAGTCTTAACTTGACTTCACTGATGTACTCCATTCTTTTTAATGGATGCATGGTATTTTCCAGTGTGAATGTGTTGGAACTTATTCAGTAATTTCCCTATCGATGGATATTATCTTTGTTCCTAGTTTTAATTTTTTTTTTTTGTAGAGACAGAGTCTCACTGTACCGCCCTCAGGCAGAGTGCCATGACGTCACATGGCTCACAGCAACCTCTAACTCTTGGGCTTATGCAATTCTCTTGCCTCAGCCTCCCGAGCAGCTGGGACTACAGGCACCCGCCACAACACCCAACTATTTTTTTATTGCAGTTTGGCCGGGGCTGGGTTTGAACCCGCCACCCTCGGCATATGGGGCCGGCGCCCTACTCACTGAGCCACAGGCGCCGCCCCCCTAGTTTTAATTCTTAAAAATTCTGTTTCATTGCACACCCGTAACCCACACCTTTGAGTACACTTGCAAGTATTTCGGGCATAGTGTGAGGCTCAAAGGAGCAAATACATCATGCAGAGCCCCTCACAGCCGGTCTATCATCCAGCATTGTGCTGCCTATTCTCACATGACACAGCGATGGTGAATCAGAAGACCATGGAAATAATACAAGGCAGTTTTCACGTGAAGCCCAGGGCCACATCTTAAGCTGTTTTCATTCTCCTGCTCCTGAAAATGGAGTTCCTGGAGTTCCCTTTTCCTCTGACATCAGCATTTGATGGGATGCATTTCCCTGGTTTTCTCTTCTGGCTGTCTCTTAAACAAGGCATTTTTAAGAAAACGATTTTACTGCCTGTCACTGCAGCCAAGCAGATCAGTAACAACAGAAACCAACCAGAAGAAGTTCATGACTTAGGAGTCCTCCGGAGTCTCCCGGGCACGCTGCTTGGAACACACTGTCCTGGTTCCTGCCGCTGAGAAGGGGGCCAGAGGCTTTCCTTACCAGGGCTTCCTTTTCTTGCTCATGTCAGGAAAGTCTTCTCATCGACCCGGATGAACTCTTTCCCTTTTTGAAGTTCCTTACACTAAGAGACTTGAGTTCCCCTAAACCCTGGAAGGCTAGCAAAGACTTAAGGTGACCAAAGGTGAAGAACATGCCAGCTCAGACGCCGCCGAGACCCCCCTACTGCCCCCAGACCACAGAGGCAGCGAGGCAGGTGGTCAGCCTGGGCTTGGACGCTGGCTCCTCAACTCTAGCCCTGCCACTCTGGGTGAGCGGCTTTAACCTACCGCACCTCATTCCTCCCCCTGAAATGCGGATGGGAGCAAGAATCACTTCACAAGATGTCTGAGTCCACAACGCTGTCCAGCAATGAGGCCGTGACCTTTACCACCAGGTGCTGGACGCTAGAGGGCTGAGCAGACTGACCACGGAGGAGCCTCGGCTCACAGTACTAGGGGTTCAGCACCACAGGCGGCGACTTCTGCGGTGCAGAGCTGGGGCTCGGCCTTCCGCCTCCCCTGGTCCTGGGGCACGTCCACACTGCAGGTCACGGGGTGGGGCTGCCCTGCGCTCTCCAGCCTGGACAGGATCTGCTGGGCTTAGAGGCCATTGGCCTGGCAGGGGCTGCCCGGGACAGAACCACCTGGACAGAACCTCTGGTGGGCCGAACCCCCACGTCTCCTCAACCCCACATCAATTCACAGTTGCTCAAACTGCCCCACAGCCCACCTCTGGCGCTGCTGCTCCAAAGCCTCCCTCACGTGAGTGACACCCGCTTCCGGCAACCAGCGTTGGGAGGAGCCAGGCTGTAACGTGTTTGGGCTATGATTGGTTAAGAGATGTGCATGTGATTTGTCTCGATCAATGAAATGCAAGGACGAGGTGCAGAGAGTGTGTGTGTGTGTGTGTGTGTGTGTGTGTGTGTGTGTGTGTGTGTGTGTGTGTGTGTGTGTGTGTGTGTGTGTGTGTGTGTGTGTGTGTGTGTGTGTGTGTGGCAGGGGTGGGGGGAATGGGGATTGGGACAGGCTTTCATTTCTCAGTGGACCCAAAGGTGCTAAGTTGGGGTTGGGGTGTGAGGAGCTCCTGTGGTCTCTGCCTCCGTGTGGCAGGTGGCATTCTCGTTCCCCTCCCCACATACGGTGTGGAGTCCTCGTCTCTGTCCCTGTGTGGGGTGCGGGGTCCCTGTTCCCATACCCGTCCCTGTGCGGTGTGTGTGGGTCCCCAGGGTCTCTGTCCTGGTGCTGTGTGTGGGTCCCCAGGGTCTCCTCCCTGTGTGGTGTGTGAGCCTTGGCCTGTTGTGGTTTTTAAAGCTCTCCTGCCCCGGGTGTGTGCTGAAGTAATTCTCATTTTCTGGGAAGCTAGTTTGTGGAACAGATTGTTGACACTGCAGGTATTTCCAATCCAAATCCTCCCAAAAGCCCTGCAAGGAAGCTCATGTCCCTCACTGAAGGAATGTCCTGTGCAGCCAGCATGGCTCTCATCTTCCTCCATGTGGTGTTTGGACAAAGTGTTTTGTTTGGTCTTTGCAGCTTCCAGATCACTTCAGGAATGATAACAGCCAGGGCCTGTGCCATGGGCTGCTTTTCCTGTAAGTCACTGGCAGCTCATTCCAATCACCTGAGTTCTTTCCCAGGCTGGCTAGGCTCGGGGTCCAGCCCAGATGGTAGGAGTGATTTGACTGGGTTGGGCCTGGCACCAGAAATTTTAAAAGCCCCCTCCCAAGCCCTTTACCATAGATTTTCTGCATGTGAAACTAGCAGGGAACCTCTGCTCTGAGTGCCTGATCAGGTTGGAACTGAGGGCCCCTGGGAGGAGACTGCAGTCCTAGGACAGCAGGTGCTAGTTCCTGTTCCCTTCCCAATTTGTGCTCGGGCTCTGCATGGTCATCTCTGCAACTCCCAGTTAGTGGGATGAGGCTCGACACTTGGAAAGTTCATCGTATGACTGGAACTTTGAATTCAGTTGTCCCCTTTGTCTCTTGGAGCAGTTCAGACCCATCATGGTCAGCCCAGCCATCCTGTACGTGCTCTGCCCAGAGGAAAGTCTGGCAGCTGCCCTCACAGCTTCTGCCGCATTTGGGAGCCATCTGGGAGAAGAGATCAAATGCAAGCCCTGGAGGAATCTCATTAGACCCAACTGGCAAAAGAGGAACAAATGTGCAGAAAACGAGACAGAACCACAGCAAACAGACTTTGTTCAGACCTGATCTAGGAACGCTACAGAAGGCATAGTGGTGGATGCCTGTGGCTTGATGCATGGAGCACTTCTAGAATGTGAAACACAGTTTTAATCCCCTGGTCACTTCATCTTATAGCCACAGGATAGGCACTTTTATGTGCTTAACATATTTTATTTGAACATGTCCCACCGTGCTTAATGCCCTGGACACTGGTCCAGATACTTTTCAAAGACCAGTACCCTCAGGATAGCACTGCTTTGGGTGCTCTCACATCAGAGATAAGCAAAGGGAGGCCCTGGGACAGCCAAGATCTAAGTGTAAACAGGTCAGCTCCAGAGACTGTGCTCTTAACCAAAGCTGCCCTGGCACAGTGGTCAAGAGTCAAAGCCCAGAAGATGGCAAGTTCAACTTCCACTTTTTTTTTTTTCAACGTACCAGTTCATTGGCTTTGAGTCTAGCCATGTCAAAGTCCCGAGTTCTCCCAGGGAATCTGCTAATTCACAAGGACTCACCTTCTTGACCTCCATGTCTCAGCACCAAGGTCTATAGGATGAAGCCAGTCCTGCCCTACATCCACCTGATGAAAGCAGGTGTCCCTAAAGTCTACCTAAAAATTGACTCATTAAGATGTGAATTTGTCTGCTAAGCTAATCATAACATCTATATATTGAGTACCTACTACGTGCCCAGAGCTGTTTTGCAGATGTTTTAAAGATATACCTGGAAGTACAGTGGGGGCAGGCAGAAGTCAGAGCCCTTCAGAACACACCAATTCTACCAACAGGAGTGGACAGAAGGAGACGGCAGCAGCAGCCCTGGTTGAGGAGGGGGATTTCAAAGACAGTGGCGTTTTTTCTCATTTCACTCCTTTCTGCCCCCACCAGAGCCATGGTGATGCATAATGGTTTTCCCTCAATGACTGAGTAGCCCAAGTGGCTTATCATCAGCCAGGTAGACATGTGGCCAAAGAGAGGAAAAGGAGAAGACAAGGCTTCTGAGAGGCTGGACATGGTGGCTCACACCTGTAATCCCTGCACTCTGGGAAGCTGAGGTGGGAGGATTGCTTGAGCTCAGGATTTTGAGACCAGCCTGAGCAAGAGTGAGACCCTATCTCTACTAAAAATAGAAAAGTTAGCCAGGTATGGTGGCAGGTTCCTGTAGTCCCAGCTACTTGGGAGGCTAAGGCAGGAGGATCGCTTGAATCCAGAAATTAGAGATGTGAGCTATGATAATGCTACTTCATGCCCTCTAGCCCAGGTGACAGAGTGAGATTCTGTGTCAAGACAATAACAATGACAACAACAAAACAAATGGCCTGAGAGAACAGGCCAGGGGAGCTGGCAGCTGAAAGCACCAGAGGACTCGTGTGGTGGCTTCACCTGTCCGTTGTGAGCTGTTTGGTTTTGTTTTTTGTAGAGATGTGGTTTCACTGTGCTTCCCCGGCGGGTCATGAACTCCAGATCTCACGTTATCCTTCCTCCTTAGCCTCCCAAAGTGCTGGGTTTACAGTTGTGAGCTACTGTACCCACTGCAGCTTTTGTTCTGATTTGAGAGAAATATGAAAGGCACCAACTGCCAGAATGAGGTAAAACTGGTAAGAAGCAAAGAGACTGTTGGATTTAGAGGGGGTGACATCTGGAGCCTGAGGGTCCCCTGCCCTGACCCAGGGTAGAGTGGATTCTTGTGCTGGGTATTGAACAAAAGCTAGAGCCAGGCCTGCCCCAAGCAGGGCACACAGCCTGGCTTGACCTTCCTGTTTGAGAGGACCCAATCCCTCAGAGGGTCCCAGATGAAGCAGGGAGAACATTGCTCTGTGTTGGTATAAGGAAAGGAGCTAGCAAGAACTAAGCAAGGTAAATACAAGCAAAACCAGTGTGTGAGGCCTTTCTCAGCAGGACTCCTCAGCTGGACCACAGAACACAGGAAGACAGGAGGGACTCTCAGCTCTCTCAGGACAGTGCCTGACTAGCACACTCCAGGTGCAGAGGAGGTGAGTTGATTCATTCCCTGCATTGGGTATCTGTGGTTATTAAGGCTTAATTTTCTCAGGGAACTAAGTCGAGAAAGGCCGAAGGAATCCTATTGTGGAAAATCCTATTCTTGATGGAAAAATATCTAAAGGGAAGGAAATTCCTGGACACTTTCAGATATAGAGGTAGCTAAAAAATATACTTTAAAGACATTTCAGTGACATAATAGTAAACAATGAGGTGAAAGAGGAAATTCTCCAGCCAAGGATAGGATGAGGATACTGAGGCACTGAAAAGTCAGTAAATAGGGGAGGGGGGCATTTGGGGGGACCTCACCTGATGTGCATGATGCAACGGTACATTTCAAAACTATTAAGAAATGAGTATAATTGTGATGGATGTGTTGCTTAGTTCAATGTAAGCATTTCACATTGTATGTCAAAGCAGTACCCTGAACCCCATAAATGCATCAAGGCACAAAGTTATGATTTAATAAAAATTAATTAAAAAAAAAAAAGAAAAGTCAGCAAATATCCCAGAAATGTCAAGCCACACCAAGCAGACATTCAAGTAGAAGGCAGCAAGGGAATCATCTCAGATATAAAATCACTTTGAAAGTGAGCCCCATGGACTCTTGTAAAACAAACAAACCCTCTTTAACCAAGAAATGTAAAGAAAAGCTGAGAATGAAACATGATGTGCGTGGATTTAGCAATATAAAAAGGCAGGTCTCAGCAACAGTGAGACAGGGTCTCTGAAGAAAATGGCATAAATCTTGATGAGGTAAAATTGATATATTGGGGGGTTTGGGGAAAGGAGCCTGAGTGTTTTAGAATACTTATCTTTCACAGTGGGAAGCTATAACAGATAGTCTGTAAGTTGGACAAAAATCAAGAAATAACAGTTCTAAGGGGAACCGTATGAGGAACTAAAATAAAAATGAGAATGAGTTACGATCACAAAAAGTCTGAAAGAAGGGAGGAGAGAGATGGTGAACAGAAAGTCTGCTGATTTTCCTTTTTTTTTTTGGCCGGGGCTGTGTTTGAACCCGCCACCTCCGGCATATGGGACCGGTGCCCTACTCCTTGAGCCACAGGCACCACCCATTTGCTGATTTTCTTATTAGATATTCAATACTGTCTAAATATGCTAAATCTAGGAAAAGAGTGTTGGGATGTGTTATAGGCTGAAGACCTATGTCCCCTTCTCTCCCCACAAATTCAGCCAACCTCCCGTGTGGCTGCATTTGGAATAGGAAGCGATTAGGGTTAAATGAGATCCTAAGAGTGGGGTCCCTGAGCTGAGTGGAGTAGCGTCCCTATGAATAGAGACGCCAGATGTTTTTCTTTACTCCCCCAACCCCCCACTGTGTGAGAAGATGTCTGTTAGAAAGCCAGAAAGAGAATCTCCACCAGAAATTGCATAGTCTAGCACCTTAATCTTATACTTCTAGCCTCTAGGATTGTGAAAAAATAAATTCCAATTGTTTAAGCCCCAGTCTGGGGTATTTTCTTATAGTTGCCCAGGCAGACTATAATAGATAAGAGAAGAAAAGTGGAGTAAACAGTGTAACCTTTCGAATTACCATAAAGAAAATACCCTACTTCTAAAAAGATATTCATACAGCAAGGGTTATAAAATAAAGGAAGCATTATGAATAGAAAATATCAGATGCCAACATTAAGACAAAATGTTCGGTATGTTAAATGTAAATTAAATAAACTCACTTATTGAAAGATACGGCAAAGTCCAAGTAAATAAGAAATTCATCTCAAACAAAAATGATTCAGAAAGGACACATTAAAACCTACAAAAATTTAAGGCATGAATTATGAAGTAAGTTAAAACATTGCTGTATATTGATAATGAAATTGCTGTGCACTAAGTAACAGCAGTAAAAACACATGGAACAAACTCTGAGATATGGAGTAGATATGATTTTTCCTATTCCTCCTACTAAGTACAACAAAAAGTCACAGATGTTATATACAAAACAAACATGAGAAGACAATGAAAGGATGGAAAGAAGGCAGACTGATAGGAACATTGAATAAGGACATGGTGGTGAGCAACCTGGGTTTTACTTTTGCCTCATATGTCCAGACTTGGAACTGAAGAAGCTGCCAACCCGGAAACACCGAAGAACATAGACAAAAATAGCCCCAACAAAAAGTGTGTTGTTCTAGCCAAAGGAGCAGGATAGGAGCAAACTAGGAAGACAGAAATCTTTGAGATGATAACTGATCTCATCCAGCCATAAACTGTGTACAAAAAATAAAACAATTGTGGCTCCATTCCCACTCATGCAATCAAAGCCCCAGTGGAAGAACCTAAACTTTCGCCCTCATGAGAGTCATGTCACAGAACGCCAAGTGCAGAGCCAGGACTTCTGTCCCCAGCTGAGACTAAGCGGATAGTAAGGCGCTATCCCTCCAGCCCCCCAGTTCAATGTAGACCCCAAGAAGTCTGAACTTCTGCCCCCTCAGCAGTAGTAAAGTGTGCCTCTCCCTCCCACTGGGGTGACGTTGGAGGAGGCCTAGTGAGGGGGTGGGACTTCCACCATGACTCATCAGTAATGAGGCTACCCCAGAAGTCCCACTGCCATCCAGAGGTGACAGGAGCCCCTTCCCCTTGGCCATCAATGGCCACCTTAGTGGGGCACCTGAACTTCTTCTTTTTTTTTTTTTTTTTAAAGATATTTATTTTATTTATTTAGTTTGTGGTTTTTGGCCAGGGCTGGGTTTGAACCCGCCACCTCCCGCATATGGGACCGGCGCCCTACTCCTTGAGCCACAGGCGCCACCCGGGCACCTGAACTTCTACCTCCACCTGGCAGTACTCTAGCCTCGCCCTCCCTAGATTAGCATTGAAGAAAGTCAGCTAAAATAGAGGTTTTAAATCAGACCCAGAGTCTTATAGCATAATACAAAGACGAAATTTCCAGGTTTCAGTAGAAAATCACTAATCATACCAAGATCCTGGAAGAGCTCACTCTGAATGAAAAAAGACAATCAAAATACTAATACTGAGATGACAAGAGTTATTAGAATTATATAACAAAGTGTTAAAAGCAGCCATGATAAAAATACCTTAACAATTACAAACATGCTTAAAACAAATGGAAAAAAAAATAAAAAGCCCCAGCAAAGAAATTGAGTAGAAAGTCTCATCTAGTAGATTGAAGATACAAGGAAGAACCAAGGACTTCCTCTGGAAGGACTGAAAACTTTAATAACCATAATAAAAGGCTCAGTGGATGGGTTCATGGGAAGAAAGGAGGAAACAAGGAAAGAATTAGTGAACTGGAAGGTACAACAGATTATACAATCTGAACAACATAGAGAAAACAGGAAAAAATAAAGAATAGAGCCTTAGGACCTGTGAGGACTACACATCTGACACTCATTCTATCAGGGTCCAGGAAGAGCCATGCGAGACAGGGCAGGGTGAAAAAGTACCCAAAGAATTTCCCACAGTCGTGCAAAGTAATTCAGTGAGGGAAAGATCTTCTCTTTAACAAATGGCCCTGGAGTAATTGCACATCTATAAGCAAAAATGTAAACCTTGATCTAAGTTACAAGTTCTACAAAAATTAATTCAAAATGGGTTGCAGAACTAAGTGAAACATATAAAAGTATAAAATTTTTAGAAAAATAGGACATTTCTAGAACCTAGAGCTACACAAAGTATTATCAGACTTGACATCAAAAGCACAATTGATAAAAGGAAAAATTTATACATTAGACTTTATCGAAATTGAAAATTTTTGCTGTGTTAAGAAGATGATGGGCGGCGCCTGTGGCTCAGTGAGCAGGGCGCCGGCCCCATATGCTGAGGGTGGCGGGTTCAAACCCAGCCCTGGCCAAACTGCAACAAAAAAATAGCTGGGCGTTGTGGCGGGCGCCTGTAGTCCCAGCTACTCGGGAGGCTGAGGCAGGAGAATCGCCTAAGCCCAGGAGTTGGAGGTTGCTGTGAGCTGTGTGATGCCACGGCACTCTACCGAGGGCAATAAAGTGAAACTCTGTCTCTACAAAAAAAAAAAAAAAAGAAGATGATAAAACAGACTGTGCAATTGTAGAAAATGTTTTCAAATCACTTCTCTGGCAAAGAGCTAGTATTTAGGATGTATAAAGAACTCTTAAAGCTCAACAAGAAAGAAACTCAAACAATCCAATTAGGAGCTGGGCAAAATACATGAACCGACATTTCACCAGAGAAGATAGACTGACGGTAAATAATCACATGAAAAAATACCAGAATCATTATCCATCAGGGAAATGCAAATTAAAACCACAAGCTATCATAGTACATTTGTCAGAATGGTCAAAATAAGGGACATTATCAATGCCAAGTCTTGACAGGATATGGAGAAATTGGGTCACTAATGCAGTAGTGGAGGGAATGTAAAATGGTACCACCACTCTGGAAAGTGATTTGGAATTATTTTAGAACTAAACGATCATATGATTCAACAATTGTACTACTGGGCATTTATGCTAGAGAAATAAAGATTTATGCTCAGGCAAAAACCTATACACAGATGCTTATAGCAACTTTCTTCATAATGGGCAAAAATTGGAAACACCCCAGATGTCCCTCGATAGGTGAATTATTAAATAAATTGTGATGCATGCATATCATGAAATACTATCATCAACAAAAAGGGATGAACTAAGGATACTTGAAATAACCTGGATAAGCTTTCAGAGCACATGCTGAGTGAAAGAAAATCAATCCCAAAATATTAAATACTATGCAATTTCATTTATATAATGTTTTTGAAACGATGGAATTACAGAGCAGATTAGCGGTTGCCAGTGCTTAGGGAGGGGATTAAGATAGAGAAAAGTGCTTATGATTATAAAAGGGCCACAGAAGGGATCCTTGTGGTGATAGAATTGTTCTTTACTACAGTTCTATTGCTGTCATTGATCTTGGTTGTGTCATTATTTTGTAGTTTTGCGAGATGTCACCACTAGAGGACACTGGATAAAGGGGACACAGAATCTTTCTGTAATGTTTCTTATAACTGCATCTCAAAACATTAAAAAAATTTATAAATACATGACACATTACAAGATTGGTTTAACATTTGAAAATTAGTTGGTATAACTTACCATATTAACAAACTAAAAAACACATACGATTATTTCAAAAGATACAGAAAAAGCATTTCATCAAAATCCAACATATGTTCTTTATTGAAAAAAAAAAAGCCCAACTCTGAACAAAGTAGCATTAGAAGGGAATTTCCTCAACTATTAAAGGGCATTTCGGAAAAACTCTATAGCTAACAGTATACTAAGTGGGAAACACTGACAGCTTTTCCTCTAAGGTCAGGACTAGGATGTCCACTTTTACTACTCCTAGTTAACATGGGAACAAAGGTTCTAGCCAGTGCAAAACAGCAGACAGAGAAATGACACATCTAAACTGGAAGAGCAGAAGTAAAACTGCCGTTATTCATAGACACTACGATCATCTATGGAACACATCTAAAGGACTTTTGTCTTAAACGTTGCTAGAATTAGTAAGTTTGCCAGCTTTGCAGGATACCAGATCAATATTCCAAAATCAATTTTATTTGTATATATTATCAACAAATAATTGTATATTAAAATCTAGAAGGCAAGAGGTTTGTATGATCTGAAGGGAAACCAGAATATGTAAATTGAAATTTAAAATGACTGTTTACAGCAACATCAAAAATATGATACACTTAGGGTGTAAATCTTTGTGTGTACAAAACCTTGCTGAGGCAAATCAAACCTGGGTAAGTGCAGAAACACATATACTGTTCTGTGGTTTGGATGTTTGTCTGGAGGCTGACTTGATTGTTCCTGGATTAGCCTCGGACAGAGTGAGTCGCCAGGGCGCCCCTCAGGTATGGTCCCTGGGATGGGCCTTCTGCCCCTTTAACCTTCTCCACACGTTCTGAGGCAGCACAAAAGCTCACCACAGAAGCCAGAGAGATGCTGACATCTGCTTCTTGCACAGCCACACAACTGTGAGCTAATAAACCTCTTTTCTCTATAAATTACCCTGCCATGGGCATTCCTTTATAGCAACTCAACCCGGGTTAAGACAATTGTGTTCATGACATGGCTTAGTTGTCCATTCTCCCCAAATTGATCTATTGATTCAATCGGAATTCCAGCAAGTTAATTCATAAAAATTGACAAGCTGATTTTAAAATTCAAATGGGAATGCAAAGGACCTAGAATAGCCAAAACTACTTTGAAAAAGAACAATAATGTCGAGAAATAATGCTACCTGATTCTAAGACTTGTAAAGCCACAGTGATCAGGACAGTGTGGTGTTGGTGTAAGGTAGACGAGTAGATTGCTGGAGCTGAGTAGAGTCCAGAAATAGATCAACACCTATGTTGTCAACTGTCTTTTTACAAGGAGCTAATGTACATCGGTGAAGAAAAGATAGTCTTTGCAAAAGATGTTGGAACAATTGGATATCCACATGAAAAAAAGATGAACTTTGATCCATATTTCATACCATATACAATTATTAACTGAAAACAGATAACTTAAAACCTAAAACTATACAACCTATAGAAGAATATATTGGGCTAGGCAAAGAATTCTTACATAAGACACCAAAAGCATGATCCATAAAAAAAGAGATGTACCTCATCAAAATTAAAAACTTCTGCTTTTTGAAGTACATTGTTATGATAGTGAAAACAAGAGCCACAGACTGGGAAAAACAACTATAATTATGGGTCTGATAAAGGACATTTTTCCAAAATACAGTAAAAAAACTCTCTCAAAACTCAATGATAAGAAAAATAACAACTAATTTTTTTTAAATGAAAAAATGATTTGAAGAGACATCTAACCAAAGAAAATAAACAGATAGCAAAGAAGCACATAGAAAATCCTTAGCAGTCTTAGTCGTCAGGGAAACAGAAACTGGCACCACAATGGGATATCAATTACTCAGCAGGCTAAGGCAGGAGGATTGCTTGAGCCCAGGGGTTCAAGGCTACTGTGAACAACCCTGCACTTCTGCCTGGGTGACACAGCGAGTCCCTGTCTGTCGCAAACAAAAGTCAGCCATATCTATCATATGACCCAGCTGTTCCACTCCAAGGTGTTCACACCAAGGCCTGTGTGCCGTGCTTGTAACGGGTGAGTGATGAGGGTGTTGAGAAAGTAGGACTCAATTTTTGTGTGTGTTTGGGAGCCGGGTGCAGTCTCAGCTTGTGTGAGGCTAGTGCTGTGATCACCTCTTTCATCTGGAACGTCTGGGTTGCTTTGGAAATTCAGAAAACAATAGAAATTGAACTGCTAGAAAACACACACCAAAATATGTTAGTTATGTGTTTGTTTGGAGTTTTACCCTACACGCCCTATTTCCTTACTTGATTAAGTGGTATTAGTAAATTTATTCCAAATGGGACTTTTGTTGGGAGCATTGCTGCTATTGTACATTTGTAGAGTTGCTTTTAAAAATTTCTGAGTAAAAGCTAATCCCTTCACAGAGTATGGTCGGTGTTGTTTATATCTCTGTACACTTCAGTGAGAGTCTCCTGAGAATGAGAACATTCTCTCACATAATCACAGTACAGCAATCAGAATCAGGAATTTAACATTGATACATGTCATCGTCTAATTCACAGAGCATATTAAATTTTGATGATTATCCTAATAATATTCTTTTTTTTTTTTTTGAGACAAAGTCTCACTATGTTGCCCTCAGTAAAGTGCCATGGAGTCACAGCTCACAGCAACCTCAAACTCTTGGGCTTAAGTGATTCTCTTGCCTCAGCCTCCCAAGTAGCTGGGGCTACAGGCACCCACCACAATGCCTGGCTATTTTTTGGTTGTAGTTGTCATTGTTGTTTGGCAGGCCCGGGCTGGGTTCGAACCCTCCAGCCTCGGTGCATGTGGCTGGCACCCTAGCCGCTGAGCTACAGGCACCAAGCCCCTAATAATATTCTTAATTGCCTGATCATCAGATTATTTCCCATAAGAAGAAAAAACACATCTTAAGAGATTACTGTAACTCTAAGCTAAAAACACTTAAAAACATGAATGAAATGGTAATTTGTATGGCTTATGGACCAAATTAAGTAAATGTAGAAAGTCTAAGCAACACCATCACAGAGAAAATTGGACCCCCCACCCTCCACCCCAACCCCAAATCGCCAGGCTTTGAAGGTTCCAAAGGCATCTATGAAGGAAATTATACAATCCTCTCCGTATATGGGAAAGAAGATTTATTTCCTCATTTTTTTTTTTTTTTTAACAAATAGGAGAAAACTGTGTCTTAGTAGAGCACACTTTCGGCAATTCTGTCAAAGTCAGGGTCAAGACCAGACTACCTGTTGTTGTCAGCCCTGCTACCTGCTATCTTCTTGGAGGCATGCTAGGTGTACACACACATAGCACACACACAGCATGCACACACATAGCACAAACATACCACACACACAGCATGTGCACACACACAGCACACATATACCACACACATAACACAACCACACACACAGCATGTGCACACACACACAGCACACATATACCACACACATAACACAAACAACCAGACACACAGCACGCACACAGCACACACACAGCATGTGCACACACGCAGCACACACGCAGCACACACACAGCATGTGCACACACGCAGCGCACACAGCGCACACACAGCATGTGCACACACGCAGCGCACACACAGCACACATATACCACACACATAACACAACCACACAGCATGTGCACACACGCAGCACACACACAGCACACACACAGCATGTGCGCACACGCAGCGCACACACAGCACACACACAGCATGTGCGCACACGCAGCGCACACACAGCACACACACAACACACATATACCACACACATAACACAAACAACCACACACACAGCATGTGCACACACGCAGCACACACACAGCATGTGCACACACGCAGCGCACACACAGCACACACACAGCATGTGCACACACAGCGCACACACAGCACACACACAGCATGTGCGCACACGCAGCGCACACACAGCACACACACAGCATGTGCACACACAGCACACACACAGCATGTGCGCACACACAGCGCACACACAGCACACACACAGCATGTGCACACACACAGCATGTGCACACACAGCGCACACACAGCATGTGCGCACACGCAGTGCACACACATCATGTGCGCACACACAGCGCACACACAGCATGTGCACACACGCAGCGCACACACAGCACACACACAGCATGTGCACACACATAGCACACACATGCAGCACACACAGATCCACACACAGCATGCGCACACACACAGCACACACACAGCACATGCACACACACACAATGTACACGCACACAGCGTGAGCACACAGGAATTGGGAAGGAAAAGGTAGGACCTTCTCTACTGCAGATTGTAGTTCTGGTAAAGTCAAAGCAATCAACTGAGCAACTACTAAAACAAAAAGAGAACTCAGTGAGATGGCAGGGTGTAAAATGAACACAGAGAAATCAGTGGTCTTCACAGAAACAATGACCAAATAATAGTAAACAGTAGGAGACAAAATAGAAATAAATATACAAAACCCATATAAAGAAAGCTTTAACCTGAAAGACACTAAGTTAGACTTAAATAAGAAACCAGGGCGTGTTCTTGGACATGAAGGCTTTTTATTGTGAAGATGTCCACAATTATAACTAAAAATACCAAAGTGTCCTTTCCCTTCTGCAGGGCTTAGACAAATTTATTCCAAATTTCCACATGAAAAAATAAACATGAAGAGTCAGGAAAATCCTGGAAAAGATTAGCAAGGCAGGGGTGTGGGGCCATCCCTAGCGGATGTTAAAAATACTGTAAAGTGTCCATAATTATTTAAAAGCAGGGTACTGGTGCATAAATCAACTAGTAATGGAAAGATTAGAAGATCCAAAAATAGACCCTATGTCGGGTTTATAATGAAGGCAGCCCCTCAAGTTGGGGAAAAGATGGATTTAATGGCTTTGGACAGCCATTTGGAAAATTGAAATTGGGTCCTTATATTACACTTTGCACGGAGGGTACATTCCAGGGGCATCCATGCACATATGAAGCATGAAATCATGTGAGTACTGGAGGGAAGTGTGGGAAGTGCTTCTGTAACCTGTCCAGGGAAGCCTTTCTAAATATCATCGGAGATTCTGCTTCAAGGGAGGATGTGACTGAGAAATTAGACTTCACTAAAACGCAAAAATATCCTTGCCCACTCCCTCCTCGCACTGCTAAGAGAAGCAAAATCAAATTTGGGAGCAAACACTTGCAAGTTGTCACAGAAGGTAATATGCCTTAACACGTAGTTTCCAGAAATGGGGAAGAAAAAAACAAGAACAACAGAACAAAGGCAGTAATGGTGAATAGGTCTTTCTCAGAAATAGACGTCCAGGGTCAGCGTCACGTGTGGGAAGAGAAACACAAACCAGTACCCTGAGACACCGTTCCTCAGCCATCAGGATAACACAAGCTCAGAGCTCTGACCACTTATTTTCTTGGTTAGAATGTGGGGATACCCAGGTGTCCAGCCCTGTGGAGGGGACCTGGCTGCCCAACAGAGTTACAGATGTGAGTGCCTTGATCTGTCTTAAGGACACACACACACGCAAGGGCAGGGAAGGACACAACACACAGGTTTCCTTCACAGCCTCAAGTGCAGAGATCACCCAAACATCCCACGTGCTGCTTGTGGTTGAGCCATGCCATGGGAAACCAAGCTCCATAAGGAAGAGAGAATGATACACGGTAATCTCCAGCACAGGTTGTTAAGTGCAGATCTGAGAATACAGGACTCTAACTTTTCTATTAAAAAGGTGACACGAAAGGAACCCTGAAAGGCTGAACCAGAAACTGATCAGGGCGGAGGACCATCGGGGGGCGGCCTTCCAGGGCACACTTTCACCTTCGGCTTTTAGCCAGAACAATGTTTTATATATTGAACTATCAAATTAAAATAAATAGAAAACAATTCCGAATATTTAAGAGGAGCTGAGGATGTAGCTGTATGCGTCACAGACTACAGAACCCATGAGGGGAGGTGGCATTGGGCCGCCTATCCCAGCCACTGCAGAACGGGAGGCCTGGGAGGAGGGTTGAACTTTACCCAAGATTTGGAAGGGAAAAAGGTAGGTGAAAAAGACAATTTTGGAAAATTGTTGGAATTTATATGAGGCCTGGGTATTGGATGATGTGCAGGTGCAGTGATGGTGTCCTGCTCGTGTTGAGAGTGGTGGACACTGAAGTATTTACATGTGAAATGTCATAGTGTCTGTAGTTCACACCAAATTACTTTACCCATAAAGTCATTAAAGCAAGTGTGGCAAAGGCCGGTAGCGGCTGCTCCCTGGACTGTTCTTTCCTCTCTGTAGGTTTGAAAGTGTCATAAATGAAAATGAAAATGGTGATAAAAGGAATAAGGTGGGTCAGATTTAGACAAGGATCTGCTGAGCTGCAGCGTGGGAGGGAGCTGTGAGTGTTCAGATAATGGGACAAGTGTCCCAGGAAGGTGGCAGGGAGAGGAATGGAGGACAGGGGTAGAGGGGTGATTAACTCAAAGTCAACTGATTAGAGACCTTAATTACATCTGTCCTGTAACATAACCTCAGAGAGATGGTGTCACACTCCCATTCCAGAGAGGGAGGTATGTGGGGTGTGCAGCCAGGGCCAGGGTCACCAGGCAGCTGAACACAGGAAGGCAGAGTAAAGGAGCTGTTCACAGTGCACGTTCCCAGGAGGTGGGGCCTTGTGACCACAGAGCCCCGAAGGGCAGGCCCGGGGCGTGGAGGGCTCTGGTCAGATGGGAGAACTGCAGCAGTGGTTTCTGCAGGGAGAGGCGCAGACCTTCTGTGTACAGCCTGGAGAACCCTGATGAATGCACTGCCATGCCCCCCTCACTACCATACAACCATCGTCATGACTCTAGAGGGGTCCCTGTGCATGTCCCATTGTCTGTGTGGAGATGATTGCTACTCTGACTTTCCTCCTTCCGGTCAGCCTCCCTGCTCTGGAGCCTCCAGAGAGGGATGCCCTCCCCACAGCATCCATCTGGGCCTGCCCTGGGTGGGTGAACTGCACTTGGCTTACCCACATGTCTGTTTTGATGGACCTGAAGCTGCCATGAACATTCTCATGTAGTCTTCTTTGGACTCGAGAGTTCAGTTCTTGCCCTTGGCAGACTCGGATGGGGTTGGGTGGGGTAGTCAGTGCCCCCTGCCTGAGATCCTAAAGGAGCTGGGCCCCAATAGCCGCCCACATCCTCACAGACCCTGCTGTCTGTCTAATCTCAGCTGTTCTGGGGGAACATTGTAGAGGTCATTGCAGTTAGACTTGAATTTCTCTGAGGAGGTGGCAAGGTGCCTCCGTTCTCCAGAGGATTTGGGAGTGTCACCAGAAGATGCTGAGGATGAGCAGCTTCCCAGAAGGTGGTTCTGGGCCAACCAGATGGGGCTCTGTGGGGCATGCCAGTCCTGTGTGGTCCTGGGACGCCTGTGGGCCAGCCGTCCTCAGCTGGAACAGAAACAAACCCCATGTGTCCAAAGTCACACTGGAAAGTGTTCCTTCTGTAGATGCTGGGTGTAAAAAATGTGTTGAAAAGACCAAATATGGGTTGTCTTAAATATGAATGTGGTTAATTTCTCTGTAAAGAGCAAAGATGATTGGGGCTAGAAGTGTGGCCTCATGCTGTCTGTGAATGTGCATTTAAGACAAAGTGTCTCAGAAGATGGGTGTGAAAGGAGACAGGTGCATCCACAAGGCGCCCACAGAAGGGCGCAGGGCTGCAGCACCTGTGCCATCCAGAGCATATTGCAAAGCCACACAGGTGGGCTGTATTCTCCTGTGAAGATGAGGCTGACAGCTGAGTTGAGCAGTGTGGGCTACAGAGTGCGCCGCAGCAGCGCCAGGCAAGTGTGAACAGAGGAGAGACTGGTGTCACCACGCGTCCCTGTGACACATAGGGGACAGTGGCCATTCACAGAGGGGCCCTGTACCTCCCCAGCACTGGGTGATCCACCCTGGTACAGGATGTGGCAGGTCTCACAGAGGAATCGCAGGTGACAGAGTCCACACTCACAAGAGCAGGTGGTGTAGCCCCTTCCCCTGGGCTCCCAAGGGGGGGGGGTACCAGTGGGAAAGGTGAGGTTGAGGAGGAGCCCTGGAGCAGGATCCGGGGGGCCCCCTGAGCCCAAGTGCAGACCTGGGGGGATGGGGGAACTGTGCAGGGCAGGCAGTGCGGAAGCGGATCCACAAGAGCATGGAGGAGAGAGGCCAGCTCACCCCCAGGGCCCTCTGTGGCCACCTCCAGGGTCCCCGGTGGCCACCTCCAGGCCCAGGCTCTCTCTCAAACAACTGCCCCTTCCAAGGCAGCCTCTGGCCTCCAGCTGAGCTCTCCTAGGCCACATCCAGGCCTAGTGCTATGGCCCAGGGGCTGCACTGCCGCTCACTCTGTGCACAGGGAGGGGTGGCAGAGCCAGCTCAGGTGAGCCGCTCGAGGTCACATGGCTGCATGCAGTGGGAAGGAGCTGGATCAGGGAGAACAGGCTGGAGTGGCTCTGGGGGGACTTCAGCTGGGCCCTGGGGGGCTGGGCAGAGAGACATGGATGCTGTGTGGACCTGGTGCAGGGTGTGGCCTGTGGGGCGGCTGGCCGGGCACCTCCTGCCCACAGCGGCTGGTTCCTGTCATGCAGCATCTCCGGCAGCAAGTTGTGTGAGAGGATCTGGGTCTCCCCCCAGGGCAGGAGCATCCCTGCCCCCTCCATCAGCCCATTCCCCACAGCCTGACCCCACCTTCCCATTCAGAGCATGGACAATGATGGGCAGCCTCACACTTCTTCTTTGGAGGCTGAGCCTCTACCCTCCCTGCAAACCTTCTCGGAGGCCTGAGCCGCTTCCTGTGCTGGGATGAGGAGGCTGCCACATCTGCCAGGCCAGCTCTGAGTCCTCCCAGGACATCTCCCCACAGGGCCTACAGGACCCTGACCCCTTTTGGGAACCGGGCATGTGTTTTAGCACTATAATGCGGGGCCTGGGGTGGGGCCTTTTGGGCTTAATCTTGTTGGATCTGGCTGGCGCCAGCCAGACCCAGAGACCTTGTTTGCTGGAGCCTGCAGCGGGAATGGGTGGCCTTCATGTCACCATGCTTCCCTCCAAGGAAGACGAGGCCAGAGGTGGTAGCGTCCCTCCAAGGGCGGTCTTCTGGGGCAGGCAGGGAATGGGCACCAAACTGTCCCTGTTCTGCCCTGAGCCTCCCTGCAGTGTGGGGGGTGCACGCGGCGGGGCCTTAACTCACTGGGCAGAGACCACTGAGAGGAAAGTGAAAACTTTAATTTGGAAAAGTCATGGGCATGGACACAGTTAAGAAAAAACACAGGAAGAAGTAAAAATAAAAACTAGCACATGAAGAGGGTCTTCAGTGAAATGTAGAACAGATCATGATTTTGAGGGAAAAGAGCTTGGGATTATTTTGTGTCACTAAATGGCTCTGTGTCCCATATGCTAACTCGAGGGGCCCTCGGGAGGGATAAGCACCTTTATTCTGGAGTTTGAGGCCACCAGTTCCGAGAGCCACCGTCCTCTGCTGCTGTCTACAGACGCTGGTCCTCACACCAATGGCAGCCCAGGGTTGCAGGAGCCCAAACCACAGGTCAGCAGCTAGAACCTTGAAAGGAGTTACACCAGGGTTCACGTCCTCTTGACCTTGGCTTCCCACGATGAGGCAGAGTCACTGTCTCAGAATTAACTAGTAGAATTTGCTTTGGGTTCAGGTGCAAACTCATGTGGGGTAGCCAGAGGAATGGCCGAGGAGGAGGCCATGGTGGCCTGGAAGAGGGAGGCTGTGGGTGGGTGTGGAGCCTGGGCTACAGCAGAGGAGATTAGAGATGCAGATGTTGTCACTGGATGGGACGTTGGCTATGAGATGGGACGTTGGCTACGGGGGAGGCACGATTCTCAGCCAAGCAGCAGATGCAGGTGCCCAGCTCGGGGTGCACCAGGAAGACTCTGGGCAAAGCACACAGCACATGGTGTGCACCACGGCTTTTCAAGCTTCTCCTTTAAAACAAAATCTAGCTGGCTGGTAGGGAAAACTCACATCACGTTTTGCTTCCTGTTTTAGTAATAGGGATAGGAGGACTGGTGGTGGTGTGACCATCCCCCTAGCCTAGCGCCACCTTCCTGGAGACCGTCTGGTGGAAGACACCCTGCAACAGGGCCTGGTAGCTGGGCACGCGGAACAGGTGGCGCTCGCCGTAGGCCACATCATACTCGGCTGTCTTGCCAGTAACCAGGACACGGACGTGGGGCTCATTAACCTGGCGGCCCACCACCACCACAAAGATCTCGATGCCCGCCCGCTGGGCCTCCTGAACGGCTTTCTCAATGGCCGTGGCTGTGGCACCCTGCGAGTTACCATCTGAGAAGAGCAGCAGCTTCTTCTTGGCTGCGCCGGACGAGGCCTCACGGTAGAAGCGGGTCACATAGCTCAGGGCGTCATTGACGTCAGTGGCGTCGTTGAAGAAGTCCATGCTGTCCACCACGCTGGCCAGCGCTGTGTAGTTCTGCAGGAACTGCAGGGCCGCGCGGTCCGGCCTCTGCTGGCCGGTGCTGCTGTATTGCACCACTGAGACCCGCACATCATGGGAGGGATCAGTCCTGTCTGCGGCCAGGAAGCGCTCAGCCAAGCGCTTGGCAAAGCGCTTGGTGGTGTCAAAGTTTCGGCTACCCACACTGGCCGAGCCGTCCAGCAGGATGGTGATGTCAGCCGGGGAGGAGAACGTGACTATGGCGAGGGGGGGAAGGTTCATCAGCGTGTGGCCCCCACACGTGCCTAGCTGCCCTCACCCAGTGCCTCCCTGCTCACCAGACCCTCTTCCGGGAGACCTCCCTCACCCTGGGCACCCCCACCAGAACCCCCGCCCTGCCCAGGCACTCACTCGGGCAGGTGTAATCTGGACACTTCTTATCTGAAAAAGAGAAAAGCCCACACCTTGTGAGCCCTGGGCTGAAGACAGGCCTGCAATGCCAAGCAGGCTGATGGGTGCAGCCACTGCTCCTCCCAGGAAGCTGCCCACATCACTCCGGCCTCGTCCCTGCTTGGCCCATCCAGCCTCCACCAACTCAAAAGGAGACATTTCGGGATGACAGATGACCCCCAGCACTGTTCTAGTCCTCACACCAACTTAGCCTTGGCCCCTTCTGAGAATGGGGAAACTGAGGCTTGGAGAGTAGAAATGGGGGCCCCAGCTCATGCCAGCAAATCTCTCTGGCTGCCACCCAGCTGCCAGCACTGTGGCCCATGTTCTCAAGTGGCCCCTTGAGCTCTGTGGCCCGGCCCTGCAAGGCGTGCGCTCTGCCTGCCTTGCTCTGAGCCTGGTGGGTGCTGTGGCCAACACAGGGCAGACTCGCAGGGCTGGCCATGGCGGCTCTCAGCTCCTGGGGACCACGCCATTCCCTGGGCTGGAGGACTGTGCCCAAACACAGCTGAACACCCTGGTGGACCATGGTGCCCACCTCTGCAGATCTGGGCTGTGACGTTCTTCAGGAAGGCGTCTTCCAGAAGCTCTGCGTAGTTCTCTTTGACCAGTGAGATGCCGGGCCGGCCCTGGGCTGAAGACAGGCCTTGGCAGGAGATGACGTTGAGCTGGTCAGAGCCCGGGACAAAGTCGAATACATCCTTGATGCCCACAGAGACCACCTGGGGGGACAGGGGTGGCATTGGTGACGCTTCGGAGGCTCCGTGTCCCCGGGGTACCCACGCGGGTGGGGCTGGTGCCCCACCTGGATGCCGGGGCCGCAGAGCACGTTGAGGGGCGTGGTGTCCCGCTGTGTGTCTGAGCGCCCATCGGTGATGACCAGGGCGATGCGGGTGTTCTGGGTGGGCGGCAGCAGCCGGTCCCGGGTGTACTGCAGAGCCTCACCCGTGAACGTACCCCCTGCCATCCACTGCAGCTTCTTGATAGCTCTGGGGAGGGGTCAGGGCCGGGTTAGGGTTAGGGCCAGCCCCACTGCTGGGGCAGGGGCAGGGGCAGGGGTCAGGGTGTGCCCCGGTGCTTGTGGCACACTCACTCCTTGAGCTCCTGTGTGTTCCGGATATTGGGGTCCCGCAAGTCCACGTGCTCCTGCATCTGGTTGTGGCTGTACTGCACTACGCCCGCGTGTGACTGCCCGGGCTCAAACTGCAGGGTGGGCGCCTGTCAGGCCCTGCACACAGCCTCCCCAGCTTCCCTGGTGCTGACAGCTGCAGTACCCGAGGGGGGTGCCACAGCTCCAAACCCCAGGTGTCCAGCAGTTCTTGCAGGCCCTGCCACAGCACCCTTGGTGGGGGGCTCACCTTGACCAGCTCATCCCTGCTCAGCCGGTCAATGACCTTGGTGATGAAGTCCTTGGCGATCTCGAAATTCTGTAGGCCAATGCTCTCTGAGCTGTCCAGCACGAAGAGGATGTCGATGGGGCCACACGTGCACTCTGGGGGGGGTCAGGGCTGAGAGCAGGGCACTTCCACTCTCCTGGGGCACCCCCAGGGCCCTGGCCTGTCCCTGGAGCCCGTGGAGGAGAATGGACAGAGCGGGCTGGGGCTTGGCTTCTAGGCAATGGGGTAGAGGCCAGGGGATGGAGGGGCTCAGCTCACACAGAGGACCCCAAGGGCTGGGTGCAGGCCCAGGAGTGGCAGCAGAGAGCAGGCAAGGGGACCCCGTTGCTCTGCCCCAGGCACAAGGATGTGGGCTTGACTCCATCACTCACAGGAGTTACTCTGCTTAAAAATTTAAAATCAGTGGCATTTTCTGAGGCAAAAAAATGGTACTCACCACAGCAAGCTGGGGAGAGAGGAGAAAGGAAATGGGAAGCAGTCAAGCCCTGTGCTGATCTGATGGCCAGATCTACACCCAGGCCGTCCCACCCAGGGCAGGGTCCCCAGAGTCTCTGAGGCCTGCAGGACCCAGCAGAGGGTGGTGAGCGCTGCCCCCACCCGCCTAAGCCTTTCCCGTGAGGGCTGAGACCCCAGCTGGAGAGACCCGCCAGGGGCAGAGTGGCAGGTGTGGCTGGTGGTACTCTGAGAGCGACGACACTCACAGCACATTTTCATGATGATGTCCAGAATCTCACACTCCTGGGGACAGAGGACGGGACATTGACACTGAGGCACGGCCCTTCCCAGCCAGGCCAGGCTGCAGGCTCCCCCCAACCCCCATGGGGCTGGGCTTGGGCAGGGAGCTCTCGCTTCACAGGCTGTGTCCAGCCCTACCTGTTCGACCCTGCGGTGTTGCAGGTGCCTGGCATGGCTACCGATGAGGCTGTCACAAGTCCACACCCAGCCCCTGTCATGAGACCCCCTGACCTCCTTCCACAAACAGCCCCATGTGCGAACAGCATCTGCAGTGCCTGTCATCACTGTGAGCCCTACCCCACAGGACCCCAGGCCGCATCAGCCCTGAGGATGTTTGCAGATCCCCACTTACGTCTGGCCCGGGTGGTCCTGTGTGTCCTGGGGGGCCCTATACAAGGAACCACAGTGAGTGCTGGGCTGAGGCTCAACTGCACCCTGAGCTAAGTCCACGGGAGCTCCCAGCCAACCCCACCAGGGTCCTGTGAGGCGAGGTGGGTGGGGACCTGGGGCTGCTCTGCTCTGGGTGGCTGTCCAGGTGGTGCCTGAAGACCAAGGTCTGCTGGGGTGGGCTTTGCTGCCCCCCACCCCGGGGACCCACCTGAAGTCCGTGAGGCCAACCTGTCAAAGGCCCAGCCTCCCAATCTCATGCTAGCTGGCCTTGACTCTCCCCCCACCTGGGGGCCTGGCTGACCATGTCTACTTACCTGGGGGCCTTCGGGGCCCCGGTACCCCTTCGCTCCTTTGGCTCCTCGGGGCGAAACATCATTGTTCTGGAAGGGGACATGATATGTCAAGGGGCCCAGCCATGCTGCCCATCCTCCCTGGGAGCTCAGGCCTTTCTCAAAGGAGTCCGGCAGTGGGTCTGGGGCCTCCCCCTGCACCTAGCCCCATACTCACATCATCTCCAGGGTCCCCAGCTTCTCCCTCATCCCCCTTGAGGCCAGGGTAGCCCTTGGTGCCCTGTGAGGACAGGATAGTCTTGGGTCAGTGAGGTCATGGTGCTTTATTTTCTTTGTAAGAAGCAGTTTTAAAAGGAAAAAATAAAGATAACAGAGGCACTCTGTACCCCCTACCACACACGTTTCCTGGGGGAGAAACTGAGGCCTAGAATAGGTCCATGGGACTGTCCAGCCCCCCATGTGACCAGAGGAAGTGCGGGTTCCCAGGCACACTCCAGGCCGTGTGGGGCACCCCCAGACTCGAGGGGAGGGAACACGTTTGCTTGTGAGTTGTTTGTGCTGTGAGCAGAATATAGATGGACCATATACTCACATTTGTCCCAGGAGGGCCCCTGCTGCCCGGATAGCCCTGTGGGTGGGAGGCAAGCAGTCACACCAGGACCCATGATGGGAGGCCCCAGGGCTGCTAAGCCTGGTCAGCGTGTTCCCAGGCCAGCTGGTGGTCCTGGCCTGGGCTGCCTGCCCAAGCATGTCCACTGGCCAAGAGGGTGCACAGGCAGCATGGGGTCACCGGGGAAGGCCAGTTCCCCAGGGCACTTACTGGGAAGCCTGGGAAGCCCTCAGTGCCGTTCCCGGCAGGGCCATCTTCACCCTGGGGACAGAGTAGAGCAGAGCTGCTGTCATGGCCCTCTGGTCAGCCCAGGCCCAGACATCTTCTGGTTGGCCCAGGCCTAGGAGCACTGCGGCTGTAGGGCCCCCCTATTGGCCTGGAAGGCACCCCCCGCAGCTGACCCTGGAGCAGGAGGGGTCCTGGCTGAGATGCTTCCATGCTCAGGTGTTGCTAAGTGGCACTGCTGGGGGAACCGCCGGGTCCAGTCAGCCCGACCTGCACAGCCAACTCCTCCCCAAGGCTGGCTCAGTGCACTGGGGCGCATGCTCTTGGCACTTACCCTTTCTCCTGCTAACCCTGGGTCTCCAGGAGGCCCAGCAGGTCCTGGGGCTCCTCTGGCACCCTAAAGAGAGGAACAGGGGTCACTGCCATGGGTGACGCACGCTCAGTGCAGGGAGGGCAGGATGTGAGGGGGATGCTATGGGGCCAGGGAGCCCCAGAGGGTGAGGGGCTAGTCTTGGGCCAAGAGAATGGGCCTGGGGGACCTCATGGATGTCCTCCCGGGTGCCAGGTAGTGGGTCTGGTGCTCACCTCGAGCCCTGGGGGACCCTCATCACCTCGGTATCCCTTAGGTCCGATGGGGCCGGCCTCACCCTGCAAAGAGATGGACACACTCCACTGGCCCCAGGCCTCACCCGTCCTTCTAGCCCAGTGGTCTCAACCTTCCTAATGCCACCATGTATTTTCATTGTTAAAAAGGGGTTGCGACTCACCGGTTGAGAACTGCTGATCTAGCCTGAGTCCTGGCCAAAGAACTGCCGTCCCTCCCCAACACCCAGTGAGCTGAGGGTCCCCAACGCAGGGGCCCATCATAGGCGTGGAGCCCTCTTCCAGGTGACTCCAGGAGTTGCTCACTGGGAGGGACCCCTCTGTTCGGTTAGGTCATGGTGCCAGCATCAATGATGTGGCCCACCCAGACCTCTGCTGGGGCCTCTGCTGGGCTCCACATCACAGACCACCTGCCCCTTCTGCCTCCCACCAGTGAGGCCCCAGACTGGCTCTCACTCGGGGCCCCACTGGGCTGTGCCTGGCCTAATGTCCCCCAGAATTCTGTGACTTCTGTGGACTGAGCTTAGCCTACCACTGGACCCTGCTCCTACCATGTCTGTGGTTTCCTGAACCCTATGTGGGGGCTGAGTTTCCAGAGCTGGCCCTAGACCACCCTGGGGTCCTGCTCCTGCAGTGCAGTGGTGAGTCACCTGGCCCCCAAGCACCTCACCCACATCCCAGCTATGCCCAGGGACAGAGGGCAGGTGCACCTCAGTCCCCAGCTACCTGGCCCTGAGTTGTCCCACCAGTCTTGAGCCTGGTTGAAGGCCTGTTCCCTGGCCCTGCCATCAGTTTGGTGCCTCCCTGTCCTGGCTGGCCCTGCTCACAAATGTTCACAAACTCCCTATCAACTGACTCGCTCTGTGAGCAGCCACGTGGCGCTTGGCATACTGCTGTCTCTGCCCTGGCCGTGCGGGCATCCAGCTCCAGCTGCTAGGCCCCTACACAGGACATTGCAGTATTGGCACTTGGCATGCTGGCCATAAGGAGGACCAGAGGTGCAACCAACTTGGTCCCCCGAGACGTGTCTCAGGAACATGGAAAGGAGAGACAGGAGGGGGGACGCCCTCTGTCCCAGGCAGGGGAACGGCAGGTGAGAGGGCACCTCTGATGGGCACCTCTGGTCCTCATGCACATACCCAGACAGGAAACAAGGAGCCCACTCAGACCATGCCTAGGACATGGGAGCCCAAGCTTCGGGCAGAGAGTCTCAGAGCTGCAGCCCATGCAGCTCCCTGCTCCCAGCTCCCTGGGGCCCAGCCCCCAAACCCCACTGTACTTCGCAGGCAGCTCTGATGTCCACACAGAGCAGGGAGGCTGGCAAGGGCTGGGGTACACAGCATAAAGGTTCCCTATTTCCTGGGTTTCTCAACTGCTTTTTGGGTGGATTTGGAAAAACACACATTTTGCAAGAAACTTCCCTCATGGGCACATGGGTATGGGGGCTGAATGCTGCTGGGGCCACGGTGGCATTGGGAAGAAGGGCTCAGTACTGAAGTCAGAGCCCTGAAAACCAGTGTCCTGGTGGGCAAACATGGGTCCTCTGCAGGCCCAGCCCAGCTTCCCAGAGAGAGTCCCGGTGGATCAGTGCCCATCTTGGCCATGGAGCTGAGTCAAGGTGGCATCATCCCTCCCCAAGAGCAGCAGCCCAGGACCCTCCCGGAAGCCTGATCCTGGAGGAGTCAGGGGCCGCGCAGCCCACCAGGAGCTATCTGACCTGGCCTTGTCACAGACTGGTCTCTCTTCTTCACAACTCTTTGATAGTCACTTTTTTTTTTTGCAGCAACTATGATTACTTTGAAAACTGAACACATGAACAGGCAGGGTGTGGTCAGAATGCGGCACAAATCTCAAGGTCTAGACACGGTCACTCCCATCAGAAAGCCTGGGCCTTGTCTTTTGTGCTACCAACACCTTGAACAACTTCCTAAATGGTCCTGCGGGGGATGATGGGACCCATCATGAGGCAGCTGGAACACCAGTCCAGCTTATCCTGGGGTGCTGGCCTCTCTGTGGGTTCCTGCCTGGCGGCGATGGCCTCTTGCCTGTTCGCCTTGGTTCCACAGAGGAACCACTCTGGAGAAACCTGGGGAGATCCCTGGCAAAGCCCAGAACCTGGCCCCAGTCTCCTTCCCACATCCCACCTTGTTCACACCCAGGCTACAGCCTTGTATTTTCCGGGGGCAGCCACATGGGAGGTCAGCTGCAAGGACTAGAGCACCAGGACCACAGAGGGCAAAGAGGACCAGAGGCCACAGTGCATGGCTGCCTGGGAATATGTGGACAGCCTCCCTGCTCCTGCCAGGAACAGCACACAGGTTCAGCCCTGCAAGCACCGACCACCCAGACCCTGGCCTGGCCCTAAACCATTACACACTATTTTTAATAGCCCTGTAACACAAAAGACAAATTAGGACACAAAAGCATGAATTCTATTTGTGTGCAGAAATATAAATGTGATTTGTGCTGTGACAGACCCTTAAATGTCCCCGGGTCTGCTAGAGTGACCAGTGTTTGAAATAGGTGCCCTGTCCAGGATCTGGTCTTATTTGCAGTGAATCGTTGGCTGCACACACTGGACAGTGAGGCTGATCTGTCCACAGAAGGTGGACAGCTGCAATAGATGACACCCGGCCCAGTGTCCACAGAGGAAGCAAAGCCAGACCCCACTTCACCTCCAAACTGGCAAAATATAATCTCCCCCGAATAAAAGACACGGAGTGAAAATACAATACTAGGGTGGATGGGTGGGGACTCTTGGGAAGAGCAGAACATTCTAAACAACAAGCCACACACAAAGTAAAAATGGAGGTGGCAGATTTGAAAAGATATCTGTGTCATGGCTAAGAGCCTTGTGTGGGTCAGCATGAGAAGCAGAGTGCAACCAGGAAGGGCCTGGAACCAGTCAGGCAGGCACGGTCTGGACAGTGTCCACCCAAGGGCAGGCAGGCCCAGACAGGACAGTGTCCACCCAAGGGCACAAACATTATGTTTGAGGTTTGAGAACATCTTCTGCTGGGGAACGTCTAGGTGGTATGTGGGTATAGGACCTACTTTCCATTCTTCGCGGGGAAAGAAAGCTGGAGCCACTCTCTTGTAGAATTATTTGGCAAATATCAACACACACCCGCCTTGTTTGTCCCAGAAATTCTGCTGTAAGAATATATCTTCTGGATATAGTCTTAGAAGTATTTCAAGATGGACAGATGATAGATGGATAGCAGGGTGGATGCATGATGGATGGATGGGTGAATGGATGGTGGATGGAGGGGGGCATGCATGGATGGATGGGTGGAGAGATGAGTGGATGGTGGATGGATGGATGGATGACAGATGGATGTATAGGTGGGTAGGGGCATGGATAGGTGGATGATAGATGGGTGGATGGATGATGAATGGATGGACATGTGGGCAGGTGGGTGGATGGACATGTGGATGGGTGGGTAGGTAGATGGATAGGTGGGTGGATAAATGATTGATGATGGATAGGTGGGTGGGAGGATGCCTAGGTAGATGGGTGCATGGATGGATCACATGTAGGTGGAGGAAGAATGATAGATCCCTACTGTACAGATTTGTCTAATTTATGTTCACCTGCCAGACTAGACTGCAACCCACCTGAGAGCAAGAGACTATGCCCCCCTTAGGGCTCCCTCTCCCAGACAGTTGAGCTCCTGAGCTGGCCCTGGGCTTTAGCCAAGGAGCTGTTCTCTACCATAACACAGGCCTAGCCATGAAGAGCCAACATCATAGTTGTCCTGTGGGGACCATCACACACCTCAACTGACTGCATGGCTGGGCCACACGTTCGCCGCACAGGCCTATGCGCTCTCACCACAGCTGTGAGGGCTACTGGAACTTCTGTGACCTCTTCCACTGCCTGGTGTGGGCTGTGTGTCCTTTCTTTAGCCCCACATGCCCTCCCCTGGGTCATGGACCACCATCTGAGGGGGTGGGTAGGGAGGCTGAGGACATGCTGGCTTGCTCCCTATAGACAGGCTGGGGCCCCTGAAGTCAGGGATGACCTGGGTTGGATCTTCCTCTTCACTGAGCCCACACCCCCTTCCATCCCCCACATGGTTCTGAAGCCTTCTGCCGGCTCACACTGCCCAGTCCACCTTCATCCCCAGTCTCACCTGTAGTCCCAGGCTCAGATGCACAAATGCCAACTGAGTCTGGCCCTAGGGTCTCCAGTGGGAGGTAACCCTCCCCCAGCCAGGATCCCAAAACTTCGTGCTCCTCCTGGGGCTCCCTCCCTTGCCCTCCCTATACCCAGCTGCTGTGCCAGGTGTCCACACCCCCACTGCCCCTCTCCAACATGCACCAGGAAGCAGCTACCCTAGGGGTCAGAGCCCTGGGGCAGCATGTGATCTGCTCCTCCATCTTAGAATCCTGGGGACCAGCAGCTGAGTGTCAAGGGCCACAGGAATGGCCCCCTCTACTGTGCACCCAGCCTGGCTCAGACTGCCCCCAGCCCCTTGCAGCTGGCTATGCCGCTGGGACATGCCTCTGCCTCCCAGACCCAAACCAGCCGGCTCCACTGAGCTGGGGACGCAGCTCTGCACCTCCATGAGACAGTGGGCTTCCTACCGGGTCTCCGGGGACGCCAACAGGGCCTTCCCTTCCCTGGTCACCTTGGGGTCCAGCTTCACCCTGGAGAGAGACAAACCTGTGAGTATGGAGGTCAAGCCATGTGATTAGCCAGCACTGTGCTCCCTGGGGGGGAACAGATGCTGGTGGTCAGCAGGAAGAGGTCAGAACTGGGAAGAGCCACTCTCTACCCCAGGAGCTGGGCTGGCCTTTCCCTCTGGAAACTGTCCCTCTGCCTGATTTATCTCATTTTTACCAGGACAGCAGCCCATGTGCATGTCCATCAGAGTGGCTGGCATTTTTTCAGGAGGCCAAGAACTGTCCCTGCATTTACTACCTTCTTGGAGAGATTCACTAATGGGGAGACTTCTAGGGGCCCTGGACTTGCCTACTACCCTCAAAGCCCACAGCTGCCAGAAGCCAGCCTTCCTCTGGCATTGTGCCCAATGTGCCACCCAGGGATTTGCTGGCCTCAGAGGGGTGACATGGAAGGGGATCTAAGCCATACCATTCCTGTCTCAAAGTCTCTCCCTGACCCCTCCTTGGGACCCTGGGGGGTTCTTGAGAGCACCAGGAAGGCCCTGCCTCGCAGGAGCCATGCCAGCTTCCTTTGTCAATGGCCATGGCTTGAGTCGCCCTCCCCACTGGGAAATTGCTACCAGATAAACCATGTGTCCAGAGCATCTCCAGCCAGAGCCGTCAGTGAAAGGACTGGGAGTCTTGTTCTCCGGGACAAGACAGGGATGTCCCCACACCTGCAGTGCCAAGTGGAAGCACTGTCTCTGAGGTTTGGTGACCTGGCCAGGGAGGCCAGAAGCAGCCTTCTCTCCTGATTCACAGCCTGTGCCAGGCAGGGTGGGCCCCTGCCTTGCCTGCCACCCTCTGGGTCCAGGGAATTTTTCTCAGTGAGCCAGGCATTGCGTTGCATCTGTACTGTGGGGCCACGATGAACAAGGCAGGCCCTGGAGCCACAAGCATCTGTCTCCATGGCCAGGTGCCCATGGCGGGGATTTGCCAACCAAATCACCCTGCCAGCCTATCTTCCCACTTGGGGGTTTGTGCCCCACATCCTCACTCTGGAAATATTAACAAGGGAAAATTATTCCAAAGGAGAACCCAGTCTGCCTTCGACAGCATGCAGTGATATGCAGAGAAACCTCACAGTGGTGGCACAAGGAGCTGGTTAGGGCTAGTCGAGGCAGCTGCGTCATGGGTAGAATTGTGCAGCTGAGTGTCACCTGAAGGAAGGTGTGGACCTGGACATGGCACAGGCCACACACCACACGCCACACGCCACAGTAGGGCTGCTGTGGACCCTGTGGACATCCACACAGGCTACAAAGCGTGCCAAACTGTGTGGGAGGTATGAAGTTTTGGGGGGTTGTTTCCCCAACACAGTGCTAGCTGGCAGTGACTTGGGGGAGAATTCTCTCCCTGTGACCCCAGGGACCTCTCCTCTCTTTGCCCGGGCCCAGAATCATCCCCCTGCCTCCCTGGAGCTGACCCACTGACCCTGGTTAGAGGACTGGAGGGCTGGTGCTGTCCCATCCACTACCACCACCATGGGAGACTATCTTTATTTGAGAAAGCAGGAGGGAAAGGAAGGGGCTGGACAAATCTAGGCACCAAAGGTGCAGTTGTGGCTCTGAGGGACTGACCCCTGGTGCGGTGTCTACCCACCCTGCCCTGGGCATGGGTCCCATATTAAGAAGAAGCGACTCACTGGGTCTCCTCTTGGCCCTCGCATGCCTGGGGTCCCCCGGGGTCCTCTTTCTCCAGGGCCACCCTAAATGGACACAAGTGGAGGGGTGAAACTGCAGCTGCTGGCATCCACGCCCCAGCGGGACACCTGGGCCACGCTGTCTCGCCATGTTGTTCCAGCTGCTCAGGCTCAGCTGCCTCCAGAGGTCGGGTCGCCCTCCACCCCCCATTGCTAGAAGCAAAGGCCAAGAGACCCACTTAGTGCCCCGCAGGTCAATGCCTTGACCTCCAGGAGGGCCAGACTGGGCTGCGCCCACAGCGTCTGAGGTCAGAACGAGAGTTCTGCACCACAGAGACTCACCCTCTCTCCGGGGGCACCGTCTGGTCCTGGGTTCCCCTGCATCAAGTGGAAAGAACAGAAGCATCAGTTTGTGTGTGAACCCTGCCCTCTGGCCCCAGGTGGCGGGGGCACAGCCTCCCGGCAGGCGCTCACCTCATCACCAGCTTCTCCCTTCTCTCCTGGAGGTCCAGGCTCTCCTGGCTCACCCTGTGGGAACACAGGGGCAGAAGTGGGCAACCAGCTCCCTGACCCCAGGTGGGGCCCAGGTCCACCAGCGTCCCCTGAGGGGCATGCGCATCCTCACCTCATCGCCAGGCGGCCCCGTGTTCCCAGGTCGCCCAGCCTCCCCGTTGGCTCCAGGTTGGCCCTGTGCAAGATCATAGGGTCACAGGCGCTCGCTCCAGAGGTGTAGCCTTGGAGGCCACATCTAGGGCTCATTCTAGTGGGGACCAGCAGTCCCCTATCGGCCTGCCTCACCCCAACATCAGCAGCTCTCTGATGGACACCACCAAGGATTTCTGAGTCAGTGGACAAGCAAGCCCCAGGAGTCACTAACCTTTTCTCCTTTCAGTCCGAAGGCACCAGCATCTCCCTTGGGGCCAGGGGATCCTTGAATGCCCTGTGAGAGGACGCACCATGACACAGTCACCCCAGCGGAGGCCACCTGGCTATGGACAGGCAGCATCGGGCCGTGCCGGGACAAAAAGCAAATGTGGCACAGGCTGAGGGTGCTGCCCATTAGAGGCAGGGTTTGGGCCAAGTGTCACTTTTGAAAACCCACAGTCTGGAATATCAGTGAGAGAAAGTGACTCACATCCAGTCCAGGTGAGCCCTTGCAACCAGGCAGGCCTGGATACCCTGTCTCCCCCTAGAAAGAGAAAGAAAATGGCAAAATCGAGTTGGCCCAGTGGATGGCTCAGCCTTTCAGCCTTGACTCAGCTGTCCTCCTCCCACAGACACTCTGAGCTCACGTGGGTGGCTCAGGGTCCACTGTGACTTGGAGCTTGACAGGAAATGCCCACAGCAATGTCTCCTGACTTTGTCTAGCCTCCGCACCCTAGAGCCCCTGCCTGCACACCATCATTGCCCCTGCCTCTGTGGCCCAGACCCCAGGTCCCAGCTCCCCAGCCACTGGGTCACCTTCATGCCGTCGACCCCATCGATGCCACGTCTGCCCTTTTCGCCCTGCGAGATGGGAGCACAGGTTAGGCCCAGGCCAGACAGCACAGCTCTGGGGCTGGGGCTGATAAAGCCCTCACCCTACCCTCATCCCACCCCACTCACCTTGTAGCCCTTGGGTCCCCTGGATCCCTGTAGAGACAGAAAGGGATGACAAGTGGTCCCCTGCTTAGCCCCAGGGCAGTCCCCACCCCACTTGGGTTCTGCCCAGCAGATTGGAGGTTGGGGAGGCAGGTGTAGCCTGGCTCAGGCCAAATGGAAGGGCTCCTGATGAATGCAAGCTGCCCCCACCCCGGCCCAGGGAGTGTTGCCCACTGCTGAGTACATGGGACCAGAGACTTGAGCAGAGCTGGGGAGCAGGGCTGGGCCTGTGCTCCAGGTCTCTGTGCCATAGGGACCCTACTCCAGGTAGGTAGGGTGACGGGTGCCCTCACTGCTCCTGGAGCTGGTTCCTTTTTCAGCTAGCAGCTGGGGGACCTCAGGGACCAGCTCTCAGTGACGGTCCTGGTCCTCCCAAACTTGGGGTGTGACAGCACAAGTAAGGATGGGAGTATGCCTGGCTGTGTCCCTGCTGACAGGGATGTGCCAGTGATGACCTCTGTGCAGGCCGGGGCACCCTCTACCCACAGCAGCCCTGCAGCTGGCCTCACTTACCTTCTCCCCACGGCTCCCTTTTTCTCCCTATACACCAGACAGAGGAGGAAGAAGACATCATTAACACTGGGTGGGGAGGAAGGTGCAGATAGCTGTTTGGCCAGGAAAGAGAGACACCCACCTTCATCCCCTGGTATCCGACTGGTCCGAGGTCCCCAGGTCTTCCCTGGAACACAGAGGAGGGGATGGTTAATGTCCCTGCTGCCCCACACCCTCCCTCCAGCCGGTGAGAGAGAGCAGCCTCCTCCAAGGGACCCACCCAGCCTTGGGGTCTCCAGGGGGAGCTGGGAGAGGGGGCAGAGGTTTATGGGAGATTGGTCAAGGGGCCAAAGCAGAGGCCTTGCTGTGACTGGCGTGCTGAGCCCCCGGCCACTGCCCCCTGGGTGCAGGCAGGGTCTGGCTGAGGTCTGTGGAGGTGGGTGCAGGGGCTGCAGGGGGAGGGGCTTGCCTGGGTGCATGTGTTGGAAAATTGGCTGTGTCCAGCTGGCTCCCACCCACAAGGGACAGGCACTCAGAAACAAGCCCCCCTTTTGGAATTTTCTGCAGCCCAGTTCTCCCAGCCTCAGGTGTCACAGTGCCCCCCACCCCCTGACCAGGCACTCACGGGGTCTCCAGCTTCTCCTTTCTCTCCAGGAAGCCCTGGCTTGCCGCGCTCTCCCTGGAACAGAGTGGATCAAGGTCAGGCAACATTCAGTCTATTCAAAAAATTCTGGTGAGGGGAACTGCTACTTGCTCACAAAAAGGGTTTTTTAAAGATTTCCATTCGGACTTCAGAACTTCTGGGTTCTTAAGGCATCTTCTGGTGGCTCTGGGTCTGTCTGGGGTCTGGAAGTCTCACCATGAGCATGCTCACACCCCCATGTGCCAGCTGCTCTGGCCCTGGCCCTTGTCTGTACTGGCTTCTGGGGGCACAGGTGGGGCACAGGCAGGGCACAGGGGCCAGCACAGAAACCCACTCTCAAGCCTACAGCTGCTGGAGTTTTTAAAAGAAGTCAAAAATTAGACATTCAAGAGTAATTTCCCAAGTTGTAAATATTAGCAAATAATTTTAGTTTCAAAATCATCCTGTGTGAGCCACAGCTGGCCTGAGATTTTCATACTTTCCAATTTGGCCAGAAAGGTCACCTGGAGGCTGTGGGTCAGGCAATGGAGGCCTCGCCGCCTCAGCCTTCCTTGTCAGGCCTACGACCCCCCACATCCATGGTGCCTTGCTGGGGATCCTGCCATCTGGACTGTCTCCCCAGGCCAGCAGCTGCTGAGGCGCTTGGATGTTCAGGAAGCTGAGGATGCCCACCACCACACCCAGGCTGAGGCTGCAGGGATGACCCCCCCAGAAAGAACCACACAGGTGCAGCCACTCACCTCATATCCAGGGTCGCCCCGGGGGCCGGGAGGTCCTCTGGCTGGCTGCAAGACATGGGGGCCGGGTCAGCCCCAGACCCCAAGGGGGCTGTGGGGTGTGGGGTGAGTGGGGTCATACTCACCTGGCACTCATAGGAGCAGCACTGGGGGAAAGAGGCACCGAACATGAGTCAATTGGAGAGCCATAGTCACATCCGGACACGGACCTGTCCCCTGGACGTGAGCCTGGGCACAGACACACACCAGGACCTAGAGGTTGGGAGTGGGGTCTGGGGTGGGCAGGAGGAGGCCTCTTACCACTTGCTCCACGTTAGTTTTCTGAAAAGCAAAATGGGAAAGTGGATCACTCTCCAGTCAGGCCACAGCATCCCCCCACACCCGGTCCATAGGCGGGCACTCATAATCATGTACCACAGCACCCTGCCACCCTGCCATAGGCGCCCACAATCATGTACTATAGCACCCCCACCACCACCCAGCCCATGGGTGGGCACTCACAATCATGTACCACAGCAACCCCTACACCACTATGGGCGCTCACAATCATGTACCACAGCACCCCCCACCATACCCACGGGCGGGCACTAACAACCATGTACCACAGCACCCCCCACCACGCCCATGGGAGGGTGCTCACAATCATGTACCACAGCACCCCCCACCCAGCCCATGGGCACCCACAATCATGTACCACAGCACCCCCCCCACCCATGGGAGGGTGCTCACAATCATGTACCACAGCACCCCCACCCTGCCCATGGGCGGGTACTCACGATCATGTACCACAGCACCCCCCCACCCTGCCCATGGGCACTCACGATCATGTACCAAAGCACCTCCACACCCCGCCCATGGGAGGTTGCTCAAATCATGTACCACAACACCCCCCACCCCATCCATGGGCGGGCGCTCACGATCATGTACCACAGCACACCCCCCGCCACCCTGCTCATGGATGGGCACTCACAATCATGTACCACAGCACCCCCCACCCCGCCCATGGGCGCTTACAATCACGTACCACAGCACCGTACCACCCTGTCCTGGGCGGGCGCTCACAGTCATGTGCTACAGCACCTCCCCACGCCGCCCATGGATGCTCACAATCATGTACCACAGCACCCCCCAACCCACCCATGGACGGTCACAATCATGTACCACAACACCCCCCCCACCCCGTCCATGGAGCGGGCACTCACGATCATGTACGACATCACCCCCCCACTACGCCCATGGGAGGGTGCTCATAATCATGTACCACAGTACCCTCCACCCAGCCCATGGGCACCCACAATCATGTACCACAGCACCCCCTGCCCCACCCATGGGAGAGTGCTCACAATCATGTACCACAGCACCCCCCCACGCCGCCCATGGGCACCCACAATCATGTACCACAGCACCCCCACACCCCACCCATGGGAGGGTGCTCACAATCATGTACTACAGAACCCCCCACCCCGTCCATGGGCGGACGCTCACGATCATGTGCTACAGCACCTCCCGATGCTGCCCATGGATGCTCACAATCATGTATCACAGCACCCCCCCTCCCATGGGCGCTCACAATCATGTCCCACAGCAGCCCCCCACCCTGCCCATGGGCGCTCACAATCATGTCCGCGATGGTCTCTATGGTCTGGCTGATGGCCTCCTCTGCATCACGGCTCTGCCCCCAGTCGGCTGCAGTGAAGTTGCGCCGGTAGGAGTGGTCCGTGGCGATGATGCTCAGACGGGGCTCCTGCGGGTGGAGGAGGATGAGCTGACCAGCCTTCCCCATGACCCTGTGCCACACACACCCCCAGGGCACAATCCCCATGGGCTGGGGCAAGGCTGGCTAGGGTTGCCCTGACTCCTTGGCAGGGAGGGATCTGCCTCTCTCAGTGGGGCTGGCTGGGGTGTGTCCTCCACCCCAGGCTAAAAGAGGGTTCCCAGCAGCTGAAGGCCTTGAAATGACCCTCTGTGTGCCCATGTGCTCTGGCAGGACCCAGTTGAGGACCTCAGGCAGGACCCTGTGCCATCTTCCTAGGGGTGTGGGAGCAGCTGTGTGTTAGTCCTGAGGGTGGGCGGGGGCTCCCACCAGGTGGTCTGGCGTGATGGCCACTGAGAAGACTTTGATGCCCAGGTGCTTGGCCTCGTTCACTGCGTCCTCCAGGCCTCCGCATGGCTCCTTGTAGCCCTCCAGGGGGTGCCCGTCAGTCACAACAATCAGGTACTTGTTTTCCTTCAGATGGGAACCCCTGAATGGGGAAGCAGCATGAGACCTGCTGTGGGGGCTCCCCTAGTTCAGGGTCCCCTGAACCCACAGAGACTGGAGGTGATGGGGCAGGGCCCAGGGAGGCCCAGCCGGTCTGGGAGGGGTTTCCTGCCACACTGCCGGGATTGTGGGTCCTTGCTGGGCGCAGCTGCACAGGGGTTACAGGGAAGAACCTCACAGCAGGAGTCAATCTGTGGGAGGTCACTTCTCTGGAGAATGACTTCAGAAAATGAACAGGCTTGAGGGGAGGGGAACAGGCCTTCCACATACACCCCAGGAGGGCCAGTTCCTGCAGCTCTCCCCTGAAGAATGAGTGGACTCTGGGAGTAGCCGGGAGTGGTTCACCAGCCCAGCTGCTGATTCATTTTGCCAATAGTCAAACTGAAGCCTTAAACAGAAGGCTCCTGGGCACCTAGAGCCATTGATGTTTGCAGGAAATGGGTGTGTTAAGAATACCCTAGAACATTCAGAGGGGCTTCAAATGCAAACACTCTGAAACTGGGGAGAGGGCCAGGATTAGGAAAGAAGGGCCAAAGAAGGGCCACCATCAAAGAACGCTAATGTGTTCCCAGGAATGCGCTGGAGCACGTCTAATCCAGGATGGAAGTGTCAGGACCCGACACAGCCAGGGAGGGCCTGGACCAGCTGTGCAGCCCAAGCCCCTCCTGGCCACCGCTCTGCAGTGAGAGGGGCTCAGCTGCAGAAGGCAGCTCAGCCCCACGGCCCCAGGCTGATGCACTGGAGTCACAAGCAGCAGAGGGAAAGTTGGTTCTGGAGACAGGGCACACCTTATCCAGGACTAGCCTGGAACCCACTGGTTCTGGCCTTTTAGGGAGTGGGGCCAGGTAGGGACACTCAGCCAGGGAGGGCCAGCTGCTCCTTCATCCCAGCACACTGGAACCTCAGCTGCCCAGGGAGTCAGCCATTCTGAGAAGAAAGCCCTCAGTCGAGGCAGACCATGTGAAAAGTAAAATGAAAGGAAGCCGCTGGCTTTGGTTTTGACAGGATTTTGTTTGAATGATACCAGCTGGCTTGGTGTTTATGGTGTGCCTGGAAAACCAGTCTATGTCTCTGTCTCCACCTCTCTCTGTCTCTCTCCATTTCTCTCCATCTCTCTGTCTCTCCCCATCTTTCCATCTCTCTCCATCTCTCTGTCTCTCTCATCTCTCTCTCTCTGTCGCTCCCCATCTTTCCATCTCTCTCCATCACTCTCGATCTCTGTCTCTCTCGATCTCTGTCTCTCTGATTGCTGTCTGTTTCTCTCTGTCTCTCTCCATCTCTCTCCATCTCTCTGTCTCTCCCCATCTCTCTCCATCTCCCTGTCTCTCTCCATCTCTTTGTCTCTTTCCATCACTCTCCATCTCTTTGTCTCTCTCTCTCTCTCCATATCTCTCTATCTCTCTGTCTCTCCCCATCTCTCCATCTCTGTCTCTCTCCATCTCTCTCTGTCTTTCTCTGTCTCTCTCCATCTCTGTCTCTCTGATTGCTGTCTGTTTCTCTCTGTCTCTCTCCATCTCTTTCCCTCTCTGTCTCTCTGACTGCTGAAGTCAGTTCTGTTTGGCCAGAGTGGGGCAGTGACTGGGGTATCTCAAATCCTCTTACTTGTGGTGTCATCACTGGTCAGAGACAGTGGCTCAGTCTGTGGAGGGATAGGGGATGCGGAGTGACCCTTGGGATTTCTGGGCAGGCTGGGCAGTGGTCAGAGAATGGCTGCCCCTCTAGGGCAGGTCTCTGGGCATCTGAGGCACCAGTGCCTGATTGGCCAACGGGCAGCCCAGGCCTGGCCAGAGTTTACCCATCTGCAGAGTGGGTCAGGTGGACCTATGGCCAGAGCCAAGTGGTGGACCTGACCCCCCCAGCCAGGCTGCACAGAGTCGGAGCCAGTGTGGCTGGTGGCCGCGGGGCCACTCACCCGACCAGCAGCTCCTCCAGCCCCTTCTTGATGGCGCAGTCGGTGTAGGTGCCCTTGCCGAAATACTTGACAGCATCCACGCTGGCCTTGAGCTCATCGCGGCCTTCGGGCATGCGTGTGAGCCCACGGATGATCTCCACCTCATCACTATAGTGCAGCGCGCCTGCATTCCATACCAGGTTCCGGTCACATCGATAGTACCTGCGGGCCACATGGCCGGGGGATGACGCCAAGGCCTTGAAGACCCCTGGCACCCTCCTTGCTGTTGTCTGAGGCAACAGTGTTACCTGTGTCCCGAATAGACAAACAGCCCAGCCCTGGCTACAGCCCTAAGAGGCAGTAGCTGACTGGCTCCAAGGCTGGACTTCCCAGGCCCTAAGACGGATGGCCCCTGCCTGGGAGGGCCAGGCCCAGTCCAAAAGTGACTAGGGCATCCCCATCCTCAGGCCCTCCCAGAGGAGCTGTGTACGGCCACGGTTCCTGATGGAGGTAGGTGGGTGATGGTAGGGGCAGAAGGGGATCTGAGCAGCTTCCTCCCTGCTCCCAGGGCACTGAGGCCCAGGGGCCCTCGGAGCTTGCTCTGCTGGGTCCTGGGTGGCGCTGCCTTGCCACGCAGCCCACAGTGACAGAGACTCCTGCAGTGGTGTGAATAGCAGCTGGACTGCGATGACCCCACTCCATTTCCCATGTGGGGAAACTGAGGCACTGGGAGCCTGAGTGAAGAGGCCGAGGGACCCTGGGCACCACCCACACCTGTGCCCTTCCTTCTGTACTTCATGGGCCTGGGCATTGGCACTAAATTTGAGGATTCTGATCCCCAAAACTCTGGCTGTGGGCACCTCTGGCATCGCAGGCCCCCCTGTTCATAGCCTTCTGGTGGCAGGAGGCTCAGGCCCCTGGTCAATTGGTAAGTGGTGTCTGGGTGGGACTGAGGTGGGGCCTGAGCTCCCATGCCCCCCACCTAGGGCCCACCCCTAACCCAGAGAGGGGGTTGGGGGAATGTGCAACGTGTGGGGGGGGGCCTTCTCTACGTCACGCCCCTGCTGTACCCTCATTGTCCCGGCCACACCTACTTCCTGGCTTCCTGGTGCTGAGGCTTGGGTGGAGGATTGAATGAACAAAGGGGGCCATGCCCCAAACCCAGAGCCAAGCCTGGTGGGCCCAGTGGCTGTGGAGGTGATACCCTCCCAGGCCCCCAGGCTGGCCAACTCCCTAAACTCACCCAGTTTTCTGGGGGGAGCCACGACCTGCCTTTTGCAAAGGGTCCCCCACTCTCAGCACTGCTGCCTCGACCTTCCTGCTGACCGGGTGGCCCTGACCTGAACCATGCGGACAGTGGGCATCACTGGCCCTTCTTGGATGGGGAGGTTGAGGCTGATTCCGCCCAGGCCCGGCGCGCTACCCCAGAGGCTCACAAGAGCTGGGAACAGATCCAGGCTGCCCCACCTACCTGTCCCTCAGGCTGTCGATGAAACGCTTGGTGAAGGACTTGACCTTGTCCACTAGGGCCCCATATGGCTTCAGCCTCAAGGCCACGCTCTCAGAGGTGTCCAGCACAAAGAACAAGTCCACAGGGCAGTCTGGGCCAGTGAAAGAGGGCGGCCCTTAAGCTTAGGCCCTGTGCCCCCAGCAGACACAGGGAGCCCATCTTGCCTGCCTGGCCCAGCTGAGCCCCCTCCAGCCATGGACAGGTGAGCTATAGGCCAGTGCCAAGCATGGCACAGTGGAGTGGGGGGGAGGGGGCGCAGAGACTCCAGCTCTGCCGGAGTTAGAATAGCCCACCATAGCCAGCTCCTGAAGGGTAGACAGGTGAGAATGCTCAAGTTTTCAAGTTGGATTTAAAACTTCTAGGTGGCACAACCTTCTTAAAATGGAGAGTGAGAACAGGTAACTGAGTTTCTAGAGATCCAGGCAAGGGATTAACTGAAGCAAAGAACAGCCTCTGTCTACCAGGGCGGACACTCCACACTCCTAGAGAACAGAGACTCACAGCGTTGGTGGGCTCCACCCCACCAGTAGGCCCCTCTTGAGTTGCCAGCCTGATGTCCCCTGGAGGATGTAGACACATGAGGGACATGCCTGAAGGCATTACCGGGGGACAGCCAGACACTGCCACCACCTTGGGAAAGGGAGCTAAGCCCTGGTGCTCTAGCAAGCGCCCTGCTCTGCAGTGTCACACTCAGGGCCGGGTTGGGTCCCCCAAGGCCCCTGCTCCGCAGTCTCATGGTCAGGGCCGAGACGGGTCCCCCCAAGGCTCTGGCTCTGCAGTGTCACAGTCAGGGCCAGGATGGGTCCCCCAAGGCCCCTGCTCCGCAGTCTCACGGTCAGGGCCAAGACGGGTCCCCCCCAAGGCCCCTGCTCCACAGTCTTACCGTCAGGGCCGAGAGGGGTCCTCCCAAGGCTCCTGCTCTTCAGTGTCACAGTCAGGGCCAGGATGGGCCCCCCCAGGGCCCCTGCTAGTTCCAGGTCCGTAGCAGCAAAAAGCAGAGAGTCCACTCACCCTGGAAGGCGATGGCCCTGGAGGGCTCTGGGGTGTCCTGTGCAGCCGCCCAGCAGGCCTGCAGCAGCAGGGGGAGTAGAGCGCGAGCCAGTCTCATGTCCTGGCCTGTGTGTCACCATCAAGGAGGGCTGGAGTGCAGAGAGCCTGGCTGGCTGTCTTCTGCCTGAGTTACAGTCCAGGGCGGGAGGCAGGGAGGGAGGGGCAGACGGGGGAGGGGGGAGGAGCCGAGTGAGTCACTGCACTGGGTTTGGGGTCTTTTCCCTCCAGAACCCTCTGAAAGGAAAAGTTATTCTTCTCTGCTGCAGCTCTCAGCTGAGGACACTGTTCAGCTAAAGAAGAATTCTACTTTTCTACCAGTTTGTAGAAACTTCTATTTGCTTACAGTGAACTGTAGTTCTCATGTTAAGTAGAACAAAACTGCAGCCAAATGTACAAAAATGTCTGAAAAAGAAAGTGTAACCCAAAGCAAATTGCCTTGAAACGTTTTTGGTTATTTCCAATCCAAACTCCTCTGTGTGGAATTGACTGGCAGTGTTTATCCCATCCCTAAGTACTTGCATTCTACAAATGAGGAAACCATTTGTTAAAATGTTACAGATTTATCATTTTGTCTGATTTCTGGGTTATTTTTCATGTAAGTGTTTCTTCATAGTTTTGTCAAATATGTACTTGCAAAAGGTGTTTCAGCTTTTATAATGGGGAAACAAAGCTGTCAACAGCAGCAGCTGTAGGTGGTGTTGTTCCATATGGTTGTTTGTAGAGAGCAAGGTGGTCTCTGACAGAGCCCTGGGGAGCCAGACCCCTTCCTGCCCTAGAGAAGGTTTCCGCAGGGCTTTCTCAGAGTCAGAACTGTTGATACATGCTATTAGCAGCCTAAATGTTTTATAATTTAAAAACATACAAAAATTGAATATACAAATATATATATATGTATGTGTGTGTGCATGTGTGCGTATGTAACCATATTAAAAAAAAGTTTCTTTGGGAGGCCGAGGCAAAGTGGGTGGATTGCTTAAGCTCAGGGGTTCAAGTTGCTTGAGTTCAACATCGAGACTTCGTCTCCACTAAACATAGGAAAATAGCCAAGGGTTATGGGCACTGGGGGTCCCAGCTACTTGGGAGGCTGAGGCAAGAGAATCACTTGAGTCCAAGAGTTTGGGGTTATTGTGAGCTGTGACACCATAGAACTCACTAAGGGTGACAAAATGAGACTGGGTCTCAAAAAAAAAAAACTTTTGAGAAAACCTTAAAAAATCATACGTAATTCCAGTACTCCTTAGTGGTTGTTCTAGGATTGCTCCAGTGTTCTCCCCACACCTGCTTTATGGTATCTGTGCACAGGCTGTGTGTGGGGGGGTAACTTTCCTTGCCGCTGGTTCATCCAGACAGTGGTGTTGGGGCCTGGTGAAGCCTGTTTGGTGCTATGGCCGCCAGCACCTGGGCGTCCAACTCAAACTCACCTGTTCACCTTGCCGCTCCAAGTCTGGGCTATTTTATCTGCAAAGAGTGGCAACTGTGATGTCCTTGCAGGTTTTGGAAAAGAAACAGGAACGTGTGTATAAACACCAGAACAGTAAGAATCTCTGAGGATGCCTTCAGGACTGTGAAATGGCAAGTGTGTGAGATGTGTAGCTGATCACTGACACATCTATCAAATGGAAAGAAATGTGGCGCCTTCATCATACAGGGACAGATTTACAGGGGCCATTGGTCTCCTTGGTTTCAGAAGTCATCTTTATGCATCAGTTTGCCGGACGCCATCAACTCTGCTGCTAAGCCTGTGACATGGTGAGCCCACTCCACCGCGGAAACAGTGGGCTTGAGAATGTCAAGACAGAGCAGTGTCAATACTCCTCAGTCTGCTGGCAGCTGGAGCTCAAACATGTCTGATCTGACTCTTGCCCCCCACCCCCTACACTTCACCCCTTAGAATGGCGTCTCATCTCCAGGTGTGGAGGGGCTGCAAGGGGTTTTAGGGGCGAGCAGGGCTACTGCAAGTTTGCAAGGTATGGTGAGGTCCCCAGCTAGGAGGACTCAGGGCCCTGGAGGAGGGAGGAGGAGGTGGGTTTGGGGTACAGGGCCGTCACTCAGAGGTAGGGAGGGTGGGGGCCATTTCTGAGGATTTGCACCCCACAGGCCAGAGGTGAGACCAGACCAACCCTGCACCAGGCCTCTGAAGGGGCTGGTGCCCTGGGGTTCCCCTGGAGAGGAGCCTGCAGGGGCCTGTTTCTCTTCCCTTCTTTTCAGTTCCCTGCTGACTCTTCTGGTGCCTTGAAAAGTAAGCGCTGCAAAGGGCAGATCATCCACACCCTGTCAGTGCTTCAGAAAACTGTGACAATGGGTGCAGTTTGGAAGCAAAGAATTTCCCAGCAGAAGCTGCCTTTGTCCACATTGAAACTGGCAAAGGGAGACGTTGGTGCTGCCCAAACTGATAGCCAAGGCACCATCAGCCTGGACAGGACGCCTCCCCCTCCCCTGTCCCCTACTCTTCCCTCTTCTCAGGGAAGGGTCTTATAAAAAAAATTCCTTCTCCTCCTCCCCACCTCTCCCCACTCTGGTAGCTTCTCGTGGGCCCCCTGGGTGGGCAGGCCCTGCCTCAGTCTGCCTCCCATCTGGATCGTGGGAGGCCCTGTGCATGGATCCCAGTTCACGGTTCACTCAGCTGTGGGGCAGGTGGGTGGAGCTTGCCCTGTTTGTCCAGCCAAGGACCCTGAGGTGGGTTAGCTTGCCCCAAGTCACATGCTGCTGAACGACTCCTGGAGATGACCCAGGCTATTGGCCACAGATGGGCCCTCAGTACTCTGAAGGACGCCCCTATCCCCTCCCTGCCCTCCTCAGGGCGTCTGGGATGTGGATGAGCCTCATGGGCTCCACCTGATGGGCTTTTCTGGACAAGAAGGGGGATGGCTTTCCAAGCTGCAGGGCCACCTGGGGCCTGCACACAGGCACCCAGACGCCCATGGCCCTGGACACCCTGGGCATCTCCAGGGGATCCTCTTGCTGGACTCTGGTCCAGCCAGGACTCCAGTCTGGACAGTGAGCCCATCCTCCGCTCTCAGGGAAGGCTTGGAGGAAAGCCATCCTGGTATTTTCCATCCCAGAAATGTCTCTTTCAATGAAAATAGCCACGAGCCTTGAGGGGCAGGGGTGGACTGAGTCTGTGGGCAGGGGCAGATCCCCGCCCAGAGAGGGCATCTGAGGACCCCCTCCCAATTCACTGCACATTTGCAGAACATCCAGACTCCTTCCCAAGGGTGTGGGCACTGGGCAGCACCTTCATTATAAACACCAAAGACCCAAACTCCCTTACCGTCTGTGAACAAAGACAGTTTTTATTTCTTTTTACTGCCTCAACTGTGGGATGCATTTTCCTGCCAACTGAGAGCATGATTCATCAAGGAAGATAATGTTTTCTAGAGGTTACATGTGCGGTTTCCATGGCGGCATCACTGTAAGGACGTCTGAAGTGGCAGGAGGCCAGATGGCATGTGGCTGCCCCTCACAGGGCACAGCCTGAGCAGTGGATGCTGTCTGGACTCCTGTCCTAGTGCTCAGCATGGATGCCCACTGTCCCGCTGGTCTCGTGGCCTAGGAGCCTGTGCCCTGGCCATGCCCAGGAGGGCCCAGCCAGGTCACAAGGAGATTGGGCTGAGTGTGCCCTGGGGCAGGCAGCAGCCAGCTCCCCAGGAACTACCTCCAGCTGAGGCCCCCTACAGCAAGGCAGGGGAGGGGCCCTGGTTTCTTTTGGGGGAACCTCTGAAAACCCCACACTCTGGTTATGGGGGAGGGAGGCTTATTCTCAGAACAGGTGTGCTCACAGACCTCCCATCATGCTTCCTCTAAATATCCCTTCCTCTAATTATTCAGTGTAATCGTGTGGTACACAGCCATCCCTGCAAGCTGGGAGAAGCTCCATGAGGCCGTCTGGCTGGTGTCCGTGCCTCGAGCTGATTCCATTTTGTTCTGTTGTCCATGGGGCCTAGAAGGGTATTTTCTGGTGAGAACAAGGCACCTTGTGGGAAGCTCTAGTCCTGAGCTCCATCATTTCAAAGAGATGCTCAAAAAAGATGACATCGTGATGTCACTGGGACAAGAGGCCTCTGCCCCAAAGCCCAGGAACTCAAGAGGCCATGGCAGGGAGGCAGTGGCATAGGGACCCGAGGACAAGGACACCTCAGATGGGTTTCCCTCCCTGTGCCAGGCTCTCTGCTCTTGCAGCCCTACAAGTTGGGATGGGCTGGGCTGAGGAGAGGGGCAGAGGCATTTGGGGGAAGATCTATGTGAGTACTTCCCTTCTCTGGGGAAGGAAGGTCTTAATTTACAGGAGCACCCAAAAATGTGCTTACATGGGCACCCTGCTTTCCTGAGGGAATTTCAGTTCTGTCCAAGGCCACGCCAGTCCTGGGAGCAGAGTCCTGCATGCCTCTGTTAACACACAGAGGGCCAGGCTGCAGCACCCAGGACGTGTGGGGCACCCTGGATGGGTGGGGCATCTCTGACCTTCTCTCCTCAGGGCCTTTGGGCAGGAGAGCACCCTGCACACCCGCCAGGCAGAGAGCTGGGCCCGGATGTGGGCTATGGATTTGGAGGGGTTAATCCTTCCCGTTACCTCATGCAGGCCTCTAGTTCCATGGAAAAAGCAAAACATCTGGCAGTAATATGTCCTTAATCGCTGTCTGTGCTGTGGGGGCAGTTGCTCCTTAGAGCCAAGTGCAGGCAGATTTTGTGGGATTGGGGAGCCAGCAAGGAGGCCTGGCGAGGACCCCAGGGGAGGGGCTCCCTGGGAACTGACAGCCATGGGATTCCTGCTGCCATCTGGCTCCCAGAGCCCACCCCCGCAGGTCTGAGGCCAGCCCAGGGCAGCCAGAGCATTCCTGTGAGTGAGAGTCATTTCCTGTATGCTGACCCTGGGGTGGGGTCCTGCGGGGTCTGGGGGCTGTGGTGGGAGCAGCAGCTGGGCTCACCCCTCTGGTGGGCGCCAGGAGGGGTAGGTCCTGAGCAAGAAGCTCCAACCTGAGCCCTGTAAAGGCCCATCTGGGTCTGGGGCTGTGCCTTTCTCCCTCTGTGCCCCCTCCACAGGTCGTGGGCCTGAAAAGTGGCCCCAAGGGGACGAGACCCACACTGTAGTGAAGCCTCATGTCAGACAGCAAGGGAACAGGGTTGGGGCGTGCAGGGTCTTCTCCACCCCCCCACCCGTGAAGGCAAGCTCTGTGAGGCTCCCCACTGGCCATCTTGGAGCAGACTGCCCCTCCCTTGCCTGTATGACAAGGGTGCTCAGCTGCAGGGCTGCCTTGGCTGGAGTCCCACAGCTGAGACCAGCAGCCCATCTCCTGCTGGGCCCCGCCATTGGGGGGCAGGGGAGGGCTCCTTCCAGGTCACTGTGGCCGCACCCCTCAGACATACAATGGGTTTCCACATAAGATCACAACATCTGCAGGGGGCCATGGAGACCCTCTGTCTCTCCTCCTGACCACACCACAGCTCAGAGAAGCTGTCAGCATTCTGCATAGTGTTCCCAGGCTGGGTTGGTCTCAGCTCTGTCACCGCCCCTCTTTCCCAGCTCCTGGAAGCTCCATTTTCTCCAACTGTCCAGAGAAATCCCAGGTGGGAACTGTGGTAAGCATAATGGATGTCAGTACAGGGCTGAGGTCCATGGGCCCCAGGGCCTTAGAGTGGGACCCGCCCACCTCAGCCTGCAGTTCCTGGCATCTGGTCCCCATGTTCCCACTTGGGAGGTGCTGAGCCCTGGGTGCCATCTGGGCTTCCCAGGAGCTGCCTGGGCCTGTGTGGCCTGAATTGTCTGATCAAACCCCAAAGAGTGTAAGGCATGAACACAGCTGTTCCAGATCCTTGGCCTTGGGGGTCTAAATGCACAGAATTATTGTCAGAGCTCCCCCTAGGATGTGGCAGGGTGCGGTGGGGCGGGGAGGGAACACATGCCATCACCCTGTTCTGGGCGCCAGGTGGGTGCAGGCCCTGGCAGGTGGGAGGCTGACAGCCAAGCTCCTCGCAAGGTGCCTGGCCTCTGCTGTCCCCTGCCTTAGGCAGAGGCCCCTCGAGGGTTCAGCTGAGGATCCTGGGGGTCTCATGAATCCTGGGCTGTCACCAGCTTCTGACACAGTTTCCTTCCCAAATACACAGTATCCCCAAACTTCAAGTTCTGCTGGTTGTTTCAGAGCAGATAGGGGTAAGAGGTCATCATCGCTCAGTCAGGAAGGCCCAGGACTGCTGGTGTGTCTGGAGGGAGCTCTGGCCCAGGTTGGGTCAGAGTAGGCAACTGAGGCCAGACTCTCTCCTAGGAGGGCCCCGCAGGGTCTGAGGGAGTCTGAGGCTGACCCTACAGTAACGGTGGTGGTCACGCCAGCCTGTGGCATTGTGGCTTTGGGACCCTAGCCCTAGAGACACAGCCACGGTTAAGACATGGGCCCTGTCTCCAGACCCACAGCCCACCAGGGCCTAGATGGCTAACTGGCTGTGGCGGACAGCCTGGGGGTATTCCCCGTAGAGGCCAGCGTGGGAGGGCTGGTGCGGGTCACTCCAGCCAGCCTGGTGCAGCCTGGTCGCCACACCCTCCTCCGCACCCCGCACGCCCAGCTCCAGGCTCTTCCAGGACTTTCGTGGGACGGGGGCGCCCTCTGCCGCCCGTTGTCGGACTGTCCCGCCTGCCCGCTCCGCACCCGGTGAGAAAGACCAGAGGCAGCTGTCGCCCAGCCGGGATTCGTGGGTGCACCTGCACCCGTGAGACCAAGCGTTCTTGTCCCTCAACCCCCACTGGGTCCAGGGGTCTGTCCCTCCCCATCTGGTCCTGCCAGGGGTGCGGCAAGTGGGTGAGGGTGCGGGGCGACCCTGGGCTGGGAGAATCCTTCCCACCGGAGGCCACCCCTGGGCCGGGGGCAGCAGCAGGGCAGGATGCGAGGCCCAGAGGTTCAGCCTGTCGCACTGGGACACCCCAGCCTGTTCCATGCTGCCTGCTGATAGGCCTGCGCTCGACCTGGTGACCCAGACTGCAGGAGTGGCCCCACGCAGGCCACAGTCTCCCAACCCATTTTCTTCCCAAGACCCCCATGGCTGTGTGGGTCAGGACATGATTGTGCTCAGGGAATGGCCAACCTGGCTATTCTTACCTCCCTCCCCCTCCTCCCCTTGCTTTCATCTTCTCTCTGTGATGAGGAAAGTTCCAGATCAGATGCTGCACTGGGTCTTTGCACCTCTCTAGCCTCCTTCAACCTTTTTCTTGCCTTTCCTGATCTGGACATTCTTGAAGGGTACAAGCCACTTATTTTGTAATGTGTGTCTCACTTTGGGTTTGTCCCATGTTTTCTCACCATCAGATGTGGGTCGTGTATTTTGTCAGGAATTCAGCACCAGTTACCTTGAGACCTCCCGAAAATAATCAACCTATCTCAGAGAAGAAAAAAGAATATTTCTGTGATGAGTGTTTCAAATCAAGTTGAGAAACTGCTGATCTAGCCAAATTAGTCTCCAAAATATTTCTTTCTGGCATAAGAACTATTCTCAGCCAGGTATTTTGAAAAATGCTTTTTGTGAGAACGATTTACATCTATCAAGGAAATCTCCATCTGTGAGGGCGTCTCCCAGTCAGAGAGGGAAAACTGTCACACCGAACCAGGCAGCAACTCCACATAGCAAGCTTGATCTTAGTTGAAGGTGCTTTTCCTGGCCATCTTGTTTTAACTGAACCTTTAACTTATTCTATTTCTTGGTTTAGGCAAATGATGGTATTCAGGTCTGAAGTTTCGGCTCTTTGACATGAAAATTTTCTACACTGGGTTCTTTAGGACCCAATAGCTATTCCTTTAAAATGTAAATTTAGGGGAGACATCTTGTCTTAAGAAGAAACGAGAGAGATTTGGAAATTAGGGGAAAAAAATGTGAAAAAGCCTTTTCCACAAATATTGGCAAAACGCTTTAGGCATTTGGGTAAATAACCTTATTCTATTGGCCATAACTGATAGGGCTGAATGTAGTGACCGGCCCAAAGATAACAGTCCTGCCCGGGAAAGAACATCCAGCCAGGAAGGAATGAGTACACCACCCCTACCACCCCCAACTCTTCCATCCCACCCCACCTTAACCCACACGCTGACTTCTTTCTTAAACTCAGCTCACACCCCAGTGAATAAAGGCCGCGTTGCCCATACAGAATTTGGACTCCACTTCCTTTTGTTCAGGTCTCAGAATAACCTCTCATTTTTAGTCCTTCACCTCTCGATAACCACCATTTTGCTACAGCCATCCTTTAATAAATTAGGAACTGTGTGTTGTTATATCTAAGACAATGGCCAACGAGAGAGGATAGTCGAGAAGGGTGAGATCTAGAACAGGTCTTCTCAAGGAGACCACAAGGATACACATGCAGGGTCCTCTCCAGGGTGACTCAGCTCTTAGGAATTTGTAAACTTAACTTCCTGAAACTTGGAAATTTCCAAGTTCTGTGAAATCCTGTAGTTCTATAGGGGCGGGAATAGCATCTCCCGCTTGATTCAAACTGGCCAATGAGAAGGGTATCTGTGGGGTGGAACTTTTTGACTGTCAATAAAAAGGGAAAGACCAAGCCAGTGGGGGAGCGTGGCCATTTGGAATTCTTCTATGCTGTAAGCTCCCGGCTGGTGAATAAAGCCCTTCCTCTTATAAACGTGGTGTTTGGGTGCCCTTTCTCTCTGTTGGGGCTTGTCTTCCTGCAACAACACAATTCATAAATGAGAGCTACAAGCTGTGCTTTTGGCTGTATGTTTAATGTTCACAAATATCTGGATGTGTGTTATGTAGGTGTGATATCTTTGTACCTCTGGATGGTATTGTCAAAAATTACATTGTGAAAGAGCTCTATTTAATTGACTTAAAGAAAAATAAACATAACTTAAGCATTCCTTAAACTCTTAGAAATATATATACCAAAATGTATATAAATGATTTGGCATAATCTCTGGTAAGTCAGATGTAGTTGAGGTGTGCCAGTTTGATTAAAGCAGAAATATCTTCAGTGTTGTCAGCAGAACTCCAAAGGATTAAAGCTGCCCTACAAGTTGGCGAAGGGGTTCAAGGACTGGAGTGAGGACCCCAAACTCTGCGAAGGTGCTGGCTCAGCTAAAATGACAGCTTTAACCAGTGCTGTCCCCTCCTTTGCTTGGTAACAGTCACTGTCACCTGTTTGCTTCCACCTGGTGATTGTACAGTCTTAACTTTCTCAGGAGATACCATCACCTTTTGAACCCTAGTGGGAGTTTCTGAGATATCTCCCAGGCCTGCATCCCTGGCTGAGCCCCCATACTAAGACATGGACTGGAAGCTGAATTTGCTTCAGCTTCATGACCCCGAACTTAGCCACTAACAGACATAATTACCAGTCCCTTGCCTGTCAAACTATCCTTAGAAACCTGTCTCCACGGGCGGTGCCTGTGGCTCAGTGAGTAGGGCGCCGGCCCCATATACCGAGGGTGGTGGGTTCAAACCCAGCCCCCGCCAAACTGCAACCAAAAAATAGCCGGGCGTTGTGGCGGGCACCTGTAATCCCAGCTGCTCGGGAGGCTGAGGCAAGAGAATTGCGTAAGCCCAAGAGTTAAGAGTTAGAGGTTGCTGTGAGCCATGTGACGTCATGGCACTCTACCTGAGGGGGGTACAGTGAGACTCTGTCTCTACAAAAAAAAATAATAATATTAAATAAATAAATAAATAAAAATAAACCTGTCTCCACAATTCTCAGGGAGGCAGATGTGAGAAATTCTCCCCACCTAAGGCTCTGCAGAACACTCTCTGCTGGGAGCCTGCCATCTCCGAATATTGGCTTCCTCATGGACAATGGGCAGAGGAGCTTGGCTGGATGGTAACGGGACCATTACGGACTACTGTGTTGCAGGAAGATGAGGTCCAATACAACAAACACTCAAACACTGTGTTTAAAAGAGGAAGAGCTTTATTTCAGCCAGAAGAATTCAAAATGGCCAGCTCCCCAATTGGCTCGGTCTTCTCCTTCTTATCCCCAGTCAAAAAGTTCTGGTCCACGGTACTTTTCTCATTGGTTAGTTTGAATCAAACCACAGAAGCTGGCTCTGGCTTTTATAGAACCGTGGGCTTTTGTAGAAGTGAAAGCAAGTGTTGGTTTCCAGGTCCCAGGAAGTTAAGTTTACAAATTTGTAAGAGCTGAGTCACCACAGGGAGGACCTCGAGGTGTAACCTTGGGGTCTCCTTGAAAAGACCTATATTCCATTAGACCTCACTTTTTTCTGGGTATCCTCTCTTATTCTCCACTTTTGAGACTCCAAATATATTTTAATTTGGGATCTCCCTGTCAGCTTGCTCCTGCAGGAGCAGGTAGTGTTTCATATAGAACACGTGTGATGCAGGATTATTTTTTCACTGCTGTCTGTCCTGATTATCTAGGTATAGCCCTGACTACTAGTGGGAGGAGACAGGGAATAATTAAGCTAACTCTGGAGATGGCTAATACTCCTCCCAGTGAGGTTTTAAATTCTCTACGGGTTGAAAACCAGTCTCTTCACAGGTTTTCAGGGCTTTACTTGGTTATTAATTTGTAAGACTAGCTCCAGGGGTAACACTGACCCACAGAGCAAGCTGTCTCCACTACTCTTTTTTGAGCACTCTGTTTCTTTTGCTGCAGTCTCACTGTCTCAGGCACCTTCTAGCATACATTTTCACCTTTCACATTCGACTTCACACCATTTTCTGCAAAATCTAAGGCACAGAAGTAATTCTGAACTTTCCTATAGTTTGTTTGTTTCTTTTTTTAGACAGAGCCTCACTTTGTCACCCGCGGTAGAGTGTCCTAGCGTCACAGCTCACAGCAACCTCAAACTCTTGGGCTCAAGCAATTCTCTTGCCTCAGCCTTCCAAGTAGCTGGGACTACAAGTGCCCACCACAACACCTGGCTATTTTTAGAGATGGGGTCTTGCTTTTGCTCAGACTGGTCTTGAACCCGTGAACTCAGGCAATCCACCTGCTTCGGCCTGCCAGGGTACTAGGGTTACAGGCATGAGCCACCATGCCCAGCCCTGTCCTACAGCTTCTTTCCCAGCTCCTTCCACTGCAGCATCTTCGCATGGCACTGCAGGTGTCAAAGTTCAAATTCACCTGGCTGGGCTTTCCTATTTCCCTGGTCTGGACCAGCATTCAGATTTCAGAAATTATGACTCCTCTTTGGTCCTCTACCCACACTTTAATTGTACTGTGGTGGTGATGGTGGGGCTCTGTGGGGTTGTAATATACATAAGGGTTTTCACTTTTCTCTGTGTCACATATTGAGTACTGTGTCTGATCATGAGTGCGAGCTCCCTTCTTGGTATCTTCACATTCATAAAAGCTGTAAGAGCCACCTTTTGTCCTTAGTGGTGTGGGTGCACAGATCACATTCCTCCTCGCCTTTTCCCAAAGTCCAGAGTCCAAAGTCCAATTAAGATAAGTCCCACGAGGAGCTTCCTCACGCTTCAGCCATTCATTGACCAGCCAGCTCCCAGTATGTGGTTGGAGCAGGGCATGTTGACTGTCTTAAAAGTTACCTGCCAGGGGTTGGCCGCATCTGTCTGTGCTTCCCACGGGGGCAGTGAAGCTCTCTTCACCCTGCTGTGATGGATTCAAGCGAGGATTCCTTCCACCTTAACTGCTGTGGGTGTGGTCAGGATGATGGTGTAGGGTTCCTTTTACCTTGGTTTGAGGGGATCAGGTTCCAATGCCTGACCCAGACTTGGTACCCTGGAGAGAAAGGGTGTACAGATGCAAAAGACTAAACGGAACAAGGTTAATTACCCAAGTGGAGATCTTCTTTGCTGCTCTTCTAGGGCTTCTAACTGCCTGTGCAATTAACTCTCCCAGTTCTTTTAGGAGTCCCTGGTAAATTGAAGAGGACTGGTGGAGGCCTGTTATACATTATTTCATAAGGGGTGTACCCTGACCTCTCAGAAGGGGTATATTTAATATTGAAAAAGACTAGTGGCAAGGCCTGTACCCAATTAAACTTGGCAGGGTTTACCCATGCCTGCTTTTATGGCTCTGCTCACGTGCTCTACCCTGCCCAAGCTTTGAGGCCTATATGCCACAGGTAGTTTGCAGGTGCTATTCAAGGCTTTAGCTATTATTTGCACTATGTCTGTTACAAGGCCAGTCCATTATCAGATCCAATCCAGATTGGCAACCTAAATCATGGGATGATTTCTCTGGGCAACACGAGTCCTCTTTATCCTGGTGGGGAGGGCTTCCACTTATCCCAAGTATTTGCAGACCAGAACTAGTAAGTACCAGTTTCCTCCACAATTGGACAACTCATTATAGTCCATTTGTATATTCTGTAAAGGGGCTTCCCTGTAGGACTGAATTTCAGGTGGCAGGGATGGTCCCTGTCTAGCATTGTGTTGGTTGCATGTAACAATGCTGGCTGACTTTCTTGCCAAGGGTGGCCAACGGGGGAATGTAGAAGTATTTCCCTGGAAGCTTCTTAATTTTCTTTTTTCTTCTGTCCTAAGTTCATGGCCTCATGCATACAACCTCTGTAACTAACTTGGATTTTTACACAGTAAGCTTTGATATTCAGTGAGGCATGAGTTGGTCAACCAATGGTGCCCTTTGGTGTTCATAAGAGTGACCACTGCATATGGTACCCAGACTCTTGAGTTTTGTGTCAAAGTCAACTTATCAGCCTCTTGCACCAGCATGGAAGTGTTTGCAAGTGTTCTTAGGCATGGAGGCCATCCTTTCGAGACCCTGTCAAGTCGCCTAGAGAGATAAGCAACTGGTCTTGCCCAGGACTCTACATTCTATTTCTTTCTGATACATACAGTTCAAAAGGCTTGGCCAGGTCAGGGAGGCCTAGTGCCAGGGCTGCCTGCAGTTTTTCCATTAGTCTCTTGAAAGCTTTTGGTTGGTCAGATTTCTACTCAATTGGCTCTTTTTCTACCCTCTTTGTGGCTTCATACAATGGTTTGGCCAGTCTGTATGTTTCACACAGTCTTTCATAGAAATCCCCTGGGCTTTCATTTGGCTTCTGCATCACCTCAGCCGCCTTAATATGTTTGTGGCTTTCTGGCTTCCCCACATTGATAGGGACAAAGTCAAGATTGAGTCCAGGGTAAGAGAGTGAAACCATTTATAGTCACCTACAAATATCTACAATAGCAGTTCTCAACCTGTGGGTTGCAACCCCTTTGGGGGTTGACTGACCCTTTCACAGGGGTCGCCTAAATATATCCTGCATATCAGATATTTACATTATGGTTCATAACAGTAGCAAAGTTACAGTTATGAAGTAGCAATGAAACTAATTTTCTGGTTGGGGGTCACCACAACATGAGGAGCAGTATTAAAGGGTTGTGGCATTAGGAAGGTTGAGAACCACTGATCTACAAGGTCTGCATTTTGAGGCTAAGGTTCACACAATAAGAACATTAGTATTCTTATTTACAGACTTAGCACAGTTCTTAAGATACCACTTAGCTTTAAGAGTCCCTACACAACTGATCCAAAGTTCTTGGCAATTCAAGTGAATATTCCTGAACATCAGTTGGGTGTGGGGCCACTTATAAGGCTGTGCTGCAGCCACACCACTTACTGGGAAATGTTTATTCAGGTTACAATTACTCCTGAGGTATCTATATAGACACAGCAGATAGTGTTTAATACTGCATAAATTTTTCCAATGTAGCTAACAGATGACCTTTATTGAGCCATAAGTCTTCACAGCAAATATAAATACTATATATAATTCTATATTCTCTGGCCAGTCTCTTAGTCCCATTGAACAGATCAGTTTAGTTAAACAACTATTAAACAACTGTCTCATTCTATGAGCAGGCATTGCAGACAAGGCTGGGATCTAATACAGGTGGGCTGCAGTTTTTTCCTTTTGAACCATTTTTCTCTCTCTAATTTCTCACTTTATTAAAAATAAATTATAGCAGAACTAATTTAATTGCCAAATAAACTGTACTTTCAGTACAGTGGGTCTGATTATTTGCATAAAGTGCAGTAAGAATAATTATTGGCCATTTAGGCTTTTCTTCCTTATAAGATTGGCTTTGCTAGAATCTTTTATTAGGAATCTCAGGTTAGACTTGAAAGCCTCTCACAAGCCCAAGTTTCACCTGTGCCATTAGATACCTGTATGCATTAGGTAAATCCCTCTTCTCTTGAGGTCCCCAAGCAAATTGTGGTTCCTGGACCTGTTAGCAAGTGACATTCTTTACTCACTGCAGATCAGGAAATGTTATTGATGAGGTGTCTGGCCAGTCTTTCCAATGGGCTTTTTTTATTGGCCTTATAAAGTCAACCTTAATTCCTTAATGCAGTCTGGACACCTCTAAAAATGCTATTCCAGTCAATTGGTAAAATATTAATTCCTTAATGCAGTCCAGACACCTCTAAAAATGCTATTCCAGTCAATTGGTAAAATAACCAATGCCAGCTTTAGGAAGATGGCAGACTGGTAGCAACCCTCAGCAGAGGGAGACCAGAGGGAGAAAAACTGGATGTAATCAGACTCTATGAAGCCAAAGATGGGGATCTGAGCCAAGAAAGAAGTTTGGCAAGCTGTAACTCCAAGGAAGAGCATTCAAGAAAATAAATTACAGGTACAAAGCCTATCGAGTAAAGGATGGGAGACCCCCTCCCCCAAGCACAAGACCTGCTGCAGGCTATCTATGAGAGTGAGCAGGGAACAAAAGACCTCTCATTTTACCTTGATGGAGAGAGTTGCTAAACACCAGGTCTCTTTCTCCAGGGAGGTTCCACTTATGAACCTAGACACCACCCTGCCAGGCATAAAATTGAACATTTTCCCCCACAAGTCCAAACTCCCAGTCCACCCTTCCCCCTCACATGGTGGTCTGAAGTTCTGCCCCTTGCAGAATGCAGAGTGGTTGGTCTTTTCCTCAGAGATCTGGGCATAGTGTGGACCACCAACCATCAGGACGGAATCTGTGACTAATGGGGAAGAAAGAGGGTGTGGGTAGAAAGGGACACTCGATGGGAGGAGGAACAGTCCCCTGGTTATGACTATGCCTGGTCAGTGGTGGTGTTGACCCTCAGTTCAGGCTGTGTCTGGCAGGATGGGGTACAGAGAGCCCCCAGCTCTCATGATCACAACCACAGCAGGAGAGTGGTTGCCCTGTGTGGACTGAGTTTGGCAGACAGGGCTGGTCCCCAGCCCCTGCTGAGCCTACAAACAGAGGTTTGTCAGGCATGGACTGAGATCTGAGGGCAAGGGTGTGGTCCTGACCCCAAAAGAACCTTCAAGCAATAACTTGCTGGGTGTGAACAAAGACCCGAGGGCAAGGGCTTGGTCCTCTGTCTCCAGTGGGGCGGTTAGCAGAAGCTTACAGGGTGAGGATTGAGACCTGTGGGTGGGGCATGGTGTCCTGACTTCAATAGAGACTGTGAACAGAGGCTTGCCAGGCAGTGGACTGAGACTGGCAGGTGGTGGCATGACTCCCTGACTCCAACTGGTCTGGCAAGCAGAGACTAGTGGGGTGTGGACTGAGACCTGTGGGTGGGGGCATGGCCCCTGACTCCAACTGGGCCTGTCAGCAGAAAAGTGGATAACAGTGTGGACTGAGTCTAACGGGCAGGGGGTGTGGATCCCTGGCTCCAATTATGCTATTGGAGACCCTTGAATCCCTTTCTGTTGAGCAGGGTTCCCATTTAATTGGAACTCGTGTCTAGGGCTGTCTACTTGGGGACATTCTGAGGTTGACCTTTGAAGTTCTGTAGCAGAAAAGAACTGAAGGGTGGGGGCTGGGCTCCACAACTGGTTGTATCTCTTCACAGTTGAGATTTAAAACTAATACTGTGGCTTCTTAGGATGGGGTAGAGGTTGGCTGATATTAAAACATAGCTAGCTTCGCTATCTCACCAAGTAGGTCCTCAGAGTCTCTGGCCAAAACTCTGAAAGGGGCCTTTGTAAGGTCATAGGACAGTGTTTCTCAACCTGTGTGTTGTGACCAATGAAAATACATCCTGCATATAAGATATTTACATTACAATTCATAACGGTAGCAAAATTACAGTTATGAAGTAGCAATGAAAATAATTTTATAGTTGGGAGTCATCACAACATGAGGTGATTAAAGGGTCACAGCATTAGGAAGGTTGAAAACCACTGTTGTAAGAGATAATACATAATTACAAAACCTATCACTTTGGTAAGGGGCTATCTATCTCTACCACCTGGGAACCCCAATTCAGTCTCACCCTACTAGTTCTATTAACCAAATGGTAGAAAATAAACACAGTGCAGACCCAAAAGAAGAGCTCTGGCAACATGAATAACCAGAGTAGATCAACCCCTCCAAGAAATGACAAAGAAGATACAACTGAAGATGCCATGCATAAACAAATGGCAGCAATGTGAGAAATTGAATTCAGAATGTGGATGGCAAATAAGATAAATAGAATGGAAGAAAAGATAGAAATTGAATTCTAAAGAGTAGTTCTAAAGTTGTCTCAAGAAATTAATGAACTTAGGGCAGTGCCTGTGGCTCAGTGGGTGTTGGCCCCATGTTCTGGAGGTGGTGGGTTCAAACCCAGCCCTGTCCAGAAAATGCAAAAAAAAAAAAAAATATATAGCCGGGCATTGTAGCAGGTGCCTGCAGTCCCAGCTACTTGGGAGGCTGAGGCAAGAGAATCGCTTAAGCCCAGGAAAACTGGAGGTTGCTGTGAGCTGTGTGATGCCACAGCACTCTACCGAGGGTAATAAAATGAGACTCTGTCTCTACAAAAAAAAAAAAAGAGAAAGAAATTAATGAATTTAAAGACCAAGTCACCAAAGATATTGACATAATGAGAAAAGAGATACCAGAGTTCAAGGAAACAAAAAAGTTAGTTGAGGAGCTCTGAAACACAGTAGAATCCCTCAGTAATAGAGTTGACTGGGCAGAAGAAAGGATCTCTGAAACTAAAGACAAAACTTTTGAACATTCCCAAACACTCAAAGGGGTAGACAAATGGAGAGCAAAAACTGATCATTCCCTGAAAGAGTTGTGGCATCACTCCAAAAGATGAAACATTCATCTTATAGGAATTCCAAAAGGAGAAGAGAATGGTCCTAAAGATACAGATGCTCTACTCCAAGAGATTTTGGAGGAGAACTTCCCAAGCATTACAAGAGATACAGAACTTCAGATAGCAGACAGTTTCAGAACCCCAGCAAGACTCAATTCAAATAAAACACCTCCTAGACACACTGCCAAAGTTAAGACGAAGGAGAAAATTCTGAAAGCAGCCAGATGTAAGAAAAGCATCACCTACAAAGGGAGGTATATCAGAATGACAGCAGATCTCTCAGCCAAAATGTTTCAAGCCAGAAGAGGATGGTCATTGACCTCCAATCTCCAAAAACAAAACAATTTCTAGCCCAGGATCCTGTATCCAGCTAAACTGAGTTTCATGTGTGATGGAGAAATCAAATACTTTAATGACATACAAGTGTTGAAGAAATTTTCCATAACTAAACCAGCTCTCCAGGATATTCTCAGACCCATCCTTCACAATGACCAGCACAATGATCTACCTCCAAAGTAAACTCACCCAGAAAATTTTGAACAAAACCCAACTTCCACAGTGGTGAAAAGATTAAAAGTGTCCACTGGACATCCAAAAATCATGACCCCCCCCCAAACACAACCAGGCTTATCAATTGTCTCAATTAATGTGAATGGTTTAAATTGCCCTTTTAAGAGGCACAAGCTGGCTGACTGGATACATAAACTCAGATCGGTTATCTCACCTTGAAGGATAAAAATAGACTCAGCATGAAGGGATGGACTTCTATAATATAGGCAAATGGAAACCAGAAAAAAGCAGGGGTTGCAATTTTATTTGCAGATACAATTGGCTTTAAACCAACAAAGATAAAGAATGATAAGGATGGTCACTACATATTTGTCAAGGGAAATATCCAACACGAAGAGATTTTGATAATTAACATTTGTGCACCCTACCAGAATGCTCGTCAATTGATAAAGCAAACCCTAATGGATATGAACAACTTGATATCTTCCTGCACTATAATAGTTGGAGATTTTAACACCCCTTTGACAGTTTTGGATAGCTCCTCCAAGAAGAAACTAAACAAAGAAATATTAGACTTAAACCTGACCCTAGAACAAATGGACTTTAAAGACCTCTACAGAACATTTCATCCTAGTAAAACTGAAAACATATTCTTCTCATCAGCCCCATGGGTCATTCTCCAAAACTGATCATATCCTAGGACACAATTCTAACCTCAGAAAATTTAAAAGTATAGAAATTATTCCTTGTATCTTCTTGGACCACCATGGAATAAAAGTTGAACTCAATGGCAACAGGAAACTTCATACGCAAAGTCATGGAAACTAAATAATCTTAGGCTGAATGATAGCTGGGTTCAAAGACGAGATTAAGAAGGAAATCATCAATTTTTTTGGAACAAAATGATAATGAAAATTATCCAAACCTGTGGGATACTGCAAAGGCAGTCCTACTAGGGAAATGTATAGCGTTGGAAGCCTTCATCAAGAAAACAGAAAGAGAGGAAGCCAACAACTTAATGAATCATTCAAGCAACTGGAAAAGGAAGAACATTCCAATCCTAAACCCAGCAGAAGAAAAGAAATAACCAAAATTAGGGCAGAATTAAATGAATTTGAAACAAAAAAATCATTCAGAAGATCACAAAACAAAAAGTTGGATTTTTGAAAAGATTAATAAAATTGATAAACCTTTGGCCAACCTAACCAGAAACAGAAAAGTAAAATCTCTAATATCGTCTATCTGAAACAATAAAGGAGAAATAACAACAGACACCTCAGAAATTCAAAAAATCCTCAATGATTACTACAAAAATCTCTATTCTGGTTCAGCACCTATAGCTCAGCAGCTACGGCACCAATGGGGTCAAACCCAGCCTGGGCCTGCCAAATGACAATGGCAACTAGAACAAAAAAAGAGCAGGACATTGTAGTGGGCACCTGTAGTCCCAGTTACTTGGGAGGCTGAGACAAGAGAATCACTTAAGACCAAGAGTTGGAGGTTGCTGTGAGCTGTGATGTCACTGCACTCTACAGAGGGTGACGTAGAGAAACTCTGCCTCAAAAAAAAAAAAGTCTATTCCCAGAAATATGAAAATTTGAAGGAAATGAACCAATACCTAGAAGCACGCCACCTTCCTAGACTCAACCAGAAAGAGGTAGAAATCACTGAAATAGCATCAAAAATACTAAAATACTAAATCTCTCAAAAAAGAAAAGTCCAGGACCAGGTGGCTTCACATCCAAATTCTATCAAACCTTTCAAGAGGAACTATTATAATAGAAAAAGAAGGAATATTTCCCAACACATTCTATGAAGCAATATCACGCTGATCCCCAAACGAGGAAAGGATCCAACAAAGATAGAAAATTATAGACCAATATCATTAATGAATATTGATGCAAAAATAGTCAATAAGATCTTAGCAAACAGAATTCAGCAACACATCATAAAAATTACACACCATGATCAAGTTGGTTTTATTCCAGGGTTACAGGGTTGGTTCAACATATGCAAATCTATAAATATAATACGTCGCATCAATAAAATAAAAAACAAATACCATATGATTCTCTCAATTGATGCAGAAAAAGCCTTTGATAACATTCAGCATCCTTTCATGATCAGAATTCTTAAGAAAATAGGCATAGAAGGGACATTTATTAAACTGATAGAGGCCTTCTACAGCAAACCCACAGCCAATGTCATATTGATTGGTGTAAAATTGAAACCATTTCCACTCAGATCAGGAACGAGGCAAGGATGCCCACTGTCTCCACTGCTATTCAACATAGTAATGGAAGTCTTAGCCATCGCAATCAGGCAAGAGAAGGCAATCAAGGGTATCCAAATAGGGTCAGAGGAGATCAAACTCTCACTCTTCATTGATGATATGATCCTATACCTGGAAAATCCCAGGGACTCAACTTTAAAACTCTTAGAAGTGACCGAGGAATACAGCAGCATCTCAGGATACAAAATCAATACTTACAAATCAGTAGCTTTTATATATGCCAAAATAGTCAAGCTGAAAATATAGTCAAGAACTCTATTCCTTTTACAGCAGTGGCAAGGAAGATGAACTAACAAAGGACATGAAAGATCTCTATGAAGAGAACTACAAAACTCAGAAAAGAAATAGCTGAAGATGTTAACAAATGGAAAAACATACCATGCTTATGGCTGGGAAGAATCAACATTGTTAAAATGTCCATACTATCCAAAGCAATCTACTAATGCAATCCCTATTAAAGCACCATTGTCATACTTTAAAGAACTTGAAAAAATAGTACTTCATTTTATATGCAATCAGAAAAACTTTGAATAGCAAATACATTACTCAGAAATAAAAACAAATCAGGAGGTATCACATTACCAGACTTCAGGCTATACTCAAACTAATCAGTAAGAAAAGAACCAATAACTCCATTTCCATGTGAGCAAGAGATTGAACAGAAACTTCTGTGATGAAGACAGGAGCACGGCCTACAAACACATGAAAAAATGCTCATCATCCTTAATCATCAGAGAAATGCAAATCAAAACCACTTTGAGATATCTAACTCCAGTAAGATTAGTCCACATCCACAAAATCCCAAAACTACAGATGTTGGTGTGGATGTGGTGAGAGGGAACACTTCTACACTGCTGGTGGGAATGCAAGCTAATACGACCTTTTTGGAAAGAATTTTGGAGAACACTCAAGGAACTAAAAGTAGACCTACCGTCTGATCCTGTAATTCCTCTACTATAGGTATATACCCAGATGATCAAAAATTATTTTACAACAAAAACATTTGCACCAGAATGTTTATTGTAGCCCAATTCATAATAGCCAAGACATGGAAACAGCCCAAGTGCCCATCAACCCATGAATGGATTAATAAATTGTGGTATATGTACACCATGGAATACTATGCAGCCATAAAAAGATGGAGACTTCACATCTTTTATGTTTACCTGGATGGAGCAGGAACATATTCTTCTTAGTAAAGTATCACTAGAATAGAAAAAAAATGTCCAACGTTCTCAATACTACTATGAAATCAATATATAATCACCTACATATTCATAAGAATGGCAAAACATAACTGTAGTCCAGAAAGTATGGTGGCACCTGTAGCTCAGTGAGTAGGGTGCTGGCCACCTACACCCGGGCTGGTGGGTTTGAAGCCGGCCCGGGCCAGCTAAATAGCAATGACAACTGCAACAACAACAAAAAAATAGCCAGGTGTTGTGGTGGGCACCTTTAGTCCCAGCTCCTTGGGAGGCTGAGGCAAGAGAATCACTTAAGCCCAAGAGTTTGAGGTTGCTGTGAGCTGTGACACCACGACACTCTACCGAGGGTGACATAATGAGACTCTGTCTGAAAAAAAGAAAAACAGAAAGTAGAAGGGAAGAGGACAGAGAGGGGAGGCAGAGAGAGGAGATATGGGAGGAGGAGGAGGGTATTTGGGGGGACCTCACCTAATGTGCATGATGCAATGGTACATTTCAAAGCTATTAAGAAATGAGTATAATTGTGATGGATGTGTTACTTAGTTCAATGTAAGCATTTCGCATTGTATGTCAAAGCAGTACCCTGAACCCCATAAATTCATCAATGTACAAAGTTATGATTTAATAATAATAATAAATAACCAGTGTCTTTCATTGTGTCCTATAGAACAAAACAGATTCTTAATGAACTTATGCAAATAACTGTATTGTCAGAAGTTAAGAATACTTACAAATGGTTTTCAATTTCTGGAGAAATCAAGGAGAGAGAAGAAAATAAATGTTCCAAATTTAGCTCATAAGTACATACATACATTGCTGAAAGCTACAAATAGCTCAAAAGACAGAAAATGGTTTCCTTGACTCTCCCTATGCCAACTATATGCCAATAAATCAGAAAACCTAGAAAGAATGGACAAATTCTTAGACACGTACAATCTACCAAGATTGAATCAGAAAGAAATCCAAAACTAGAATAAGCTGATAACAAGTAACAAGTTAGAAGCAGTGATAAAAAGTCAAAGAAAAGCGCAGACCCTGATGATTTCACTGCTGAATTCTACCAAGGAGTCAAAGAAGAATTAATATCAATCCTACTTAAAGAATTCCAAAAAATTGAGAAAGAGTGAATACTCAAAAACTCATTCTATGAGGCCTGTATCACCCCAATACCAAAACCAGACAAAGAACAAAAGAAAGAAAAAGAAAATAATGAAAAAAGAAAAGTTAAAAAAAACTATAGGTTAATAACTCTGATGAACATAGATGAGAAAATTGTCAATAAAACACAAGCAAACTGAATTCAACAATGCATTAAAGAGATGATTCATCATGATCAAGTGAGATTCATCTCGGGGTGGCAAGGGCAATTCAGCATGGGTAAATCAATCAATGTGATACATTATACCAACTAAATAAAACTGTACGATCATTTCAATTGATGCTGAAAAAGCATTCAATAAAATGCAATGTCCCTTCATGATAAAAACTCTCAAAAAACTAGGTATAGAAGGAACTTCACATGATAAAAGCTGTATATGAGATACCTTCAACTAGTATACCAAACAGGAGAAGAAAAACCAAAAGCTTTTCCCTAATATCTCGAACAAGACAAGGATGCCCCTCTCACCACCATACTCAACATAGTGCTGGAAGTTCTAGGCAGAGCACTCAGCCAAGAGAAAGAAATAGAGGGCCGGTAGTGCCCTGGTGGGACAGGAGCCCCTGATGGAAGGTCCAGGGCTCTACTCCCCAGATACAGGCAGGTACTTCCTGGAGGGACCTGCATGGTGGCCTCGTGTGAGCAGAGTTAGGGCGCAGTCCCAACCCCAGCGAGCTCAGATAGAAGTGGCCAGCAGCAGCTTGGAGCCCAGTCAGGAAATCTGCACCCTGAAGCCCGCCTGGTGTCCTAACCCCTAAGGCCCACCCCTACATTGAGAGAAAAGAGCATAAGGAGTTTGACGAAGCCAACAGAGAAGACTGTTACAGAAAAAGACCCAAACTCTGTAGACTAATTTAAAGAGGTTTATTCTGAATCGAATGTGTGTGACCAGCCTGGACCACCTGGCCCCAAGAGGTCCCTAGAAAATGCCCCGGCAGCCAGGTCATAGGCCATTCTGTACCTTGGGAGATGCAGGAATTACACATAGAGTCCCTGGGTGTCCCCCTGCGTACAGGAGCCCAGCCCCTCCTCCCTCTCCAGTTCCTTCTTCTGCCAGGCAACGTGTCTGCTCCCTGTCCCTCCGCCTTGAGTGGAGGCCCCGGAGGCCCTCATCAGGGTTGGACAGTCTGCAGGACCCTGAGCCAAATGAACCCCTTTCCTTTATAAATCACCTGTTTCCTTTACAGCTACACAGATGGACTGGCACAGGACCTTGCCCTCACCTTCTGTCACCTGAGGACGCAGCCAGAAGTCAGCGGCCAGTAACCTGGGAGGACCCTCACTGGAGCTGCTGTGCTGGCACCTGACCTTGGACTCTGGAGCTGCCCAAGTCAGTGCAGCTGCTTGTAAGCTGCCCAGTCTACAGCACAGCAGGCTAGGACATTGCATTTTGTTACTTATAGACATTAGATCTTTGCTATTAATTATTTCTCCTGAGAACTATTAACCCTGAGGAAAAAAAACATTTTCTTTTCAAGTGTTTAAGGAGACAAGAAAAACTTAAGTAAATTTAAAAAAGAGACCACATTCTCTAAGTATGAATTTTTTTAAAGTATTAATAACAAAAACAGAAAACAAATATTACTGTGAAAAAAAACTCAAAAACTCTCCAGTAGTCATTGACTCTAAAAAGAAATCAAAGTCTCCAAAGATAGGATCTTCAGAAAATGTTCTATGTGTCAAAGCACTGCATACTGAGACTTGTGGGATATGGTAAGGATATCAGAGAAAAAACACGTATTGTGAAATACTTACATTACTAAAGGCAAAAACAAATGGACATAAATAAAATTTTGCTTTTTTAATGTGATAAGCAGAGAACAAATGTTCAAATAGAAAAAGTGGAGAACAAAAGAATTAATAAGGTGAACAATGAGTCACTGAATCGGAGAAATGGTGAAACTGATGAATAAATATACAAGTGGATCATTGAAAAACTAGATAAAAACGCTAGATAACTCCATCAAGAAAAATGAAAAGAAAGGGCAAACACAATTTTAAAAAGAGAAAATAAGCACTGAAATACAGGAAATGAAAAGATCAGCAGAACGTTTGGGTCAATCCAAGAAAAACAAAGGCTAAAATGCACAATCTTCTGGGAAAATATAAATAGCCAAACGGAGCCACAGAATAAAGAAAGTCTAAACAAACCGATTTCCATCTAAGAAATTAAGAAATCCCCCTGCTCTTTCCCCACCTCCTGCCTCTGTGAATCTTCCTGCCCAGAAGGCTAAACTGTGTTTTCTTGCATGAAAGCTTCAGGTTCTAAGGCTCACGTCCAGGGAGGGACCCCTGTTCCTACGGGGTTTTTGGTAACAGCGAGAGGCTGGCAGAGAGCACTCACCCACCCACCAGCAGGACGGTGGACAGACTGTGTGACCCGGGGCCAGGCCATGCATGGACGGCTCACCGTGTCCTCAGCCACCCGACCCAGAGCAGCGGGGAGTCAACCAGGGGGAGGACTCTCTTTTCATTTTTTGTCCTTTTGTTCTACTTGAAGTTTAAAAAACCTATGTACATGTATTACTTTCCCAAGCAAAATTAGTATAAGATAAACTGGCACTATTCAGCAGCAAACGATGGATTCATGCTGTGCGGCACGTCCACACAAGGGGACAGTGCTCAGCCCTGGAACAGAAGGCAGTCTGACAAATGCTGTGACACAGCAGATGTGGCGACAGCACACTGAGTGAGGGGAGCCAGAAGCCAGTCGGAAAGGACACCACTGCACAGATCCCCTTGGATGAGGGCCGCAGAGAAAGAATAGGACACGGGTCCAGGGATGGGGCAGGAGACAGCCAGATGGGGCTTCAGAGGACAGGGCTTCAGATTGGGAGAATGGAAGGGATGCAGGGTGGGCCGGGTGGTGGCTGCACAGCCGTGTGAGTGCTTAACACTCTCGAGCTGTAACCTTAAAAAGTGGTTAAAATTACACATTTTATGGTATGTATATTTTAGTACAAAAATTCACTTTCAAAAAATGATTTTAATTAAAAATACACTGATACCTGTGGCTCAGTGAGTAGGGTGCCCATATACCAAGGGTGGCGGGTTCAAACCCAGCCCCGGCTGAACTGCAACCAAAAAATAACCGGGCACTGTGGCAGGTGCCTATAGTCCCAGCTGCTCGGGAGGCTGAGGCAGGAGAATCGCGGAAGCCCAGAGCTAGAGGTTGCTGTGAGTCCTGTGACATCATGGCACTCTACCAAGGGCGGTAAAGTGAGAGTCTGTCTCTACAAAAAAAAATACACTGACTACCATGAGCCTTGTGATGGCTAATCTTCTGTGTCCACTGGACCGTGCCATGGGGTTTGTCTGTGAGGGAGTTTCCTCATGAGACCAGCACCTGACCCAGGGCTCAGGGGAGAAGACCCCTCTGAGGTCGGCCTCCCACCCATGAGGGCCCGAACACCAGTGGACATCTAGCAGGACTGGTCTTTGCCCTGCTCAGCAGGCAGCTTGGCTTCGCTGGGCTCTGGGCCTTCAGGCAGGTGCACCCCAGCAGCCCATTGGTGCTCAGACCTTTGGGCTCAGACGGATCCCTCCTCGGCTCACAGATGCAGCGTGAGAGTCACACAGACTGAGTCCTCATGACGGACCTCTTCTGTGTATACAGGCACCTACATACATATACAAGCTGCTGGTCAGTCCTGCTTCTCTGGAGACCAGCACAGGCCTGAAGTGACTCATCTTCCCAGTGACCACTGCACTGAGAACCCAGAAACCTCTCCTGGTGTACCTGGACCCTCCTGTGAGGGGCCTGTGTGGCTAGGGGAGTAGGTAGGCCAGCAGTGGGCTGGAAAATACTTAAAAACTGGTTATCAGTAGAAAGAAGCCCAATTTTGAAGTGTTTGCCTATTTCTGTGATGTAAATGATGGCTGATTTCAAGCCAATAACCATGACATCATTGAACCTAGCACCAGGAGGAGTGGTGTGCATGGGATCTTGAAAGCACCTCACGCCAGTGCCAAGACACATGGACACACTGAGGGCCACTGAGCTGAGCTGGCCATTCCTGCCAGTCAGGGAGCAGCCCAGGGCCTATGTGCAGAGCCAGGGTCCACCTACCAAGTGACAGGGCCAACGAGTTTGTTCTTTGTCATCAAACAAATAATGACTACAGAGTTCCAGCATCTGTAGCAGAGACCAGAAGCTCTCCATCATCAGCACTTCAGCCAACCCACTTTCACTGCTACTTCAGGGACCTAAAACTGGGACCACTAAACACACAAATACAAACATTCTTGAAAACTAACTCTTTTGCATACAGTTTTGCTTAACTGCTCACTTATTAGAAGTATGGGGACAATCAGGAGACCTAGAATATGGAAAATTCTACAAGATACCTGTCTTGGAGTCCTCAACAAGTCAACATTCCTTCAAGAATAGAACTACCACACAACCCGCAGCCCAGGCCCCAGAGTAACCCTGAGCTGCACATTCACTGGAAAACCACATCACACAGCAAAAGCAGAGAAGTGCCAGGCCCTGCAGTCTGAACCTCACCTGCTTGATTGCCTGTGGAAACAGCAACAAAAAAAGGTCAACATTTTCCAGGACCCAGAGCATAACAATATAATACAAAAATGTCCAGAATAGAATCCAAACTTACTCAACATACAAAGAACCAGAAAAATATAACATCAATCTAGAAGGTAAAAGATAATCAACAGACAATAACCTTGAGATAAGTGAGATGTTAGAGTTATCAACAAAGACTTCAACGTAGCAATTTTAACTTTCTTCCATCAGGTAAAGGTGAATACTCTTGAAAAGAATGGAAAGATCATGTCCTTGGCAGAGAAAAAGAAGCTATTAAAAAATGAACCTAATGGAAATTTTAGAATGCAAAAATACAATATCTGAAAAATATTTGCGCGCCAGTGCCAAGACACATGGACACACAAAAGTTAGACATAAACAATCACCTATCTAACAATGAATTTGTATCTAAAACATATAAGGAACTCTTACAGCTCAACAATAAGAAAATATACAACCTGACCAAAAAATGGGCAGAATATCCTAAAAATCACTTTACCAAATAAATATAGAGATGGCACATAAGAACATGAAAATGTCATTATGAGTCACTACGAAAATGCAAATTAATATCACAATAAGCTCCCACTACACATTAGAGTGGTTTAGAAACTCAAGACCTGACAACAGTGCTGGTGTTGACTCAGGAATTAGACACTTCCTCCGCCAGTAGTGCAGATGCTTGGAGGGTCAGAATGGGGCGTCTTGAAAAATTAAACATAAACTTAACATATAGCCCAGAAATGACACTCCTGGGCATTTGTCTTGAAGAAATGAAAACTTGTGTGCATGAAACACCTGCATACAGATGTTCATAGCAGCTTTATTTGTATACCCGAAGCTGGGGAACACCCATGTGTGTCCTTGGGCACCACATCTTGGAATACCCAGTTGAGGTGGGGCTGGTGGGACATGGCTGGACCGTGGGGGTGGACCTCTCAGAACTGGACAATGCTCTGGGTTGGTTCCTGTGAGAACAGGTGTCAGAAGGAGCCTCATGCTTCCCCCTCCCACTCCCTCTCTCACTATGTGGTCTCTGCTTACTCGAGGCCCTTTTACTCCCACCGTGAGCAGAAGCTCCTTGAGCCCCTCCCCAGAAAAATGTGCTGGCACCACGCTTCCCATACAGCTTGCAGACACACTTCTTCCCTTATAAATCACCCAGCCTCTGGAGTTTTCTTATAGCAACACTAGATGGACTAAGAAAACAGGTAAATGTTTGAGCAAACTGTGGCACACACACACCATAAAACATTGTTCAGAATAAAAAGAATGAAGTTCTGATAAGTATACATAACTTGGTGGAATCTCAAAGGCATTATGCTGAGCAAACCAGTTCACAAAGGTTACATGTTATGTGATTCCATTTCCATGGCCTTCTGGGGAAACTCACACTATTAATGCAGAGAACAGACCAGCGGCTACCGTGGGTTAAGACTAGGAGAGCTCAGGCTCCTGGGGCAGGCGGGGACTTTCAGAAGTGATGGGCCTCCAGTGGTGAAGTACTTGTGGAAACTCAGAACTGAGCTTCACAAGGAGTGAATTTCACCACATAGAAGCTCATAAATAAATAAATACATAAATAAAATTAAAAAGTCAATATCCTGTGAGGAAAAGTTGGGAGAGAAACAAAAAAGATAATATATTTTAAAAATGTAATGTATGAACCTAGATTGAATCCTGTTCTAGAAAAATACAGCTGTATGTGACATCCTTGGGACAACTGGGGACAGACACTGAGAGACCGTAACTTCCTCAGCTGTGGTGGAGATGAAGTTTTGGAAGAGAAGGTCTCAAGGAGTGTCACACGGACACATTCAGGGATGCAGCAGCATTAGGGCGCAGCAGCTGCCTTTCAAATGATGAGAGATACAGAGAGAGAGAGAGAGAAGGAGAGAGAGGGAGAAAGAGAGAGAGATACAGAGAGAGATACAGAGAGAGAGAGAGAGAGAAGGAGAGAGAGAGAAGGAGAGAGAGAGAGAGAGAAAGAGAAAGAGAGAGAGAGACATAGAGAGGGAGAGAGAGGGAGAGAGGGACAGAGAGACCAGAGACAGGGAGAGGCAGAGCTAGAGGAAACAGTGTGAAGTGTAAATGGCTTTTTATTGCATAATTTTTCAAATTTTCTGAATGTTTAAAAATTTATAATATTATAGAAAGTATATATTTTTAAATGCCACAGGGAAAATAACTCTAGACATGTCTTAAAATATCTGGGACAGAAATTAAATTTTGAATTCTTAAGCCAAAATAATTCAACAGCATTTTCAAATCACTCCTTCCAAGCTGGGTGGATTCTCTCCTTGTAGGCTCAGCATTTGATGGAAAGTTCTAGGAAACAAACCAACAAAGAGTGCATTTTGCTCACAAAAGAGTGTGTATTTTGCTTCTCTGCCCTCTGCATTGCACTGCGGGACGCTGAGTGTGAAGCTTGTGCAGCTGCGGGATGTGATCTGGACCCTGGGTTTGCAGCCCTCCCGGGGCAGGTGGAGAGGCCACAGAGAGGGCAGCAGCAGCCCCTCCCCAGTCCTGGAGGAAACTGGCCAGGAGCCCAGGAGCTAGCATGGGCTGTGGTTCTAAGCTGCGTTCTCCAGCCTCCCTCTGCACCCACCCACGCTTGGCTCTTACCAATTTAGGATAATTTTCTTTCTGAGTTTTAAATGTTGTGGAAAGGCCAATTGCCTCATTGTTTCTTCTAAATTTCACCAGTCATTCTAAAACCATGAACATACCAACTCCTATTGTTATCTCAAGGATGCAATTTGTAAAATTTTTTTGCAAATCACAATTATCTGTAAGAAATCATGCTGACTTCTTTTTGTTGTTATTGGTTTCTTTCTTTCTTTTTCTTTTTTGCAGTTTTTGGCCGGGGCTGGGTTTGAACCTGCCACCTCCAGCATATGGGGCTGGTGCCCTACTCCTTTGAGCCACAGGAGCCACCCCATGCAGACTTCTTTAAATGACTTTCTTTAGATTGCCCACAGGACTACGGAAGGCATACTTGTCAACGTGCTGACATTATAGTGAAGAAGACAGAGGCCAGGGACCTGGGGCCAGGCTGTTCCCAGCTATGATGAAGAACCATCACTGCCAGGGGCCACCTGCTGCTTGGCCCTCACAGGATGCCGCCTCCACTCCCGTGCACCTGGGGGTCCCTGCTGGTGTCTCCTGAGCAGGGCTCAGTACATGCCCACCCAGGGGTGGTGGCAAAAGTCCCCTGAAACCTGCGGGTCCCTGCACAGTCTGGGACCTCCCAAGAGCCAGCGTAGGCGGGACCTGCGGCCCCCGTTGGGCTGGAGCCTCTGCCCCTGAGCCTGGGCCCATGGGTGCTCTGTGTGAAGGACAAAGGAGATCTTGGACCCCCTGCACCTTACGCCAAGAAGAGGACAGAGTTTGACACCACCATCCCCCCACTGCCAATTCCTCGGTGAGGGAAGAGGGCTTTTTTCCTTTTAGAGGGGAGGTCTTAGATCATGGCTAAGCAAGTTTTGGGTGGCAAGAGAGGTTGTGGGGGAGAAGGCAGCGTGGCCAGCACAGGTGGCCCTGCGGTGCGGTGGGCCTTCTGGCTCATCACCCTCAGACAGTGGGAGGTGACAGTTTCTTTCCAGCCCTGTGCAGGGGTCAGGCTGTCAGTCCTGGACCCTCTGCAGGGATGGAGATTCTCTTTTTGCCCCCCAAACACAGCTCTGCATCATGGTTCCTGTCTGCCCACAGCCAGGGGGAATGGCCGTGGGAATGGGTTTGACATCCTGTCAAAGAATGTTTTGGGGGTGAACTGTTTCTGATTTCCTCCAGCCCTAAACCTTTTGAGGCTCAGCCCCTGGTGAAGCAAGCACAGGCCAACTACAACCTCAGGACTTCAGCCTCAGTCATTATTGAAACTGACTTCCGCTCTTTCACCCAGACAGTGTCCGTTACAAACACACCTGCACAGATGCAGCCCAGGAGGAGCTGGGATCACCCCCTCTCCCGCCCACCCCAGGAGCCCAGGACTGGGCCATTCGCTCCACTGGCCACTGTGTGTGACGTGCAGACCCGCTGCACACCAGCTGGCCTTCCCAGGAGTGCAGCCACTTGCTACCCTGCACCCTCTCGTCTGAGGTACGGAGCCCCCACTCCTGCTTTGGGGGTGAGTGGAGACCCCCAGGCCAAGTTTCTGCAATGGGCATTTTTCTGGTGTCCTCATGGCCAGGGACTGAGCTCAGCTGAGCATGACCCTGGGTGTCAGCCAAAAGGCAGGTCGGCACTTGGTGATTTTGGAATATCGCTGGGGAAAACAGCCATCATTAGGTGCTTATCACCATTTGACCAGGCCTTGCCCAGAGTCTGCAGAGCCCACGCGATCAGCCCAGGCTGCACGTGGTCTTGCCCCAAACACCATTTCTGAATCCTCAACGAGTGGCTGTGCGGCCACAAGGAGCTGCTGTTTCCTGTTAGTGACCCTGCCGCTGTCGACTGTTCCATTCACGGCGCATCTTCCCCAAGTTCCCTGAGACGTGCGTTTGTCGGGGTGGAATTCATCTCTCAGTGGTTTTGATGGGAAAGTTTTATGGTCCGTGGACTTTCTGAAATCTTGTACTTATGAATGACCATTCTCCTGGACATGGTGAACAAGTCACTGCTTAAGTCACAATATTTTCTTCACAAAATTCTTTAGAAACCATGTCTTTTCATTCTGAGATTTCTGCCCATCTGCTTTGCTTGCCTATTTGGGTTTAATTCGTTTTTCCCTTTTTACCTTTTTGAAGACCCTTCTCTACCCTTCTGCTCCTTATTCTTAGAGTAAAAATATAACCCTATATAAAGAAATTTCTTTTTTTTTTTATTGTTGGGGATTCATTGAGGGTACAATAAGCCAGGTTACACTGATTGCATTTGTTAGGTAAAGTCCCTCTTGCAATCATGTCTTACCCCCAGAAGGGGTAAGACACACACCAAGGCCCCACCCCCCTCCCTTCGTCCCTCTTTCTGCTTTTCCTCCCCCCGCCCATGACCTTAATTGTCATTAATTGTCCTTATATCAAAATTGAGTACATAGGATTCATGCTTCTCCATTCTTGTGATGTTTACTAAGAATAATGTCTTCCACTTCCATGCAGGTTAATACGAAGGATGTAAAGTCTCCATTTTTTTAAATAGTATTCCATGGTATACATACACCACAGCTTGTTAATCCATTCCTGGGTTGGTGGGCATTTAGGCTGTTTCCACATTTTGGCGATTGTAAATTGAGCTGCAATAAACAGTCTACTACAAGTGTCTTTATGATAAAAGGATTTTTTTCCTTCTGGGTAGATGCCTAGTAATGGGGTTGCAGGGTCAAATGGGAGGTCTAGCTTGAGTGCTTTTGAGGTTTCTCCATACTTCCTTCCAGAAAGGTTGTACGAGTTTGCAGTCCCACCAGCAGTGTAAATGTGTTCCCTTCTCTCTACATCCACGCCAGCATCTGCAGTTTTGAGATTTTGTGATATGGGCCATTCTCACTGGGGTTAGATGGTGTCTCAGGGTGGTTTTGATTTGCATTTCTCTAATATATATGGATGATGAACATTTTTTCATATGTTTGTTAGCCATTCGTCTGTCTTCTATTCATGTCTCTTGCCCATTGATATATGGGATTGTTGGCTTTTTTCATGTGGATTAATTTGAGTTCTCTATAGGTCCTAGTTATCAAGCTTTTGTCTGTTTCAAAATATGCAAATATCCTTTCCCATTGTGTAGGTTGTCTCTTTGCTTTGGTTGGTGTCTCCTTGGCTGTACAGAAGCTTTTCAGTTTAATGAAGTCCCATTTGTGTATTTTTGTTGTTGTTGCAATTGCCATGGCAGTCTTCTTCATGAAGTCTTTCCTCAGGCCAATATCTTCCAGTGTTTTTCCTATGCTTTCTTGGAGGATTTTTATTGTTTCATGCCTTAAATTTAAGTCCTTTATCCATCTTGAATCAATTTTTGTGAGTGGGGAAAGGTGTGGGTCCAGTTTCAGTCTTTTACATGTAGACATCCAGTTCTCCCAACCCCATTTATTGAATAGGGAGTCTTTCCCCCAAGGTATGTTCTTGTTTGGTTTATCAAAGATTAAATGGTTGTAAGATGTTAGTTTCATTTCTTGGTTTTCTATTTGATTCCAAGTGTCTATGTCTCTATTTTTGTGCCAGTACCATGCTGTCTTGACCACTATGGCTTTGTAGTACAGACTAAAATCTGGTATGCTGATGCCCCCAGCTTTATTTTTATTACTAAGAACTGCCTTAGCTATACAGGGTTTTTTCTGGTTCCTATAAAGAAATTTCAAAGACTTGATGGGATGGATAATTTCCTAGGAAAACATAATTTACCAAAAAGAAGCACAGGAAAGATTTTGTAAAAAAATCTAAATAGACTAATTTCCACAGAAGATGCTTAAGTTCTCTCCATTCCCCAGAAGCACCAGGTCCAGATGATCTCAAGGGAAAATTCTTCCTGTTTTCCTCATAGTATTTTTATTTCTAATTAAAACACATCACTATCATGATTTGTATTGCCATAGATTAATTTTTCTTTTCTTTTCTTTAATTTTCTTGGAATTTTTTCAAACTTCCAAGAACACTTAGCCTAATGCTGTTAACCTTCCCAGGCTGTAGGAGAGGAAGAAAATACCCAAATTCTTTTTAAGAAGTGAGTTTGATATTGATTCCAAAACCTGATAAAGATTGACTATAAAAGGAAATTATAGAGCATCAATCCAAAACTTCCAAATAAAATATTAGGCAGTACATTAAAAAGAAAGAAGGCCGGGTGCAGGGGCACACACCTGTAATCCTAGGAGTCTAGGAGGCCAAGGTGGGAGGATCACTTGAGGTCAGAAGTTTGAGACCAACCTGGGAAAGATAGTGAGATCCCCATGTCTACAAAAAAAAAAAAAAAGAAAAGAAAGAAAAGAAAAAGAAAAATTAGCTGAGGTGATGGCATACACTTGTAGTCCCACCTAGTCCGTAGGCTGAGGCAGGAGGATCACTTGAGCTTGGGAGTTCAAGGCTTCAGTGAGCTGTGATGATGCCACTGCACTCCAGCCAGGGTGACAGAGTGAGACCCTGTCTCAGCAAAAACAAAACAAAATAAAAAAAGAAACAAAGAAGAACACATCACAGCTAAGTCATCACAAAGATTTTTCGCTATTAGGAAATCTATTAGTAGAATTCATGGCATTAATAGATATAAGGAGAAGAGTCATGTGACTCTGCAGAAGTTAAAAAGGCATTTAACAGAATTCAGGAGCTCTTACTGATCGAAGAAAACACCCAGTGAAAGAGGAACAAATTGGAACTTTATGTGTTAAAAACCTTCTGGGGTCTTAATACCAGCACCATGCTTACTGGGGCAGCAGGAGAAATGTTCCCCAGGAGGGGGAGACCAGCAGAGGCTTCCTGCACAACTTCCCGCAGACATGGCATCAGAGGGTCCCGTCTGTGACGTGAAGAGCGTGAAGAAGGCCAGAGACACGAGGACTGAAAGATAGCAGCTAGAATGCACACTACTCCATGTCAATATATTATTTTATGGAGCATTACCAGCATTACTCATCCATTTTTTGAGTCAGTCATCATTGTTTTCAGTAATATACATGTAATTCATTTGAGCCTCACAAAAATGAGGTGGGTGTAATATCATTATTTTACAGGTGAGGAAACTGAAGCACACAGGTGAAATAGCTTCTCCAAGCTCACACAGGCTTGGGGGGTGGGTTCTGCCCCCTGAACGACAGCCTATGCAGCCTGCTCCAGGAAAACCCATGAGAATCATTTGGAAAACAACTGTAAACAAAAATTAAGCAAAGCAGAGGACACAAAGTTGATATAAGAAAGTTAATAGATGTCATGTAGACAAACAGTAACCAGTTAGATGATGTAATGGAAGAAAAGAGCCCACTTACAACAGTACCCAAAATCACAAAATATGTAGGGTTAAATTAAAAAGAAAGATTTTATATATGTAGAAAAAAGTGCTAAAACTGTTAAGATAAAATGGAAAACAAAGAAATAGAAAACAAGTGAAAAAATACCAAATTCTGACAAATCTGGGCTTACTCTAATAAAGATGTTGATTCTCCTTAAGTTAATTGATACGTTCAGTATTATTCTAATAAAAATATCAACTCATTTTGTTTTGGAACAAGCAAGCTTATTAAATTTTGTATACAATGTGTTCCAAAAGTAGCCTGTAAAGTCTCCATGTACAGGGAAAATGGGGAATTATGGCTAAATGTACCTTGTTTTCAAAGTATTTGTTACAAAATTTTACAAAGTATTTACAAAATATTCTCTATGTGTTAGCCACTTCTTGGTAAAATTTTGTAATGAATATTTAGTAGATAAAACAAATAAACAAGAATAATAAGAAAAGTCCTTGAAAAAGAAAAGATGAAGTTGAGTATTAGTCTGTCAAATTGCATTACAGAGCCAGGATTGTTGACACGGCGTGTACTGACACTAGCAGACAGACCAACAGGTCAGAAGGGAAGCTTCAGACAGACTCAGCACCTGGAGGAATTTCCTCTCTACAATGGTGTCATCTCAAATCAGTGGGAAAGAGAAACGTGCTCAGTAAATGCACAGGGATGCCTGGGTGGCCATCAGGAGAAAAATAGTTGGATTCATACCCCATTCTGCATCCTAGATAGACTATTTGGGAGAAAGATTTTAAATCCTTAAATCAGATGTAGCTTAACCAGATATCATTTAATCCTTAAACCACCCTTACCGCTCTCCTGGCTCCTTCCTTACTGACTGATACACATTTTGTAGTTAGTATGAGCATCGTGGTTTGAATAACTTGAAAGTTCCCCTGACAGTCTCAAAGGTCCCACCAAGATGGTAGGTGACTTTCTTTCTGAGCTGCTCTGAAGCTTTGAAAGCCCAAGTTTCTCTTTTCCTGGATCTTAGAGTGAATTCCAAATGGCAAAATAAATTTACCCTCACTGACTCTCCTTTTCTCTCCTTTTTGTTGCATTCTGATGTTTTCTTTTCTTTTTTTTTTTTTTCTTCCGTGGTTCTCTGCCAAAGTTGGCTCCTGGGTTGGGGGGCAGGTGAGACCAGTGCAGGATGGGGCCAGAGTGGCTGTGCACAAGCTCCCTGGGGGGAGGGACCCATCCAGGGCTGTGTCTGCTGTTGGCACGAGCTAATGGAATTGTGTCCAAAAGAAGCATGACACTAAAAACCAAAGTTAGTCACCATATGAAGTTACAAGCACCATGGTAGCTCAGGGCAATGAGGTTAGGAGCACACAGGACAAAGGGCTCAACTCCGGCCAGATTCAGTGTCTAAGGCCCAAGGCACCAGCCTGTCAGTGTGTGGTAGGGATCTTGGCAGGGGCAGGAGAGTGGGCCTGGGTCTCTGACCCACTGCCTATCCATGGCGGTTTTGTATCCTTGGTACCTGGTGGCACCGTGCACCCACCCACAGTAGACTCAAGGGACAGCAAGCTGGGCTGGGAGCCCCGGCATTCACCACTAGCCTCAGCTCTGAGGGCGCCCAGGGAGGCATCAGACAGAGCTTGGGGCCCTAGGAAAAAGGAAACAGCCCAAATGAAATGCTGACCCCATGATTAGGGGGCCAGAGTGAGAAGTGGGGTGGGGTTAGGGCTGAGGTGAGGGGTGAGAGGTGTTAGGAGAGGGGGGAGGGGATGGGCTGAAGTGTCAGGACTGAGATGTCGGGGTTGAGGCTTGGGGTGACGTGAGTATGAGGCACTGACTGGGCTGAGGGGACGGGTGTGAGTGTTGTGCATCAGGTGCTGGGGCGACGGGTTGTGCCTGACAGGGCTGCGGGGATGGGTGCGAGGTGTTGGAAATAAGGTGTTGAGTGAGATTCTTGGGGTGAGGGGCAGGGCTGGAGAGTTAGGGCTGAGATGTCGGGGTTAAGGTAATGTGGTGTGGGGGTGGGAAAGAAATATTAGGACTGAGGTCAAGGGGTTGGGTGACAGGTTGAGGTGTTGGGGTGAGGTATTGGGGTCAAGGTGATTAGGCTGAGTTGATGTACTGAGGTGATGGAGTGAGGTTATTGGGGGAGAGATTATTCCTCGAATGGAATAGGCTGAGGTGCTTGTGATGAGATGATGGGTGTGAGGTGTTGGGATTGAGGTATTCAGGTGAGTTGATGGGGGAGGGTTTCAGCTGAGGTGACAGGGGAGAGGTGATGGGTTGAGGTGATGGGCTGAGTTGACAGGGGGGAGGTGATGGGCTGAGGTGATGGGCTGAGTTGACAGGGGGGAGGTGATGGGCTGAGGTGACGGGCTGAGTTGACAGTGGGGAGGTGATGGGCTGAGGTGACGGGCTGAGTTGACAGGGGGGAGGTGATGGGTTGAGGTGATGGGCTGAGTTGACAGGGGGGAGGTGATGGGCTGAGTTGACAGGGGGGAGGTGATGGGCTGAGGTGATGGGCTGAGTTGACGGGGGAGGTGATGGGCTGAGTTGACAGGGGGGGAGGTGATGGGCTGAGGTGATGGGCTGAGTTGACGGGGGGAGGTGATGGGCTGAGTTGACAGGGGGGAGGTGATGGGCTGAGTTGACAGTGGGGAGGTGATGGGCTGAGGTGACGGGGGGAGGTGATGGGCTGAGTTGACAGTGGGGAGGTGATGGGCTGAGGTGACGGGGGGAGGTGATGGGCTGAGTTGACAGTGGGGAGGTGATGGGCTGAGGTGATGGGCTGAGATGATGGGCTGAGTTGACAGGGGGGAGGTGATGGGCTGAGGTGATGGGCTGAGGTGATGGGGGGAGGTGATGGGCTGAGGTGATGGGCTGAGGTGACAGGGAGAGGTGATGGGCTGAGGTGATGGGGGGAGGTGATGGGCTGAGGTGATGGGCTGAGTTGACATTGGGGAGGTGATGGGCTGAGGTGATGGGCTGAGGTGATGGGCTGAGTTGACAGGGGGGAGGTGATGGGCTGAGTTGACAGGGGTGAGGTGATGGGCTGAGGTGATGGGGTTGATGGGGTAAGGTGTTGTGTTGAAGGGATTGGCTGAATTGTTATCACTACAGAGTTAGGAGTGAGGTTTTGGGTGTGGCTGTGGGTTGACGTGATGAGGTGAAGAAATCGTGGGCCCACAGTGACTGGGTAAGTTGATGGGGCTGAAGCGAATGTTATGTCTTGTAGGGTGTTAGGTATTGAAGGTAGAGAGTGGGGGTGAGGTAATGGGGTAAAGTATTGAGAGTGAGGTTCTGAGGCTGACGTGAAGGGGTTGGGGTGATGGATGAGGTGTTGGGACTGAGGTAGAGTTGGGATGATGGGTGGGGTGGGTGAGGTGAGGAGGTTGGGTGATGGGTCTGGTGATGGGCTACGGCTTTGAGCTGAGGGGATGGAGCTGAGCTGAAGAGACTGAGGGGTTTGGGTTGAGGTGATGGGTTTTAGGGTCTGGGTTGGGTCTTCTGGGCCATTCAGGCGGGGATGGGGGGTCTGACTGGGGGAACTTTCTGTTCTTCCTCCTCCAGGTGGCTATGGGTCTGTGCTCCAGCATTGTCTGCCATGATGCCTGTCCCTAGGATCCCTGTCACCTAGGTCATCAGTAGGACTGAAGGATGTGAACTAAAATAAAATCCTAAGCCCCCTGCTGACTGAACAAACCCCTCTCAACCAAGGGCACCCCTGAGAAACGTAAACCGAGTCCCAGACGTGGGGATGGGGGGGTCAGGCGCACACCATTGTGCCCCCTCCCTGCCCACAAGGGCCAGACCAGCGTTTGCTGACTAGGTAAACCTCTTCCTCTCTCCTTCTCCAAACATGTTTCTCTCAACCTTCCTAATACCGCTGTATATTTTCATTGTTACAAAGGGGTGGCGACCCACAGGTTGAGAACCGCTGCACTTAAACAATCTTTAATTTCCTCTGTTCTTCTGCCTATGAGAGATACATGAGGCTTTAACATTTCATGTGTCAGTGGTCTGCTGAGAAGTAGAAACTCCAGAGAATATGGCTGGACAAAAATAAGAGTTACATCTGGTTTATAGCTAAGGAGACTTTCCCTTCTTTGAGCTTTTTTGGTGGTGTTTCTAGATCTTTTAAAAACTAATACCACATGTGTTCTTGGTTACATTATAACCTTGGTTAAGGCATATTAGTCTTGCTTAAAAGGGTGCCTTTTAGTTAAAAAGCTCAAAATCTTCAATTTACAATCGCCAAAATGTGGAAACAGCCTAAATGCCCACCAACCCAGGAATGGATTAACAAGCTGTGGTATATGTACATCATGGAATACTATTCAGCCATTAAAAAGAATGGAGACTTTACATCCTTCGCATTACCCTGGATGGAAGTGGAAGACATTATTCTTAGTAAAGCATCACAAGAATGGAGAAGCATGAATCCTATGTACTCAATTTTGATATGAGGACAATTAATGACAATTAAGGTTACGGGGGGGGAAGCAGAAAGAGGGACGGAGGGAGGGGGGTGGGGCCTTGGTGTGTGTCACACTTTATGGGGGCAAGACATGATTGCAAGAGGGACTTTACCTAACAATTGCAATCAGTGTAACTGGCTTATTGTACCCTCCATGAATCCCCAACAATAAAAAAAAAAAAGCTCAAAATCTAGAAATATCAGTATTTGTCACGTTGTATGCTCCACTGACTTTCACTTCTCCCTTCTCCTTCCTCTTCTTGATCTTTGGTACCACATGAAATAAAAACCTAGAGGAATCGCTTAATGACTTGGACCCCTTAGGGAACTCAGAAAAAAGGTGGCACTCACCCCTGTGGGGTCTTCTGTTTCCCTACGGGATCTAAAAGTCATAAACAGTTTCCTCTCAGGCATATAACTCTACCGTCTTTTGTAGATTTAATGCTACAAGGTCAGAGTCTGTTCCCTGGGGGGGAAATATGAGTTTTTGGCTCTCATGAAGAACTTTGCTGGCCAATCTAATCTAATTACCACCCACCAGCCCGGATGCCCAGATCTCTGTCCTTCAGGATTACATAAAACTGTTGACACCTTGGTGGGCACAGAAACCACCACCAGGTTGCTGGTTAGGCTGGTGACTGGGCTGGATGGTGGGGCAGAGGCTGCCTGCATGGTGGCGCTATGGTCATAGCAGCTTTGGACAGGCCTCTGGGAAGGACAGTGTGTCTGCTTCTTCTGTGGGTGACCCAGGCGTATTAAGAGGGTCTGCCATGAATATAATTAAACTCCAACAAGGCTTGTTATACCTTTGGGCTGGCAGTGGGCTGCTCTAGGGAAATTTGGGGGATATTTCCTGTTCTCAGGGCTGGTCTTCTGGGAGAGCTGGAGGTAGTTGTTGCCAATAAGAGGTTGTTACCATTTGAGAGGTGACTGGCAGTGGCTGCTCAAGGCAGGTAGCGGTTGTTGTTACTATTGAGGACAGCTCGTTTTCTTTGTGCATCTGGGATGGAGGCTGCAATTTAAACACACAGTGAAATGTCTTTGAGATGGTGTACTACAGAGGCACTGTGCAGTTCAGCCCATGGCAGTCCCATGTCTTTCTCTTTGGAGGCCCAGGGTCAATGCCACTTATCTAAACAAGGTTGGTCTCCTTATAAAGCCCCAAGATAAATTCCTGTGATTTCATGTTGCCTTCACATCTGTGTGGGCTTCCTTCTAACACACCCATGCTCCTTTTTAAGAAAGCTTAGATTTTCTTCTCTCTCTATGCTTTGAAATACAGATCATATCCTGTTTTCTCCAAAACTCGGTGAGGTATGGGCCATATATAAAATGAGTCTAAACATTTGTCACAAAACTGGCTCACAGATTTCTATAAAGTAATGATGAATCATGTAGCCAAAGTGACAATTCAAAGATTTTAAGGGCACAAATGACTTTACACTTTAATAGAGAGGAGACTTAGCTTCCCAAACAATAAAACTTAACAATGACAAACTGGGAAAAAAGCAAATACAAAGGCAAATTGAATTTTCTCTCCCCACTTTTCTTCCAGCTTACTCTCAAGGGGAACAAAATCTTTTACTATCCCTATTAATAATACATGAAAATCTTGCTTAAGACATTATAATTAATGTTACATATCTAATTAAAACTACTAGATATAAAAAGAACAATTGTATATACAAACTCTATAAGGAAGATAAGATTTTTGGTAGAGTCGTAAAAAAGGCATAAGAATGTGGTTTTGTTAAAGAAAAATCAAACCGGGTGGTTCCTGTGGCTCAGCGGGTAGGGCGCCGGTCCCATATGCCGGAGGTGGCGGGTTCAAACCCAGCCCCGGCAAAAAAAAAAAAAAAAAAAGAAAAATCAAACCGATTTTAACCTTTGTGTTATTAATGGTAAAGCTAATTTTAATAAAACCTTATAAACAAAACTAATCAATTTGACAATGAGGTAAGATTTCTATAAACCCTTTTAAACAAATTTTATTATTTTCCTCAATTTTTGTACCTATAGTTTTACCTATTACTTATAGTCACTTAATTTAAAACAATTTGTAAAACTTTTAAATTAGGTATTATTATTTTCTAACCATTTAATTGAGAAAGTCGCCAAGATTTTAATTAAAAAGTTGATGCATTCATGAGGATTGCCAGCCCAACCTCAGAGAGAACAAAAATTAATTACATAGGATTAAGCCAATTTTTTATGACTTTTGTTTAAAACATTACTGATTCATTTTATATTCTGTTTTCCAGAAATCAAGAAATCTCTTTCTCCTTCTTGTGATCTATTTAGTCTATATCAAATTGATAATTTTTGTAAATAATTTGAAATATTTATTTTTCCTCTCTATTTGCTTTCTCCAGAATTTGGAAATGATTTGTCAGAATTCTTACTTTATAGCAATATAGTTATTCACACAAGTTCAGTAAAACTGTTGTCTTTTACAGCAGGCAGAAGCTGGTTGCTTCACTGAGGCTTGGGCTGGATATTTTCAGATACACCCAGACTTCTGGAGAATCAGGTTGACTCTGTAAGGCTGATAAGAGCCTCTGGGACACTGCCCCAGAGCCTCATCTATGGCATTCCCTACTCTGCAGGTAGAGAACGTCACTTTCTGACAGGCCCGTGAGCCCCAAGGCACTTTGGGACCACAAAAAGGAGAAATTTACCCAGTTCATACAGGTATCTATAGGCAGTTAAATCCTTGGACTGTCTCATGAAGCTTTAAGTCTAACCTGAGATTCTGTGATCCAAAAGATTCCAGCAAAGCCCATTTTAAATAAGAAAGCCAGTGACTATTCTTACTGCACTTCATGCACATTATCAAGCCAAGTATGAGGCTAAAATTTATTTCGCAAATAAATTGGTCCTACTCTGATTTGTCTTTAGTTAAAATGGGAAAATTATGTTTCAAAAAATCCACAATTAAAGTCTAGCCTTGTCCTTTGTAATTTATTTATTTAAGACAGAGTCTCACTATGTCACCCACGGCAGAGTGCCGTGGCCTCACAGCCGCCTCAAACTCTTGGGCTTAAGCAATTCTCTTGCCTCAGCCTCCCAAGTAGCTGGGACTACAGGGACCTGCCACAACACCTGGCTATTTTTTTGTTGTTGTTGCAGTTGTCATTGTTGTTTAGCAGGCCTGGGCTGGGCTCAAACCTGCCAGCCTTGGTGTATGTGGCCGGTGACCAACTCAATGAGCTACAGGTGCTGAGCCTGTATTTGTATTTTGTATATCTATATATATAAATAAAAATATCATGAAGCTAAATAAAAATACCATGAAGATAATTAAAACCTTTATACACATACACACACAGAGACGCATATATATATAAAGAGAGAGAGATTATTTGCTCAAAGTTCAGACTAAATCCTGGGTTATTTCTTGGCGCTCTCTTTTTCTCTCTATATATGTACAAAGGTTATAATTTTCTTCATGGTATTTTTATTTGGCTCCCTAGAGGAATAGGTTCCTTCCTTTTTTAACACCCAAATTCTCCTTGAATTATTAAGTTATTTATGTTCTTTATCCCTTGCTTTACTTCTGAGAAAACCAGAATCATAATACCCCGAAGACTAGAGATGAGTCAGCAGAGCCTGCAAACCCCTCTCCTGGAATCCCACTGGCCTGGTGTGTTTTTATCACCATTGCCCTGAGGCTTTCCAGATGCAGGCCCCTCTAGCCCGGAAACTTCTGCAAAAGTGGCAGGAGCATGAGACTGTTAGGGCCAGCATGGAGGAGTCCAGGACTAGCACACAGAGACAAAAGTCTCTAGATTCCTTAACTCAGATGGTGTTAACAAAATGTTTCCTATAGCTAATCACTGTAAGTCTGTAACTATTTATAGTAAGACCAAGATTACTATAGCTTTATTCTTATAGATTAGTGAATTCTATAACCTCATTTTGGCTTTTGGTATCAACTATATTTATAGCTTAAAGTGTTTTAAGGGATTGATGAGTCCCTGCCCACCCTGATTCCCATCTGGCCCCAAATAATTAACTGTCTATAATTCTTTATGGCTCTATACCTCCCTTGGGCCATAGGGTCCTATCCAGGGCCTAGATAAACTAAAAATAAAATCCTAAGTCCCCCACAACCACTGATGAAACAGACCCCTCTTGGCTAAGAGTATCCCAGAGAAACCTTAAAACTGAGCTCTCAATCATGACAGGGAGAGGCGGGACACACATTGTTACACCCACTGCCTTGCTAATGGCAATCATGTTTTTTCCTAAGGGCCGAACAGAATCTGACCCATGATCAAGACCAGTACTTACCCCTGATAAGAGACCCCTCTCCACGGGTGGTTTTGACAACATCTACAGAGCAGGCCCCGGGAGGGTTTCATGTTCTTGCTTCATCTTTGACACCAGAAGGCCTCATTTCTGAACAAGGACCCCACAAAGAGGCATAAAACTTGATTGTGCCGACATGTGTTTCTCTTTCCATAAACTTCTGTGACTTCCTGTAGCTTGTCAAACGTGTGTTTGGACACCTTGCTCAGTGTAAATTCCCGCTCCCAGTGTCCCTGTACTGAAGCACGTGTTCCCGGGTTGTGGCTGGGGCTCTGCTTCCCAGCCTGCCAGAATGGACACCTGCAGGCTGCAGCCTTTAGTGTTAGGCCCGGTGGGCCGAGGCTAAGACAGAAAGGTGTCAGGCCTAGGTTATAATGGAAAAATACCAGTTAACTCCTGGGCTAACTCCTGGCAAATTTCTGGACTACGAGCTTTCAAAAAAATTGAAATAAGTCTAGTTCACTCCCAAGATAGATGGGAAAATACTAATTTATTTCTTGCTTCTGGTTCACTCCAAATTTCTTGCTTGGCTAACTCCCTGGGAAACAGACCGGGAGGTACCAACTGTTTCCAGACTGACTTTTAGACAATAAAAGGTAGGGAAAGTACTAAAACTAAGATTTATGGCGGGGTGGTAGGGTGGTGGGGTGGTGGGGTGGTGGGCAGTACTGAAACCAAGATGTATAAGGGGAAAATATTAAAACAAAAATGTATGACATATAACTAACTAACCGCAAAATTCTGCTTCCGTACAATGCTTGCTTGCTACCCTACCTGGCTGCACCTGGACAGCCTGCATGCCAACCAGGATGCAGACCAAGCCTTAAAAACCCGACCCCTTAAGCACTCAGGGCTGCTTTCAGAAATCCCATGTTGGGACACTGAGGCAGTCACCAGCTGGCTCTTCAATAAAAGAACTCCTCTTTAAATTTAACTTGTTTGGCAGTGTGGTCTTTGTGGAACTCCTGACTCCTGGGCACAACATTAGGAGAAATAAAGCTCTCCTTTCCGAATTATGAACCTCGGGATTTCTTCAGTCGGCAAGCGCCAAAAGCTAGTCCCTGTCCATTCTTTCCATGGCTTAGTCCCTCTGTGTGCTCAGCAGGTCCACCTGAGGACAAGCTGTCCTTCAGCTTCACTCCTGCCCCTCCTGGGGGTGCTGCGCCCACCTCCCCAGTGGGACTCCCACTCTCCTGACTTGGTCCACCAGACGTGCATATATTCCTTTCCTACAACAGGATGCAAAGACCAATTGACACAGCCAACATAACCCAGGAAATTTGGAAAATTCATTGAAATGGGCTACTTTAAATTTATCAACATATAACTTGAGCAATAATACATTAATACATTTTCAGTTTGATACAAAACTATTTGCTCTGATATGTAACCATTAACCAGGAACAGGGCTGTGTTGGTGTGGGACATCTCAGGCTCTTGACTTACAAGAATATTTGTTTTAACATTAATTTCTGACAATACCACCTCTGTTCCAGTTCACTGGCCTTAGCATGCAAAATCACACAGCTGCCCCATCATAAGCCACTCTGCCCTGCGGCCAGGCCTGGGGACACCAGAGACTCTGTGCTCCAGGGACAGCCACGCAGCCACAGTCGCTCCTCACAGCTCTGGAGAGTCCTGGAAATCACGAGGACCTTTATAAGTGGCCCACGATTATGTGAAGGGAAATAAAACCAAGGCACCTCCAGCTCCTCATGCCAAAGGGAAGGTTAAGCCTTCCTGAGTCCTATAGCGCCACTTCCACTCAAGCGACTATCACCAACACCACACATCATCCAGGTTCCCCAGGAAGGGGAAGGCCACATGCTGGCCCCCCACAGCCACATACATGGCAGCGGTGACTCTGTGTCTGCAGGCTCCAACCAGCCCCCAAGCTAAGGTCTGTTTTAGTCCATGCCAGTAACGCTGGTTATGGGGTTAATTTCTAGGTCAGCCAACCCTCCACCCACCCAGAGATACCCACACAACCAAAGCTTCTTTCGCTGCTGCTTTCTCTTCTGGCCTTGGATCTTGAAGCCCTTACAAGAAGGAAACCTTTTGCCTCATCATCCCTTTTTCTCTCAGAGGCCACTCCTCCTTTAAATACTGAAGTTCTCAATCCCCTTCAGACAAACAGTCACAGATGGGTCTGTGGCTCGTGTTTCCAGTGTGCCTGACACTCTGGCTTCATAACTTTGCACTGACCAAGGCCCTGCCTCCCATGTATTTGGGTTGTCACCACAAGGACACTTGGGGGGTGACCCCCATTGGAGAGCTCCCTGTTAGCTCCCAGCCTGGCCTTTTTCAACCCTTTCCTCCTAATGCCACAAAAAGTCTTAGCCAGGAATGACACTGCCTTTAACTTTGTGCTGCCACCTGTCAGCTGGGACTTTCCTCTGGCCGAGGAGTGGCTCTCTTCTGAGGCCCAGATACTCCCACAAGAGGCTGCTGGATGTGGTGCCAGGACATACTCCACTCGCCTGTGGTGTCAGTCTGGGAACCAGGAGTGCTTCCTGGTGACACAGCCCCTGGGCACAGAGTCCTCCTGTGCTAAGTGTTTATGGCTGTCTGTGTGCACTGAGCAAAGTGTGTGGGAGATGGGCCAGGAGCAGCTAACACGCCCTCCCGCATGGCCACAGTCAGCAACAGTTCAGTTCAGGCCATCCTGGGCACTGCGAAGGCAGTCAGCCCCACAGAAACTGCCCTCCTGCACATCCTCTCACTGTGGGTGTTGTTATAGAAGCAAAGCTCTGCATAAGTAAGAAATTGACCCCCTCACTCTACAGAGAATGCAGCCCAGACCAGCTGCATCATCAAGGTGCTCCCAGCCCAGCAGGGATGTCCTCCATGACATCGTCCCTTGCACCTGTGGAGGGATCATCTCCTGGTGACACAGGCAGAACTGGCCAACCACACTGCGTCTGCACAGCAGGGCCGGGAGGTGCATCTGGCTGAGCCCTAGCATCTTGGGAGGGGCCTGCTTGTGGTAGGGGACACCTGATTGCTCAACTGGGCAGGATTAGAGAACCTCCACTTGTGCAGGAGTCCCCCAGAGGCGGAACAGGGTAAAGAGATAGACGAGAAAACCTATTGAGGGGAGGGCCAAGTAGAAAACGACAGATCTATTCCCAGAAAATACAAGTTTCAGAATGGGAGAAAATAAAAATAGAGGAAATGTCTAATGAAGTAACAGAAACATTTTCCAGAGGTGTCCAGAGAGGGAGTGTGGGCCTGAGAGGCAGGTGGAATGCCATCAGGCAGGAGAGAGGCTTGCTCCAGGCAGCTGACGGGACCCGAAAACATCCCAAAGACAGAGAGGATATGGTAAAGGCCTCCAGAGGGGACAAAAGTCCACAGACAACCAGCATCCCATTGCCATCAGACCATCCCAGGACAAAGCAGAAGAAAAAGACGGTGAGTTCTGTCGGAAGCCATATAAGGTACAGCTTGGCCTTACTTCCTTTTTAAGTAAAAAACAGTTTTACCTTTTCCTGGTAACTTTACCTGGCAACTAGCCAACCAATCACCTTATGCCCCATCTTACTTACTCTAGCCAATCCCCAGTTAACAACTCCTCTGAACCTCCCAACAAGACCCACCCACCTTCCCCGTAATGCTTATAAGGCACAAGTTTTTTCAATAAAGGGAGACTTGATCAGAAAACTGTCTTGTCTCCCTTTCTGGCGCCCCTTGTTTGTTTTTCTCCTTTAGGTGGTTCCTGCGGCCCCCCGTTGCTGTCCCGCGGGTCGGGACAGAGTTCTTTTTCTTTTCTTTTTTTTTTTTTTGTAGAGACAGAGTCTCACTTTATGGCCCTCAGTAGAGTGCCGTGGCCTCACACAGCTCACAACAACCTCCAACTCCTGGGCTCAAGTGATTCTCTTGCCTCAGCCTCCCGAGTAGCTGGGACTACAGGCGCCCGCCACAACGCCCAGCTATTTTTTGGTTGCAGTTTGGCCAGGGCCGGGCTTGAACCCGCCACCCTCGGTATATGGGGCTGGCGCCTTACCCACTGAGCCACAGGTGCCGCCCGGTGAGTTCTTTTTCAACACTTAAACACTCAACACTTAAACCTCTAATTTTACACACCAGTTCTCAGGTCCATGAGGCCACAGAGGATTGCACAGAAACTTGTGGCGAAAACCCCTGTGGAGAAAGTGCTCATGTGAGAAAAGGCATCCCGTGATGCTGCAAGTGAGAAAAAACATATTGGTGAACAAACACGACGGTAAAGATTACATTTTTAAAAATTTAGATAAAAAGGAAAAGAGTTTATGTTCATAAAAGTCACAAACTAGAATCCAAATGATGTGAGTGCAGCAGCAAGGGGAGGGAGGGCCTGGGAGCAGGCAAACCATGCGCGGGCAGACAGGAGGTCCCAGCATTTGAGAAATCAACAGGAATACAAGTGCGTTACACTGAAAACACGGCACACATTTGATGCTCAGCCCAGACTTGAGAGTCCGTGGCCTCAAAAGAAGCCAAACCATCCTGACTGACAAGGATAAAGGCCCCATGCAGCTCAGATCAGCAGCCAGACACAGCTGGGGCAGATTTTACTCCTCCCGTAAATTTATGTGCATCATTTTCCCACCACTGGGAAGCCTGAATACACTCTGCTTTGTCTCATCACCCCATAGGACAGCGGTTCTCAACTTGTGGGTCATGACCCACAGGAACTATGTTAAAGAGCCGCAATGTTAGGAAGGTTGAGAACCACTGCTATAGGACTTAGGGCTTTTTGTTAAAATACACTTTCAGCAAGGCGCGTCAGTCAGTGCTGAGAGCTTCGGAGTACTGTTTGCACCTGCTGTTTCCTGTCTGACCTGAGCCAAGAAGGGAGGGAGGCCCTGGGCTTGCAAGGCAGGTTCTTGGCTTTGCACTGTAATGAATTTGAGAGCCATCCATCAACAGGAAGTTTGTTGAAAGAGACAGACAACAGATCCTGCCCCACAGGCAGAGCAGGGGTCTCTCCTGAGCAGGAGGGGGCACCTTATGGGGTAATGGTTAGGGCAGCCAGGTGCAGTGGCTCACGCCTGTAATCCCAGCACTCTGGGAGGCCAAGGTGGGCGGATTGCTTGAGTTCAGGAGTTCAAGACCAGACCGAGCAAGAGTGAGACCCTGTCTCTAAAAAAAATAGCTGGGTGTCGTGGCAGGTGCCTGTAGTCCCAGCTATTCAGGAGGCTGAGGCAGGAGAATCACTTGAGCCCAAGAGTTTGAGGTTGCTGTGATGCCATGGCACTCAACCCAAGAGTGACTGAATGAGACTCTGTCTCCAAAACAAACAAACAAACAAAAAAGTCTTTAGGAAAAAGCCATATGTGACCAGCATTGTCTTGAAGTCAGGACATAAAGGTCAATCGGCAAGGCATCTGGTTTAATTTATCCATCCTTGGGTGGTCCTGGGAGGTGACTTTCTGATGATGTCCTGGCTCAGGGTGGTTGGTGCCTCATATTGGCCAAAATGGCTGCACACAGGCTCTTGGGAGCCTCTTTATCCCTCTATTAATCTGACTTTTATTTTTAGGAGAGTATCTCAACTAAGAACCTATAAGGGGAAAAAAATTCTATTTTGTCTCCTACAATTTCAATGAAAATAGAAACAGAGGGAGTATAAAAAGTGGGAAATATGAAATAAAATAGCACAAATAAATCCTAAAATTATAATATAAAATCTTAAACTGTTCTTTTAAAAGGCAGAATCTTGACATAAAAACCAAAATCCGGGGTGGCGCCTGTGGCTCAGTCGGTAAGGTGCCAGCCCCATATACCGAGGGTGGCGGGTTCAAACCTGGCCCCTGCCAAATTGCAACCAAAAAATAGCCGGGCGTTGTGGCGGGCGCCTGTAGTCCCAGCTACTTGGGAGGCTGAGGCAAGAGAATCACTTAAGCCCAGGAGTTGGAGGTTGCTGTGAGCTGTGTGATGCCACGGCACTCTACCGAGGGCCATAAAGTGAGACTCTGTCTCTACAAAAACAAACAAACAAACAAAAAAAATCCAATTATTATTGGTTTATAAGCTATAAAAAAAGAGAACATTGAAAATAAAAGAATGGAAAATAAAATACCAGGCAAATATCTAGAGTAATCTAGCATAAAAATCTCAATATCTGCTCAAACAGAATTTAAGGCAAAAGATAACTTGAGGGCAGGAAAGGCTAGATATTAGCACAAGGGACACAGCACACAGAGGCTGCCCACCCACACACCATGCGTGCACCTTCCCAGAACCTTCCACTGCAGCCCCGAGCCAGCAGGAAGTGGCGACACTGTCCACGGTGACGCTGCAGTGCTGATGTCTGTAGGTCCACGTGCCCTCCCCCTACTCCAAGCCTGGCAGGTAGCAAGAAAACCTGTGCCCCCTCCTGTGGCTCTGGTGGAGCACAGGGAAGGTTTCAGGCCACCCACAGGAACCCTAACCAGGCCCAGCCTGAACCTGCCAGCTGGGGGCTCAGAGGCCACCTCCCATGAGCAGTTATCCCCATCCATCTGTCTCTCCCCCATTTAAGGGTCTGTGATTAAACTGGACCCACCTGGATAATCCAGGATTATCTCCCAATTTTAAGGTCAGCTGAGTAGAAACCTTAATCTGAATCTTACTATCCACCCCCAACATGTAACATAATATTTTCCTGGGCTTCAGGGATTAGGATCTGAACATCTCTGGGGTCTTCACTCCACCTCCCACATACAGAAAATCAGACAAAAGGAATCAAAGACGTTTGAGACTTGCCAATGCAATAACTACACGGTTAGAAAGAGAACGGCACCAAGTAATAAGGGAATGGACTTCTATTCAGGAAGACATGGAGCAATTACAAAAATAAGCCACTGAATTAGGTCATAAAAGATGCCTCAGTAAATCCCAAAGCATCAGTGTAACAGGGATTGTGAATTCTGACTATGATGCAATACATTTAGAAATCAATATTAAAAGATACCTAAGAGAATCCCATATGTTTGAACATTTAATAACACTTTACCAAGTAATCTATGGGCAAGTGGAAATCTTCAGAGAAATGAAGAAAAAATATTTAGAACTGAATAAAAATGAAAATACTATATGCCAAAATTTACAGGACACACTTAATGTAGTACCTGAAAATATATCGTCTTACATACATTTCTTAAGAAATAAGTGAAACTAGAACTAATCATACAAGTTATTGATAGAAAGGACAATGTAGCAAAATAAATTCAAATTGACATGAAAAAGAAAATGTGGGACCTTGGTGTGTGTCACACTTTATGGGGGCAAGACATGATTGCAAGAGGGACTTTACCTAACAATTGCAATCAGTGTAACCTGGCTTATTGTACCCTCAATGAATCCCCAACAATAAAAAAAAAAAGAAGAAAGAAAATGATAAAGATCCTTGCAAAAATAAATGAAATAAAGAACAATAAACCCAAAGGTAATACTTTGAAAAGATTAGTAAAAGACGTTGATTTTGACAATGCTGAGCTAAAAAAGATAACGATACAAATAAAAATAGAGAAATAACTATAGACAGAGGGATGAAAAATTGTAAGAACATTATGAGAAGTTCTATTCAAAAATTTTGAATTTGAATGTCTGTTCAAAGAAAAACAAAATGCTAAGATTGACACTAGAAAAAAGTACAGAACTTGAACAAGTCAGTATATACCTTGCTGGATGGCTTCCCAGGTGTGCACCGAGCTGGATGGCTTTATGGGTATTTTGTACTAAACCTGAAAGAACGCTAATGCTTATCTTAGACAAACTGTCCTAGAAAATAGAAACAGGGCACATGGCTGGTGTAAACTTGATTCGAGGTCAGTGGTTCTCAACCTTCCTAATGCCGTGACCTTTTAATGCAGTTCCCCATGTTGTGGTGATGGTTGGGGGGTCAGCACAACATGAGGAACTGTATTAAAGGGTCACAGCATTAGGAAGGTTGAGAACCACTGTTCTAGGGCCAGCTGAAGATAGGCTGAGCAATCACTGCTTGGTTACAGGGCCCCGTCCTGCTGCGCTGGGCCCTGGACCAGGAAGCAGCAGGGTCACAGATGAAAAGTCCCAAATAAAACATTAGCTCACCAAATCCAGTTGTGTATTTCTTAAAACTGCATGTGATGAAGTGCTGGTTATGAGTCTATGTCCTGTGGTGACAGGGACTAGCAAACAAGTCGCTGGTACCACATCACTGTAAGGGGGTCACCACCAGGAGTTACGTCTAAGACTGGCATTTTTCAAGTAATGGAACTTATTAAACCAACTCTAACTTTGATACAATTTTTTCAGAGCACTTAGAAAAATCCCAACATAAATAAATGTGATTGGTATGTTCAAAATAGTGAATGAAGAATTAATCATTATAATAGAAAAATGAGTATAAAGTCTAGTGGTAAGCAAAATAAATGAACCAGTTAACTCTTGCTTTTGACCAAGTTTGAGTAGCAAGGAAAAGATTTATCCCCCTGTATGATATAAGAAACAACACACGAACCCCCCAGAAATATATGAAATACAGATGTTCAATCCATTGGACATGGGGCAATGAGGGAGATGGAAATGAAACGGTGAGCCCCGAGACTGACTCAGCTCACCAGAGTAAGAGTTCCAGGTTGCGGCACAGGCAGGCAGACCCACACAAAGCTTGGTAGATTCTCTGAGCTGAGGTGACTTAGCTGAGACTCCAGCAAGACAAGTGAGAGTTTGTAGGAGAGCCCCATATGGAAGAGCTGTATAAGGGGACACCAAGGCCTCCTGTTCAGCGCTCAGCAGAGCACGGATCAAGGCAGGTGCACAAAGAAAGGACTCAAGTAAAGGACAGAAAGCATCTGGAAGGATTAGAGGGGACAGCAAATTAGTCCCTACAGCAGAAAAGATGAATAAATTTTACAGCTAAAAATTACCCAAAGGAAACACACAGAGAAAAAAATAACTTAAAAATAAATAAAAAGAGCAGCAGGGAGCTTCAGGACAACTTCCAGCAATCTAATAGGTGATTGAAGACCCCGGAGGCGAGAAGGGTCTGAGTGGGGACAAAGAGTAGCGTGAAGAGGTGAGGCTGCAAATCTCCTGACTGAACATTACCAGTCCATGCAGGCTCAACTCGCTCGACAAATTCCAAACACAAGGAGCATGGGAAGCAATACGCAGGCACACACCACAGTCCAGCCATCCAGAAAAAAGTCTTAAAGGCAGCCAGTGAACGAAGATACTGTGTACAGAGAAACAGGAGCATGGACAATTACAGGTTTCTCAGGGGGAAAGGCCCCATCTAGAGGATAGGGGAATAACTTGCTTTCAGTTTGTCCTTACCTTTTAAATTCTTTGAATTCTATGCTCTTTCCATCATATCACATGGTGTCATACTCATCAGTCAGAAAATCAACACATTTTATTCATCACCTGTCAGTTTTGGTGACCTTCCCATGACCCTGCTGGCAAAGGAGTTTAGGTCTGGAACTTGTGCAGGGCCAGTTCAACTATTTAAAATCCCCGTTAACACCCTGAAGATGTAATCTGCATAAAGCTCTTGGTGATGACTCCCAGTTCATTTTTGGGTTCCCAACTTTCAAAGCATCAAATTAGGTAACTAGGACAAGTCAGACTCCACAGCACAGTGAAGCTCAAGGCTGTGTGACTAAATGAAGCTGCAGGAGATATTTATTTATTTTTTAAATTCTTTAAAAGTAGGTGCAAATCACTGTAAGATTAAAATACTACCAGCAATGGTGGGTTACAATCAGCAAGTGGGTCAGCTGCTATAGAGACAGCTGAGGCTGGGTACTCTGTAAAGAGCAGAGGCCACATGGCCCCACTCAGCTCCGCTGGCTGGGCTGGCTTCAGGAACTTGTCCCTCACATAGAAGGCAAAGAGGGAGCCAGCATGTCACATGGGAGATGGGAGCAAGGAGAGAGAGTACATGCCAAGTTCTTTTAAACAACCAGCTCTGGCACAAACTTACTGAGAGCTAGAAATGCTCATAACCACAAGGGCAGAGACACACCCCCAAACCCACCTCCAACACAGGGGATTGAATTTCAACATGAGGTCTGGAGGGTCAAATATCTAAACTGCATCAACAGTCATCCTTTAAAACTCCTTCTCATTCAGGAAGAAGTAGGTCATAGTCCTTGCTACATAAAAACAGAATGAGAGACTTTCTAGAGATATAATTTAAGGATGATTAAACTAGATCATTAAACATCGCCCCTGTGCAACGTGAAGGCTGTCAAGTAAAAGCAGGAGGAGACCAAGTGCATCTCCACCTATAGGGCAGAACAAGGGCCAGCGGGCTGGGAGACACGTGTTCAGGGGAAATGTAGATGCTGGGCCTTGAGCCAGCTTCGTGTAGGAAGCAGCGCCTAGTCAGCACAGGTGCTCCCTGAGTGAGGGTTTGCAGAAGGGTGTGTCTGAGCATGGAAGCCCCTTTTGCTCTACCCTATGTGTTTCCAATGCTGTTACCTTCACCTTCATGCCAAGTAGCTTTGACCTGAGAACTGTTACCTCCCTTCTATTTCTGTGAGAAGCAACATCTTTAAAGCACTGAAATAAAAACCAAAACATAAAAACCTGTCATGCTAAATTGTAAACTTAGCAAAAGTTCTTTCAAAAACAAAGATTAAATACAGTTTTTTCCAACATCAAACCTGCACCACCACAGAACCACACAGAGGAGCAAAGGGCACTGAAGTTGGTAATGACACAGGTTGATATCGAAAACAGTTTTCTCATTATGTAAATATCTTTTTAAAATATAAGGCAGCCTATTTTCAAGCAATAACAATGGCAATGTACTGTGGGTTTAAGCAAAGCATGTGGCTGCAGCATGAGGGCTCCACACAGAAGTCCATGCACCTTTCTCTGTGTATCCTATATGGGACAGGTGCATGGTGGCACATCCACATGGCAGAACATCACTCAGCAATAGGAGGGGTTGAACACACTGGATCAAAGGGGCCAGAGAGAGGGTAAAGTCTCATTTCACAAAAGATGTGCAAGACCCCTGTGTTGTGTGGGGGAATTTTTCCATATAAAATTCTGAGAAAATGCAAATGAATCTAGTGCCAGATATCAGACCAGTGATTGCTGGTGATGAAGAGAGGCCCAGCAGAGGGGCACATGGCCCAGGGGGACTCAGGACATGCTAATTACCCTGAGGGTGGTGATGGCTTCACAGCTGTACACGCATGTGAAATCTACCAAATCCTATACCTTAAACACGTGAAGTTTACGGCATGAAAATCACATCTGTTAAAAATATAGCTCTGAGGGGGCGGAGACAAGATGGCTGACTGAAGCCAGCTTTCCACAGAGGCTCCCGTCCAGAAAGAGAGTTAAACGACAGAAATTTAGCAAGTAACCTGGTGGATTAGAGCTGCACCAAGAGAGAAGGTTGAAGAACACATATCAACCCTGCTGAGGCAAGCTGCGACCCCAAGGATACAAACAAAAGGTACAAAATCCATCACCAAGTGGACAAGAGTCCCCTCCCCCATGAGAACAGCTCAGAGTACCCCATAAACAAATGAGCAGAGTTCAAAAGTTCTCCCATTATATCCCATGGGAGAGACCCTCTAAAAACTGGATCTACTTCCCCTATGAGGGTGCCATGGCACTCTTCTGCCAGGCAAAAAACTGTATAAAACTGTATATATTCTCTACCTGCAATTCTGAACTCCCAGCACTCCCCTCCACTCTCACTCTGAGGTCTGGAAGCCTGTCACCCAGGAATCCAGCTTCTTGGGTTTTATCTTGAGAGGTGTGGACAGGGCATGGACTGCTGCTGGCCAGTGCTGATTCTGCAGCACGGGAGTGAGGAGAGGATGGTCAGCTGAGAGGGAACCACACAGGAGCGGCAGTGCCCCGAGGCACAGAGCAGCAGCTGTTTTTGGCAACAATAGGGCTCATCCCTGGATATTCTGGAGTCACACCCTCTGTTTCTCTGAGCAACCAGAGGAGGCCAGGCATCTTGTCCGGTGGCAACCACTGGCAGAAAAGATCTGGGATGGAAACGCAGGCCCTGTGAGTAAAGGGTTTGCCTGAGGCGTACCAGCCTGCATGGAGCGCAGAGACTAGAAAATGCATGCACAGAGCCAGAAGATTCTCAGGGTGGGGCTGACCCAGAGGACCACTTTACTGAGCCTAAGATGCACCCTGCCCTCAGGGGATCATCAGCCTAGACAAAGGAGGGCAGGAGGCTAGAACTGACAGCTAATCATGCTGTGAATACAAACTACCGGGCAGGAGCAAAGACGGCAAGAGGCACAGGTTCTGTGAACTCAAAACAGCTTCTCTTCTGCAGGGGAATTTAGCCAGGACAGAAAAAAATTCTGCAAAGTTGTTTTGTTCTGTTAGTAACATCAATCAGGGGCGGGGCTGGAACTGAGCGAACAGCCCCAGCCTCCATCAAGGACCCAAGGTTGTCAGGCCTCACCTCCCCCTGCTGGATAGTGGCAGAGAGCAGTGGCCTGGCTGAGGAGACATAGATCTCCCTGTGATTCAGGTAGGTGTAAACCCTTGGAGTATCTGCTCATTGGAGGCAACTGGGTCACAGCCCTGTGGGGTTATCAGTGACTGGGTGTGACAGACGTGCAAGGTGGGGAAGGAGGCAACAACCTTCCCAGACTAATCTATTTGCTGGTGGGTCCTCCTGACCTCACAGAGCACCAGAGCAAATAATATTTGAGTTGAGTTGTCAGCAGACCCCTGCGATCTAGTTGCCAGAGACCTTTTAAACTCTCCCACCTGAGACAGGTGCTGACTGAGACAATTGATTTGGACCTCTTGAACTAGGCTAATTGCCCGAGGACTATCCAAGTGGTACCTGGGTGTGAGGTTGTAGGAAGGTTTGATTTTCCTTTTCCAATTGTTGACTGTGGGGGGTGACTTAATTGCTAGTATTTCTCCACAGCTGAGACTTCAACCCAGAGTAACTGACTCACTAGGGTTGGACAGAGACCAACTGAAAACAAGACAGAACCACTTAGCCCCACCACACCAAGCAGGCCCCCAGTTTCTCAGGCCGTAGCACTGTACGGATTCTTGGCAAAGCTCCAGGGGAAAAGGTACAGGCAACAGTCCCAGATGTTGGGCAAAGGGCTGGTTAATCACTACTCCTGCAGCCCTGAACCCAACTTTTCTTTATCCACTCATCTAGTCAAATCGTATAAAATAATCATGGGGCGAAATCAGCGCAAAAACTCTGGTAACATGAATAACCAGAGTAGATCAACTCCCCCCCCCCCCAAGGAAAGATATGGCAGACGTAACTGAAGATCCCATTCATAAACAGATGACCGAGATGTCAGAAATCGAGTTCAGAGTTTGGAATGCAAACAATATTAATAGAATGGAGGAAAAGTGGGAATTGGAAATTCCAGAAGAAATTCAGAAGTTGTCTCAAGAATTCAATGAATTTAAAGACAAGATCATCAAAGATTTTGACACATCGAAGCAAGAATTTGCAGCCCTCAAAGATCTGAAAAAATACAGTAGAATCCCTCAGTAACAGAGAGGAGCAAGCAGAAGAAAGGTTTTCTGACATTGAAGACAAAGCCTTTGAATGCTCCCAAACTCTCAAAGAAGAAGAGAAATGGAGAACAAAAACAGATCATTCTCTCAGAGAGCTCTGGGATAATTCGAAGAGGGTTAACATCTGCCTCATTGGAATCCCTGAAAGTGATGAAGTGGGTTCGCAAGACACAGAGGCTCTTCTCCATGAAATTATGAAAGATAATTTTCCAGACATGCCAAGAGATTCTAAAATTCAGATAGCAGACAGTTTCAGAACCCCAGCATGACTCAACCCGAATAAGACATCCCCCAGGCACATCATAATTAACTTCACTAAAGTTAATATGAAGGAGAAAATTCTGAAAGCAGCCAGACGTAAGAAAACCATAATCTACAAAGGGAAGAATATTAGAATGACTGCAGATCTCTCTGCTGAAACCTTTCAAGCCAGAAGAGGGTGGTCATTAACTTTTAATCTCCTAAAACAAAATAACTTTCAACCCAGAATCCTGTATTCAGCTAACCTGAGTTTCATTTATGATGGAGAAATTAAATACTTTAATGACATTCACATGTTGAAGAAATTTGCCATAACCAAATCAGCTCTTCAGGATATTCTCAGACCCATCCTCCATAATGATCATCACAATCCTGTACCATAAAAGTAAACTCACTCAGAAACTTTTGATCAAACTCCAACTTCCACAGTGGTGAAAAGATTAAAAATGTCCACTGGACTTTCGAAAAACTTGATATCCAAAATTTTACCAGGCTTATCAATATTCTCCATTAATGTGAATGGCTTAAACTGTCCTCTAAAGAGGCATAGGTTGGCTGACTGGATACAAAAACTCAGGCCAGATACCTGCTGCATACAAGAATCTCATCTTACTTAAAAGATAAATATAGACTCAGGGTGAAAGAATGGTGGTCCATATTTCAAGCAAATGGAAATCAGAAAAAAGCAGGTGTTGCAATTCTATTTGCAATAGGCTTTAAACCAACAAAAGTAAGGAAGGATAAGAATGATCGCTTCATATTTGTTAAGGGTAATACTCAATATGATGAGATTTCAATTATTAATATTTATGCAACCAACCAGAATGCGCCTCAATTTATAAGAGAAACTCTAACAGACATGAGCAACTTGATTTCCTCCAGCTACATAATAGTTGGAGATTTTAACACTCCTTTGGCAGTGTTGGATAGATCCTTCAATAAGAAACTGAGCAAAGAAATTTTAGATTTAAACCCAACCATCCAACATTTGGATTTAGCAGACATCTACAGAACATTTCATCCCCAAAAAACTGAATACACATACTTCTCATCAGCCCACGGAACATAGTCCAAAATCGATCACATCTTAGGTCACAAGTCTAAGCTCAGTAAATTTAAAGGAATAGAAATTATTCCTTGCATCTTCTCAGACCACCATGGAATAAAAGTTGAACTCAGTAACAACAGGAATCTGCATTTCATACAAAAACATGGAAGTTAAATAACCTGATGCTGAATGACAGCTGGGTCACAGATGAGATTAAGAATGAAATTACCAAATTTTTGGAACAAAACAACAATGAAGACATGAATTATCAGAACCTCTGGGATACCGCAAAGGCAGTCCTAAGAGGGAAATTTAGAGCACCGCAAGCCTTCCTCAAGAGAACGGAAAGAGAGGAAGTTAACAACTTAAGGGACATCTCAAGCAACTGGAAAAGGAAGAACATTTCAACCCCAAACCCAGTAGAAGAAAGGAAATAACCAAAATTAGAGCAGAATCAAATGAAATTGAAAACAAAGGGATTATACAACAGATCAATAAATTAAAAAGTTGGTTTTTTTAAAAGGCCAATAAAATAGATAAGCCTTTGGCTAACCTAACCAGGAAAAAAAGACTAAAATCTCTAATTTCATCAATCAGAAATGACAAAGATGAAATAACAACAGACTCCTCAGAAATTCAAAAAATCCTTAATGAATATTATAAGAAACTTTATTCTCAGAAATATGAAAATCTGAAGGAAATTGACCAATACTTGGAAGCACGTCACCTTCCAGGACTTAACCAGAATCAAGTGGAAATGTTGAACAGGCCTATATCAAGTTCTGAAATAGCATCAACCATACAAAATCTCCCTAAAAAGAAAAGCCCAGGACCAGATGGCTTCACGTCAGAATTCTACCAAACCTTTAAAGAGGAACTAGTACCTATATTACTGAACCTGTTCCAAAATATAGTAAAAGAAGGAAGACTACCCAACACGTTCTATGAAGCAAACATCACCCTGATCCCCAAACCAAGAAAAGGCCCAACAAGAAAAGAAAATTATAGACCAATATCACTAATGAATATAGATGCAAAAATATTCAACGAGATCCTAACAAATAGAATCCAGCAACACATCAAACAAATTATACATCATGACCAAGTCAGTTTTATCCCAGGGTCTCAAGGCTGGTTCAATGTACGTAAATCTATAAATATAATTCAGCACATAAACATATTAAAAAACAAAGACCACATGATTCTCTCAATTGATGCAGAAAAAGCTTTTGATAATATCCCATATCCCTTCATGATCAGAACACTTAAGAAAATTGGTATAGAAAGGACATTCCTTAAACTGATAGAGGCCATCTACAGCAAACCCACAGCCAGTATTGTATTGAATGGAGTTAAATTGAAATCATTTCCACTCAGATCAGGAACGAGAACCTCCACTGCTCTTTAACATTGTAATGGAAAGTTTAGACATCGCAATTAGAGAAGAAAAGGCAATCAAGCATATCCATATAGGGTCAGAAGAGATCAAACTTTCGCTCTTCGCAGACGATATGATTGTATATCTGGAAAACACCAGGGATTCTATACAAAACTCTTAGAAATGATTAAGGAATACAGCAGCATCTCAGGTTACAAAATCAACATTCATAAATCGGTAGCCTTTATATATACCAACAATAGTCAAGCTGAAAAAACAGTTAAGGACTCTATTCCATTCACAGTAGTGCCAAAGAAGATGAAATATTTGGGAGTTTATCTAACAAAGGACATGAAAGATCTCTATAAAGAGAACTATGAAACTCTAAGAAAAGAAATAGCTGAAAATGTTAACAAATGGAAAAACATACCATGCTCATGGCTGGGAAGAATCAACATTGTTAAAATGTCCATACTACCCAAGCAATATACAATTTTAATGCAATCCCTATTAAAGCTCCACTGTCATACTTTAAAGATCTTGAAAAAAATGATACTTCATTTTATATGGAATCAGAATAAAACCTCGAATAGCCAAGACATTTCTCAGAAATTAAAACAAAGCAGGAGGAATCATGCTACCAGACCTCAGACTATACTATAAAATGATAGTGATCAAAACAGTATGGTACTGGCACAAAAACAGAGAGGTAGATGTATGGAACAGAATAGAGAACCAAGAGATGAACCCAGCTACTTACCATTATTTGATTTTTGATAAGCCAATTAAAAACATTCAGTGGGGAAAAGATTCCCTATTTAACAAATGGTGCTGGGTGAACTGGCTGGCAACCTGTAGAAGACTGAAACTGGACTCACACCTTTCACCATTAACTAAGATAGACTCTCACTGGATTAAAGAGTTAAACTTAAGACATGAAAGTATAAAAATACTAGAAGAAAGTGTAGGGAAAACTCTTGAAGAAATCAGTCTGGGCGAATATTTTATGAGGAGGACCCCCACCCCCCCCCCAGGCAATTGAAGCAGCTTCAAAAATACACTACTGGGACCTGATCAAACTAAAAAGCTTCTGCACAGCCAAGAACACAGTAAGTAAAGCAAGCAGACAGCACTCAGAATGGGAGAAGATATTTGCAGGTTATGTCTTTGACAAAGGTTTAATAACTAGAATCCACAGAGAACTCAGACATATTAGCAAGAAAAGAACAGGTGATCTCATCTCAGGCTGGGCAAGGGATTTGAAGAGAAACTTCTCTGAAGAAGACAGGCACACAGCCTACAGACATATGAAAAAATGCTCATCATCCTTAATCATCAGAGACATGCAAATCAAAACTACTTTGAGATATCATCTAACTCCAGTAAGATTAGCCCATATCACAAAATCCCAAGACCAGAGATGTTGGTGTGGATGTGGGAACTCTTCTACACTGCTGGTGGGAATGCAAACTAATACATTCCTTTTGGAAAGATTTTTGGAGAACACTTAGAGATCTAAAAATAGACCTGCCATTCAATCCTATAATTCCTCTACTAGGTATATACCCAGAAGACCAAAAATCACATCATAACAAAGATATTTGTACCAGAATCAAGTGGACGGCAGCCCAATTCATAATTGCTAAGTCATGGAAAAAGCCCAAGTGCCCATCGATCCACGAATGGATTAATAAATTGTGGTATATGTACACCATGGAATATTATGCAGCCTTAAAGAAAGATGGAGACTTTACCTCTTTCACGTTTATATGGATGGACCTGGAACATACTCTTCTTACCCTGTTTCCCTGAAAATAAGACATCCTCCAAAAATAAAACCTACTTACAGGAAAGATAAGACGTCCCCTGAAAATAAGACCTAGCGCATTTTTGGGAGCACACCTTAAAATAAGACACTGTCTTATTTTCGGGGAAACAGGGTAGTAAAGTATCTCAAGAATGGAAGAAAAAGTATCCAATGTACTCAGCCCTCCTATGAAACTAATTTATGGCTTTCATATGAAAGCTGTAACCCAGTTATAACCTAAGAATATGGAGAAGGGGGAAGATGGGTGGAGGGAGGGTGATTAGTGGGATTACACCTACGGTGCATCTTACAGGGGTACATGTGAAACTTACTAAATGTAGAATATAAATGTCTTAACACCATAACTAAGAAAATGCCAGGAAGGCTAGGTTAACCAGTGTGATAAAAATATGTCAAATGGTATACAAAACCAGTGTATGGTGCCCCATGATTGCATTAGTGTACACAGCTATGATTTAATAATAAAAAAATAAACAAAAAAAAAATAGCTCTGAAAAAAAATTAAATGGCAGGCAGCAGATCCTTCTCCATTGTTACAGGTCCCAGTGGATGTGACAAATACTCTGCTGTGTGCAGCCATCATAGCAGAAAATGTTTTCCTTTGAATTTTAAGTAGTTTTATCCTGTAGAAGATCATCTGAGATTGGTTTCATTTAACCAAGTAAAGCAGACCGTCGGTGACTGTCACTGGCCCGGCAGTAAGGAGGCCGAGGGAGAGGGGCGGGGCATCGGGAAGGTCCAACTTGACAGTGTCAAGAGGGGCTGTCAGGGTGGTGATTAGGCCTCGAGGGTGGACTGAGCTCTCCTCAGAGGCAAAGGGCCAGGCTTGGCCTTCTGTTTTTATGACATGTGAGGATACGGCATTCCCCTCTCTAGAGCACACAGTGACAGATGCCCTTGGAAGTGGAGAACGGCCTCACTAGGTTTGGAATGCGGCACCTGGGCCTCGGACCTCACCCTCCTGAGCCCTGAGTGCTGTACATCTGTGGTCCGGGAAGTAGCAGGTGAGGGCTGTGTCACAGCAGCAGCACCTCAGACACTGCCCCTCCCACCACAGAGACAAGGCCCTGGGCACATGCGGGGTGAACATGGGTATCAGGCCAGTTTCTGCTCTGCCAGCCTATGACTCCTGCCACCAGAATCAGCCACTGGCTGCCCCTTCCTAAGGGTCCAGACATGCTGTGTGCACAGGACACTGGGGCATGGAAGGTCACTCTGGCAGTGGCAGGGCCCAACCCATGGCTCCAGCCCCCGGGCTGGATGTGGCCCCATGGCTTGGTGCCTGCCCCTTCTCTGTTGCTGGAGCCTTAAATAAAGTGGTTATGGGGGAGGGGTCTCAGGCACCACTGGGGGACAGGCTGGTTCACCAGGGACTTGGGAAGGTGCAGAACTGGAATCCCTGACCCGGCACTGATGTGGCCAGGAGCTGACATGAATTTTCAAAGTCAAGAATTGCCACTGATGGCAGACCGCTGTCACTGAGGTGGACCCTGAGTCCCTGACACCTGGTCTCCCTGCAGCCACTTGACCTGCCCTGAGCCCCTCCTGCTGGCTGGGCTTGGGGTGCTGCTGTATACCCCAGACCTGGCTTTATTTGAGGCCGCAGGGCTGACGCCTGGCCAAACCACCCTGCCCAATCCCCAGATCTGGTATCCCCACTCCACATGCCTGGCCTCAGGGTGTGAGGGCAGGCAGGTCTGTGTCCAGGTCTCAGACTGGGCCTTCGAGTGGCTTGGACACCACCTTCTTTCTCACCCACACCAGTTCCTCAGCAAGTCCTTTCGGTTCCTCCTTCCAGATGCCCCTAGAGCCCAACACCCCCAACTTGACCTGCTTCCCAGCTACTCCTGCCTGAGCCTGACCCATCTGGTCCTTAGCACCTGGTGGGACCAGTGGCCACTATGCTGTCACTGCAGACCTCAGCCCTCCCTCACCCGTAGCCCCTACCACAGTCCTTCCTCAGAGGAAGGCAGGGCTCTTCCCCCTCATGCGCTCCACTTCCAGGGCACCTGTTGTTTGGACTAGGCACCTGTGCCTTCTGTGTCCCTCTGCTTCCTGGCCCCGTGTCTGTGTCCCATGAAATGAACTGTGCTGTGCACCAACAGTGTGTAGGCTCTGGGTCTCCAGGTGGCTGCATCAGGACCCTCTGGGCAGACAGGAAGGGGTCCCACAGTGTGAACACCGTGCCTGGGACAGGCCATCCTGGGCCAGACACAGGTTCCTGGGATGGCTGACTCCTCAGAGGCAACTCCAGGAGGGGCAGTGCAGTTGTCCCTGGGTTTGGGTCTCTCCTTGCCCTGAGGGTCTCACAAACCCAAGGTCCCATGTGGGAAGGTGGTACCCTGCACCCACAAAGCTGGGGCAGCAGCCACTGGGGTCCCACACGCCCAGCAATGCACAGGAGGTGCCTTCTGCATCTCACCCTTTCCCAAGGGCTGGTCCTTTAGCATCAATCACCTGAAGGGGGGGCCTTCCTTGGAGGGCATAATTTGTAGCCTGGAGCAGGGTACTGTGGAGGCAGGCACAGGGGATGAGACCTGCTTGTCACAAGGGGCCCCAGTGGACAATCCCCTCAGCAGATGGGTGTGGACACCAGGAAAGCAGCCAGACCACGGTGCCCACATAGCAGCAGAGGCGGCAAGTTCCACAAATCAGGGACTGGTACTTTGGTACCTAGGCAAGAAGTGAGTTTTCATCTTTGTCATTTTAAGTAGTTTTGCCAATGTAAAAATAAAAAAAAACCTTATGCAATTTGGGAAAAGAGGGAATAGAATCTGGATTCATGTGTCTAAGAACACAAGCTCCCATGAACGGGAAGCAGGCCGCAGCAAATGGTCTCCTGTGGGCATGGGACCACAGGGTTCTGAGTGCGTTGGGGTGTGGTCAGAGATGAGAGCCAGAACCAGTGGGGGCCATGACGTTTATTGATCTCTGAGGGGCACAGGGAGGCACCCAGGCCCACGGTACCTCCCACCAGGTGATGACTCGGAGAAGCCAGGGCCAGCACCCTCCGACGCCCCCCTCCCATGCTGCCCTTGGTGTGCAGGACAGGCACCCTGATTCCAGCACAAGATCTGAGGTGGAAATGTGAGCCCAGACACCACAGGCTCTGGGGTGAATGGAGTCATCAGACAGGCCAAGTGTGAGGATGGTCTCAAGGCAGCTGGGCCTCTATGGCTGGGAGGGACACTGTGTGGGGTGTGCTGTCAGGGACACCAAAACAGACAGGTGCACGACACTAAGTAACGATACAGCTAACACGTCACAGACGGAACACCTGAGCATGTAAGATGATGAACACGGCATGCCAGTGGTGAGGGGCTGAGCATGAGCCAGCATTTAAAGAGGAGCGTCGGGCAGAGCCTGGGTGCATGGAGATAGGCTGTTTTGCTGTGTGTGTATATCTACGGCATGTATCCTTTCTTTTAAGAAAGAAAAACCTCTCTATTTATATCTGCGAGGAAGGGCAGGTGGTCTGTACAGAGTGTGAGCCGGGGCTGCAGGCTCAAGTGGGTGGTGACGTGTCTGTCACAGAGCAGAGGACGGTAGACAGGATTAGAGCGCACCCATCCCGGTGACCTCAGATGTCAGCCTAGAACAGAAAAGGCACAGAAAGGAGATGGTCACAATGACCTTGTAAGCAGATCAGAAGTGAGACGGGGGCTCTGTGGCATCCTCACAACCTTGGTCAACCCATTCTAACTGCATAAACCATCCGAGTATCTCTCTAGTAGCCATGAGCTGAGTAGGACTTGTGCCCGAGGCACCTGGCAAGCCCATCACCATGATAGCTCTGTGAGCCAGCCCTTCATGGGGTCTGTCTGCAGGCCACCCGAGCCCCACCCCCTTATCTGAGAAGGGCCTTTGGTGGTCACAGGAATACGCTTCACAGAGGTGAGAGCCCCTGACCCCAGGACAGTTCCTGTGGGCTGTTAGGATGCTGTAGGGCAGGTGGGAAGCAGGCCCTGCCTCCAGACTTGCCCTAGGCTGGTTCCTAGGCTGGTCTCACAGGCAGGGTGGTCACAGGGGTGGAGCGAAGGCCAGACTGGCTCTGGATCCTGTTGGGTGGGTAGCAGCAGAATCCTCATCTTCTCCACACAACCCCCTCACCCAGTTTGGCTGTGGGAAGCCAGTCTCAGGACAGGGCCAGGGCCAGTATCCACTCAGAGGCTCCTCCAGCCTCCTCCCACAAGCTAGCCAGGGGCTCTCGTGGGAGGACAGCCTCAGGAAGTGTGGCCATGAGCAGGTGGTGCCAGGGGCCACATCATGGTCTGCATGGTAGTGTGGCCAGTCACCTTGCCGGACATTCCCATTTGCAAAAGTGACAAAAGGAAGGGAGGGGCCTGCAGACCCCTCCCCTGCTCCATCCCTACACTGTTCTATGAGGATGAAGAACTAAGACAAGCAGGCAAACACCAGAGCACCAGTCCTTCCAGACAGCTCCAAGCACAAGTCCTGGCCTTCCTCAATGTCCTGGGCCACATAGGCTACCTGCCTTCTGGGAATGCTCTGACTTCCTGCTCTTCACTGGAGATGAAGGGTAAGGGTAACAGGGTGGTGCTTCTATGTGGAGACTGTCCCTGATATCCTGCCAGGAGGGACAGGGGACCAAGGGGAGGCAGAGTGCAGCCCTGCTCCCACCTCCTCAACTCCCTTGGCCAGGATGCGGTAGCAGCTGGTGAGTGGCTGTTGGGGCAGCTGACCTGGCATTGATGAGATACTGGGCAAGGCTGATGTTGGCTGGGGTCCCTGTGATGGTGATCTGACGCTCTGATGACCCCTCGGTGGCATTAGCAATTTTGATCTGTGCTCCAGACATCTGTCGAATTTCATTGATTTTGGTCCCTTGGCGTCCAATTATGCAGCCTATTAGCTAAAAAAAAGAAAAGAGCGGAGGGAATTTCTTAGAGAAAAGCCCAAGACAGCCCCAGGCAGAGGTGATCCCTCGCCTGGGAGGAGGGTTCCGCTGCTGCTCTTCAAGTTGGCCCAACCTCAGAAATGCTCAGGGACTCAGAGGCTGGATAACAAAGCCACCTGTGCGTGAATCTCCTGAGTGGCTATGAACAGATGTGGGACTCTGCCTGAAGAGTTACCCTACAGGGGCAGCCTAAAACAGGCATGACCACCAGACAGTTCTACGGGTGGGTCGGGATGCTGGTAGGCGGCCTCATGGTGCTCTCCTGTGGGGCTTCTGCCTCACTTTCCATGCTCCACACTCAGGACAGGTGATGTCCCTCTACCCCAACTCTGTGCTTCTGGTTTTCATGAAGGGAAGAAGCAGGGCTTGGATTTCCTGCCTGTCATGTTTGAGGGGCAGAGCAGTGAAAGTTCCTGAAGTCCACAGCTCTAGGGCAGAAAAGGCCCCAATGTTTGACTTGGGAGAAAGGCAGCCATCTCCACAACCCATACAAGGACTCTCTCCCTGCTGCCCTGGCAGCTGCCTACACATGGCCCATGCCTTCCCTGGTCTCTCAGCCTAAGGCAGTCCAAGGATACAGAGTCCCCCTTCCCCACCAGAACCATTAGTCTGGGAGGACTGAGTGCATTAAGAGGAGCTCGTAAGGCCACATCCTTAGGTGTGCTAGATACAGGAACCCAGACAAACCTGTGACATGCAACCAAATTCAGGTCTGTTGGAGACAACTCAGGGACAGTCCCAAGCCTCCAAAGGGGCCAGGGCCCATGAGGCTGGTACCAAGGCTGGGTCCACCCCAGAGTGTTCCTGGCCACCCTGTTCTTCAAGGTTTGACCCTGCATGGGGCACAGCCTTTACAGCAACACAGGTTCCCAGTCCAACTCTCAACTGACTTCCGAGGAAACACTGAAGTCCCTGTTGGCCCCCTTATTGTTTAGCATCTTAGGGATGTAAAATCACGTGCCATTTAGGGGCATTAAACCCACTTAAATGGGAAAGGAAAGAAGAAAGAGATGACATGGTGGGGTTGGGGTGGTTGAAGGCATCACCAAACAGGGCCCTCTGCCTGAGAGGCAGAGCTGATGGCTATCTGAGCCTGGCAGTTCTGTGCATAGACAGGTGGGTGCAGGGTATACTCACATCATTGGGAATGGTGAGCTCATGAGTGCTGGCCGGGGGGCTGGCGTCCAGACCTGGGCACACCAAGGGGACATGATTAGGCTTGCAGGAAGGCTGCTCACAGTCATACCCCAGCACTTGGCTGACACTCCACTGGGCTGGGTGAGGCAGGGTTGGAGGGCTGGCCTGAGGTCAAGGGTCAGCACAGCCTTAAAGTCTAGGATCCTGTGACTTTTCAGGCCAAACTGCAACCCAGTCTCCTGTGTCCCAGCATCTCTCAAGAGAGGAAAAAGGAAACCCACGCAGAATGACATTCCACTTTCTTGTCTGGACACATCATGGGCTCACTTCTGCTGCAATTGTGTGATCTCTCATAATACTCAGCACAGATTCTTCAGCCAACCTGGGCTGAGGGACAGGCTTCCACAGGGTGCCGGGGGCACAGGCACCTGGTCACACTCACCCTGAGTGCCCTTCACCCTGGGTTCTCAGAGCCCAGATTGGAGCATGGAGACCTCGCAGCTTTACCAGAGTCAAAACTGAACTGCTAGACAGAAGCCTGACGCCACCTCCCATGAAGCTCGCTCTTGTGCTGAGCAGTGAAGATGGGCCCAGCTCAGGTAGAGGACAGCTCCTCAGAGCTGGGCTGTAAGGTCTGCTCTCGCTGCAGGAAGAGTGACTGTGAAGCCCACCATGGCCTCTGCTCTCCTGCTGCCCCCTCCTGCTCTGACTCAGACTTCCATTTCCTCAGCAAGAGGCTACAGACGGGGTCCTGCTTGCCCCCTCAGGCCCCACACGGATCCTGCAGCTCAGCCCAGATCCTGGAGCCCAAGCCTCGTCATGTGGACCAGGCCCCCAAATGTGCCACAGATGCTCCCATGCCCCAGGGAGCTCCCATGCCCACGCCCAGCACCCCTGGCCCTGGCTGGCGCTCTGCACCCCAGCTCTCCCCAGATCTGGCTTCTTCCTCCTCGGCCTTGGCTCCCCACACCAGATGCTTCTGGGGAGGGACCCTGGGGTGGACATGGACCTGAGGGCTTTCAGCACAGTGGGGCGCAGCTGGCATGTGCCAAATGAACCAATCACCTTATATGGTCTGCTGTTTTCCTTTTGCATATTGCAGCCTAGAGTTTCTGTTCTTTATCTTCATCTAGTTAGGATGTTTTCAATACAAGTTATTTGGTAATTCAACTATCCATACATATCCTGTAAGTGGTGACAATTAAAATGTCATTTAAGAGATTTCCTTGGTGCTATCTAATTGTGGACAGGGATTCATGAGCAACGTGGAGCTTGGGATGAGCAGAGGAGTGAGCCACCTGAATGGACCTGGGGTTCTCTGACTGAGGAGGGGAGAGTATCAGAATTCTTTAAAGAGGCTGCTAAAATCAAATGAATGACTGAAAGATGTGTGTGTTTAAAGCATGTGTGTGTGTGTGTTAGGACAACAGGCTGCACAAGAGAGCATTTTCTTGTGACAGTGATGATGTTCCAGGCTCTGGGAGACAGACAGTGCTGCCCTGACCTGAACCATGCGTGCCATGGGGAGTCTTGCAGCCACCAGCTTCAGGACTGCCATAATTGAACACTTCTCACCATGCACTCCCCATTTTTGCCCTCCCCAGATTTCACCCTCCTGTGGCCAGACTGTGTGCATAGCAGGTCCCCAGGCCTTGGAGAGGGGATGATAGTCACAGGGCAATGCTCTGGCAGCCAGGAGGCCCAGGGGGTGCAGAGTGTGCGCAGTGTCTTAAGGGACCCAGGGACCCACCAGGCCCCAGTTTCTCCATCTCAATGCCTGTTCCCAGACAGATGACTGCGTCTGTTTCACACTCTCAGAGACTCTACAGGCTGATAGGCCACCCTGCGCCACTCAAGAACAAAGATTTTAGTGGAAATCAGGATGGGTGCAGACAGCACAACACCCACTAGCCTCTCTCCTTATGGGTTTGCTTGTGTTTCCTATGAAATGTGTTTTTAAAATGCACAGGCCATGGTGAATTCTCTACCACCTGTTCCTACAGGCCACAGATGCAGCCTGACATGTCCCTTGCATCTCCCAATCCCAGGCAACAATGCGGCCCCAACGCCCCTCAGCCAAAGCTGGCCCCTGGCCCTAGCCACGGGAAGCTGCTGACCGCACGCAGATACTGGGCAGGACTGCAGAGTGGGAAGTGCCTGCGCCCCCCCCTCAGTATGGCTCAGTTTACCTGATGACTGGCCCATCAGATTTTGAGCTTCTTCGGAGGAGTGTAAAGGCAGCTTTTCTCCTGGAGAGCAAAGAAGAGACAGGTTTAATGTTTTGCCCTCAAGGAGATAAGCATGGTCCCTTCAACTAGGGAAGCTCAAAATATGACTGGCGCAGGCCCCACTAGTGCTCATCCGGCGGGCCCTCTCAGCCACGGCCATAGGCGTAGCTCTGCCTCTGCCTCTCTGGGAAGGGACACCAGCTGCCCTGCACCGTGGGCATAGCCATACTTGGTGACTCTGCCTGCCCCACCGCAGCACCCGGGCTGGTGGGAGTCCTGGTGGGTGCCCCCATGTGGTGCATATCTGCTCATCTGCACACATCCTCCTGGAAGGAGGATACTCCAGGGCTGGGCAGAGGGGTGCGTCCTGCAGGAAGGCCTCCAGGATGGCCTGTAGGCAGTGCAGGGCACTGCCCGGCCAGCAGACCCTCCAAGGGGGCAGACGTCTTTTCAGAAGCAAGGACAGCTGTAAGGTGCGCCAGCTGACAGTGGGAGACAGCTGACCTCCCGCCCGGCCCCAGGCCTGTGCAACCTGCTGCAGATGGTCTCTGCCCCAGCGGCATGGTGGCTTCAGCTGGACCTGCTCTACACTGAGGTAACTGTTCAGAGAAAGCCCCCAGGTGAGAAGAGAAGGTCAGAAAAGGGCTGGGTACGTACCGGGGAAAGCGGGGTTGGCCTGTCCGAGGGGAGGAAAGGGGGTTTGCTGCATGGCCAGCTGGTGGAGCTTGGTCAACTGCTGGGGTAGGAGGGACACGAGAGCTAAGAAGGTTATTGTCATCGAGTACAAGTCACACCAAATCAAACGGCAGTAACAGGACTTTGCACAGAAAGAGGCCATGCGGACACATGGCAGACGCGGCAGACGCAAGGACTTGGCCTGGGAGAAGCCAATGGGGCCCAGCGTGTTGGCCGCAGGCAGTGTGCGGGCAGCACTGGAGCCACCGTGCTCCCTCCCTGGCTCCCTGGCAGCCCTGCCTAGACCAGCCAGGTCTCCCTCAGTAGGCCAATGTGTGGACAGATGCTGGCCAAGGCCAGAGGCCCTGAGGGCTCTGAGCTACACAGCAAGACCACTGGGTCTCCAAAAGACTCAAAGTCCACTGGCTACTCATGAACTATGTGATGCAACTGTGGGGTCCACAGTGGATCCACAGTGCTGTGTAGCCGGGTCTACCCCAGCCCTGAACTAGGCACAGCCCAACCTCTACTAAGGGCCAGGGTTTACCTGGGGAACCTGGGACACCCGGGACCTACACATCTGCCCTGTGGTCATCTCCTGGGAGCAGCCTGTCTTCCCCCAGGAATACTAATACATTAGTGCCAGGAGGCCACAGGGCACCGAGGGTGCCATTCCATCTCCCCACCCATAGCCACATGCTTTCCAAGGGGGGATTTGAAGCAGTTTCTTTATTTTTTTCTTAGCCTCATTTCTTAAGTATAAAACTAAAAATAGCAAAAGATAAAGGTAAATGTGGTGAGACAAGGCCATGTTTGGGGAGTAAAGGAGACTGAGTGCCTGGAAGCTTTCATATCCTAGGGAGTCTACTAAGGGCCAGGGTTTACCTGGGGAACGTGGGACACCAGGGACCTACACATCTGCCCTGTGGTCATCTCCTGGGAGCAGCCTGTCTGTGTCACTGAGGGCACCGTGGGCCTGCCGCCAAGTCTTAGGCTGGCGAGGGTGTTGTGGAGCTTGGGATACCCCAGGCCAAGAGGCCACACGTTTGGGGAGATGCATCTCTGTGCAATGGCTTACACCACTGCGCTGGTCCCAGGCTGGTAGCTCTCCAAGGCAGGCGGGTGACAGGATAGGTTGCTGAGAAGCTGCGTCTCCAATAATGGGGCAGCTGCTAAGCGTCTGACCAGATACCACTATGCTGGTCCCTGTGGCTGTGCCATGGCAGTGCCTTAGGGGTCTGTATGTGGCCTCCCAGGAGCAGAGCACCCTCCCCTGAGCTTAGCTTAAGACTGAGACAAGCCCTCCCCAGTATCCTTGACACCCTGAGGTTCTCACAGCTGGGGGTGGGGGCAGCCTGGCCTCATCTAGCTTCCCCAGGATGGCTCCTGGCATGAGGGCACTGTGGACTCACGGCAAGCCTGTGGCTCCAGTCACACCTTTGAGATAGAACCTTTAACAGGTGAGCTGATGACATCGTGGGGTTTGTTTTGCAGTCTAAGCTGAAAAACATGGCCTGACTGGCCTGGCTCCCAGGCCACCTGCCCTCCAGGGCATCTGCTGCACACTGACACTGGGCACAGATTACAGGTAGCCACCCTGTCCCAGCCTCTTTCACCTTTTTGGCTGTCCCTTGGCCTGAGGCTCTTTGGGCCTGCTCAGGGAACACTTAGCTGCAGCTGTCCTGGCCAGGAGGCACAGGAGGTCCAGTCAAGGGACACGGTGACATGGGGTCAGATTTAGCTCTTTGAGTGCTCTGAGAGGTGGCAACAGTCAAGGCTGCAGCAGGGCCAGGGACCAACGGCCCCTGCCACGCAGAGTGCCAGCTGCCGCCCCAAGTAGATGACACTAGCTCCTGCGTGGGTGGCACCTGTCACACTGACCGCTCATGTGGTCATGGGTGTGTCTGAATGGACAACACTGAAGCCTCAACAAAGTACCAGAAGTGCCCACCCAGAACCACCCCAGGGATTCCCAGCTGTAGCCGCAGGGCAAGATCCAGGACCCTGGGAGGCAGCAGGCGGGAGAGACGCACTCAGGAGCCTGGGAAGGCTCCTGCCGCACTCAGGGGACCCCCACTACTGCCTGGGAGCTACCCCATGTGAGTGCTGTGTGTGAGGGAGATGGGCACATGGCACAAGTCACCCCAAGTTGCCTGAGGTGTGTCTGATGGGGTGGGTGCCAAACCTGCCCCCCAGGGAAGCTGGCTGCAAACACCCAGGATGGAATAAGGGTCCTCAAGGAAGACCCCATGAAGCCCGGCTGAAGTGGAGGGTCTCAGCCAGGTGGGGGGCAGCAGGCAAGTCCGTGTGGCCCATGAGTCCTAATGGCAGCTCTCTTTGCTTTGTGCCCTCTCCTTGTCCTGCTGTTGGGCAGGGTGCCAAGCACATGCTCATACGTCCACTGACCAGGCTGGCCATGTGCCCTGTGACGACAGAGGACAGGGCCCTCCCTGGTCTGTCCCTGCAGTGCCCCTGAGCTTTGCTCTGCTCAGGACTGGGGATGGGACTGGGCCATGTCGGGGTCTCACAGGCTGGGACCTGGCTGGAGTCAGCTGAGTGTGAGAGACAGGAGGGTCTGGTCTCTCTGGGCCTTGGTCCCCCAATCTGTATCCACAGGACTGAGAGGCACATTATGACACAGCTGATGAACCTTGTACACTCAGGGGTGGTTGTGTCTAGCTCCTCCACGTGCTCTGAGAGCCAGACTCGCATTCTGGTCCCTCCCCCACTCCCAGTGGCGGCAGTGCAGGTGAAACCCTGACTAGTGAGGCTGGCGCCACACCCAGAACTCATGGTCAGAATGTCAGAGATTTTGTAACTCTACCCCTCCTACCTTGGCACAGTCCCTGCTCCTCACCAAGGAGGAGCCACCATCAAATAAATCTCTCCTCTCTCTACCACCAAGGTGGTGACAGTGGGAAGGCCGCACCAGCCAGCAGGGCCTGCCGGCGGGTGGGTGAGCAAGGGTCCCATGTCATCTCCATCTGTGTTTGGTCAGGCCACTGTGCCTCTTTGGGATAAAGGTTAAGGAGCCCTCCACTTGTTGATATTTAAAGAAATTAGACTTTTGGTTCTCGACGGTGTCTCCAAATCACTGAGGGGAGATGGAGGAGGCAGGCCTCACATCATAGAGCTTTCTCTGTGATTTGTCTTTTCTACTTAACATTGTGTCTGAATATAAGACAAACACTAAAACTGTCAGTGCTGGTGAGGCCACCCTTCAATGAATTAGGACGGGGTGAGTGCTGTGCAGCCACCACTCTGCTCAAGGAATAGGCCGCCAGGTGGTATCAACCGTATTCATATTTCTTCTCTCAGAAAAATGCCTGTTTCTGTTTTTTGTGCATTTTTCTCCATGGGGTGATTTTTACTGATTTCACAAATCCCGGGGCATTTCAGAATAAATCTGTCTCAGTTATACATGCTATACATATCTGTTCCCCACTCCCCTTAAGGATTTTGTAGAGAAACAGAATTCCAAATTTTAATGTAATCAAACTCATCAATATTTTTCCTTGATGGCCTATGCTTATGTTTTAAGAACTTTCTTTGAGCTGAGAATGGAAGGACATCCTCCGATATTTTCTTCTAAGTGTTAACTTTTTCTTTCTTGTGTTGAAGTTCTTGATAATAAGAAATGTTTTTTGTTTATGTCCTTCAGGAATGATCCATTTCCCTGCATGTGTGACTGCCCCTGTTCTCTCCTGGGACCCATGAGGCCATCCAGGCTGGGTCTTCCCATGTGGGTTGACTCCAGTGTCTCGCCTCTCCGCAGGGCTTTAACCACAGCTATGTCTTTTTATCTACTAGGGCAATCACACCTTCTATCATATCTTCTCTTCATGAATGTCTTGACTCTTGGCTTATGCTCTTCCATAAAAATGTAAAATAGCATTTTAAGTTCCTCAAAAAATCTGCTGGAATTTTAACTGGAATTATAATGTACTTGTCCATCAATTTAGAAAGGACTGACATCTTTAGGAAGCCTAGTGTTTTTATCCATGAATATGGTATCTCTTCATTTATTTTGGTCTTTCGGTCTTCCTTACCTTTCAATTAAGGAAACTTTTTCAAAAAGTCATCTTTTCACTATTGAATTTTAATTATAGTTGAGTCATATAGGGATATATTCTGAGAAGTGCCACCATTAGGCTATTTTGCTGTTGTGCAAACGTCATGGGCATGTACTCTGCATCCAGGGTTCACAGTACCCTGTTGCCCTGCTGTGCTGAACACTGTAGGTTGCTGTAAAACAGCGGCGAAGTCTGTGTATCTAAATACATCTGTAAAATACACTCTAAAATATTCAGAAGTACACTCTAAAATATTCAGATACATCTGAACAGAAAAGCACAGCCCAAATGCATATGAAAGATAGGACCTGGTGCACCTGTACAGGGCACTTACCACATGAATGGGGCTTGCAGGCTGGAAGGGTGAGGGGTAAGTGCATGTGAGGGCCTGGACATCCCTGAGCATTGTTGCAGACTCTATAAACACTGTGCTGTTAGGCTATGCTAAGTTTATTTAAAAATATTTTTACTTCTTCAATAATAAATTAACCATAGCTTATAATTTTACTTATAAAGTTTTAAACTATTTTTTAAACTTTTTTACTCTTTTGTAATAGCACTTAGCTTTAAACACAAACACATGGTACATCTGTACAAAAATATTTTCTTTATATCCTTATTCTATAGTTTTTTTTTCTATTTTAAACATTATTTTATACCTTTTTTGTTAAAAACTAAGACATAAAGACATGTCAGCCTAGGCCTACATAGGGTCAGGATCATCAGTATCTCTGTGTTCACCTCCATATCCCGTCCCCCTGGAAGGTCTTCAGGGCAGTAACAGGCATGGGGCTGTCACCTCCTATGAAGGACCTACCTGAGGCTGCTTTACAGTTAACTTTTTTTTTCCCAAGTAGAAGAAGTACGCTCTAAAATAATGATAAAAAGTGTAGTAAATACATAAACCAGTAACATAATTGTTTATTACCATTATCAAGTATTATGCACTGTGCATAATTACAGTAGGACGTCTGTAAGCTGGCCACCCAAGGGACTGTAACAAGCTGGTCAGCGTACAGAGGTGGTCACCATAGGACCTAGGCCTGCTATACTGATACACACAGGTGGTGCACATCCAGTCTATGAACATTAGGTCAACCTATGGAGGTGGTCAGCTGTCCTATAGCACATGTGCTATAATTTTATACCACAATCACACCATGTTCAAACTGATTTCTGTCCTCTTATTTTCTAACTGTCCTGCTTTTCGAGGGTTTCGCTTCTTTCCCCCCATTCTTTCCTCTTGCCAGATTGAGTAACGATCCCCCTCACTGACTTCCCAGGTCCTGCTGCAGGGCTGTGACTGCGCTCTGTGTGCAGGCGGCACTAGATCTTAACACAGGCGCTGGCAGCGAAGCTCCTCTCCCACTGCAGCCTGAGTGTGCAGCTTTTCCCCGCTTAGTGCCGCTGCGCCAACCCCATGGAGCAGGCAGTGCCCTCGTGGGCTCATACAGGATGCTGGTGCCCATCTCCCAAGCCCTCACCACTCACCTTCCTCCTCAGGGTTCCGGCCTTCCTCTGGCTCACATTCCTTCTTCCCAAAGGGCACCATCAACAAGGTCGTTTACTGTGGGCTCTTGGTCATGGCCGTCTGAAAGGGCCACATGCCAGCCTGTGGAACACCCTCTCCCAAAACAGGGAGTCTGTGCTGACGCCTGTTTCTTTATTGAGCCACCATCTTCGGCTTCCTCTGTCATGGCTGAGGCGTCGCCCAGACTTCTCACTGCTGCTCCTCTGCACCACCCTCACCCTCTCTGCACGGTTTGAGATTTGATTCCGGACTTTGTGGTTATGTAGCTCTATCATGGTATGTCTAAGATGGATTTCTTCTGGTTTATCAACTGGTTGGGCTTTGTGGGGATTTCTGCAGGTAAGGACTGGTTTTTCCTACTAACTTTGGAGAATTCTTTGGGTGCACCCTCAGTCTCCCTTTCTGCCCTGCACTCTGCTCCTGGGCTCCACCTGCACATGTGTTGCCCCTCTCGGTGCTCCCGGGCTTTCACATACAAGCTGGTCACCGAGGGAGCGTGACAATGCAGAGTCCGATTCCAAGCAGGCGCAGGCTGAATGGCAGAGGCTGAAAGCTGTGAGGGGCCTCTCTGTGTGTCTGCCCGCAGAAATGAGGGGTACAGAGAAAACAAAGGTTTACCCCAATCCCACAGGAAGGGTGAGAAGGAGCTGCAGGTGGACCATGGCGAGGTGGCATAGCCCTCAGTAAGATCAAGGCTTCAGCAGCAGAGGTGGGGCTGTCTGCAGGTGCTGGTGGGCTGTAGTGCTGGCTGCTCTTCCTATGGTTTCATGCCATCGGGGTGGGCCCCTTGCCCACCTCCCCACAGTGTTCTGCAGGGAGACCGTGAAGAGAAGAGAGGCAATCTACCACAATCTGCCCAAACCTCTGCAAATGCAAGAGATTACGAAAGCCTGCATTCGTTCCTCACGCGTCCAACAGAGAAAAGTGCAACAGGGTTCCTGTGGTCACATGACAGGAATGAAGGGACACTTTCAGTATGATTTCTGTTGCTACAGCACACATTTCTACAATTTCCCCATGATTTATTCCCTTAAGACTGATTTTCTTAGCAGACATTGGTGCCTGTTTCATGGTGTGTGGGGCCAGGCTACGTAGGTGGGCAGGTTCATTGTCTCCCAGGCCCTCCACGCTAGCCAAGTGCTGGTCACTCAAAGCTCTACCTCCTGTGGGCGAGGCGGGGCTGCTGGTCCCGAGACCTGCTGTGCAGGGCTAATCAGGGATCCAGTGAGACTGCACAGGTGCAAATCTGGCCAGCACCAAGACGTCTTTGTTTTTTCTTGCTTTCAGCATCTCCTGTAAATGGTGGTGTGTTAAATAATGGAGGGCAAGCTGAAGACTAGGAATAAAGATTCATTTACTGTTGAAGTCCGCTAATTTCATCTAGGAGAAAAACAATTCTGTTCTGGGGTACACACAATGGTAACTGAAGTGACAGTAAAGCTGGGGGAGAGCACCATGCTGTCCACAGGCCTCACCCACTTCCCTGCTGCCCAGCCTGCCGTTTGGTGTTGTTTCACCCTCTCGTTTCCAAGACCGCACTAGACCTGACCACACAAGGGTATGTGGACAATTTCCAAGGCTGACAAGTATCTGTCTGGAGAGCTTGACCAGACTGGACTGAAAGTATCCTCAAAATGTCCATTTTATTCCAACAAAGTGCTTCCTACTGCCTTAGCGGGGCTTTGTGACTCTTCAGAACACCTGGTCTTCACATCCTGGGAGGCTGTGGACAGAGCGAGGCCAGCATGGGGACAGTAATGATGAAGCTCTAATGAGAGTAAACTAAAAAATCCTTTTAAATTGGGCACAGAAAAATATGCATACTTTAGTTTTAGACAAAGAAATCCTTAGATCTAAGGAATATATTTTCTTATCATGTACGGGTTTGATTCACAGGCCTAGCCCTGCAGGGTGTTATGCTGCTGAGAGCCAGCGGTAGGGTGGACATCAGCCCCTTTGTCCAAAATGAACTTTTATTCAATTATATTATAAAGCAAAACAACATTTTTTATAGTTACTATATTTGTATTCTAAGAAATTGAAGCTTTAAAAATTCCTAATACTTACTAAGCTCAGATAGAAACTGCCTTCTGGGCCATTGTCACTTAATGTCTCTGACAATGATTTTATTTTTGTTTTTAATGGATTGCCTATGTGACTGGCCAAGTCTTTGATTTTGTGTGCCTGTTAGAAAGGCCTGCGGAAGCCTCCACGGTCCTGCTGGTGACAGCTGCTCACAGAGCACAGCACTGACAAAGAACAGCATCCTCCACAGAAAGCCACATTCACAGAACCACCAGGTGGCCAGTCCATCCCTGCTGTCATCGACACAAAGCCTTAGGAGAGGTGATGCGTAAGAGTGTAGATTTGCTGCTCACCATCATGGAGCCTGGAAGTCCAGGATCAGAGTGCTGGTGGTTTTGTTCCTGGGGAGGGCCTTGTCCTTGTTTCTAAGAGGGCACGTAAGTGCCGTGTCCTCACATGGTAGATGGGTGGGGGCGGGTGGCCATGAAGCCCCTTCCGTGAGGGCAACACTCCCACTCACGGTTTGAGCACCCCCATGGGCCCCATGTTCTAACGCCATCATTCCAGCACATGAATTTGGGAGAGAAACAAACATTCTAAATATTTTAAGTCTCCACCATATGCAATGAGGCAAACAGAATAGTTACAGATTAGTTTAAACTACTCTGAGACAAATGATCTATAATACTACCCACTCATAAAGATACTGAGAAAGATATATGGGGAAGAGAAAAACAATCAATTAATATAAAAATCAATCAGCCTAACCAATCACAACTCTCACAGCCAAACCAATCAATCACTCTCATACTCCTGTATACCCCCAGCCACGCGGAGTCCAGGCCACAAACATGTGTCTGCCTTGCAAAGGGCTGGGTGGGAGCTGCAGGCTCCTTGGCCCCAGAACCACAGGAAACCTACTGGCATTCACTACAGAATCCCTGTGGCTTTCAACACCCAGCTTTAGAATACCACCTGGGTCAGAACAAAGAAACATTACCCCACCAGTGAAACAGCCCACTACGAGGATGCCAGACCCTGCTTTTCCTTCAAGTTCTAGAGCTTTACAGAGCCCGAGTGAGCAGCTCTCAGTTCTGCTTCTGCACAGGCACAAGTATTCCTGATGTGCACAGCTACTTCACACCCCAAGTCAGGTGAAGACGGGCCACCCAGGAACTGGGCCCCTGACCCTGCCTGGCTCCCATGCTGACTTTCTTTCATTCAGGACATTCATGCCCAGCCCCCCACAGTGACCCGCTAAGTGCATACAACTACATGCACGTCCCGTGTCTGTGTCACACTGTCCCTAAGAATGAGACAGAAACCCTAACAGCACGCTCTGGTCAGGAGGGAAGTAGCGGTGTGAGGTGACCATGGCCTGGGTGTCTCTTATGGGAACAGATACATATGTACACAGTTGATGACCTGAGGACAAGATGTTGTGGGTTTAGATGAGGAGACTCACCAAGACCACGCTGAGGGCAGCCAGGGAAGGACTTTCCATATTTCCCTTTTTTTTTTTTTTGAGACAGAGTCTCGCTCTGTCACCCTGCCACCCTGTGGCATCATCGCTCACAGCAAATTCTGGGGCTCAAGTGATCCTCTTGCCTCTGTTTCCCAAGTAGCTGGGATTACACGTATCCACCACCACATCCAAATAGCTTTTCTATTTTCAGTAGACATGTGATCTCACTCTTGCTTAGGCTGGTCTTGAACTCTTGAGCTCAAATGATCCTCCTGCCTAAGCCTCCCAGAGTGCTGGGATAACAGGCATGAACCACTATGCCCAACATTGGTATTTGTTTTATGCTCAGTAGTAATTTTCCTGCAGTAATAGTGAATTGAATCTCTATATTTCGAATATCTATTTAATGTTCATTAATTCTTAGAACCCTCCCCCTGACCTGCCTTTACATCCTACTCAGATGATGCCTCTTTCCTCTCCACCAAAAGCATAAGTGTTTGTAGAAACTCGCTCTGTCAGGCTGGCTGGCAGCCTCCTTCCTGTCTGGACAGAGGTACTTCTCCCGGCCCAGAGAGCAGCATGGCACAGAAAGCCATTATGAGGAGCAGCCATTGAGCTGGGTGAACATTTGAAACGGTTTAAGAACAGCAGCCCTCAGGACCAGCCCAGGCCTGCTCCTCTGCAGCAGCATGCTACTTCTCCCGTCTTTGCTCCTCATTCTTGCCCTCTCCTGTCCTCTTAGCACTGACCAGTACAGATCCTGCCACCCAGAGGACCCACCACCCTCTGGGGAAAAGCCCCCTGGCCAGCAGGCTGCTGCCCTTTCTCCCTGGCCCCTTGGCTCAGAGCCTGAGGCTCTGGGTCTCCATGAGGAGGTGGTCGAGGACTTCTGTCCCTGCACTTGTTACAGAGTGTGCCGCCCTCCCAACCAAGGCTGTCCAGATGGCAGCACCAGCCGCAGGTATGTGTCTGTGGCGCATCCAGCTCCCAGAGGCCCACCTGGGAGCCCAGGACACCAGTGGCCCTCGAGACACCTCACTAGCTCTAGGGTGGAAACGAAACCTATTCCATGCACTCCAACACCAGAATCTCTGGGCACGGAGGGACCCTGCGTTTCAACTGGGCTCTGGGAGGGGAGAGTGTAGCTTCCCCAGGCACTTAAAGGTCCTTCCCAAGGTATCACCGAAGACATTCTGATGCTGTCACCCAGCTTCTCAGGGGCACACAAGCACTGTGCCGGCCCCTGCCCACGAAGGGTAGATGCGCCGCTTGGCACAGGGCAGGGGCCGCTCTGCAGTTACTGTGTGGGCCCCGTAGGGGAGGAAAACCCTGCACTGCAGCAAACTATCGGACAATTTGACATCAGGCCAAGTCCTCAACACAAGCAGAATTAGTGCTAAGAGGTTAAAAGGTTATTCAAGGTCATGTGGATACGACAGAGGGCAGGAACACTGAGAAAACAGATTAATATTATTGTGTAATATTAATATTAGTAGCAATGAGCAGTGGCATGCAGGAAGGTGGACAGTGATGAGAAAGTGAGGGTGAGAAGGAAGCAAAGTTCACACTCACATCCGGGTGGGGGATGGCGTACTGTCCCTGGATCGTGTAGGCCTAGGGAGAGAGAGACACCAGTCAGCACCCGCCAGCCACCTACTTGCATGACACCTGTCCCACACGGGAAGCAGGGCCAGCCCCCCAGGGGTAGCTATGGAAAATGGGGCAGGCCCAGGCAGTGGGAACAGGGGCTGACTCAGCCTTGACACTTCCGACCTCCCCCATCCCAAATATCTTGAAAGAAAAACATCTAAGAATGACCTATCTGACTCCCAAGTAAGAGGTCTGCTAATTTTAAGCTTTTGGACATTTAATCGACCACGTAGTAAATATTTTGGGGAGATATTTACCCCAAGAAGCTAAAACAAAAACAGAAAGCTTTAGGAGGCAACCAACACCAATTGTGTAAATGCCAACTGAGCAGGGAATAGATCTAGATAATTCTCAGGAGTGACCCAACTTGACACCTTTCATATAAAATCTTCAGTTAGTAGCCCCTGGGGATGGGATGGGAGGCAGCTGCTGTGACGTAGGGCACACTCATGGTCCCCTCCCCAGGGCTTGGGTGGGATTTCGTTATTTCCTTTGCTTTCAAAGAATGGCTCTGACCAGCTGCAGTGACTGTCTGGCATGCAGCCTCTTCCCACCCTGCCTCCCTGCACACCTGGTAGAGGAGAACCCCAGCCTGCCTCAATAGGGCCCGTTACTGAGATGCTCTCAGTGACTCAAACTCACAGCCAAACCACAGTGAACCACACGGAGTCAAGGGAGAGTAAAGACCACAGACAAGCTGAAAGGACTCGGTGACATGGGCACTGCCACACCAGGCCTGGGGGTGGCACAGGTGTGGAGGGGCATGGCCTCTGTGGCCATGGTCAGCCCCCACCACTTCCTGTGGGACCCCAGGCACCTGCCATGTCCACACATGTTCCCCATTAAACTAGAGGGACACCCCAGGCATGGCCACGGGTTACCTCTGTAGAACTCAAACCCCCCACCTCCCCCCACGTTTCGAATCTGCCAAGAGTTTTCATCATGAACAACTCAACCCTGGCAGTTGCTGGCCAATTGACCACCCAACCCACTTTGAAAGAGGCTCAATCCCAGCAGAGGAGGCCCAGGCTGGGACAGCTCAGCCATGTTGGCAGAGGAAGTAAAAGAACCTTATCATATACAGCAGTGCTCTAGTGACAGGGAAATGTGACCTCACTGCCTGCAGGGACAGTGTGGAAGGCCTTGTTCAGGGTCTCTGCTGTCACTGACAGGAACATGTTCCAACATGTCACCAAACACAAGAGGCCCTGAGACTTGGGCTGTCACTGTGGAGCCTGGTACAGCTGTGATGCTTGAGGCCCTTGCACATCTGAGCTGAACTTGGGGAGTGAGAACTTCTGCACTAGCTCATCTGATCCTCTCCTCGTCCTTGTCCACTCCCTGGGGTTCTGTCCTGCCTCTGCCTGGTGCCTCACAGCTCCTGCTGCCTGAGCCTGCAACTTCCCACTATGCACTAGAGACTCTGTAGTGCCCAGAGCAACGGTGTCCCCTTGTCCTGACTGCCCGGCTTGGCAGTCGTGGCAGGGATTGATCCTTGGCCACCACCCTTGTGGTCTGTGCTTTGTCCTATCTAAGCGCTGATTCTGGATCTGAATCCCAGGCCCTCGAGGGCTACTGCCTCACGCCTCACTTACCCCACATCTAGGGTCCTACTCTAGGGAACTTGAGCTCCGGGTCACCTGCAGAACAGAAGTGAATCCTGGGTGTTGCTGGCCTCTATATACAACCCAGGCTAACTACTGGCCAGGCCAGGCTGCCCATTGGCATTGGAGCTGGCCTCTAGAAAGGCTGACACCTTAACATCAGCCTGAGGACAAGCACCCTGCACGGTGACCTTCAGCCGCCTTAACAGGAGAGGCATGTACCAGTGCCGCTGCCACTTTGTAGGTGGGGATATGAGCCCAGAGGGGGCCAGGATGTTGGCCAGAGTCCTTCTTTCATGGCCCCTCCCCTTGAGCTGGACCTGTGACCCCTAACTATGTGGTTTGTTTGTATTAATACACCTTCCTTTTGAATAAAATTCCACATTTTATTATAGAAACCATCACGCTTTGAACATTAAAGCTATTAATGTGCTAATTAGCCATGAACTTAGGGGGAAGAATGGAGTGGAGTTTTGAACCAGGACTTCTCCAAGTTCCCAGGTCAGGGAGGCCAAGGGTCAGCTCCACTTGCTCTCAGGCTGGACATCTGCAATTCCCTGGCTCTCTGGGCCACGTTCTGACCTGTGATGTGGGATGAACCTGTCCCTGGTGGCTGTGAGAATGGGCTGTACACATAGGAGCTCCTTGCCATGGTCAGGCAGGCCAGGGCGTGAGGCAGACTGGAGAGATGGTGTGGCTGGAGAGGCAGACCAGGCCTGCTCTGACCTGCAGCCATGTGGCGTACATGTTCTATTCTATTCTAGTGCTGATTTGATAAGATTCCTTTACATTATGAAGAAAAACAAGAAAAAGTTGTATTTGCCTTTTTTCTTTCTGTTTAAATGATAAAGTAAAACCTCAGGCCATTCTCCCCTGGCTGGGGTCGTCCAAGTGGAAATATGAGTCTCAACTCTCCCTTGAACAAAGACACACATCAAGGCCGACTGGACACAGAGCTCTTCCAGATCACCCCCAGGTGATGATTTCAAAGCATATGGGCCATGGGTTGCCGCAGTGAACTGGGGGGTTGGGGGAGTGGGAGCAGGGCTCTTGTGCCACCCCCAGGTGGCAGGCCTGCACCACCATCCTTGGCAGGGGAGGACAGAGGTGGGAGACCAAGAACAGAAAGGACCAGATCTGCAAAGGGGGCTATGCCTGCCAGGCCCCTGCTTGCAGGGAGGGAAGTCCCAGCCACAGCAGGACAGACGTCCACCAGCTAAGCTGCTCTTCCTTCTGGCCCACAGCTCTTCCCTCGTGCGGGGTGTGGGAACCTGCCTTTCAGGGGAAGGTGGGGCCCTAGTTCTTATAGTCCTCACTGCCTTCAACCTGGACATGCCTGCCTTTTGACTATAAGCTTCCTAAAAACACCCAGGAACTAGGTGCCACCTGGCAGGCCCAGCTGTGAGCCTGGGCCTGGGTCCTTCCCGCTGGGCCGGTGCCCTCGGGGTAAGGCGAGCCCATGGGCCCTCTCTGTGGGCACGCTGCTGGGGGTCAGGTGTTATGGGCGAGCTCTGTGTCTAGCACGGGGTGGGAGACGTGCACGTGAGAAGGCGAGAAAACCTGAGTGCACTAACGGGCAGCGGCGGGTGCTGCAGTAAAAGGCTGAGGTTGGCAGTGGAGGCCGCGAGCGGGTCGGCTCTTACCTGACCACCTGCAAAAATGACAGGGGTGGAGGCGGGCTTTGGGCGGTAGGGAATGGTGGCACCTTTCGGTGGGGACTAGGAAAGGGACAGGAGAGGGAGAGAAAGAGTTAGAGCAGCTCCGCGTGCAGCGGGCAGGCCCTTCCCAGCCCCACTCCCCCAGAACCTGAGGTGGCAGCCAGGCAGGGTGGGACCCGGTGTTCTTGCTGCCCATCCCCTCTGGATGGGCTCCTTCTCACCAAGCCCCATGCTCTGGTTTGCCAGACCCTTGCCAACCCGTCCTGTGAGTGACCACCTGCCCAAAACATGCCTGTGGGCTGACCCTGGCAGGACACGGAGGCTCTAGGCTGTGTGGGGACCTAGGGGATCAGTCATGCAAAGGAGGCCAGCCTGGGGAGTAAGACGCCTCCACATAGGCCTGGATCAGCCCCTCTTCCATAGCCCCTTTTTCTCTGTTCAGCCACTTCCAGGATGCCCCTGGTCCCTGCAAGGCCAGGCCACCCCCACTCTGCAGGCAGGACAGTCTTGCAGAGAACCACGAGTCCTCTGGGAAGAGGTGGGCCCTGCCCCCAAGACCAGGTTCATACCCAGTGACCCAGGGGCTGGGGTTGGCCTACAGTGAGTCAGCGGACAGCCCCACGGGGAACTCAGAAACATCCAGTTTAACAGTTTAAAGAAAAAGCCATTTTTAAAAAAGCTTATACGCCAAAGGAAATATTCCACAGTCATTACGAGACCTGCTGCCACTTCCCTTGATTATTCTATGCCTACAATTTAGGATTAATATCCTGAGAAGCAGCCCCTCCCCAGTCCCCGCGGCAGCTGAGCAGCCTGTGCCCAGGATGCCTACAGGCACGATCACCTGCCTCCCACATGTCTCTGGGGCATGCGGTTTCCCAGAGGCTCCTCAGACAGGCTCAGGGCTGTCATAGATGTGAGCTGTCATCACACCACTTGTGCTCAGCTGCCTGGTCTCTGCTCTGTAGGTCCTGGAGCCCCACTTGGCCCATGAGCCGACTCTGGATACCTGGCTCCTGTTCCCCTCAGTATGCCCTGGGTGGGGCCTGGCCCCCTGCCTTCTCCCTGGGGCTGGATGGGGAACTTGGTCTGGAGAGCAGGTGCTGAGCTAGCCAGGGCAGCCGTCTGTGGTGATGCTTGGGACTCGCCCACACCATAGGGCATCTCTTTCTTCCTTAATATCATGGGGTAGTCTGAGGCACATCCTGCTAACCTATCTCCAACGTCTTCTGATCAACACAGAGCATTTTAAAAGTGTCTTTTACTTAATTTTTCCAGTTACTCATCATTAATAAATGGACCCAACTACTTCCAGGTATGATGACTCTCCCAGACCTGGTGAGAAAGGCCTCTCTCCTGACCTCCAAGGGCTGTGAGCATGCTCACTGCCTCATGCCAGCCTCACTGTGGTGGAGTGAGGCCAAGTAGGTCTGACGACAGCTCTGGGGTGCTGATGTCCCACAGCTGGCAGGGTTGGCCTGCTCTGCAGGGGCAGCAGCCCAACTTAGCAACTCTGATGAGGCCACATGCTAGTTACCAGGAGCTGCCTCACCCCCTGCTCAGGGACTCAGCCTTGCAGAACGGGCTGGATCATTAACTGCCTGTGCCACTGAGCAGAAAAGCATTGGTCCACCCTGCCCACTCACGTTAGCATAGTGGGGAGAGAAACAGAGACCTCGGGCCAGCATCCCTCTGTCTCCTCGACTGGAGTGTAGGGAAGATTTAAGAACAAGGCAATTTTGAAACATATTTTTGATTTTACAAAATATCATACTTCAGAAAACAAAAGCAAAAAATTTTCAAGAGTTAAAAAGGGGGTTTGAACACTAGTCAAGTGCAGGGGAGGAATAAGCCAAGAGCTGCCTCAGGAGCTGGGGGCTGGGCTCAGGTAGAGTTGCTGGAACCTTCCGTCTGAGGCAGGATTACTGCATTTCAGCTTCAGGAAAGACCAGCAACTAAAGACCAGCTTCATGAATTTGGGATATTGATAGAAATTTGAATTTCAGAGTTTTTTTTTTGTAGAGACAGTCTCACTTTACTGCCCTTGGTAGAGTGCCGTGATGTCACACGGCTCACAGCAACCTCCAGCTCTTGGGCTTACATGATTCTCTTGCCTCAGCCTCCCGAGCAGCTGGGACTACAGGTGCCCGCCACAACGCCCGGCTATTTTTTTTGTTGTTGTTGTTGCAGTTTGGCCGGGGCTGGCTTTGAACCCGCCACCATCGGTATATGGGGCTGGCGCCCTACTCACTGAGCCACAGGCGCTGCCCTAATTTCAGGGTTTTTTAATCCCCTCACTCCAAAAATTTCAAAAGAGCCTTTTCCTGCTCAGCTGTAGCATCTTTGCTTCTCTGTTTCAATCCCTTTGGTCACTCATCTTGATTTTTACATTTGGGGCATTTTTGTATGTTCTTCTTAAGTTCTAGCCTTTGTGCCTCCCTGGTGGGGTGGTGCTGCCCTCAGCAGACTCAGGTGCAGGCCAGGGACCTCCTGCCCACCTTCCTGTGGGACACAGCAGTGGGGCCTCATCCCACACAGCACCCACTCCTCACCGCCAACAGGACTTCTCTCCACCATGATGGGAACTAGTTATCAGTGTCCAATTCTTTCCAAAAACACCTCTCAATGGGGATTAATAACTTCTTATCCAATTTCAAAAATGAGGGGAGAGGCTTTCTCCTTCCTACAGCTCTCTCCTTGGGCTCCCCAGTGAGGGCACTGGACCCTCCAAGTTGGCATTTATGGCCCAAAGGCAGCTGCCAGAGGCCAGGTCTCCCCACACTGGCATGGCTCTTGTTCCTGCTGCCTTTACCATCAGGCTCCTGACGCCAGTCCCCAAACAGCCCAGACCACATATCCTTAGGACATCTGAGGTCCCCACGCCTTTGCCGATACTTCAAGAAAGCCACATGGTGCTAAGTGTGCCAGGACCGCACAGACTGTACCTCCAGCATGACCACACAGATCTGCTTGACACACTGGATGATGGCATCCGGGGTCCCTGAGATGGTCACTGCCCTCTCTGTGGAGTTGGGCAGCATGTCCCCAGCCACCTGGACCTGGGCACCTGTGGACTAGAAAAACAGGACATTGGAAGGGCCTGGAAGATGTATAGCCAGTTCTCAAGGGGATGTCCACCTGGGAGAACCTTCATCACCAGCTTAACTGGTCAGGTCTGTGAGTCTGCCTTTCCCCTGCCAAGCCTGCCACATCATGGCTGGACACCCTAGCCTTGCACATGCCCCTGGGCATAGCACCCTTGGGTGATGCTGGACAGGAGTGTCTAAGCCAAGGAAGGCATCTGCAGGGAGATGTGCTCTCCCCAACACACAAAATTTTATCCTCTGCAGGAGGCTGTCCTGGAGAGAACTGTGACTGGGGCTGCCCCTCCTGGGGGTGGGGGTGGGGGGGACTCAGGCTTCCTGTGAAACAAGATGAAAATGTGAACAGAAAGCCTATAAGGCCTCCAGAAGCCGTCCAGCTGAGATAGACCCACAGAGCCCAGGGAGCCCCTGCCAGCAGCAGAAACCAGAGCCCAGGTGGGGATGGCCTCTGGAGTCCCAAGTCCATGACTGGGGCCCCAACACAGCTACCCCAGGAGGCCACTCTACAAACAGGAGGCAACAGTTGGTCTGTGAAAACAGAGGCCCCACCACCACCACCAACTTGGCCCAGGGCCTATGGACTAAAAAGATGGTCCCTACTCTGGGTATAAGGCCCAGGGGTCTGCAGGGACCAGCGCTAATGCTGCAGGCAGCATTGAGGGTCTCCCAACACTGGTAAGATCTTCTTACCTCCCTGATCTCCTTGATTTTGGAGCCGCCTTTGCCGATCAGGGACCCACACTGGCTTGCAGGCACCACCAGCCGCAGCGTCACTGGGGGCTTACTGGTGGCAGGGCTGTTGCTCATGGAGTTGACAATGTCCTGGGAGGAGAGACAGACATGACTGTAGGCTGATGGACCACACCCTCAATCCAGCCAGCAAAGAAATGAAACGAAAAAGCACTTGGATGGCAGAGGGTGCAATGCCACTGTCCCCTGCCAGGACTACCCCACCCCAGAGTGCCCAGAGCCTGAGTCTTTGTCCTCTGCCCAGGGTCTGCCACATGTCCTTGAGCCCTAGGGCCCTTTTCAGGTGTAGAGGAGGATGCCTGGACAAGTTGTCATGATCACACAGACCATGAGATGTTTTCCCAATGGCCATGAGGTAAGTTATTGAAAGGCTGCAGGCAGAGTTATCAGCCTGCCCCTGGGCTCAGGTGTGCACTTGTTCTGCAGACCTGGCTGGCTGGAGTCCTGTAGACAGGCTGCACACAGGAGATCTGCATACTGGGCCAAGGGGAGAGGAGGAGGACACAGAGGGTGATTTGGGGATTTAGTCTGCCCCCAGGGCCAGCCAAGTAGGGTTGTGGTGGATGGGACATGAGTTCAGGGTGTGAAGGGGCAGGTGGTTAGAAAATGGCTTCTGGTGACTATCCTGAGGTGGGAGTTGTGTCATTTGCTCAGCAAGGTGATGTCTGCTAGGGCAGGGCAGAGAGGGCAGGATAGGAGAGGGCAGAGAGGGCAGAGAGGGCAGGATGTGTCTGCTCCTGGCTCTGTCACTCTGCACACAGAGCTGGCTTCTGGGACCTCAGTCTTGTGCGTGCAGTTGTATGGAGGCCCAGAGCCCATGGTAGAGAGTGGACCGGGCTCCATGTGAGCAGGGATGCTCCCGCGTCCCAAGGGCAGCCAGCACTGCTCTCCGTGCATCACCATTTCCATGTAATAGTCCAGGTAACACCATTACTCTCCACCCAAATCTGTCTTCCTCGTGGGAGCAATGTGGTGATCACAGGAAGCAGCACATCAGCTTAGCCCTGAGTGATGTGCTCAGGAGGTGTGGGGGGCTGGGGACATGTCCCTAGAGGCTGTGGGCCAGGGGAGTGGTAGGTGGGGGCAGAAGGGGTCCTACGGGGCTTTAAGAGCAGGTCGAGACAAAGACGTGCCCAGAGATGAGACCTCACACCCCTGCAGTGTGTACACCCAGGAAGGCTTCTGTGACTCACAGCATTGGGTACTATGTGTTGCACAGGGGTGGCTGACAATAGCCAGAGGAGCTGGGTCACACTGCCTGGAGGCAGTGAGCCTTGGGGGCGGAACACTGAAAGATAGGACATGAGGACATGCAAACAGCCATCAGCTGGGTCACACAGGAGAAGAGCACTCCAGCCCCACCAGCAGCCACCAGCATGGGAAGCCACACCGAGACATGGCTATCCTGGGCCAGTGCCGACAGCTTCCCACGTGTTTGTCCTTACTTTCAACCTAGACCCAACAGCGAGAACCAAATGTGCCCCTCATACTGACCCCAGTGGATGCCCACTCCTGGTGAGCCCAAGGCGTGCTCCTGGGCTCCACGTGGAGCCTGCCCAGCCCTTCTGAGTGAACAGCCCTGTCTGCTCCCGTGGGTGGCCAGTCCTCTGTACGCCTGTTGTGGAGGCCCACCCAGATGTCTGCGCTACTGCTGCCGCCTAGCCTCACTGCTGCAGCTCCCAGGGCCCATGAGGACATGCTGGCTCAGGCTGGACTCTGCCCTCTGCACTGGGCTCTGTGGTCTCCTATTCTCAGGTTGGTGCCTACTGTGTTACTGGGGCCCATTTGCGTGGTGTTGTTGGTGCAATCGGGCCATTCTTCATCCCCTTTGCTGTCTTTTCTGTCACTCCGTGTTGTGTTGTGTTGCCTGTGGGCCGTCACTTGTTGTGAAAGAATTCTGGGCACATTGTGAGCTTCTGTCTGGGCTCAGGGACAGCATCCATCGGACCAACTTGGCTATGATCAGTAAAGCTGGATGGAGCTTGTCTCTGCTTCAATTTTTTGTGCTAAGAGCTTGACTGTGGTCCAGAGAGAGTGGTGTCTCTGGTTACCCGTCTGCTGGCAGGTGGAGAGCAGCTGTGTTGAACGGCAGCCCCCACTCGAGATCCCGAGACCAAGCGCGTACTGCATCCCCACACTGTTGCCGGCTCTCCAGAGTTTTTTGTCCACATCCTCACCTCTCCCAGGAAGAGCTTCTCCTTCCTGAATGTACCTTGTGACAATCTTAATTCTTATGCCTGTCTTTCTAGAGGGCAGAACTCCTCTGAGGATGCTCTGGGCCCTCAGTGGCTACGCTGGGCAACACCTGACTAGACACCTACCAAGGCCCAGTCCTGCTGTCAGCTCTTCCTGGAGTCACCCCCACCCACCCCTGCCCCCGGAGTGAACCCAGACTCGGTCTTCGCCTCTGCCTGGACAGTCACATCCTGGGTGGTCACTGAAGTTCCTTCCTACTATTCCCAGGTCCTCAATCAAGAATTAAAAGAGCTAAATTCTCCAGTAGCTTGGTTTTGATCTAGTAGGTAGATGACCTTCTACTGTGTTTAGAGAACAAGGAAGCCTGCAGAAAGAATCCCTTCACTAGCTCTCAGGCATAGCATACTGCTCAGAGAGCCCTGACCTAATATTATACCTCAACCCTGAAACTGGAGGGACGTGTCATGAGCTAACTTGCCCCCAGAATCCCTGCTGAAGCCCCAAGCCCCATTGTGACCATATTTAGAGACCGGCCCTTCACGGAGGTGGCTAAGGTACAATGAGGTCATTAGGGTAGCTCTGATCCAGTCTGACCAGTGTCCTCATAAGAAGAGGACGCAGACACACAGAGGGACGGCTTGTGAGGACACAGGAGGAGGCACCAACTACACGCTCAGGGAAGAGGAATCCGAGGGCCCAGCCCTGCTGAACCTGGCTTGGGACTTCCTGTCCCCAGGACTGAGAAAACCAATGTCTGTTGTGAGCCACCCAGCCTGGTATTTTGTCAGGGCAGCAGGAGACTAGGTCTGTGCTGTAACTAACTGGGATTCTTCTTTAAGACCGAGTCCTCCACACAAAATAGCATCATCCAAGTGGCAGAATGTTCCACACTCACTAACCCCCATCAACTAGTCGAAGGCCGGGCAGTACACAGAGGGCAGGTGTGCTCTGGGGCAGTCCATGGCTTCGGGGTGCTTTGGAAACAAAGGGAGTTTCTCACCTCTGCCAGAACCCCATCACTACCAGGTGGCAACTATAGGAAAGAGGTGACAAAGATGTTAAAGGAAATGCCAGCAGGTCACTGTGCCAAGTAAGCTGTGTAGCCAAGGCTATGACTCCGTCTACTCACAAAGGTTGGCTCCCTAGAGGCAGAGGCCATTAGAGAGCAGCGTTTAGTTCCTGACTTTGAAAGAAAGAGTGGCAAAAATCCCCAGACTGTGTCTGGTGCTCTCCTTACAGCTGACTGGTAGCAGCAGATGATTTCAGGAAGACATTAGCTACCTCAACCTGTGAAGCTGCTCATCATTGAACAAACTGGTCATTATCTCGAATCAACATTTGTGGGAAGCTTCACAAAAACAGCTGAGGTTATTTTCAGGCCATGTGTCACCTGTGAACAACGTAATCCTGGGCACACCGTTGAGGTGAGACCCAGCCTGGAGAGGAGCCTCCATGGCCTCCGAAACCTTCATGTGGTTCCACCAGCTTCCACCCAGGGCCTTGGACGTGTGTCAGTTCTCGCCTGTTTTCAGTGAGGATTGAAGCATTTCCTTGATCACAAGCTATTGCCCTTAACATTACTAAATACTGCATGATTTTGTGTTTCCAATCTGAAGCTACCAACCTTTACAGCAGACGACTGAGGCAATGCTCTGAGAACCACTGTGGAGAAACTGTCTACGTGGCTCTCGCCAACTATGCTGTCCTCACCCCCCACTGTCTTTTGGAAAACCAAAAGGACCTGGCACTCTAACTTAAAACATCAAGACTTCCAGAGTCCCTTGGCCAAAGGTGCTAAAACAGCCCTGTGGACATACAGTAACAGGAGGCAGAAATGTCACTGTGAGGGACTCCCTTAGCCCTACCAGGAGATTCTATCTATGGAAAGAGATGTCAGAGAGAAGCTCCTCTTGAATCTCATTGGCAAGGACAGGTCCAAGGACTGTGAACAGGACCAGGGTGGTGTGACAGTGCAGGGATGCAGTCCTTGGGCTCACGTGTCACAGCTAAAGAGCAGTTTGGAACCCACAGTGAGAGATGTAATCCTACAGGGGCCTCACAATGGGGTATGAGAGACCCTTCAGAAGCAGCAGACAACCCTGGACAGGGCACAGCTTTCTGCCGGAGATGTCACCAAGGGCTCTGTCTAGTTCCTATTTTGTTTGTCACCTGTCTGTGTGTAATCTTTCTCCCTCTCATTTTCCACAGACCTCTGGTTGTCATCCACCCAGCGTTTTCCCCATCATGTTATAGTCACTGTTAGGCCACAGCATGCTCATTCTAATACCATTATTAGGTCACCCCAAACAGCGGCTACTGCTCTCACTTCCACCCATCCTGCACACACCTCTGGATAATCCTGGTTTCATCAAATGAGGCCCAGGCGTACTCAGAGACAATGGTATTTCCATTTGAGTCTACATGAACAGTGCACCCAACACAGACCAATCTGAGACTCTTGTCATGCCTTTCCTCCAGAAAAAGAGCCCCTTAGTAAAGTCTATTGATCAGAGCCCGAGTCATTCTACATTAAAATTCAACAAGCTTCATAGAGTAATGGGCCATGGAGATGAATACAGATCCAAATTGTTACCCTGCAGACATAGAGCCTTGAGGCTCTGTGACACAGCAACTCTCCCCAGGTCTCCCTGTGCCGCTACTAGATGCTGCTTCCTATGGGGCCAGGCCCCTCCTGCTTTTCTCACACTAACTCTCAGAAGTTCGGAGAGGCATGCAGAGACCTCTGTGCACAGACCCACTCCATGTATCTCCATGGCTGCAAAGTCTAACTCAAACTCATGATCCTGAATGAGGCCGCCCTGGCTACTTGGTGCCATAGGAGTGGTTGCTAGGTCATCTTTTCTGAGAACACTGGGCAATGTTCACAGGGCCACACAAACAGAGAACACTGTGAGGGATCCACCACAGGCTGTGGCACCATCTGGCCCAAGATGGAAGACAGGCCAGTCTCAGATCAGTGGTACAAGCTGAGGGACAACCGTGCACTTCTGAGCTTCCTGTCGGCTAGTTAGGCGGCTCCTGGGCCACTGCACATGTTTCCCACTTGAGGCTATCTGCCACCCTTCACAGTAGGCTATGGGGTCTCTAAGGTTGACCCTTGTGTCTTGTGGGGTTTGTTCTTTTGGTCTGGGTTGCACAGAGGGAGCTTTGGGCTCAGAGCCCCTGACAGGGACTGGTCGTGATGCCACTCACTGCTGTCTGCCCAGAGTCTTAAGTGCATCCTCAGCCCACTCTCTCTCCCCAGATTATGGCCACAATGACACAGACACAAAAGGTCAAGAAGCTCTCACAGTATAGCTGACCGCGGAGACAAGTTAACAGCCTCTGAGCAGTGAGGACCTGCATCGCTGACCTTTCCTGAGTGGCCCAGCCTCTTATAAGCAAGAGGATAACTAGAAGGGGAAACTGAGAAACTGAACACACCAACAGACGGAGGCCAGGTCACCTATGACAAAAGGACACTGACCCTAACCTCTGTGGCCACCAGACGGGGAGCTATGCACCAGCCGCAGGGCAGCCAGGACTCCTGCAGTGACTGCAGCCTCCCTGATGTTTACTGCACTTCCCCCTCAGGGCAGGCAGAGCCCAGCACTCCCCCAGCCAGTCATAGGGACACGTTCCCATGCCTACGGCCTCCCTAAGGGCACACCAAACCTCCCCCCACCCTGCCTACCTGTGAGTCTCTGCCAGACACATGGTGAGGGGCTGGCTCCACAGGCCACTCTGAGCACAGCCTCTGAGCACTTCCATCTGCAGGGGCTGTGCTTACTCCCACAGGTCACCCCATTATTTCATGGTTACCCCTTAAAGACACTAAATGAATCTTTAAATAGCTTCTAGTAACTTCAAAAAATTGGAAATACATAAAAGTGTTAAGATGTAGCTCACTGACAGAGGTACCCAAAAGTGCCGCACACACATCTTGTACATGTACCCACCAGTACAGGGACATACACGTCACATCTCCACCTGTACCTGTCTGTGTCTAAGCCAAGCTATATACACTGTCCTGGGAGTTCAGTGGCTATGGAGGTATGCAGCAGAGGACCAGGGGTATACTACCCAGCGCTCCGTGGGGTCTGTGTGGCAGAGCTGGCTGGAATCGGGAGGTAGGGGTGCTGCCTGTGAGCCCTGGTGGGAGGTGTGGACTGATCTAGGTGTTCTGGGCAGGGTCTGAGGATCAGGAATGAGGTGGCTTCTCTATGCACCTGTTGGGAATGGCTGCCACAGAAGGGAGGGACAAGGTACGGCAGAGGAGGGAACAAGGCTGATTGAGAGCAGAAGAATTCAGCAGGCACCTTACCTCCTCAAACTTGTATGCGATCATGGCAAAGGCCTTGAAGATGGCATCTGTTGGGCCTGTGATGGTTACAATTCTCTCTGGACAGTTTCCCTCTGAGATGTTGATCCTTGCGCCACTCTAGAGCAAGAGCAGAGAAACTCCAGCAACCATATTAAAGCTACTGGCCAGAGGCCTGGATACTTTATTGACAATGGTCTATGCAACCACATGCATCTTGCCCTGACTGGCAAACCTCACCTCTAGATAGTAAAATTCTTTTCATTGATCTCTCTTACAGTAAAATTTTAATTGGCAAAAGAAGTCTAAATGATTCCTTCCCTGCAGAGGCAGCCACAGGAGGCCAGAACTGTTGGGTGCGCAGCACTGGAGTGAAGTGGCACAGCTTGCCCTATGTTGAGACCTGCCATGCCCATGGGGGAAGGAGGGCTACAGGCAGAGCGGCCACAACTGTATGCATGGCTAGTGAGGCAGGCAACACTCACCTCTTCACGCATCTTCTTCACAGTCTCTCCTTTCTAGAATAAAGATTAGACAACAAGGAAAAGGTGTCACTGGGGTTGCACTGATGGCACCGTGGTATTAGTGTGGCCCCTGCAGTGGTGGGGTCTGCCTGCTGTGTGCCTGTGAGGCCTCTGACCTGTGGGTGAGCGAACTTGCCGCCCCACTAACCAGGCTGACTCCATGTACCCCTCCACCCCCTGGACACTGAAGTGCAGGAAGGTGAGTGCTCACCCAGGGCACATGGCCAGCAGGGCCTGGCCTGACTCAGCTCACCCACGTGTGGGGCAGGTCTGTGTGCTCCTGGGTGTCTGGCACCACCTTCTATGGGTGACGCTCCCCTGAGATGCACTTTTCAAAGAGCTCGCAAGATGGGGTCAGGACAGAGCCATTGGAGCCCCTGCCAACAGTAGGGGGTGGCAGGGACAGGAGCTCAAGGGACTGTAGGGATGGGCAGAGTATAACAGGACAGGGAGGTGGCACCTTTCCTTTGGCTTCCTTCCCTATGAGCACTGGCATCCAAACCGAACCTTATTCCATGAGACACAGCCCTCCACCACCACTCACGGGGCTGCTCTGTCATAGAGCCAGCAAAGACAAAGGTAACCTGGTCCTGACCAGGGTCTCAAGATCAGGTGAAGGCCTGGCTAGCAAAGCAGTGGGTGCGGGTGTGGCCAGGGCAGGGCCCAGCCCAGGGAGGATGTCAGCTTCTTGGCTCCCACAGAGCCAGGGACCAGCTTCCACGAGGGCGGTGCAAAGGCAAGAAGAGCCCCGACAATGCTCTTGTGTGGCAGTACTGGGTCCTGACTTCATGGAATGCAGCGTCGGGCACCAGTGCTCACCATGCCCTCACAGACCCCATGGGAGGCAGGTGGTTCCTTCAACAATTACCTTCCCAATGATGCTTCCGACTTCCTGCAAGAAAACACAAAAACATGGGGTCAGAGAGCAGAAGGAAGACAAGAACCAGCACAGATACTGAGGAAACCCATCCACCTTCCCAGCATGAGTGCGAGAGGTACAGAACCCTGGAGCCCACAAGTCAGGCCATCTACACAGAGGCCCTGAGCCTCAGGTTTCTGCAGTGCTGACTTCCCAGCAAATCATCCAGAGGACAATGGCCAGCCGCCCTCCAGAGATAGTTCCAGAGGCATTATTCACGTGCCTAAGGCCTCCAGGAAACTACAAGAAATGAATGAAAGTCCCCAATTTTGTGACTTAAAGAAACATGAGCAACTTTTCTGCTGCATGACTTAATCTTAAGAGGGCCCCCTGGCACCATTGGGATAGCAGGCCATGGTGACACTCCTGTCATGGTAAGGTGATTGTAGACAGTGCCAGAGCGAAGGATGTGCCACAAAAATCACTGAGCAGAAATGCTCAGAGAGTGTCACCTGTGGGATGATCCCAGATTGGGAATCAATTCCCAGGGAATGCTGCCCATGGCTCCATCTAGGGCATCTTATCGAAAGAAACGCCGAACACACTGCCAAAGCTGCATAGTCGAGCCCCCGGCACTCTGGGGACACTCCTGGCTGGCCGAGGGTCCAAGTGGGCTGAGACCAACCACAGGTGCCACCATGGCAATCACTCGAGGCCAGGCCAGCCTGGCTCTAGTCTAGGGAATGAAATCTTTCAAATCTGACTCGTTTCCTTCTTATAGCCGAGGGCCATTACTAGGGCCCTGGTGAAGGTCCTAGTCTCTGCATGGCCATGGGAGGATGTATATAGGAGAGCTGTGGGCATAAATGGCCAGTGGGTATGAGATGGGGACTCCAGAAAGCGTCTGGTGGTGGCCTGGCTGGTAGTGCTACCAGAGCTGGGGACCCTGCACCTGGTCTCACAGATTGTCCCATCCGTGGGGCCCACCGGTTTCTGGCACCCATGGTGGGGAGGGGCAGGGCCTTTCTCTATCAAGAAACAAGGGTACTGGGAGGGAGCACATCTACCCAAGGTGCCTGTGTTTTCTTGAAGTGCAGGATGTACCTGTGCTGGTGGGAGACCACACACAGACACAGATAACAGATTGCTCATGGCACAAACCCACACAGGAAGGGTTGGGCCCAACCTTGGGATGTGGCCGGGAGTGGAGGTGCGAGCTCACAGGGTTCAACACAGATGAACATGGAAAGAAATGTTACGTAAATGTGCATGGCATGGACATGGCATCTAGAGCTGCCTCAGACTCAAGGCCGGGGGCTCAGATATTCCCAATGCCCTCGTCTTCCATTCTAAATGCTGTCCTCTGCTCACAGAAGTTAGGGTTCTTTGGAGAACTCCAACTGATGCCAGGACTGGGACAGAGGGAGGGCAGGGTGGCCCTGGGTGGCATGTTGTAAGAAGGCAAGAGGGTGATGGGCCCCCCAGAAGCATTCAGGAACCCACCAGTCAGGGCAGAGTAGGCATCAGGAGAAACTCTGGCAGTCTGGGAGTGACCTGAACAAAACAGCAGCCACATTCAACAAGGTGTGAGTAAATGGCTGAGATGGGGATCTGAGGACATGTGGGACATGGACACAGCCTCCCACCCCAGAATTCAGAGAGTAGGGAAGGCAGCTCCGGGTGGAGCCTGCTGGGCTGCCCACCAAGTGGCAGACCCTGCCACCACTGAGATAGGAGGCTATGACACTCTTGCCATGGCAAGGAGACTTCAGACAGTGCTAGAGAGAAGGATGTGCCACAAAAACATTGAGCAGAAACTCGCAGAGAGTGTTTCTGTGGGATGATCCCAGACTGGGGACCAGGGAATGCTGCCCATGGCTCCACCCCTGGTATCTTGACATCCAGGGTAACATCTGGAGGACTAGAGCACCTAAGCAGGGGCCCAGGGCAGGTGTGGGGACGCAGTCATGGTGACCCCGACAGTGGTGGCTGCATGAGGCTCAGCAGGAGGAGTCCGTGTTTGTGGAAGATGTGCATGGGGATGTCCAGCAAAGGGCAGCAGGTCCGTGACTTAGCCTCAAATGGTTCTGGGCAAAACATAACTGGGATTGTACTTGTAACTGCTTTGTAAATTTAAAATTGCTTAAGATAATAGTGACACAGAGCAGAAGCCCCAGCGAGGACAGTCCTCGACTGTCCCCATGCTCCCAGGAGTAGGCTGACTGCCTTACTTTCTGCACCTTGCCATGTAAAAGTGACACAGTGCAGAGGCCTCACTGAGGACAGCCCTCAACTGTCCCGTGTTCCCAGGAGTTGGGGCCACCTCACTTCCTGTACCTTGCCATGCATCAGCAGGCGGATGGTCAGGGTCACGTTCAGGCCGCCTTCTGAGACCTTGGACTCCATCGTTCTCCCAAAATGCAGCTGGAAGTGATGGCTTGAGGCGCTGAGGGTGCTGTGAGGAAAGATAGATGGGGCCCAGAAGGGGTCACCTGGAGAGAGAAAGCACAGCTGCTGTCAGCCAGAACAATCTCCACAGCCCAGGCATAGCAGAGTGAGATGGGCTGCAAGGCCCTCAGGTTTCTCCTCATGGAGTGGGATCCTGCCACATGCGAACCACGCCTCACCTGACCGGGCCCCAGGGTCCTCCAGCCCCATCTGAGTTCCACACATGCAGAGAAGGCTGCAGCATTGCTTCCTGGGGAGTGTGGGGCTGGAGAGAGGAGCTCCCCCAAGAGGCCCAAGCCACTCCTTGTGGGAGCTCATCCTCCCACTTCCTCTCATGTCAGTGAGCAGACCCCCAAAGCAGAGCCCTGAGACAGCCAGGCACGTGCAGGTACCAGGTCCCTCCACCCAGAGCAGGAGTGCCTGCCAAGCCCAGACAGTGGAGGGTCCCGGCATGAAGCAGTCAGAAAACACCTTCTAGATACATGGCACTGGTTGGACTACTTCTGAGGACACTCATTTGGTGAGGTGACTAAGCCAATGGGGCAAAACTCAAGCTTCATTGTATGAGTTACAAAGAACAAGACAAGCAGTGAAACCAAAGCTCCTAACTGGCAACCTAGTGCCAGAGGCCTCAGTGGCCCAGCCTGTGTACTGTGCTCTGCAGAGCCTATGTGAGGCTTCTGGACACAAAGGGCCCTCCCGAAGCCCCTGTGCTCTCCTGGGCCAGTCCCTTCCCTGGGGGTGCCGGGTATTCCCTCATGGATGGATACAGAGGACAGGTCACTCCACAGTGGCAGAGTGCAGGGAAAAACAGGTGTCCTTGTAGGACCTGTGCTCACAATTGAGGTTAAAAGGATGGAGGCAGAGGCGGTGTGCATGCACAGAGCAAGCGGGTGGGGTCAGAAGGGCTCTTAGCGCTGAAGGGGCAAGAGGTTCACGAGACACGTAGCCAAGGATGGAGGGTCCCCTGCCCCTGGCTCTGCATAGGAGTGACCAGGTGGTGCAGTGTCAGGCAATAGGGAGGAGGGAAAAGGAGGGCTGGACAGCAAGACACAGCCTGGAGACATGAGGGTCATGGAGGGGTGGCCACTTGGTTGGCAGCAGTGGGCCAAATTCCATATGGCCCAGGACCCAGTGTCAGGTGGCTCAGTGCAGAGGTAGGATAGGCCTCTCAGTGACCTACTCACCTGCCCGTGCATACCTGGGAGGTGGGTAGAGGCATTGGGAGAACTCCCACACACTGTCCATGCTTAGTCCTTCATTGAATAGCACTGTGGCACTGGGGCCTGGCTGATGCATCCTTCAGGACAAAGCCCTGTGAAACCGCCCATAAGCCCCTCCCGTGACCCAGCTGCTGGCCTCAGCCTTCCATTTCACCTGCACTGATGGGGCTGGAGCCACACACAGAAGAGACAACGGATGAAAAATTGGGGCAAACAAAAGGTTTTCCTCATCAAAATATTTAATAGCTCTAAAACATGCCCAGAGAGAATATAGAGCACAGAAACAGAACAGAACCCAGTCACATACATGATGTGCATAAGGAAAAACCTGCACGAAGCTCCCACGCAGGCTTTCTGCTGCACAAAATGCTAGCTGCAGACATGCTGGTGTGACAAGCACTTCTAGACACACATATTTTAAAAAATATGTTCACAGGAAACTTCAACAAGCTCAAATTGTTAGTTCTTATTACTATTTGTAATAAAGTGACAGACACTTTGTAAATAACAATGATTTTAACAAAGCACTTTACAAGGGCCTTCCATAGCAAAAACAGTTTTAAACACCATCATCATATAGTAAGTAATGTTCTCTGTCCTCACTACCCATGTGTGACTATTTACACAGAAAACAGGAATCCACTGGCCACACTCTGGGCACTAAACAAGTAGCCTCACATGGTGGCCGCTGCACAGAGAACATCCAAGGAGCAGATAGTTCTGCTGACACACAGATCCCATGCTTATTTCAGGACATTTGACCCTAAGAACTCAGGAGGGGCAGGAGGACTCCCAGTGCAAATGCTTAGTGTGGCCCCGAGGACACAGCGAGGCACCTAGACAGACCCTGCCACATGCCAGCACCAGCGGGCCAGTTGCGTTGCCAGTTCAGGTCCTGTGCTTCCTTTCCAACAGCAAGCATCTCCTCTCTGCCAGAGGACAGCAGTGCCCTGTGGATGTCTATTACATAAACATTTCCAGCCCAGGAAAGAGAAAGTGGGTCAGCTCCTGCCAAGGGTGCCGGCTGTCAACAGCCATCAATCACACACATGGGCCAGTGGGCACAGCACAGTGGCAGGAATAAGGGGCAGCTCTGGGGAGTGGTGGGGTCATTGTGACTCGCTATGTTGGACTTGGGAACCCCCGCACCCTCCCCCCCCCCCGCTCAGCCAGCAGCCCCCACTTTAGCAGCCACTGTTACATGGACCATCCAATGCCTGTTCACAGCTAGTGAGCGGAGGGGACCTGGGGTCTGAGTGGCTTCCTCATTCTCTGGTGACAGGGATCCAAGGCCAATTCAGAGGATAATTCTCAGCACAAAGAGTTCACCCTGAGCAAACGCCTCCTGCACCTGCTATTCTAGAAATTGGCAGATCTCTCTTCTAAGGCCTTTGCTCTCTTCAGGGTAGGGATTTTTGCTCTCGCTTTGCTCTCTTCAGGGTAGGGATTTTTGTTTAATGGGTGGAAGAGGAGAAACAGGCCTGGTAACCCCTGGGGTGTCTGGGGGTCCGACCCCTCCCCACAGGGAGCATGTCTAAGCAAGGGTTTATATGCCACTGCGTGTAGACACCGTTCCCTCAATGTGCCCCAGCCCAGGATACACTCCACACCCTGGACTCTCAGGGAAGCAGATTCTAACAGACACGTACATGTGAGAAGTGTGACTGTCACAGCCACTGCCCATCCTGCCTGGCCATCGACAAGTCCTAGCCACTTACTACAGCCTCTCCCATCCCAAACCCCCGCTCTCACCAGGGCCAGCAACACCCTCACCAGCAGCACAGACCCCGCCCTCCTCCAAGCCTTTTCACAGCTTCCTATTCCAGGCTCAGCCCCAGCCTGCACCTCTGTCCCACAGGCCTCAGCTGAAAACCCCACCACTGGTGGAGAAGCACCTTCTCACTGTGCAACTTTGCCAGGTCATAGCACCTGCTTGCAGGGCATCCTTGTGAACAACCATCCCCATTTCTAGAACACAGGGTCCTGGAGCCATGTTCGCAGGCAGAGCACAGTCCTGGCACTCACTTGGGGATGGCCGCTAAACAAATGAGATCAAGGGGACTGGATGAAAGACACTGAAGGGACAGGGCAGAGTGTGGGGCAGGTCTGAGGGGTCCTCTGAAGCTCTGTCCAGTGCAAATGCCTTGAGGCACAGACCCCTTCAAGGATAGGCTCAGAGGCCCAGCATGTACTAACCAACACTTGGTCCTCATGTGTGACACGTTTCATAGCCTTTCAAAGGCACCACTGTTGAATAAGCTGACACTGAAGTCTACGGGACTGCCACACGTCACAGGTACACACCTGACCCTGGGCGCCGCTAGCACAAGTACACACCAGCACCCACACGTCTGTACCCTGTGGTCCTCCTCCTGCTCCACCTACCACTTCCCCAGTTTGCCTATTCCAGGATTTCTAGACGTTTATATAAATGCAATCACATTGTATTTATTCCTTTTTGCCTGGCTGCTTTTACTCAGTATTTTCTGAACATGTATCCATGCTGCTGAGTGTATCAACAGTTCATTTCTTTTAATCACTTTGTGTTAAAATTTTTTTTTTAGAAAATTAAATATCTCAAAATATTATGGGAATACAAATGTTTTTGGTCACATGTTTGAGTCAGGGCTGTAAGTGTGCCCAGCACCCAGATGGCGCTCCCTGCACCTGCCCCATCCCTGATTCCCACTGAGTTCCCCTCTTCACATCCATGCTCATGGTTAGCTCCACTTGGACTGCGAGTCCACATGGGGGATGTTTTTCCATTCACTAGATATTTCACTCAGGATAATGGTCTCCAGTTCCATACAAATTGTTGCAAGAGGCCTTAATTCATCCTTCTTCATGGCTGAGGACATTGTTTTTGATCATTAAGTAGAGTTCCATTGTATGAATAAACCACAAATTTGTTTTCATTTGGATTGTTTCCAGTTCAGGGTTAAGAGGAATAAGGGTTCCGCAAATGTTCGGGAGAGGTGCTTTCATTCCCCATGGTAAACACCTCACACAGAACAGCTGCATCCCATGGGGGTATGTGCTGAACTTTTTAAGGAGCTTCCAACACTCTTGCAAAGTGGCTATGTTACTGTACCCTCGTGTTGGCAGTGTGGCACACATCCCTGCCAACACTCGGCGTGGCCTGTCTTTCTAACTGTAGCCATCCTAGCAGCTCGTGGTGATACCCAGTTCTAGGGTGCAGCTGACTGCAGAGGCAACAAGACCTGGGGTGGGGGTCCTCAGCACATTCACCCCGATTTCTCATATTAGCCTCTGGGCCTGTCTGCTCCATCCTCTCCTATAGCCGGGAATCTGGTGTGGGGCTGTGGAGCAGCTCCCAGGTATACCTCGTACCCCAGCCCAGGTAGGGACAGACTCAGTCCAGCCTGTAGTGTCCTGAGCAAGGGCTCTGGCTGGGCTGGGGTGGGCCAGATGCTTTCAGGGCAGGCAGTGTGCCCACATGAGCACAGGAGCTGCTGTTTCTTGATGAGTATCTTCAGTGGAATGAGAGTGATGGGCTGGAACCATTCTCCTCCTGGGCAGGCAACAACGGATGTCACATGCTACGTTTACTTGCAGAAGCTCACCTGGTTTTCAAAAGTATTTGCTCTCTAATGTTATTCTGGAGAGCTTTGGGGGGGGGATCAGAATGCCCACATCCAGATGAAATCTCTGAGTACCTAAGTGCTCTTCCCTGGAAAAGGCCAGTGCCACAGCCAGACACACACTGCAGGTGAGATGCACCTGTGGCAGCTGTCCCAGAAGCCTCGGAGGGGAGACAGGTGTGTAAAAATCACAAAGCTAGCAAAAGGTGCTGCTGGGCCTGAAACACCTGTCTCTTAACACCAATGAAAACCCCTACCCAACAGCAGGCTCTGGGCGGGGGCAGGAAAGGTGGCTGCGGGGCAGTGGCCGGCTCTGGGTGGCCTTGTCGCCTGTCAGACTATGGAGTCTGCTGAAGATAAGCACTGGGTTCCCTGCACCCTTGCAGCTCTGAAGGGCAGTCTGCAGCTGGAGGAGTCTCTTTGAGCTGTGTGCCAGGGATGCACAGATGCCTGTGTCCCTGCACTCAGGGCACCAAGACGGAAGAGGAAAACCTCTCAATGGCTTCAATGCTCTAGGCTTGGTGGGACTTAACAACTCTTTTCCAGTCAGAGAACACAGAAAGCAGAGCTTCTGCCTCTGAGTACAGCGCCTCTCGCTCAGCCCACTTCCGGAACCCCTCTGGGCTTTTCTGTTGGGCAGTGCCCAAGCACCACAAGACTGAAAATGGGTAGATAATAATTCCTCTATTCCAGCCAAATACCACAGAAAAAACTGCACCATATCAGGCAGTAAGGAGGGATCCCACATCCTATACTGAAATGGCATCAGAGAAGGCTAAGCAGAGGCTTGTCACCCTGCCTGGTGGTAATAGCCTCCTTGCCACATGGTGTCAGTGGGGGCCATGTGGGATAGTAATGGGAGGTCATATTCCCAGCATGGTCTGATGATGTTTAAAAATATTTAAAACAATTATGAATGGGGAGGGTAGAGAAGTAAGGTTTCTACCCTTCCCTCAAATTAGAAATTAGTAAAATATTGACCATAGTAGAATTGGATATATATATACACACACACATATAAAATACACATACACACACCTGAGACAACCACATAGAGGTACAATCAAAAACACTATTGATAAATCAAAATGGAATTCTAAAACAATAGTCACTAAACCATAAGAAAACAGGAAAAAAACCTTAAAACCAGAGAAACAACAAAGAGAGCAAACAAAAAATGAAATGGCAGACTTAAGCTCTAACATATGAATACTTTATTTTAAATGTAAATGGTCTAAATACACCAATTAAAATACACAGAGATTGGCATAGTGGATTAAAAACATGACCCAATCATATGCTATCTTCCGGAAACTCACTTCAAATAGAATAATATAAGCAGATTGGAAATAAACTAATGGGAAAAGATGTATCATGGAACCATTAATCAAAAGAAAGCAGGAATGGTAAATCAGATTAATATCAGATAAACTAGACTTCAGAGCAATGAAAATGGTCAGTGACAGAGACATTATATAATAATAAAAGGGTCAGTCTATGAGTGAACAATAGTAATGTTAAATGTGCATGAATCAAATAACAGCTTCAAAACATGGGAAGCAAGAACTGATAGAAATGAAAGGAAAAATACAAAAATTGATAAGAACTCAACAGTACCATCAACCTACTGGGCTAAGCAACATTTACAGAATACTTCAACTAGCACCAGCAGAGTACACATTCCTTTCAAGCACGGAAAGCGTAGATACCAAGGTAGACTATATCGTTGGCCATAAAACAAACAACCAATTTAAATGAATCCAAATCACATAGTGTGTTCTCTGACCATAATTGACTCAAACCAGAAACTGTAACAGGAAAATCTTGGAAAGCTCTTGGAAACTAAATATACACATCTAACTAATTTATGGGTCATAAAAAAGTACATTGACCTGAATGGAAACAAAAATGCAACACATATTGAAGGACACAATGCAATCCATGCCGAGAAATTTGTAGAACAAAATGCATACATTCAAAAAGAGAAAAAGCACAAATAATTTAAGCTCTCACTTTAAGAATCTGGAAAAAGAAGAGAAAAACAAGTCTAAGTAAGCAGAAGAAAGGAAATAATAAAAAGCAGAACACAACACTGGCATAAAAACAGAAAAACAGACCAGTGGAACAGAGAAATCCATGCATTTATGAGCAATTGATCTTAAACAAAGGTGCCAAAAACACACAATGGGAAAAGGATAATCTCTGCAATACATTTTACTGGGCAAATTGGATATCCATATGCAGAAGATGAAATTAGACTCTTATTTCACACTGTACATAAAAATCAACTCAAAATGGGTTAAAGACTTGAATGTAACATCTGTAACTGTAAAACTACTAGTGAACACATAGGAGAAAAGATCTATGATGCTGATCTGGGAAAAGATTTTTTTTGGGGGTGGGGATATGATCCCAAAAGCATAGACATGAAAAACAAAAATAGACAAATGGGATGACATCAAACTAAAAAGCTTCTGCACAGCAAGGGAAGGATACTCTTGTAAACCATGTATCTGATAGGGAGCTAACATCCAAAATATTTAAAGAACTCAATGGCAAGAAAATAAAACACTCAATTTAAAAGTGAGTATAGGCTCTTTCTCAAAAGAAGACATGCAAATGGCAAAACGATATATGAAAATATGTTCAACATCACCAGTCACTGGAGAAATACAAATCAAAGCCACAATGAGATATCACTTCATCCCAGTCAGAGTGGCTATTACCAAAAATGCTTGTGAGGATGTAGGAAACGTAGGAAACTCTTACATACTGCTGGTAGGAATGTATATTAGTACAGCCATAATGGAAAATACTACAAAGTTTCCTCAAAAAATTAAAAATTGGACTAGCATATGATACAGCATCCCCATCTCTGGGTACACACACAAAAGAGATGAGATCAGCCTGTGGAGGTGACGTGAGTTCTCCTGTGCTCACCACAGCACTGTGGAATGGTCTACATGTCCATCAATGGACAATCAGATACAGAAAATGTGGTGTGTATATACCCACACAATGGCCTACTGTTAAGCCTTAAAAAAAAAGAGAGAAATCATGTCATTCGTGACACCATAGATGAACCTGGAGGACACTGTGCTAAGTGAAAGGCACCAGGCAGACAAGCAGAGGCGGCGTGGCCTCACTTACATGGGGAGCCTGGGAAAGTCAAACTCTTAGAAGAAGAGAATAGAAAGTGGTTTGTGGGGGTGGTGATCACTGTGGGGAATGGGGAGACCATGGTCAGTGGTGCAGCTCGGCAGTCTCACCCAGTCAGAACGAGCAGTGCTGCAGGCCCAATGCATAGCATGCTGACTGTGGGTAATAATACGTTGTATTCTTGAAAATTGCTAAGAGAGATCTTACAAAAAATAACTCACAAAAAATAACTGAGATAACAGACACACTAATTAGCTTGATTTAATCATTTCATATGCACAAAACATTAATGAATAGAATTCAACAACATATAGCTAAGATTATACGCTATAACCATTCTTCCACTGATGCAAGGCTGATTGCATCATTGAAAATCCAGCAATGTAACAACAAACTAAAGAAGAAAATCTGTGTGATCATGTCAATGCATTCAGAAAAGTACTTAAAAAAAAATTCAGTACCCATTCACAGAAATAGGAACAGAAAGAGCTTGCCCAGCTTGTAAAGAGCATCCATGAAAGAAAGACCCCCATGGCCCCATCAGCTGGCCCACGGCACTCTGGCTCTGAACACGAGGGTGAGGCAGGAGCTGCCTGAAGTCACAGTCAGCTTCTAAGCTCAGCGCTAGCCCATATTTGCCTCAGGTTGAAACCCTGGGGTTTCCTCCCACTGTCCACACAACTCAACCCAGGCTGAGTTCCTACCGCCCTCAGGGCTTCTGTAGGAGGGCACCCCCTTCCAGGCCTCGGTTGCACCTCATGTCCCCAGCCTTCCTCATCACAGTCTGGCCCTGCCACAGGCACCCAGTGACCTTGCAAGGGCAAAGGGCACACTTGTCTCTGTCATCACCACTGACCCTCAGGTCCCAGCACCATTCCTGGCCCATGGGGGTCCTCAGTACATATTTAAGGACTAGTACGGTACATGTGATGAACACTGAGCCCACCTCAGTCTCCACAGGCTACCATGAAATCAGAATTGAGTGACTTCTAAATCTGATCCTCACGCACGTCCAAGGCACAGTTCCCATTTCCCCCAGTTTGCTCTGGTGCTCTGCACCCCTCATGTCAGAGGGTCTCCTTGGGTCTGCCGTGTGCTGGGGCCATAGCAGAGGCCAGACCTGGAGCGCGGCCCCTAGCAGGAGAGGTTTGTGGGCTGGGTGGGCAGAGCCTTCCCAGAGGGGCTGCTGGGGACAAGGAAGCTGCCCTCTCTCTTGAGCTCAGTCCCAGAAGAGGGCAGAGGGACACTTGCAAAAGGAACATGTTGGATTAGGGTGAATAAAAAGGATGCAGGAAAAAACATCATGAAAACGGAACCAAAGACAACACAAAGCAGAAATAGACAACAAAAAACGGCATCGTTTTTTAAGTTTTTGAAATACATGACTGTTTTAGCTTTCCTTTATTGGAGGTAGTCTACTTTAAAAGGCTTATTTCTGTTTTTAATTTCACTGGTTTTTGGTCTTATTTTATTATTTACTCCCTTCTGCTTGTTTTGTTTTCTTTTCCTTTTTTAAATTTTTTTAAAAGTTTCTTCAAGTAGAAGTTTATTGTTTGGAGACCTTTCTCCTGTTTTAATGAGAACATTTCATGCTACAAATTTTCTTACAGGTACTGATTTACCTACCAGTTCTGATACATTGGGGTTTTTTTCTCATTCTTAGTCCAAAATATTTTCTAATTTCCTCTGATAATTTCTCTTTGGCCAATGCACTATTTAAAGCTGTGTGTTTTGATTTTCAAGTTTTTGGAAATTTTCTAGTTATCTTTGGTTACTGATTTACAGTTTAGTTACTGCGTTCACTTCAATTTGTTAGGCTTTATTATTATCTATCCCCCACACCGTGCACACCCCACATACCTATGCAGACCATGCGCACTGTGCTGTCTGAGGCCATCTGCAGGTCTCTGAAACGCCTGTCACTTCCCCTGGTATTTTGGTGTGGACTTTGCACTGACCTGACCCCATGTTTACTGACACTGACGCTGTCACCTCCATTCTGTTACTGCATCTACACCATGAATTTTTAATTTCAGTTATTAGATTTTCCAGTTCTAAAATTTCCATTTTGTTCTTTTTAAAGTTTTCTATTTCCTTGGGATACCTTAACCGAATTCACATCCGGAGGGCTCTCATTCTTCCATGTGGTTACAAAGGCGGCATCAATGTCTCTGACTGTGTAGCATGTGAGCCACCGCTGGTTGGTACCTGTGGATTATAGTTTCCCTTTCATGGGGCTGGGAGTTCTTAGTTCTTCCTATGTTGAGTGTGCACATTGGGTTGTCTCTTGGACACTTGGAATATCGTTCTAGCATTCCAATTATTACTGCTTAAATCTGAAGAATTATGATATTTCTACCTAGTTCTAGTTGTTAGTCCTATGGCCTTCAGTTCTGTAGTGACACCTGACTCTGTCCAGATTACTCCGCCCAATGTCTGCCCTTAGGGGCAGACCCACAGTGTGGAGTCCCTGGCATGCCCAGGAGCTCACATGCAGCTCCCTCCTCTCTGCTGCTCTTTGACTCTCTCCTGGTGAGAGCCAGGGTAGATGCACTGGGACCACAGCTCATCAGGCCATGGGAGGAGCCCCCTCCCGCTGCATGTGGCCTAAGGCTACCTGGGGGTCAGAGAGGCTGGAAGACGTACTTTCCTGCTGCTCAGAGATACTGAGCTTCCCTTGGTGCTCTCCTGCTGCACCCAGGGTGCACTTCTGGGTTCCTGGCCACCTGTGCTTCCAGGCTGGGGGATGGGAGGAGGAGACAGCAGGATGTGGCTGAGTGCCCAGGTAGCAGCTCCACGAATTCTGCCCAGAAGATCTGATGGGAGGGACAAGATGGTGTGTACTTGCTCTAATTGCCAAATCTGCTTAAAACTACTCCAACTGCACTGAAATTCTGGTAAAACAAATTTGCCAATCTTTGTTTCTAAAGAATATTCAATAAACAGAACGCTAGTAACTCTGCTGCCACAGTTGGAAGAGTTGTGCATTGTTCTGCTGCAGCACCGTGCTGCAGGCCTGCGTTTCCACACAGGTGAATGTGCCCCATCCCAACCTAACAGGGCGCTATGAGGCCAAGCAGTGATGGGCTGACAACAGGCTCCTTACCAAAAGGCAGGTAGACTTTACTTTGTTTTCACACTAGTCATAATAAAAGCAACATTTTGTCAGACTTGGAGGAAGGAGCTCATGCCTTGAGAGCACGATGTAATGTCCACCTTGCAATGCTTCTACCACGGGGGGAAGGGTAAGCGGCTCTGGGTACTGACGTGGGAATGGTCTTACTACTGTCTATGGTCGTGCCATGGTCACCCTGGCAGTGAGCACAGCAGAGCTCGAGTTCTCGCCAACATGACACTTCTCCCAGAGAAGGGGTTTAAGTCCTGCCAGCAAAGCGCCATCTGTGACCCCCATTAGCTGTGCTATCCGGGCTGCACCCAGGGTCTCAGCTGTGTGGGGGATGTGACCGTGGAGAGGGCCACAGACTTGATTTATCGAATTTAACAGCTCAGTTCCTGCATCAGGCTGCATGAAGCCAGGGAGGAGGAAACCGACAGAGCTCATTAGCTGCTCTGCTGTCTGTGAGAGACTCACAGTGCACACTATGTCCTTGAGGCCATCGGGGCAGGAGCAGGCGGGGGCTCTGTCATTCCGTGCTCTTGCAGCCACCACTGAAAAGATGCCCACGGATGCTGCAGCCCTGACTTCTGTAAGCATGCTAAGTGGACTGCTCCCTTGTCATTCAAGTGTCAAGATGGACAAAGGGAATGGGGCTGGGACTCGGCTCAGGTCTGCAGCACACTGGCCTAGGGTCTGGAACCTGCTTTTCTCTCCCTGGTGATGTGCCTGGCTCCCCAGAGCGGCCAGCATCCCCAGTGCCTCCTCTGGGAAAAGTGACCAGGGGCCGAGCTGGCATCCACATGAGGATGCACCACTCACCAACGTCCCATTGCTCCAGATGCACATCTCAAAACCAGTAAGTTCTGAGCCAGGGTGGGCCTCCCTGAGGGCTGATGCCCAAGCTACCAAGTGTGGATTCGACTCACCTTGTGGTCGTGTGGAGGCAGCTGTTCTGTGTCCTGACCCCACATAACCCTCAGGCCAGGAGCACACACCTCATCCTCAGGGACCCTCTGGTCATAGTGGGGGCTGCCAGCAGCCCAGGAGGAAGGGTCCAGCAGGGGCACCTTCTCCCGCATGCTGGGATGGAATTCTTACCAGGCACTATGGACACAGGATGGAGGAGCTCATGGTTTGGTGAGAAGTCAGACTGTAGGTAGGTCACTGGCAACCCTAAGGCTCAAAACCAACATTAACTCCTCCCTTGCCCCTCAGTAGGCTCCTCACAGGTCAAAGATCCAGAAGCAAAAGGTGAACGTGCAACTCTCTTTCAAGGAAGTAAAGGAGATTTCCTTAAATCTCAGGAGAGCAGGCCTGGCCTTTCCCCTGGTGCTGAGAGGGCCCCTGAGACTATTCTCTCCTGCCCTTGCTCTGGAGGCCTCTGGGGGAAGCCAGAGTTGGGTCAGAAGAGCCAGAGAAGGCAGAGAAAATAGCAGAGTCACCCTGAGCCCAGCAAAGTGGGGCCCCAGGGACCTTGTCCACTCGCCAGAGTCCGTCTGTTGTATTCCAGTGGACACAGGCAGTAAAGGGCAATGTCCAGTAGCCACTGACCCACAGCTTACTCTAGACATGCTTCCACTGTGCTGCAACTAAGGAGCTACCAGAACATGTGCTGGTCACTCCAGACATCACTATACACCAGAGCACGAAGTGGAATGGGCCTGTATAAGCTGAAAGCCAGTCCAGGTGGGGATGCCCCAAACCTCCTGCCACAGGACCAGTGGGAGCTAGATGTGGTTCCTAATGGGGGCTCCTGACCAGGGAGCAGGCTGGGAAGGAGGTGCTGAGTCAGGGCTGTTATACCACCTAAGCCAGTCCCTGCTTTGTGTGGAGGACCCTCCACTGTACTGTGCCCTCCCTTGGACTTGGGTTTCCCCATGCACACTCTGCTGTGTGTCTGCACGCCCTGAACTTCCAGTCCCTCTGCAAGGTCTCTCCAGAGTATGCCACGGGAGTCAACCCCACAGCAAGGGGTTGCGAGGGGCACATGAAACCCAAATGCTCTACAGATAATGATGAGAAGGTGGGATGTTACCAATGACTGTATAGCAAAAGCTAGAAAATTAAAATTTAAAAGAAGACACCATTTAGAAGAACAAGAAAAAAATCAAAGTATTGAGATAAATCTCAACAACATATGAGCAAAACTCCAATGTAGAAAACTATGAGACATTATTAAGAGCAATTAAAGAAGACCCAAGAATTAGAAAATATGAGCTCGTGGACTTGAATACCCAATAAGTTAAGATGTGAATTCTGATCTACAGATTCTATTCCATAGACAAATTGATCATAAAATGTGAACGAAAAATTCACAGGTCAAGAACAGTATGAGGAAAAAGGACAAAGTGAGAAGACTCATTTCACCAGTGGCTGAACACATGGAGCTGCAGCACCCAGCCCAGCGACAGTGGCACAGGTGCAGACACACAGGCCCGGGGCTCGGCCGGAAAGCAGGACAGGCTCACACAGAGCCTGCTGGATGATGCAGGAAGGGTGCCGAAGCCCCCTGTCACCCCACCCCTCAGGTTAATTCCAGGTGCGCCTGAGTTTACATAGGACATAACGGAGCAGCTTTTGTAAGACAGCACAAGGGAATACTGGGGGTGGGAGTGGGGAGGGATAGATGTAAGATAGCTCAGCTGTTAAGAAAGAGCTTGAGTTGAACTACACTAGAACTCAGATTGTTTTGTGCATCAACACACACTGTCAGGAGAGAGAAAAGTGCTGCTCACTTAGGCCCTATGGGCCCCTATCCAGAGAGCATCTATTTTGCTCCTTGAAAAGTGGACAAAGGCAGTGAACAGGTACATGCCCCCCCAAGAGCGGGGCATCCTGTGGCTAATGAACACATCAAGGGCAGTCAGTCTCATCAGCCCTGAGGGAGCTGCAAATTAAAGTCATGGTCACATGCCCACATGCCCCAGGAAGGAGAAAGCACAACACCTCCCCAGCCACCACTGTCACTGAGCACACGTGTGGCACGAGCAACCTGGTACATCTACTGGGAACCTGGTGCCGTCCAGCAAAGCTAACCACATGCATATGCCACCACCCAGCGATCCAGCTTCTAATTAGACAGATGCTCTGAGATTCTAAGTCAACATTACCAAGCAGAGTTAACAACACATGCAGTGTCTCCATGGGTTTATCCTGGGATGGTAACACAGTGCAGGAGACCCCCAACATAGCTGATAAGCCAAGGAGTAGCCCCCAAACCACACAGACAATTGTAAATGACACTGACACCAGCAGAATGTCCACCACTACACGCCAGCCCGTGGGAAGCTGCAGGATGGTAGCAGGACAGCTCAGCTTACAGACGTTTAACATAGCTCATGGCTGTCACTGGTCAGGTCAAAGCAAATGCAACCCAATAGGAGTAAAGAAACATCTCAAGAAGGCAAAGATAATTTACGAGAGACAAAAGCCCAGCCCTGACTTCAAGTCTGTGTCACCAGCTTTCACTCTGACTCAGGTCAGGTCAGGACTGCACCTGCTGCCAGGAGGGTGAAGGTCAGGGAGGAACTTAGGGAAATATAGCACATTAGCTCAAAAAGCAATGGAGGCCAAGTTGAGAAGCATGGCGGATTTCAATGAAAAATAAAACCCAGCCAGTCACAAAGGCTAAGGCTGCAGACAGGGTCTGCTGGACACCACTGCCCTCAGGGTCCCTTGGGAGAGGTGGAAATTGCTTAAGGAAAAGCTGCCAGAGAGAGACGTGCAAAACCTTCGCTCTCCCCGACCCAGGGCTGTGTAGATGGAAGTGGCCTCCATCCTCCTATGGGCAAGAGGATGGGGCAGCTCTTCCTCCATTCGGCTGCTCCACAGCCTCAGGGCCAGTTGGGTTCACGGACAGCAGCAGCCAGCAAGGAACAAGGAGAAGGAGCCCTTCTGTACCTGTTCCACAGCACCCGGGTCTGCAGGTGTGGAGAAAGGGCTGTGAGGTGGCAGGGCCCTCCCAGCCTGAGAAACACTCAGGGAGTGACCCCCAGCCACTTCTCCTCCTTAAACAATATTCTTTTCACTTGCCAGACGTCATGTAGCCCCTACATACTTTCCTTATTACAGCTTTTCCTCCTTAAAGTTAATCCTTACCCCAGGTGTTAAGAGTTACCTTGTTAAACATACTTTATAAAGCTGCTTCCACCACTCGGTGCTGGCTGGCTGGCTGGCTGCAGCCATCAGCTTGTCAGCCCTCCCGATCCCATCCCATCATATCTTTGTTTCTTACGTGTTTTGTGTCTCTTGCGTGTCTAATTCCCCACCATTTCCACTCAGGTTATTTCTCCTTCCCCAAGCTCGGTCATGAGATATAGGGGTGAAGCAGAGCCCGATGGGGAGAGGGGAGGAAGTCCCCAGAGCTGCCTCTGTGGCGTGGATGGCCAGGACCTCACAAGGACGGCCGCTCACTGAGGGGGCTGGGTGCAGGGTGGGAGCCCCAGCAGCCTCCAGACCCTCCCAGCCTGGCCATGACTGGCACCCCACTCTCCTGGGAGCTGGGCCAGGCCTACACAGCCTTGTGGGGCCCTTTGCTTGGTAGGTTTCTCAGGGTTGGGGGGAGTGAAGGCCTGGTGTGGTCCCCACGTGCCAGAGCTCTGTGTACTGAGAGGGCAACTTCTCTGTCTTGAAATGATCACTAATCTCAGGCTGTAGAGTGCACTGAGCACAGTGCAACAGAAATATGACACCCCCATTCATGGCCTGCTAACTGTGTGGAGGCCCAAAGCAGCTATTGGCTTGCCCAAGTCACATGGTGGGTGCAGGTGCCCTGGGCAGCCTGACCCAGGCAATCCTGCCAACTCTCCTGTGCACAGGAAAGGCCTACGGCACGGGCTGGCCTACCCCTGAAGGTCCCAGAAGCTTCCTGCCCATTGCAGTGGATGTGCTCTCAGCTGGGCTAGGCCTCCCTGGGGTGTAGGCGCCCGGTCCCAGCATCCCCATGGAGGGCCTGGTGAGGCAGGAAGGGGCAAGCTCCCAGTGTCCTTGCTGTCTGGGGTATATGTGGGGGGCTGGCAACCATGGCAATGCTTGAATTAATACTTTTAGAAGATTGATTCATCATCATCACAGCCAAAATCTCAGATTATTCTTAATTATGACAGAAAAATAAGCTAAAATTAGATAAGCAATCTTTTTTTAGTGTCGTAATATTCAGTAATATCTTATTGTGACATTGAGAAATTGCTGAGATAAAAATAAAATGAATATTTTTTTCAAAAAGATATATAAACTAAAGCAACTAAAACCATTAAGAATCTTTCCAAATGAAAGAAAAAAATTGCCCCCCCCCATAAAGATATGTATAGAACTTTAAAGGGGATAAAAATGAAAGTGATAGGCTTGGTGCCCATAGTACAGTGGTTACAGTGCCAGCCACATATACCGAAGCTGGCGGGTTTGAGCCTGGCCTGAGCCAGCTAAAGAGCGGTGACAACTACAACAAAAAATAGCCAGGTGTTGTGGCAGGCACCTGTAGTCCCAGCTACTTAGGAAGCTGAGGCAAGAGAATCGCGTAAGCCCAAGAGTTTAAGGTTGCTGTGAGCTGTGACGTCACAGCATTCTACAGAGGGTGATAAAGTGAGACTCTGTCTCTAAAAAAAAAAAAAAAAGATTTATCAAGATTAAGAAGATAGTACCAGGGAACTAAATATTAAATGAACAAAAATAAATTCAGCCAAAAATAAGATAATTTAGGTAAGAAACCCAAAAGACAAAAACCCCCAGTGTTTAAAGTGTGCCTAAAAGCTACTACAAATCAGATCATAAAACTTAGATTACTTTCAGTCAACAACCGAACCTGGCACCTCTGATTAGAAAATGTCTTTGCTAAACCACAGAGAGGGGCCCGCTTGCAGGGGCCCGTGAGATCCAAGGGATCTGGAGTGTACTAAGAAGGTGCACGGGGACTTGCTCGACAGAGCTGAGGCCCAGCCAGGTCAGGGTGGCAGGGGCAGGAAAGTGCCTAGGCCCAACTCAAGAGTCCTGTATTCGTGCCCGCCGAGATCCCACACTCAGGTCTCCTCTAGTCAGGGGAGGACATACATGGATGTGTGCTGGAGGCTGCTCAGGGCTGCTGCCCACAGGCATCTTGACAGCCTGATAGACTGGGGCGGGGAGCAGGGGGTGGTGGTCGCCCCGTGCTGCATGCTGTGCTAAGGATTCACACATACAATCATGCCCCAGAGCACTCCATAGTCCCCAGCAGAGGCTACCCCTTCCAGCAGGAGGGCCTACCCCCAGCCGGATACTCCCGGATTAGACTTAATCTCAGCAGCATGCCAGTGCCCATGGACTGTTAATCCTGAAAACCTCACAGCTGCCTGCCTCATTTATTTATTTTTAATAGGTTTGGTGTGTTTTTTATTTCAGCATCCCCGTTGGAGAAAGTGACAGTACATGACTGAAACACATGCTCCCTGGAAGCACAAGGATTTATGAAACTCCCATGGAAACTACACCCATAGGTGAAATCAATACAACAAACCCAGATGGCTGTCTTAAATCTTGAATTTATGCCTACTAAATTCTGCTGGGAAGAAGTGGGGCACAATCTGAAAGGGAAGACTTTGACCAAGCTGCTCAGGCTGACCCCACTGGTACAAACTAAGGCTGGAAGTCCAGGTGTGAGTGAGGACAACTGCTTGGCTCCCTCCTCAGCTCAGTGTCGAGGCCCAAATCCTCCTGTTTCTTCCCAGTGCTGTGGGCTGGGGTCTCTGGTGATGGGGGGGGCTGCATACTGAGGATGGGGGATGGTATTTGTGGAAGCCAGGCCAGGAGGCCATCACGGGGACAGGCTAACAGAAAGGCGACCAACTGCCACTCTGCGGCAGGGCAACCATGTGTCACTAGCTGAACCCAGCTATGGGTTCTTTCATATGTCCCCCAAACACCACTGGGCTCTGGGGACTTAAACCTCAGAGTTGAGCCACATTTCTAGGTCACTCAGACCAGTGGCTTTTAAAAGATTTGATTGTACCAGCTGCTGAATCCTTTCTAAAACCAACCAAAAGAACAAAGTAGAAAGACAAGGCAACCCTAGTAAATTACTCTGAGATTTGTGCTGGAGCCAGTGTGGGCAGCCCCCTCGCCCAGGGGCTCTGTAGCCTCAATGTCCCCTGGTCCCCCACCAGAGGAGCCGTGTCACTGCACACCTTAGCATTTCCAAGCAGAGACACACCTCCTTTCAATTTTGATAAACACAAAAAGGTATTCTGGGAGATGACTTTAAACACAGCCATGACCTACAGGCAGGAAAAGCACAACTCCAACACATGCGGCTCGTCTGTCACCCAGGTTTCCTTACCCCTGACAGGGACTGTCTCGTGCCCGGGCGAGGCACTGGCACCAGGCAGCCCCAGTCAGCCAACACCTCCAACTCAAGTGATGCTTCCGAGATGTGTCCTTGCTGTCGTGGGCAGGGCTGGGTTCTCATGATTCTCCCTCACTTTGTCGTGGAGCAGACCCCACAGCGTGAGTGCTGCTGATGGTTGCATCTGGGCTGGGGCTGAAGAGCGAGTCTTCATGGGTCATGGTGGGACATGCTGTCTACACTGGTCTCCATGGTCGACCCGGCATCCTGACAGTGGCATGGACGGGTCCCTTCTCTCTAGCTTCTCTCTCTCTCACACCTGAGACGTGGCTGTGCATGAGGTGCTGGCTTGGCTGAGGCCCAGCAGGAGGATGACCAGGCCAAACGCATTTACACTGAAAGTGTCTGTGGCATAAGGCTAAGCTGACTCATCACGTGCCACCAGTGAGTATGGGCAGCTGTGCCTCTCACACCTGGACCTTGTGCCTCTAGGCTGCAGGCCTGTGGGGCCCTCCTGGAACACTGCCCTGCACGTGGACACTCAAGTGCTCTACGCCCTTTACTTTCAGCAGGCAGCTCTGTCTCAAGTCCCTTTGCGTTGGTGTGAGGGAAAGTGTTAAATTTAGCGGGTTCTTAATACTTAACTGACCCACCAATTTTTATTGAATAGTCCATTCACATATATTGACTCAAATGCCCCTTTTGCTAAATCAAATCAAATCAAAACAAAAACAACCTCTGTTCTTGTCAGACCATTTTAATTATTTTCACCCGAGAGTATATTTTTATGTGGGTTTCTTCTCCCTCCTGCTTTGCATTCTCTTGACTATTTGCAAAGACTGCGTCCCCAATACACACATCTTGGTGTGGGGGTGTACACTCAGAGGTGGAAAGGAAGGAATGAGGGATGTAGGGCAGGGAAGGAGGGGCGGCACTGGAGCCCCTGGCGGTGAAGGGTGTGGGTAAGGGCTTTCAGATGGGCAGTGAGGTCTCATCCGGGTGACTAAAGGACGGTGAAGTCTGAATCTGGGACTGACTTGCAGACTCTGCCACACCCCTCCCCAGCCAGGCCCTGTCCTCCTGAGGCTGGCCAGCACTGGTTCCTAGTCAGGAGACATGGTCCCTTCATTTCCCTTGACCACCCTGAAGGCCCTCGGTCCTCTCCCTCCAAAGGCCTGAGTCTCATGGCCTTTGCCACGTCTCCCCTCTTCCCCCCACCAGCTCACCGTGGGCTCCTGCTCACCTTGAACATGAGCATGTGGGACCACCCTTCTCCCTGGAACCTTATCTGACCTTCCACAAGACCTTTACTACTTTCTGGCTCAGCACTGGGCAGACAGAGCAGAGGTGCACACAGTGTGGGGGCAGCCCCCAGACCATTTCAGCACAATCAAGACCCAACCGTGCGCCTGGCCAGTGCAGCACAAAGTCTGTGCAAATGAGTCCGGGCACCAGGCTGCTTCTCCGGCCCTGGGCACACCCTGGAGCCCTGTGTGCCGTGTGTTCCCAGTTCCACTCCTATCTGGTCTATGCCACGCTGCTCAAACACACAGTGGACCCCAGTGGCACATAGAAGGTCTGTGAGATTGCACACCATAACCCACCTCACAATTTCTGACCAGGTCTGTCTGGTTGGGGAGGAGGGCTGAGCCGTACATCTCCAGAGTTCTCAGGTGGCAGTGGCAGTCCATGATTCACTCTTGGAGAACCATGAACTTATGATAGACCATTAAAACAACACAGCCAGTACTTGGAGCAAAGGAAACCTGCCCTTCCAGCTGACCTATAGTGCCTGGGGGGTGGGGTGGGGCACAGATGAGCCCACTGATTCTGCCTTCATGGTCCTGCTCATCCTCAGGGTCCCACAACCCCATGTCACAGCCACTAGGCCTGCTGGTCTTTGAGTTCCAGGCCTGTGATGCCCCCTGTGATGCACCCCAAAACTTCCTGAGGCTCCCTCACAGGACAGCATTCTGCTATGCCCAGGTTTCCTGCTCCTAAGGAAAAGGCATTGGTTTCTGCTTCCTGAGCAGAGTCCACAGCCTCTTGGGAACACATGCTCTACGACAACTGGGCAGGGCATGTGGGGTTCGAAGGCGCCCTGCAGAGAGAACATCAGCCAGCCTGCCATGTAGCCCTTCTAGCTCCCACATGAGCCGGGACCCAGAGGGACAGGGCAGTGTGCAAACAATGCCCGCCTGGTGTCTGAGGACAGCCCATCGCATCTGCGCAGCTCAAGGATTCGAGCACATGCCCCTGGGTCTGTGTTAGGACAGTCATCTTCTGAGTAGGTCAAAGAGGGCATCCCCTTGTTGCTTCTGCAAGGTTAGGTCTGTGTTATTTCTAGAAAACAGTGACATCGTTCACCAATAAAACCAAGGGAAAATAAATATCCCATAACACTTGGCCCCAAGGATAGGTTTTACGTCTAGAGACAGCAGTACTGATTTTCCCCTAAATACCACAACTGGGGGTGGGTTATAATTTTGTAATTTCATTAATACGAGCAAACATGGGCACCACAGCAGTGTGTCTCTGTCCTGCCAGCACACAAGAGGACTAAATGCTCACATTGGACCAAGTCATGGGGATGTGTAGGGGGAGGCAACGGGGGTAATGTTTAAAACTGCATCAGAATAAAAGAAGCATACAAGAAACACTTATAATCATAAACACTAACCACATTCCATTTTGCTACTCTATCTTGGTGAATAATAGAACCATTCCCCTTCTATAAGAGTGTAAGTAGACAGGAAATAGCCCTTGAAATACTGTAAGAGAATCACTCAGAGGTGGCAGCTGGCACAGAAGCACCGACTCAGTGCCAACTGCTTTATGGGCATCACCTCCAAGAAGAGAAAGCTTCTTCTGCAACTGAGGGTACAGCTGTTATTCTGTACACCTAACATATCTAGTAATTTGTAATCTGTAAATGTTTGCACTGACTTCTGTGAACTTGGGCATGTTCCCTGGAAAGCCAGCTAAAACACAAATTCAAAGTACTCTTTTTCCTGAAAGGCAAAAAACTTTTCCCTGGGTGGCGCCTGTGGCTCAAAGGAGTAGGGCGCCGGCCCCCTATGCCGAAGGTGGTGGGTTCAAACCCAGCCCCGGCCAAAAAAAAAAAACCCTGCAAAAAAAACTTTTCCCAATAAAACATGTTCCAAATTCTACCACGACCTTGATCCTGCTATTTCTGAGAACATTTTCCTAGCAATACAAACAGGAGCACACAGCTGTCTGAATACAGCAGGATGGTTAACACGCGTGTGGGCGCCGCAGACATCCCTGCACTCTGCTCATTGCTCACCACGGTGTGTGCACCAGAAGGTTCCTGAACTAATGAACACTTCAGTTCTTCCATAGGACAGGCAAAAAATATGAATTTTTTTTTACTATGAGCTACAAAACTCACACTGGTTCCAGGAACACTTTTAGGCTGTTCTGCATTTCATGTGCGATCATGCTGCCCAGCCTCCAGTGTGAGGGAATTACGTGACTCTTCAACCTAAGTACTGAGCTCAGAAAGTACATGTTCTCCCTTATCAGTCTTATTCTGACATTTGGACCCCACAGCGCTGGACGCGCACTTGTTCACTTCACAGGTCAACGTTCACTACAAAGGCAGGGACAGCGGCACTGGCCCTGCAGCACAAGGACAACCACTGTCACCCCCACACCACATCTAGTGTCTCTGACTGGCAAACACCCATCAAATTATACATTTTTTCCATAAATAATAACACTTTAGCAGTATAGGTTATCCTTAAAAAGGAATCATGTTGTTAAACCAAGGCCCAAACATGAATGTCACCATCAGAAGGTGCTTATAAACATGATACGGTTTCCAGGTTATCGTCATAGAGAAAACTGTTGTGCACAGCTACGGCAAGTCCTCCTGTGTCTTCTCGACAATCTACCCAAGCCCCGCCATGCACCTGCCCTGTCTCTTCCTAACAGGAGCCTCCAATCACCCAGCCCTCAGAACCCCTTACCTCAGACAAAGCAGCTCTGTGCGGCCGGGAGGGATTGGGACTGGTGTGGGTCTGGACAGATGGCCGTTCTCCCGCTTAGAAGAGAGGAGACGCTGAAGGAGAAGGACCAGGGTGATGTCTGCTTTCCACCAAAGGGGCCGCCCACCCAGTGGCCTCGGGCGGGAGCCGCGTGACACAGGCCGGGCACATGTGACCCACTTTCCACCCAGCTCCCCTCATGTCCTTGGGGGTGCACCAGCACTCATGCCCTCTCATTTCAGTGCCCCCTCCCCCAAAGGGTGATGGAACCACCCTTGTGCCTGCAGGACGCAGGCGCAGCAGCTAAGCCCCCAGAATAGGAGGGGTAGGGTGCAAAAACCTCTGGGCCCAGCATTAATCCAGGCATAGCTCCCTGCTGCTGCAAATTGTCTGCCTGTGGATGGAGTCAGCACAAAGCAGGTCCTACTCGCCAGCCACAGGCTGTCCTGGGCTTGGCTGGAGCCAGGCTCCCAGGTTCTCACAGAACTGCAGGGTGAGGCTGTTCCTCACCTGGAGGGAGACATGACATGGCAGAGATGGGGAATTCGCTCCTTTTGCCACTTGCTTGTTATTCTCCGGAGCCCCTAGGTCTGACCCTATGTGCAAGCCTCATAAAAGCTTAGAAGTGAACGAGCACACTGAGGCCTTGAACGGGATCCTGACATTGCCTGTGACCCAGACCCTATAGCCGCTGGAGGATGCGCATGGGTCCATCCGTCAAAGTGGGCCCTTGTGCTACCAACCAGAAGAAGGTCATCCTCCAGCACCACCTGTCAGCAGTCTGTTACCTTTATCTCACCATCCTACCTGACAGTCAGGTGAGATGGTGACAAAAACACACCCAAACAGGCAGAGGTGAAACATGAATGCAAGAAGGGACCACCGCACTGCCCCACGCTGGCTCCAGTAGACCCCAAGTGAAATAACACCAGATTTGTAAGTTCATTATAGAAAAAAGAAAAAATAGGATATGTATTCATGCAAAAAGCTATCGGTACTTAATCATTGCCCAGGAGGACCACCATTGCTATGTGGTTTCTGAGACCTATTCAGACTTTCCTCTAGCAGGTCTGTGCTACTGCATCTTTTTAACAATAATAAACTACCACATCTGTCCTGATTTTACCACTCAGCATTACATGTTAATGATTTTATATGTTAACATACTTAAGCCTACATATTAATGACCCAATTCTCCATGATATTCCACGTTATGCGTAAGATTTTGTGTATTAATGTGAAGGCTATGTTAACCAGTTTGATGAAAACAGTTCAAATTGTATATAAAACCAGCACATTGTACCCCATGATTGCATTAATGTACACAGCTATGCTTTAATTAAAAAAATAAAATAAAAAAGATTTTGTGTATTCCATTTTATGCACAAGAAACTAAGTAGTCTACAATGACTGTGTGCTCTAGGCATTCTGCATTGCTACACTGAGCAACATCTTCATAATTATTGCTGTGGTTTGAACGTATGAAACCCCTGAGAATTCTCATGTTGGAACTAGGGACCCAATGTGACGGTACCAGGTGACGGAACCTTTAAGGTTTAGGAGTGATCAGGCCTCCCTCGTGAATGGATTAGCACCCTATGAATGGTCTCGAGGATGCTGGCCTGGCTCTTTCTGCCCTTCTGTCCCTTTTATCCCATAAAGACACAATGTTCATCTCCAGAGGAAGCAGCCTCCACGGTGCTGCCTGAGAGCAGAGGGCAGCCCTCACCAGACACCAAACCTACCAGCACTTTGGTCTTGAACTTTCAGCCTTCAGAACTATGAGCAAAAAACTTACAGTTTACACACTAACCAGCTAAGGAACTCTGTTCTGGCAGCAGGAATGGACTGAGACATCACCTCTAAGTGGACCTCTTTCTGACCCCCGCTTTTATTTCCTTGGGACATATACATATAGCAATATAATTTCTGGGTCAAAGGTCACATGGGTTTAGAGCTCTTGGTGCCTGTAGCACTGCCCACTCCTGTTCAGCCTGGGCAGCTTGTTTTGGTGCCAGTCTGGAAAAACTGGTTTAAAACTTAGTGGCCAGGACAGAGGTGGCTGACAACAGTGTGCACCAGATAGCCCCAAGGGGTGGGTGCCAGCTTCCCTGGCCCATGCAGCAGCCCTGGGAGAGGCTCTGCTGTTACTCCCACTGAGGGCAGAAGGTGGTGGCACAGGATGGCTCCGCACCTGCCCATGGTAATACAGACTGTCACGGGACATGTTTGCTATGTCCCTATGACATGCCCCAGCCTCCCACATGTTTGATTACTGGGATTTTTGCATCTTTGTTTTCTGGAATGATTTCCTCCTCCTGTGAGGTTGTCCAGGCCCAGCCTATGCCTCCCCAACCCTGGCACTAGAAGTAGCAGTTTCTCCATCAAGCCCTGGCCCCTTTTATTTTTGAGCCATTTCAGTAGTTAGAGGACAAAAGGCCACATAAGTAGTAATTCCAAAATACATGTTTAACACAGGTAAGTAGCAATAATTTAGTGAGAAAATGGTTTCCACACTGAACTGCACAATTTTAACTCATGTTAGCCAAATCATGCCTGGACAATATGTGACTTTTCGTGTGATAAAATTAAGAACCTAATGGTGTTGCTGTGAAAATAAGAAATTGATTTAAATTTTAGTTCAGGAAAGGTAGATGGATATAACTATTTCATTACTTTCTTCCCTAAAACTACCAAACAAGCACACCTGACAGACCACTGGGACGTTCTAAAGCAGTGAAAATAAGAGGAAGGTGGAGGTGGAAGCCTGGCTCCCTTGATGAGACAGGGAAGCCCCATGTGGGCTCCAGTCTTGCTGGAGCTGAGCCAGAGCCTCTATCATAGCAGCATTGGGCTGGGCCAGACCCGACCCTCGTGGAGCTAACAGCAGCCACCGTGCTGACTCCTGGGCATGTTTGACCTAGGAGTGGGGCTGGCCATTTTCAGGCCGGCTGGCCTCCTGTGCCCCCTATGTGTCCCCTCTGTGCTGAGCGTGGCCAGCCCCATGGTATGGCCACCAGCCATTCAGGGTCAGCTGTGTACATGAGGCGCAGGGCTGAAGGCAGGAACCAGAGGTTGCGTCACATCACCTAGCCCCACCTCTCCTCACTCATCAGTCCTGCTCTGCCACTCCATCCAGGTCTGGCCATCTGAGATCAGCCCGTCCTGGGAACACAGCTGCCTCCTACAGAGGGAGGTGCATCCCTCCATGGTGAGTTCTGGGGCGGGAGGGTGTGCTCCTGTGGCTATTCCTGGCACCACCATTGCCAGGGTGGGGTGCCCTAAGGCCTGTGCGCAAGAGAGGAAAGATGTGTGTCTCCTCCCCTGCCTTGAGTGGCAGGACTCTCCTCTCCTCGAGCTGTTCCTGGAGGCTCTTCAGGCCCTGCCAGGCTGTGTCAGCTTCCAGTCGCGCTGTGTGAACTCAGGCCAGGAGACGGCAGCTAGGAAGAGAGAGATGGCAACCCCATCTCCCCAGCCCTCTTGAGGTTAACTACTTTCAGAGCCTACTTAGGAATAGATTTAACGAAGCAGGTCAAAGATGTGCATGGCTAAAACTATAAAATGTTGCTGAAAGAAAGTGAGAGACACAAGTAAATAGAAATATATTCTGAAACATAACTATAGTCCAGAAAGTAGAAAGGAAGAGGAGAGAGGGGGAGGGGAAGGGGAAGGGGGAGGTGGGAAGAGGGAGGGTATTTGTGGGGACCTCACCTAATGTGCATGATGCAATGGTACATTTCAAAACTATTAAGAAAAGAGTATACTGGAACATATTCTTCTTAGTAAAGTATCTTAAGAATGGAAGAAAAAGTATCCAATGTACTCAGCCCTACTATGAAACTAATTTAGGGCTTTCATATGAAAGCTATAACCCAGTTATAACCTAAGAATAAGGGGAAGGGGGAGAGGGAGAGTAGGGAGGGGGGAGGATGGGCGGAGGGAGGGTGATTGGTGGGATTACACCTACGGTGCATTTTACAAGGGTACATGTGAAACTTAGTAAATGTAGAATATAAATGTCTTAACACAATAACTAAGAAAATGCCAGGAAGGCTATGTTAACCAGTATGATGAAAATGTGTCAAATGGTCTATAAAACCAGTGTATGGTGCTCCATGATTGCATTAATGTACACAGCTATGATTTAATAATTAAAAAAAAAAAGAAAAGAGTATAATTGTGATGGATGTGTTACTTAGTTCAATGTAAGCATTTCACATTGTATATGAAATCAGTACACTGAACCCCATGAATGCATCAATGTACAAAGCTATGATTTAATAAAAACAAAAATAAAGTAAAATTCAAAAAAATAAGACCTGGCTAATGGCAACAAATGATATGAAGTTAAAGAAATAAAAATGTAACTAATGTTATATAGTATTGTCACTTATTTTATTTAGTTATTCTTCTGGAAAATACAATTAAATTACTTTGGCTTTGGCTTGGTGCCTGTCGTACAGTGGTTATGGCGCTGGCCACATACACCGAGGCTGGCGGGTTCGAACCAAGCCTGGGATTGCTAAACAACAATAACAACTCCAACAAAAAAATAGCCAGGTATTATGGTAGGCGCCTTTAGTCCCAGCTACTTGGGAGGCTGAGGCAAGAGAATCGCTTAAGCCCAAGAGTTTGAGGTTGCTGTGAGCTATGACACGATGGCACTCTACTAAGGGCAACAAAGTGAGACTCTGTACCCCCGCCCAAAAACAAATTATTTTGGCTTTGCTATTTCATTTGAAGTCAAACGACTTCCACAATTATTATTACTTGTATTAATCATATATTACTCTATTTAAGAGTATCATGTTTGTGAGAAATAAAATTCAAAACTGGATAAAAAAAGAAATATATTCTGTGTTCATGAATTGGAAGACTTAATACTGTTAAGATGTCAATGTCACAAAAATCTATCTACAGATTTAATGTAATCTCTACCAAAATCCAAATTACATTTCTTGCAGAAGTAGAAAATCCATCTTAAAACTATAAAACAGACATTCTAAAACATACAATCTCAAGGGAACTCAAATAGCCAAAATGATCTTGATAAAGAAGAACATAGCTGGAGAACTCACATTTCCTGGCTTCAGAACTTATTAAAAAGCAACAGTGATCAAAGCAGTTTGGCACTGGCATTGAGGGACAGAATTGAGAGCTCAGAAACAAATCTTTGTCTACATTGTGTCTAATGACTTTTAACAAGAGCACCAAGAACATCCAATAAGGAAAGGACAGCCCTTGCTGTGAAACTGGATTCTGCAAAAGAAGGAAGCTGTGCCCTTATCTGTCTCCACATATGCAAAGCAAATTACTGAAATGTGTCAGACATTTGAATTGCTAAGGCTATATAACTCTCCACAAATCATAGGATGGAAGCTTCATGATTTTGGATTCAGTAATAATCTCTTAAATATTAAGAGACACCAAAGCACTAAGCAAGTTAAAAAAGACATATTGGAGTAAATAAAAGTTTGAAACTTCTATGTGTCAAAGGATACAAGCAACAGAGTGAACAGGCAACCTTTGGCGTGGAAAAATAACTGCAAATCATATATCTGATAAGGGTAAATCCAGATCATATAAAGAGCTGTTATAACTCAACAACACAAAAAACAAACAGCCAAAGGACCTGAATACACATTTCTACATAAAAGACAAAAATAGCCTAAAGGCACCTGAAAAGATGACCAAAAAACTTTTGACTTACAGATCAAAAGGACAATGACATAACTGCTTTATAATACCCATTAGGACAGCTGTGATAACAAAACACCAAACAACAACAACAACAAAAAACAAGTGTTGGCGAGGAAGTGGAGCAATTAAAACCCTTGTGCGCTGTTAGTGGACGGTAAAATGGTACACTGACTCCTCAAAAAACTACAAAGAGAATCATGGAGCAATTCTACCTCCAGTTGTTCCCAAAATGTCGAGAGCAGGGTCTCAAAGACACACAAGTGTCATGTTCATGGTGGCATTATTTATAAGAGCCAAGAGGTGCAAGCAACCCAAGTGATGTGACAGATGAGGGGATAAACTAAATGTGGCCCACACATACAACGGGATATTATTCAGGTTTAAAAGGTAAGGAAATTGACAATGTGCTCCACTGTGGATGAAGCTTGAGCACATTCAGCTAAGTGAAACAAGCCAGTCATGAGAGACAAAGCCTGGAATGATTTCCTTTGCATGAGGACCCCAGACATCAGATTCACAGAGACAGGGGAGTGTTGGGTGCGGGGGAGGGGTGGGAAGGGGCTGGGAAGTTAGTTTCATGGAGACGGTTTTCATTTTTACAACACAGAAAGAGTTGTGCGAATGGATGGTGGTGTTTGCACAACAATGTGGATGTACTTAGTGCCACGGTTTGCTTGAAAATGGTTAAGGTAAATTCTATGTTATGCATATTCTACCACAATTAAAAATGCAAATAAATTTTTAAAGGCTTTGTGGTAGCTTGTACACATAGGGCAGGGTGTGAAGAGTCTTGTTGAGCTCTGGGAGTCCTGGGCCTAGGTCCTGTGCTGAGCAGGTCACACACCTCTGGGCCCTTGCTCACTGGCCACACAGCCTTTGCTGTCTCTCCCAGACACAGTTCAAAAGAATGGCTTTTGGGGTGGCATCTGTGGCTCAAAGGAGTAGGGTGTTGGCCCCATATGCCGGAGGTGGCAGGTTCAAACCCAGCCCTGGCCAAAAACTGCAAAAAAAAAAAAAAAAAAGAATGGCTTTTGTTTGGTTTTCTCTGCTTTTTTCCTTTATTTTTACTTTTTTTTTTTTTTAATCTTTTTTCTTCTTAACTTCATCCAAAGAGGGCTGAGATGCAGAGTCCTCCCAATTTGTTTAAGGGCCAGCAGCTTCTGGCTACCTGGGAGGCCTCTGGAGCTATTTGCTCACCCTTCTGCTCTCTTACTCTTAACATCCACCTGTAGGACCACCAACCGGGAGAGACTACATCACAGTGCATGCTCTTATCACGTTCTTCAAAACCCAAGTGCATTTATTTCTCTATGCCTAAACAATTGTTAAACATCACTAAGATATCTCAAGTTCTTCCTCCAGTATATCTGTGTGCACGTAGGCCACAGCTGCAGGGCACACTTCCCCCATATTTCCTGCTTTCACTCTTCTAGGAGCAGACACTGAGGTCCCCTCCCATCCCCACATCCACAGAATGCAACAGGGAACATATGTGTATCTGCTATATGATCCCACAGGGATCTCAGCACCACAGAGATGCTAGGCCACAGGGGTCACTGCATCCTTGGTGTGGTCACCGGGAAGCCCTGCAGCTTCCCAGCAGCACTCAAGGTCCACATGTCTGCAAGCTTCCACCGATACTTGGCACAACTCCAGCTTTCTAATTTTCGCAGTCTAATTAGTATGAGGTGGTAAAGCATCATTTATTTTGCATTTCTCTGACTAGAAATGAGTTTATGCATCTCTTCATTGGTCTTATGTATTTTCTCTTCTCTATCTCTAAACTATCTTTCAAAGCCTTTGCCCATTTCTCTATAAAAGTTATAGAATATTAGTTGATGGTTACATAGTTTTAGTTTCCTATTACTGATGTTACCAACTGCCATAAATTTAGTGGCCTATACCAGTACACATTTACCACTTTGCTGTTCTGGAAATCATAGGTCTGACAGGGCTCACTGGACTAAAGTCCCAGTACCCACAGAACTCTGCCCCTTCCGGAGGCAGCCACATTCCTGTTCACAGCCCTCCTGCACCTGCAGTGCCAGTAGCCTACCTCTTTCTTTAAGGTTTATTTTGTTTATAACCAACACCGAATAATTACGTATACTTAAGAGATACAGCATGATGTACATAAGTAGCCATTGTATAATAATCAAATAAGGATAATCAGCATCTCTATCACTTTAAACATTTCTCATTTCTTTGTGATGGTAACATTCAAAATCCTCTTCCAGCTATCTTGAAATACACAAGACATTATTATTATTTTGATACACAATCATGTGTGTATCACGTCATTATTTGAAATACACAAAAATCAAGAAACATAATCCTCCAGCAGAAACAAATGAAGCCATCCCAGCAACACTAATAAGCTGAGTAAGTTGAATCAGAAAGAACACTATCAACTGTGTTTCTTGGAAGTACCATAAGGGATCATAACAGTCTGTCCCCAAACTGTCCCAGTGACCCACGTATTACTAGCACTGCATCCGAACACTAGCACTTAACTCTTCCTGACTCTGTGACCACTGTTCTACCCTCTACTCGTATGGGATCAACCTTCTGAGATGCCACATGGCAGTGAGCTCAGATGGTATGTGGTTTATTGCACTTAATGCAACACCCTCTGGGTGTATCCGTGCTGCTGAGAATGTCAGGATTTCATTCTGTTTTAGGGTTGAGCAGTAGTACACTGTGAGTGTGTGTGGGTGTGGAAGTGTATATTTTCAATGGGTATTTTGACTTCTCCATCGTGGCTACTGTGACTACCACTGCAATAAACACTGGGTGCAGGGGCAACTCTTGCAATTACACAGCCTTGCCCCCAGGAATATCTTACCTAGAGGTCAAACTCATTAGTAACATTAATGCCATCCGCAGCCTTGCCATGTAAGAGACATGCCCCCAGGTTCCAGGCATCAGGACATAGCCTCTTCGGAGGCTGCTATTCTGCTCACCTCAGCGTTATTTCAGGCTCATTTAAAGGAGTTCTACCTATGTTACAGATATTGCCACTTTATTGAGTTCAGACTTCACATGCATGTCTTCTTTCTCTTTGTTTGGTATTTTTTTACCTTTATCTATGGAATTCTTCTTCAAAGTCTTGAATTTGGTATAATAGAATTTACCAAATTTTTGTTTTATAATGGTATTTTTTTTTGATACAGGGTCTCACTATGTCCCCCAGACTGGAGTGCAGTGGCAAATCATAGCTCACCACAGTCCCAAACTCCTGGCCTCAAGTGATCCTCCTACCTTAGCTTCCAGGGTAGCTGGGATTACAGGTGGCACTGATACCAATTCCCCCTCTCAGGACTGGACAGGGATTACCCATTGTCTAGGCTCAGGTGAGCTTAGAAATCAGACCTCCATTTCCAGGCACAAACAGGCTGCCTTTTCCAGGCCACACCATCTGGGCTCTAATAAGATCATGAACAAGGCAACCTGAGACCTTTTTTGGGTGGTTCCACCTTGAGGAGGGAGCACACACCCCAATTCCTTCCTTGAGACAAAAACTGCAAAGACTTAATAACCTTGCCCAAGGAGAGGGACTGCATTCAACTTACCAAATCCTAGACAAAATGTAATTGTCCAGACAATGTATACTCCTAGACAAAGGAACCAAGGGAGAGGAACTTCCAACTTGAGTCTTCCCCTTTGCCAGAAGCTCTGGTGCTTTTTACTCCTTCTGTATTCTTTTCTGCCTAATAAAATCTTATCTTAGCACTGATCTGCGGTCTGTGGGTTTATTCTTCCAATCCCCGAGACCAAGGACCTACTGAAGAAGAAATTTCGGTAATAGCGCTGTGGGTTCAGGAGGTTCTGTGTGGGTGGTGCTGTGAGTTTAGGAGGTTCTGTGAGTGGCGCTGTGAGTTCAGGAGGTTCTGTGAGTGGCGCTGTGAGTTCAGGAGGGTCTGTGTGTGGCGCTGTGAGTTCAGGAGGTTCTGTGAGTGGCGCTGTGAGTTCAGGAGGTTCTGTGAGTGGCGCTGTGAGTTCAGGAGGTTCTGTGAGTGGCGCTGTGAGTTCAGGAGGTTCTGTGTGTGGCGCTGTGAGTTCAGGAGGTTCTGTGAGTTCAGGAGGTTCTGTGAGTGGCGCTGTGAGTTCAGGAGGTTCTGTGAGTGGCGCTGTGAGTTCAGGAGGTTCTGTGAGTGGCGCTGTGAGTTCAGGAGGTTCTGTGAGTGTGGCGCTGTGGGTTCAGGAGGTTCTGTGTGTGTGGCGCTGTGGGTTCAGGAGGTTCTGTGTGTGTGGAGCTCTAAGTTCAGGAGGTTCTTCATTGAATAAGTTATCATGTCACTTTTTTCTATTAATATATTAAAGTTAATTAAAGTAGTTCATGCTTAACCAACCTTGAAATCATCTGATATATCCTATTAGATCACAATGATTAGATTTGTTTCAAATGTACCTGTGAAACTAGTAAAGTCAATTTTTAAGTACAATTACTAACAACACGGGCCTATTCTTTTTTTCTCCCTAATTACTCTTATGTGGTATTAAGAATCTGTAAAGCACTCACTTTCTGGAACAGTCTGTATATATTAAACATCTAGCATCCTTTAAATTCAGATATAATTTACCCATAAAACTGGGTATGTATGTATGTGAGGGTGGTGGTCCCTGTGGCTCAAAGGAGAAGGGTGCTGGCCCCATATACCGGACGTGGAGGGTGCAAACCCAGCCCTGGTCAAAAACTGAAAAAAACCCAAACTCTGTGTATGTGAGAACTTGTTTAGATGTGAGGACTTTGATCATCACCTGAATGTCTTCCACACTTACTGGTCTACTCAAGTTCTCTATTTCTTCTTGGGTCTACTTTGGCACTCGATATGCTCCTGGAAGTGACCAGGGTCAGCTGCTTCCAATGTGCTACTGCACAGTCCTCACTGTGCTCTAACCTCTCTTCTCAGTTGGACCTACAGTACTACTTGTTGTTTCTTGTTCCATCACCAGGGTCACCCCTCAGTTTTCTTTAATCTGTCTTACCAGAAATCTATTGACTCTAAAAGGCGGCGTTTAGCTCTGTTGCTCTCCTACTTCCCCGTGCCCTACTTCACTGACTTACGCTCTTCACTTTACTGTCTCCTGCCTTGCTGGCTCCTCAGACTAACACCTTTGGTCTTTTTCCAACCTCTTGGGTTGGTTTATCTCAGCACTAAAAATTTTTACATTTTTTTTTGCAGTTTTTGGCCGGGGCTGGGTTTGAACCCGCCACCTCTGGCATATGGGGCCGGCGCCCTACTCCTCTGAGCCACAGGCGCCGCCCAGCACTAGAAATTTTCCATGATTCTGAGCATGAGTGTTTAGTTATAGATGTCCAGGGCAATGCATGTCAGACATGTGCTGCCCTGATGATCAGCACACTCTCACGAGTTCACTTCTAGAGTAAGCTGTAGACATGCCTTCCCTTCAGTGTGGGCTCCTCCCCTTCAGTGTGGGCTCCTCCCCTTCAGTGTGAGCTCCTCCCCTTCAGTGTGGGCTCCTCCCCTTCAGCGTGGGCTCCTATCCTTCAGTGTGGGCTCCTCCCCTTCAGTGTGGGCTCCTCACCTTCAGTGTGGGTTCCTCCCCTTCAGTGTGAGCTCCTCCCCTTCACTGTGGGCTCCTCCCCTTCAGTGTGGGCTCCTCACCTTTTGTGTGAGCTCCTCACCTTCAGTGTGGGCTCCTCCCCTTCAGTGTGGGCTCCTATCCTTCAGTGTGGGCTCCTATCCTTCAGTGTGGGCTCCTCACCTTCAGTGTGGGCTCTTCCCCTTCAGTGTGGGCTCCTCCCCTTCAGTGTGGGCTCCTCCCCTTCAGTGTGAGCTCCTCCCCTTTAGTGTGAGCTCCTCACCTTCAGTGTGGGCTCCTGGTGCAGCCGGCCTGTGTGCTGCACGGCTGTGCTCCAGGCAGCTGAACTTCCCTGGGGCCCCTGTAGTCTTGTCAATGTTCTCTGTTGCTTAAAAAGGAATTCGTAGAGATCAAAAGACACCTAACAGTGCCAATGTATTATGTTGTTTAAGACATTAATATTTCATTTTACCTATTTCCTGGAGTGGGGCATTAAAATCACCAAATACAACTTTTCATTCCCCACCTTTCCCCAAGTTTACACAGCAGCTCAACAACAGGCACCAAGGTCCACGGGGCATGTGTCCCAGGCTGCCTAAGGGCACGCCTATTGGCGGCTGACCCCAGGCCCTCATTACCCACTGTTTCCAAACACCCCAAGACCTCCTGTAGCCCACCCAGACTTTTTGTCCTTCTTGGGCTCACCAGGGTTGACTCCAGGGACAGGCCCAGTTGTTTACCTACAACATGTTCAGAGCTATCACAAACAGGAGTCCCTGATTTCCCAAAGTCACACGAAAGAGCCTTTAGGGAACCTCCCAGACTAACCCAGGGGAAATGCAGTGTTGTGCCACTTCCAACACATTTCTGTTTATAGTAAACAAACCAGCAAGGGGAAGAGAGTCTGCAGTGACGCACCTTCTCCCATAGGTGGGCTGTACGGTCAGAGCAGATCCATAGGCTGCAGTGGTTCAGACCAGCCGTAGCTCAGAGCATCGTAATAACCAGAATTGGCGACTCACAGAGGACAGGCTTTTGTCGTGGGGCCACCTACCTGGAACACAAAAGCACAGGCTACATGAGTTTACACATGGGCACCCTGTCCATCAGAATCAGCTTCAGCAGAATCTCCCCATGTGTTCAAAGAGCAGTAGCAGCTTTTCAGTTCCCAGCACATGGCACTGATTAGGGGACAGGGCAGCACGGGCATGGCCATTCTGCACGCTGCGGGGCCCAAATGAGCTTACACCTCCCACTTCTGGGCTTCCACTATGTAAATGGGAAGTCTAAATAAAAGTTTTAGGTGAAATTGTGTAAGTTTTTAACTTAAAATATTTAGAATATTTTCTTGTACACATACAAGATTTTGAAGGACTATGTATTAAATTACATGTTAATTTACATACACTGCTGGTTTTCTAATTTTAGTAAAGTTAAGTACATTCAGTCCCTCCAACCTTAGCTGTAGCTCTGTCCCTTGGGGCTGCCCTCTAGCCAGCGAGGGCTGCTCCAGAGCCACTTTTGCTGAGGTCAGAGGTTCTGCCTTTTTGTTTATGAATTCATATTTAGGGCCACAGCCTAGTAACAATTGCCTATCTTCATAATATTATCCTCTTTGCCATAGTTTTCAAATCTATTCTGCAGGTACATTTATGATCTTCCTGAGTTATGCTCTGGACGTCTTAGAACTGCAACATCTCATGTTTGCAGTGTGAGACATCACAGCACCAAAAATAAGGGGAAGTCTTGGGAAATGCTTCTGCCTTTCTGTGGGTCCATTAGGTAACCAAACCAACGTAGGCAAATATCAACAGCACTGACCCAGGTTGTTTACAGTGAATGCATCTTACCCATGTAACACTTTGTGGGTCAAAATGAATGAGTGAGAAAACACCAGACGTAAGCAGGCCCTATGGGAGAACTCCAGGAAGAGCCCCCAGTTCACCAGGTGTAGCTGGAAGACGCACAGCCTGTTGCTGACTGAGGACCATCACACAATGAGTGGAGTGCATTCAGCCTGGGCTGCCCAGCAGATGGCAGAGGGTGGTGCCATTCTGTGCTCAGACCCACACTCCCCACCACCACAACACCTGTGGGGCCCAGGGCAGCATGGGCTGTGCCTACAGCCAGGTGTGGGGCTGCCCCACCAGCCAATTGCTTGTAAACACCATGTGTGATGCTCATGGAATGACGAAATTGTCCACTGAGGTAAACTGATGAACGTTAGGTCTTACACTAGGGAAACAGCCACAGAGAACCAGCAGGTTGGCCCTGGAGCCTCCACCAGAACTGAGGCAGGAAGAGAGTGGTGGGGTCTGGGTAGAGGCAGAATACAGAAAGGGTCAATCCCAAGAACAGAAGATTCCATGAAAAAGGCAAGTACTGAGGAAGGATTTGATTTCCTGGGTGAGAGCACTAAAAGCTGGAAAATCAAAGGGAAGGCTCAACACCATAAGAGGCCCAAGATGACCCAGGGCAGTGGTTCTGGTAGAGGACAGGCAGGAGGACAGACGTATCCTGGGGCAGTGGTTCTGGTAGAGGACAGGCAGGAGGACAGAGGTGACCTGGGGCAGTGGTTCTGGTAGAGGACAGGCAGGAGGACAGAGATATCCTGGGGTGAGGCAGTGGTTCTGGTAGAGGACAGGCACGAGGACAGAGGTGACCTGGGGCGGTGGTTCTGGTAGAGGACAGGCAGGAGGACAGAGGTGACCTGGAGCGGTGGTTCTGGTAGAGGACACACAGGAGGACAGAGGTATCCTGGGGTGGGGCAGTGGTTCTGGTAGAGGACAGAGGTGACCTGGAGCGGTGGTTCTGGTAGAGGACAGGCAGGAGGACAGAGGTGTCCTGGGGCGTTGGTTCTGGTAGAGGACAGGCAGGAGGACAGAGGTGTCCTGGGGCGGTGGTTCTGGTAGAGGACAGGCAGGAGGACAGAGGTGTCCTGGGGCGATGGTTCTGGTAGAGGACAGACAGGAGGACAGAGGTGTCCTGGGGCGGTGGTTCTAGTAGAGGACAGGCAGGAGGACAGAGGTGTCCTGGGGCGGTGGTTCTGGTAGAGGACAAGCAGGAGGACAGAGGTGACCTGGGGCAGTGGTTCTGGTAGAGGATAGGCAGGAGGACAGAGGTGTCCTGGGGCGGTGGTTCTGGTAGAGGACAGGCAGGAGGACAGAGGTGTCCTGGGGTGGGGCAGTGGTTCTGGTAGAGGACAGACAGGAGGACAAAGGTGACCTGGGGCGGTGGTTCTGGTAGAGGACAGACAGGAGGACAGAGGTGTCCTGGGGCGGTGGTTCTGGTAGAGGACAGGCAGGAGGACAGAGGTGACCTGGGGCGGTGGTTCTGGTAGAGGACAGACAGGAGGACAGAGATGTCCTGGGGCGGGGCAGTGGTTCTGGTAGAGGACAGGCAGGAGGACAGAGGTGTCCTGGGGCGGGGCAGTGGTTCTGTTAAAGGACAGGCAGGAGGACAGAGGTGTCCTGGGGCGGGGCAGTGGTTCTGTTAAAGGACAGCCAGGAGGACAGAGGTGTCCTGGGGCGGTGGTTCTGGTAGAGGACAGACAGGAGGACAGAGGTGTCCTGGGGCGGTGGTTCTGGTAGAGGACAGGCAGGAGGACAGAGGTGTCCTGGGGCGGTGGTTCTGGTAGAGGACAAGCAGGAGGACAGAGGTGTCCTGGGGCAGTGGTTCTGGTAGAGGATAGGCAGGAGGACAGAGGTGTCCTGGGGCGGGGCAGTGGTTCTGGTAGAGGACAGAGATGACCTGGAGCGGTGGTTCTGGTAGAGGACAGACAGGAGGACAGAGGTGATCTGGGGCGGTGGTTCTGGTAGAGGACAGACAGGAGGACAGAGGTGTCTTGGGGCGGTGGTTCTGGTAGAGGACAGGCAGGAGGACAGAGGTGACCTGGGGCAGTGGTTCTGGTAGAGGACACACAGGAGGACAGAGGTGACCTGGGGCGGTGGTTCTGGTAGAGGACACACAGGAGGACAAAGGTGACCTGGGGCGGTGGTTCTGGTAGAGGACAGGCAGGAGGACAGAGGTGGTGATTTAAGGGCATTGATACCTGGAGAAAAGAGAGATTTGGGGAAGGAGGAGGCACATCTGGGAATGTTGAGATGAAAGGGAAAGACTGGAGATTAAGTTTTCTATAGAAGTAAGAGAATATCAAAGTATCAGAAGAGACTGATTTAGGTCTACTCCTAAAATCCCATTCATTTTTTGAAAAATCACATTTTGCTGACAAACAGAAGAGAATGCTCATGGACAAGAGCCTGGTCAGCTGCTCAGGTCCTCAACACATCCCTTTCAGTTAGAAACACCTGTTATTGCTAGTTCAGGAAACATCTTAGAACTCTAAAATGAACAGGAAAAAAAGCATGCAAAATCTCTTTGGATAAAGGATCTTCTCAAAGTAGCAGACCTTCTCTGAAGTCCACTTTGGTTCTGTGTGAAGGACAGAGAAAGTGAAAACTAAAATGTGTTCAGATGGTGCAATCTGCCAGCCACACAGTAGAGGGAGCTCCAGCACAGCCCCCAGCACAACTCAGAACATTACAACAAGGTACAGATATGAGCACAGCAAAAAATGAATACCTTAAACTATCCAGAATTCAAATGGACCACTGAACCAACGTGGTTGGTATGAATGAGAGTAAAAAGAAAGATAAAATTAGCCTAGAAATAAAGACCCTAGTCAAAGAGAATAAATTCAACTAGATGTGTAAGGGACTAAAACACATGAAGAGAAAACGAAACAAATCAAGAGGCTAAAAATGGTCAAAGAAGAAACAGATAAATACAGAACACAGACCAAAGGAGAGCCAAGGAATACACACTGGCATTTCCAAAAAGAAAAGCGAAGTTATAAAACATGTACATCCCAGAAGTATTGTCAGGAAAGAAGTCTATGAATTGAAAAAGCTTACAACGTCCCTGAACAAACTACCAGAAAGATCACCCTAGGCACACCCACAATTTATTAAGACTTCTTAGAGAACATTTGAGGGCTCCAGGCACCAAACCCGAACCACTGATAAAGGAAAGAAGTCCTACTGGTGTCATATTTTCTTACAGCAAAGTACAAAATCAGTGAAGAGTGGAGTATTATTTTCATAAACTCAAGTTCATGACCAAAGGATCTTATGTCAGCCAAATTGTCCTTCAAAATTAAAGCTATAGAAAAATAGTTTTGAATATCCAAGAACTCACTGAATGCAGTGCTTACAAGCCTTTCATGAGATCCTACTAAAAGATAATCTCCTGCAAACCAAGAGATAACTAAGAAATGTGGCATAAACAAAAATGAGTTTTTGTTTGTCAAAGACTAAAATAAAAAGTGATAAAAAGGATAGGGAAGTAGCGTGAAAGTATTTTTTGCAGAGGATGCGGTTCTGAAAAGGAAAAATACAGTAAACAAGTCAGAGGTAGAGGAATGGGAAGATGGGTGTGGGAGAGCTCTTCCAGGGTGCAGGCCGGGGCTGGGGAAGGAGGCCCACACAGAGCCGGCAGCCACACAGACATGCACCACCAAGGCAACCACAGAATGAAAGTACAGACCCACCTGGGTGCCCAAAGAATTAAAAAAAGAAAGCAAAAATGACGGACAACATTGACAAAATAAAAAGATACACAACGTACGTGTACATTAAATACCGGAACAAATTATATGGCAGTTGGGATTTAACATATCAGTTATATCAATAAAAAAATGAATGTAAACAAGTTTCAGACCGACTCACAAAACCAACTCTGCCTGATACAAGAGACACAATTGCCAAGTGATTAAAAAAGGCCAAATATCAAGGAACAGGCAGACGTGCACTGGGCAGCTACACAGGCTGGAAAGCAGGAGCTGCAATGTGCATGTCTGATGGGGTACGAGCCAGGCCAGATGGGATTCTGGAACCCACAGGACTCAGCTCACAGTGAAGAACAACATGAGCCCCAAACACAGAGGCTGGCTTAGTAAAGCAGAAACGCAGGTGCTAGAAAAAGGAATAGAAACACACCATCAGTCCAAAGCAAGCTAAGGGGTAACAAGTAAGTAAACGCAAAAGAGAGTGGGTAACACAGCCAGACATTAGGTACACACACGTCAGACTTTATGTGCCAATAATAAAGAACAGACTTTCCTCTTAAACATACTTGAAATATGTGCGACCAAGCCTAGCTTATGTCAGAGCACACAGAAGATCTCAGATGACAGTCTGGGTAACAAGGCAAGACCAAAAATCAATAGACTTTAACGAAAGGCTCTTCCACTGGTCACTTACATAGTTTTAGAAACATACACAGGGAGCCTGCTCATGAAACATATTCCCGTGGCATATATATTCCTGATCCCACTAAGCTCCCAGGAGCACCATGAGACCAGAGAGCGAGACCATGGCAGACATCACAGAAGTGATGACTCACTTCTTCCAGCCACGCCAACACGCCTCTGGGAGCATGAGAGTACCGCCTGTGGAGGTGGACATGAGGATGAGGAGAGCCCCAGCAAGGAGATGCTCTGCTCCTTCCCAGTGGGAGACAGAAGACAAGTGGGTACAAGAGCCCCTCTCCTCCACTCTGTGGCCTGCCCTGCCCAGCAGCCCAGACAGCAGTGACAGAAGCAGTGGTTTCTAGCATCTTGCAGAACAGGCTGCCATAGCAGATCAGCTTCAAAGGCCAGGGCCTCCACAAATGTCACACTCTCTCCTGGGCACATTCAACTGTCAACCACACAGTGCACACACACATGCACACACACGGCATGTGGGTACGTAAGCAGCTCACACTGTTATCATGGCTCTTAACAAATGGCGTGGGCTTCTCCAGAAGCTTTGGGACATCATAAGACCAGGAGGCAAAGTGCTGTCCTGCTGCAGCTGCTGGGGTCCTCCCCTCTAATCTCAGGCAGGCCCTCGGGCAGCTGCTGCAGGTGACAACCATGACAATTGTCATGGGGCCTTACGGTGGGAGGCCGGCTAAGAAGAGTGAAGGGCATGGGAAGGCTGGACTGCTGATCCCCTGGCTAGGTGGGCTCCTCAGGAACACAAGTATGGAAGTTTGATGAGTCTTCAAGCTGATCCCTTAAATCTCTGTAGCACCCAGTGGGAAAAAGTCTAAGAATTCATAAAAGAAAGGCTCTGCTTGACACAAAATTTTATTCGGCTTTAGTTAAAGCAAAAACCATACACACAAACATGCACATGAGAAGACTTCGCAAAGTTCGTAGAAAAACACAATTAAAAGATAAAAATTTAAAGTATTAACTTTATTCCTCAACAAAAGCTCCATCAAGGCCAAGACACTGGGTGTGTTTGGACACCAGCCACTGCATCCCTGCCTGCAGAACTGAGGTGGGGACCTGGCCTTGCCCGTGCAGTCTTCCTCATATTGTGAACAGAAGAAAAATGGGTGTCCTTATAGAGCTTTTATGAGTAGAAAATGAAAAGAAGCCAAAAGGAGCCAAATCAGGACTGAGTGGCAGCAGGAGCATGGCTGTGGTGGACAGGACCCTCTGGAGAAGCTTCCCGGTGTTACCCTGCTAGAGCTTTGGTTGGCCTTCTCCAAATAAGCTCCTAATAGCAGATGTTATCATTCTTTGGCCCTCCAGAAAGTCGACCCCCAAAATACTTTGAGCATCCCAGAAACTGTTGCTGTGACCTTTGCTCTTCATTGGTCCACTTTGGCCATGACTGGACACATTCACACCCAGCAGCCATCCCTTTGTGCTGCGTCTTTAGGATCACATCGGGGAAGCCACGTTTTCACTCCTGTTACAAGCTCCAAAGACCTTGGTCCCATGTGTTTGTGCCCTTGTCTGCAGATGGCCTGGTGCCATCCTGGAGAGAGACCAGCCTCCGTTATTCCATCACAACCATGTGAGCTGAGCCGGTTGGGATGTCCGTGGTAATGGCTACTGTCGTGCTGTTGACTGTCAGTCCCCTTCAGTTAGGGCAGGAACAAGGTGAGTTTTGTCCTCACAAACGGATGTGGATGGTGCCACCGTGGGCTTCATCTTCAACATCATCTTGTCCCTTCTTAAAATGAATTGTTGGTTTATGAACCACTGATTTCTTTAAGACACCAATGTTTTGTAAAGCGTCAGTGATATCACCATTTTTCCACCCAAGCTTCCTATTCTTGCTTCAATTTTAGCAGAATTCATGTTGCTCTGATGGGGGGGTCTTTTCAAAACGACACCTTAGCCTTCTTAGTGCCTCAAACTAGATTCTGTACAGAAAATGTTATAACGAGTCTGTTAATAATAAATGTTATAACAAACAACAATTTTATTTTGCTACAAAAGTTGAAATCCATGCATAGTCTTTTCATAATATGTATTTTCTATGATCTTTTTGAAGACGACCTGTTTGTATCCGGCGGCGGCAGGGGAGGGTGTTATTTATCTATCAACTCAGACCTAGCCTTCTTAGGAATTTATCTGGAGAGGAAGTTTGTACCCTAACTTTGACACTTACGTGGCTTAACATCTGGAGCCATCTCAGCTGCCTCACGTAAGAGATGAGGAGACACTGGCCTTTTGCGCAGCCTTGCTTTCACAGAGCACTGCTAACACCCACACAGAGACAAAGCTCCAAGGGAACAGAGGAACCGGGTTAATTGCTGTCTGCTTTTATTCTGGCTATTTACATTCTCTAGCCAAGCTGAGTTTTATCCCAGCAAGTGTCCCGGGGCTTTGACAATGGTGGAGAGAGGGGTAGACAATGTGCCATCTTGGGTCTCTAAAGCCAGGCAGCATGTGGTCACATGAAGGGCTCAGGGGCCAGCACTGTACTCCCCTCACCATCCACTCATAAAAAGGATCGTGGAGTAGGATGCACTCAGTTAGCAGCTTCTAACCAGAGCTCAGTGCAATAGTGCATGAGATTTCCCCAAAGCAGCATACCACATAGTGACAGAACATTTCCGAACACAGCAGAGAGTCTAGTTCTGTCTCTGATGAGGTTAATACAAAAAAAAAATTTTTTTAGGGTGGCACCTGTGGCTCAAAGGAGTAGGGCGCTGGCCCCATATGCCTGAGGTGGTAGGTTCAAACCCAGCCCCAGTCAAAAACTGCAAAAAAAAAAAAAATTTTTTTTTTTTTTTAAAAACACAGATGATAGCACTAATTAAAAGAAAGGCACAGGTTCTGGACAAGAGGGAGCAGCCACACCTCTCCCTATTCTTCCTGCTGAGGCAGCCAGCAAGCTGGATATTATATATGGACCAAACCTAAGAAAACCTGGAACGGAGAGAGGAGGGAGACTGACTAGGGTCCCAGAGATTTGAATAACCCATGAGTTCACGATTCTTGTTGTTTTTGTTTATTTGTTTTGCTTTGTTTACTCCTCCCGTATATTCCAGACAAGTCCCTAAAACAGCACCCTAACAATGCCAACACACACACACACACACACTGCCCACCTGTGCCAGCACGGGCTGTGTCAGGGCCCAGATTCCCACTCCTGCCCACATCTAACAATGCCAACACACACACATACACACAGCCCCACCCGTGTGGGTCAAGTCAGGGCCCAGACTCCCACTCCTGCCCACAGACCAGGGCTACTCCTGCACAGTGGTGTGGGTAGAGTCAACTGTGAGTCCTTCCTTCACGAGGTAACGGGGGCTAAAACAGAAGACGTATGTAAGATTCAGAATCTCATAACATAATAACCTAATTTTCCATGATACATACAAAAATTGTTTGTCATACTAAATCAACAGATGGCATTGGTGAGACAACAGAGAAACCAGAATTACCTAGCAAGGATTTCAAAGTGGTGCACTGAGCATTTACAGACATGCTCAAAGCACACTTTAATAAAGCCTCAAATGAATAAGAGACTCGAGGAACAGTAAACTACCAAAAATCAATAAAAGATGAAATAGACAATCTCAGTATCCCTATAGCAGTTAAGAAGTTGAGTTTGTAATAAAAAGCTCCAGCATAAGAAATTCCCAAGACCAGATCGTTTCACTGGAGAATTTTACCAAACATTTAAAGACTGAACACCAACTTCAGGCAATCTTACAGAGAAAAAGGGGTATTTATTAACTTGGTTTTTGAGGCTACTTTGACTCTGATAATAAAGACAGTATAAAGGTAGTATAACAAGAGAAAATTAAAGAGCAATCTCTCTCATGAACAATGACGCAACTAAAATAAACAAAATTAGCAAAAAATGAGTCCAGCGTATATATACAACATTTATACTGTAGCCAAGTAGGATTTATTCAGGCATGCACAGCTGGTGCTATATACAAATATCAATCAATATCCATTATATCAACAAGTTAAAGTATAAAAATAACTATAAGATACATCACTTTATGAAAACTGTTGAAAAAAACTGCCAGCATTTTAAGAATAGAGGAAAATTACCTCAAATTCATAAAGAGCATGTGTCCGGTCAGTTCAGGTGGCTGTGACAAAGCATCAGAGACTGGATGGCTTATAGACAACAGAAATTTGTTTCTCCTGGTTCTGAAGGCTGGAAGTGCAAGGCCAGGATTGTAGCAGGGTCAGACTCTAGGGTGCTTGCCACATGTTATGTTCTCAAAAGGTGGAAAGAGAACCTGAGACCACCTGGGGTCCTGTTACCAGGCACTGACCCCATCCTGAGGCCCCCACCTTCATGGCCTGTCATGTGGAAGCCTCAGCCCCCACTCCTAAGCATCCCATTGAGGCTGAGGCTTCCACATGAATTTTAGGGGCACATACATGCAGACCAGGACTACACTTCCAGAGTGCAGTAGGGGAAGGGGCTACAGAGGAACTTCCAGCAGAGACCCAAGGAAGCCCACGCCAGCCAGCTGAGTGTCATCAACGCCAACAGAGAACCCCGAAACAAACCGACACACTCCAAGTAGTCTTTGAGAAAGTGAAAAAGCCTTTTCAACAAACGGCGCTGGGACAACACAGTAGGCAAAGAGAGGAACCTCAGCCTTGGCCGCACACCTGACAAAACATTCACTCAAAATGGATTGTATGCAGAATTAAACGTAGAACAAGAAACTGTAACAACTAGTGTAAAACACAGGAGGAAATTCTCAGGATCTGGGGCACCCAGTTCTTAGATATGACATGAAGCATGATCCATGAAAGGAAAAGTAATAAATTGGACTTCATCAAAACATAAAATGGCATTTAGCTTTCTTTGGGTTGTATTTATAGAAATATATTAGTAATGCATATTCCTAAGTGATATGAGATTTCTAAAATTTTAGTATGTCTTAGTATATGTTATCAGTAATAATTATGGTTATTATGTTAAGTTGTGTGCCACAGAAATAACTAAATCTCCCTGCCATTTGTGTCCTTGACTATGGGCTTCCTAAGATTGCTTTCATCCACAATTATTGTTTCACTTTGATTCTTCTCAAAAAGTGTTTTATAATGAGCTATAGTCCAAACTTGCTTATTCATTAAAAAATTATGGAAAGGACTGCTACAGGTACTCTTAAATAGAGGTTTCCAGAAACTTTGGAGATTATACTATTGGCTAGAAAAAAAATTATAGGACTCTAAATAAAAATTTGTAAGGATTGCTAACCTACCATCGAGCAGAAAAAGAGTTAATTTATATGGAACTTAAATGATTTTCTTCATGACCTTTTTGTTTGAAATATGTGGATTCTTTTTTGTTTTGTTTTCCAGAGTTAAGAAAATGTTTTTTAAAAGTTACTTATAGTTAAAAAAAAAAAAAAAAAGTTACTTATAGTTTGTAATGAATTGGGTAAAGTATACATTTGTAATCAAAAATTTAAATCACTTTCTGCCTGATTTCTCTAGAATTTGGAAACTAATTGTGAGTATTCTTAATTTATCCCAATATAGGTATTTGCCTAAACTTAGAACCTGTTTTCTTTTTTAAAAGGACACAGTTGGAGGCACTGGCTATTTTACCATGGCTTTGCCTAGAAGGTGTGTTTTCAGAGGTGACCAGACTACTCTGAGGAATCAGCCAGTGAAAAGCCCTTGGGGCAGCAGCTTTCAACCACTGTGCCTGAAAATTCTTAAAGAACATTCATTAAATTATGTTTTTAGAGAAGTTCAAAGCACAGTAAGTATATTCTTTTTTTTTTTTTTACTTTTTTTTGATGAACATAATTTAAGTGTGCCATAGAAGTTTAAGTATAGGTTCAAATGTGCCGTGAGATAAAAAAAAAAAAAAAGGTTGAAAGACATTGCCTTGGAGGGAGAAAAACTAAGTTTCAAAATAAAACTGTAGAACACCTGTTATTAGAGTCTAGCCTTGTTCATTGTTTGGCTTTTAGCATTTGCCGGCACTTTGGACTGGATCTTGAATTTTTTCCTGGCTATAAGTCTCCAAACTAACATTTACAATTTTTTCTTCCATTATTTTGATTTGGAATCACTAAAAATTAAAACTGCTTTTCCCAAAGTCATGCAAAATGAAGTAAGACACCCTAAACTCTGGAGAAAAAACAGCAACTTAACATCAATAATCTTAGCATCTGCTGATGTGTGGGCTTCTTAGAAACTTCACTTGAACATGATTTAAATTACATCTAGTAAAATGTTTTACTGTGCTGAAAACTGAAAATACTTCAGAACCCCCACCCCCCAAAATAAACTAGTTTAGAGACTGGTCCAGACATTACAATTGATTTAATGTACAACTGAAGGGGTTAGGGTGAGGAGGGTCTGCCAGGTTCCAGATGACTTTCCCTGTGAGGCTGTGAAAAGGTCCCATTCTGATTTAATCACCACTCCCACCCCCAGAGGACGTGACTTCCTAGGAAGGAGCCTTCCTGGTGGCATGGGATCAAGGAAACAAACAACCACACACTCAGGTCTTCATAAGCTTTCCCTGAAGAACAAGGGGGGCTGTGAAGGAAAATAAAAAATCTCAGGACCCACCAAGCTCCTTATACCAAAAGGAAAGTTAAGTAAGTTAAGCCTGGAGCTGAGTCCTGCATCACCCCACTCCAAATGAACAACTATCCCTTCTGGACCTGGTGTGAGAACAGCAGACGTTAGCCAGGCCCCCAGGGAAAGGCAGAAGGCCTCAGGTGTCTCCCCTGATAGCCCTCCTGAATCATGCATGAGGAAATTCTTTGCTGGCCTGGAAACCTTTCAGGATGCATATCCTCCCATAAGCAAAGACAGCCAATTGTAACTTTAGATCTGCAATTTAAGTCTAGCTCCTAAATTAAAGTTTGGTCAATTCCCACTGACAAAGTCAATTACAAGCATTTCCAGTTTCTGGCTTTCCCATTTAGGACCTATAATGCGGAAAAAAAACCCAAGGACTCACTCACGTCTCTGGGCCTTGAGACCCTGGCCCCCCATTTCCATCAGAGTCTTGCATGCTGGTTTGGCACAAAATGCCCTGGCGTTTCGGCTACACTTGTGGGAAACTTGGAGAGCACATACTGCCTCTATCTCCCTGGGCGCAGACGCCCAGGGATCTGCTCTGAGCCACCAGACACTGCATTTCCAGAATTTTATGTAGATAAAATAGGTATTTTCATGTCCTTCTGTATTGCTGTGTGGATCTGCAGTTCACCAGAGTCTGTTAATAGCAACTTTTGACATTTCAATCTATTGCTGTAACTGATGATGCCAAATTTGTCTCTTGTTTTTTTCTTCTCCTATTTTTAGTTATGTATTTTTTGTTTCATAGCTAGTAAATAAGTAACTACACTTGGAAATAAGTATAGTTTAATATTGGTGATTAAAATAAAGAAAAAACCCTTAGAATTTATTTTTCTACCAGCATCAAGAATGCAACCGTGTGTGATGAATCCCTCCTAGGAAGTGAAAGATGCCACATGGGCCCCCCACACCCACTAACAATGAATGGCACCAACAATCCCACGTCTGCTATTGTGCCTAACGGGGCTCACCCTGAGCACCACCCCTAATAGCAAATAAGGAAAGGGCTGCATGAGCCTTAGAATATAAGACAGGTGCCTCCTGCCAGACAGGCAACCCAGAGCCACAGCAGGGAGCAGCCTGCCAGGACCTCGTGACTATGGGGCAGGTGCTGGGCCTGGGTAGTATACAGGCCTTTCCTACCCACGGGGCTGCCTATGTGCCCAGACCTTGGCTCTCCATAGAGGCAGCTGTGCCCTGGAGGGCAAATGCCCTTCCTTCTGTAAGGGAACAGATGAGACTCCACAGGGCAGCCAGAGAGGTGACAGGGTCTGAAGGAGCCCTTCCTCCTGGAACCCAGGTAGGTGCCAGGTTTGGGATGGCCTGTCCCAGTTTTCACCGTGGAGTCGCCAGAAGCTCATCCCTCTACTGCTGGACTCCCAGGAACCTTAGGGCAGGGTTCTGGCATCAAGTGACCTGCCCTGCAGCTGCAGGAGAGAGCCCACCAGCAGCGCCTACTGTATGCCAGACGTGGTAGCTAGGGATGCCCCTTCTCTGCAGCCACCACCTGTGGAGTACAGGACTTGGAGGTGTGTGGACATTTTCCCAGGAGAAACATATTTCTTTCAAATAAAACTGTACTCAGACCCCATAACTCCATGAGGAAGCTGCTCGGCATGACAGTGTCATTGCTCTGATGGCCCAGGGTCCTGCTTGGCTTTGCTGGGAGCTTCCCACACACAGGCAGCTGTGTTCTTGAAGTACAGCCTGGGCAGACCTGAGATAGGGGTGCAGCCAGTGAAACAGGCTGGACACACATTAGGGGCTGCCCTCTGCACTCCCCAGTGGAACCATCGCTGCTCCCACACCCCTCAGAGTCCACCCGTGTACTAGCCATTAAGGCTTACACACCTCAGAAGTCCAGACCAGGGTGTAGAGCAAGGACTCACCGATCTGGTGCAGAAGCAGTTTTACTGTAAAATCCCAGGCTGACTCTGTGATGCATCTCTGTGAATGAAGCAAACCTAATGTGAACATCTCATCACAGGACATACTGGACATGAGGTCAGCCTGGCCTTGTCCTTCTGAGATTAAGTTTAAGAATTCTGGGATGTGGCTCTGAAAGCCAATCTTTCTGATACAAGTTGGCCTAATGCCCCAAGAGTCTCCCGGAGAATGTACAGCGTGCAGAGAGAAGGAAACATGAGATCCAAAACATATAGCAGAACTCTAAGCATTTTAAAACCACAGATGCTCTGAAAACTAGCTGCATTTTCCTGGGTATCCAGAGCAGCACAAGGAGGTGGGGCTTCTGGAGGACAGACTGCAGAGTTTGGCAAGTCCTCTCCCCACCAAGTCACAACAAATCAGAAAGAACTGTCAAAAGTAATCATTTTAAGATGGCGGAAATCACAAATTGAGCAGTATTTATTCCAGGGAATCTGTTCTGCCTTGGGTCCTACATAGGCAAGGGTGGAGCCTGGGCCAGGCCCACACCGTGTCTCCAGGAGCTGCTGCACAGAGGGGCCAGCAGCGACTTGTCAGGCAGCAGAAAGAGTCAATGGTGATGCTACTGAAGCACAGCGGCTGGGCCAGGCTGTATTGCTCCCTGATGCAGGGCAGACACAGTCAAAGGAGTGTGCCTCTGCTCTGGTTTGGATGTGTGAACACGTGTGTGCACAGCTACATGTGACAGGTATGTGGCTGGGTTGCAATTTCCTTCAGTGAAACCTATGGAGAAAACAGCTGCCAAGTGGTCAGCTGGCGCCATGGCTCCCAGGCCACTCACAAGGGACTATACTCCTTGGGGAACCACACAGTGGGCAGGCAGAGGCTTGCTGGGAATGTGGGCCTTTTTGATGAAAAGGAAATTTCAATCTAATCCAACTGAGGAAAACACAAAATAAAGCAGTATTTTCAGGCAGGACCTACACATGCATGTTGTTTTTAGTGAGTTACGCTTGAGCTCATCCTGCCCCTGAAGGCAGGCGGGCAGCACAGCCTGGTCACCAGCCTCTGTGCTGAAAGCACTATCACTGGGTTTCATTCTAAGCAGTGCTTCACCTCACATGGGCAGCCCCAGGAAGGACTTCCACTTGACCAGAGCCTGAGTCCCATCCTGCCAGCTCCTCTGTGACCTGAGTACTTGGGGAACAAAGGTCTGTCAGTAGGCAAAAATTCAAACTTTCAAAGCCAAAAGTTGTATAGCTATTGAGCTTCAAAGAAATAAATGTAAATAACGCGTTTGGATTTATACTAAAATAAAAATACTATGAACTCTTCTGGGTACACAAGCCAGACCCAGAAACCCACAGCAGGAGCAGAACCAAACTCGCAGGCTGCTGATCTGTGTACTCCTGCCTGCACTGATGGAGCAGGCCTGAGCCGGCACTCAGTGCAGCCCCACACCTCTCTCTCTGAAGAACACACGGGATGCCAGGCCCTGGCCTCTGACTCCCCCTGGGGAGCTGCCCTGCAGGCCAGCGCTGACCACGCCTCTGGGAGAGTCTGAGACTCACAAAACATAAGCCCTCAGCCATGGAGCCAGATATCTAAGGGAGTCTGCACAGTGGGAAGAAAGTCCATGCCCCAGGTGGGACTAGGCAGGTTGAGCGGCTGCATGGTCCACTCTTGAAAAGATGTGATATGATCCTGACCAAAATGCTGCCCAGACTTCTACTGGACCAAGCAGCATGAAAGGCCACCCAAGGACTTGAAGGTTGACATTCCCTAAGATGCTTACAGATGCTACATGTTCCCAGCACAGCAGAGCAGCCAGGCTAGAAGCTGTAAGGACAACTAAGAAAACAGAATAGGACTCCATACAAAGAATCACGGCAACAGAGAGACCATTTAGGTAAGTTAATACGATTAGCTTTAGAACAACACATAAAAAATCAAAGGCTGACTCTAATCTCACCTGCTACATCAATAAAAATCTTAAGAGAATTTGAAAAGAGGTGAACAAAACTCTACCCTTATCTCACTTTTTACATGTGGGCCAAGAACAGCAACTTGCTTCCAAGAAGATGGTGTGGAAAGGAGGAGAGAGTCACTATCCAGGGAGAACCTGGCCGACACCAGCCAGACTCAGGGTAGCATCTCAAGAGACAGTCGCATCTTCGTGTGTGCCCTGAAGCCAGGTGATGACAAGGGCAGGTCCCCTCGGGAGCTCCTCCCCCATGAGGAAAGCATCAGACATCTCGCAGCTGAGGGGCACCCCACAAAATGCCTGACCAGACCTCCTCAAAACTGCCCAGGTCATCAAGGACAAGAGATGTCCAAGAGACTCATGGCCAGGAGGGACCTGCCCTGCCCCCGACTGTGTCCTGTGTTGGATCACTGGGAACCTGCTAAGAATTGAGTCATCTCTATGCCTCTTTCATTCATTGCCTTATTTAGGTCAGTATTTTTCTTCCTCTAAAATCTGTTCTTTGTTTAACCCAGCAAAATTTTTAAGGAATCATTTAAAAGAAACTATTTCTAAAGTCACCTAAAAAAAAAAAAAAAAAAAAAAAAAAGGACAATTCTCACTGTGGTTAATTCATAGCTTCTTGGGGTGTGTGTGTGTGTGTGTGTGTCCAGTTTTAGCCACGAAACTTTTAAAAGAACGCAAAAAAGTGCAGGAAAGTTCCAAGAGAGAAGAGTGACAGGAGCTGGGCAGTGTTAGAAGCAACCAAAGTTCAGATGAGTGGGGTGAGAGCCCAGGACAGTGGTGAGGCTGGGCCCAGCTGGGCGGCTCCTTTCTTGTTCAAGGACAAGAAGGTGTGTGCCTGTGTAGGAGCCTTTCTTCACTTCTCCTGATCCTTATGAATGATTAAATGAGAGCAAATTGTTTCAAGTTAAAAACAGAAAGATGAGAGAGTGACTATGGCTGAAAGTCTTAACACTAAAGGACGTCACCAAATAGCATCCCAAGTGAGGGCACATAACAAAGCTCAATTTGGGCTGAATTTTTCCTTAATGTTCAGTGTATGGAATATAATTTCTCAAAAGTCATGATTTAGGGATAAGATAAAAGTCTAAGTTGCTAGGAAAAGGAAGGTAGGAAGATGACAGAAAAGAAGCATCAGGAATCTGAGTGTGACCTGGGGCCACAGTCCCCCACCGCAGGGGCCCCCAGGCCAGAGCAGCAGGGTTAGAGCCTCCACAGCAGTCGTGTGAAGGAGCCAGGTCAGTGGCTGGCAGGCCAGAAGGACGGTAATGTCCCATGAGATGGACACAGAGTCAACGTAAAGAAGGGTGAGGTGTGAGCCAGGGTGACAACTGGGGAAGGTGGGGTGCACAGCTCACATGGCAGAACAGTGTGTCCACAGCACAGGGGTCTGGCTGGTCAGTCTCCTGCCCTCAACAGGCAGCATGTGGGCTGTAGGGCAGGGATTAGGCCTCAGGGCTGGTGGAGCTGGACCCAATCTCAGGATAGTATGGGGGCTGGTGGGGTAAGGGCAGGCTGCAGACAGCAGGGTGTGGACTTGGGACACTCTGGCCTGGAATCTGAGTGGAGGGGGCTGCTGTCCAGGACATGCGGAGGTCATGGTGAGTGGCCTAGGCCAGGAGCACCAGAGGTGAGTCCTGGACACACCACACGGGCAGGGGGCTACTTGATGGCCACAACAGGCAACAGGGCTAGACACACAGTCTGGGATTCAGCATGTGACAGGCTGGGGAGAGATCCAGGAGTCATACAGGGGAGACTGAGCACCAGGCCCCACCATCCTCCACAGGCACAGCAGAGATGGAGCCAGAGGAGGGGCAGGTGAAAACTGCCGAGGAAGGTGCTGTTTCTGGAAGGATGCGGAAACACCAAGTTAACCCAGATGGTAACTGCAGGCATGTCAGCACTGGGACATGAGGATTCTCTGACAGAAAACAAACTATTGGACCAAGCACAGTGGTGGGGGCTGTCTCCCCCTTGGAACCCCCTCTATAGGGATGCCAGTACCCTCATGGAGACGGCCTCCCAATTCCCCACACTCAGCCCCGGAACAGGTCTGGTGGCTGCTACAGTCTAGACAGGGCCGGTCAATGAGTCCTCTGAGGAGGGACAAAGGCGCTTCTATTTGGTATTGTCCCTTTCTCAGTGAATACCAAAACCAAGGGCAGCGCAACTTTATTGCGTAAAATCCTTACCACTAGGTGGCAGAAAGGCTCCACTGTCTTAGTCACTGTTACTTAGTCAATGTAAAGGGGAAATGGCTCTGAACATTTCTCAAAGACAAACCCAGGGGCTCCAGGACAAAGCCAAAGCCGCTCATGCACTCATCATCCCGGGCCCTGAAACCAGGTGATGCCCCCAGGACCCCTAGAGCCCAGACCAGGGGTGGGGAACTTTTCCTGCGGGAGGCCACATTAATTTAGCTGTAACCAAATGAGGCCATATTCAAGAAACTTCAACTAGTTAAACTTAAAAACCTACATTATTTTATAAAAATCTAATTACTATGTACTTAATAATTTCAAAAATGAAAAACTACTTATTTTAAAGTTAGCTAACATTTTAATGACTTGGTTGTGTCTGCTTTTGCTGGAAAGCATGTGAACATCTGGTTGCAGCACGGAGGTCCCAGTTTCAGCTGATCCTCTAGACGGTGTCAGTCATCTGTGACCTTAAGGGCGTCCTGATTTGAGTTGGGTAGGAGAATGCAGATTTGCAGAAGTAAGTGGTTGAAAAGCAAGAAAGCATTTCCGGCATGGTGTGGGTGTTCTACCACATTTTCCCATTTCAATTGGATCTTTCCAAGCATCAAACAGTGACTCTACAGTGTCACCTACTGAGAGCTGGGTCAGTTCCACGTGAGCTTCCTCAGGTGCCTTGCTGACCTCAGCCTGATGAGGCTGAAATGCTGATTTGATGTGACGTCATGATTCTCAATGTCAGTGAACCTTTCACTGTATTCTCCATTGACAGGCCTGTAACAGCTGCGTGTTCCTCACACGATTTGCACATATCATCCTGCTCATCAGTGACCTTTGCTAACTTGGAAGACGTTCATTCGAAATTTCCTTTTGAAGATGTGTTGTGAAACAAAGAATCCCTAGATGTTTTTTCCATGTATCACAGACTTACTTTTACCTTGCAAAGAAGTATTCAAGTCGCTTTGATTTAACGTGATATTACACAGAAAGGCTGCATTCCTACAGAATCACTCAATAATTCACATTGCTGATTCTGTTCTTCATAAAATTTATCTGTTCTTACAGAAATAACATTTTGGTTGACACCCGTCCTGCAATACCCAAGGCACTTTAGAATGATATGGTAAATCCATACGGAATATCATCCTTCTTTAGGAAATTGACAATGCCATGTTGCATTTGCAGGAGTATAGTTAACATTACTTACAACTTGTTACAAAGTATCACCTAAAATAATAGTTTTAGAACAGAAATTTTGCTGATGCAGGATACAGTGGAAAGAAAGGAGAATGTCTAGATTTGTTAATACTGGTTTTTTTGCAGTTTTTGGCCGGGGCTGGGTTTGAACCCACCACCTCCAGCATATGGGGCCGTTGCCCTACTCTGTTGAGCCACAGGCACCACCCATTAATACTGTTTTATCTGTGCAATAAACCCTTTGTGTTTTCCTGTCATGGAAGGTGCACCATCTGTACATACACTCACTAAATTTACCAAATTACTCAGTCCAATTTCACACTTATCTTGGAAGTTGCAGGTATCTATTCCCCATGTTCTGTTTACAAGAGTACCCAGAGTAAGTAACTCTTCAAGGCGAAGAAAATCTTCTGTTATGACCTGAATGAAGAATAACGCCAGCACTGAGTCAGTAGTATCAGCTGATTCATCCAGAACAAGTGAGTAATACAGTGTGTCCCAAAGGTTGCCACACATATGTAGGGAAAATGGGAAACTATAGCTAAATGTACCTTTATTTACAAAATATTCATTGTAAAATTTTACAAAGAAGTGGCCAACACGTAGAGGATATTTTGTAAATATTTTGTAAAATTTTGTACATTTAGCTACTATTTCCCATTTTATCTATGCATGGTGACTTTAGGGGCACCCTGTATTTTCCTTTTGAAGCACTGCATGAAGTTGTTCTGTTAAGTTGACGGCGAATCCATGCTGCGGATCAGTTATGGTTCTCCTTGAAAGAGTCAGTTGCTTGTGCTTTGAAACCTTACTGAGTCTAAGCATCACACAACCTCAACAATGCATTATTTTACAATTTCTCTATCACTGAATGGCTTCCCTCTTCCCCTTATTATAGAAGCTACTTTATAAGTTGCTTCCATGGTATTATTTCCAGGTCTTATTGCTTCTTGAAAGAACTATCTTTGTTGCTTTTGCTTTTCATCTTTTAATTTCTGTAATACAACCTTTCATGCCTCACCCTCTAGTTTTAAATATTTGTAGTCCTTACGGGTGTTACAATGCTCATGAGCACTGAATTTCTTGAATGTTGGTATTGCAGTATCATAAAGCAGGAAAATCATCTTATCTTTAGCAGAAACAAGATAATATTGTAATTCCCAGTCCTCATTCAAAAGTCTGTTTTCTTCCTTAGCTGTTCTCTTGGTGTTCTTTGACATAATGGGCTATTAAACAAATGGAATTAAAAAATACTGTTGAGCTGTGCGACTGCTCACAAATTCCACTTCAAACAGAAACATACTGCATCATTGTGAACTTTACCCCCATAAACTTTCACCAACCAGCCTCGTGGTGGTGGTACCAGTCAGGCTGGGGAGGGGATGGGTGGGTGTTAGAACTAAGTCCTGAGCATAGCAGTGTCAGTTTAGCCTTATGATTTACTAATGTTCTCACTGTGCTTGGTCAGTCTGGAGGATTATTTCAACGAAACTTATTTTATTCTTTGGAGTTTTAAATATGTTCATTTAAAAAATAAAGTAACAACATAAAAGACAAACAAAATACATTAATAAAAATAAAATGATAATAAAAAATAAAAAACTCGTTCTATAAAATTTGGATTCTGCCTAAAGGCTGCACTAAAGGACCTAGAAGGTACATGTGGCTTAAGGTGGCAATATGTTCTCCTTGCACTGCTCCAGAACTGTACTGGCCTCCCTCTGACCCCTTCCCACAGGGGTCGGAGTCTGTGTGACCTCACTCAGCACTTGCCCATCTGTGACATGGGTTGTTACAGCCCCTCGTGGGGCCAGAGACCACACAGCATCTCCATCCTGGCTGTGACAGGGCAGCGGCTCCCAAATATCCATGGGACAGAGAGGATTCCGGACATCAGAGGCCAAGAAACAGAATGGAGCCAGTGAGGCAAGATGGGCACAGCAGCCTAACAGGCAGCAGCAAAGGGCACCAGCCTCGGTGTCCTGAGACAGGGCCCCTCGCTGTGGACGTACCAGAGAAACCTTAGCTCTGAAAAGAAGGTCCACATTGTGCTCAAAGGAGGATCAGGGCCCTCACCCAGACTCTAGGTCTGCACTGGTCCACGGAGCAGAGCTCATGACTGAAAGTGTGGCCAGTGGTCACCTCAATAGCCCTGCAGCAAGATCTGTCCAACCCCCCCTCCCTGCCCCCAGTCCCCATGCCTGGGTGACTGAACAGTGACAGTGTAGTGGCAGTTAGCTACAGGGCTTGAGTTAGAACAACAGACAGAGACCGGACCTGAGTCCACCTTACAGCAGCTTTGAGTGCTGCAGGGACTCCATGTGCGTCATGGGAAGGGAGACACAGCAGCTGTCCAGAGTCATTCTGGGTCCCCGGTCTTGGAGCCGGACCTGCAGCAGGAAAGGTCAGTGCAATCTGAGGACTACCTGCCTCAGCCAGGACAGCCCGTGGGAGACACTGCAGCCTTGAGCTACCCCTGAGGGCTTAGAGGCTGTAGGGGTGGTGTGAGCCCGACCACCCCTGTGCACTTTCCCTGTAAGCCAAGGTAGCAGCACCTTACAGGCATCGGCTCCATACTACACCTGTGTCACGGTCGCCAGACACCTCTTCCCATCCATCAGCAGATAGGGTCACAGGCAGGCAGCCTGTTCACTGCCCTCCCTCATGCCAAGGACATGCTTTCTTCTGTGACACTACGAAGTCTTGAGGGACTTGATGGCCTTTATATACATACTTTATTTTTTAGAGCCGTTTTAGGTTCACAGCAAAATTGAGCACAGAACAGAGAATGTTCCCATGTCTCCTGTCCCCCAGCCTCCCCTACTAGTAGCACCCTGGGGAAGGTCTGCTACAGTCCACAGCCTACACACTGACATATCATTGTCACCCAAAGCCCAGGTTCACATCAGAGTCCTTCCTGGTCTTGGACACTCTCCGGCTTTGGAGAAATGTGTAATGACATGTGTCTACCATTAGCACATCACACAGTGCAGTGTCACTGTCCCAAATATCCATGTGCTCTGCCTACGCATTCCTCCCTCCCTCAGCCCCGGTGATCACGGATCTTGTCATTGTCTCCCTGGTTTTGCCTTTTCCAAATGTCATATAGTTGGAATCATATAGTATGTAGTCTTTTCAGACTGGCTTCTTGAACTTAGTGATATACAGGTAAGGCTCCTCAGTGCCTTTTCATGGTTTCATAGCTCACTTCCCTCTAATGCTGAGTAATATTTTACTGTCTGGATGTATCATGGCTGATATTTTCCATGTACATCTTAGTTGCTTCCAAGTTCTAGCAATTATAAACAAAGTTGCTATAAACATCCATGTGCAGACTGCCATATGGGCATAAATTTGAAAATCCTTTGGGTAAATACCATGGAGTGCAATAGCTGGATTTTATGGTAAAACAGTGTTGAGTTTTCTCAATGGTAAAGCTACTTGGGAAGATGATTTTGTAGTCTCTTACAAAACATTCTGCAAATGGCAAAAGTGAAGAGACAGCAGAAAGATTAGTGGTTGAGGGCTCAGGGAGGGAGGATGAGAAATGTACGTGAAATCAGGGATTTGGGAGGGGGCAGGGACACTGTCCTGTGTGATGCAATAATGATGGACACATGCTACCAGCTCTTTGTCAGAGTCCGCGTTCAGCACAGAGTGGCCTAACCCAAACCTCTATTAATAGTAATGTATCTGTACTGTTTCATCAACAGTAGGAGATAATGTGTGTGGGGTGGGGGTGCAGCTCTCTAAACTCAAACATTTTTCTGCATCGTAGAATGCAACTGCTCTAAGAAATAAAATTTATTAATTTTTTTTAAGGCAAAGTAAATTCTGAGTTCATAATGATATTATCAACTCAAATGGGAAATTACAAGGTTTTGGACTTCTGATTCTAACCAAGAAGGAGTAAGGACACATGATCCCACAATAAACAACTTTAAAAACTGGACAAAAATAAGAAGCAAAGGTGTTCAAGTACCAGAGCAGAGTGCAGGACTGTGCCCCCTGACTGCTTTCCAGCTGTGCTGCCCAGCACTGTGTGCAGCAGATACAGAAGATGGTTGTTCCATGGGGCAGAGCAGGTAAGCACAGCACAGGGCCGTGCAGTGGCTGGGATACCTGAGGGGAACAGGAGCAGTGGTGCTAAGCAGAGGCCTGCAACTGCACCAAAACTCTGCTCAAACACAGCACTGGGGCACACAGACCCCATGGGTGACTGTCAGAGGGACAGATGTTCTAGAGGTCACCTGGCACTGGAGGCAGTGGACTCTGACAGGCCACAGTGGACAGTGCTCCCTGGATGCCCAGTGCATTCTGAGATCCAGGAGTGACCACACCCAGGGAGGACAAGAGAAGTCCTAGGGTCAGAAACATGGAAGAGCAGCCCAGCAAAGTCTACGACTGAGCTGCACCACCCAGCCTCAGAAAGTTAGATGCCTGCGGGAAATCACAACCAAACAGTGCCATCCCAATCCCTAAGGCTGCAGCATACACAGTCATGCGCCACGTAACAGCATTTTGGTCAGGCAAGGGCACATGTCATACCAGATGGTGGCCCCATGTAGCTGAGAGGTTCCTGTCACTGAGTGATGCTGCAGCTGAGCACTTCAGTGAAGGCATTCCCTGCATGCTTGCGGTGATGCAGGTGTCAACAAACCTGCCACACAGCCAGTCATGTAAGGTCTATTGTTTGCAATCATGCATGGGGTGTGACACTTGACAATGATAATAAATAACTATGAGGTTGGATAATTAAGTTCACAAACTCATCCTAGAAAAAGTGCTACCTGCCTTGTTGGTAAATATCACCACAGTCACCTTCGAGGCACCCCCCTTAGGAAGCTACGCACCAACACCAGTGCTTAGTCCAACCTTCTGGAATGGCCACAGCTATCCCTGTGGGTTCTGACAATTAAGTTTGTGAACTCATCCTAGAAAAAGTGCTACATACCTCATTGCTGATTGTCACAATGGTCATCAGATGGCCAAGGGAAATACCTGGAAGGCGAGTGTAGTGACATTCAGCAATGAGGTATATAGGACTGTTTCTAGGATGAGCCTATGAACTTAATTATCCAACCTTGTAAGTCACTGTTTTTGCATTTATTATACTATGTTTTTAATCTCCTTCTGCTTATTAAAAAAAAAAAAAAAAAGCTAACTGTGCAAATGCTTCAGGCAGGCTCTTCAGGAGGTACCCAGGAGGCAGCATTGTTATCTAGGAGACAACAGATCCATGCACGTTACTGCCTCTTAAGACCTTTTAGTGGGACAAGATATAGAGGTGAAGGCAGAGATACTGATGGTCCTGACCTTGTGTAGGCCTAGGCTGACATCTATGTTTGTGTCTAGGTTTTTACTAAAAAGTTTAAAAGGTTAAAAAACAATTTTTATAAGTAGAAAAAAGCTTAAAAAAGAAGAATGAAGGCTCAGTGCCTGTAGCTCAGCAGCACCAGCCACATACAACAGAGCTGACGGGTTCAAATCCAGCCCAGGCCCGCCAAACAACAACGACAACTACAACGAAAAAATAGCTGGGCATTGTGGTGGGCGCCTGTAGTCCCAGCTACTTGGGAGGCTGAGGCAAGAGAATTTCTTAATCCCAAGAGTTTGAGGTTGCTGTGAGCTGTGATGCCACGGCACTCCTACCAAGGATGACATAGTGAGACTCTGTCTCAAAAAAAAAAAAAGTTTTGTTCACTTGTCCCATGTGTTTGCATTTTAAACCTAAGAGTTACCACAGAAGAGTAGGAAAGTTAAAAAAATATTAAAAAGTGTATAAAATAAAAGTCATAGTAACCTATGGTTAATTTATTATTGCAGAAAGAAATTTTAATAAATTTAATGTCACCTAAGTGCATAGGGATGTCCAGGCCCTCACATGCACTCACCCCTCACTCTTCCAGCCCTGTAAGCTCCATCTGTGGTAAGTGCCCTATACAGGTACACCACTCTTTATTTTTTATACTGCATTTGTATTGTACCCTTTCTATAATTGGATATGTTTAAATACACAAGTACTTACCATTGTGTCACAAGTGCCTCCAGTATTCAGTACAGTGACCTGCTGTGCAAGGTGGTAGCCTCGGAGTGACGGGCCGTACCATGTAGCCCAGGTGTGCAGTGTGCAGTGGGCTCCACCCTCTACAAACAAAAACTACTAGACTTACATAGAAGCAGGAAAACATGGTGCATTACCAAAAGAAAAAATATGGTCATGGCAGAGACATGGGGTTATCAGGCAGGGAGTTTAAAAGGAGTGATAGATATGTTCAAAAGTTAAGGAAAACTGGACATAAGCAATGAACTCATTAGAGAATTGAAAGAGGAAAATGGAAACTATTAAAAAGGAACCAAAAATCTAGAACTGAAAAATAAAAATGCCTGAAAAGACAAGTTACTGGATGGACTTACCAGCAGAACATGTGCGCTACAAGACAAAATGACCAGTAACTACAACATAGATCAACAGATGCTATCCAAACCAAGCACAAATGGGGAAAAAATACTTATAAATGAAATAACGGGCTGTACAAGGGGGTTCATGTCTGTAATTCCAGCACTCTGGTAGGCCAAGGCAAGAGGATCACTTGAGTTCAGGAGTTCAAGACCAGCCTGAGCAAGAAGGAGGCCCTATTTTTACAAAGAAATAAAATAAAATAGAAAAGTTAGCTGGGCTAACTCACACACCTGTAATCCCAGCTAGTCAGGAGTTTGAGGTGGGAGAATCGCTTGAGCCCAGGAGTTTGGAAAAATAAATAAATAACAGAACCTGGAAAACCTGTGTGACAGTATCAAGTGGGACAAAGCATGTCTTAGCAGAGAAGAAGAAGCTTGACATTAAAAAAAATGGATATAATGGCTGAACATTTTCTAAATTTGATCACTTGTATAAATCATATATATAAAGATGCCCAACAAATTCCAATTAAAAAAAAAAAAGGAGAGAAGAAAACTATAGGTAGCCTCATCCTAGGCAAGTTGCCAAAAATCAGATGAAGGGAAAAATTTTTCAAAACAATAGGGAAAAGGAGGCACATTACACACAGAGAAATAAAATAGTAAGGAACAACTTCTCATAAAAACAATGGGAGCCAGAAGGGAAAAAAATGACATATTACAGGTAGGGGGAAAACAAGTTTAAGCTAAAATTCTACAGAGAATTCAAAAATGAAAGAAAAAGAAAGACATTATTAAAATAATCAAATTGATAAAAACTAAGTGAATACATAACCAGCAGAATCACACTATAAGAAACACTAAATACAAAATATTTTCAGACTGAAGACAATGATACCAGATAGAAATCAAGTCTCTGAGAAGGAGAAGAATTGGAAAGCACCAGAAGTAGGAGCAGTGAAGGAGGAAGAACACTTTCTATTCTTAATCTTGCACAGGAAGCTGCCACATGGTTTGTAATGTGCAAAAGTAAATGATATGGCACAGGATCACAAAAGAAGAAGCAATAAGTGACAAAGGTTGCATTAAATGTGAAAATGTACCATGGTCTGTGATAAGGTTGTATACTGTAACCATTACAACAATAACAAAAATACAAAGACTAGCTAAAAGACATATGAGAGGAAATAAAATGGAATTCTAAGGAATACCCAATTAATGAAAATTAAGGCAGGAAAGGGAAAAAATACAAAAGGACATACAGGATGATAGAAAATGTATAAGATGGAAGAATTAAACTCAGCCAAATCAATTATTACAACAGGTGCAAACAAATTTAACACTCCAATTAAAAATGTACTATCAGACTAGGTAACAAAGGCAGGACCCAAGTGCATGCTACCTTTTTAGAGAAACACTTTAAAAACAAAGATACAGGTTAAAAGTAAAACAATAGGAAAAGACATAGCTTGCAAAGGCTGACCCTGGGAAGCTAGAACCGCCAGTATCAAACACAGCTAGGTGAACAGTGAGTACTGGCAGACATGGAGGGAGATGGTTCATGATTAAAGAGGGTCAGTGTGTCGAGAAGACACATCCTAAACAAGCATGCTGCTTATATAGAAGGGACCAAGGCCACAGACCAAGAAATACGGAGAGCACTGGGGTTATACAAACATGTCCAAACTCAAGCTTGAGTTCTTAAAAGTGGGGGCTCTTTCTAAACTGGGCCCTGTGCCCTGCAGACCTGGAAGGTGAGCACTTCTGGGATGGGGAAAGGGCGGGAGAGGGTCCTCCCTACAGCCTCCAGGAGGGACGTGGACCTATGGGACCTGCTTCTGTCAGAAATTTGATCTGCAGAGCTAAGATAATAAATTTGTGTTTTAATCCACTAAGTGTGTGGTAATATTTTAACACAGCCACAGGAAACAAATATAGCATGTACTGGATGAAAACTAATAAAAGTATAACCGACGATCAGTAAAGGAAAATAAAGCTAAAACAAAACATACAAAAATCCCTAGATCAAGAAAAAAAGAGAGAAAACAAAATTACAAATAACATATATGAAAGATAAGTCATCACCATTAATCTTATAGATATTAAAATGATAGTGTAGGATTATTATGATGACCAACTATAAGCCAACATATTCATCAGTTCAGATGAACTGGAAATATTTAAAACTACTACACTATGCTTCCAAAACTGACACAAACTGAAAAAGAGAATTTGAATATCTTTACAGACATTGAAAAATTGCCAAATATCTTTCCATCTAGATGCCAGGCACTGGGAAATTCCGTTAACATGTAAAGGAGCAATAACACCAATTTCACACAAACTCAGAAAAAAGGGGGAAAAAGAATATTTCCAAAGTCAATGTATAAAGAAATCATAACTCTGGTTTTTAAATTTGTTAAAGATATGAGAAAAATGAAAATTACAGATCAATATGTATAAAAATCTCTAATAAAGAATCATGAACAAGTAAGATTTACACCAGGAACACAAAATTGGTTTCACATTTGCAACACCTGCCACTATAATTCACCACATTAACAGGATAAAGCAGTAAATGATCATTTCAACAGACATAGGAAAACCATTTCACAAATTTCGATAGCACACTTGATAGGAACCTCAGCAGACATCTTTTCCTATTAAGCTAAAACTTCTTTCCAATGACACCAGCCTGGGAATAGACTTCACGGAGTGTGGGACTTGGGGTGTTAATATGGGCACTGGTGTCAGACTTCTTCCCAGGCGGGAGAGGTGGACGAGGATCCTGGGAAGGTGGGCGCTGTGTGAGCCTGAAGTCCACCCTGCTTTCTCCCCTGGGTGTTTGCTATATAGGAACAGAGACTGCAGCTAGAGGCCAAGTCACCACTTGAGAAGGAATTCTACAAATCCATGTAAAATCCTCCTTGGATCAGGTGAGTCCTGAACTGTGGCTAGGTCTCTGGACTGCCCAGGGTGGGTGAAGGTCCTTGTGAAGCTAGATGGGGAGGCCCAAGAGCAGCCCCGACTTCCAGCTGAAGTCACATGAAGACACTGAAAACGAGGACAGCCCTGTCCTGACGAGGCCTACACTCTAGCCCTGAAGCTAAGCGGACAGCCACAGTGTCCCTGCCCAGCAAACCTGCGGTCTTCCGAGGAGGAGAAGTTATTTATGTCTCTCTTTGGTTGACACACATGAAAACAGGAATTTTAATGCTTATTAATTTCCAAAAACCTTTGCATGATTCCTTAGTAAAAACTGTATAATAAGATAATTCATTCATGGAAATCTTTCCATCTGTTTTCCTTTGGTCACTCCCTTCCGTAAGTTAATTTAAAAAACCCTAATTTTCAGTCTACCTATGGTTTTCTAATGTAAATGGATATTACACACATATACCTTCTATAGGTAGAATGGCACAGCCTGTGCCAGGCTTTTCATAATGTATACTGGAGATCACTTCAAACAGAAATACAGAAATATTCCTTGTTCCTTTGTCACAACCACACAGTACTCAGCTATATGACTAAACTACCCTTTACTTTAGATGAGCACACAGGTCACTCCCCACCTTTTGTTGTTAATATACTGTTAAGGCAAATACCCATGCATATACCTCATTCCCTATTTTTGCCAGTGACTCGCAAAGACAATTTTTCTAGATCTTGACAACTGCCCCCCGCCCACGCACACACTCCACCAGTCTGCTCAGGCTGCCATCAAAACACACTGCAGATGAGGGGACTTTAACAGCAGCCGTGTTCCTCACACATCTGTGGACTGAAGTCTGACATCAGGTGGCGCGGTGCTGATTTCTCCAGAGGCCTCTCCTTGCCATGCAGACAGTGTCTCCTTCCTGTGTCCTCACAGGGCTGTCCCTCTGTGTGTGTCTGTGTCCTCATCTCCTCTTGCTATAAGGACACACCAGTCATTCTGGATTAGGCTACCCCAATGACCTCTTTTCAACCTAATCATCTCTTCAAAGACCCATCTCCAAACACAGTCCCATTCTGAGGTCCTGGGGCTGGGATTTTGATGTATGGATTTGGTCTTCTTGTCTCCAACTTCAATAATCGGGTAAAAAGAAGACTGTCCTGTTTGTGCCATTACACAAACTCGCACTACCTGAGCTAATAATGCCCACGAATCTGGACACTTTACTGCAGTGGATAAAAGTGACCATAGGACGTGTTTATTGAGGGGGCAGAAAGTTGCCGGGATGGCCCCAATAGCATGCTAGGGAGCTGGACCCTTGGGAAGAGGGCACAATGCTGGTCCATAGCTTCCCTGTAAGTTCTGTTCATGGAGTGCACCTGCAGCTCGTTACAGAAAGGGCCTCATGTGGTCTCGCCTAGCCCTGCATCTCCTGCTCGTGGCAGTGTCCCCTGCAGGGCAGTAAGGAGAGGTCTGGACTCTCGGGGCAGGGGCAGGGGCAGCTGGCAGGAAGGCACAGGTCTGCTGCTTTCCTCCCACAGCTCCTCTCTACTTCCAGGGACAGCTCCGTCTGGGAGGGCAGAGGGCCCACATCAACCCCTCTGGGGTTCTTGGGAACCTGGCTCCTGACTCTGGCCAGGGGCTGATCTTGAGACCAGTGTTTAGTGCATTGGGGCCATCACTGTTTTGAAACCCCTTCTGCAGAATATGCAGAGTAGGCTGCAGAATAAGCTGCAGGAGTGAACCCTGTTTGACCCTTCTGACAACCACTAATTATTCGTGTGTGAATCACCCAGAAGATTCTGTCTCAAAGGAGGATGTTTAGGCTGAGGCTTTTGTGGTCTGAGTGTCCCTGCGTGCCCAGCTGTTCGCAGGCAGGGAAGTTGCCCCTGTGTTTCCTCTCCACACTGGCATTCTGGGTATCTGGAAGCCTCATTACTAAAAACCATGCAACCACTTACATTCAAGGGTAGGGCAGGGAACCAGGGAGGTAACACACAGATTGGCAATGTCAGCTGGGTCTTCCCTGCAGTGTGTGTTATGGGGGACCACAGTTGAGTGTGGGGAGCAAACTAAAAGCGCAAGACAGACCTGACCAGCTGTCCAGCAGAGGCCAAGGCTCCTGTCTTAAAAAGAAGAGAGAGGATGAGGGAGGGGCAGGGACACGGAAAGAAAGGAAAGAGATCAGATGGGAGACAGATGGGTGGATGGACAGACGAACGGATGGGGGTGAGCAGAGAAGAAGGGGGCTGCCCATAAGGAGACATGGAGTAAAAGTAAGCAGCCGTGCCACACACTCCCCCCACCCAGCTGCAGACGGCAGGAAGCAGGTGTCAGCATGTCCGACGTGTGAGGTGTGGGCTGAACCTCCCTGGACACTCCTTGCCATAACCCAGGTGGATGGGAGGCAGTGCTTCCCTACTTCACATGTCCAACTAAAGGTCAAGCAGGCGATTGATGGGGGTCCTGCTTGGCAGAGCCCAGTAAGTGTGAAAACCACCATCACAGCTCTAGGAGATTCTGCACAGCACCTAGTGACTCAGAAAGATCTTTCTGGCTCACTGCTATGCTTGACGTCATCGTTCCATCAGATGGCTTGGTGTACAGTCAGGGATGAACAGGCCAGATACCCTGAGGTCTCCTGTCCTGGGCACCACTGGGTGGGACGCAGGTGGGGAGGAGGCAGAACAGAAAAGTCAGACACTAACTGGCAGGTCATGGACAGCCTGGCATAGTCCAGGTTTTCTTTCCGAGCCCTAATCCTGAGGGCGGTGGCAGCTTTTCCTACCAAGTTCTGATTCTTACAACTGCTAAGTGAAAGTCTGTGGCATTCATCCCACTCACTCCTGGAAACACACACATCGGTGGGTGACGGTGGCTACACAATGCACAGGCACACTTCTGAAAGTTCCACACCACCTGGGAACGAGGCTGGCTCAGGGCTACACTTGCAGGATGGACAGATGGGAGGAAAGAGGCTGGGCTCTCATCTTCCACCCATCCTTTAGGTGAAACCAAGAAATGCTCCAAAAGAGGTCAGGCAAGACCCATTTCCCTGCGCTCTCTCTGCCACACCGCCCGGGTGGATCTCCATGACTCAACCCCTCTCAGCCTTGACTCCTCTTTCTAAATAGGGATGAAAAAATACCCACCTTTCAAAATTGTGAAAAGTGCTCTATAATTTACAAAGTTCTATACAAAAGACAGAATTTTAAGCTTTATTTTCCCAGTATGATTCTAAAGTAAAAATAGGAGATAAGACAAAGGGACAGAGAAAAGTATGAGGACGCATTTACCATTTTATTTCTGATGGCACCAGGTCCACACAATGCCAGGATTTGACTATTTGCTGGAGCTAAAAAGGGGTGACATGCATTATGTACCTGGGTAGGACGCTCTCCTGACCTGACCTCCCTCCTTTCTATAAGCAGAGGGCAACCCTGCCCAGCCCTCCCTCCCTGGTCAAGTATAGAAATGAGCTTGGCTAAAGGATCAGAGTGGCAGCCTTTCCCACACACACTGGCATGCGAACAGTAACTCAGCTGCACCACATCTGTCACTAGTAACCGACCCCCTTCCACCCCCTGTGAGGAGCTGCTGCTGGTCCTCAAACATATCACGTTTACTCTCTAGCCAGGGTTAACTTCTGCCTCGAGCAGAATCGATTCAGGGAGTAGGAAAAACAACTCTACTTTAGTGTGGACTGCCATCTCCTTCTGCTCTGAAGACACAGACTCTGGGTTGGGGAGGGCTGGACCCTCCCCTTGGTGCCCACCCCAGAGCTCTAGTCCCCTCCTCAGGCCACCTCCCCTCAGGACAGCATCATCACGTAGACTTCCAGGAGGGGCTAAGTCCACCTCACAGCTGAAGGGAGGCAGGACGTCAGATGCAGGGTCAGGCTGCTGCCTGCTCCAGGAGGGTCAAAAAGGAAGACAGGCAGCACCATCTTCAAGCTCTCCAGGTTGACTCTGGCCACCTGCACACATTGTTCTGCCCCAGGAGGTCGCTAGCCTCTCCTGGCTTCAACCCATGTGCCCAGGTACTGCTGGCTGAGGAGCTACCATTGGCTACTTCCTCGCCGTCCAGCTCTCAGAGCAGGTGTCAGGGAGAGCACTAAGCCCCTGCTTGTTACTACTCCCACCCATTCATAATTCAAATTACCTTCCTCCCTGATGCCACCTATGGTGTTTCCAGCTTCCCAAGCAAACACCCAGAGAGTCAGCACATAAGTACTCTCCCTGTAGAAGGCAAGCCAGAGGGCATATCTTCAGCCCTACACAGTGTCCACCTGTAGAGCCCTGCCTGTGCAAGGCTCCAGGCAGATTTCACAGACACAGACCTGGGGCCACACTGCACATACCCAGGGCCTCCTGGTGCCATCACCACAGGATGAGGCAGCCATGGAGTCCAGACACTGGGAAGCCTACATCTGTGTCACCTGACACTCTCCTGGCCAGGCAGGCCTGGGCACCACAGGCCCGTTTCACAGAGCATCAGGCCCTGCAGTGCAGGGCTGGGATCTGATCTCCGCCCAGATCAGAGCCCGTGCCCGGCCTTCCCCCGCAGCCTTTCTAGGAGTTATTCCTCCTTTCTCCTTCCCCGCCCTCCTGGGATGGCAGAATGATTTGCCCAGGGTGAAAATCTCATCGACACTCAAGAGGTTTTGGAAGCCATTGTTATATGGCTAAAATCTGTCACCACTGCAACATTAGTGACTTCTGAAGGCTACCTGATGGTAGGGTGGCCAGCTACCTGGCACATGGGGATGTTGTTGGGGTACAGGGCCAGGTCAGCAGTGCCCAATGAGGACAGTACAGAGTTCAGGGTCACTTCCCAGGGCAATAAATGTATTTCATAAGCAAATGTACACATTTTCATAAGACATCTCCCCTAAAGACTAAGCTAGATCAAGCTCTCTTGATCTTTCCCACTGATTTTTGGTTCTACCTGCTAATTGTGCTGTTTACATGGTCTAACCATGTAAATCACTCAAAACATTTTGAGGAACAGGTAGAGCAAATTAATACGTGGATGGCATAAACATTAGGATGAATACAGTTTATAGAACTTTTATTAAAAGGAAGTTACCAACTGGTAGGACTGTAAACTAGGATAGCCTTTATGGAAAGAAGTATGGAGAACCCTCAAAGAACTAACAGTAGACCTTCCACTTGATCCTGCAAGGATCTACCCAGATTACTAGGTTTCTACCCAGAAGAAAAAAGGTCATTTTACCATAAGGATATTTGCACTCAAATGTTTATAGCAGCTTCATTCACAATCTCCAAGATGTGGAAACAACCCAGGCACCCTTCGACTCATGAATGGATTAGTAAACTGTGGCATATGTACAGCAGGGAATACTATTTAGCCATCAAAACAGATGGAGACTTTACATCTTTACCTGGAGAGATTTGGAGAACATTCTCTAGGTATCAAGCATCCCATGTATTCAATACTAAATTGAGATTAGTAGATTACCAACTACTGGCCCACATGAGAAAAAAACACAACCAAATTCAAGAAGTGGGGAGAGGTGAAAGACACAACTACAACTGGGACTTTACCTTACAAAGTCAATGTAACCTAATTAGCATATATACCTCCATATTAATTGAAAATAAAAAAAATATAAAAAAGCAACTGTCGAATAAAAGTTACTAAAATGACAACCTGACAACCATAATCCTGGCCCCACTTCAGGGAGTCAGCATCACAAATGTGGCAGGTGTTCCCCAGGGTGGGCCTTCAGCTTGCTCCTTGCTCAGGACCTTTGTCTCTGGGCCCTCTCAAGCCCCACTCCTACCAGCCCACCAGGCTCTGGTACCTCACACATGATGCCCCAGTGTGGTCCAGAGCACAGCACACAGCACACAGCACACAGGAGGCCCCACCCCACATCCCCTGGCAATGGCAGTGGTGCCACAACCAGCACAGCCATGAGGAAAGCGGGTGAGGGTGGGGCGGTGGTGGGAAGAACCCTCTGCTCCCTGGCCCCAGTCACCTCCCTGGAGGCCTGAGGCCAAGCACTGAGGAAAGGCACTACCATCTCCAGGGCCATTCACTGCCACAAGGCGCCCTCACATGCTTGCTCTGAGGTCAAGATGTTCTCAACACTTTCCCCACAGTCACTGCAAGGTGCTTGTCAACTGTGTGGTGGCAAGATCCAGGCTGTCTGCTGCAGAGCCTGGCATGGCCTACGGGCAGCAGGAGGACGTCCGACACTGCACACAGGCTCTGGGACAGGCACGATGCCTTGACATGGGTGCTATCTTCTAAGGACACGGCTGTGGTGAGTCCACAGGGAAGCCACACTGTTGGGCATCACAGTCCTGGTCCTGAAGGAACTCAGGGACCTTCCAGAGCCAACCTTCCTCCAGGTTTGTGCCCAGCTCAACAAACACCTGGGCCCCAAGCTGATCATGGGAGCCAGACACAGGGAGCAGGGCAGCCCCAGCTGTGCCTCCACCCCCAGCATCCTGTTTGCATTTAAACGTCTTGGGAAAGTTCCCTGTGCTGACAGGACCTAATGGCCAGGATTCCTGAGAAAAGTTCATCCTCACACCTGTCCATTTGTTCCTCCACCAAGGAAAAGAACAATAAAAAGAACCACTGTCTTTGGCTAAACTGTTCTGAGGAGCAAAAGATAAACAAAAGCCAGCACATTTATTTTTAAAACCTGGCCAGCTGCATAAACAAAACCACATGCCTTCAGCTGAATGCCTGTGCCCCAGGAGAGAGCCAGCTGTGACAGGAGGGCTCTGTTTCCTGAAGGGTTCTCAAGGAGGTGAAAGAATCAGAATGAAAGTTTTCACAACAAAATAAAGATTCTTACTTCCAAATTTCTGACTCTGTGCAATGCAGATAGGAAATTTTATTCTTTGTTGAAAATGAGAAAAAATAGTTATGAAAAACTCAAAGGAATTCAACAATAAACATTTGAGTACTAATTAAAAATACAACAAAAGCTCACCAATCTTTTTTTTTTTTTTTTGAACAGTTTGATCCTTTTATTTATTTATTTATTTGCAGTTTTGGCTGGGGCTGGGCTTGAACCCACCACCCCCGGTATATGGGGCCGGCGCCCTACTCCTTGAGCCACAGGTACCACCCTCACCAATCTTTAATATGTGACCACATAAGGGCAAAAACCTTTCCCTTGTGTGGCCTATATTTGTTTTCTTGGGGTTAGCCCTGTTGGGGCACCCCCCACCCCAACCCCAAGCTCTGTGTGGAGTCCTGGTGCTCCTCCCACCTCACTTAGGCCTCTTCTCCCCTTGAAGCAAGGAACATTCCATACACTCAGATATGATTTCAGCACCCAACAGCCTCCTCCCCCATTCCCTCGCCAGCTGACTGTGGCCACAGTCTTTGCAGAGCCACTGCCTGTCACTCATACCTACTTGGCCAGCTACCTGCAGCAGACACTGTAGGCACTCAATAAATGTCTATTTTTTCTCCATTTTTTAAATTTCAAATTAATATGAGGATACAAATTTTTAGGTCATATTGCTTTCTATTCTAAGGTAAAGTTCAAGTTGTAGTTAAGCCCTTCACCCAGGGGGCATGCTGAATAACCTCACGTTGTGCACATTAGGTGAGATCCCGCCAGTCACCCTCCCTCCTCCCCTCCCCCTCCTCTCCCCTCCCTCTTGCTAGAGGATATTTGTGTTTTATTCTTTGTGTGGGTGTGTATTTGTTCATATATTGGTTTCATAAAAGTATTAAGTACACTGGATTTTTTTTTTCCATTTTTGAGATACTTTACTAAGAAGAATGTGGTTCAACTCTATCCAGGTAAACTTCATGCAAGGTTTCCATCTTTTCTTATGGCTGAATAGTACTCCACAGTATACATATACCACAGTTTTTGTTTTTTGGTTTTTGTCTTGTTTTTGAGACAGAGTCTTACTATGTTGCCCTTAGTAGAGTGCCATGGCATCACAGCTCACAGCCACCTCAGACTCTTGGGCTTAAGCAATTCTCTTACCTCAGCCTCCCAAGTAGCTGGGACTACAGGGGCCTGCCATAATGCCCAGCTATTCTTTGTTGCAGTTGTCATTGTTGTTTAGCAGGCCCAGGCCAAGTTCGAACCCACCTGCCTCAGTGTATGCAGCCGGTGCCCTAACCATTGAGCTACGAGCACCAAGCCTGGCACAGTTTGTTAATCCATTCATGGGTTGATGGACATTTGCTTTGCATCCACAATTTGGCAACTGTGAATTAAGCAGCAATAAACATGCTAGTACAAATGTCTTTGTAGTAAATGATTTTTGTTCTTCTGGGTAGATACCTAGTAATGGTATTGCAGAATCAAATGAAAAGTCGACTTTTAGCTCTAATTTTTAAGAATTCTCCATACTTCTTTCCATAAAGGTTTTATGAGTTTGCAATCCCACCAGCACTATATAAGTGTTTCTTTCTCTCCACATCCATACCAGCATCTGCAGCTTTGGGACTTTGTGATGTGGATTTTTCTTACTGGAGTTAGGTGATATCTCAGAGTAGTTTTGATTTGCGTTTCTCTGATGATTAGGGATGAGGAACATTTTGTGTGTGTGTTTGCTGGCCATTTGTCTGTCATTTTCAGAAAAGTTTCTGCTCAAGTCTCTTGCCCACTTATAAATGAGGTTTGTTCTTTTCTTGTTGATTGAATTCTCTGAAGATTCTAGTTATTAGCCCTTTGTCAGTTTCATAACATGCAAAAATCTTCTCCCATTCCAAAGGCTGTTTGCTTTAGTTGTGGTACCCTTAGCTGTGCAGAAGCTTTTTAGCTTGATTAAATCCTACTTATTTATTTTTGGTTTCTGCAACTGCCAGAAAACCAAGAGGAGAAAAGTGAAGGCAGGCGAACCATCAGAGCTATGATCTGAAAGATCATCCTGACCACAGAAGACTTGGTCTCGGCTCACCCCCAGCCCTCGTTCTGCTGAGGCCTCTGCCTCTAGCCAGTCACCCTCTGCATGACCAGAAAGTAAACGCCTAGCTGTAGAGCCACTGACAGGAGGAAGGGGGCAGGAAAGTTCAGCACTGTACCAAGGCCTCTGCCAGAGAAGCCCTGAAGGGCCTCCCAAAAGCAAACCACAGACAAAAGCAGAATATATGCAGGAAGCACTTATGCATGGCAAGAGAACATTCCAGGGTCAGAGTGGGTGTGCAGCAAGAAAGGGTGACTGTAGTTGGGTAGATGTTGGGTGCTGGAGTCCGGGGTAGAAACTCCATGCTCAACACCACCACCCCACCACCACCACCCCCAGATGACAAAAGCTGGAGTAAAGGGAGAATCAGTCCTTGGGCATCAGGGCCCAAACAAATGAGGTCAGAGAAAGACAGCTGTCCTCCTAGGCTATGGCCAGGTGCAGCCAGACACATGGCCCAGGTGGGAGGCCATCTTGCCCAGTCTCAGTGAGGACACAGGTGTACCTTGGCACAGCACAGAGGACCAGTAGGTGACCAGGGCAGGCCACAGAGCCCTGAAGGTGGGAGGCAGCTGTGCTGCGTCGGGTGGGGTGCAATGTTTCAGGAAGGGGCCTCAAAGACAGGGCCAACCATGTCTCTCTGGACATGCCCCTGTCAGTGCTGGCCAGGCCCAAGGCACTGACTACACAGCAGGAACTGAGCACGTGTCCCACCTCAACCTTGATGGTTCCTATCTACAAAGGAGACGTCAGTTTCACTCCATAGAAGATTGATGCAGTCAGCACTGGGAAGCTGCCCCTCAGGCTCAGGGCATGCAGTCCTGCGTCCTAAGCTGACTCACGCTGAGGACCAGTGAGTCACCCAACCTGGTGTCTGTGTGTGGACCTGCTAGGGACCTCTGGCTTGGCCTGGAGATCCAAAGAGAGCTCTCAAGGAGAAGCAGTGCTGGCACCTCAGCCTGAGCCTTGGGGAGGGTGGGACTGCACATGCCAGATTATCTTTGGTGAGCATGCTCTGGCCCTCTCTGGAGTTGGTAGCTATCCTTGACATACTTCCCAGCTGTTTGGGCCCAAGGGTTACATCCTCCTCCTCAGAGGAAGCCAGGTACACACAGCACTAGAGCTTTATGACATTTTGGTGCAGGGATCCATCTGAAACTGCTCCTCTGGATAACGCTGCCCATCAGCCATCCCCAGCTCCTCACTGGCCCTCAGCTGAGCACCCCACTCTCACCTATACTACACCTCTCTGCATGTCATCTGTGATGTTTTGATTCCACAAACCATGTGTGTCTATTAATAATCAAAACATCTGGTCCTCGAACTGCAGTTACCCATCTCCTTGCAGGTCATGAATTTCTATTGCTGCCGTTTTACAATTTGTCTTCCAAGGATTCTGGTTCAGGGAGTCATCAGATGACCATCCTGTTACAATCATCAGAAGATATGTACTATCTTTAAAAAACAAACTTATATTTTCTTTTCAGAGGCAGTAGATAAGCTTCCCACTCACTGTCCAGAAACACCCTTTTTAAAGTCGTGGTTGATGAGATGAGTCTCAGCACCTGCAGCCTGGCCTACAGGCACATGGCCAGGTGAGGTCAGGTAAGGAGGGGAGGAGAAGCAGGACGCACCCTTACATGGCTGGAGCAAGCGAGGCTGCTCTGGGGCTGGTGACTGGGCCCCAGGCTGGCTCCTGTGTACGGCTGAGCCGGAAACGACCTGCATTCTCCCTGGCAGGGGCAGGACCTAACCACACAGCCACTCTGTGTGTGTTTAACACTCACCCTGCAATTTCTCTGTTGTCTATAATTACTCCATGCCATGACCTAACACTTCCAGTGCAGTGAAAAGATTGTCAGTTACCATGGAAACCAAGTACTGTTCTCAAAAAGGTAGTTGTTTGTTTACATGGATAGAGCTGGAACATATTCTTCTTAGCAAAGTATCTCAGGAATGGAAGAAAAAGTATCCAATGTACTCAGCCCTACTATGAAGCTAATTTATAGCTTTCACATGAAGGCTATAACCCAACTATATAGCACAAGAATATGGGGAAAGGGCCAAGGAAGGGGAAGGGAGGGGGGAGGTTAGGGTGGAGGGAGGGTAATGGGTGGGGCCACACCTGCGGTGCATCTTAGAATGGATACAGGCAAAACTTAACTAAACGCAGAGTACAAATATCTACATACAGTAACTAAGAAAATGCCATGAAGGCTACGTTGAACAGCTTGATGAGAATATTTCAGATTGTATATGAAACCAGCACATTGTACTCCTTGATTGCACTAATGTACACAGCTATGATTTAACAATAAAAATAAATAAATAAAATGGAAAAAAAAGGTAGTTGTACTTTTAAAAAATTCTTAGTTGTATTCTACAATGCTAGAGATTAACATGACTGCCACCAAGTGGAAAGTCTCATATGGCCATCTGCCCTTTCTGCAGTCCCAGCACTTCCCTCCAGATTGTCTCTGCTGTCACTCTGCCCAGATCACACCGTGCACCACTGTCACCTGCTCTTTGCCTTCATGTTTGGCTCTCTTATCCCACTGCTTCCTCCTCCATGCTTGGTGAAAGCCACAACCCCATTAAAATGTCACCCTCTGCCAATTCCACACCTAGACCCCCCCATAGCTGTGCATGATTGGAGGAGGACACAATTCACTCGATACACACAGCAGACACTTGCAGGCCAAACACACACCAGTGCTCAAGCCCACTACCTGGTCTGGTCACACTCCCAAATCTTCCAAACTCTCCTGTAGAAACCTTAAGTCAATCACAGGAAGTCACCTTTTATTGTAGTCTGTGCATACAGACTTCTGTATTTCATGCCATTCCCACGCTGGGCTGACCGCCAGCCAGAGAGGGACTTCCACCATCTGTGCACTGCCACCACCACCTAGACACTGCCTATGCTCCAGCCTGTGCCTCCACCAAGCACCCTGCGCTTCTCAAGGCCTACCCAGCCTCCTCTGGCTCCCTGCCCTGCTGCTCGTTTTCCTCTGTCAGTCCTAGCTGCCCCATGCTGCTGCCCTCTGTCACATACCCCATGTTCACTTTTGTCCCCTGCCAAATCCAAAAGTGTCCCAGACTACAGGTAACTCTCCTATGGCTAATTCCCAGCTCTCTCCTCTCAACCGATCCACAGGGACTGAGATGATCCCTTGTGCCCTGATGAGGCTGTCCACACTGCTTTTGTGTCTCCAGGGCACTCCTGGACCCTCGCTGGTCACTCTGGCTCACAACCACAGTTCCTCTGCTTCACTCAGCTGCCACAGCAGGAGTGCCTGGTCTCATCCCCAATTCTCTTCCCTCCGCTGACGCTCCCTTGAGGTCTACACCCTTTCCCGGCAGAAACTGCCATGGATCTGTGACCAGGCACAAGTTCTCTCCCCAGACCCCAGGCTGCTCCACCCAACTGTGTACTCAGCAGCTCTGCCATCATGAGTGCTGGGGACAGCCCTGCCTCTGCCTAGACGGCTCTCCACCCCCAGCTCCCTGCTGCACCTGCCCTCAACCCTCACCTGCTCAATAAGGCCAACCCTGACAGCACCAAGTGCACACATGAGTGCCCCACACAAGCAGACACACACTCAAGTGCACACACACGAGCAGATACAAGCACAAACACATGTGCACGTGGGTGGACACCCACAGACATGTGTGCACATACACGTGTACACACTCACACATGCACAACTTATATCACGTGCCATGCTTGTACACATCCAGGTGCACACACTCACATACACACACTCTCACATTCACGCCCTTCTCCTTTGATCTGGATCTGCTGAGCTCATGACCTCCTCACTTTCTGCAGGTAGGATGTCAACTCTGGACAGCTGGTTCTGGGGACAGACCCATCAGTGTGGTCACAGATGAATCATGTGCTTGGTTACTGTTGCTGAACAAATCTGTTCAATCTGTAGAGAAATTCAGTTCTTCCAGCCCAATTTAAAATCACTCCTAAAATCAATACCAACTCTGAAAATCTCGTTACCTCCACTGTGTTTCTGACCTGGTGAGGGTTGTCGTGTGGCTAGTGAGTTATTAGCAGTTTGTGCAGATGAAAAATAACTATCACCATATAACTCACATCACGTTATTTAAAGAAGAAAACATTTTTTCTCATTCACTACAAATTACCCTTCTGATCAGCATGGGAGCTTTGACCTGCTCCATTTCCAACCTGGGCCAGTTCACCCCTCCTTAGTGGTCCCCAGCTCCCGGGAGGTCACCATATTGATGCCGAACTTAGTGCGGACACCCGATGGGCATAGCGCACTACAGCCCAGAACTCCTGGACTCAAGCGATTCTCCTGTCTCAGCCTCCCGAGTAGCTGAGACTACAGGCACGCGCCACTGCACCCGGTCAAATTACCCTTCTGAAGGAAATAAACAGATAAGCAGCAGGTAAGCCATCTGAGGTGCATTAACATCACCTCTGTCGAGGACCCTCACCACACAGCCCAGTGAGAGGTTAATGGGGGCCAGGTGCACTCAGGGTTGACACCCCCCACCCCCAGTTGGGTAGAAATAGGGAGGGCTCGGTCTGGCTGAGGTCAGGGTCAGGCAGGCACAAGTGGGCAAAGCGGGGTAGGCAGGCAAGGGTCACAGGTGAGCCATCGTCTGCACCAGGATGGGGCCAGGCAGGCAAGTCACCAGCAGAGACAGACGACAGTACCTGAGGGCATCTCCTTCTCCTGGTCTGGGACGCCTGTCCTGCCAGCCCACCTGCTCCCTGAGGGCGAGACACTGTCCATCTACCAAAAAGCAAGGGAGAAGCATCACATCACTCTGTGGACGTGGAAAGGCCTGCAACAACTGACCCCTTCTGCCCCTCACTGTTGCCAATTTGGGCAGTTCACAGAACACCATAACCTGAAATTCAGTGCCCATCAGCAACTGTGGAGCCCGTCAGATACTGCTCATCAGGTCACAGGGTACCCCATGTCCCTGACCATGCCCTTCTGTCTGCCCTGACACTGATACCCTCTCCCTGTGAGAACCCTGCACTGACCCAGCCTGTGCTCTGATCTGTTCAAAGATCTTTACCCTTTCCTTCCTATACTTCAAGGCTTGACCTGTTGAGGCGGCTTCTGACTTTTCCTGTTGGCACAGTCTGCATCCTCAAGTGCAGCAGAAATACATTTTCAAAACTCTGGCAACACAGCTGGGAAAGGCTGAAGGTATCTGGAGTGTGACAGACCCAGTCAAACCCACCTCCCACTTTAATGGCACAAAGTGACCACAGAGGAAGGCCCCACCCTATGAATAGGTATGAGTCTCCCAGGGCACCCCCTACTGCTGCGTGGGAAAGAATGCAGGCTCCCCTCCCCCCGTGCCTAGGCAGGGCAGTGGCCTTGTGTTCCAGAGACTCCTTGGTAGAATTCAGGCAGCAAGGAAACACAAAAAACTCAGACAAAACTTCAAGATCTAGTTGTTGTCCTAATGAATTATGTTCCCGAAGTAGGCACTGGATTATGAAAACATATCAATCTTTAAAAGGAGGAGAAACTAATGATTTCTAAGCACTGTGTTATTTCCAAGGCACACCTGTACCGACTAGCTGAGGCAGTGGGCACTGTCACCACAACTGCCTTAGAAGAGCCTCAGGTAAGAGCAGGTGCAGCTGCAGAGGTCACGGCTCATCCTTCCTGTCCTCTCTGGTGCCCACAGATAAGATGCTCCTGGGGGGAAGCAGGGGACAGGCTTTGGCACTCCTTCAGAGAACAGGTCATCTTGAGGTGCCTTGAGATTGATGACTGTTATTCTGTGTTCCCTCTGTAGGAGCAACCATGGTGCAAGAACATTCCTGCTCTGCCGTTCTCCTGAGTGGCAGGTGAGTTACTTCACTTCAGGTTTTAGGTTATCAAATGATATGAAGTACTGTGAGTTAGAATGAATTAGCAATATACATAATTCTTTTATTAACTCTTAAAACTCTTCTTGATTTGTGGTTTTAGTAACTCTTCAAAATGATAGATATTTAAGTACAAAGAGTAAAAATATAAACAAAGAAAATCAGACTCTCTCCTACTGTTGCAGAGCTCACAGTCATTGCCACACACCTGCAGGTCCCCAGTTGTCTCTGTGCATGTGGGACAGGAGGGCTCCTGCCTTGTCCTGCACCTGCCATATCCTCCCCTTTCAGGATGCTACGCATCACACCCCATGGAAAGTGCTGAGAACTGCTCCTCTCGCCTCTGAGAAACTGGGAGGAAGAAAACATTCCTTTATCATTTTACTTATTTTAAACTGAAACACTGTAAATACTTCAGGGAGTAGTGGACTCCCTGAGTGTAAAAGGCCTTGTCCAAGACTGGTGACAGCTGACAGCTCCCCTGGGAGGACAAGGGGCTGCCACCTTTATTCCCTCCGCCAGAACTGAGTGGCTTTCCAGCTGTTGTTGGTTCTTCTACTGATAATCTCAAGGTGTTCTTAAATCCCTGTTTACTGGTTAATCGGCCTGGAGGAGCACGAGCTGTCTTCCCTGCCCTCTGTCCACAGTGGCTCACCCTGTTCTGCCCTCTTCTCCTGCCTTGTGAAGCTCTGCAAGGTTGATGTCCTGGCCCTGCACCACCGTGCCCTGTGCCACCGTGCACTTGGATCTATCTCCCCCTCCCTCCCTCAGTCCCATATTCATGAGCTCTTTCAGGAAGGCTTGTGAGAATCACTTTCCCTTGGTTCTCGTGAGTTTGAAAATGTATCACTGAGAAAATTCTTTCTCTAAAGATTTTGTATACTTTGCTACACTTTCCTAACATCCAAATTGCAGTGGAAACATCTGGGGCCAGGGTGACTGCTCTCTCTTATAAATGACATAGATGTCAATAGAAAAATGGATGAAAACTGACAAAAGCACAGGACAGAGAGGAAATCCAAATGGCCAATAAGCACATGGAAAGCTGCTCAGCCTCATCAGTGATCATAGATTTGTAAATTAAAACCAAACAAAGATTACCACTCACCAGGCCGCCTAATGTGTAAGAGTGTGGCAATGCCTTGCCCAGATTTGGAAAGGTCAAGGGTCACAGGAACTCCTAACATCTTCCTGTCACTGAGGCTATTTGTTCTGAGAACCCTTCTACTATGAGGGGTGGGAAATGCATTTGCACAATCTAGCCCAGGTGACACAGCAAGATTCTGCTGAAAGAGAGAAAGAAGGAAAGGAAAGACAAAAGGGAGAAAAAGAGGAAGGGAAAGGAGAAAAGAAAGGGAAGGAAAGGAGGAAGGAAAGGAAAAAGGAAAAGGAAGTAAAGGAAAAGACGGGGAAGGGGAGAGAAAAAATAGACTGGTAGATCCAGCTATCCATCAAAGCTCTGCGTAAGCCAGGAGGCAGCAATCCTACTTGGCTCCGTGCAAGTAACAGAGACGCGGGCCCACAAGGCCTGTGCCAGATGCAGCCTGGGTCCTGTGAGAGCAATGGGACATTCAAACTCTGGCTGCTTTTAAGAGTTTATCTTTGTTTCAACAATGACGTGTCTAGGGGTGAGAAATTTTTTTGCTTGTTTGCTTACTTCATTATTTGTTCATTTCAGAGTAGGCAGTTCCATGAATCTGGGTGTGGTTGTCTTCAGATGTGAAAGGCAGTGCAGTGGCACCAGGAGAGGAGACTGGGAGTGGACAGGTTCAGACCGGGTTTATTGAGAAAAGGACTAGACTCACCCGGACAGTGCAAAGGTGATGTCTACACCAAGGGTGGGCAGAGGCCTCTTTTTATACTGGGTGTAGGAGAAGGAAGATTCCACGGCTTGCTGGGAGGTTCTGGTGGGCTAGTGTCTTTCCGGAGGAACTCTTGGGGAAGGCCATAGGCACCTCTAGGAGGAGAGGAGGAAGGGGAGGGGCAGGAGTTCATCTGGGGCCCTGTTAGGCCCCCAACATTACACTTTGGAACATCCATGCCTTCATCTTTCCGCTGCTGGTTGGACATGCGTTACACAGCATCCGACCTGTGATTCTGCCCGGGGCCTCTTGCTCTCCTGCTGCGTTCTGCGGTTCTTCTTCCTCTTCTGCTCCAGTGCAGCAAGACTGCACCAGCTGCCTCCCAGCACACCGTGCAGCTTTCTGCTGTGTCCCTTCTTCTGTTAAACACATCCAGTAAATTGTTAATTTCAGGTCCTATATTTCAATTCTAGAATATACACTGGATTCTTTTTATAGATTATGATTTCACTTGTACTTCTCTATCTTTTCATGTATTTTCCATCTATTCCTCTTTAAGAAAAATAACCTCATTTTAAAGTTCTTGTCTGGTAATGCAATTGTATAAATCATCTCTGGGTGTATTTTTCTTCCATTTTATTGTTTATCTTTCACTCACTTTTCCTATTTTCAGCATGGTTCAAAATTTTTTACTGGATACTGATCATTGTGGTTGAAAAGTAATTTAGGCTCTGGACAATGTTATCTTGCTCCAAAAGGGGGTGCTGTTTTCTTTTGGGGCAAAAAAGTCAGCATTGAGATATAACGGACATATAATAAAATGTACATATTGTAAGTGTGCAAATGGAAATGTTTTAACCTATGTACATACCCATGAAATCACCACAATCAAGCTGATGAATATGTCCACCCCAAGATCTCTGGTGACGATTTGTAATTCCTTCCTCTCTCTCCTCTCTGCACGACTAATTTGTCTTCCAACACCATAGAATTTGCTTCTTTTAAAAGCTTATGTAATGGAGTCACATAGTATGTATACTTATGACTTTTGGTCTGGCTCCTCTTAGCGTAATTCTTCTGAGATTCCTCAATGCCATTCTGGGTATCAATAGTTGGTTTGTATTCCACTATATGGATGCACCACAATTTGTGTCTCCATTCATATACGCGCAGACACTGGCAAAATAAATTACTGCAAATATTTCTATTGAAAGTTTGGATAGATTTATGCTTCCATTACTGTTGGGTATGTACATAAATACCTAATAGTGGAATGTTGGTAAGTGTATGTTTAATAAGATTTTGGTTTAATTGCCAAAATGTTTTCCCAGTAATTCTGCCATTTCACAATTTGACAAATGTAACAGTTTACATACCCCTAAGCAGTACGTAAGAGACACTCCCCATCCTTGCCAGTACTTAGCACTACTGGTTATACAGTAGCACCAGTGGCTTTAATCTGTCTTTCCTTAAGGAAGAGTGACGTTGAGCATCTATTCGTGTGCCACTTAGCTTCCATGGATGTTAAATCTTTTAGCCATTTTAAATTATTTTAGTATGTTCCCTTAGTACTGCATTTAAGCATTTTATGTGATTGGCAAGTGTTTTCTCCTACCTATAGCTTGCCTTTCCATTTTCTTATAATTTGATATTGCTTTAGAGTCCATTCTGAGTGTAAGTTAGACTCTCCCACAGCAGAGGACAGAAGCTGGGCTTGGTCGCCCTAGACACAGTTCCCATTTTCTGCCTCACCTGGTTTTCCAGATGGTGGATCAGATATATGAATTGTACCACCACCTCCTAGGGACCACTTCCGTAGGATAGCTGTGTACAACCCACTGGATTCCCCCAGTTAGCATGGCCAGCTCAGCCTCTCAGTCACTGTGGGATTCCACGGGGCTCGTGCCTGCTGGCTCTAAACCCTCTAGAAAGACCTCCCTAAGGGACATGGCCTTCAACCCCAGGAAAGGCTATGGCCCACAGGTCTCTAGCTCACTCTTTTGCTCCCCACCCACCAGTTGAGCATGCCTGTCCTAGACAACACCCTCTTCACACTGGTCCTGCAGGCCACCCTGTTCTCTCTGGATCTGTGGTAATGAAATGCTCCCGTTGGTCCATGTGTTCCATAGAGCTGCCTCCTTAGTCTCTAGGCCAGCTCTCCTCCCAGCCAGTGCTCTCCTAGACGCTGGTTATCTTGAGAGGAATAAACTCAACACAAGTCAGATAAGAGCCACAAGGCATCTTCTGTGTAAATAAGCTTCCTCAGAGAGAGATACCTGGTCAGGGGTCCAGCAAGGTGCTTAAGCAGGGTAAGGAAGAATCTCATGAAAGCAAGACCAGAATTTATAACCACTCTCCAAAGAAGCCTCAAGAGCAAACCAGAGGGACAATCACAACAATGCCTTTTGAAAAGTAGAAATTTTTGACTTTGATGAAGTCCAATTTATAAATTTGTGTATTTTATGGCTAAAAATAATAAACTTAACTTTATTTTCTTATAAATAAGACAACTTTGCCTAATGCAAAATCACAAGGTCATAATGTCTCATGTTTTCACCTAGAAGGTATACTTTTGAGTTTGGGATTGAGATTTCTGATCTAGTATAAGTTAATTTTTATTTATTATAGGAGGCATAAATGAAAGGGTTTTGTTTTGTTTTTTCTCTTGGATATACAATTGTTCCAGCACCATTTGCTGAAAAAAACTATAGCTTTTCCCACTAAATTACACAGGCACCACTGTTGAAAATTAATTGACCATACCTGTGGAGGTCTGTTTCTGGGCTTTCTGCTGTGACCTACTGTTCTACCTTCTGAACACCAGCACCAGCACTACACTGTCCTGACAACCGGGCCTTCAACTCACAGAATTGAGTAGTGTTACTTGTCCAATGTCTACAAAAAGCCACTGGGATTTTTTACTGGGAGTCCACTGGCTCCTTCGATTAATCTGGGAAGAATTAACAGCTTAGTAATATTGCGTCTTCAGAATTGTGAACGGTTTATCTCTTATGTCTTCAATAATTTCTCCTAGCAATACCTTTGAACACCTTTGTCCAATAAACCCCTAACATTTCCATTTCTAAAGCTACTGAAAATAGTATTTTTTCAATTTTTAATTATTGTTTGTTAGTATCTAGATACGCAATTTTTTTTTTTCCCCAGAGACAGGGTCTTACTCCGCTGCCCAAGATGAAGTGCGGAGGCATGATCATAGTTCAGTGTAAACTTGGGTGATCCTTCTGCCTCAGTCTCCTGATTGGCTAGGACTATAGGCATGTGCCACCCTACTCAGCTAATTTTTTGATTATGTTGCCCAGACTGGTCTCCAACTCCTGGGCTCAAGTGATCCTCCTGCTTTAGCCTTCTAAGCCACTGGGATTAAAAGGGTGAGTCACCACACCTGGCCTGCAATTGATTTTTGCACCTTAATCTTGTATCCTGTACTCTTCCTATTAGTTCTAAGCTTTGTTTCGACTCTATAGGATGTTCTACAGAGATGAACATGGTGACTGAGAATAAAGATAGTTTTACTTCTTCCTTTCCAATTTTGATGCCTCTTACTTCTTTCTGACCTTATTGAACTTGTTGGCACCTCCAGTAAAATACTGAATAGAAGAAGTGAGAACAGGTTTCCTTGCTTCATTCCTGATCTTAGGAGAAAGCATTTAGTCTTTCACCATGAAACATGAGCTTAGCTCTAGATTTTTCTTAGATGCCATTCATCTGAGGAAGTTTCCCATTTCCCTCTATTACTAGTTTCTTAAAGGTTTATATCTGGAAGGAGTATTGGGTTTTGACAAACGCTCTTACTGCATATCCTAAGATGATACTGTTTTTCATTTTTAGTCTGTTAATATGGTAAATTATATTGATTAATGTTAGAATGTAAAAGATACTTTGCATTCCTGGGATAAACCCCCATTGCTTTTTCTATGCTTTAAAAATTTGCTAAAATGTTATTAGAATGTTTCACTTATGTGCATGATGAATATTTGCCTGCAATTTTCTTTTCATTGGATGTCTTTGTCCAGTTTTGTTATTAGGGTAATTCTGGCCTCATAGAATGATTTGGGGGATATTACTTCCTTTTCAATTTTCTGGAAGAGTTGGCTTTATTTCTCCCTTAAATGTTTCTTCATTAACTATTGAGTAAAATTCACTAATAAAGCCACCTGTGCCTGAAGACTTTTCCCTGGGTGAAAGAAGCAGTTTTTAATACAAATATAATTTTTAAATACATATGGGGCTATTAGGATAATCTATCTCTACTTTGGTGAGCTTTGGTAATTTTTTTCAAAAACTGTACCCTTAGGTTATTAAAGGTGTTGGTATAAGGTTGGTCATAGTATACCGTTTTAGTATCTGTAGACACTCTAGTGATGTCACCTTTATCACTCCTGATACTCATCATTTGTCTTTTCTCCTTTTTCCCTTTGTCTGACTAGAGGTTTATCAATTTTATTGACCTTAAAGAAACACCTTTTGCTTTCACTGATTTTCCCTATTATCTTTTCTATTTTATATTTAATTGATTTCTGTTTTGATTGCTATTTCCCTGATTCTGCTTACTTTGATTTTCTTCTTCTGGTTCTTTATGATGGTAGGTGAAGGCATTAACGTGAGATATTTCTTCTTTACTAATATAGGTATTTAGTGCTATAAATTTTCCTTTAGTTGTTGCTTTGGTTGCAACCCAAATATTTGGTATGTTTTCATTTTCATTCACTTCAAAGTAGTTATCACTTTTGTTTCTTTTTAATCCATGGTTATTTAGAAGTGTGTCATTTAGCAAGTATTTGAGGATTTTTCAGATGCCTTTTTGTCATTGATTTCTACTTTACTTCCACCATGATCAGAGAACTTATTTGGTGTGATCTGGAATCCTTTATATTTAAAGGCCCAGAATAGATTCTATCACAGTAAACATTCCATGTACACCTAAAACATGAAGCTGCTCATGCTGAGACCCTTCTCAGACCCCACCCATTCCATGCTCCAATCCTGGATAACAAAGTTGGAGGGAGAGGAAGTATTTCTGCCATCCACTAGGCACGCCTGTGAGATAGCAACCAGGCAGATGAAAGAGGCATCTTCAAAGGACTAACTCCACTGCTTCGCCTCCTTCATCTTTAGTTGCAATCCTGGGAAAACAGAGATGAGAATGAACTTTCAGCAAGGTTTTCAGGGCACAGATGAGAGGTGGGCAGAAGTAGAAATTCACCGGAAAAACTGCGAGGAAAGGGATTCGAGAAAAATACAGTTCAGACATCTGACTGACCTCTTCCACAAAAGTTATACTTTCAGGGAAAATATGAAGTCTAGAGTATAATCATGTCTGGGAGGCAGGCAGGCTGGATTCCTCATGGACCTTCCAACTCAGGGTAAAGTGCCCAGTCAGGGGAATGTCTAAGACTATCCCTGCATGGGGAAATCAGCAGTGTAGGCAGCTGAGAGACTTGCTGTCCCCCCTCTCTCCTGCTGCACTGTTATCTGTCCACTTCAGATGTTCCATCACCCTGTGTCCTTTCGTACCCTTTATTCAACCTTCCTAGGGGCTATAATCTCCCCTCTCTCCTTCTTAACCTTGACTGCTGACTACTGACTACTGTGCATTCTTGCGTGCATACTCTGTTACATACCCAATAAAAGATACCGGGAAACAGGACAGATGCTGCATAGTTTTCATGCTGCTACTTGGCACATGAAATAGTGTATGCCCTTACAGACTTCAGGTTTTATGCACTAAGTTTGATACAGGTTTATGTTTATTTCCTCAGTGCCATCTCCTTTGCTGACCACTGTCCCAGGTTGGGGTCCACAAGATGTCCAACAGTCAAGATGAAACAATTATTAAAATTACTAAATCAGCCATTACTTTGCTCATTTACTGTCCATATTCTTAATCTTTTCTTGTATATGTGATCTGTCAGCTGGAGAGCCAGGGCCTCTTCTGGGGCCTCAGTATTTGACATGCCATCCACTGGGCAGGCCAGGCTGCCCTCTGCCTTCCTGAAGCTGCCAGCTGCCTGATGACCTTTCTGTGTGAGCCACGCCCCGCTGTGGTGAGAACCACCTACCCACAGGGCTTACAGGAGACCTCTACAGGCTGTACAATGATATGGAAAAGTTCTTTTTCCATCTTGAGCTTCCCACAGACTTCAAAATAAAGTTTATTGTCCCTAGTAAAGAGATGTGGATTCTCCTGGATGAATTAAAGATCCACTGAGCTGTATTTCACATTTCTATCACCATTTCCCTCCCTGAACATCGCACACCAGTTACACCAAAGCAGCCTGTACATAGAAAGGCCACCAACCAGGGTGACAGCCCTGCATAGCAAAGGCAGGACTGGGGACCCCGGAGAGATCTCCCAACCAGGTTGGAGCAGAGGCAGCCACCCTGTGCCCAGCCTGGAGTTCTGCAGAAGGCACCTGACTGCCAAAACACCAGCCCCCTCCTTTGCTGACAGGAACACAGCACCTTCCAGGAGGGTGATTCTGAGGACCACAGCATAGCCCCCACCACACAACCCTCCCTCCACTTCTCAGATGCCAGGGATCCAGCAACAGCCAGCCATGCAGCCACAGCTCCTCCTGAACGTCGCATCGTCTGTCAGCCTGAACTGCAGGTGCAGTTCTGCGGCACTAGCCGCAGAAGAACGAGGTCTTACAACTTTCTCTCCATGTAGAAAACTCCCACTCAATTCAAATTGCAGGTAAGTACAGGAGAGTGCTGTGGAGAAACAAATCCATAGCACCCGTGGCCCTCAGTGGAGGCCCAATGAGTGCCCGAGTGGGGGAACACGAGGGCAGCACAGGCGCCTAGGGCTGACACCACACACAGCCTCACCTACCCTTCCTGTGACAATTCCACAGACACCTAGGCAGAGGAGCAGAGGCCTCTTCTTCCTGAAAGAGAGGCACAAACTTGCCTCCCACCAGCTCCACCACAGGCAGGCCATGCCTGGGGGAGCAGGTTGGTAGAGAGAGACAAAGACACCAAGGTGGAATCCTGAGTTTAGATTCCCGTGCAACATGCACATTAAACAGGAGCACTCTGAGTAGTCTTCAACGCTTCCTCATTAAACAAATTTAAATCTCTATAATTTATAAAAGTGACACTGCTATATTATGCTAAATCAAGTTGAATTATCAAGAAACTATCACACCAAAATGTGATAATGACAGACTAGAAAATTTGAATAAATCTCCCCTCAGATATATCTGCTTTGCCACCCATAAAAAACCATGATTACAGCCCACAGTCTGAGGCTGGTAACAAGAATTCTGCTATGATTTTCACTGTGGAATTGAAATGCCTTCAGGAAATCATGTAACTAAAAGCAAAGTCAAGTGTTAACACAATAGAACAGAAGTGAGAGTCTGCCAGCTCCAGAGAACCCCCTGACTAAGTGGTTCTGCTGCAGAGAGCGAGGAGGGTGAGGGCAGAATTGTCACCAGCGCGTGAGCACCAGCGAAGCAGACAACTCGGCCCCTCTGAGCCCCACTGCAGGACACACACACAAAGGGCACTGCACAGCCGGGGGGAATCCCCCTTCCAAAGACAGAGAAGGCAACATCACCACACCAAGTATCCCAGTGTAGCTGGGAGGGTGCAAGCCACTTACAGGTGAAAGCCACAGTTTGGGCAGGCAAGAAGCCTCAAGCCACCATGGGGAGCACGCTGGTCCCCTTCTCTGGCAGGCAGGCAAAAAGCTCACTTACTGGAGCTCATTCAGGAGAGTCTGTGCCCCCCTTATGGCACTATTCACTCACACAGGCCTCCCTCCTCTCCAGCTTACGTCAAGATGCCCAGGGAGTAACAGGCACTGGAGTGGGAGCAGGAGCCCTCTGGTGGCTCCGGACACACAGAGCTGCCTCTGCCCTGCAGGGCCATCCTGTGGGAGGCAAGTGGGGCACCATGGGGCAGCTGCCATGGAGTTAGCCTGGTGGTTCCTCAGTATGTTCTATGTGGTGTTACCACAGGGCCGGGCAGCTCCACTCCTAAGGAACCAGGACCAGGTGTCCAAACAAAAGCAAGAATGTTCATGGCAGCACTACTCACAATAGCCACAAGACAGAAAAAACTCAAATGTCCCTCAACAGAAAAATGGACTAAAACTGTGGTGTATCTACGAGCACATGATGGAATAGTATTCAACCACAGAAAGGAGTGAAGTTCTGATACACGTTAGGATGTGGACAAATGTCAAAAATGTGATGCTGAGTGAAAAAAGCAGACACAAGAGGCCATACAGTTACATTTAAATGAGATATTCAGGTGATTGCCAAGGGCTGGGGCAGGGAGGAGGGGTGAACTGCTTAATAGGCACAGGGCTTTACTTTTGGGCAATAAGAATGTTCTGGAATGAGAGATACATCAGGGCTACACAGCACCAAGGAGCCCTCAGTGGATAGCACTGGACCGTGCTCTGACATGGCAGGGGCACGTCACATGAGTCAGGACTCAACACCACAGCAGAGGAAGTGACCACCCCCCAAGGCTGCTATAGGAGCAAAAATGAGTATTGTGTGTGTGCACGTGTGTGTGTCTATGTGTGTTTAATTGGTGCCTGACACACGGTAATGATATTCTTGTTGTGGTTGTTAATTACATGTCAGCTTTCCCATCAGGTTTACAAAAGAAGGATCAGCTCTAAGTAATCACGTTTATCAGCTGTGAGGTCCAAAGGTGGCAGGAGAGACTTCCTCAGGTTAGGCATAGCCCTGGTGATCACACACCATTCGTGCTGCAAGGAATCAGCCTCCTCCCTCTAGCCTTTCCAGTGTCTTGGTCTGCTTGGCTGCCCTGAGGGGACAGCACAGCACAGGGCCCTAGAGCAGATGCTGAATCTCCCAGTTCCGGAGGCTGCACGTCCAAGATCAGGGTGCCAGTGAGGGCTCTTCCTGGTTTGCAGATAGCCACCTTCTTGGGGAGAGAGAGAACTCAGGCGTCTCTTCCTTTTCTTATGAGGCCATGGTCCTGTCAGGTTAGGGCCCCACTTTAGGACTTCATTTAACCTTTGGCATCTCCCCCTGGCCCTGTCTCCAAACAGCCATCCTGGAGATTAGAGCTTATCATATGCAATTTGGGGGACATGACTCAGGACACAGAACTGAGGTTAGCAGGAGCTGCTGCCGCCAGCCTGTCCTCAGCCTGAGACTATGACTCTATGGAGGACAGCGCAGTGTGGACTTCCACATGGGCACTGTAAAGAGAGGGTAGCAGAAGAGGGGCACGACATTCTCAGATTTTAAAGGCATAATAAGTTACACCCACCATCATTCACCATTAGCACTGCCACCCTACTCCCCGTCAGAGTTCCCAGCAGCCCCACACGCTGCTCCCCAGCACAATCACCAGACGGAGGGGGGCCAAGCCTCCCCTCTCAGCAATAGGAACAGGAATATCACCAGCCCTTGTCCAGGATGAATGATTTATTCCTTTTCTTATTCTGTATCACCCCGTACCTTGGTGGAGGGCAGCCTTCCCATGGAAGTCCCCACTGCTCAAAGCTGAAGTCTGTGCCCTTGCAGGGTGGGTATACATCCTCCAGGGCCCAGCCCAGAAGGTGGAAGGTGGACGACAAGCCCCGGACCACGCTGGGACCTAGGCCGGCAGACAGTAGAAGAGCCAAGAAGGCAAGACCCCAGCCCGGCACTGAAGAGTCCTGAGTGCCCAGCCCACCCAGGGGCCCTTCAAGGACTGAGAGGGGCAGTGCTGAATCCTAGGGTCTGAGGCCTGGCTGGAGAAGGTGCTCTCACAGCTCTCCAATGGCACTGTAGACTGTTGAGAACTATGGACTTTCACTGTTGATTTGTGCTAGCCTCCAGTTTTAACCTGTTATTTCTACCAATTCTCCTTCAGAACTGTAATTGTTATCACAAAAATCTATTACCTTACTTCAACTGGCCAAAGGGTCACCCTAACCTGAGGATGTAGGTTTCCTGGGACCTGCCTGCTGCTCCTCCTCCTCTCACTATGGACATCCCAGTAACCCTGGGGGTTGCCTGGTGCCTGGTCTGCCTGCCCCCACAAGTCATAGGTTCTTGGCTCTTGGTCTACTCCTCACCTTCCCCTAAAAGGGCTTCACTCCCTGGGCCTCCACTGACCCTTCCTCGAAGCTCTAAGGCCTCTGAGCCCACCTCCCCAGCCCCAGGAGCACAGCACCTCTGGCAGCCCCACCCTGTTCCCAGGAAGCTTACATGTGTCTCCACACTGTAATTATCACTGAGCAAACACACAAGGGTGACACCAATAGAATGTGGCAAACTGAAAACTAACATTTTCAAGCATTTTCTACATTCTATGATCTTGTAAATTAACAGCATGGAAATAGCCTTGAGTTGGCAACTCTGTGTTCCACATGTATCATGGCTACATCCCCCTGCCACCTCCAGAAAACTGCAGGCCATGCTGCTCCGCCCACCGCCTCCCCCTCCCCAGTCTCAGGGCACTCCCTGTGGGCAGCCAGGTGCAGGGCAGCCAGAGCCCTGCACATGGCAGGTCACTACTGGACAGCTGCTGCTTCTGCTGTAACAAGTTTACGTTCATTGAAGTTTGTATCACAGAAGCAATTATCTCAATAAGAAATGGAAAGGAGGTGGCTTAGGAGCGACAAAATTTCACAGGCCCAACAATGAAGCCATTTTTTCTGTAGTTTCAATAAGAAAAGCCACGTAATCCATTAAACACACTATATGTGTTATTAGAAAACAAATCAATCATTTAGTGGAGACAAGATCAAGCCTCACTATCCGTGAGCAGACTATGAGCTGCTAGAGCTAGACCACAGCAAAGCAGCCTGGGACCCAGCTCCAACAGCCATGACAGCCTAGGAGGAAGGAGAGTATCCTGAGCAGTCCTAAGAAGAGAAGGGCAAAGGTGATCGTGTGACCAACTGCCCCGTGTGCAGCATGGATGTCCATACACAGCAAGTGACCCTGCCAGGTCACTGATGAAACACCAAGGGCAGCTGCAGCAGGGAAGGCGCAGTGTGGCTCCTGCCAGCTCTCCAGTGAGTGCCACTTCCCCCACGACCTCCCTACCAGCTCCCTGCTGAGAGCCACCTCGCCGGTGGCTCCCTGATGAGCACCACCTCTTTGCTGCAGTTCCACTCCCTGCCAGGTGCCACCTACCGTGGGTGCTGCCTCCTGACCATGGTACCACCTCCCCACCACACCCACTGCCAGTCCTCTTCTCAGTCCTCTTCTCCTACAGGCCATCAAGGACACCTACTCTCCGTGGTTATTTTGCCTCCTTCTACCCATTACACAGAGATAGTGATACAGGGTGGGTGGCACCCCAGCCAGCTCAACCTGAGCTGACAGAGGACCTGCCGTGCCTCTGTGTCTACAACCGGGGGGGAGGGGGTGTTGGTGCAGCAAAGGGCAGAAGGGCCAGAGGGTTGGAGGGTAGGCACGGGGAGCCATAAGAGGCTCTAGTAGCCTGAGAAGCCAAACAACTACTGGGGAGACACCTCCATATTGCCAGCTCTGGAAGCATCGCTGTAGCATCTCTGTCTCCCTCCCTTTGCACTTGCCCCTGAATAGGGAATCTCCCCATCCCAGGCCTGGTCAGTTTTACATAAGTTTCCTAGGCCTGGGAATTCACTGACATTTTGTCTGGAGCAGAAGGGACTGTATCCATTCATTTGTTGGGATGGTGTGTATATCCCTAGACAAAGGACCCACGGGGAGATTTTTTTCCGACTTGGGTTTTTTCCCTCTGCTAGAAGCTCTGGTGCTATCTCTATTTTCCTTTCTGTAAAATAAATCCTGTCATGCCACTGATCTGTGGTCGATGGATTCATTCTTCGAATCCCCGAGACCAAGGGCCTATTTCCTTCCTATTGGAGAGGAAATTCTAGTAACAATAGTTTAGAGGAAGAAAGGAAAAGGAAGGAAAAAATAAAGGAAAAAGTAACCAAGCTGGTGCCTTTGGTGCAGTCCCACATGTCACCATGTGCCCTTGGATGGGACTGTGGTGCTACTTCCTGCCCCCCAATGGGAGGAGCACATGAGACCTCTCAGCAGGCAGCTCCACAGAGGAGCTGAGTGGACACTGAGTAAACAATCTTCCTAGGCAACACCCAAGCCAGAAACATTGACCTCACAGCAACAGCAGTAGAAACCAGGAGACCACGGCACTGCAGGCTACACCGGAGCCTGCTGCAGGACTGTCTGGATAAGATTGACCCCATGGGATTTCGAGATGCCAAACTCTGCAATAAGCAAGCAAATACTAAAGGATTTAGACACATTCTATCTCTTAAAGTTAAATTACCTAGAAAAAAATCTATCCAAAAGAAAAGACAATGAAAATCACCACGGAAGTTGTGATACAGAAAAGCCAAGGCTCTACAACCTCTTGGAAGATCTTTGGTCAGCCCAGACAACAGGACAATGGGAATGCCACAAAGATGTGGCAGAATAAAATTCACGAGCCCTTCCTTCCATCAGACCAGGAGAAAATCCTTCCAGTATGCCCATAAATTTTCTGATATTTCTCCCTTAAAAACTCAAGAGAATAATTCCCCTCCCTAGGGGTGGCCTACCACAGTCATGCTTATGGAAAGAACAGTACATGGAAGGGTCAAGGTGTGACAGACTAGGACATGGGCATAGGACATGGGCACTGTGACTCTTGCTCTCTTGGGTCACTCGTTCAGGGAACAGGAGCTGCTGTGCCATATGGACATTCACACAACCCTGCAAAACCACCACCTGGTCTGGCCCTATGGCCCCAGACAAGCCTTCCCCTGTGCAACCTCAAGAGAAACCCTCAAGCCAAAACCACTCCTGAATTTCTGACCCATAAAAACTATGAGACAATACATATTTGTTGCTTTAAGCCACTCAGTTTCAGTAACCTGTTAATTCATTACACAGAAATAGAAAACAAATACACAGGGTATCCCCAAAGCCACCATATATAGAAAAAACTACAGCTTAATATACCTTTATTTACAAAATATTCATTATAAAGTTTTACAAAATATTTACAAAATATTCTCTACATGTTGGCCACCTATTTGTAAAATTTTATAATGAATATTTTGTAAATAAAGGTAATTTAGCTACAATTTTCACATTTTCCTATGTATGGCAGCTTTGGAGACACCCTGTAAAAAGGAAGCAGAAGGGGTGAAATCTATGGAGAAACAATCGTAAAAAAAAAACTAGAATACAAAACCCAAGCTTCTTTCAGGATGACAGTGCACGCCACAGGGAAGGTCAAATAGAGGGGAACAGATACAGCCTGGAAGTAGGAACGGGGACGGAGCGCATGTGGAGGCAGGTCCTCCATCTTCCCGGAAAGGGCAGCAGAGATGGGGAGGGCTGGTGGCTCCTCAGGCAGTTACAGCATCCAGTGAGGCGGGGCACAGCCCATGCCCTCACAGGAGTACTCTCACAGCAGACTCGCCCACCATAACCCCCTGACAGGCTACAGTGAAATAACCAACACCCAGTGAAAGAGCTAGAGGCTTTTTGGAAAGTAAACCTCATCAACTAACAGACAATATTTGAGGAAAACCAATGAGATGAAAAGAGACACCAAACTCAAAGTAGGAATGGTCATCTGAAAACACATAAAGTGAACAATTAGCATTAATTTATATGGTCATGGTGAGGGCCACCTCTACCATTCACAAGAGAAGAGCATGTCAACACCATGAGAAGAAAAAAAATACTGCCAAGACAAAACCCTAGTATGTGAACTGAAAGGTAGAAGAGACCCAGCTCGAGAGCAAAGTAGAAAGTTAGAAGACGAAGCAGACAAAGGAAAAGGAGAGAGTAGCAAAGACACGAAGAACACAAGGAGGGAACACAGATGTAGGAAGAAATAAAATAAAATTCAAAGATGTGGCAGATTAAAATTCCCTGAGTTGATGAAATTAAGTCTTAGAGTGAAAGGACCCAATGAATGTCCTAATTAAATTTAGAAAATCTACGCATGAAGAGAGAACCTTAACAAGTTCAACACAATACCACCAAACAGTAAAGGACAGTGGAGTTCTGAATGACAGTTCTTTCAATGGGAACTTACAAAATCATCTAGTCCATTAATATTTGTAGAAATTTCTAATATATCTGGATTTATTCACTATTTTATGTCGTTTTCACTTTTCTTATCTTCCTATATTTCCTTGAAGTCTCCTTTTTTGCCTTCTTTTAGATTTTTCTCCCTACTTCTTTATACATGTTTTTCTTTTTACACTAGAATTTATTATGTAAGTCCCTAACTTATCAGAGTATAATGTCCTCATAAACTACCTACACAATCCCAGGATCTGGAATTCTGCTCTCTTTCTACTGACATGACTTAAAGTCATTTATTTCAGTTGTACCATTTGCTGTTTACTCGGGACACATTTGCCTTGTGCCTTTATTTTAAGACAAGGTTTCACTCTGTCATGCAGGCAGAAGTACGGTGGTATGATCACAGCTCACTGCAACCTCAAACTCCTGGGTTCAAGTGATCCTCCTGCCTCAGCCTCCTAAGTAGCTGGGACAACAGGTGTACCCCACGATGTCTGGCTATTTTTTTTTTATTATTTTTTGTAGAGATGGGGGCTCCCTATATTTCCAAGGCTGGTCTCAAACTCCTGGTCTCAAGCGATCCTTCATGTATCAGCCTCCCAAAGTCCTGATAGTACAGGTGTGAGTGATTGCTCTTGGCTTGCCTTGTAGCTGTAAACCAGGGGTGTCCAACTTTTCTAAATCTCTGCTGCACATTGGAAGAATAAGGGTTGTCTTGGGCTAAACATTAAATATATAAGCACCAATGAAAGGTGATTAGCAAAAAACTGTTCCTAGTACCACAGATAAACAAAAAAAGTCCTTACAAAATCAGCATGTGGCCTATGGGCCACAGGCTGAACACCCCTGCTTTAAACATTAATTCATGTTTAGATTTACCCACATGCATACAACTTGCTTATAATTCCTTCTTAAATCTTGGACTTTCCAAATAAGACAATTTTCTTTCCTCCTCAAATAGATAATTTAGACATTTTTGTTTGTTTTTAGAGACAGGGTTTCACTTAGTCACCCATGCTGGAGTGTAGTAGCATCATCATAGCTCACAGCTACATCAAACTCCTGGACTCAAGCATTCCTCCTGCCTTAGCCTCCCCAGCAGCTGGGACTACAGGCACCACTATGCCCGGCTAATTTTTATATATATATAAATGTATATATATATATGTATGTATGTATTTATCTTGTAGATTCTGGGTCTTGTTATGTTGCCCAGGGTGGTCTCAAATTCCTAGCCTCAAGTGATCCTCCCACCTCAGCCTCCCAAAGTGCTAGGCCTATAGGCACAAGCCATGGTGTCTGGCACTAAAAATGCTTTTAATAGGCGCAGTGGTACAGGACAGGTGGCACCCTAGCCAGCTGAGTAAGCTGGAGGACCTGCCGCCTTAGCCCTGGCTATGTTGTTGCGGTGGTGGTGCACTGTAGGAGGCTCCAGTGGCCGGATGAGCCAGACAACTGAAACACCAGCACCTTTGGTCTCCCTCCCCTTGCACTGCAGGCTGAACCCCAAACCCCACCTTTTCTAGGCCTGGCCAATTTCATGGCCTGGTCAATTTCATGTAAATTTCCTAGGCCAGAAAGAAAGGGATTGTAGCCATTCATTAACTGAGTTCAGGCCCCATGCTGCTAATTCTGGCTGAACATAACTTTAGAGGATCCAGCTAAATGTAACAATTGAGTTCTGCCTAAATAACCCCAAATTATGAAATATACCCCTGAGCAAAGAGCCCAGAGAGAGGCAGAAAGGGGGAGCAAGAGAGCCCCCCACCCCCCACCCCACTGGGTTCTCTCTGCCAGGGGCTTTGGCGTTTTTGTATTCTTTTTTCCTGTAAATAAATCCTGTCTTACCACTAATCCGTGGTCCATGGATTCATTCTCCGAATCACCAAAACCAAGAACCTACTGAAGGGAAACTCCGGCATCAGCAGTAGCACAAGCCTGTCATCCCAGGTACTTGGAAGGCTGAGGAGGGAGGATTGCTTGAAGCCAGGAGTATCAAGCTATAGTATGCTAATAACTGTGACTCTGAATAGCCACTGTACACCAAACCAACCTGAATGAAGTAGTGAGACTATCTCCAAAAAAAAAAAAAAAAGTTTTTAATAAAGGCCTATAGGCATCAAATTATCTCCATTTTGCTTATAGGAAAATGTGTTTATTATTCTCTTATTCCTGAAAGATATTAATATATTCATCAAGTATGGAATGCTTTTTTAAAGTTATCTCTCAGCCCACTTCTATTGGTGCTATTGAGAGTGGTGTCCACCTTAATGCTCTCCTCTGAAGGTAAGGCCTTTTCACTCTGTTAAAATCTTTTACTCATCTTCAGGGTTCTAGAGTTTCACCAGGGTACATCCAGACATAGATTTCTTTTCATTTCACCTGGTTGGTATTTGCTAGGGTTTGTGAGACTGTCAATTGGTGGTTTTCATCAGTCCTGGAAAACCATTAGCCATTCTCCCTCCAAATACCACATCTGCCCACTTGTCTCTTTCTGGAAAACCAACAAATTCCCTGTTATAACTTATCAATCTTTCTCCAAGTCTCACATCCTCTCTTTCATAGTTTACCTCTCTTTGTTTCTCTGTGCTGTACTCTGGATGTTTATTGTAGTTTATAGTAAAAAGCCACAGGGGAAAGGTGAATATGAAAAGAAGTGATAAAAGGGGGCGTAATCCTAGCACTCTGAGACACTGAGGCAGAAGGATTGCTTGATCCCGGGAGTTTGAGGCTGCAGTCAGCTGTGATCCTCCTGCTGCACTCCAGCCTGGAGGACACAGCAAGGCCCTCTCTCCAAAGGGGGGGGAAAATGAAATTAAGAAAATAATTACACTTATAAAAGCATGGAGAATGACAAAAATACTTAGAAATAAGTTTAATAAAAATGTAACACTTGCATTCTGAAAACTACAAAAGATTTCTGAAAGAAATTACTTAAGAGTCAAGTAAGTATAAAGCTATCCCATGTTCCAGATGGAAAGACTTCTTATTGTTAACATGGCAATTCTGCCCAATTTACCTACAGATTCAAGGTCATCAGTGTAAAATCTGCCTTTATTTCTAGAAATGGGCAGGCCAATCCTAAAATTCTTATAGAAATGCAAAACAAAAAAACACAAAACATCCAAAAACAATCTTCAAAAAGAACAAAGTTGGAGGACTCATCCTTGCCAATTTCAAACCTGTGCCAGTCTTCAGAGTTGAAGACTGTGGCATTGGCGTAAGACTATAACACAGAGATCAACGAATCGGAATTGAGAGTCCAGACTAGGGTGCAAAGACCATTCAATAGGAAAAGAACAGTTTTTGTAGGAAGTGATGCTGTAACAAGCAGATAGCTCCATGCACAAGAATGAATCTGAACCCTGTTTCACACCACATACTAAAGTTAACTGAAAATGAGTGCAAGACCTAAATATAAGACTTACAATAACAAAGTTCTTAGGAGAAAACAATAGGTGTAAATCTTCGTGGCCTGGGATTAGGCAACTATTTCTGACTTTCAGCACAAGCAATAAAAGAAAACATAGATGAATTGGACTTCACAAAATTAAAAACTTTTCTGTGTCAAACAAAGGCATGCACCACCAAGAAAGGGAAAAGACAACCCAGCAAATGGCAAAAAATTTATACCAAGCTTATCTCTGTTTAGTGCCCAGAATATAAAAGAACTCTTACAACTCAACAATAGAAAGAGCAAACTACTCAATTAAAAAATGGGCAAGGAATCTGAAAAGGCATTTTTCCACAGAAGATATACAAATAGCCAATAAGCACATGAAAAGATGTTCAGCATCACTAGTCAACAGGAAAATGACAATCAATACCACAGTGAGACACCACTTCCTACCACAAGGACAGCTATAATATAAAAAACAAACAAAAACCAGAAAACAAGTGTTAGCAAGGATGTGTAGTGACTGGAGTGCTTACGCATTGCTGATTGCTGGTGTGAACGTAAATGTTACAGCATCTTTGAAAAAGTTTGACATTTCCTCAAAAAGTTAAATATACATTTAAAATATGATTCTGAAATTCTACTCCTAGGTTTGTAAAGCCAAGATAAATTACAATATAATACAAGATAAATTACAATACAAAAAATTGCACAGGCACGTTCATAAAGGCATTATTCGTAATAGCCAAAAAGTAGAACAACTCAAATGTCCATCACTTAAAATGGATAAACACAATGTGACCAGTCCATACAATGGGATGTTATTTACCCATAAAAAGGAATAAAAGGAATACAGTCCTGATATATGCTATGACACGAATGAACTTTGAAAATATGCTGAATGAAAGAAGCCAGACATAATAAACCACATAATTACATGATTCCATTAGTACAAAACATCAGAGTAGGCAAATCTATAGAAACAGAAAGCAGATTAGTTGTTGCCAGAGGCAAGCAGAAGGAATTGGGGAGGAGGGGAGCAGGAGGGAGGGAGAGGAGGAGGGCAGAGAAGGAAGAGTGACTACTAAGGAGTATGGGGCTCTAACAGTGACAAAAATGTTCTGAAACTGGAGAAAGTTGTAGAAGCTAGTGAATATACTAAAAACTACCGAATTTTACATTTTAAAATGGTGAATTTTATGGAATAGGAATATGTCAATCTAAATAAAATGGAAATAAAGATTTTTTAAAGATGCCAATTCTCCCCAAATTGATCTACAGATCCAACACTATCCCAATCAAATCTCAGCAGTGTTGTTTTTTTTTTTTAATAGAAACTGACAACTGGTTCTAAAATTTATATGGAAAAGCAAAGGGGTTTATAGGAAAAACAGTTTTGAAAAAGATTCATCCTATTGTTCAAGACTTACCATAAAGCTCCAATAAACAAACATTGGTATCTGTGAAAGGATGGGATACACATATATAAACATAGGGCAAGGAAAGAGAAGAGAGGCTACAAAGAGATCCAAGCACAAACGGCTGACTGAGGACAGAGAAAAGATGACCTATGGAGAAAATAACAGGTCTCTTAATGCTCAAAGAAATGTGTGCTCATGCAGTAAGAATGAGTCGCAACCCGTACCTTGCATCATACATTTTTTTTTAATTAGCTCAAAATGGACTGGAGGGCCAAAGGGTCAAAGACCTACATATAAAAACCAAAATAGTACAATTTCTGGGAGAAAATATACAGTGCAGAATTCTTGGGTAGGACACAGAGAACACAGACAATTAAAGAAAAGATAAATGACCGATTTTACTTCATCAAGATTAAGCACTTCTGTTCTTTTTTAAAAGATATTAAGAAAATAAAAATTAAATCCACAGTCTGGGAGAAAATACTTGGAAAACACATATCTAATAAATGACTGGTATTAAAGAATATAATAAACCCTCACAACTCAACAATAAGAAAATAAACAGTACAACATCTTTTAATGGGCAAAATATTTAAAGGCACATAAGCATACGAAAAAACATTTAGTATCATTTTTCATTAGGAAAACACAAATTAAAACTACAATGAGACACCACTACACATTCACCAGGAAGGATAAAATTTTCACTTGACACATTAAATGCTGACCATTTCTCAAGCAACAGAACTCTCATGCATTGCTTGTGGGAATGCAAACTGGTGCTATTACTTTGGAACACTGGCAATTTCTTACAAAATTAAATATACACTTACCATATGATCTAGAAAAGACCAGTCTTAGGTATTTACCTATGAAAAATAAAAACACACATCCTCATAAAGATGTGTACAAGAAAGTTTATGGCAGATTTATTCATAAACACTAAAACTGTACATCTTCAAACTTCTCTCAATTGGTGAATGTATAAACAACTTGTGGTATATTCATTAATTACATAGCAACATGGATGTATCTCAAAAGCATGATGGGTAAGTGAAGACAACAGACTCAAAATGTGACATACTGTGGAATTCCGTTTACACAGCACTCTGAGAAAGGCAAAACTGCAGTCACAATAAGTAGTCATCATCAGGGGCTCAAGGGGAAGGGGCTAAGGGAATTTGGGGTTGGTGAAAATATACTATGTCATGATTGTGATGACAGTTAATATCTGCATCTGTTCATCAAAACTCATAAAACTGTATCCTTAAAAAGGGTGAATTTTACACTACATAAATTATACTTCAATAAGCTCAATGATAAAAAAAATATATACTAGAAATAATACCAAGTAGGATAAACATTATGAAATCTATACTTAGACACATCATGGCAAAGTCATAACCCATCAAAGACACAGAGAACATTTTCACAGTGAGCAGAGTTCAATAGAAGGAAAAGTCCTTGAAATGAGCATTATTTAGATTGAAAGCTGAAGCTGAAGACAATGGAACAAAAATTTCTGCTCCAACAGAAGTTTCACCACCCAGAACTTTACCCTAGAGGAGTGGGAGCTATTATTATTAATATTTTCTCCATTACTAGGTTTTCAACCTCTCTATGAAACTTTAAAGTAGGTTATTACCATTTATATGTTTATGTTGCCTTGAGAAGACACAAGATGTCATGCTAAATTTGAAACCCATGAACATTTTCAAGCTATATTAAAAGGAAATATTTTTTAAACGCTACTGAAAAATGTGAGATAATTTCTGGTAGTCATAAATAGAAACACACTGGCAGATTTTGGTAGATCGGCAGGCCAAACTTAACCACAGAGAAAGAAATGAGCCACTGAGAAATTCATCACCAAAATAAAAAAGATGGTACTGGCAAAGGTATAACGTAATGAGTCAACACACTAGATTTCCAGAATACAATTCAAAAGTTTCCCTGGGTTTTCAGCATTAAACTTTTACTGTATACTTGAACTAATCTAATGACAGTTTCATGTATATGCATTTAACAAAGACACATCACTACCTCGAACTTGTAAACAAAGCTTTTTCTAAAGAACATGCCACATGTCAGTATTTTTCCATTGAAGTTTAATTTGGAAAGCAGATTTTAGGTAAAGCAATTTCAGAATGACTTAAGTAAAATACTTATTGAACATTATCAAATAAAGAAGGTTTCAGTTAAAAATAGTTTTTTACCAACACCCTGACCATGATGCATTTTAGAAGCAGGAGCATCTGCAGTACAAGCAGAAGAGCAAAACACAGCAAGATGTGAGTACATCTAAACAGGCGGCAAGTATATCAAGGACGAAGAAGGCTGCACAGCATTAAAAATACACCAATAGAGAAAGAAAGTGGCATTCGAGTCAGGAGAGAACAACCAGAAATGAAGTATCGTAAAATTCTTGTGTTCTTTGGAATGTGTCTAGAGATGTGGATTAACTTTGGACACAAACACAAAATTATATAGTGAAAGAGTACAAAAACACACTTGTCTATCAAAAAATGGGAAGAAAAGAGAAAAACGAACAAAGTTGAGCTAAATAGAAAGCCCAGGATAAAAAGAGGTTGATGAATGGGCACACATACACACTTAAAAGAAAAAGGAGTGAGGTCTGAGGTGCACTGTGGACTTGGGGTGAGGGTCGTGTTTCAGTGCAGGTTCAACAACTGTAGCAAAAGAACAGCTTTGGTGAGGTTTGGGGCCCTGACTACGGGAGGGGACAGATGGAAACTCTCTGCACTGCTCTCTCAATTTTGCTACGAACCTAAAACTGCTCTAAAAATATAAAATCTTAAATAAATAAATAAATAGAAGCCCCAAACAAGACTGTAGAAAGGATTCCAAATTATAAGTAATTAAAATAAATGAAAGTAAGCTAAATGTTCTAGTCTTTTAAAGACAAAGATTGTCACAGGGGGATAAAACAAAAATCTATTAGATATCGTTTTAAAAAAATTCACCAAAAATATTCAGATACAGAAATAGTAAAAGGAATAGGAAGAAAAATATATACTAGGCAAATACATCAGATAAAATTTTCTTTAAGACAAAAAGGATTACCAGAAATAGAATATACCACATAAAGATAAAAAGATCCAATTTATTAGTAAGATACTGCAAGAATTTTAAATTTATATGCATCTAGAAACATCTAAAAGTCTCAATATTTTATATAAAGCAGAAATGAACAGAAATAGAAGAAAACTGACAAATCCACAATCATACTGGCAGACTGGAAGACACCTCTCCCAGTGATTGAAACATCAGTTAAAGAAAGTTATCTACAAGGACAGAAAAGACTTAAACAAAATCATCAAGCTTCACTTAAGGCCACACAGAGAATGCTGATTCTCCAACCTGAAGGACACAGTCTGTTCTTACACGCACACTGCATTTATGAGGCTGAACCACACAAGCACCATCCTAAACAAAGTTTAGAGTCAAAGACTGCAACACAGAGATCACTTTGTCCACGATGCAGTGAACTTAGAAACTGAAATATTTTAAAATACTGTATATTCAAATACAAATGTATATTTTTACATAGTAAATACTTTTAAGCTATGTATATTTGTAATTGAGAAATACTTCTAAATAACTCATAAACCAAAAAAACAATCATAGTAGAAATAAGATAACATTTATAAGTTAAAGATAATAAAATATATATCTATATCTGTGCATTGGAACAAGCTGCACTTAGAAATGTATAACTTTAAATGCTTATTTATATCAAAAAAGCTGGTTGTCAATGAGCTAATATTCAATAGAGATTTGAAAAAAAACAGAAACATGAACCCAAAAGCAAAAGGAAGAAAATAACAAGAGAAATAATGAAACAGAAAATTAAGTGTCCCATGGGGGGGAAATCAACATATTAAAAAAAATTAAAATAAATGAACTAATAAAATATTTAACTATGTAAGGACTAGAATAAAACATGAAAGATTTCCTCTTTAATCTGGGTGTAAGAAAAGGCTTTCTAACTATAAATTAAAAATTCACAGAAAGAAAAGAGCAGATAGATAAACTTGACTTTTTAAGAATTAAAAATCTTTGGCACAGCAAAAAGTACCATGAGAAAACATAAAAGACGAATACTAAATGGAAGAAATATTTGCAGCATGTATCGCAGGAAAAAGAAACAACATACCTACTATACTAAAAAATAATATAAATAAATAGATAAATCCTTTTTAAATGTGGGGGGTAGATCAAAAACCCTAAAGAAAAATATGTCAAAGACATGAAAAGAGATATAAAAATCTCTTAAACCCATGAAAAGACATTTTGCTTTGTTCATAGGAAGAGAAATGCAAATTAAAACCACACTGAGTGGCAATGCTCCACCCTCACTTCAGCACAATGAGCAGCTGAAGCACAGCGCCTGTCCGTGGGGCAGTGTGGAGCATGGTAGGCATGGACAGAGATTTGGAAATGACAGCAAAACTACACCTGCACTGCTGTCCAACCCTGCCATCTCGTGTCTATGACTTTCCTGGAAACACTGCAGTTACAAAATACTGTAAACTACTTCAACATCCTAGCTTCATAAAATCCAAATAATGAAGCAGCACCAACCAGGTGGCAGAGAAAGAAAAAGGAAAAACACACTGTGCACAGGTGCAGAGCAACTAAGTGCTGCTGAGTGAAGAGCAGGAGTGCCGAGGCTGCGCACAACCGCGTGGCACTGCAGGTGCACCTCAGAACAGTTAAAATAGCAAATGTCACATGTATTTTAGAATAAAAATAGTAAAAAAGAACATATATAGCAATATCATATACATATATATAATGTAAGAAAAAAGAGAAACTTAGATAACATAAATGTATCTGTTCAGATTTACAACAACACAGGAAGAATAAACAAAAACCGAAACAATGTGTCTGCCTACTGTGTGCTGTTGGTAAATGTGCATGTTTGACAAATGGCTACTGGGTGTGAGGGGGAAGACCTGGTTTGTGTGTTTGCCAATTTCCTTCCATGGGCAAATCCTCCCACCACGGGTGATTTCACACTGCCAGCGTGACACCACTAAGCACACAGCTGGGAAGAGACATGCAGATGAGGTTCAGGAGCGGGTGAGAGACAAGCTGAGAGCGTCACTGTCACACGCAAGGCGTGGGGCCACCTGACAGCATCACTGTCAGACGTGAGGGGTGGGGACCATGGGAAGAGACAGGATCTGGTGGGGCTGATGTGTTACACATGCACGTATATGTGTACATTTATACACACACGTACACGTATGTTTGTGTGTATGTATGCATGTACTGTCCAGTTCTGATTACTGACAGGGTTAGAAACAAAGATAATGCCCACAGCAACTAAGCATGCCCAGCACCCAGAGCGTGGTCTTTAATAACATTCCACTCCATAGGAACCTGGGCCCTTCAAAGAAATGGCTGATGCTTGGGCTGGGTATGTTAGGTACAAGATGAGCCTGAAACATAAGACAAAAAAGGAAATATTTTTTAAAACTAGGGGACAGGGTGTGGGGGAAAGGAAGTCATTGGGGGTCAGCAGAAAAAGCTCCCAAGGTGAGCACCAGATCTTTGGGGGTAGTGAGGAATGACACACAAGGACCATGTGGAATTAAAAACAAGAATCCATGAAATGAAGCTGATAATAAGTAGACATATGGGGACGAGGAGAAGGATGCTCACAAGGACAGACCTGGGAATGCACCAGTGACCTGCACAGACAGAAGAGAAAGCCCAGGGGAAGCTTGTGAGGGGCAGAACACCGGTTCGCCTGGGGATGTCATCCCACAGACAGCTTATTCACTGCAGAGCCAGGAGGAGGCAGACACTCCACACCCACAGCCTTGCCCCAGTCTTCCAGGCAAGGCCCCAAGGTGCCACTCCCGCAGGCAGGTGCTAAGAGTGCACATCAGTTCCTCATGAGGAGTCACCAGATAAACTCGATAGGAGACTTCTGTTTTTTAAGAGAGACTATGTTCTTGAAAATGTCAGCATCCTGGAAGCAAAAGAAAGGTTGTGGAAGGTTCCAGACTGACAGAGCCCATAGATATGTGACAGCTGGGCGTGGCACCAAAGCTGGATCAGACCTGGCACTGGAGGGAAACAGTGCTGGTGAGGCATCCCTAGGGACACAGCTGGTGGATGTGTCTTGAGAGCAGATAGCAGTGGTGTGGCCGGGAACAGCACCTCTCCCACTCCAAATCCACCCTCCCAACTCCCCAGAGACCAACATCCCTGCTCTCTCTTCGGTTCTTCAAATTTAAGGTTTTTCTGTCCCAGCTACTCCCTTTTCAGGTTGTAAACATTCAAATAGCTCCTATTACTAAGTCCACCAAAACAGCCCTCTGTTAGACCCTGGAAGGGGACATCTTACAACTTAACAGGGATGAAGTGAGGGGCCGAGTGCACAGGTTCTGGAACCCGGGAACTATGGGTACAAATCTTTTCTCCAGTGTTGACATGTCTTGGCTTTAGTATCTTTTTTTTTGTAGAAACAGAGTCTCACTTTATCACCCTCGGTAGAGTACCATGGCATCACGCAGCTCACAGCAACCTCCAACTCCTGGGCTCAGGCGATTCTCTTGCCTCAGCCTCCCGAGTAGCTGGGACTAGTACCTTTACTGATGCACATGGATCCTCAGAGACCCTTGGAGAACCATGAGGCCTGAGTGAGGCACTTTGCCTGGAACACAGAAACACAGAAGCAAGTCCTACTATGGCCATGCACATGTACCCAGGCAGACTCCACTGGCCCTGCTCCCTTGGCAGAAGCCAGATGGCCTATGCGGCCCCCAGCTCCACCCATTGGGGGAGGCAGAGCACCCTTGGCTGGGTCATGGCCCAGGAGTGGAGCTGGAAGCAAAATACAGACTCGGAACCAGAACTGGAATCTGACAGCTCAGTCGGGCTGCTACCAGATTCTCGTCCCATTATTGCTACTCCTACTTTGTCAAATTAATCTCAGGGGATGAGAGAATAGCTGTCCCCCTCAGCTGCCAGGCACATAGCAAGGCTCAGAGGGTCTGGTCTCCAGTTTGTTGTGAGCAGGAGGCAGGCAGCATGGTAAGGGTACAGGCCTGCACGACCATCCCCACTGAAGCTGTCTCCTGGCTTAGGTCTCCAGGGTGTGTCACACCCAAGGGCAGGGCAGGTCTCCACCACACGAATCCCACACAATCTGTGGTGGCAAAGGGCTGAGTACTCAGTAGAATGGAGTGCGCTAATAAGTGCCACCAGGGCTTTGGAGGAATAAAGGGAGCCCTGAGACAAGCAGAAGACCACAGGTGAAGTGGGAGGTGCTCACCAGGAAACAAAAGTGCCCTCCGCCCCTGTGACCACTATGGATCCTCCTCAGGGTCAGAAGATGGCTGAGGGAGGGGCACAGCCCCCCTCCTCCGGCCACACTGGGCAGTCTGAAGCAAGTGGGTGGTACGCTTGGTAGTAAAAGCAGCAGGCAGTGCTGGACCCACTGGTCTGCATGTGCACATGGAGGAGGCTGCTCCCCACTCTGCTTCCATCCCCGGCTGGCACGGGGCAGCCACAGTGGCTGTCCAGATCCATCACCATCTCTGCGTGGGGCCACCAGACAGCCTGGCAACATAGCAGCAGGGAAGAGATGAGTCATGGTGAAGAATGATCATCCCTCACACCAGGCTACAATCTGATCCACACCTCCAGAAGGACAGTTCTCTCCATAATCCCTGGCAGGGGGGAAAGGCCCAGAAAGAGTACTGCCCACCATGAAAGAGGAAGCCATGAAGAGGAAGGGAAAAAAGGCTGGTACCTAAGGCCTTCTGGGCCCCAGGGGCAGTTGTTGGATCTCCCTCTGAAGGTGAGCTGTGCCCATCCTGAAACAGCCCTGAGACCAGTGAGGCTACAGAGCTGCTGGGAGCCAGAGAGGGACAGAGTTGAGCCACCACTGGGCAGATGGCAGCCTCAGTGGCCACTTATGTCACTGTTCTTTGATAGCATTGGAAGAGAGCACTTTATCACCCTTGGTAGAGTACCATGGCATCACCACAGCTTCCCCCAGCAAGCTGGGTCTTCCCAGCTCTCATGGTGAAGGAGGCCTGATCCTCACATCACCACAGGAACACCCACAGATGCTGGATAGATGAGACGCTGCAGAGATGTTAGGAGAATCAGCTGGCCCCAGATCCAACCCTGTGGCCTGAAGCTCCCTCCAGGACCAAGTGCTGGCTGGGCTTCAACGTCCGAGAACACCATGTTGGGGCCACATCTGCCTTTCAAACAATACCAATGCTCCCGTGAGTTTGTCTCACTCTGAAGTGATCCAAGTCCCCTCTCAGTTCTCTTCTGGTCACTCTTCAGTGCCTCTTGGGCCCTCGCCCTTGCCTACAGCAGACAGAGAGCTCTTCCCCAAATCCCTTCTCATTTCCCTGCAACCACAGGGCTCTGGCTGAGCAGCGCTGCACTGCTGAGGAGGCACTGTTCAGTCTCCTCTGCACGGAGTGCACGGCCTCCAGCTGTAGACAGTCCTGGAGCCCCCGACACAGGGCAGCATAAGTGGGCCTTCAAACAATTGAGGTGAAGTTGCCTCTGTTCCACTCCCCACAGGCCATTGAGCATGTAGGAGACAAATGAGCACCTTACAACATAGCAAGAGACAGAAACCACTCACGGGACTGGCACCATGACAGCCCTGGGCAGGGCCTCACAGAACCAACCCCTTCAACCTCAGCACAGTGGCACTAAGAGAAACCAGCCTGACTTCATCAGAGCCAGTGGGTCTTGAAGCTGTTTCAGAACTTAGCTGTCCCCAGGCGTCCAACTGTTACTCTCCACACAGGACCCCCAGTGCCTCTCAGCACCAAGCTGGATTTCTACACCCCAGTGGTGCTCTCCCTGGGCCTCATGCAGAATCTCGCCTGGGCCCCAAAACTCTAGGCTCTCTTCCTTACCTGCTGCGCCTCCACCTCCCCAGGGCCACCCAGCATAAAATCACAGACTCCATCTGGTCACCTTCCACTGCTCAGTCCATACCTCATGACCCCATGATAGTCTGGGGCTTGCTCTCAGTTAGTCCCCTCTCTAGTGCCCAAGCCCCACGGCCACCTGCCCTGGCCCACTGTCACCGGGCTCCCTCTAAGATAACTGCAGCCCCAGAGGGTTTTCAGCCCTTCTCTGATCCCTGCAGGCCAAACCTGATGCCTTAAAAGTAGAAATGCAATAATGAATGGCAGTCCTCCCAGATGGGGAAAAATAAAACACCTAGAAAGTTCAATGTTTTGAATTAAGGAATAAAGACCTGACTGACAAGCATTTAGTACATATCAAAACCAATAGAATACAGTTTAAAGTGTCTTAGAAAAATATCGAAAGCCAAAATGCATTAGTTAGGAAAAAAATCCCAAAAATACCCAAGGGAAGCATTCAAGAAAAATAATAGCATTAACCTAAAGGAAGAAAAAAAATCATAACGTGCATTAAAATGAAAAACTAATGAAATAGTAAACCATAATCAATATAACTGAAAGCTATTTTTGGAAATAAAACTGAGATATTTGACACATCTGACTAAAAAGCTAAAATGAGCATTAGATATAAAGGGAGCAAATAAGACTACAAGCTGTGAGAGCGTAACATGCACATTTTTACACATATACCTGAAAACTTATCTAAAATGGACTATTTTTCTAAGGGAAAAGAAAGGATATGTAAGAAAATGTGTATGAAAGTAATACCCATGGCAGGAATTGTACATAGACAGGCAGAAATCTGAGGTTTAATATAGAAATTCAACCAAATAGTGGACCAACGGTATTTTCTTTTTAAAATAAAGTATAGTAAAATTTGTTACTTAAATAAAGGACAGAAAAACAAGATTTTCAAATCATGCCATGAAAGCAAACTACTATTTACATTAATTAACATCAAACTCATAAAAATTAGACAAAAAGAATCTTACAGAACAGTATCGCCGTAACCGGAATCCTCACACAGTATCCCCATATCAACCAGAAACACGACCTTCATAATAACCCTCACCCAGTATTCACAGGAATTGTTCTCTCACAGTTACCCCACCCTATGCTAACCTCAACTCCAGGTCTATCCCTCTTGTTAGCCCTTACTTAGTCTGAGTAAATACTAGCAGATTGCAACAGTGTTTAAAAGTGTCAATAAGACCTAACAGAATTTATTCCAAGAATCTCAACAGAATTCACTACATTAAGAGATTAAAGGAGAAATCATGTAACCGTGATCACATTTAGTAAAATGCAACTTTCACATTCAATTTTAAAAACCAAACAAGTTACTAAGTTCCTAGTTTTACAAGGAAGCTTCTGTGGATTAATTAAGAATATTTATCTGACAGCCACAGCAAGCAGAGTGCATCAAATCAGGAACAAGTCAAATTTCAACTGAAATCCCTCTCAGAAATAAAAGCATTTTAACACATGCCAACCTGCAAATACATAGAAAATGATAGTCTTCCTATATACTGCTAAGCATTCTATAAATGCAATAGAAAAAAATTCTGATTGCAATAATCGAATAACACTAATTAGTTGTAAAAGAGTTCAAAAGAAAAATCCTACAGCAAGAAAGCTATAAAATGTAACTGCAGGTTAATAAAGGAATACCTGGGAAGAGAGAAGGACTTTCCATATCAGAAACTGAATGCTGTTAAAATATCAGCTGTTTAAAATTTAAATTATGGATTTGATCCATTTAGAACAAAATCTCAATATGAATAACTTTTTAACTTGAAAATCAATCTAAAGTTCATCTAGAAAGTGGGTAGCCAAGAATAGCCAGAATATTTTTTTAAATAATGGGCTTCTTTATCAGATAAGTAAATATATCATAAAACTAAAATAATTAAAACACCCAGTGCGATGGCTCATGACTATAATCCTAGCATTCTGGGAGGCTGAGGCAGGTGGATTGCTTGAGCTCAGGAATTCAAGACTGGCCTGAACAAAAGCAAGATCATCTCTACTAAAAATAAGAAAAAATATCCGGGCATGATGGCATGTGTCTGTAGTCCCAGCTATTCAGGAGGCTGAGGCAAGAGGATCGCTTGAGCCCAGGAATTGAAGGTTGCTGTGAGCTATGATGCCACAGCTCTCCACTGAGGGTGACAAAATGAGACTCTGTCTCAAAAAAAAAAAAAAAATGAAACAGTTGTACCAGAACAAGACCAGATTAGAGAATTCAAAAGCAAACAGTAAAATACACAATATTTTCACTTATTGGTACATATATAAGACAAAAATCACAGCACAAATCATCAGGAAAATGGAGTTTCTTTTTTTTTTTTTTTTTTATAGAGACAGAGTCTCACTTTATGGCCCTTGGTAGAGTGCCGTGGCATCACACAGCTCACAGCAACCTCCAGCTCCTGGGCTTAAGTGATTCTCTTGCCTCAGCCTCCCGAGTAGCTGGGACTACAGGTGCCCGCCACAACACCCGGCTATTTTTTTGTTGCAGTTTGGCCGAGGCTGGGTTTGAACCCACCACCCTCGGCATATGGGGCCGGCGCCCTACTCACTAAGCCACAGGCGCTGCCCAGGAAGATGGAGTTTCTAATGAATGGTATTTTCAAAACTTATAAGAAAAAATAACATCTTCACCCCTACTAATATACATCTAACTAAATCCCAAGTGAATTATACAAGTAAATATAAAAAACAAAACACAAAGGAAAATAGAAGTGAGTACTCATATTTCAGGATGGGAGAGGTTTTTCTAAATATAGGCACAATAGAAGATGACTTCACAAAGGGAAATACTGATGTAACTGCCTCCAATGCTACAGATCAGACGAGATGTTCAACTCCACTGGGGAAAATATCTACCAAACGTTAACAGCGTGGTGTTTCAACAAAGCAGGAACTTTTATGAGTAAGGAGGCTGAACTCTTATTGAAAGGCCAGATATGCATGTGTACAGGCAATGTCTGGCTTACAAACAAGACAGGCTATGTAGGTTTGTTCTTAAGTTGAATCTGTATCTAAGTTGGAACAGGTACATTTACCTATTACCTGTAATAGCCTCCATTTGTAAGTGTAAGTGATCTGTCCATTGGATTTTTGTAACTTGGGAATGCCTGTATTATGTTCTCCTACATTTCAAGATGCTCTCTGGGCTACAGTAGCCTGGGCTCTCTGCTTCAAACCACTGTTCCTGAGCTCAGTCTGGAAGTCATACTGCACCTCCACACGGCACCACACTGACCCAGGAGCTCCAGGAGTGTGAACGTGGCCTGATGTGGGGGCTGCTGTGGGTTAATGAACCAGGATGCTCACCTCCCTGCTACAGATGGTATCAAAAGTAGGGGAAAATAAGCAAAAAGGGAATGATCCAATAAACGATACATCCATACAGTGGACACTATGCAACCTTCTAAACATGATGTTTTCAAACTAGGTACAGTGGAGCATTGTACAAAATACTATTCAGTTAAACAGCAGCCCGTGCAAGTATGTCCATTTCAATTCCTGGCACAGTGTGGAACAAAATGGCCATAGCCCCTGGGCACAGGGCAGTCAGAGGTCAGGGATCCTGGTGCAGTGGAGAGGTCAAGTCCACAGGGGAAAACCAGATGGCCAGTGTGACAGAGATCTGCCCTAGCAGGAGCAGAGACAGGAAGGGGGGCTAGAGGGCTTGAGTCTCATAATTTTTAAATAAAACAGTATTTTTGATATAACCTGTCAATTTTCATTTTTAATACAATTATAAATGTATAGTTTCAGAAATCAAATAATTCTACAAAGCTTATAACAAAAAACAGTGGCCCCTGGCCCTCTCCCCCTACCTCTTGCCTCCACACCACAACCTTTCCCTCAGCTCTTTTATCCTCTTTTACTATTTATCTTCAATTCCTTCTTCCTTTCTTCTTTCTTTCTCTTTCTTTTGAGACTCTGTCTCTGTCACCATGGGTAGAGTGCTTTGGTATTACCTTAGGTAACTGCAATCTCAAATTCCTGGGCTCAAGCAGTCTTCCTGCCTCAGCCTTCTGAGTAGCTGGGACTACAGGCACTGCCACAACGCTTGGCTAATTTTTCTATTTTTAATAAAGTTGGGGTTTCACTCTTGTTCAGGCTGGCCTCAAACTCCTGAGCTCAAGGGATCCTCCTACCTCAGCTTCCCAGAGTGCTGGGATTGCAGGGATGAGCCATCGCACTGGCCTATTTATCTCCAATTTCTAATTGCCAAGTTTGTAATACTACTCTTGTTTTGATAATTTTGTGTATCGCCTGTTAACTTCCTACTATAAAAGATGGGAATTGACTCTTCTAAGCCTCCCAACCCCAGAAGGATCCCCCTGGTGTGGCCACACGACTGCCACTCCCCTCTGTTATTAGACAAAGAAGGGTCCGGCTGCCTGTCACTATCAGTCAATTTGTAGAGACAGGATAGGTCTATCAAACTTTGTCAGAAGGCTGGAGATTTTGGAGAACAAAGTAGTCTCTTTTTTTTTTTTTTTTTTTTTTGTGGTTTTTGGCCGGGGCTGGGTTTGAACCCGCCACCTCCGGCATATGGGACCGGCGCCCTACTCCTTGAGCCACAGGCGCCGCCCACAAAGTAGTCTCTTTAAGACTATTCTGTTTTTTTTTATTTTTTAAATTTTAGTTTTAAACATAATGGTTTATAGTAAAGATTATAATAACCTTTATTTTAAATAATAATCAGCACAATTTAGTGATAATTTATTATAATATTTTTAATTTAAAAATTTTCAAATTGGGCGGCGCCTGTGGCTCAAGCCGGTAGGGCGCCGGTCCCATATGCCGGAGGTGGCGGGTTCAAACCCAGCCCCGGCCAAATTAAAAAAAAAAAAAAAAAAAAAAAAAATTTTCAAATTAATCTTTTTAAAGACCACAATAACATTTATTTTAAATAATAAGTAGTACAACTCAGAGATAATTTATTAAACATTTTTAATTTAAAAGTTAATTTTTAAATTATTTAATATGAGTATTTTTAGGGTAGGAATTAAATTTATAATATAGTAAGAATGGGAGACTGGAGGTGAAGATGTGTCATGTCTACCGCAGCCTGACAGACTGGATCTTATTTTTATTATGTGTTTTTATTTTTCACTTCTATTATTATATCTATGAAATAGATTTTAAATGGAAATAATTAGTATGATTTATTGTATTTGTCCTGGGATTGAACTTATTCAGACAAGGGATAGTTTTAATGTTATATTGGGAATAATATGTAGTACAGTTAATAAAAGACAATAAGGGGTACATTGAATATAATAATAAAGATATCTGATTAATAATATATTTTTTATTTTAACAACTAGAGTTTTTAACTTCTGTCTTCACACAGTTCTGCTATTTACCAATCTACTTTTAGTTGGGTTTTTTAAGGGGGATAAGGTTAGATGTGGAAATTATGTAGTTTAGATAATTTGTTGGTAGGGGTTGTGAGTTGTTTTTTTTTTTTAAGTCTTGAGGATAACCTGGTTATCACCTAAAACGTGTGGTTTCAGGAAGTAGGGCAAAGGGTTTCTTTTTAAATAATTTAGAGTGTAGCATAGTATAGCTCAGAAGTAGCCGGGATTGTCATAATAAAGATCAGATGTTATTTGTTGGAGGTTTTGAAAAAAGTTTTGGTAAAATAACCAGTAATTTTTACTGTGTCTTATACAAGAAAACAGATTTTTCTTGAACTTACGTAAATTTTGTCAGAAATTAAGAACATTAATAAACAGTTTTTAAATTCTGAAGAAAACAAAAAGATAGAAAAATAAATGTTTTAAATTTTGTTTCCATATATATTATTGCAGGCTATAAATAGCTCAAGAGATGGAAAAAGGGTTTTTTTGACTTCTGGAAAACAGAACATAGAAAGAATTAGTTATATTTTAAAACGTCATAAAACAGTTCAATCTCATGTAATTAATTTCTATTCTGTTTTAGCTTTTGAATTAAAGACGTAAAAGTTTATTTTTAGTGTGATGGTATATATGATGTTTAAAGTTATCAGAAATGTATATTTAAGAGAACCTGTCGACCTTTTTATTATTTTTTTTGAAGAACAAATTTTGGATTTAGTCAGGTTAAAAATACTTTTTGAGATGAATTAAAAATTATTATTGATAACATGTATTAAGACAGCCATATTTTATAATATTAGAACATACATATAAACATAGGTTTTTTGTTTGTTTGTTTGTTTTGCAGTTTTTTTGGCCGGGGCTGGGTTTGAACCCGCCACCTCCGGTATATGGGGCTGGCGCCCTACTCCTTTGAGCCACAGGCACCGCCCCATATAAACATAGTTTATTGAAAATTAACCACTATTTTTTATATTTGACTATATTTTTATATAGTTTTAAAATACCAAATAAGTCTAATGTTTTTTAAGACTTTTAGTGGTCTTAATATTTTAAAAAGACTGAATTTAGAGTTTTGATTCTGAAAGGTTTGTTAAAATATCAAAGGTTTAAAACATTTTTTAAAATTGGATCATAAGTTAAAACATTTTAAAGACAATAAAGGAAGTTACCTAAGGTGTAAACTTTAAACCTTTTAAAGTTCAGTTTTTTTTAGTCGGTCAAAACTTTAATTTGGACGCTCAGGGATTGTTTTTTTCAGACCACTTTTATTGAAAAGGTTAAAGAAAAACTTCCTGTTAAATTATGGGCAAACAGGTAATTAAATTTTATAAAGCACAGTCAACTGAATCACATGTGTAGTTTTTTACAAATTTTCTTTTATGAGTTCTATTTACCTGTACAGACAACTTATATAAATATATGAAACTTTCTGTTTCATCCTCCCTTTCACTATTCAGGACAAAACTTTATCACATAAGATTTTTTTTACACAACGTCTTTTTTTTTCTGTTTAATCTTTCTTACCCCACAAGAACCACTTTTTATAAAACAGAATTACAGTTTATTATAATGTTAGTCATTTATTTAGTCAAACTGACAATTAGAAGATTTTTAAAGCCCCCCCCAAAATCTTATTTTGACAGAGAAAGACTCGGTTTTCCCAATCTAGTCAGCTGACGTATTACATTTTATAAATGATTTAGATATTTTATGAAACATAACATGACTTTAAGGTTTTAAGTTACTTAAAAGTGTTCTGAAACCACAACATAAACACTATCCCTGAAGTCTTTCCTGGTCTTTTCAAGTCTCACATGGCCATGTGGCATCAGAGATGGCTGCAAACGATAGGTCTTATCTGTGTCTTTATCTATCAGGTGCAGTTTAAGCCAGAAAGCAGGAAGACAGGAAGGTGTAGTTTTTCTTAGAATAGCCAGGGGGTAAAGTTGGAGCAGGGAAGAACTGGGCTGGAGCAGGGAAGAACTGGGCTAGACTATGTCTTGTAGCTGTTGGCCTAAGCACTAACAATATGTCTTTTAGGCCTCACCATAGCTACCTATCTAGACCTCAGAATTCAGAGGCTCAGAAATCAAGAATGTAGTTTTGGCTGCTGTAGCACAGTGGTTATGGCGCCAGCCACATGCACCAAGGGTGGTGGGCTCAAACCCAGCCTAGGTCTGCTAAAACAACAATGACAACTGCAACAACAAATAAATAGCCAGGCGTTGTAGCAGGCGCCTGTAGTCCCAGCTACTTGGGAGGCTGAGACAAGACAATTACTTAAGCCCAAGAGCTTGAGGTTGCTGTGAGCTGTGATGCCATGGCACCCTACTGAGGGTGACATAGTGAAACTCTGTCTCAAAAAAAAAAAAAAAATCAAGAATGTAAGTTCACAGTCAAATCTAGTAATTTAGAAATAATATAAAGGTGACAATTCTATAATTTTTGAACATCTGAACTTTAATAACAGTTTTAAAAGCTATTTTTATTTATCAAAGAGTATTAAAGTCACCAGAACAAAAGGTATTTAAGTTCTTTTCTGTTTTCTTGATAAAATGTTTGATATAAGCATTTACTTTATTTTTCTTTTTTTAAGTCAATTAATTAAGAGTTCTTTTGTATATTTTGATAGTGAAACATCACAGGCATATGACATATATAGACACACAAATAGATACATAGACAAAAGTAGAATTTATATTTACTGGCTTTTAAACATATATTTTTATTCAGACTTAATTTATTATCTAATTTACTTGAATCTTAGCAGCTTACCTAGGTTTTAGTTATCATTTTAAGTTATTTTTCTGTTAATCATTTTTATAGCCTATAAATTAGATATATAAATATAGTTTTAATTACTGCTTTTAAACTCATAAATTCTACCAAGAAGAATTAAACTTAAGTATTTTAACCAGACTTATTACTTTAAACAATGCAACATCATTATAAAAATTCAAGGATTCACTTAAAGGCCATTTTTTTCCAGAGTCAAGATGATACATCAGCTAGGCTATGTATAGTAAAATTTCATTGTCTTTTAGATACAGACGGTTACCCATACTGAGAACTATGACACAGAATACACCCCAATGACCTATCATTTGAGATTGAAGCCTGAGCTCCCATAATACAGATCAAATACAGAAACACCAGATTTTTCAAGAACAAAACCAGAACTGATGAGAACTAAAGTTCTCAGTGTGCATCCATGAGGCCTGAGCTTTTATAATAACGACTAGATACAGAAATACCAGATTTTTCAAGAACAAAATAAGAACTGATGAGAACTGAAGTTCTTAGCACACAACCAGAATAAAACAGGTGGACCTCAGTGAGTGACTACAACGCAGGTGAATGAGAGTAGGGTCCTAGACTCCCAGAAGTCTCCATCATGGGAGCACTGCACCCCAGGCCCAGGCAATTGCTAAGCTTCCTCTAGTATGGCACTTACACCGTACTTACAGGAACAGTCTAGGGGTCCCTTCGTGGGTGCCAGAAATGTTACTAGACAAAGAGTGTCTGGCCACCTGTCATTGTCAGCCAATATGCAGAGATGGGAACAGGTCCGCCAAACTTTGTTAGAAGACTGGTGATTCTGTAGAACAGTGAGAATAGCCTCTCAAAGATTGTTCTGTTCTTTCATTTTCAAAATTATAGTTTTAAACATAATGATTCACAGTAAAGATTATAATAACCCTTATTTTAAATAATAATCAGCACAACTCAGTGATAATTTATTATAACATTTCCAATTTAAAAGTTAATTTCTCGAATTAATCTTTTTAAAGTAAAGACCATAATAACCCTTATTCTATTTATTTTTTATTTATTTTGAGACAGAGTCTCACGCTGTTGCCCTGGGTAGAGTGCTGTGGTGTCATAGCTCACAGCAACCTCAAACTCTTAGGCTCAAGAGATTCTCTTGCCTCAGCCTCCCAAGTATCTGGGATTACAGGCACCCATCACAATGCCTGGCTATTTTTTGTTGTTGTTGTTGTTGTTGTTGTTGTTGTTGTTGTTGTTGTTGCAGTTGTCTTTGTTGTTTTTAGCTGACCCAGGCTAGATTTGAACCCTCTACATGTGCCTTGGTATATGTGGTTGGCACCCTACCCACTGAGCTACAGGCACCACCCAATGACTCTTACTTTAAATAATAATTAGCACAACTCAGAGACAATCTATTATAACATTTCCAATTTAAAAGTTAATTCCTAGGGCGGCGCCTATGGCTCAGTCAGTAAGGCGCCGGCCCCATATACCGAGGGTGGCGGGTTCAAACCCGGCCCCAGCCAAACTGCAACCAAAAAATAGCCGGGCATTGTGGCGGGCTCCTGTAGTCCCAGCTACTCGGGAGGCTGAAGCAAGAGAATCGCTTAAGCCCAGGAGTTGGAGGTTGCTGTGAGCTGTGTGAGGCCATGGCACTCTACCTGAGGGCCATAAAGTGAGACTCTGTCTCTACGAAAAAAAAAAAAAAAAAGTTAATTTCTAAACTATTCAACATGGGCATCTTTAGGGGGGAGCTAAATTTACAAACCAGTAAGAATAGGAGACGGGAGGTGAAAATCAGCTGTGTCGTGTCTACCCCAGCCTGACAGACAACATCTTATTCTCATTATACATGCTTTCACCTCCCCCTACATGCAGCAAATGGACCCCACTCCCATGCTCCATGTGCCTGTGGTTAATTCTTCACCAAACTCTTAGTCTCGGGCCAACTACCTGCTGACCTACACCAGAAACATCCTCCAACCTCCTCTAGGAGCCCCTCCCCTGGGCCACCACCTTCCTGCTGCCTCACTCCCAGATTTCCAGTGTTCTGGGGGCCTAATGTGGAGGGGTCAGGGGCCCAGCCATCCTGCACTCACTTTCAGTTCAGAGCAGCTCCCTGCTGTTGAGCAGGCTCCCAGGGGAAGCACCTGCAGTCTTTAGCCAGGGCAGGAAGGGGCTGAGAGGCTGACTAATGCTCAGACAGGCTTCCCACCCCTCTCTCTCCCAACCCTGTCCTCAGAGGTATGTGGGAAGGCCATTCCTAAGACTTCAGGGGACACTCACCTCGCAGGGCCTTCAACACACACACACAACAGAGATACACACATGACTCACTCAGATGCACATCTGCACATACATACCTGCACATGCATGTAATACACACATGTTGCACATCATACACCAGCATACAAACGTGCGCATGCATGCATGCACACACAGGCTAGCACATGCATACACAACACATGTAAACACATGTGTACCCTACACATAGCACATACACCACGCACACACACATGCACTTCTCTCCTTTCCATTTTATCTTTGTCCATCTTTCCAACTTCCAAAGTTCTATTGTCTACTCTTCCATTACTTATGTTTCTGCCTTTTAAAAGCATCCTGTCTGTCATCTTTGTGGGTGTCTAAGAGGAAGCAGAGGCCACTATGAATTCAATTTGCCATTCTGGCTGGAAATCAAGCTTAAGGGAAGAATTTTTTTACCTAAACATAGGCACTCAGATACTAACAGAAGGGATCTGCCTATGCGGAGGGCACAGGGGAGAGGTGGCCCAGAGAATTGCAGGAGCAAGTTCCCAGAGAAACAAGAAGGTAAGCTTGCTCTGAGACAGAGCAGGTTGGGCGGCGCCTGTGGCTCAGTCGGTAAGGCGCCGGCCCCATATACCGAGGGTGGCGGGTTCAAACCCGGCCCCGGCCAAACTGCAACCAAAAAATAGCCGGGCGTTGTGGCGGGCGCCTGTAGTCCCAGCTACTCGGGAGGCTGAGGCAAGAGAATCGCTTAAGCCCAGGAGTTGGAGGTTGCTGTGAGCTGTGTGAGGCCATGGCACTCTACTGAGGGCCATAAAGTGAGACTCTGTCTCTACAAAAAAAAAAAAAAAAAAAAATGGACAGAGCAGGTAAGAGCAGGTGGCTCTGTGCACTACAGGCACAGCCACGGGAGAAGTAGCCGGGGCCCCTGGAACAAGACGAAATGGAGAAGAATCTCTGTTCTCAAACTACAAGGAGCAGTCATCAGCTGAGACTGTCTCATCAGACCAAAAGTCTTCAGAGGGAGCAAATCTACAAGGGGCCACTGCCAGGCCTGGAGTGGGTGAGGGCAGCTCTGTGCCCTCGGGAGTAACATAAGGGGGGCCGGTTTGCACACTGCAGCTTCAGCAGCCCCACACCCATGTTCACCACGTGACAGAGGCAAAACCAAGCGTGCTCATGAAGGTGTCCCCAGGGTGGCAGCGTAAGCTGGGGGCTGGTGAGGGAAGAAAGTCACTGAACAGGAGCGGGGGCCACCAATGGAACCCTTTCCCTACTCATGCCTCCTGTCCGCACTAAGTACAGGTGAGTTTGTAAATTTTTTCCCATATTTTCCAAATTTTTCGATTCTATAGCAAAAGTTATCTTAAGGAAATAGGAAAAACTATTTAAAAAATTCAGTATTACAAAGAATAAAAGACCTCAAAGTAAATAAAATCTTCAATAAACTGTGTGTTATCATTATTTAATTTCTTGATCTTGGTGTAGTTGAAAAACAGCTCTGAGATGGGGCTGGGAGGGGCTTTGCCACTAGCAGGATGTGGGAGTACACCTTTACCAGCAAACTGACCTGGGTCTCCAGAGAGGCCACAGTACTTCTCCACAGGACACTGGCTATCTCGCTGTAAGGAGGTGGGGAGAGTTCTTGGTGATGTGAGAATGGAAAACCACCCACCCCCGACACATTGATCTCCCAGTCTGACTCATTCTGGCTCATCACACCCCCTGCATCCCACTCTGAACCTCCCCACTCCTTCCCCACCTGCAGAGGAGCCACAGGTGCCCCATAAAAGTCTCCCAGCCTCCAGACTGCCACCAAACTAACGCCTAGGGAAGTCCCTCCAGAATCCCTCTGCTGGCAGCCTTGCTGGCTCAAGCTACCCCTCAGCCTGGCTGCCCTAGGCCCTCGTTAGCTTGGGGACAGGTGCAGTAACTGTGGGGAGCTCATCCTACCCCAGCATTGCTGGTTTATTTCCAGAATTATAGTCTGGGTCTGAACTCAAGTTTCCCATCTGCCAGGAGGAGGAATGTGGACAATACCAAAGAGGCAGGGAAAAGAGGCGCCATACACAGGGCAGTGTTCCTGTGCTGAACCCAGAGGCACTTCCCCGGAGAGCCCTGTGAAAATTAGATCCAGATTCGTACAATTACAGGGTTGGCCCCAAGGCAATAGGGATTTGGATTTCACTAACAAGCACGTACTGTAACAGCTTTAGTTTAAAAAACAACAGTACAGAGAGAAGAGCGGCTGGCTCCCTGCCCCTACACTCACATGCCATAGCCTAGTCTCAGCCCCCAGTCCACGGTCATGGGAGCTGGCATCAGCATGCTCCCCACTATGACCTCATCTCCTGCCTGAGCCTCCTGTGCCCTCTCCTCCAGCTACTCCTACCTCCTCACAGACACTCAGGCTTGTCCGACCTCAGCCTCTGCCTGCTGTCCCCTTAACCCTGCAGTCTGCACCTCAGCACTGCAGAGGCTCAGCCCCATACCTCTGGTACCGTGGGGGCTCAGCCCATCCCCCCTGGGCACCACAGGACTCAATCCTGCACCCCCAGCACAGTACAATGTCCGAGGCAGGTATGGGCCACTGTGTTTAGGAGAACACTATGGTCCTCTCCACAGACTCACTCATCCACCCTCAGTGTGATCACAGCCACCACTGCACCATCATGGCCATGGCACACCAGGCCACAGGCACTGCCAGACAGGTACAAAGACACAGCTCAGAGTGCACTACCAACTGGCCCTGCTAGACTATTTAGGTTAACTTTGGAGAAGAAAGGTTAATAGAAGAGAAGGAAACTAACTTCCTTTAAATCCTGGTTCTACAGAAGCCAGGAGGGAAATGCACAGCACTCAACACAGTACCCTACTGACCTGTAACAGGGCCCTTGGGTGACATAAGACCACAAGGCATAAAAGGGGATCAGCAAGACATGTGTCTTCAGGTGAATGTAAGAACACACAAGTCAGCAGATGTAGAGTCATTCCATTTACAGACATAACCTTTGTGATAGAATCATAAGTGCTACTTACAGGGAACCACATGAGGAGCTTCTCTCTCATAGACAGTCCTGTAAATAGTTCAAGGAAAAATAATTAAAATTGGAAAGCATTTTGGAAAAGAATCCAAAGAGAGACAGAAGTCAATATTGTCTATCACCTTAGATACCAAATTTTATCAAACCGAAGTTATCTATTAGGAGAACATATCCATAAATCAGTTGTTGAGAAGGAAGGTCAAAGGCACTTTCCCAGAGAAAGAATTCCATAAAGAGTGATTAGATTCCAAAGTGAGTCCGGAACTTAAAAGAACCCCAGACTCCCCATTACCAACGCACAGTTCTAGCTGGAGTGAAGTTTGGGACAGAGCTGATTCTCAAACCCCTCTGAATCTGTGGAGGGTGACATGAAGAAAAATGCAGTGAGGTCTTGATGGCACGGTCCAGGAGCCCTGCACAGACCAAATGGCAGGTGAACAATGTGGAGGAGGACGTCTGTTCACCTGTGACAGAAGAAAAGGGGCTGGATCGATTCTCTCACTTCAAACCATGAAAAATCAGACAAAAGACATGAAACAAGGGTTTCAGACATGAGACAACAGGCAGCTCAGGACAATCATGAGAGAAGGGGAACAGATGCAATACATCCGGCAGCAGACCCACCCGACAGCTTGAGGAGAGTGCTAGGCACAGCCAGGGGAGCCCTGAGTTGAAGAGACAGAGTTGAGAACTCAGAGAGGCCAGGGCAGCAAGACTACAAAGAACAAAACCACACAGAGAAATACTCCAGAGGTCAACAGTGGGTGCCCTTGAGTCCTGCAGGGATACTAACCAGTACATTTGAGTGACTAAACAACCACAGGCCAGGGAAGAGCCAGGAGAAAGAAAAGAACAAATAATAGGTATGGCTCACACAGATCCTGGAACAGTTCACTGTCATAACAACCAGACTACAGAAACCTTGTGTACAGCTGGTCACTCAGAGAGTTGCTACCTCAGCAGTGAGGCAAAACCAGCGCCAGGTTAAACTGTATACTGAACTAGGCCCTGCCTAACAAAGTTTAACGACAAGCCACCAAAGGATTTAAACTTACCAAGTAATTTAATTGCAGTACAAAACAAAGTTCCAAATACTTAAAAAAAAAAAAATACAGAACCCAACAGTAAAATATAGAGTATATTTTACCTATTCAAAAATTACCAACTTGTAGAGAAGCATGAAAATATATTTCATAATGAGAATTGATGGTCAATAAGAAACAGAGCCTGATATTACACAAAGGTATAATTAGTATGCAAATGGCTATAAGAAATATATTGCATTATGTTCAAGAGAAAAGAAAGCATAAAATGCTAAGGAGACAGAAGAAAAAGCACTTTAAGAAAAACGTAAAATAAACATCTAACAATTAAAAATACATCTGACATCAAAAAATACACTGACTAGGATTAACACATTAGACACTGCAAAAGAAATGATTAGTCAAAGTACAGACAGAACAATCTGTGCGGACAGAAACTATCTAAAATGAAACACAAAGAGAAGGATTACCTCTTCCCCAAAGATAGAAATATTGTAATTGGAGACCTAGAAAGGGTGTGTGGAAAAAGACAAAAACATATTTAAAGAAATAATAACAAAATTTTTTAATGGATAAAAATTATGTGCCCATACATAGATCCAAGAAGGTCAACAATCCCAACTCAAATAAAACATAAAGAAAATTAAGATGAGGCACATAATAACCGAATTATCTAAAAAGAAAATCTTAAAACCAGTAAGAAAAAAAAGGAACTTTATGGCAAGAGCAGCTAAAATCTACTCATTAGCTGCTCTTGTCACAAAAACAACTTTTTTGGGTGGTGGGTTCAACAAAACAAAAACAACCATTTTGGATGGTGGGTTCAACAAAACAAAAATGGGTACTATGTGAGATGATGTTAATTTACTTCACTATAGGAAGTCTTTACTACCTATGTGTATTTCATAACATCATTTCGTATTACTTAAATACACACAATAAAATTCATTTTCTGAAAAAAGAAACATTATATACAGAGAAACAAATACAAACATGGGGGACAGAGAACTCAGCAATAGTGCAATACAGAAGCCAATGGAATGACATCTCTAAAGTAATGAAAGAAAAAAACTGCCAACCAGGAGTACTATAGTGAAAATAATTTTCAAGTATAAAAAGCAAAATGAAGGCTTTTACCAACAAACAAAAGCTAACATAATTCATAACCCAACACATCTGAGCTGTAAGTAATGTTAAAGGAAGTCTAAAATACAAAAGGAAAACAGTATCAGAAGGAAATCTACAAAAAGAAATGAAATACATGGGGAAAACATAAATACATTTAAAAGCCTTTTTCCTTATTTTTAAGATTGTTTTCAAAGATAACAGACTAAACCAAAAATAATTGCAATATATTATGGGGCTTATAATGATGTAGGAGAAAATGACATGACAACAATAACATAAAGGCGGGGGACAGGAGATGTACACTGTTGTAAGGTTCTTACACTATTTATGAATTGGTACAAGATTACTTCAAGATGGACTATGATAAGTTAAGGATATATACAACAAATTGCAAAGCAATCTCTAAAAAACAAAGAGAGATAGCTAATAAGCTAGTAAAGGTGATAAAATTGATAATAAAAGTACTCAATTCAAATTAAGGCAGAAAAGTATAGAAACAAGGGCGCCAGCCCCATATGCCAAGGGTGGCGGGTTCAAACCCAGCCCCAGCCAAACTGCAACAAAAAAATAGCTGGGTGTTGTGGCGGGCGCCTGTAGTCCCAGCTGCTCGGGAGGCTGAGGCAAGAGAATTGCATAAGCCCAAGAGTTAGAGGTTGCTGTGAGCTGTGTGACACCACGTCACTCAACCCGAGGGTGGTACAGTGAGACTCTGTCTCTACAAAAAAAAAAAAAAAAAAAAAAAAGAATGAGATTCTGTCTCAAAAGAAAAAAAAAAAAATCACCTTAAAAAAAAAAAAAATGAGTAAGTAAGGCGGCGCCTGTGGCTCCGGCCCCATATGCCAAAGGTGGCAGGTTCAAACCCAGCCCCGGCCAAAAACTGCAAAAAATAAAAAAAGTAAGTAATAGGCCGGGCATGGTGGCTCTGGCTCATGCCTGTAATCCTAGCACTCTGGGAGGCTGAAACAGGTGGATTGCTTGAGCTCATAAGTTTGAGACCAGCCTGAGCAAAAAGCAAGACCCCATCTCTACTAAAAATAGAAAAACTGAGGCAAGAGGATCGCTTGAGCCCAAGAGTTGTAGGTTGCTATGAGCTCTAACACCATGGCACTCAACCCAGGGCAATAGCTTGAGGCCCTGTCTCAAAAAAAGAAATAAAATAAAATAAAAATGAATAAGTAAATAAAAATATTAAAAAATAAGGCAGAAAAAAGGACTCTAACAACAAATGTGAAAAATAGAAAATAGAAAAGGCAAGACAAAAGATTTATACCCAGCCGTATCAATAATCACATTAACTGTAAGTGTTATAAACATCCCATAAAAAATGCAGTGGCAGGCAGCGCCTGTGGCTCAGTGAGTAGGGTGCCGTCCCCATGTACTGAGGGTGGTGGGTTCAAAGCCAGCCCCGGCCAAACTGCAAGAAAAAAAATAGCCAGGTGTTGTGGTGGGCACCTGTAGTCCCAGCTAACTCAGGAGGCTGACGCCACGGCACTCTACCGAGGGCGACAAAATGAGACTGTCTCTAAAAAAAAAAAAAAGCAGTGGCTTTAAGATGAGTAAAGTGTAGGACCACACTCCGTGTTATTTATAAGAAACCTACTTTAAATATAAACATACACATAGGTTAAACGAAAGGGATGGGGGAAAAATGTACCCTACTAATGCTAATCAAAAGAAAGCTAGAGCGAGTATATTATCACTATAAAAAGTAGGTTTCAGAGATAATATGGCTCAAAGTAAATAAGGATATTAGATGATAATAAAGGAGTCAGTCTGTCAAGAGAAAATAACAACCCTAAGTGTTTATGTAAAAGAGCATTAAAAATTTAAGCAAAAACCTAAAGAACCAAAAGAAACAGACAAATCCAAACAGCAGTAAAGGATACAGGAGATTCAAACAATCTTAGTATCCAGCATGACTTAATTGACATTTACAGAACACTCCACACAATTATAATAGAACACACATTATTTCAAGTAATCACAGAATATTCTTAAAGATCATAGTCTGAGCAATTAAAAAAATTCAACAAACCTTTAAAGAAGTGAAATTTTAAAAATGTGTCCTGACCTCAACAGAATTAAATTAGAAATCAGTGACGAAAAAGGTATCTGGAAAACTCTCCAAAAGCTTGGAAAATAAATAGCACATGTCTAAACATAGGACAAAGAAGAAATCAAACTGGAAATTTAGAAGCGTTTTGACCTGAATAAAAATTAAAACAGATCTCTCATGCCTCTGCTCTTTCATGAAAGGGACCCACACCAAACTTTTAATAAAAGCTCTAAACTTTCTCTCTGTAAAAACATTTCTTAAAAAATGAAAACACAACATACATATCAAAATATGTGACATGCACCAAAAGCAGTACCAAGCGCGAAATTTATAGCACTAAATAACTATATTAGGGGAAAAAAAGAAAGGTCTCAAAACAATTACCTAAGCTTACTAAACCAAAAAGAACAAAGTAAGCACAAGAAAGAAAGTAAAAATACAAATAGAAATCTGTAAGCTGGAAAACAATTTAAAAAAACAGAAAATTAATAAAACCAAAAATTGGTTCTTTGGTAAAATAAATGTTTTGATACAGTCTAGTCACACGGACCAGGAAAAAAGGGTGAAGATACAAATTACCCACATCAAGAATGACTAATAGAATATTACTACAGATACAAAAGACATTAAAATGATAATTAATTAAGTCAAAACCACAATCTAATACCACTTACAGATACTAGGATGACCATAATCCAAAAAGCATGCAATAAGTGTTGGTGAGGACCTGGAGGAATAGGCATCCTTGTATATTACTGGTGAAAATGTAAAATGGAGCAGTTGCTATGAAAAGCAGTTTGGTATTTTCTCACACAGAATTACGACATACCTTAACAATTCTACTCCTGAGTATCTACCCAAAAGAATTGAAAATAAGGACTTAAACACTTATTCATAACAGTACTATTCAATAGCCAAAATTTGGAAACAACCCAAATGTCCATCAACAGATGAACTATAAACAAATTATGGTGCTATACAATGAAATATTCTGTAGCCATAAAAAGGAGTGTAGTACTGACACATACCATAAAACACACAGTTTTGGATGAACCTCAAAAATATCACTCAAAGAAGCTGGACATGGAGGTCATATGTTGATTTCATGTACACGAAATATCAAGCACAGGCAGGTCCACAGAGACAAAAGCAGATGAGTGGCTTCTAGCAGAAAGGGAAAGGGGGTGTTTCTCTGCGGTAATGGAAAAGTTGTTTTAAAGTCTGAAACTGGATGCTGGATGCACAACACTGTGAATGTACCAAATGTCACTGAATTGTACACTTTAAAATGACTAATTGCATGTTAAGTGAATTTTACCTCAATAAAATAATTAATAAAGGACAATAAGGGAATGTTATGAACTAACATTGTTATGAACTAACACGTCAGTAAATGTGCCTACTTAGATGGAACAAATTCTTAGAAGAAGCAAACCATAAAAACACAATCAAGAAGAATTAAATAGGCTCAGCGCCTGTAGCACAGTGGTTATGGTGCCAGCCACATACACCAAGAGTGGCAGGTTCAAACCCATCCTAAACAACTGCAACAAAAAAATAGCCTGGCGCCTGTAGTCCTAGCTACTTGGGAGGCTGAAGCAAAAGAATCACTTAAGCCCAAGGTTTGAGGTTGCTGTGAGCTGTGACACCACAGCACTCTACCAAGGGTGACAAAAAAAAAAAAAGGAAGATGAATTCAATAACCATATATACATATAAGAAATGTAGTTCAAGTTAAAACCGTCCCATTAAAAAAAAAGAGTCAACCCAAAAGACTTAACTGACGAATTCTACAAAATATTTAAGGAAGAAATAAATAATACCAATTCCTTACTAACTCATCCAGAAAACTGAAGACATGGGGACACTTCCCAGTTCACTAAGACAAACATTAACCTGATACCAGAAAAAGACACCACAAGTAAAGAAAGCATATAAATATTCCTTATTTTGAAGACAAAAATTTTGAAGACAAAATTCTTAAATTTTAGCGTATAAAAATCCAACAATATAAAAAATACATTATGACAAAGTAGGTTTCAACCCAGAAATGCAATAGGCTTAATATTATTGTTTTTAAAAAATCAATCATTGGCTCAGTGAGTAGGGTGCCAGCCCCATACTTTGAGGGTGGCAAGTTCGAATCCATCCCCAGCCAAACTGCAACAAAAAATAGCTGGGCGTTGTGGTGAGCGCCTGTAGTCCAAGCTACTTGGGAGGCTGAGGCAAGAGAATTGTCTAGGCCCAAGAGCTGGAGGTTGCTGTGAGCTGTGACGCCACGGCACTCTGAGGGCGACAAAGTGAGACTCTGCCTCTAAAAAAAATTATATATATATATATGTATGTATAACATCAGTATAGTTTGCCATACAAACATTAAAATAGAAAAGTCATATGATTAAATGTCACTCATAATAAAATTCTCAACAAACTGAGAATATAAGAGTACCTTCTGAACCTAAAAAAGTACCTCTCCTTGACACCTAGCTAAGATCATAATAAGGGTGAAAGACTGAATGTTTATCCCTAAATTCAGGAACAAAGTAAAAATGTCCCTCCTTAGCACTTCTATTTTACAACCTATAAGCATCCACAAGCATATCTATCAACTGAACGCAACTTCAGTCAAAATCAGAGAAGGCTAAGGTGATTCTAAAATTTGTATAGAAATATAGAAAGGATGTAAACGAGCCAAAATAACTTTGAAGAAAGGGGAAAGTAGGAGGGCTTACACTGCTGATTTCAAACCTGGTACACAGCTGTGGTTACGAAGAAAAATAAAGGAACAGATGGACTAGAAGAGAGTCTAGGAACTATGCACACAGCACTAGCCATGCCATGTATTGACGCTTTGACATCTGAGCTGTGCTGACCCCATCATTCCCAGGGTTAGCCAATTCCTAGAGACAATAAACAACCCACCCTTCCAATGCAAACCCACCAACCCAGAGCCCACATGCTGAACACCTTGTCCACTGGGGTCTCACCCTCAGGCTACATCAACCTGCCCTGTGACCCCAGGGCTAAGCACCAGACAGCAAGAGATACCTTTACACCCAAGAGCCTGCTAAAATGACTCACACTGCTAGTCCTGAGCCTGCCTCCACCCCCGCCCACATCTTCCCCTAGGGCCCCCTGCCCCCTGACTAGCTCGTTGCTACCCTCATGGCCTTGCCTCCTATTTCCAGGGAAATTTGAGTATCAGAATGCCTTTGTCTTACCAAACAAATCCCAGATAACCTTAAAATACACACACATGTTAAAATGATTTTTGACAAATGTTTCCAAGGCATTTTAAGGAAGGAAGAATAATCTTTTCAAGAAATGGTGCTGGGACAACAACAACAACAAAAAAGGCTTGGCGCCTGTGGCTCAAGCCACTGAGGCGCCAGCCACATACACCTGAGCTGGTGGGTTCAAATCCAGCCGGGGCCCACCTAAACAATAATGTCGGTTGCAACCAAAAAATAGCCAGGCATTGTGGCAGGTGCCTGGAGTCCCAGCTACATGGGAGGTGGAGGCAGGACAATCGCTTGAGCCCAGGAGTTGGAAGTTGCTGTGAGCTGTGATGCCACAGCACTATACCCAGGGCGGCAGCTTGAGGCTCTGTCTCAAAAAAGAAATAATAAGAAGAACTTTACATTTTCTTCACATTTCATACGGAATTAATTCAAAATGGATTGACTTAAATGAAATAGTTAAAACTGGGAGCAGTGCCCGTGGCTCAGTGGGTAGGGCGCCGGCCCAATATACAGAGGGTGGTGGGTTCAAACCCGGCCCTGGCCAAACTGCAACAAAAAAATAGCCAGGCGTTGTGGCGGGTGCCTATAGTTCCAGCTACTCGGGAGGCTGAGACAAGAGAATCGCCTAAGCCCAGGACTTGGAGGTTGCTGTGAGCTGTGTGACGCCATGGCACTCTACAGAGGATGATAAAGTGAGACTCCGTCTCTACAAAAAAAAAAAAAAGAAAGAAAAGAAAAGAAATAGTTAAAACTATAACACATCTGGAAGAACAAATAAGAAGATATCTTATAGAACTCTAATTTCATAAAGAATTCATAAGAATGATATAAAAGACATTAACTATAAAAGAAAAAAATTGGTAAATTAGATATTATCAAAATTTAAAACTTCTTATCTTTAAAAGTCACTGTCAAAAAAAAAAAAAAAAAGAAAGAAAGAAAAGTCAGGGAGGAGCAAGATGGCGGCCAAGTAACAGCTTCTTTGCAACCAGGTGCGGTGAGATTGGGGAGAGAAGACTCCATGCATCTCTGGCTGGTGGCATCTGCCCAGAAACATCCCTTCGGGGACACAGGGAGACAGCGAGAGACTTCTGGACCCCACAAGGAGAACAAAAGCAATGGAGAATTGGCAAGTGCTAGTGTGTGTTCATTCAGTGGGAGGCTTCCCACAGCTATAACTATAGCAACAATGAGATTGCAAACAGGGAAGGCCTTACCTGTGGGCTGTTCTGTTTTTTTGGACTTGGGTACTTGGTTGAAATACCTTGGGAGAACTTGGGCAAGGGTCTGGATGACTTTAAGTCCGGCCCCAGACTGAGCTGCTCCTGTGCAGCCATTGTGGGAGAACTACCCCTGCAGGCCCCACCCTCACAGTTGCAGCCCGAGGATCAGGAGACCTTGGGCCAGTAATCTAGTGACTGAGCAGCCCAAAGGCGGGGACTGAAACACGGGAGAAGAGCAGAGATTTCAGTGTTTGGCAGATTACAGCCTTGGCCCTCAGAGGCATAGAGTGAGACTGGTTTTAGTGCACTGGATAAGCGGGCAGCCACGTTAGGAGAGACCCCAGTGACAAGTGCTTTCCTGGGAAAGCTTATGCTTAGCTAAGGTTAACAGTTTAAAGTGTCTTTTAAGCAGGCTGAGGAGAGATTTAGGTTCTCAACCCTGTGGGGTATGAGAAATCAGCCGAGGCCTCCAGTCTCCATCTGGTACAGTTGTATCAGCATTGTGATTAACATCTCATACCCCAGAAGATCACGGGTTGCCCAAACAACATTCAGCAAGATATACATGCTGCTTTGTTTTTGTTATTTGTTTTTGTTCCAACATTTTCCTCAAGATTTGTCTCTTTTTTCTTTTTCTTTCTTTTCTTCTTTTGTCTAGTTTAAATATAATTTTCCATTGTTGCCTTCTTTAACAATAAAAACTTCATTTTTGCTTGGGTTTCTGCCCCTATTATTTGGGTTTTCCCCCAATTTTAATCCGTAACGTTATTTGTTTGGTTGGTTTGGTTTGATTTATAGTATTTTTGTCTTTCCTCTCTACTTGGTGAAGGTGGGGTACTATGTCTGAACAGGTTGGCAAACAGCTGCTGACCTCAAGGGAAGCACCCAACTCAGCACCCCAAGAGGTTGAGGGTTTTTAAGGTTGGGTCAAAGTACCCTATTTTACAGCTATATTACTCCTATCTCCCTCTTTCAGTGCCTCTCTTCTTTTTGTCAATATTCCCTTTTATTCACCCCCTCTCCTTTCTCTTTTTTTCTTTTTTGTTTAAATCATTTTTCTCTTCTTGCTATTCAATCTTTTCATCCTTCTGCTTCTGTACCAAAAGGACCCATCGAAACCTTAGGCCAGAGGCATAGTAACTTAAAGAGCAAGAAGAAGTGAAAAGAAAATTAGGGCAAGGAAACAGATTAAAGAAAACACTCATGAGGAAGAATCAGCAGAAAAATCCAGTCCAGAGCGACCCCCCCCCAAGGGACTGTGAAGTAGCTAGTACAGAAGATTCCACCTATACAGAAATATTAGAAATGACAGAAGGGGAATTTAAAATACAGATGACAAAAACAATGAAGGAAATTGCTGAGAAAGTGGAAAATACCCAAAAGGAAATCCAAAAACAGAATCAAATAAGAGATGAACGATATGAAGAATATTAAAAGGATATAGCAGAGCTGAAGAAATTGAAGCAATTAGGGAACTTAAAGATGCAATAGAAAGTACCAACAACAGATTAAATCAGAAGAAAGACTCTCAGAGGTAGAGGACAAAGCTCTTGGGATAACTCAGATAGCTGAAGAGGCAGAAAAGAAGAGAGAGAAAGCAGAACAGTCATTGACAGAATTATGGGACTTTATGAAGCATTCAAACATACGAGTTATAGGTTTCCCAGAAGGGGAAGAAGCATGCCCCAGAGGAATGGAAGCCATTCTAGAGAATATTATAAATGAAAATTTCCCAAATATCACCAAAGATTCTGACACACTCCTTTCAGAGGGGTATTGGACCCCAGGTCAACTCAACTCAAATAGAGCTTCTCTAAGACATATTGTGATGAACCTGTCCAAAGTCAAGACAAAAGGAAACTGCCAGGAGTAAGTGGCTATTGACTTACAAGGGCAAATCCATCAGGGTGACTGCAGACTTCTCTAACGAAATGTTTCAAGCCAGAAGACAATGATCATCTACCTTGAATCTACTTAAACAGAACAATTTCCAACCCAGAATTCTATATCCCGCTAACCTAAGCTTTAAAATTGACAGAGAAATCAAATCTTTTACTAATATGCAAACATTGAGGAAATGTGCCACAACAAGACCAGCTCTATAGGAAATACTTCAACCTGTTCTACACACTGACCATCACAATGGACCACCAGCAAAGTAAGCACCCAGAAATTAAAGGACAGAACCTAGCTTACACAATGATGCAAAAGATAAAACTAAGTAAGGGACTTTCACGAAATAAGATGAATACAATGCTACCACACTTATCAATTATCTCAATAAATGTTAATGGCTTGAATTCCCCATTGAAGAGGCACAGATTGGCTGATTGGATTAAAAAACACAAGCCCTCCATTTACTGTCTGCAGAAAACACACCTAGCCTCCAAAGACAAATTAAAACTCAGAGTTAATGGTTGGAAGACAATTTTTCAGGCAAACGGAATTCAGGAGAAAAGAGGAGTTGCAATCTTATTTTCAGATATGCGTCGATTTAAAGCAACTAAAATAAAAAAAGTCAAAGATGGTCACTTTATATTAGTCAAGGGAAAAATACAACAAGCAGACATTTTAATTCTAAATATTTATGCACCCAACTTAAATGCTCCCAGATTCCTGAAACAGACCTTACTCAGTCTGAGCAATATAATATCCTATAACACCATAATAATGGGGGACTTTAATACTGCTCTTAGAGAACTGGACAGATCCTCTAAACAGAAATAAAACAAAGATATAAGGGACTTAAATGAGACCCCAGAACAAGTGTGCTTGATAGACGCATATAGAACACTCCATCCCAAAGATAAAGAATATACATTCTTCTCATCACCATGGGATATTCTCCAAAATTGATCATATCCTAGGACACAAAACAAATCTCAACAGAATAAAAAGAATTGAAAATTTATCTTGTATCTTCTCAAACCACAAGGCACTAAAGGTGAAACTCAACTCCAACAAAAACATTCAACCACACACAAAGGCATGGAAATTAAACAATCTTCTGTTGAATAACAGATGGGTGCAGGAAGAAATAAAACAGGAAATCATTAACTTCCTTGAGCATAACAACAATGAAGACACAAGCTACCAAAACCTGTGGGATACTGCAAAAGCAGTTTTGAGAGGAAAATTCATCGCTTTAGATGCCTACATTCGAAAAACAGAAAGAGAGCACATCAACAATCTCACAAGAGATCTTATGGAATTGGAAAAAGAAGAACAATCTAAGCCTAAACTCAGTAGAAGAAAAGAAATATCCAAAATCAAATCAGAGATCAATGAAATTGAAAACAAAAGAATCATTCAGAAAATTAATGAAACAAGGAGTTGGTTTTTTGAAAAAATAAATAAAATAGATAAACCATTGGCCAGACTAACGAGAAATAGAAAAGTAAAATCTCTAGTAACCTCAATCAGAAATGATAAAGGGGAAATAACAACTGATCCCACAGAGATACAAGAGATCATCTCCGAATGCTACCAGAAACTCTATGCCCAGAAATTTGACAATGTGAAGGAAATGGATCAATATTTGGAATCACACCCTCTCCCTAGACTCAGCCAGGAAGAAATAGAGCTCCTGAACAGACCAATTTCAAGCACTGAGATCAAAGAAACAATAAAAAAGCTTCCAACCAAAAAATGCCCTGGTCCAGATGGTTTCACACCAGAATTCTATCAAATCTTCAAAGAAGAGGTTATTCCCATACTACAGAAATTATTCCAAAAAGTTGAGGAGGAAGGAATCTTCCCCAACACGTTCTATGAAGCAAACATCATCCTGATACCAAAACCAGGAAAAGACCCAGCTAAAAAGGAGAACTTCCAACCAATTTCACTAATGAATATAGATGCAAATATTCTCAACAGAATCCTAGCCAATAGATTACACTTACCATCAAAAAAGTCATACATCACGTAGGTTTCATCCTTGGGATGCAAAGGCTTGTTTACAATACACAAATCCATAAATGTTATTCACCACATCAACAGAAGCAAAAACAAAGATCATATGATTCTCTCAATAGATGCAGAAAAAGCATTCGATAAAATCCTGCGTCCTTTTCTAATAGAACACTGAAGAGTATAGGCATAGGTGGCACATTTCTAAAACTGATTGAAGCTATCTATGACAAACTCACAGCTAATATTTTACTGAATGGAGTAAAACTGAAAGCTTTTCCTCTTAGAACTGGAATCAGACAAGGTTGTCCTCTGTCACCATTACTATCCAACGTAGTGCTAGAAGTTCTAGCCAGTACAATTAGGCAAGACAAGGTAAATAAAGGGCATCCAAATGGGAGCAGAGGAGGTCAAACACTCCCTCTTTGCTGATGATATGCTCTTATACTTAGAGAACCCCAAAGACTCAACCACAAGACTCCTGGAAGTTGAGTCATCAAAAAATACAGTAATGAATGTATTTTTGAATACTACTGTATTTTTTGATCGAAAATACAGTAATGTCTGGAAGTCATCAAAAAATACAGTAATGTCTCAGGATATAAAATCAATGTCCACAAGTCAAAAGCCTTTGTATAACCAATAACAGCCAAGATGAGAGGCTAATTAAGGACACAACTCCCTTCACCATAGCTTCAAAGAAAATGAAATACCTAGGAATATACTTAACAAAAGAGGTGAAGGAGAGCCTCCGCGCGGCACCTGCGCACGCGGTGACCTTTAACAATATCTGGCTGTGGACCTCTGCTGGGTCCAGCCGTTGCTTTGGCGTTGAGATGCTTCAAAGCATTATTAAAAATGTGTGGGTCCCCACGAAACCTTACTATACTGAAGTTTACCAGGAGATCTGGATCGGAATGGGGTTGATGAGCTTCATTGTTTATAAAATCAGGAGTGCTGATAAAAGAAGTAAAGCTTTGAAAGCTCCTGCACCTGCTCATGGTCATCACTAACCAGCCTCACTTGGAGCACACAAGAGATGGACCCGTAGAGCTAAGCAAAGCTGTGTCACATGGACTGTCCCTGTGTACTTGTATAAGTAGCATGTACTCATGGCATGAATAAATGTGTCTGTGAGATGCACCAAAAAAAAAAAAAAAAAAAGAGGTGAAGGACCTCTATAAAGAAAATTATGAGGGGCAGCGCCTGTGGCTCAGTGAGTAGGGCACCGGCCCCATATGCTGAGGGTGGTGGGTTCAAACCCAGCCCCAGCCAAACTGCAACAAAAAAATAGCCGGGCGTGGTGGCGGGTGCCTGTAGTCCCAGCTGCTCGGGAGGCTGAGGCAAGAGAATCACATAAGCCCAAGAGTTGGAGGTTGCTGTGAGCCGTGTGACATCATGGTATTCTACCCGAGGGCGGTACAGTGAGACCCTGTCTCTACAAAAAAAAAAAAAAAAGAAAGAAAGAAAATTATGAAACCCTAAGAAAGGAAATAACAGAGGATATTAACAAATGGAAGAACATACCATGTTCATGGCTGGGAAGAATCAACATTGTTAAAATGTCTATACTTCCCAAAGCAATTTACCAATTCAATGCCATGCCTACTAAAATACCAACATCGTACTTTCGAGACTTGGAAAAAATGATTCTGAGTTTTGTATGGAACCAGGAAAAAAACCCTTATAGTTAAGGCAGTTCTTAGTAATAAAAACAAAGCCAGGGGCATCAGCATACCAGATTTTAGGCTGTATTACAAGGCCATAGTGGTCAAGGCAGCAGGGTATTGGCACAAAATTAGAGACATAGACATTGGAATTGCATAGAAAACCAGGAAATGAAACTAACATCTTACAACCATCTAATCTTTGATAAACCAAACAAGAACATACACTGGGGGAAAGACTCCCTATTCAATAAATGGTACTGGGAAAACTGGATATCCACATATAAAAGATGAAAAGATGAAACTAGACCTGCACATTTCTCCACTCACAAAAATTGTTTCAAGATGGATAAAGGACTTAAATTTAAGGCATGAAATGATAAAAATCCTCAAAGGAAGCATAGGAAAAACACTGGAACGTATCAGCCTGGGCAAAGACTTTATGAACAAGACTCCTGAGGCAATTGCAACAACACAAATAAACAAATGGTACTTAAACTGAAAAGCTTCTGTATAGCTAAGGAGACAACAACCAAGGGAAATAGACAACCTACACAATGGGAAAAGATATTTGCATATTTTGAATCAGACAAAAGCTGGATAAGTATGATCTATAGAGAACTCAAATTAATCCACATGAAAAAAGCCATCAATCCCATATATCAATGGAGAAGAGAGATGAATAGAATCCTCTCTAAAGAAGACAGATGAATGGCTAGCAAGCATGAAAAAATGCTCATCGTCCCTAATAGAGAAATGCAAATCAAAACAACCCTGAGATACCATCTAACCCCAGCGAGAATGGCCCACATCACAAAATCTCAAAACTGCAGATGCTGGCGTGGATGCAGAGAGAAGGGAACACTTTTACACTGCTGGTGGGACTGCAAACTAATACAACCTTTTTGGAAGGAAGTATGGAGAACCCTCAAAGAACTCAAGCTAGACCTCCCATTTGATCCTGCAATCCCATTACTGGGCATCTACCCAGAAGGAAAAAAATCCTTTTATCACAAGGACACTTGCACTAGACTGTTTATCGCAGCTCAATTAACAATCACCAAAATGTGGAAACAGCCTAAATGCCCACCAACCCAGGAATGGATTAACAAGCTGTGGGGTATGTATACCATGGAATACTATTCAGCCATTAAAAAAAATGGAGACGGTACAGCCTTTGTATTAACCTGGATGTAAGTGGAACACATTATTTTTAGTAAAGCATCACAAGAATGGAGAAGCATGAATCCTATGTATTCAATTTTAATATAAGGACAATTAATGACACGGTAGGGATGGGGGAAGGGGAGAGCAGAGAGAGAGAGAAGGAGGGAAGGTATGGGAGAAGGGAAGAGCAAAGAGAGGGAAGGAGGGAGAAGGTGGGGTCTCGGTATGTGACACACCTTTGGGAGGCAAAATACAATTGTAAGAAGGACTTTACCCTAAGAAATGCAATCAGTGTAACCTAGTTTCTTGTACCTTCAATGGACCCCCAACAATAAAAAAAAAAAAAAAATGAAAAGTCAAGCCACAGACTAGGAGAAAGAACTTGCCAGTTGTGTAGCTCGAACGGACAGTATTCAGAATTCACATATAAAGAGTTCTCAAAGCTCAATAAGAAAAGATGAATTAAAGTAAAATCCTAAGCCCCCCACTGACTGAACAGACCCCTCTTGGCCAAGGCAACCCCAAAGAAGCCTTAAAATTGAATTCCCAGCCATGACCAGATGGGAGGTAGAAAGGGGTACTGCACACAAGCGTTCCTGCTTCATAAACAAGTCAGGAACCCTACTTCCCAGCCTGCTGGAATAGACACCACAGGCTGAAACCTTCATGAGAAATAAAATCCTCCTTTTTCAAATTATAAACCTCATTATTTTCTTTTCCAGCAAACTGGCAACCACAAAGGATCCCGGGCCACATGTACTCAGCTGTCTCCCCAACCTCAATGGGGACAACTTGGGTCAGCTCCTTTGGACTCGAGATCATCTACTTTTTTTTTTTTTTTTTGTAGAGACAGAGTCTCACTTTATGGCCCTCAGTAGAGTGCCGTGGCCTCACACAGCTCACAGCAGCCTCCAACTCCTGGGCTTAAGCGATTCTCTTGCCTCAGCCTCCCGAGTAGCTGGGACTACAGGCGCCCGCCACAACGCCCGGCTATTTTTTGGATGCAGTTTGGCCGGGGCTGGGTTTGAACCCGCCACCCTCGGTATATGGGGCTGGCGCCCTACCGACTGAGCCACAAGATCATCTACTTTTAAGATAAAAATCTCGGAGATTTTATTTCTCTCCACCCCTTCCCTTCATTCCTCCTCAGTTCAAATTCCCGCCACTACAGGTCCCACAGGGAATGTCTTATTGGCCCTGGGCTGGGGCGGGGGGGGGGGCACATACCCTATTTTCTCAGTTTCCTTCTCTCCAGGCCTCAGAAGGAACTTCTGTCAGTCCTGGGTTTGGGGGGACGTAGTCAGACTCAGTAGGTCCGAGACTCCAGTGGCTAACATGCTGAAAAAACCACAGGAAATTCTTGGGACCCTAAATAGAGCTAGCCTGTGATGATTTAAAATTTTTTGGGTGCCAGGGGCGATGTGTCTCTCTATAATCCCAGCACTCTGGGAGGCTGAGGCAGGTGATCGCATGAGCTCAGGCGTTCGAGACCAGCCTGAGCAAGAGCAAGACCTCCTCTCTAAAAAAAAACATAGCCAGGTATTATGGCAGGTGCCTATAGCCCCAGTTACTCAGGAGGCTGAGGCAAGAAGATCACTTGAGCCCAAGAGTTTGAGGTTGCTGTGAGCTATGACACCACAGCACACTACCCGGGACACAGAATGAGACTCTGTCTCAAAAAAAAAAAAGGAAAGAAAAATTAAATAAAAATAAAAATAAAACTTTTCTGGCTATAGTAAAAATCTTAGAGGAGACCTGGAGTTTATCCGCATGCTCTATTAAAACAAAGCAGTCATCAAACCTTCTAAAACAACGAAAACCATTCTATAATTAGTATTTCAAGTCTTCTGAATTAAATCAAGAGTCTGTTGTTGTCTCACTTAATGAAAATAATTTAACATTAAAAAGACTCTGGGAACTCCCCCCCACCAAAAAAAGGCCCTTGCAAAATATTTAAAGTAGACTCTCCCTTCTGACCATCCTCGCTTCCCTCACACTCCTCCCTCCACTTCTGCTCCTAAAGCAATACTTTTCTTCCAGCTAGTTTAAAAATTGCTCCAAATGTTAACCTGTGTTTTTTTTTTTTTTTTTTAAGACAGTCTCACTATGTCACCCTTGGTAGAGAGTGCTGTGGCGTCACAGCTCATAGCAACCTCAAACTCTTGGGCTTAAGTGATTCTCTTGCCTCAGCTTCCCAAGAAACTGGAACTACAGGTGCCTGCCACAATGCCTGGCTATTTTTTTGTTGCAGTTGTCACTGTTGTTTAGCAAGCCCAGGCTGGGTTTGAATCCGCCCACCTTGGTGTATGTGGCCGGCGCCCTAACCACTAAACCTGGGGCGCCAAGCCAACCTGTTTTCCTTCCGTTTAAAAGCTCCTCTGCAAATGGAGCTCCTGGAATGGGACAAAGTTTCCTAACCAAATGGTCCATTCACAGAACTAAGAGACTGATTAATGAAGACATGCGATGGTATGTTTAAATTTGCATTTTATCACTCATTTATAATAATGTGTTTTTTTCTCACTCTCCTATTTCTAACAATCTCTAACCCAAATTTCTCTTGTGAAATAAAATAAAATTGACTTTACATGTAATTCCTGTCTCCCTGAAATTTATGAAACCAAACTATAACTCAATGGCAAGACCATTTTGTTCACAGCTTCTTGGGCATTGCTCTGGACCATGGTCACACATAATAAGAAAAAAAAAACTATATAAATTATCTTACAACATTTGGGTTCCTTTCCATTGACACCCATGGTGGGGCTCAGAGAAGATCCAGAACCTCCTAAAGAAGTAGCCTGAACTCAGTGCCGGGTCCCCCATGGTCCCCTGGGCCTGCTGACTTCCAGCTTCTCCTTGGGTAGAACTGGTAAGTCCTCCTGAGCCCTGAACCTTGCCATCCTGCTTGATGGCCCTGGTTTATTCTGAACTGTTGTTTTTTTCCCTAGGAAATTGTTTTGGGATCCTAATTTTGATTTGGAGGTGCATTCTAAAGGGTTTTCTCCATTGCTTTGTCCTCCCCAAATTAATCTCAAATGCCTTTTCTGTGCATTTACTAAATAGGAAACCCAACTGCCCTATTCATAGTTAAATAAGAGACTGAGTTCCTCAGCTCTGAAGAGAAAGAGCATTTTATGTCTCCCAGTTAACCAAGGGTGAACATGACCCTAAGTGAGAGTGTCCAGCGCAATTCCCCACTGAGCCAAGTAACCCAATAGGAAACTCCTTAACAAAATTATTTTAGAAGAAGGCTCATCCAGGAAATGCATCTAAGAACTAAATACCAGGCACTTTGAACCCTCTTGAAGCAGTAGACCCGCAAAAAGAGATGCTGAGACATGTAAGAGGGTGGGAACTACTCAGTGGTGAAGCAGTATGGAGTCCAATCGACAATCAGGATGTACGGATCCATTATACCAGAGTAGTCAATCTGCAGCCCACCATGACCCAACACAAAATCGTAAACTTACCTAAAACATTTACAAGATTTTGGTTTTTTTTTTTTTTTTTTTTGGTGGAACTCAATCTTGTGGTTCTTCAGTATGACCTTTGTAAGACAACATTGTATTACAATGTCACGTGAAATAAACACACATACACCCTCACTATTTGCAGGCACATGTGGCTTCAGTTTCACAGCTTACCTAGCACCCAATGTACTGTCTTCCCAGTGCAGACAACTGAATTGACACCATCAGATCATGACCTGTTTGTGGTGACTTGGCAAGGCAGAGATTATCGATGTTAGGCGATTAATGTTGTTTAGCCATCAAGTGAATCTTCTTATTTGATTATTAAGGGACTGCCACACTTCATTGGTGCCTCACACATCACCCACTGCATGTTACAATTGGCCTCCGCCTCACCCTGCACCAGGAGCCAAGATGCAGAAGGGCCCAAACCTTGATTTCTATTTTCCTGGCAATTAATTTTCATAATAAAAGTAAATACAGGCCCCCACCCAAAAAAAGTAAATACCTCCCCTTATCTATTATTTTTTTAATCCCAGTATGGCTTCTACAACACCTCAAGAAAAAACAGATCTCAAAAAAAAGAAAAATTCCAGGGCGGCGCCTGTGGCTCAGCGGGTAGGGCGCCGGTCCCATATGCCGGAGGTGGCGGGTTCAAACCCAGCCCCCGGCCAAAAAAAAAAAAAAAAAAAAAAAAAGAAAAAAGAAAAATTCCAGATGATGGAAGATTGTTCAATGAAAAGTGGACAAATGACTACTTTTTTGTCAAGGCAAACAGGCCAAAACAGCACAACTAAAAAAAAAGTCTGTCTTCTCAACAAAAAAAAATTTTTAAAGTTACAACTCAGCATGGCACCCATAGCTCAGTGGATAGGGCACTGGCCACATACACCCAGGCTGGCGGGTTTGAACCTGGCCTGAGCCAGCTAAACAACAAAGACAACTGCAACAAGAAAATAGCTGACATTATGCTGGGTACCTGTAGTCCCAGCTACTTGGGAGGCTGAGGCAAGAGAATTGTGCTACAGCACCCTACCAAGGGCGATATAGTGAGACTTTGTCTCAAAAAAAAAAAAAAAAGTTACAACTCAGATCAATTTGATTGTAAAAGCTAGTTATATGGCAGTATTTTTAATAGCAAAAAAGTCAAAAACATATAGTTATGGTAAGTTATATTAAGCAATGTATGGAAAGCATGGCAAATACAATTTTTCCTGAAAAAGAGGGTATATTTCTAAAATCAGTTTGTCTCGTGAAGGGGCACAATCCCCAGCACTCTTGTGAGGTGAATCAGTCTCATTTGTGCTCCTTGAAGTACGAGGCCCTGAGAAGAAACATTTCCAGTACTTGGACTAGATATGAGTTTTAGGGGATATTCTCCCCCACCTTGCATAAGCGGCTTTGCTGAAAAATGCAGGCAGTCACGCATTAAAGGAAAAAGTGTGCAGGAGGGCCCTCGTCAAGTCCTAGCTGGAGACAGACCATCTGCCTGGGGCAATGGACCTCTGCACTTAGTCCCCTACCTCTATTTACACAATAACTTTCAGTAAGTCATATAGGGAAGTGGGCAAACAGAACAGACAACCCAGCCCTTGGTGGTTTATCTCCATTGTTGTTTATCTCCAAACAAGATATTCTTAGTTTAGAAAGGTGTGTACATACTTTGCTATATTAACGCTGATAAGGAATCTTTTTTTTTTTTATTATTATTTTTTTTAAATCTTTTTTTTTTTTTTTTTTGTAGAGACAGAGTTTCACTTTATTGCCCTCGGTAGAGTGCTGTGGCCTCACACAGCTCACAGCAACCTCCAACTCCTGGGCTTAAGCGATTCTCCTGCCTCAGCCTCCCGAGTAGCTGGGACTACAGGCGCCTGCCACAATGCCCGGCTATTTTTTTTTTTTTTTTTTTTGGTTGCAGTTCAGCCGGGGCCGGGCCTGAACCCGCCACCCTCGGCATATGGGGCCGGCGCCCCACTCACTGAGCCACAGGTGCCGCCCGCTGATAAGGAATCTTGATGACAGTTTTGTTACCTTTTGTCTTCTTTATTCTTGGATTATTTTTATCTGATGAGTTTGGGTATATAAAAGAGTGAATAAAGACAAGTGATGGTTGTTGTGCCTGAGCGAGCACCAGCCATCCCTTTTAAAATCATTCATTTCGTCTGTAGTGCTGCCTCTGCATCATTGACCAGTAGCCCAGTGGAGAGCAACAGTCTCACCAGACTATAGCCAGGTGAGGTAAAGAAACTGGAAAATCTATTGAAAAAGTTTGGGCCAGGTATGGGGCTCACACCTGTAATCCTAGCACTTGAGAGGCCAAGGCAGGTGGATTGCTGAGCTTACAGGTTTGAGACCAGCCTGAGCCATGAGCCAGAGCAAGACCTCATCTCTAAAAACAGCTGGGCATTGTGGCAGGCACCTATAGTCCCAGCTACTCAGGAGGCTGAGGCAAGAGAATCACTTGAGCCCAGAGTTTGAGGTTGCTGTGAGCTGTGATGCCACGGTACTCTACCAAGGGTGACAAAGCGAGACTCTGTCTCCAAATAACAAACAAACAAAAAAACATTTGGAGAGTAAAGCTGCTAATTTTAAATTTTACGCTTTGGTGACGGATGACAGCACTGATGCTTACAAATATGACTCAGCTTGCCATTTTTATTAGAGGTATTGATGACAAATACATACTAATAATGTCACTAAAGAAATGGCTTCTTTAGCACCATTAAAACACACAACTAAATCAAGAGATATATAAGAAGCAGTAAAAATATATGCCAAAGTCATTTTCTTTGTCCATTGTTAACATATCTAGTATAGTTATTGAGGATGCCCCAGTGATGGTTGTTTAAAGAGAGGAACTTATAAAATTAATAGAAAATGATGCCAATGCCACCTAAAACTCACATTTGATAAAGTATCACTGCATAATACATCCTGAAAATTATTTGCCGCGATGAGAGAGGATCACTCGAGCTCACAAGTTCGAGACCAGCCTAAGCAAGAGTGAAACCCCATCCCTAAATATAGCTGGGCATTGTGCAGGCACCTGTAGTCCCAGCTACTCGGGGAGGCTAAAACAAGAGGATCACTGGAGCCCAAGAGTTTGAGGTTGTTGTGAGCAGTAACATGACAACACTCAACCCCAGAGGACGACTAAGTGAGACTCTGTTTCAATAAAAAAAAAAAAAAGAGAAAGAAAGAAAAGAAAATTTATTTACAAAACCTTTACAAATGGATGACATCATGCAAAGTCATCAAGACTATGATTTCATAAAAGCCAAGGGATTGGGTCATTACCACTTTCTTACAAGTATTGGTGCTAACTATGGTGACATCATTTACTTTTCAGAAGTAAGATAGCTAAGTAGAAGCCAAATGTGGAAAAGATTTTATGATTTGCAACATGATATCAAGTCACTTATGGTATCAGAAATCAAATTTGTGCCATAACCTGAAATGAAAACTGGCTTACAGAATTAGCATTTTTAGTGGATTTAACCATCATTCAAATGAGTTAAAAATATGCCTTAAGGGTGAAAACCAACTTATCAATACAATGTTTCATAACAGCATTCCAAATGCAACCAAAATTATGGCAAACTCAAATTAAGGCAAACAATTTTAAGCATATCAACAAGTTGGCTAAAAACAGTCCTATGAACAGTGAAAAATATGCAGCCTTGCTTTTCAATTTGATACAATGATCTGAAAACAGATTTCAAGATTTCCAGAAAAATAATCAATACTTTGGTGAATTTGCAACTCCATTTTCAGTCAATGTAAGTATGTTACCTGCCAATTTTCAAATGGAATGCACAGAACTGCAATCTGACATTCAATTAAAGAGAAATGTGATCATGTCTCTTTACTGGACTTTTATAAGTCTTATCTTCCCAGAGACAAACATTCCTCGCTTAACAATCACACCTTTTTCACGTCTTCACTCTTTGGCAGCACCCACACTGGGAGCAACTATTTTCTTTTTTTTTTGTAGAGACAGAGTCTCACTGTACCGCCCTCAGGTAGAGTGCCGTGGCGTCACACGGCTCACAGCAACCTCTTAACTCTTGGGCTTACGCGATTCTCTTGCCTCAGCCTCCCGAGCAGCTGGGACTACAGGCGCCCGCCACAACGCCCGGCTATTTTTTGGTTGCAGTTTGGCCGGGGCTGGGTTTGAACCCGCCACCCTCGGCATATGGGGCTGGCGCCCTACTCACTGAGCCCCAGGCGCCGCCCCAAGGGAGCAACTATTTTCAAGAATGAAGCACATGCAGAGTAAAATTACAACCAAAATATCCAATGAGCACTTTATGAACTCACTGAGAATTGCAGCTACTCCCATCCAACCAGATACTGATGCATTAGTTTCTCAAATATAATGTCAAATATACTACTACTTTTATGTTGCCCACTTTTCTTTTAACTTTTTTTATTATTATTATTATTTTGAGACAGAGTCTCACTATGTCACCCTTGGTAGGAGTGCCGTGGCATCACAGCTCACAGCAACCTCAAACTCTTGGGCTTAAGCAATTCTCTTGCCTCTGCCTCCCAAATAGCTGGGACTACAGGCACCTACCACAATGCCCAGCTATTTTTGTTGTTGTAGTTGCCATTGTTGTTTGGCAGGCCCGGGCTGGTTCGAACCCGCCAGCCCTGGTGTATGTGGCTGGCGCTCTAGCCGCTGAGTTATAGGTGCCAAGCCTCTTTTACCTTTATAATAAAAAATATTTTTAAATGATGTTTTGGCTCAGTGCTTATAGCTCAGTGGAGAGGGTGCTGGCCACATACACCGGGGCTGGCAGGTTCTAACCCAGCCCGAGCCTGCTAAACAACAATGACAACTGCAACAAAAAAGTAGCCTGTGGAAGGCTACAAGTAGTAGTCCCAGCTACTTGGGAGGCTGAGGCTAGAGAATCATTTAAGCCCAAGAGTTAAAGGTTACTGTGAGCTGTGATGCCACAGGACTCTACTGAGGGTGACATAGTGAGACTCTGTCTCAAAGAAAAAAAAAAGATGCTTTGATACTTAGATATGTACATTTTCTATATTCACAAACTTGAGACCTACTTGACATTTTTTTTTTTTTTTTTGAGACAGAATTTCACTATGTCGCTCTCAGTAGAGTACCTTGGCGTCACAGCTCACAGTAACCTCAAACTCTTGGGCTTAAGCAATTCTCTCGCCTCAGCCTCCCAAGTAGCTAAGACTACAGGCGCCTGCCACAACGCCTGGTGATTTCTATGTTATAGTTGTCATTGTTATTTGGCAGGCCCAGGCCAGGTTCAAACCCACCAACCCAAGTGTATGTGGCCAGTGCCCTAACTACTGAGGTCGGGCACCAAGGCTACCTGACAGATTTTGAAAGACTGAATGGGCTGCTGCATAATTAGGATTATTATGTGAGGACCTTTTTGCTTCTTTGTCATGGTGGACATCACAAAAATTATGCATAGAACTTTTTTTTCAAATCAGCTTTCATTAGTGTGTGTGTACTTAATGTGTGGCCCAAGACAATTCTTCTTCCAAGGTGGCCCAGAGAAGCCAAGGTTGGACATTCCTGCACTACACCAACCCGAGACTACAGTTTGGTTGCTTCTGTTAAAGCAAAAAGGAAAATAAATCTTCTAAAAATGAGGAAAGACAAGGAGAATGACCCCCTTAGGGCACCCCAGTTGGTTTATGGTAAGTTTGAGGGCATACGGAGTTTCCAGGACTCCAGCTGGTTATGGCCAATTCTCATCGACTAGTTCCTACTGATGTGCAAATTACATTGAGGAAATTTCAGAGCTCTACTGGTCATCTGCCACTATAAAATTAAAATGTCAAGTCTCTTTGGCTTTCTAATTTCTTTTCTGCCTACTCTGAATCTGCTAACTTTTTCTATAGAGAGACCTTGGAGTTAGTTCTAAGTAAATGTAAACACCGAAAACTCATTTTAAACTAAAGGAAAAAAGGGTTAAAGAGGTTTTTTTTAAAATCAAACTGCCATGGAAACTGTTTTATCCAAATCTTTGGTCCACAGGTGTTACTAGATTATCTATCAGGACAAGTAAAGCTTAGCCATGTGAACAAATTCTGGTTTTGTGAAAAGAAATTTGAATTCAGTACACTTTTGTAAACCAGTAAGTTTGTACTAGAGTACAAACTAGAAAAATATTCTTTATACCAGTAGGAAGGGACTGGGTTCCCTTCCTCTCTGTTAATTCAGTATATTGTGGGAAGAAGACCACACATTATTTTATTTTATTTATTTATTTTTGCAGTTTCTGGCTGGGGCTGGGTTTGAACCCGCCACCTCTGGCATATGGGGCCGGTGCCCTACCCCTTTGAGCCACAGGCACGGCGCAACAGAATGCTATGTTTTTGTGTTTGTTTTTTTGCTGGGGCTGGGTTTGATCCCACCACCTCCAGCATATGGGGCCAGCGGCCTACTCCTTTGAGCCACAGGTGCCACCCCCCATACATTATTTTAAACATAATACCCGTCTCTCAGGTAAATTTAATTTGTGAAGAGAATCATTTATAACTCAACTGTCCTTCCTCACACCATTTGTTGCCTCTAAAATGATTACCTGGACTCTACTTTTCTCTCCCCTCCAAAAAGACAGGTATAAAAGTATCTGAACCTCAGCCAGGCACCGTGCCTCACCCCAGCAGTCTGGGAGGCAGAGGCAGGAGAATCACTTGAGCTCAGGAGTTGGAGAACAGTCTGAGCAAGAGTGAGACCCCATCTCTACTAAAAATAGAAAAAAACAAGCCGGTGGTTTTACCAGGTGCCTGTATTCCCAATTACTAGGGAGGCTGAGGTGGGAGGATCGCTTGAGCCCAAGACTTTGAGGTTACTGTGAGCTGATGATGTCACAACACTCTACCCAGGGTGACAGAGTGAGACTCTGTCTCAAAAAAAATAAAAAGTATCTGAACCTCCTGGGAATATTGAGTGATCTGTGATTCTCCTCCCCTTGTACATGGTAAATAAACCTTTATTAATCTGCATTACTTGTGAATTGATCTTTCAGCTAATTTTCAGGGGAAAGGGTGAGTTTTCCCTCACCCCTACAATGTGCACATGTATATACTATGTTCAGATATATTTTGTGGATATATATTAAATGCTGTGTATACATGGTTCCAGACTGGCTTATAAAGAAGGGAGTGTTCATCAATTAATTAAACAAACCCAAATGCTTTGCTAGATCATGTGAATTTAGTAATCTGTGGCAAATAAGCTGGGTTTTAAAAGCATTATTAAGTGGGCGGTGCCTGTGGCTCAGTGAGTAGGGCACCGACCCCTTGTACTGACAATGGTGGGTTCCAACTCGGCCCGTCCAAACGGGCGCCTGTAGTCCCAGCTACTCGGGAGACTGAGGCAAGAGAATCACCTAAGCCCGAGAGTTGGAGGTTGCTGTGAGCTGTGACACCACTGCACCTACCGAGGGCGACAAACTAAAACTCTGTCTCCAAAAAAACAAACAAAAAAAAAAGCATTATTAAGTAAGAATAAAAATGTTTTAAAAGCATCAGCAGATATTTTTTGCCCGGGTTTTACCAGACATTTTTATGTTCTTAAGGTGTCAGGATTTGACACAAAGGTTGTAAAAGTATAAATGCAACCAAAAACAAAATGATCTGTACTTGTGTGAATTGTGATAAGGCAAATTTAATATTTTTGGTCTAATGATAATAGCTAAATCTTTTGAGTTATCAACAAAAATACCCATGTGTTTAAGGATCTTAATTAGGTAAAAATATAAACATACCTAAACCAAAATAAGTGTCAGTAAATTAAAATATAAAACATGAAGTAAACAAGAGCACAAAAACAGAAACATACAGTCAAAGGTTTATGAAAATATTTTGGTTTTGGTCTTTTGATCCTAGTTGCAGATGCAGTTTCTTCCACTTATTTCAATGTCTGTGGGAAGGTGATACAGGACAGGTGGCACCCCAGCCAGTTTGGTGGAGCTGGGGGCAGGGGAGGTGCAGGCCGGCTGCTTCTGCCTTGGTGGTGTTGGTGCAGTGGCAGAGAGCAGAAGAACCAGCAGGCTGGAGGGTAGGCGGTGGGGGGACCCCCGCAGGAGGCTCCAGTAGCCGGAGGGGCCAGACAACTGCTGGGCAGACACCAGCACCTTAGTTTTCCTCCCCTTGCACTTAGGGCTGAACAGGGAACCCCCATTTTCTAGGCCTGGTCAATTCCATGTAAATTTCCTAGGCCTGGGAATGAAAGGGATTGTAGCCATTCATTTGCAACCCAGACATGTCCCAGACACGTTGCCCCAGACATGCTAAATGTAACTACTTGGGGTACCAAACACACTGTCCCAAACACACTGTCCCAGACACGCTAAATGTAACTACCGTGGGTCCCAGACACACTAAATGTAACTATTGAGGGTCCCAGACAGGGTAAATGTAACTACAGAGGGTCCCAGACACCTCACAGAGAGCCCACACACACTAAATGTAACTACAGAGGCCCCATGCAACTATATATACCCCTAGACAAAGAGCCTGGGAAGACAGACAGAGAGAAAGAGAGAGAGCTTTGTTGTTTTTGTATTCTTTTCTGTAAATAAATCCTGTCTTACCACTGATCCGTGGTCCACGGATTTATTCTTCAAATCACCGAAACCAAGAACCTACTGAAGATGAAATTCCAGTATCAAAGGTACACATAAAATGTGTTCTCTAGCTCAACTTTTCCTGGCATCTGATACTAACAATCCTGTCATGGATGCAAAGCAGTCCTAGAAATTGTAGATATGAGACCTTAAACTGGAATCACTAGTTTTCCCTTGGTCTTGCCCACTCTTGATTTGCCCTGCTCTTTATGAGCTAGCTGCACATGTGTTCATTTTGTTGCCATAGGAAAGTTTTTGCCTAGGGAAACAAAAATACCTAAACTGTTAATTTTTGTGTAGTAATTTATTTTATTCTAAACAAATTGGTTATATGAAATCCAAAAAGAATCTCAAAACAGTCTTTTCTATGCAATTATTACATGTACTGAAGTTTACGCTCAAGCTGGAAAATGTTCTGAGATTATTTAGATTGTTTTTACAATAGCTTAACCTTGATCCTCATGTTAAAAAAAAAAGTCTGGGCCGGTGGCTCATGCCTATAATTCTAGCACTCTGAAAGGCCAAGGCAGGTGGATTGCTTGAGCTCACGAGTTCCAGACCAGCCTGGAGCAAAAACAAGACTATCTCTACTACAAAAGAACTGAGGCAAGAGGATCACTTGAGCCCAAGGTTGCTGTGGAGCTATGATGCCACAGCACTCTACCAGGGCGACAGCTTGAAACTCTGTCTCAAAAAAAAAAAAAAAAAAGTTACAACTTATAACCTTGTTTGAGGTGCTAAGGATCTGTGCTCAAGGTTTTTTCAATCCATAGTCAGGTGGTATCATGTTGATGGGGTTCAGAAAACTTCCGTAAAATGAAGCCCTCAGAAGCAAAACTTCTCTGACCTCCCTTGGCCTCCTGCTTCCTGGCCCAATTCTTCCCTGAAGCTAGCTGTGGAAACCAGAATACCTCTTCCCCAAGGCAGATCATACATGTAAGAATATGTGTAAGAGTCAGAACCCCCTTTACCAAAAGCCAGCCATAAAACCTACAATAATTCTATGTAAAGAATTGATTTGACCTACTTTTAAATACTTTTAAACAGGATATATTCTTTTTTTTTTTTTTTTTTTTTTGTAGAGACAGAGTCTCACTTTATCGCCCTCGGTAGAGTGCCATGGCATCACACAGCTCACAGCAACCTCCAACTCCTGGGCTGAAGCGATTCTCTTGCCTCAGCCTCCCGAGTAGCTGGGACTACAGGCGCCCGCCACAACGCCCAGCTAAACAGGATATATTCTTAAACTTAATGATTTGACCTACTTTGTTTTACTGTGAAGCCTGCATTCCAGAAAGGGCCCTGCCCCACACTCAGAAGGAAGGCATGCACACTCAGATGCCAAGCAGAATCTGGTTCCCCCTCCAACATTAGATAACACCCTTTTTTTGTCCAATCACATTTCTGTATAACTGTCCATACTTTTTTGACCATAAAAGCATAAAAATGGACAATTTCCCCTATGAGTGTTCATTCCAAAGGCACCCGTGTTTAAGTGTGTAATTTTTCCTATTAATCAATCTTCTTCATGTCAGTGATTTTTCAGTGAACCTTTATTAAGACAGTGGCCCTTTGCTCCCTACAGTGTTATGGATTTTGTTTTGAGATGTAGATATTTTGGAAAGATATAATTAGTTAATACTTTTTAAAAGGATATATTCTTAAACTTCTACTATATTTATAAAACTTGGAAAAGCTATTATATTATTCAAAACAGCAAGTCTTACTAGAATATTTATGTTTGTTTTCTTTGTAGGATTTTTTTGAGTTTTAAGGTAATAATTAAAGCTATATTTTGATTCCTGATCTGTGTTTTATATAATCCACAGGATATGAAAATGGTTAACAGAAAATAACTTAAAATGATAATTAGGATCTATGTAAATTGCAAAGATAAATAAATTAGGTAAATATAAATGAGATAAAGACAAAATTTAGAATTTTAAAGTTCTGTTATATTAAAACACTCATTAGGCCGGCGCAGGAGCTCACACCTGTAACCCCTACACTTGGGAGGCCGAAGCAGGTGGATTTCCTAAGTTCACAGGTTTAAGACCAGCCTGAGCAAGAGCGAGTCCCTGTCTCTAAAAAATAGCCAGGCATTGTGGCGTACACCTATAGTCCCAGCTACTTGGGAGGCTTAGGCAAGAAGATCACTTGAGCCCAAGGGCAACCAAAAAAAAAAGGGCAAATACTGCACAAAAAAAATGGGCAGCACCTGTGGCTCAGTGGGTAGGGCACTGGCCCCATATACAGAGGGTGGCAGGTTCAAACCCAGCCCTGGCCAAACTGCAACAAAAAAAATAGCTGGGCATTGTGGCGGGTGCCTGTAGTCCCAGCTACTCGGTAGGCTGAGGCAAGAGAATCACCTAAGCCCAGGAGTTAGAGATTGCTATAAGCTGTGATGCCCCAGCACTCTACTGAGGGCAATAAAGTGAGACTCTGTCTCTAAAAAGAAACTTAGTAATGTTTGGGTTATTTCTAATTAACAGAAAAATCACATTAAGGATCTAGAAGGCCACATGTGGCCTAAAGGCTACAGGTCCCCACCCTGGCCCAGGCTCTTCTGCTCCCAAAGGTTTGCAAACACACTCCAGTACTGCACACCCCAGAATAGGATATTTTATTAGAAAGTCTTTTTTTTTTTTTGAGACAGAGTCTCAAGCTGTCGCCCTGGGTAGAGTGCTGTAGCATCACAGCTCACAGCAACCTCAAACCCTTGGGCGTAAGCGATTTTCTTGCCTCAGCCTCCCAAGTAGCTGGGGCTACAGGCACCTGCCACAACGCCTGGCTATTTTTTGGTTGTAGTTGTCATTGTTGTTTGGCAGGCCTGGGCTAGATTGGAACCTGCCAGCTCCAGTGTATGTGGCTGGCACCCCAGCCACTGAGCTACAGGCACCAAGCCTAGAAAGTCATTTTTAAAACATAAACCTGTAATAAGGTAAAAGAAACAAGTGAAATATTACACCTCCTGAAGTAACAGCTGTGCTATCTTACTTGAGCTACTATCTGCAGCTCTCCTACATGGAACACTGCATCCTTCAACCAAAGCATCTCTCAGAGGAAATGCCTTCCCTGACAGAGAGACTTGCCACCCATGTTCTCGAATCAAAGCATCAGGATATCAGCAGACCAGTAAAGGAAGGTTTTCATCTACATCCTTGCACCAGGTGCCCCCGCCCTGGCCTTCCACCCAACACCACCCATACCCCACATCTGACACCCTATCTCATTCCCCCATGGCAACACGGGGACATTGCTAATTAATAGCTCACATCAGAGCACTAATGTTCTGTAACTGTGAAGGAAGGGAAGTCCCCAGCTGTCCCTACCTTACTCAGTTGGGACTCTTTCCTAAACTCAGGGTTGGCTCTGGGACTTCCCAGTTGAGAGAGGAGGAAGGGGTAGCAAGCTGAAACCAGCAGGAAGTAGGGGAGCATTTTAGCCAGAAACTCCACAGAACACTTTGTGATAACCTGGGGTGACACCAGCACTCACAACTGGATACACTTGGAAATGCAACTTCTAGGAGTCTGCTCAACTAAATGTAGCCACAGGTGGTCAGACTTTAGTAGAACTCAACAAAGAAAGAAAGGGTAAATGCTACTGTGTTTTCACCCAGTGCCTAAATAGGCCACAGCAAGGATCTGACTTGAGGAGGAAGACAGCCTTGGCTCTGAATTGTTCCAAACCTAGGTCGAGGACGCAGTGTCTCATTAACTCACCCCTGCAGTGGGATGAACTGAGACTTCTGCAGTGCCAACAAGTCAGGAAGTGGGGGAGTCGGGTCTCAAAGAGCTTGTATGGGGGAAGGACAGGCAAGGATGAGTCAACATAATTCCTATTACTGAACCCACAGTGCAATCATCATTTCTAAATAATTACCACTCTTGGTGACAGTCTCAGCAGAAAGGAGAAGGAAGCAGTCAGGGGGAAACTTCTTTACGCCCCCACCTCAAAAACAGCATTTTAGGCCAACGCAAGGGTATGACATGATTGTTGAGGCCAAATAATACAGATCTCAGGGCCCAGCTTGACCCCTGCCCAGCATCCAACCTTCATGTGTGCTGGCCATGCCCTGGCCTGCTTGCAAGTTTCCCCCATTTAGAAACTTGGTATCCTGCCTACAGCACTTCCTGCTTCCAGAGAGGGTGTATTTTTTATTTCATTTTTCTATTTAAGATAGATCACACTGCAGCTGTGTGTGAATACATATATACACACCCATGTTTCAATCTTTTAAAATTACATTAATGATGAACTTTATTCACTATCAACAAGCAATAATTTATAAAAGGCTTTTGTTTCAATGTCAGTTGCTACATGGACTTATTAAACTTAAATTAAATTAAAATTCACTATTTTTACTTTCCCAGTTTTGAGTGGGTCACACTGATAACAAGAATTGGGCACAGAAAGTCTATCCAGTCCTTCACTAGTATGTTGAAGTTGCCTAATGTACACATATTAGACTTTCTAGACAACTCCCCAAACGATGCTCACAGTGGTGGTTAGTTCTGAGCAGCCCCAACAGAACCCCTCAGCAGCAGGGCCAGCAGGCTCTGTGCTCAGACCTGAGCCCCAGAACATGGATGCACAGCCTATGGCTGCAGAACTCATGACCTTGGAAAGTACAGAAAAGTGCAAAAAAATACCTAAAAAAAAAAAGACCTTCAATTCCCAGACAGAAGCACTGATATAGTGAAGTATATGTTCTTCTAGTACTTTCTTTTTCTTGTTTTTTTTTTTTTTGTAGAGACAGAGTCTCACTTTATGGCCCTCGGTAGAGTGCCGTGGCCTCACACAGCGAGTACTTTCTTACTATAATATCTAACTATATAGGTTTGAAAACAAAATGAGATCAGTTCCATGTTCTCTCAGAACAGTATAGTATATCTGTATCTATAATATTTGTGGAAAATATTTATAAAGGCTTTTTTTTAGTCTTTTAATAATGTTTATTAATATTCAAAGAAATTTGCCTGTGAAAAATCTGCATCTATTATTTGAGTTCATTTGTGTTGCTTTTATGCTTAGAAAAATGCCTCTGTGTCTCAAAATCAGATTAATATTCACATAATTCTTATCCACTAACAAAAATACATATTGTTTCTCTTATGAGTATAAATGTGATACATGTTCATTAGGAAAATTTAGAAAATTCAGAAATGTGTGAAAACAGATATTAGCAATGATCACAGCTCTGGGACAGATACTGGAAGCCTCTGGTTATACTTCTTTGAGGCCTTTAAAATATCACACACAGGGCCGGGCGCAGTGGCTCATGCCTATAATTCTAGCACTCTGAGAGGCTGAAGTGCGTAAATTGCTTAAGCTCACGAGTTTGAGACCAGCCTGAGCAAGAGCAAAAGTGAGACCCCATCTTTAAAAATAGCCGGGTGTTGTGGCAGGCACCCGTAGTCCCAGCTAATTGGGAGGCTGAGGCAAGAAGATCACTTGAGCCCAAGAGTTTGAGGTTGCTGTGAGCTATGACACCATAGCACTCTACCAAAAGCAAGAAAGTAAGACTCTGTCTCCAAAATATATATATATAGATAGATAGATAGATAGATAGATATAGACATACACACACACACACACTTACATACACCTGTACACATACACCTGTATTCTATGTCATACAGATGGTTTACATGTATTATTCACCTACGTGATAATATCCTGGGCCTATGCTTTTCGTGTAATGAATTTTTCCTATAAACACTAATTGCTGCCTAATATTCTACTGTGCTGTGAAATACAATGACTAATCTACTAAATCCTCTAATATGGGTATTTGAGCTGCTTTCAGTCATTAACTATTTAAATTAATGCTATCATGAACATACTCTGCATATAAACTTAGCAGCTATCTGATTATTTCCTGAAGATAAAGTCCTAAGAATAGAATTTTCAGCAAAAGTGCATATTTTAAAACTTATAATACACCTGGACAAAGAGCTACCAGAAACATGATTCCCTAAAGTTACCCTCTGAGACAACGAAATGCATGTTCTGTCTCTGTGATTCTTTACTAAAACTCTGCATTATAAACCTTCCCACATCACATGCCGACAAAGTGGTCACAGAACAACTGAGTGTGCATTTACCTCACTGAGCATGAGGCATCTCTCCAGGAGTGTTAGTACTTGTGCTCCTTTTGTGAAATGCCTGCTCAACATTCAACAAAGGTGCAACAGATTTAAATAAGTACACCATAAAGCAGAAGGAATTCTGTCTTTGTTTAGTTTTGTTTCTTTTGTTGTTGTTGAGACAGAGTCTCACCTCATGCTCTGAGCAGAAGGCAATGGAGTGCAGTGGTGTGACCACAGATCACAGCAGTGTCAAGCTCCTGTGCTCCAGTGATCCTCCTGCCTCAGCCTCTCAAGCAGCTGGGACTACAGGTGCCGGTCACATCTGGCTAATTTTTCTATTTTTAGTAGAGACAGGGTCTTATTCTTGCTCAGGCTTGTCTCAAACTCCTGACCTTAGCTTTCCAGAGTACTAAGGATTACAGGTGTGAGCCAATGTACTTGGACATATTCTGGTGTTTTTTATAGTAGAATAATTTTTAAATGGACCTAATTAATAATAGAATTAAACTGGGGGTGGGGTGGTGGAAATCACCACAAACACGAGGCCATTTGTCTCTCATTCTTCCCTCACTAACAGTAGCCTTCACAGATACCCATGGGCAGCCCTATTGCCAACTTGGACTCTGATACTATTTTCCACCAAAAAAGAAAAAGTTCTTTACTAAGTTGCTGCTTCCATGATTGGAGGCAGGAAGAAATCAGAGGGTACAGCCAGTGCTCTGCTTTCACATACCCAGGGCAGCTTGACAACTGCCCCCAGCCAGGTGTGGTAATTGGCATCTGAGAGAATAATTATTATTTTAGGTTAAGCCTACAAGGGTAAGGCACAGAGGGGACAGAGAATTAAAGCTACAGTGCAGATGCTGCTCAAATGTCCAGATGTCATAATAAACATCATAACCATTGTACTTCCACACACTTTTACCACTACTTCATTTAAAGAAATAATTTATTAACACTGCTTAAATTGTTTTTAAAATTGATTAGTGTCACCTGTAGTCCCAGCTACTCGGGAGGCTGAGGCAAGAGAATCGCTTAAACCCAAGAGTTTGAGGTTGCTGTGAGCTGTGACGCCACAGCACTCTACCCAGGGTGACAGCTTGAAACTCTGTCTCAAAAAAAAAAAAATTTTTTTTGATTAATGTCTACATTTAACATATTGAGCCCTAAATAGCTGGGTGTTGTGGCGGGTGCCTGTAATCCCAGCTACTTGGGAGGCTAAAGCAAGAGAATCACTTAAGCCCAAGAATTTGAGGTTGCTGTGAGCTGTGACGCCACCGCACTCTACTGAGGGTGACATAATGAGACTCTGTCTCGAAAAAAGAAAAAGAAAAAAAAACATATTGAGCCCTAAATAAAGCACAAATACCAGTAAGTGTTCTTCCCAAGGCAGAAAAGTGCTGGGTGCTGAGAACCATCACTGTTCCCAGTGGCCCCCCCCCACTTCAGATGTTGATTTGGAGGTGCCATCCCCGCTCTCACATGGCTGTTCCAATTCCTACCTCCTGACACTGGCCTTTGAATTTGGTAGATTCTGCTTTTCCTTCTAGAGGTTCTGAGATCTGGCAATCTTTTAGTTTACAGATGTGGTGTCATGCTTGGAGAAGTCAGACCGAAGAACATCTGAATGTGTCTTCCATTCTACTCCCAGGTGTTCTCAACCCCTCAGCCAGTCTGCTCCTCAACCTTTACTCCTCTGTCTCTGTCCTCGGCTCTCCCAGTGATGGCCCTCTGAGAACTTCTGCTCCTCTTTCCCGTCATTACGGATACCCCAGGACTGTCCCCTAGTCACCCACATGCACTGCAGACCCTCCCTCACATAGCCCCTTCCCAGGGGCCCAGCCACACAGCCACACAGCCCGACTTCTCAAGTGCAACCAGCCTGGCTGCAGGGTGGGGAGTGTGAACAATTGGCCAGATGCCCCAGAGCCAAGCCCGCAGCATAGCACATTCCCTGAGTGCAGCTTTGCCACACACTGACCTCCTTCTTCATGAGCACTGGAGAAGTCTGCTTGGCCCTGCTGGGTGCCAGTCTCCCTGCCCCCAGCTCCTGTCATCTCTTCACAGTACAAGGTGGCTCCATATAGACGGGATTCTTTTCCCAACTTGGCTGGCTACTCTTATACTTCTATTTCCTTGTGACATTTAGAAGTGGCTAATCAATTTCCATAAAATATCCTGTAGCAATCACATTTATTTTGTGAAAAATGTTCACTATAAAACATAGAAGGCAGATGACATCAGTGGGAATGGCAGAGTAATGACCACTGACAGCTCACCTCTCTCCATAAAAGCAACAAGAACACTGGCAAAATTGTCCTAATTAACTTTTTAAGAACCTGGAAGTTAATCAAAGGCTTGCATCAATACAAGGACCATTTATTTGAGAAAAACAGTCGGCTCTTGGTGAAAGCAGTGAGCTCTGTGGCTTTCTGACTTACCTTCTTCCATTCCCCTCCCCCAGCCCACAGCTGCCTTGAAAATCAAGAGCCATTGAGCCCTCAGTGAGAACACCAGCCTGGCAGGCACCAGGCAGAGAAGGAGAAGCCCTCCAAAGGTAAAGGCAACTCTAAACTCAGTAACCTAAAACTTCCATCTCAAAACACTAAAAAAACTAGAGAAAACTAAGCCCACAGTAAGCAGAAGGAAGAAAATAACAAATATTAGGGCAAAAAGAAATTAAATACAGAACAGAAAACAAAACTAAAAACTAGTTCCTTGAAAAGATCAGTAAAATTGACAAACCTTCACCTAGAATGACAAAGAAAAAAGAGAAGACTCAAATCATTAAAATAAGAAATGAAAAAAGGAGATTTTGCTATCAACCTTACAGAAATGAAAGCAGATTATAATAAAATACTATGAACAATTGTATCAACAAATTAAATAAACCATTAATAGATTAACAAATTCCTAGAAACACATACAGAAACTGACTCGAGAAAGAAATGTAGGGAGGTATTCAACTATGGAGGTTCTACTGTATTTGTATTTTAGAAAGAAAGAAAGAGAAATCTAAATAAACCCAAAACAAGTACAGAGATTATGTTAATAATCAAAAAATTTCCACAAGGAAAAGTTTAGTACAAGATGGCTTCATTAGTGAATTCTGCCAAACGTTTAAAGAATTAAGACCAATCCCTTACAAATCCTTTCCCAAAAAAGATGAGAAAAAGATACTTCCTAACTCATTCTATGAGGCCAGTATTACCCTGAATTCAAAACCAGAGAAATATCAGTATCTCAAAAAAATATGGATACAAAACTTCACAATAAAATACTAGCAAACCAAATACAGCAATATATTAATTACACAACATGGCCAAATGAGATTTATTTAGTTTAAATGCAAGGTTCATTTAACAGCCAAAAATCATTCAATGAAATACATCGTATTAATGGAACAAAGAGAAAAAACACATGATCATATCAGAAGACACAGAAAAAGCATTTAATAAATTTAAATACACCAAATGACAAAAATACTCAAAACAAACTAGGGATAAAAGGAAGCTTTCTCAACCTAAGTAAGGGTATTTATAAAAATCCCACAGCAAGCATTATATTGAACAGTGAAGGACAGAAACCTTTCCTCCAAAATCAGGAACAAGACACAGATAATCTGCCCTCGCCAGTACAATCAACTCTGTAGTGCAGGCTTAGGCAAGAAAAAGAAACAAAAGGTACCTAGATTAAAAAGAAAAAAATACAAATACAGTAGAACCTCCATAGTTGAAAACCTCCCTACATTGACCACGTCTTTAAGTTGATATAATTTTCATGTACTGGACATGCACCACAAGTACTCAGTGGAAGACTAACCTCTCTATGTTGACTATCTCTGCAAGTTGTATCTTGACCACTTGGACTGTGACACACAATATTAACATACTTTTCTATAACTTGACTGGTTGAGCCCACTCTGCACAACAGGTAGAAGGTATGGACTTTGCCCCTTAGTTGTATTACTTTTTTCTTTAGTAGAAGTTGCTTTTTCATCTTTTATTATTACCATGTGTTGGATTAGGCCTAACATCCTATTGTTTATCAAATGTTGTAGAGGATTTTGTCAACATGAAGGACTGTTCTGAATTGTAGGTACATCCTACAATTATAGAAAAAATTTACAGTTAATCAAGACATGCTGGTCCAAAGCAAAGAACTCAGAGAGCTGACATTGAAGGAAAGATTGAGCTTCGTTTCTGGAAAGTAGCAGCCAAAGAAAGCCGGCAGAACATTTTGGTGTTAGCAAGATCACAATTAGCAACATCCAAAAACCTAAACATAGGTATTTTCCCCCTAAACATAGGTACAGGAGAAAAGGAGAAAAACTTCCTTTGATGAAGTCAATAAAGCCACATTCAGCTAATTCAAACAAACAAGGGCAGTTAACACTCGAATCTCTGGGCTGATGATCCAAGAAGCTGCCAAAAGAATTCCAGGTGGCAGATTTCCAAGCATCAAGTGGCCGGACATGAGATCTCCCAGAAATCTTATATGATGAATCCAATGAAGTTCTGGAAGAGTTCATCAAAAAATCCCCAAACTAGGCCAGAGACTTCAAAGATGACAACATCTTTAATGCTAACAAATGTATACTCTTTGTCAAGGTTATGCCTGGCAGAAGCCTCAACATGAAGGGTGACAAATTTTAACAGCAGAAAACTTTCCAAAACTGTTTCACAGTTCTGCTTTGCCCCAGCTCAACTGGAGAGAAACTAAAGCCCTTGGTAAGTGGTTAATCAGCAAAGCCACAAACATTCAAGAACCTGAAGCCCAAACACCTCCCTGTCACATGGACAATAACAAATAAGCATGGACAACTGCTGCCTTATTTAAGGAGTGACTAAGGGATCTGACCTGAGAAATGAAGAAACATTCTACTGACAGCAAACAGCTGACCTGGCCCACCTGCAAGTGGAATCTTCTCACAGATGTGATACTGAAATTTCTACCTTCAAACACAACCTCAAAAATCCAACCTCTTGACTAAAACATCATCAAAACATTTAAAATGCACTACTGAGCCCAGCTTCTACAGTGGGTCATTACTAAAACATTTCATCTGCTGTTTCAGTTAATGCTCTGGATACTGTGCTCTGGATCAGTTATGCTTAGAATAAAGTTCAGCCAGAAATGATACAGAAATGTTTCAAGAAGTTGGATTTGTCACAACCAAGAGTACAATGTTTGGGCCCTCTAAGACATATCCCATCTCCCATGACAGAATTCAAAGGAGTAGATTTTAAAGGTTTTGTTGCAATGGATGATGAGGTGGCAGCCTTTAATGAACCTGACCCAGAAGCAATTTTCCAAGTGATATTGACTGATGTATAGATAAAGTGCATAAAGCAGCTGATGAAGTCGAAGAAGCAAGTGAGGATGACACAGAAACTGCAGAGACCCCAAAAGAAAAGGATGTCAGGCATCTGATAATGCAGCTGAAGTCATTTGGTGTGGAAAAATGCCCAGGTATGCTGAGTGGTATGGCCAGTGTTGAGAGTGTTTGCTCCACTTACGTTTGTAATAAGAATAAGAAACAGACCAAGATTGACTCTTTTCAGAAAGAATACGTAAACCATGAGAAAACAGTAAATGTACTGATTGTGTATAATAATGTATGATTTTAGTGTGTTTTCATTATGTCTAATTTTGTATAATATTCTCTAATAAAATCTGTACAAGAAAGTAAAGTCCGTGTACATATTAGTACAGTAGGCCTAGTTCCTTATGCTGACCACATTTGTATGTTGACCAGTTTACTACAATCCCTTGGGTGGTCAACCTCCAGAGGTTCTACTGTATCTCTATTTGACTGTGGGGGGGTGGGGTGCGGGGGGACAGGCCTTTGATTCTTTCCTGGAGAGCAACAGGTATGAGCTGCTTCTCGTCTGCCACCATCCTTCTCTTATGAGGACACCAGTGCTACTGGATTATATCCTCACCCCTTATGACCGTTGTTGACCTTAATTACCTCTTTAAAGGCCCCACCTTTAAATACAGTAACTTTTGTGGTTGGGGCTTCAACACTTCAATTTTGTAGAGAGATAATTCAGTCTAGAACAGTGGTTCTTACCATCCTAATGCCGTGGCCCTTTCATACAGTTCCTGTGGGTTGCGACCCACAGGTTGAGAACCCACGGGCCACATGAGGCGGTGTGATTGTATTTGTTTCCGTTTTGTTTTTTTACTTCAAAATAAGATATGTGCAGTGTGCATAGGAATTTGTTCATAGTTTTTTTGTTTTTTTTTAAACTATAGTCTGGCCCTCCAACAGTCTGAGGGACAGTGAATTGGCCCCCTGTTTAAAAAGTTTGAGGACGCCTGAACATGGGCCTGTGTAACATGTACTGAGTGTTGTAGCTTTGTAATGAGTTTTCAAGTTGGGAAATTGAAGCCCCTGACTTTTTCTTTTTAACAGTTGTTTTAGCTTTTCTAGGTACTTTGAGTTTCCATATGAATTTTAGGATCAGCTTGTCAATTTCTGTCAGAAATTCAGCTGGGATTCTGGACTGTGCTGAATTGGCAGATATCTCAGCAATACTACATATTACATCTTTTAATATGAACATAGGCTGCTTTTCCATTATTTAGGTCTTTTAAAATTTCTTTCAGTCACTTCATAGTTTTGGGGTGTTTATGTCTTGCATTTCTTTGGTTAAATTTATTCCTAAGTTTAAATTCCTTTTATTACTATTATAATTACAATTGTTTTTTAGGTTTCACTTTTGGAGTGTTTATTACAAGTATGTAGAAGTATGTCAATGGAAAGGAACCCAAACTCTGTAAAATTATTTTTTCTTTTTCTCTCTTTCTTTTTTTCCCCCCTGACCTATCTTCCCAGTAAAATAATTTAAAGAGATTTATTCTGAGCCAAATATATGCTATCGTGGCCTAAAGAGCCTTACCCAAGAAGCCTTGAGCAAGTGGTCTTACCATGGTTAGGTTACTGTTTGGTTTTATATGTTAGGGAGAGAGGGATTTACATGTAAAGTCAAAGCAATACACATTCATCTGGCCTGAAAAGGTGGAATTTCTTGAAGTAAGGCATTATAGGTTATAGGAAGGTTTAAAGTTTCTTTAATTAGTCATTAAAGAAATGCAACTTTGTCTAAACACTTGAACTGTTTTAAAAAGTTAAGGAAGTCTGTTAATTAGAGAGAAGCCACTGGACATACACTGAGATTCAAGTGATTTGTTAAGTAAATTGGTGACCTGCAGGTGTGTTTTAAGGTTTGTCTTACCGGTGGCTTAGGCCAGTTAGTGATTTTGTATCTTATTGTTACAAAGAGTAACTCCAAAAGAGTTACTAGGTCAATAACTAGATGTCTGACCTCCCTTTTCCTCATGGCCAGCTTTCAGGGATTTTGGGCAGGGGTCGCCTTTGCCTAGACGAGGTCCATTCAGTTGGCTAGCAGGGCTTAAGATTTTATTTTAGTTTACAAATGCAATTACATTTTATATGCTGATCTTATATCTTGCTATTTTACTGAACTTATTACTTACACTAGTTTTTTAGTGGATTCTTTTATTCTTTATGTACAAAATCATGTCATCTCCATACAGAGATACAGTAGAACCTCTGTAAGTTGACCACCCAAGGGATTGTAATAAACTGGTCAACATACAAATGTGGTCAGCATAAGAAACTAGGTCTACTGTACTAATATGTACACGGACTTTACTTTCTTGTACAGATTTTATTAGAGAATATTATACAAAATTAGACATAATGAAAACACACTAAAATCATACATTATTATACACAATCAGTACATTTACTGTTTTCTCATGGTTTACGTATTCTTTCTGAAAAGAGTCAATCTTGGTCTGTTTCTTATTCTTATTACAAACGTAAGTGGAGCAAACACTCTCAACACTGGCCATACCACTCAGCATACCTGGGCATTTTTCCACACCAAATGACTTCAGCTGCGTTATCAGATGCCTGACATCCTTTTCTTTTGGGGTCTCTGCAGTTTCTGTGTCATCCTCACTTGCTTCTTCGACTTCATCAGCTGCTTTATGCACTTTACCTATACATCAGTCAATATCTCCCCACTGGTCTGTACATCAGTCAATATCTCCCCACTGTCACTGCTGTGGAGAGACTACAGCAAAGTAATCTCCCACAATGCCAGCCTCTTGGAGAGGGTCGCACCCAGCCCCCTACCCAAGTTTCCCAGGTGCCTGGGAAACAGCCCACAACTCTGCATGAAGATCATCCAGCACTGGCCTGGACTGTGACAGTATCAGGGGAATGAGATAACACAGAGCAGCTGCATTACAGGCTCTCAGGGCCTGTGCCTCTCCCCAGTGGGGTCAACCTTCTGGAGTAGGTCACAAAAGTGCCATTTAGGGACCTCTCCTTCTTCTCACTAAACAGGAGTATTCCCATTTAGTATCCCCACTCAGAGCAAAGGGGAACAGGCATGCTTCAAGTCTATCTGCCTTGAGCTGAGAGCAGACATTTCAGATGAGAAGAAAACAGCAAAAGAACTCTGGCAACATGAAAAAACAAGGTAGTTCAACACACCCAAGGGATCACAATGGATCTATAGCAATGGACACCAAACAAAAAGACATTGTCAAAATGTCAGAAATGGAATTCAGATTATAGATGGCAAATAAGATGAATGAGATTAAAGAGAAAGTTGAAAACCAACACACAGGGCAGAGCCTGTGGGTAGGGCACTGGCCCCATATACCGAGGGTGGAGGGTTCAAACCCGGCCCCAGCCAAACTGCAACAAAAAATAGCCGGGTGTTTTGGCAGTCGCCTGTAGTCCCAGCCACTTGGGAGGCTGAGGCAAGTGAATCAGGAGGCTGAGGCAAGGAGTTGGAGGTTGCTATGAGCTGTGAAGCCACAGCACTCTACCGAGGGTGACAATGTAAGACTCTGTCTCTAAAAAAGAAAAGAAAACCAACACACAGAAGCCCCCCCAAAAAATATTTCCAGACATCAATGAAAAAAGTGAAAATGTTGCTAAAGAGCTAGACAACATAAGGAAGGGGTAAGAGAACTTATAGAAATCTAACAGTTATTTAGGGAATTTCAAAATACAGCAGCAAGCTTCAATAAGAAGAGACAAACTCAGAGCCTCTAACTAACCCAGTCAGTAAAAGATACAGAAAAGAGAATAAAGAAGAAAGAATACTCAGAGGAATATGTGACTGTGTAAACTGAGCCAATATATGAATTTTCCTGTTCTGCTCTGATATTGGAAGTCATCTGACACATTTTTTTTGTTAAGTTCTACACAAGCCCTCAACTTGCTTGGGAATTGTATAAAACCTAACAGGAACAGTTACAGCTTCTAGGAAGAATTTTCCAAGTGATTTGAAAAAGAAGAACCTTCAGAAATATGAATTATATGCCTATCAATATGATATATATGAAAATAATGTGCCTCTCACTTCATGACAAGTGGTTAGTGACAAGCTGAGTTCATTCCTTGGCACTCAAACACAGTTGATCACTGGGTATAGGAAGAAACAGCCTGTTCAATTTGAAAAACTGGAAGTTATTTTAGAATACACAAAGATTATGGGAAGAGTGGATAGAACTTATCAGTACTATGGATGTTATGGATTTACAAGGAGGTCCTTCAAGTGGTGAAAACAATTACTCTTCTGGCTGATGGACACTGCAGTGGTCAAACAGCTACAACCTTTACTCATTAGATAATAAGGAGAGTGGAGAAAAAGTACAGACACACCTTTCTTATAGGAGAAATCTCATCACTCAGCTTATAAGCAATGTGAGGAACAGAACTTCAAGAAAGAGGGAAAGATCATCATCTGACACTGAGGAAAGATTAACTGAGAAGATGCATTTTATAATGCAATATGAAAAAAATCAACAAAGGATTGCATGGTTTGCAGCAGAAAAAATGAGAAAGGTAGAAGGAAAGAAACCATTTTCTACTGCAAGACATGCAAGAGGAAGCCTGGACTTATACTAGAAATTGCTTCATAATTAACACACTCGAAAATTGTAAACAAAAATAAACAAAAACACTTTAACTATTTTATGTAACCTAAAATAGATAATAAAATCATCAGGTGAGTTCATATTTATGTTTTTATCTTTTAAAACTGTAGGATAGGAGGGTAATTGGTGGGAACACATCTATGGTGCATCTTAGAAGGGTACAGGTGAAACTTACTAAATGCAGAATATAAATGTCTTAGCACAATAACTAAGAAAATGCCATGAAGGCTATGTTAACCAGTTTGATGAAAATATTTCAAATTGTATATAAAACCAATTTATATACAACGAAATTGTATATAAAACTGTACCCCATGATTGCATTAATGTACACAGCTATGATTTAGTAAAATAAATAAACTAAAAAAAAAAAAAACCTGTAGGATAATTACAAGTAATCCACTAACCTCTTTCTCACCCAAAATAAGTAAGAGCTGGGGAGTATGTGACTGGCAGAAAAATTAGATTAGAAAGGGTTAAAAAATAAAGACAAAGATGGTCATTATATAATGGTAAAGGTAATTTTAAAGGTAATGGTAAAGGTAATTTAACAAGAAGACATAACAACCCCAAGTGCATTAACTACAGAGGGTGCCAAAAAATGAATACACATTTTAAGAGAAAAGACTATCCCATTAATGCCTGTGAAATCGTGATGCTAGCATTAATCTGGCCAATGCTATCTTTAAATTGAACATCACACTACACATTGCTACCATAATTCAATTCAACTTCAAAAAGTAATATATAGGGGGCAGTGCCTGTGGTTCAAGGAGTAGGGTGCCAGCCCCATATACCGGGGGTGGCGGGTTCAAGCCCAGCCCTGACCAAAATTGCAAAAAAAAAAAGTAATACATAGATAACATCTCTTAAAATGTGCATATATATATATATATATTTTAGGCAGAGTCTCACTATGTCACCCTTGGCAGTAGAGTGCCATGGCATCACAGCTTACAGCAACCTTCAACTCTTGGGCTTAAGCGATTCTCTTGCCTTAGCCTCCCAAGTAGCTGGAACTATAGGTGCCTGCCACAACACCTGGCTATTTTTTTGTTGTAATTGTCATTGTTGTTTAGCTGGCCTGGGCTGGGTTCGAACCCGCCAGCCTGGCTGTATGTGGCCAGCGCCCTACCCACTGAGCTACGGGTACCACCCATAGCTTTTTGGACATCTCTGGTATACACAACTAACATAGGAACTCTTAGATTCATAAAGCACATTCTATTAGATCTAGGGAATGAAATAAATAGTAGCACCGTAATTACCAGGGACTTCAACATCCCACTGATAGAGCGGGACAGATTATCAAAACAGAAAATCAATAAATAAATACTAGATTCTAGAACAAGTGAACCTAACATATTCACAGAACATTCCACTAAAAACTAGTGAATATACCTTCTTCTCATCAGTACATGGGACATTTTCCAAGATTGATCATAACTTTGGCCACAAAACAAATCTCAGCAAATTAAAAGAAATCAGCTCGGGAGGCTGAGGCAACAGAATCGCTTAAGCCCAGGAGTTGGAGGTTGCTATGAGCTGTGTGAGGCCAAGGCACTCTACCGAGGGCCATAAAGTGAGACTCTGTCTCTACAAAAAAAAAAAAAAGAGAGAAATCAGAATCCCTTCTTAGATCATCATGAAAAATAAAGATGGAAATCAAAATATTCTTCAAACTAAATGAAAAAGGTGACATAAGCTTTCAAAATCTATGGAATACAGGAAAAGCAGCCCTAAGGGAAAGTTCATAGGCTTAAATGCCAACATCAACAAGACGGAAAGATCGCAATTCGCCTAATATCACCTCTCAAGGAACTAGAAAAAGTACAAAATAAACTCAAAGCCAGCAGAAGATATAACAAAAGTCAGAATAGAACTAAACAAATTGAAACAGCCAACCAAACAAAAACCTACAAAACAAAAACAAACTTGGTTCTTTGAAAAAATAAACATTGGTTGGGCATGCAAGTCTGCAATTTTAGCCTCTGGGAGGTCAAGCAGGAGGTTAGCTTGAGCTCAGGAGTTTGAGACCAGCCTGAGCAAGAGGAAGACGCTGTTTTTACTAAAAATAGAAAAATTAGCCAGCCATTGCGGTGGACACTTGTAGTCCCACCTACTCAGGAGGCTGAGGCAGGAGGACTGCTCGACCCTGGAAGTTTGAGGTTGCTGTGAGCTAGATTGATGCCATACACTGTAGCCTGGATAACAGTGAAATGGGGAGAGGAGAAGAGAGGAGAGGAGGGGAGGGAGAGAAGGAGAGGTGGGAAGTGGAGGGGAGGGGAGGGAGATCAACAGAGCACTAGCCAGATTATCCAGAAATAGAAGAGAAAGGACTCAAATAAGATCAACTGGAAATGAAAAAAGACATTACAACTGATATCAAAGAAATACAAAATATTTTCTGTGAATAATACATAAACCTCTACACACACAAACTAGAAAACAGAGAGGAAACACACAACCTCCCCAGGATGAATTAGAAAGAAATGAAAATCCTGAAGAGAACAATAAAGAACAGTGATTTTCAAACAGTAATTTTTAAAAATCTCCAAACAAAACAAAACTTCAGACCAGACAAATTCACAGGTGATTTCTACCATATCCACAAAGAACTGGCACCTATCCTACAGAAATTATTTCATAACATGAAGAAGTAAAGAACACCCCCTAACTCATTCTATTAAGCCAATATCACCCTGATACTAAAGCCAGGAAAAGATACAACAACAACAACAAACTATAGACCGATATCACTCAAGAACATAGAAGTAAAACTCTTCAACAAAATACTAGCAAACTGAATCCAACAACACATTTAAAAAAAAATTTTCACCATGATCACCTGGGTTTCAGCCCCAGGATGCAAGGATAGTTTAACATATCCCAATCAATAAGCATTTTTCACCACATACACAGAAGCAAAAACAAAGAACATTAGATGTACAATAAATGCAGAAAAAGCATCTGATAAATCCAGCACTTCTTCCTGACTAAAAAAAAAAAAAAACTTAAGAAACTAGTCACAGAAGCAACATACCTCAAAACAATAGAATCCATATATGACAAACCCACAGCTAACATCATACTAAATGGGGAAAAATTGAAAACATTCCCCCTAAGAACTAGAACAAGACAAGGATGCCTGCTCTTACCTCTTCTATTCAATATAGTAATGGAAGTCTTAGCCAGATCAATCAGGTAAAAGAAAGAAATAAAGGGTATCCAAATTGGGAAAGAGGAGATTAAACTATCCCCATTCCCATACAAGGTGACATGATCTTGTATCTGGAATACCCTAAAGCAGCAGTTCTCAACCTGTGAGTCATGACCCATAGGAACTGTATTAAAGGGCCATGGCATTAGGAAGGCTGAGAACCACTGCCCTAAAGATTCCACCGAAAGACTCTTAGAATTGATAAATTCAACAACATCTCAAGTTACAAAATTTATGTACACAAATCAGTAGCAGTTCTATACACTAATAACAGTAATGATGAGAGTCAAATCAAGGACTTAGTATCATTTTCATTAATTGCAAAGAAAATAAAATATCTAGGAATATACTTAACCAAGGAGGCAAAAGATCTCTACAAGAAGACCTACAAAACACAAACAAATGGAAAAACATCCCTTGCTCGTGGAGTGATAGAATGAACACTGTTAAAATGTCCATTATGCCCCCAAATGGTCTATATATTCAATGCAATCCCCATCAAAATACCAACATCATATTTCACAGATCTAGAAAAAATATTTTTCCCCTTCATGTGGAACACCCACTGGGAAAAGAAAACCCTCTTCAATAAATGGTCCTTGGAAAACTGGATAGTCACATGCATAAAAATTAAACAAGACCCCTATCTTGCCCTGTATAAAAAAATTAATTCAAGATGGATAAAAGACTTAAATGGAAGGCATGAACCCATAAAAATTCTAGAAGAAAATATAAAAAACTCTCCTAGACATTGGCCTACGAAAGGAATTTATGAGTAAAATCCTAAAGGCAAATACAGCAACAACAAAAATAAATAAGTGGGACCTAATTAAATTTAAGTTTCTGAACAGCAAAGGAAATAGGAGTATGTTAACAACCTACAGAGTAAGAGAAAATATTCACAAAGTCTACATCCAATAACAGCCTAATATCCAGAATCAACAAAGAATTCAAGCAAATCAGCAAGAAAAAAAACATTAAAAAGTGAGCAAAAGATGTGAAAATAAACTTATTCAAAAGAAGTATGTAAATGGCAAAAAAAATATGAAAGAATGCTCAACATCACTAATCACCAGAGAAATGCAAGTTAAAACCACAATAAGATACCACCTTAACCATGTCAGAATGCTCATTATTAAAAAGTGAAACAATAGCAGATGCTTGCATGGATGCATTGAAAAAAGAATGCTTGCACACTGTTGGTGAGACTGCAAAATAGTACAACGTCTATGGAACACAATATGGAGATTTCTCAAAAAAAATAAATGTAGATTTATCATTTCATCCAACAATCCCACTACTGGGTATCTGCCCAAAGAAAAAGAAGTCATTTTATCAAAAATGCTCAAATGTTTATCATAGCACAATTCATAATTTCTAAAGTGTAGAATCACCCAAGATAAATGACCATCAATTAATGTGTAAAGAAAATATGTGTGTTGTGGGGGTTGGTATACAGTAGAACCTCCATACCTGACCACCTTTCTGCTTTAACCACTTCCTTAAGTGACCTAATTTTCATAGACCAGACATACACCACATGTACATATCAGTACATGTTTGTTAGGTCAGGTCAAGTTTGTTACAGTTTTTTGGGCAGTCAACATACAGAAATTTTACTGCATGTATCTCCCAACTGACAGATAGATAGGGAGAGAGAGACATACAGGATGTCTTTATATATAAATTAACAAATCAACCCCTATCTCTATAGTTAACTGCTTTTGACTAAGACCGCCAAGACAATTCAATGGAGAAAGAATATTCACTTAAACCAATAGTGCTAGGAAAACTGGATAACCACATGCAAAAGAATGAATTTGTAACCCTTCTTCATACACGTACAAAAATTAATTCCAAATGAATCAAAGATCTAAACCTATAAAGCTCTTAGAAGGAAAAGTGAAAAATGTGAAAATGTGACCTTGGATAAGGCAATGGTGTCATAGACAACAAAAGTAAAAGCAACAAAAGAAAAAAAAAATGAGAGTTAAAATTTAAAACATTTGTGTTTCCAAGGATACTATCAAGAAAGTGAAAAGAAAACTCAAGTGAACAAGTGAAAATTTTTGCAAATCTGATAAGGATCTAGGATCCAGAATATATCCTTACAACAACAGAAAGACAATAACTCAATTTAAAAAATAGGCAAATGACTGAATACTTATGTGGTAGAGGGTATGAACAGAATTAAAATACCCAATAATGTATGCAGACAGACAATAAGCACATGAAAAGCTTCTCAACATTATTAGTCATCAGAGAAATGCAAATCACAGTCACACTGATATATCACCCATATCCGCTAGAATGGCAATAATCAGAAAGACAGTAATAAGGGTCTGTGAGGACATGCAGAATTGCAATCCTCACACATTGCTGGTGAGAAGCAAAATGATGTAGCCATTTTGGAAAACACTCTGCCAGTTTCTCCCCCACCTTCTGAGGTAAGGAAAGAAAGGAGGGTGACTGCTAATGTGTATAGGGTTTCTTTTCAGAGTGTAAAAAATGTTCTGAATTTAGTGATAATGGCTGTATAACTCTGTGAATATATTAAGAACCACTCAGTCATACACTTTAATGGTATGGATTTTATGGCATATAAATTATGGGGGGGTCCCAAAAGTTGCCCCTAAAAGTTTGCTCTTACAAACACTGTAATACCCTATCCTTAGCACCTACAAGTTCTGGAGCAAGTGTCTAAAAACGGCATTGAAGGATTATGTCATATGCACACATTCAACTTTACCATGGAACCAAATTAGTCTCCAAAGTGGTTCTATCCATTTGTAGGCCCCACATCTTACCATTACATAGTAACTCATGTTCTGTTTGTATATCTGATAAATGTGAAAAGGCATGTCATTGTTTTAATTCCTATTTCATATATTAACAGTAAAAATGAACAGTTTTCATATACAGTAGAACCTCTGTACAGACCACCCATGGGACTGTAACAATGTGGTCAACATACAGAGGTGGTCAACATAAGAAACTTCCATTGAGTACACGTGGTACATGTCTGGTCTATGAAAAATTAAGTCAACTTATGAAGGTAGTCAAGGTAAGGAGGTGGTCAGCTATGGAGGTTCTGCTCTGTTTATAACCTTTCTGCTTTCTTCATTTTGAATTGCCTTTTAAAAGCCTTTATTCATTGTATGCTTATTCTCTCTAGATCTTTAATATTAATCCTTTTCAAGTTAAATGACTTTCAAATGTGTACTCTTCTATGTAAAATAGAACTTCTGTAACTTGGCCACCCAAGGGACTGTAACAAACTCATCGACATGTAGAGGTGGTCAACATAAGGACCTAGGCCTGCTATACTGACACACACATGTGGTGCATGTTCAGCCTATGAAAATTAGGTCAATTTGAGGAGGTGGTCAACATAAGAAGATGGTAAACTATGGGGAGCTCTACTGTAATTTGACTTTTAATTCTGTTCATACCCTCTACCACACAAATTTTTGTTTCATCATCAAAAAAGCTAGTCTATTTCCTTACAGTTTCTGTTTTTTGTGCACAGTTAATCTGTCTGCACCCAGATTTCAATAACAGTCTCTTGTCTTTCTTCTGTTAAGTTTTTTTTTTTTTTTTTTAAGACAGTCTTACTCTTGTCACCCTGGGTAGAGTGCCACGGCATCATAGCTCACAGCAACCTCAAACTCTTGGGCCCAAGTGATTTGATCCCTTTGCCTCAGCCTCCCAAGTAGGTGGGAGGCATCTGCAGGCATCTGCCACAACGCCCAGCTATTTTTAGAGACAGGGATCTCACTCTTGCTCAGGCTGGTCTCCAACTCCTGAGCTCAGGCAATCCACCCACCTTGGCCTTCCAGAGTGCTAGGATTATAGACATGAGCCACCGCACCGGGCCTCTGTTAAGTTTTAGTTTTGCCTTTCCCATCCAGAACTCAGTCTCTTATATGAAGCATTTAGTAGGGATCTAATTTTATCTTTACCATATGAGTAGAAGATACCAGTAATATTTACTGAAAAGTCCACCGTTCATATGGAATTTTCACATGATCCCTATCACGAATACACACACACATATGAGTTACTGGCATATTTGTCAGTCCTTGGATTAATACTGCAAATCTTGACATTTTTATGATAAACTTTGACATCTGAAAGGGTTTTAAGTCTCTTGTTTTTTTTTAAAGTACTTATTATTTTGGTTCTTTACTCAATATGTTGTGCATTTTGAGATTAGCTTTGCAAAACACATCAGAAACCCGGGCAAGATTTGGTTTTGCACTTAACTGACAAATGTCATCTTTAAATATTGAGTCTTCACAACATTAATAAGATCTAGCTAATACTGTTTATTTATGCCTTCTCTTTTTATTTATTGATCAATCTTAGAAAGAGTTTAAAAATTTTGTTTTTCTTACAAAGAAATGTCACAAATTTCTGTTCTTACCATTTCCTTTCTTCTACTTCCTTTTGTTCTAACTTCATTAATTGGTCACTTAGTTGGTCAATTTTCTGTATTTATTCTTTTCAAATTCATAAATCTGAGGTTATAAATTTCCCCCAAGTAGTATGCATTCTACAAGTCCTAATTTACATTGTTGAAGCCATTCAAATCTAAATATTTCCATTTGACTTCCTCTTTAATTGGAATGATTTTTAGTGTTTTTTAAATGTCAAATATGTAAGCTTTCCTTTTATGTGCTTTTATGATTAATTTCTGAGTTAACATTCTGGCCAGAGAACATGGTCTGAAAAAAATTTCAGATTTACTTTGTTACCAAACACAAGATCAGATTTTGAAAATGTCTCACATTTCAGGAGAATATGTATTCTCTAATTGGCTACAATTTTTTTTTACGACCAAAAGACGGAGTTTGATGTTTGTGTTACTAAAATCCTGGCCAGGTGTGGTGGCTCAGGCCTTTAACCCCAGCACTCTGGTAGGCAGAGGCAGGAAGATCACTTGAGCTCCTTGAGTTCAAGACCAGCCTGAGCAAAAGTGAGACTCATCACTACTAAAAACAGAAATAAAATAGCCAGGGGTGGTGGCAGGCGGTGCCTGAAGTCCTGGCTGCTTGAGAAGCTAAGGCAAGAGGATCGCTTGAGCCTAAAACTTTGAGGTTGCTATGAGCTATGGAGATGCTACTGCACTGTAACCTGGATGACAGAGTGAGACTCTGCCTTTAAAAAAAAAAAATTAATACCTTCATGTATGTGTACATATTTGATCTATTAGTTACTGAGAAAGGAACATTAAAGTAATAAATATGATTGCAGATTTATCCATTTTGACTTGTAAGTCAGGCAATTTTTCTATGTATCCTGAGGTTTTGTTACAATTAATATTATCTTCATCACAATTTTATTTTATCATATAGAAACTATATTTTACGATAGAAAGCTATTTATTGTACGTATATGCTCTATATGCATCTGCTATTAATAGAGCTATCCCGGTTTTGCTGTAGGTGTTAATTGCCTAGTATACCCACTTTCTCTATACGTATTGTCAAACTTTCTCCCAGACAATATAATTAAATGCATCTGAGTGAATTTTTTGACATATCCTAAATCCAATCTTAAGAGCTGCATGTCTCCATCAGCTCACCTGGTGCACTGAAACATACTTCCTAGAGGACTAGAGGAAGGGTTCAGAAAAGTGACATGCCACATGGCTCTAAGGCTTTGGGATTAAGCAAATAGAAAACAAAGCTGTCTGGAAAGCTCAAGAGTTCCATTCTGGACAAGACCAAGATTCTCATTAGACATGCAAGTGGAGCTGTCAAATAGGCAATGGGACAAATGACTCTAGAGCCTAAGGGAGCAAACCAGCCTAGGACTCGTCAAAGCTCAGCCAGCACTTAAAGCTGAGAAAGTGGATGAGATCCCCAAAGGAGTGAGGACCATGGAGGCACAGCCAGTCTGCTGAAGACAGCAGAGACACAAAGGACCAGGGCAATGCATCCAGACAATGCCTGGAGACTGCCAGCCCTCTGAGGAAAAGACAAAGGCAGTGGTAGGAAACATCCACATTCTCCTATCCCCAAAATAGGAGGGTAAAGGAAGCACAGCCTGAGTCAGGACTCAGTGGCTCTGCGTGTCCCACCCCTGCTGTCCTGGCACAAGCCCCTACCTGGAGCCCACAATGAAAACACCACACACCAATGAAGGAAACAGAGATCAGAACCAGAGCCAAGACAATAGTGCTGGCTCCTGGGGAAAGTTCTGGAAGGAGCTACTGAAGCAGATGAAGAAGGAGCTGCTGAGGAAAGGCCTGGATGTGACAAAGGGGTGACGCAAGCCTGTGCACACAAGGGAGCCACAGCGCATCATCACTGTTGTTCTCATCGGCACCCAGAGACATGGGATGATGGTGCTCAGGAGAGTCCTGCCTATCCTATGATCCCTAAACCACCACGTGGGCAGCAGAGCAGTGTCAGGGACAGGCACATCTTTGGAAGCCCACACTGTCTTAGGAGAGAGGAGACAGGCACACCAATAACTATGGGGCAAGTAAGGTAGAAATCTCCTGCCATCATAGGGAAATCTTCAGGGAGCCATGTGTTCTCTCGCCTGTAATCCTAACACTCTGGGAGGCCAAGGTGGGTGGATTGCCTGAGTTCAGAAGTTCGAAACAAGCCTGAGCAAAAGCAAGTCCCTGTCTCTACTAAAAATAGAAAAAACTAATTGGGCATAGTGGCACATGCCTGTAGTCCCAGCTACTTGGGTGGGAGGCTGAGGCAGGAGGATCACTTGAACCCAAAAATTTGAGGTTGCTGTGAGTTAGGATGCCATGGCACTCTACCCAGGGCACAAAGTGAGACTCTATCTCAAAAAAAAAAAAAAAAAAGATACTGCTTCACCCAGACAAATAAGGAAAACTGCTATGTGGACAAGGCAGTGTCCAGGCAGCCATGTGGGTAAGACCACATACTTGGCCTGCAGAGAGACAGTCCTGGTGACTGGGAAAAAGTAACATGTTTAGTGGCTCAGCCTTGTGTGGCTGGAGAACAAGCCAACAAAAAGAATCAGGGGCATGCTGACTATGCTTTACCCAGAAAACAAAAGGATGCCAAGGACAACTTCTAAGCAGAAGTGGCATGTTAGAAATTCGTAAACTCTAGGTAATACATCTATCCCGAAATCCCCAGGTGGTCCCAGGTAATACCCTCATAGTTCAGTGCCAAGGCAGCATTGGTTTAATGTAAATTAACAGAAGGAGCAATCCTCACTAAAAATATAAATAATCATAACTAGAATATGCCATAGTTTGGGTATTTGACCTTCTAAAGCTCAAGTCAAAATTGGCCCCCAATACTGGAAGTAGGCTGTAATGGGAAGTGTCTGGGTCATGGGGCTAGATCCCCCACAAATAGGGCACACCGTGACTGTATCAATTCCTGAGAGACTTCTCCCAGAACTGGTGTTAGAAAGCGCCCGGCATCCTCCTCTCCTTCTTGCCTGCCTTCTCACTATATGACCTCTCTCGGCACAGACCAACTCCCCTCTGCCTTCCACCAGGAGAGGAAGCATCCTGAAGCCCCATCAGAAGGAGGTGCTGGCTCCAGGCTCCTTGTACAGCCTGTAGAACCCTGAGCCTAATAAGCCTCTTTTCTTTATAGGTTATGCAGCCTGGGTGTTCCTTTACATACAGCAACATAAATAGACGAAGACAGTAGGTAATAGCTCAAGCTAATAAGAGGCTGCCCACAAACTAATGTTTATATTGTCAGTGAAAACTCAGACACAAATCATTTGGAAAAGAAAAAGTTTACTTGAAAGAGGCAAAATAGAGTCAGCTTCCAAAACTGGCTCACCAAATAGAAAACATAGCAAATTAAAGAATTGCAAATTAACACAAGATACTATCTTACACCTATTAGAATTGTAAAAATCCAAAACTTCAAATACCAAATGCTGGCAAGGATGTGGAACAACTGTCACTCATTGCTAATGTGAATGCAAAGTAGTACAGCCACTGTGGAAGACAGCTTGACAGGTTCTCAGAAAACTAAACATATTATTACCATTCAATCTAGCATCTGTGCTCCCTAGTACTTGCCAAATGAATTAAAAACTTATATCCATACAAAAACTTGCACACAAATGTTTATAGCAACTTTACTCAGAACTGCCCCCAAACTGAAAGCAACCAAAACATCCTTGAACAGGTAAATGGATAAACAAACTATGGTACATTCATACAATGAATGGAATGCTATTCAGTAATAAAAAGAAATATGCTATAAAGTTATGAAGACACAGGTAAATCTTAAATGCATACTGCTAAGGGAAAGAAATAAGTCTGAAAAAGCTCCATACTGCATGAGTCCAACTACATGACATTCCAGAAAAGGCAAAACTATAGAGACAGTAAATATATTGATCAGTACTTATCAGGGTGTCAGGAAAGCGATAAGCAAGGAGAGCACGGGGGATTTTTTGGAGACAGTGATATGAGTCTGTATGATACTCTGAGTGTAACGGTAACTACGAGATATTAATTGTCAAAAACCATGGAACTTTACAACACAAAAAGTAAACCCTAATGTATGTAGTTTTTTTTTTTTTTTTTAAGAAGTCCAATCCTAAGACAAGATGCAAAATGTGACAAAACCACCTAACACTAACATGAACCAACCTTACTTAAAGGGGTTGGGGAACAAGGTGCTGCTGACCCAGGTAGTTTTAGAAACGAGTAGAGTCTGTGAAGGCAAAAGGAACTGTACATAAGCCCTGTACTCTAGCTGACAAAGTTGTTTCCCAAGAAGTACAAGTTAACAATTCTGATATTACACTATAAACTGTTCATTGAGAGTGAACAATTAAGTAAATGGATGATAGTGGCTGGTAGGAGTCAGGCTTTTCATATTGGAGTGGCAAACCACAGAAAAGCAAAGGAGAGAGCTAGAATGGTCCATGTGGCAATGGATTAGAGTTAAAAATGTCAGTGTGACCTCATGTTTGGCTCAATATAGATATAAGTGATTACATACAGATATGTATAGATACACACGGGCAGTACACACACATTGTCTCTACCCTGTCAACTAAGATGGTCTAAAAGCAACAAAACCTCTGTAGCAATGAGCACACTCAACACCCAGATACTGATTTCGTACACTATTCCTCAATAAAAGAAGCCATGACTCCTTGGAGTAATGGCTGATCCGAGGGTAAGGGCAGAAGATACACAAAACGAGCCTGTAGCATCATCACTTTTAGTAGTACCAGAAAGGGAAGAGGTTCCTAAGACACACACACACACACAGATGAAAGTTTGCCAAAGGGACACAGGAGGCAATTGAAAGAACTCACAGTGGCCAAAGCTGGAAAAATTTGAGGGGAAAAAAATTGTAGCCTACAACTATAAACCAAAGTATACAATAAATACCTATCAGTTTATACTGACATAAATAAATGACTGAAAAAATAAATAGAACAGAAAATCCCCAAAGATAATGTGAAATGATTTATAATACATGGACACCCCATCCACTGTGGGGTGCAGCACACACAGCTCTCTGCTCCATAAGGGTGCACTGCACGGGGTGACTCTCTTTAGTGAAGAAAGCTGACAAGCAGGACCTCAGTCAGGTGAGTAACAAGGTCAATGTGGACAGTGGAAAGTCATGTTGACAGTAGGCTTCATTGACATGCAATAAAAATGGCAGTTTGCTTCAGGGTCTCCATTCCAAAAACCCCTAACTCCAGTCCAGTTACAAGGAAACATCAGAGTCCAGCAGATATCAGTTGGTGAACATCCCACAAAACACCTGCCCAGTACTCTTCAAAATAGGAAAGGTCATTAAAAACAAAAGGTTCTGGAGACATGATGACTAAATGTCATGTGGGATTCTCAGACAGAAAGGAAAATTCATGGGAAACTGAAGAACTCTAAGTATGGTCTTTGGCTAATCATAATGTCTTAATACGGCTCCAATAGTTACAACATGTGCACCTCACTAGTGTAAGATGTCAAACTGGGTATGAGGGTACAGGGATTCTCTCTACACTGTCCTCACAATAATTTTGCAAATCTAAAACTGTTCTAAAATAAAAAATTCATTTTAAGAAATCAACAATTAAAGAAAAAAAGACCTAGGTCACCGTTAGTCTATTTATGATAGGAAAACAACTTTATCACCAAATTAACAAATTCTGAAAAATTGTCACAAATTTTCAGGCATCAATATTGCAGAAGTCAGGGTGAGGCATCTTTAGAAGAACCTAGAAGATCCAAGTTTATAGGAGATAGTCAAGATTTTATCACTTACATCACCCTATTACTCAAAATACATCTAAGATCCCTTTGATGAAGGTATGTGGTATGCTCAGTCATAACTGAAGCATAGGAAAGTGTCAGCTTTGTCTGACACTGAAACATAGGAAAGCTTTGTCTCAAAGTATTTCTCAATGCTCACATTGAATATTCAGCTCAGGACACTGAATGTTCCAGAAAACAGGGTATAAACTGTGGCCCCTGCTGCATGTACAGTGTGCAAGGTGCTTTGTACTCATGGCTGCTCTCCTCACTCAAGCTCTGCAAGACAGGGGTTATTATTTCCATTTGATAGATATGGAAACTGAGGCCCAGAAAAACTACAATGGTTTGTCCAAAAGTTCCATAGGTAGCAAGTGAAGGAGCCTGTCTTCAGAATCCTGTCTGCCAGGCACTAAAGCCAGGGGCCAGCTTCCTCCTCGATGCTAGCTTCTGCCGGAGGTCCCTTGGCCTCTGCACAGCCCAAGATGTGCACAAGCATAGAGCCAGGAGGGCCTGCCCAGCTATGTGCAGAGCTCTCTGGATAAGTGGGCATTTCTGTGAGCAGTGTAGATGCTTCCACAGGAAACAAAGGTTTCTTCCTACGTGGAGAAAGATCAGGAATCATTTTGAATCTGTGCCCTTGAAACAAAGCCAAGGTCTAAAAGCTTTTATGGAACCCACATGAATCACAGTCATCAATATGCCATTAGATCCTGGACGTTAATTCCCTAAAAGTGTTTCTGAACCTTTGAAGGGATTAACTCCTTACTGTATGAAAGCCACTCCCAACCTATAGTTGCTGGCTTTTCTCTATTTAAATGAGACATTGATTTTATTTATCTATCTCATTAAACTTACATATATAAAGCTGTTTCACAAGTGATCCTTTCCATTTAGTTCCTGAATACTAGCAGGATCTCCCTTCAACTTGTAAAAGTTCTTCAGATCCTAAGCCTCAAGCAGCAAACATGGCGGCACCCTCCCTGGCTTCTTGATTAACACAGCATCCTTCAAAGGTTCAGGGAGGCAAAGACCCAAAAATCTCTCAGAAGCAATTTAATCTTAGAATTGGACAGGATTTTTAGAAGCCTTCTGGCCTGGCTATCCCAGCACACAGACCCCTCCCTCCCAACCCTACTTTGTGCCGGCTGCAGAATACTTAGGGAGCTGCCCCAGTAACACACGCTGCATGGGTCCTATGTGCCTAAGCATGCACCTTTCATACAGAACCAGTCTAAATCTTTTTCCAAATTTCAGCACTCCAAACAGCATGTGTGCATGACCCCCAGGAAGTAGAGAAGAAGGGCAAAATGAGTCAGGCTCTCTCAGTCAGACTAAAGTTCCTCAGCCCTATCACTTTATTCACTTTGAAGCAGGACATGGGCTTTGCCAATGGAGAATCCTGGGCTGAATCCTGACACCAGTGGCATGACCTTGAGAAAGCTTCTTGATGCTTCCAAATCTCAGTGTCCTTACCTGCAAGGGCCTACGTGGGCAGTCACAGGTTAACACATGAGTGCTCAGCTCTGCAGCCAAGCAGATGATGCAGTGCATAGCTCTGACACTTCCCCCCTGTACACACCAGCATCAGCCCACTGTCTTTCCCTCTTCCAGGCGCCTAAGAACAGGCGCAGCACACAGGGAAGCAGGACTGCCTCCATCACTTGTATGCCATGCTCCTAATAATATAACCTGTACTTGGCAACTGTCCTCTGGAATCAACCTGATTATGCCTCAGAGAAATATCATCTACAATGGCCCAGAGAAGAGCTCAGTGCAAATGCAGATTCCCATGCCTCACACCCTCCCATCAGAATCTGCACTTTAAAAATCCAACTGGTTTATGTGCACATTGATGGTTCAGAAGCACTGGCCTAGGTCCCAAGAGACAAAAAGGCCAATTCCAAGGTTTCTATGGGGGAATATTTTGAAGCAGAAAGCCTTCTTCTTCCTCTGCCCCTGTTGTCAGTAACATACCAACAACTAGTCAGTATGCTGAAGAGTGAGCAGGGCTGGCCTGAGGGCCCAGAGATAAAAGTCATAGATAGAAAAGGACAGAGAGGTATGCTGACAAGTCTCGTGGCCATGAGATGTTGTGCTGTCTTCTTACCGACCCCTTCCAAGCACTTTCTTGAACTCTAAAGTTATAGAGATAAATACTGACTTTTTTAAATAAACAAACACCCAATTCCTAGACGTAATTCCCACTGGGAGGTAGAAGAGTATCAACCTGAAGCGGGAAGAGAAGAAGAACCACTGGCCCTTCCTGACAATCTGAGAGGCAGTGAGCTCATCCTGAAGAACAGGGTGGAGGCTGTGTTGGCACTGCCCCTCTACTTGGCCACAATGCCTAACCTAAACTGCCATGTGGGAGTCGGGCAAACTGAAACAGCACTTGCTGATCAAGCCAAAAATCATCCCTAAATCTAGAGCATTTAGAGTATAGGAGGCAGAGAGAACAGAGACAGGAAGAGAGGCAGAGGGTACAGCAGAATGGAGAAGGGGATGGAGACCCTGCCCTAGCAAGGCCTGCCACACATCCAGCCTACAGAGACTCTGACCACCCTCTGACCACCACTTTCAGCCCGACCAGGCACCCAGGCAGCACCCACAGGATAAACGAGACTATTGCCAGATGCTACGAGCCTGAAGCAGGGGTAAGCCCCTGGCTGCATGGTGAGGACAGATCCCTAAGGTTGTGGCTTTCCTGTTTAGAAGGCCTGGGCACTATCATTTTACAAAAGCCCCCAAAAGACTCTGATGTATAATCAGATGGAGGAGCCTGTGCCAGGAGATGGTTCAGTTCATTATACTTAGAGTTTCTGCAGTAACAAGAATGACTTTCTAAATATAACACTGCTAACATAAAGGTGGAAATGACCACTGGCACCAGTATCCTCAGTGGTGGACGTCTATAAGGCACATGGAGGGTTCTTTTCAAGACTGATCTTCACAGTGACACACATGCATACATACAAAAGAATGGCATCCCAACACTAGGCATGACCTATGCCTCCCTCATCTTTACCTGGACTGAGCCAGGGAACACTAGAACCATGTCAGCGTTTTATTTCTGTCTCCTATGTGTCTGACAGGGTCAGTATTCATGGCTTCCAGACCCTTTTGTATAGTCTATGAACTAAAAATTGTCTTCACAATTTTAAAAGGTTGAGGGGGTAAAAAGAATTTAAAAGACAATGTGTGACCCACATACCTAAAATATTTACTATCTGGGCCTTTACAAAAAACATATGCAGAACCCTGGCTCCTGGCAACCACAGGGCCCAGATATCCCCATCACAACTCCACACTGGTAGGTACGCCTGCCACCTCGACAGGAAAGCCCTGAAGTGCCTCAAAAGGGTACATCCAGGTGGAAGTACATTGTCAGTTGCCAGCACTCTCTCTTTTTTTTTTTGTAGAGACAGAGTTTCACTTTATGGCCCTTGGTAGAGTGCCATGGCCTCACACAGCTCACAGCAACCTCCAACTCCTGGGCTTAAGTGATTCTCCTGCCTCAGCCTCCCGAGTAGCTGGGACTACAGGCGCCCGCCACAACACCCGGCTATTTTTTGGTTGCAGTTTGGCCGGGGCCGGGTTTGAACCCACCACCCTCGGTATATGGGGCCGGCGCCTTACCGACTGAGCCACAGGCGCCGCCCAACCAGCACTCTCAAGAAAAACATAGCCACTAACTGCAAGACCCCAGGGAGCATCAAGTGTGGCCTAACTCTGTGTATATGGGAACCACATGGCCAGTGTAACAGGAGCAGGTAACAGGAGTCTCTGCAAAGCTCCTCAGCCAGTGAGGCCCTGTGTGCCAGCCCCACAGTCACTTACCCACTGTGCCCATATCTCCTGTCTGGATCCTACTGCCACCCCATAAAGAGGCCCTTGCTTACAGGGTGCAGCCTCAGGCTGAAGGTGTGCTAGGTATAAGTACCGACAGCAGCACCCCTTGCTTGGTCCAGTGGCCAATACAGCCAGTATCCATGGTTTGCTGATCACAGGACATCAACACACAGAGGGGGCATGCCCAGCACCATACTGCACAGACAGCAACAACCAGGTGCCCCTGAGAAGGGGCCAGTTGGGATCTTCCTGCTGGGCCCTAGAGAGCTCCTCACACCCAGCAAAGGGCCCCGCACAATAGACTCAGCACACCAAAGCCAGAGAAAGTGGCATACTTCCCTAAGATGGGTTCCATGGAGGTTAACTGGAGACAGGCTCCCAGAAGCCAAAAGAAAACTGGTATTTGGTACCTTTGAGATCAATTGTCATGATGCATTCAGCAGACAGTGGCGCTCTGCGTCCTCCATCAGCACTATATCACATCACTTTGTAGGTCATGCAGCTCACAAAATTGATTTAGGAGAGATTATTCAATTCCACTTTACATTCTCATGTTTGGAACTCTGCCAGAAGCAAATTCTGTTCTTCCAGAGGTCAGGAAGCTATGGACAAGGCGATCTCTTGCTATTGAGGATGGAACTCCATATTCCATTTACAAATTTCCTGTCAATCTTCAAATTACTTCAAATGCAACTACCCTTCACTCAGGCAGTGTTTTATGTCCCACTGTCCACTGCCTTCCCATTCTGATCCCCTCCCCAGCTACAGACAGGGTGTCTGTGTCAGGGTGTGCTTGCTAACCATGGCAAACATGCTGCCTGTCTCACATCTAGAAATCCCTGCTTGTGACCCTGCTTCCCCTGCCAATACATCTCTTCTCTGCAGGAAAACATCAGTTCCCCTCATTCCTGGTGAGCTCTGCTCTACCTCACACCAAACCTGCCCTTCTCCTAGCCACCAGCAATTCCACACTGCCCAGGGCTTATGCCAATGTACCCTGGAGGCATTCCCTGAGTCCAATGCAACCTGGCAGTGCACCCTCCGTTCCTCCAACTGACCATCTGTTCTTCCCGCTCCCCCTCACTTGTCTGAGTCTCTGCCCCATGGAAGCATGTCTTCCCTTTTGACCTCTTGAAGTCAGAGGCGCTGCCTCAGTCCTGGGTTCTTATCTGTCTCTGTACCCCCACTTAGTAATCCCACCCATCCCTCTCAACACAAACCAGACCTAATCTGGTCTCATCTCCACATCCCCATCTTCTCCCAAACCCCACTCACGTGCAGCATCTGCTCCTATTTCCTTCCAATGGAAAGTGTCCAAACCTCCTTCCAAGTGTGACAACCGTGAAGCCACCTTTCTAGGTCATGAGACCAGAAAGGGTAAAGGGTGCCTCCCCTTTTCATATGGTACATCCACATTCATGAGCTGGCCCTGGGACCTCTACCACCAAACTTTACCCCCGACCCAACCATTGCACGCCTCCATGGCTACTACCCTGATGAAAACTGCCATCACCCCTCAGGATAAGGCAGAAGCCTCTTGCTGGGAAGCAACAGGCAATATCATCACGTTGGAGCCTGGGCCCATCCAAGCCACTGCTCTGCTTGAAACCCTACAATGACACCCTCTTTCCACAGAGTAAAAGCCAAATCTCCATCAGCCCACGGCCCTAAAGACCTACTCATACCTCTCTAGCTGCAGTTACCTCCTAGTGCCATCTCCCACCCTCCTCTCTGCTCTAATGACACCAAGCCATCCCAGCCAACCTAAAATACTTGTCCACAGAAGCCACTTGTCTGAGTCCCTGCCCTGCTCCAAGGCTTCCCACAGACGTTCCTTCTCCATGTCCTAACACCCTGCGAGAAGGTACTCAGCCTGCCCCCAGCCTGCACTGCTGCTGTTACTGTGTGCAAGTAAGGTCTCTTAACACATCTGATCACTGCTTCTGTCCCTCCACAGCACAAGAGGCTCCTCAGGTGCCAGAGGTTTCTGACCTGCTCACTGACACTGCCCATGCCACAACAGGGCCTGACACTTAGTAGGCACTTGAATAAAACCACTGTTCCTCTAAAACCTAAGGTCTTAGAAACCAAACTAAAAATAGAAATGCAATGAGTTACAGTTGGACTGTGTATTGGTGTCTAAGGAACAGGAAGGCTGCAATGTGGTTAAACAAAGTACATAGAGCATATGGCAGGAAGGGAGGCTGAAAGGCTGTTACAGGCCAGGTCAGGGATAGTCAGAAGGCCTTTGCCAAACACCATGAGAGCTCACTCCTCTTTTTAAATTAAACTTTTGATTATGAGGTGGTCGGGCCTCCTAGTCCAGGTATCAGGCATCTTAACAGTGTCCCTTCCACAATTATGCTGATTTTTCCCAGCAATGGGGGCTGAAGGATTCCTGGCCATGCAGGTAAGAAATTACCATGATACCTACCTTTTAAGATTATGAATCATGAGGGGCAGAGCAAGATGGCAGACCAGAAGGATCATTCAGCTGAGGCCTCTTAGTACAACTCAGGAAAAAGAGAAAACCCAGCCATACCTGCTGCGAGGATCTTACCCAGAGTCATAGCTCAGGGAGCACAGCAAGGAAGCAGTGAGCTGGATACAGTGTATCATCCAGAATGATGGAAATTCTTATTGCAAGCAAGTGATAGTGACCCATAGGATCGGCTGGCCACCCATACAGGTCCTGGAAGGGAGGAAACCCTTCCAGAGTTTTCAGTTGCTGGGGGAAGCTGCATGTTGAGTGGAAAACTTGGCAGAGTGGGCGGACTTGAACAGTATACAGCAACCAATTTTGAATGTTGGTTAGAGTAGATTTGCCATAAGTTTGGTGGTGGCAAGGCAGCCATTCTGAGGTCTTGGTGGCCAGGGGGCTGCCACTGTGGCAAGGTCGTAGCAGGGGCCTAAAGCACCACTATCTTAATTCGGCCAGCCAGTATCAGAACTCCACTTGTGGGACAGGCTGAGGAACTCCCACAATGTGCAGGAAATGAAGCCAGGGGGCACTGTGAGATCTGACTCTAAAGGATTCTTACGAGCTTTAAGATCCCAACCCAGCAGGGCCTGAATGCTGAGGAAACAATCTAGCCATCATGGAATGCAACTAGGTTTGTAATAAGGACTATAGAGATTGCTGCCTATGCTGTCTCCTAAAAAAACAACAGCACCACCTGGTATCCCACCCACATATTGCAACATACTGTCATCAAGAGCAAGGACTTCTGTTTGAAACAAAGGAGGCAGTGAGAAGGAAAAAGGAAGACAAGGAGGTGAACAAGCAGAAAGAACACGTGAGAAAGAACCAACAGAAAAATTCAGGCAACATGAGAAACCAAAATGGAGCATCTCCCCCAAGGGACCATGAGGCAGCTACCGCAGAAGACTCCACCTATAAAGAATTAACGGATTTGACAGAAAGAGAATTCATTAAAATATGAATGATAAAGACAATGAAAGGAATGGACAAGAAAATGGAAAGACAGAACCAAAAGTTGGACAAGAAATATGTAGACTATAGAAAGGATATGTCGGAGCTTAAGGAAATGAAGGAGACAATCAGGGAATGTAAAGACACAGTAAAAAGTATCAAAAATAGGTTAGACCATGAAGAAAAAAGAACCTCAGAGCTAGAGGATAAAGTTTTCGAGTTAACCCAGGTAGTTACAGAGGCAGAAGAGACAGAAAGCAGAACAGGCTCTAAGAGAACTATGAGACTCCATGAAGCATTCAAACACACAATTAATAGGAATTCCTGAAGGAAAAGAAGATTGTCCCAAAGGAATGGAAGCCCTACTACAGACTCTCATAAATGAAAACTTCACAAGTTTTACTAAAGACCCTGACCTTATAGATGAATATTGAACCGCAGGTCATCTCAACTCAAACAGAGTCTCTCCAAGACACATTGTAATGAGCCTCTCCAAAGTCAAGATGAAAGAAAAAATTCTGCAAGCAGCCAGAAGTAAGTGCCAACTGATGTACAGCAGCAGAGCCATTAGGATGACGCCAGACTTTTCAACTGAAACCTTCCAAGTCAGAAAAGCATGGTCATCCACCTTCAACATTCTCAAACAAAACAATTTTCAGTCCTGAATTCTGTATCCTGCTAAACTAAGCTTCAAAACTGATAGAGAAATCAAATCTTTTGCAGATATACAAGCACTGAGGAAATTCGCCATAACAAGACCAGCTCTAGAGGAAATACTTAGACCTATTCTCAACACTGACCATCATAATGGACCACTAACAAAGTAAATACCCAGAAGCCAAAATTAAGTTTTCAGGCAAAAGTTAGAATTTTGGGAAATTGTTTCTGCGATGGTGAGCTTGATGGCTTCCCAATGCAGGCATACCTTATCTTGTTACTCTTCATTCTTTTTTTTTTTTTTTTTTTTTTTTTTGGCCGGGGCTGGGTTTGAACCCGCCACCTCCAGCATATGGGACCAGCACCCTACTCCTTGAGCCACAGGTGCCGCCCGTTACTCTTCATTCTTTACAAATTGAAGGTCTGTGGCAACCCTGTGGTGAGCAAGTTCATCAGCATCATTTTTCTGGCAGCACTTGCACACTTTGGGCTTCCGTGTCATGTTTTGGTAATTTTGACAGTATTTCCAACTTTCTCATTCTTATTATATCCGTGACGATGACCTGTGATCGGTGATCTTGGATATTACTTTTGTCTTTATTTTTGGTACCTCTCTAAGATGGCAAAGTCAGTTGATAAACGTGTCTGACCATGCTACTGACTGGCTGTTCCCCTGTCTCTCTCCCTCTTCTTGGGCCTCCCTATTCCCTGAGACACAATAACATGGAAATTAAGACAATGAATAACCTCAAATGGCCTGAAAGTGTTAAGCGAGAGAAACGGTTGCACATCTCTCGCTTTATTTTAAATCAAAAGCTAGAAATGATTAAGCTTAGTAAAGAAGTCCTGTTGAAAGCCAAGACAGGACAAAAGCCAGTCCTCTTGTTCTAGTCAGCTAAGTTGTGAATACAAGGAAAAGTTCATGAAGAGATTAAAAGTGCTACTCCAGTGAACAAATAAATGATAAGAAAGCAAAACAGACTTATTGCTGATAAGGAGAAAGTTTGAGTGGTCTGGATAAAAGATCAAACCAGCCACAACATTCCCTTATGCCAAAGCCTAATCAACAGCAGAGCCCTAATTCTCTTCAATTCTCTGAGGCTGAGGGAGGTGAAGAAGCTGCAGAAGAAGAGTTGGAAGTGAGATGTCACTTCCTGAGGAGGAAGGAAAGAAGTCATTTCCATAACATGAAAGTACAAGGTGAAGCAGCAAGTGCTGATGGAGAAGCTGCAGCAAGTTACCCAGAAGATCTAGCTGAGAGAATTGATGAAGGCGGCCACTAAACAAGAGACACGATGAAGGTAGCCACACTAAACAACAGATTTTCAGTGTAGATGAAGCAGCCTTCTATTGCAGGAAGATGCCATCTAGGACTTTCTTATGGCTCGAAGGGAGATGTCAGTGCCTGGCTTCAAAGCTTGAAAAGACAGACCGACTCTCTTGTTAGCGGCTAATGCAGCTGGTGACTTGAGGTTGAAGCTAATGCTCGTTTACCATTCCAAAAATCCTAGGGCCCTTGTAAGAGAAGTATGCAAAATCTTCTGTTGTAAGGGAAACAACAAAGCCTGGCTGACAGCACATCTGTTTTTAGAATGGTGTACTGAATACTTGCAGCCTCCTGTTGAGACCTACTGCTCAGGAAAAACAAGATTTCTTTCAAAATATTACTGCCTGTTGACAACGCACCTAGTCACCCAAGAGCTCTGCTGGAGATGTACAAGGAGATGAACATTGTTTTCATGTTTGTTAACAACATCTATTCTGCAGCCCACAGGTCAAACAGTAGTTTCAACTTTCAAGTCTTATTATGTAAGAAATGCTTTGCATAAGGCTATAGCTGCCGCAGAGAGTGAGTCCTTTGACAACCTGGTCAAAGTAAATTGAAAACCCTCTGAAAGGGATTCACCATTCTAGAGGCCATTAAGAGCATTTGTGATTCACGGGAGGAGGGAAGAAGATCAACATTAACAGGACTTAGGGAGAACTTGATTCCAACCCTCTTGGATGACTTTGAGGAGTTCAAGACTTCAGTGAAGGAAGTAACTGCCGATGTGGCAGAAGTAGCAAGAGCATTAGACTAGAAGTGGAGCCTGAAGATCGGACTGAATTGTTGCAATCTCACGATGAAGCTTAGATGGATGAGGAGTTGCTACTTATGGGTGAGCAAAGAAGTAGTTTCTTCAGATGGAATCTACTCTGAAGATTGAAAATGTTGTAAATACTGTTGAAATGCCAACAAAGGATTTGGAATATTACATACACTTAGTTTGATAAAGCAGCAGTAGGGTTTGAAAGAAGTTCTACTGTGGATAAAATGCTTCCGTCATCGAGGGTTACAGAGACGCCTTTTGTGAAAGGAAGAGTCAATAGATGTGGCTGACTTCATATGGCTGTCTTATTTTCACAAATTGCCACGGCCACCCCCTGCCTTCAGCAACCACTACCCTGATCAGTCAGCAGTGGTCAACATCAAGGCAAGACCCTCAACCAGTGAAAGGATGATGACTCCCTGAAAGCTCAGATGATCATTAGCATTTTTTAGCCAGAAGGTATTTTTAGTTAAGGTATGTATGTACATTTTTTTAGATGTACTGCTGTTGCACACTTAGTAGACTTATAATAGATGTTGTGTAAACATAACTTTTATATGTCCTGGGAAACCAAAACGTTCATGTGACTCACTTTATTGTGAGATTCGCTTTATTGTAATGGTATGCCTGTACTCAATGATGGTTTGGGTTTTTTGTTTGTTTTCTGAGACAGAATCTCACTATGTCACCCTTGGTAGAGTGCCAGCATCACAGCTCACAGCAACCTCAATCTCTTAGGCTTATTAAGCGATTCTCTCACCTCAGCCTCCTGAGTAGCTGGAACTACAGGCACCCGCCACAGTGCCTGGCTATTTTTAGAGATGAGGGTCTCACTCTTGCTCTGGCTGGTCTTGAACTCCTAAGCTCAGGCAGTCTACCTGCCTCAGCCTCCCAGACAGAGTGCTAGGATTATAGGCATGAGCCACCATGCATGGCCTAAACAGAACTTTTATATACCTTGGGAAACCAAAAAGTTCATGTGACTCACTTTATTGGGCAATTTGCTTTGTAACAGTGGCCTAGAACCAAATCCAAAATATCTCTGAGGTTTGCCTACATTCCTATATCTGCTTTTTCTTAGGTATGTAATTTGCACATATGTTCCCAGTTGGAGCTGCTCTTCTCATAAATTTTGATGAAATCCAACTGATCAGTTTTTCACTTACATGTGAGGTTTAGTTAGTTTAGTTTAGCTCTAGAGCAACATTTCTCCTAATTTTCCTGCATTTTATGGTGTTACATTTTAGATTTGAGTGTGCAATTCATTTTGAGTTAGTTTTTATATGAGATATGAGACTGGAGTTGAGTTCCATTTTTTTTTTTTTTTTTTGCCCAAGGCTATTTGATTCCTCTAGCATATTTATTGGGAAGACTATCTTGCCTCCATTGAATTGCCTTTGTAATTCTCAAAATCAATTGAAAAACTAACTTCTTAAAAATCATTTGGGGCGGTGCCTGTGGCTCAGTGAGTAGGGCGCCAGCCCCATATGCTGAGGGTGGCGGGTTCAAACCTGGCCCCGGCCAAACTGCAACAAAAAAATAGCCGGGCGTTGTGGCAGGCGCCTGTAGTAGTCCCAGCTACTCGGGAGGCTGAGGCAAGAGAATCGCGTAAGCCCAAGAATTAGAGGTTGCTGTGAGCCGTGTGACGCCATGGCTCTACCCGAGGGCGGTACAGTCAGACTCTGTCTCTACAAAAAAAAAAAATCATTTGGCTTCTCATGCTAAATTTCTAAAAAATAAATAAATTTTAAAAAATCTTTTGGGCATATGTCTACGGTTATACTATTTTCCATACTGGATTCCCTGTACCGTTCCACTGATCTCTGTGTCTATCCTTTTGATGATGCCACATGGTCTTGATTACTATAGTTGTAAAATAAGTCTTGAAAGTTGGGTAGAGATCCCTCACTTTACGCTTCCTTTTCAAAATTGTTTTGGGGTTATTCTATATTTCATTTTTATATGCTTTTCCATATTTATTTTAGAAGCAACGTTTCTATATCTACAGAAGTTTTCACTGAAATTTTTCATTAACATTATATTAAAACTGTTTAATTTGGAGAAAATTGGCATCTTTACTATGTTGAATGTTCCATGGTACAGTACTGTGGCGTCCTAGCTCACAGCAACTTCAAACTCTTGGGCTCAAGGGATTCTCTTGCCTCAGCCTTCCAAGTAGCTGGGATTACAGGTGCCCGCCACAATGCCCGGCTATTTTTAGCGACAAGGTTTTGCTCTGGCTCAGGCTGGTCTTGAACCTGTGAGCTCAGGCAATCCACCCGCCTCGGCCCCCCATAGTGCTAGGATTACAGGTGTGAGCCACTGCGCCTGGCCTCTTCATTCCTTCAGATCTATTTGATTTCTTTCATAAGCATTTTGTTGTTTCCGGCATAAAATTCCCACACATGTTTTATTTGATTTACAGCCAAGTGTATGCTTAATTTTCATAGATTGTATCATATCTTTAATTTTGGTGCTCATTGATAATATGCAGAAAAATAAAATGGATTTTTGTGTATTTATCTTTATGGAACCTTGCTGAAAACTCACAGATTCTAAAGTTGTTTTTTCTTCTTCGGTAGATTTCAGGATAATTTTATGTAGACAATTGTGTCACCTCAAGATTAGGACAACTTGATTTTTCATCCTTTCTGATCTCTAAGTCTTGTCTTTTATTTCCTTATTACAGAAGCTAGGACTTCTAGCACTAATGGAATATGAGTGAACAACCTTGTCCTGTTCTTAGGGGAAAATTATTCAGTCTGTCTTATGACGTATAGTGTTAACTAGGTTCTTGTAGATTATGTTTATTAAGTAACTTTTTTATCTCAGTCCATTTATGCAGCTAATTACCTGACACTTGATAATTTATAAACAATAGAAATTTATTTCTCACAGTACTGGAGACTGGGAAATTGGAGATCAAGGCACCAGGACCAGGTATCTGGTGACTGCCTTCTTACCACATGCTCACATGGCAGAAGAGGCAAATGCTATGTCCTCACATGAAATCAGACAGGAGACAGAAAAGGGACCAAACTAGTTCCTGCCAGACCTTTTGTAAGGCACTAATCCAGTCATGAAAGCATAGTCCTAATAAATTAATCAATTCCCCAAAGGCTCCACCTCTTACCACTACCACAATGAGAACTAAATTTGAACACATGAATTTGGGAGCACATTTAGACCATAGCATTTTCTATTGCCAGTTTTATGAGAGTTTTTATCATTAATAGATCTTGAGTGTCAAATATTTCACTGTTAATATGAAGTATTATATTAATTGATTTTCATATTGAACAAGTTTTGCATTCCTGGAATAAATCCCAGTTGGTCATGTTACATGATATTTTAAAATCATTGCAGTTAGGGCAATCACCTAATTTTGTTTGCCAATATTTTTGCTAAGTATTTTTGCATCCATATCATGAAAATGTAGGACTACATTTTTATTTTTATTTTTGTAATGTCTTTTTCTGGTTTCAGTATACAGGTAATATTAACTTCATAAAATGAATTGAAAAGTTTTTCCTCCTCTTTTAAAACTTCTGGGAAATACAACTGCCCAAATAAAAAGCTCAGGGGATGAATCAGGAGATTAGAAGAAAGAATGAGTGAAATGAAAGATGTAACAATAGAAATTATCAAATCTTAACAGCAAATGTATTAATATAAACTGGAAAAAATTAAACAGATGCCTAGAAACCTGTGAGACTATGAAAAAGGAGCTAATAGGTTTGGCGCCTGTAGCTCAAGCAGCTAGGGTGCCAGCCATATACACTGGAGCTGGCGGGTTCGAATCCAGCCACGCTCACCAAACAATAATGACAACTATAACCAAAAAATAGCCAGGCGATGTGGCGGGCACCTCTAGTCCCAGCTACTTGGGAGGCTGAGGCAAGAGGATCACTTAAGTCCAAGAGTTTGAGATTGCTGTGAGCTGTGATGCCACAGCACTCTACCCAGGGTGACAGCTTGAGACTCTGTCTCCAAAAAAAAAAAGGAGCTAATAATAATCATGTCATCAAAGTTCTAGGAGAAAAAGATAACAGAACTGAAAAAAGTACTAAAGAAATAAGAAATAATAGTTAAAAATTTCGGCATTATCTGGAATACAGCAAATATTGTATGTGAAAGTTTTATGCCTTGTGAGGCTGTCCCTTTCCTGTTCTTTGGCTAGATAGTTTGTTTTTTTGTTTTGGGGGGATTTTTTGTCCTGCATCCATTGGTATTTGTGGGTTGCCAACTTTTCAGGGTAAAGTCTGGGTCTGATATACATAAGGCAAAATACCCCACAAAAAAACACCTCCCCCCATACATATACACAAACCCACCCTGCAAATTTACCACCATTTCATTGTTACCATCCTGAGGTCTATAGCTGATTTGCCATCCTCCTGCCATCATTCAGAGTCTATGTTTATTTTATGTATCTAAGTACATCTTCACTTGTACTTAGTGGGAGGAATACGAAAAAGTACATCTACTCCATCTTCCCAGAAGTGGACGTTAACCTGCATGTTTAGAGGTTGCAAAAAGCAAAAGCTGAAGCAAGGAGACCTATTAAAAAGCTAATGCAATTACTCAGGTGAAAGATAATGGTGGCTTGGGACCAGAGAGATAGCAGTGGAGGTGGTCAGAAGTACTTAGGTTCTAAACATAACATGAAGAAAGTACAGGCAAAATCTGCTGCTGTATCAGACTTGTGATATGAGAGAAGAGTCAAAGATGACCCCCAGGACCTTGAACTCACCAGTGGACAAATGGAGTGCCATCATCTGATATTGAGAAAGAAAAGGAAGGAGCAGGTTGGGGGAAAGAAAGATGATTAAATTCTATTTTTCAAATGTGAAGTGAAAGATGCTAATTATACAGCTAAAAGGAGATGGTAGGTAGGCAAGTGGATAGGAGCCTGGATTTTAGGCAAAAGATATATTTAAAACTCATCAGCACACACATGGTATTTGAACCCCTGAGACTAGGTGAAGTCACTGAGGGAGTGCTACAGAGAAGACTACCAAGAATCTAGCCCTGGGATTTCTGGTGAAACTATGATATGGAGGGAAAAAAGCAAAAGAAGACATTAAGTTAAAGCCATCAAGAGGGCCAAGTGTGTCCTAGGAGCCAGGTAAAGAAAGTGTTTCAAGGAAGAGGAAGCAATGACTTGGATTCAGATGTTGCTAATTGGTCAAATAAAATGAAGACTGAAATTTGACCACTAGATTTAGCAAAGTCAAGGAGGTCTTTAGTGAACCTCAAAAATCTGGTTATGGTGGAGTAATGGGGCAAAATTCAGACTGCAGTAGGCCAAGAAGGAATAGGAAGAAATTAGAGATAAAAAATGCAGACTAAGGTAAGTCACTGACTTTACCTATAATTGCAGATAATGGTGATGCCTTTTCTTCCTTAAATTAATCTTTACTGAGGACCTAATTTGTGTTAGACATAGCAAAATAAGGAGCTCTAAGGTGAATACGACTTGTAGGGTTTTAGGGAGAGATATAAATATAATGAGTATACTAGATTGTAAGAGGAGACCATAGACAAATATATGTAATACCATATGGAATGACAAATTCTATACTGGATGGGAAGTCAGGACAGAGTTCTCCAGAGATATGACATGATGCCTTGAGGAGTGCTATCATAACAATCGGCAAATCTCTTCATGTGAAAGCTTTTAAAAAATCAGGTCCTGTAGAAGCACATGTGATTAAGAAGGTATTAAGTACTACTGAAACTTGTGTAGTTCTGATGGTGTCATTGGCAAGAGTTTTACTCTTAAAACAGGACAATTATGATTTCAGTGCCCATACAGTCATTAAAGACAAAAGAATATGAGTGGACAATGCTACCATTTAATGTTCCATTCTTGATGTTCATAAAGTGACTTACATGAAGTTAAATGAATGTTGAACTTTGGAATACAAACATGCAAAAATCTATCTCCTCCCCCGCTACTGCCACAAAAAAATATCCACCAATGTATATCCCTCCAACTCTCTATCATAGCTTGTTGGCTTAAACATTCTGAGTACTGCAAACTATGATCCTAACATTTATAAGAAAAAAAGGTTATATTTTCGAGGGAGGCGGAGCAAGATGGCAGCCGAGTAACAGCTTCCTTGCATCTGGGCACCGTGAGTCGGGGGAGATAGGACTCCAGGCATCTCTGGCTGGTGGGAACTGCCTATCATCACTCCTATGAGGCTACAGGGAGTCAGCGAGAGACTTCTGGACCCCAAGAGGAGGACTAAAACAGTGGAAAACCGGCAAGTGGTCGCGTGTGTTCAATCCATCTAAACCCGCCCACAACTGTAAGTTCAGTAGCAGCGAGACTGCAATCCAGAAAGGCCTTACCTGTGAACTGTTTTGATGTCCTTGGACTTGGCACTGAGTTGAACTGCCTTGGGGAAGGCCTGAGCGGGAGTGCGGAGAACTTTGGCCGTTGTCTAGGGCCCCAGTCTGAGCCGCTGAGCCAGACGGAGCTAATAGTGTTTGGCGGTGGGTCACACGGATCCATTGTCAGTGATCTGCCCCGGCAAGCTCCGCCCTCAGGGTCGCAGAGCTAGAAACGGGTGGGAACTGGTAACCCAGCAACCAAGTAGCCGAAGGGTGGGGTCTGAGCCGCCTTGCAGCCCTAACCCTCAGGGGCAGAGTGACACCGGTTTTGGCACCCTGGGTAAGTGGATAGCCACTTCAGCAGTGATTCCAGCAAGAAAGCTGGGAAAGCTTCTGCTCAGCAAGTTTACAAGTTCAAAGTGCCTTTTAAGTGGGCTGAAGAGAGATTTAGGGTGTCTACCTGCTGGGGTTTGAGAAATCAGCTGCCTCCAGTCGTATCAGAACTGTGACTAACATCTCATACCCCATAAGACCACGTGTTGCCCAGACAATATTCAATAACATATACAAACTGCTTTGTTTTTGGTTGTGTATTTTTTTCTTTTGTTTGTTTATTTTGACGTTATTGATGTTCTTTTGTTTTTTAATTTCAATCTTTTCCATATAGATCCCTTTTTCTTTCTCAATTTTTCTAGTTTAATTATAATTTCCCATTGCTGCCTTTTTTAATAACTACAACTTCATTTTTGCTAGTGTTTCTACCGCTATCATTTGGTTTTTCACCCCATTGTATCCCCGTAAAGTTTTCTGTTTGCTTGTTTTGGTTTGATTTATAGCATTTTTGTCTTTCCTCTCTACTTGGTGGAGGTGGGGTACTGTGTCTGATCAGGTTAGCAAAGAGCTGCTGACCTCAAGGGAACCACCCAACTGGGGCACCCCAGAAGGTGGGGTTTTTTAAGGTTGTGTCAAAGTACCCTACTGTACACCTATATTGCCCTGTCTCCCTCTTTCTGTGCCTCTCTTCTTTTTGTCAATATTCCTTATCCCCACCCCCTCTCCTTTCTCTATCTTTCTTTTTTTTTTTTTTCTTATCACTCGGTCCTCCTTTCTTTCATCCCTTTTTTGCTCTTCAATCTTCTCACCCTTCTGGTCCTGTAACCCTTAGTCCATAGGCACGAGAACTTAAAGAGCAAGAGGAAGTGAAAGGAAAATTAGGGCAAGGAAACAGATAAAAGAAATCACTCATGAGGAAGAATCAGCAGAAAACTCCAGGCAACATGAAGAACCAGTCCAGAACAACCCCGCCAAGGGACCATGAGGTAGCTACTGCAGAGGATTCCACCTATACAGAAATGTTAGGAATGACAGAAAGGGAATTTAGAATACACATGTTGAAAACAATGAAAGAAATGATGGAAACAATGAAGGAAACTGCTAATAAAGTGGAAAATAACCAAAAGGAAATCCAAAAACAGAATCAAATCAGAGATGAACGATATGAAGAATATAAAAAGGATATAGCAGAGTTGAAGGAAATGAAACAGTCAATTAGGGAACTTAAAGATGCAATGGAAAGTATCAGCAACAGGTTAGACCATGCAGAAGAAAGAATTTCAGAGGTAGAAGACAAAGTTTTTGAGATAACTCAGATAGTAAAAGAGGCAGAAAAGAAGAGAGAGAAAGCAGAACGGTCACTGTCAGAATTATGGGACTTTATGAAGCGTTCCAACATACGAGTTATAGGAATTCCAGAAGGGGAAGAAGAATGCCCCAGAGGAATGGAAGTCATACTAGAGAATATTATAAAAGAAAATTTCCCAAACATCACCAAAGATTCTGACACACTGCTTTCAGAGGGATATCGGACCCCAGGTCGCCTCAACTCTAACCGAGCTTCTCCAAGACACATTGTGATGAACCTGTCCAAAGTCAAGACAAAAGAAAAGATTCTGCAAGCTGCCAGGAGTAAGCGCCAGTTGACCTACAGGGGCAAATCCATCAGAGTGACCGCAGACTTCTCTAATTAAACTTTCCAAGCAAGAAGACAATGGTCATCTACCTTTAATCTACTTAAACAGAACAATTTTCAGCCCAGAATTCTGTACCCTGCTAAGCTAAGCTTCAAAATTGATGGAGAAATCAAATCATTTATGGATATACAAACATTGAGGAAATTCGCCACAACAAGACCAGCTCTACAGGAAATACTTCAACCTGTTCTGCACAATGACCACCACAATGGATCAGCAGCAAAGTAAGAACTCAGAAATCAAAGGACAGAGCCTAACCTCCACACTGATGCAAAAGATAAAACTAAGCAATGGACTCTCACCAAATAAGACGAATAGAATACTACCACACTTATCAATTATCTCCATAAATGTTAATGGCTTGAATTCCCCACTGAAGAGACATAGATTGGCTGACTGGATTAAAAAACATAAGCCATCCATTTGCTGTCTGCAAGAAACACACCTGGCTTCAAAAGACAAATTAAAGCTCCAAGTCAAGGGATGGAAGACAATTTTTCTGGCAAATGGAATTCAGAAGAAAAGAGGAGTTGCAATCTTATTTTCAGATACATGTGGATTTAAAGCAACTAAAGTCAAAAAAGACAAAGATGGTCACTTTATATTGGTCAAGGGAAAACTACAACAAGAAGACATTTCAATTCTAAATATTTATGCACCCAATTTAAATGCTCCCAGATTCTTGAAGCAGACCTTACTCAGTCTGAGCAATATGATATCTGATAATACCATCATAACAGGGGACTTTAACACACCTCTTACAGAGTTGGACAGATCCTCTAAACAGAAATTAAACAAAGATATAAGAGATTTAAATGAGACCCTAGAACAACTATGCTTGATAGACGCATATAGAACATTCCATCCCAAAGATAAAGAATATACATTCTTCTCATCACCCCATGGAACATTCTCCAAAATTGATCATATCCTGGGACACAAAACAAATATCAACAGAATCAAAAGAATTGAAATTTTACCTTGTAGCTTCTCAGACCATAAGGCACTAAAGGTGGAACTCAACTCTAAGAAAAATGCTCGACCCCACCCAAAGGCATGGAAATTAAACAATCTTCTGTTGAATAACAGATGGGTGCAGGAAGAAATAAAACAGGAAATCATTAACTTCCTTGAGCATAACAACAATGAAGACACAAGCTACCAAAACCTGTGGGATACTGCAAAAGCAGTTTTGAGAGGAAAATTCATCGCTTTAGATGCCTACATTCGAAAAACAGAAAGAGAGCACATCAACAGTCTCACAAGAGATCTTATGGAATTGGAAAAAGAAGAACAATCTAAGCCTAAACTCAGTAGAAGAAAAGAAATATCCAAAATCAAATCAGAGATCAATGAAATTGAAAACAAAAGAATCATTCAGAAAATTAATGAAACAAGGAGTTGGTTTTTTGAAAAAATAAATAAAATAGATAAACCATTGGCCAGACTTACTAGAAATAGAAAAGTAAAATCTCTAGTAACCTCAATCAGAAACGATAAAGGGGAAATAACAACTGATCCCACAGAGATACAAGAGATCATCTCTGAATACTACCAGAAACTCTATGCCCAGAAATTTGACAATGTGAAGGAAATGGATCAATATTTGGTATCACACCCTCTCCCTAGACTTAGCCAGGAAGAAATAGACCTCCTGAACAGACCAATTTCAAGCACTGAGATCAAAGAAACAATAAAAAAGCTTCCAACTAAAAAATGCCCTGGTCCAGATGGCTTCACTCCAGAATTCTATCAAACCTTCAAGGAAGAGCTTATTCCTGTACTGCAGAAATTATTCCAAAAAATTGAGGAAGAAGGAATCTTCCCCAACACATTCTATGAAGCAAACATCACCCTGATACCAAAACCAGCAAAAGACCCAAACAAAAAGAATTTCAGACCAATCTCACTCATGAATATAGATGAAAAAATTCTCAACAAAATCCTAGCCAATAGATTACAGCTTATCATCAAAAAAGTCATTCATCATGATCAAGTAGGCTTCATCCCAGGGATGCAAGGCTGGTTTAACATACGCAAGTCCATAAACGTTATCCACCATATTAACAGAGGCAAAAATAAAGATCACATGATCCTCTCAATAGATGCAGAAAAAGCATTTGATAAAATCCAGCATCCTTTTCTAATTAGAACACTGAAGAGTATAGGCATAGGTGGCACATTTCTAAAACTGATTGAAGCTATCTATGACAAACCCACAGCCAATATTTTACTGAATGGAGTAAAACTGAAAGCTTTTCCTCTTAGAACTGGAACCAGACAAGGTTGTCCTCTGTCACCTTTACTATTCAACATAGTGCTGGAAGTTCTAGCCAATACAATTAGGCAAGACAAGGAAATAAAGGGAATCCAAATGGGAGCAGAGGAGGTCAAACTCTCCCTCTTTGCTGACGACATGATCTTATACTTAGAGAACCCCAAAGACTCAACCACAAGACTCCTAGAAGTCATCAAAAAATACAGTAATGTTTCAGGATATAAAATCAATGTCCACAAGTCAGTAGCCTTTGTATACACCAATAACAGTCAAGATGAGAAGCTAATTAAGGACACAACTCCCTTCACCATAGTTTCAAAGAAAATGAAATACCTAGGAATATACCTAACGAAGGAGGTGAAGGACCTCTATAAAGAAAACTATGAACTCCTCAGAAAGGAAATAGCAGAGGATATTAACAAATGGAAGAACATACCATGCTCATGGATGGGAAAAATCAACATTGTTAAAATGTCTATACTTCCCAAAGCAATCTACCTATTCAATGCCATTCCTGTCAAAGTACCTACATCGTACTTTCAAGATTTGGAAAAAATGATTCTGCGTTTTGTATGGAACCAGAAAAAACCCCGTATAGCTAAGGCAGTTCTTAGTAACAAAAATAAAGCTGGGGGCATCAGCATACCAGATTTTAGTCTGTACTACAAAGCCATAGTGGTCAAGACAGCATGGTACTGGCACAAAAACAGAGACATAGACACTTGGAATCGAATTGAACACCAAGAAATGAAACTAACATCTTACAACCACCTAATCTTCGATAAACCAAACAAGAACTTACCTTGGGGGAAAAACTCCCTATTCAATAAATGGTGTTGGGAGAACTGGATGTCTACATGTAAAAGACTGAAACTGGACCCACACCTTTCCCCACTCACAAAAATTGATTCAAGATGGATAAAGGACTTAAATTTAAGGCATGAAACAATAAAAATCCTCCAAGAAAGCATAGGCAAAACACTGGAAGATATTGGCCTGGGGGAAGACTTCATGAAGAGGACTGCCATGGCAATTGCAACAACAACAAAAATAAACAAATGGGACTTCATTAAACTGAAAAGCTTCTGTACAGCTAAGGAGACAATAACCAAAGCAAAGAGACAACCCACACAATGGGAAAGGATATTTGCATATTTTCAATCAGACAAAAGCTTGATAACCGGGATCTATAGAGAACTCAAATTAATCCACATGAAAAAAGCCAACAATCCCTTATATCAATGGGCAAGAGACATGAATAGAACTTTCTCTAAAGACGACAGACGAATGGCTAACAAACACATGAAAAAATGTTCATCATCTCTATATATTAGAGAAATGCAAATCAAAACATCCCTGAGATATCATCTAACCCCAGTGAGAATGGCCCATATCACAAAATCTCAAAACTGCAGATGCTGGCGTGGATGTGCAGAGAAGGGAGCACTTTTTTTTTTTTTTTTTTTTTAATTTGGCCAGGGCTGGGTTTGAACCCACCACCTCCGGCATATGGGACCGGTGCCCTACCCGCTGAGCCACAGGCGCCGCCCGAAGGGAGCACTTTTACATTGCTGGTGGGACTGCAAACTAGTACAACCTTTCTGGAAGGAAGTATGGAGAAACTTCAAAGCACTCAACCTAGACCTCCCATTCGATCCTGCAATCCCATTACTGGGCATCTACCCAGAAGGAAAGAAATCCTTTTATCATAAGGACACTTGTACTAGACTGTTTATTGCAGCTCAATTTACAATCGCCAAAATGTGGAAACAGCCTAAATGCCCACCAACCCAGGAATGGATTAACAAGCTGTGGTATATGTATACCATGGAATACTATTCAGCCATTAAAAAAAATGGAGACTTTACATCCTTCGTATTAACCTGGATGGAAGTGGAAGACATTATTCTTAGTAAAGCATCACAAGAATGGAGAAGCATGAATCCTATGTACTCAATCTTGATATGAGGACAATTAATGACAATTAAGGTCATGGGGGGGAAGCAGAAAGAGGGATGGAGGGAGGGGGGTGGGGCCTTAGTGTGTTTCACACTTTATGGGGGCAAGACATGATTGCAAGAGGGACTTTACCTAACAATTGTAATCAGTGTAACTGGCTTATTGTACCCTCAATGAATCCCCAACAATAAAAAAAAAAAAAAAAATGTTATATTTTCTTTAAAAACAAAGAGAAGTGAAATAAGCTAGTCGCAAAAGGACACCTACTGATTCCACATTTATGAGATACTAAGAGCAGTCAAATTCATAAAACTAAAAATAGAATGGTGGTTTCTAGGTTGCAGGTTATAGGGAGGGGAAAAAATAAAGAGTTATTATTTAATGGGTAGAGAGTTTCAGTCTTGTAAGATGAAAAGAGTTCTGGAGATGGATGTTGGTGAGGGTTGCGTAACAATATGAATGTACTTAATGCCATTTAACTATACACTTAAAAATGGTTAAGGCTAGACATGGTGACATATGCCTGCAATCTCAGCACCTTGGAAGGCCAAGGCAGGAGGATCTCTTGAGACCATGTGTTTAAGAGCAGCCTCGACAACATAGCAAGATCTCATCTCTATAAAAAAATTTAAAAATTTGTTGAGGTGGTGGTACACACCTGTAGTCCTAGCTGCTAAAGAGGATAAAGCAGGAGGATCACTTAAGCCCTGGAGTCCAAGGGTATAGTGACCTGTGACCGCACCAGTGCACTCCAGCCTAGGTGACAGAGCCCTTGTCCCTTTAAAAAAAGAAAGTTAAAATGATTTATTTTTGTTATGTGTATTTTGCCATAATTAAAAAAACAAAAGTAAAACCCAGAGGAAAGAGACTTTGTCTCTGCCTATGATAGAGTAACCAAGTAACCAGAGTAGGACTTGTCTTCCTGCTGTGAACAACTAAAAACCTGGAAAAAAATATAATTTATTTCTGGCATTGGACAACAGGCTGCAAAAGGCAGTAATAAGGATTAGCTCTATAATTGCCTTGACCTTCTTAGGAAAACCTTTTTCCAGGGTACATGGCAAGAAGTGAAATGTGAGCAGAAACCCACAGCATATACTGAGTTTGTGAAACAGATCAAGGTGCGTGGGGGCCAACACAGGTGAAAATCGTGAAAAAGAGATGTGGAAATACTCCAACAAGGAAAAAACTACTCATAAAAAGAACTTCAAAAATCTACATGGGAGATCCCCTTTGGTTTGTTGCCAAATAGTAAGAAACACCTGAAATTCCATAAAGCAAAGCAAAAAAACAAAAAAGAAAGCTGAGAGAATTATAAGATGATCAATTTTCATTGCTCAACAGAGGGTTAGGAGACATTTAGAGTTCTGACCAGCCAGAGTGGAGCACCCCTATCAAACTACCAATGTAATGAAGAGAGATAACAGAAAGGTTATACCTCAAGACCCAACAATATGCTATACCTAATTTAACCCGAGAGTAAAAGATACTGTATATCTAACCTAACAAAGTACAAAAGAAAACTTTGAAAAATACCAAGCTGCCTGCCTAAAAGAAGAAAGCCTAACATTCTTTTTTAAAAAATGACAAAATCTAGATACTGTAATATTAATATTCACAATGTCTACCATCCATTCAAAAGCTACTGGATCCAGAGAAGAGTGAGAAAATGTGACTAAAAGCAAGAGAAATAGCCGTCAATAGGAACAGACCCTGAAAGGCAGAAATGATGAACTAAAACAATCAGATGGAAGTTCTAGAAATAAAATAAATATCAGAAATGAAAAATTTTATCAGTGAGATTAACAGTTGATTAGACACCATAAGAAAAAGAACTGCACAACACAAAAATAGAAAATACACAAACTAAAACATAGCAAGAAAAAAGACTCTGGAAAAAAAGAGCCTCAGTGACTGTGGAACAATATCAAGCATTGTGACACACCCCCGAAGTCCAAGAACAATTAAAGAGGAAGGTGTGGAGAAGAAATAATGGCTGAAAATGCCAGAAAGTACCTCAAAATTTTATAAGAGCAGTAAGTGCATAAAGAAGCTTCCTAAAATTTAAGAAAAACAAACACAAAACCATATTGAGGCATCAATGGGTTGGAGGAGAATCTTAGATACAGAGGAAGAAATAATAAAAATGAGCATGGATTTCTCATCAGAAGTTAGCTCAAAAAAAGGATCAAAAACTTGAAAGTGCTAAAAGAAAAACCAACAATCTACAAGTATATTTTCAGAGAAAATGGTCTTTAAAGTTAAGGAGAAATAAAAATTTTTCCAAACAAAACTTGTCACCAGAAAATTTAAGCAATAAGAGGTGTTAGAGGAAGTTCTTAAGGAGGAATTAAAATGATAACAGGTGAGCAACCACAGAAGAGGGGAGAGGTAGAGGGAAAACCATTAAAATAGAGAAGGACAAAATAATGATGTTATCAGTCATGGAGACATAGAGGTAAAACAGAATGCTAAAAGATATAAAACTAATTTTTTTTTTTTAAAAAGGCACAAAACAGATGAAAGAAATAAAAAATAAGTAGCAAAGTAGTAAGTTTAACATTAATAATTACAATAAATATAAATGATTAAAACATTTCAATTAAAGACTTGCTAATAAACAAGACCATAAAATGCTATCTACAATAAAACTCCACTAAATAACTAAATATAAAGACACAATTAGTTGAAAAAGGAAAAAAGATGATGGCTCAGTGCCTATAGATCAGCAGCTAGGGCACCAGCCACATAACACTGGGGCTGGTGGATTCAAACCCAACCCGGACCTGCCAAACAACAACGACAACTACAACAACAAAAAAGCCAGGCGTTGTGGCAGGCACTTGTAGTCCCAGCTACTTAGGAGGCTAAGCCCAAGAGTTTGAGGTTGTTGTGAGCTGTGACATTACAGCACTCTACCAAGGGTGACATAGCTAGACTCTGCCTCAAAAAAATAAATAAATTAATTAAAATAGATGGAAATGATATACCATGATACCAGAGATAATAATGATAAAAATGTCAGTCTATAAGAATGACATATTTAATAATAATCCTACATGTGTATGCATCCAATAACAGGTTTCAAAATACATGAAGCAAAACTGTCAGAATTAAAAGTAGAGCTCTTACTAAAAAAAAAAAAAAGAAAGAAAGAAAGAAGAGTTCTTGCTGACCTGGTCTCCTCAATGGCCTTGATGAGGAGAGGCCTCTGAGGAGCAGGCCTGTGGTGTGTGGTTAGACTTGGCAGCAGCACTGAGGAGGCAGAATGTGTAGCTAGGTTTAATCACACCAGGTACCAAAATACTAACACTTTTTCCCGGAGAAAGAAAGGCTAATACTTTCTTTTACTCAACGAATTCCACCCACAGATGTTCAACAGAGAAGCATTTTGGTTCACCCTGCAGCCAGGACTTGGAAAGTTCTTATTTGCTGGACCAAAAGGAGGGAGAGAGGGATTCTGCCAGGAAAAGTGAATGGCTTCGTGGATTTAAGAAGAAGAACTACTGGGGCCAGAAGTAACTCATCAAACCACCTGGGGACAAATGCTGTCAGCCCTTGAACATGACTGGATTGGAAAGGAAGGTGTCTGCCAAAGAAAACAAGCAAGCCCATATCTTCCTTCATAGTTACAAGGCATCCTGGAATGGAGAAACCTTGGAATCAGTGAAACAAAGCCCTTACCCTGTTTCTGTGTTTTCCTGGGATGGCAAAAAGAAGGACAGGGACTACTAGATAAGTTTTTCACTGAAGATTCTCAAGCCAAGTCATTGCCCACAACACTAGAGCTCCTTTCCAAGATGTAACCAATAACTATAATCAGGGATTAGGGCAGTTTTCCAACAGCCCTTGGGCTCAGTTCCAGGATGGGTCAACACAGTCAAATCTGCGGTCTGATTTACTTTTTACCCAGGACTCTGAAGGTAATCAAGTTATCAGGCACCAATTCTAAATGTTTTAATGAGGGTTTCTAAAAGTACCTTGAAATAGCAGATATGTAGGGAACTACCTTGTAATCAGGGAAGGAGTGGGGACTGAGCTTATTTAGGTGGGAAGGAGAGATAGGAAGAAGCGGTTGTCATTATTGAGCATTTTCTCTGTGTAAATAAAGCAGGCAGAACAATTGTTTAAAAAAAAAATTAAAAGTAAAAAAAAAAAAAGGCAACATTCCCATCCCTGTGCTAAATAAGGCAAGTAGACATGAAAGCAATAAAAGAATAGAAGACTTAAAGAACACCATCAGCCAGTTTGTCCTACTTGGAACTTTTAGAATATGCCAGCCAAGAACTGAAGAATACAAACTAATTTCAAGAGAAAATGAGAAAGTGTAGAATAATATAAAATGTTTTCTGACTATGACAAAATTAATGAGAAATCAACACCAGAAAGGTATCTATAAAAACACAAGACTCTTCATTTGATTTTTGCAACTTCCTATGAATCCGTAATTATTTCAAAACAAAGAGTTTAAAAAATACATTGAATATAGCTAAAGCACTGGTTAGAGAGACATTTAGATTCAAATGCTGATACTAAAAGTGAAAAAAACACAAATCAATTAGCTAAAGCTGTAAAGAAAACAGCAAAGTAAATAGCAAAGTATACTCAAAGTTAAGTAGAAGGAAGAAAATAAAGAGTAAAGAAGAATAACCGGAAAAACAGTAAAAAAAAAAAAAAAATACAGGAAATGAAAGCAAAAATCTATGTAGTTGAAAAAGTCAATAAAATTGGTAAACCTCTGGCTAATGAAGGGAAAAAATAGAAGTTACAATTATCAATAGGGGAAAAGAAGACATCATTATAGATCTTACAACAATAAAAAGGATAATGATGCAATATAAAGAGAAACTCTGTATCACTAACTTGATAACTTAGAAAAAGTCAGTACCTTAAAAAACACAAATTACTAAAATTGACTCAGGACACAAAAACCTGAAAAGTATGAAAAGCCAAATCCTAAATAAAAATCTTTCCACAAAGAAAACTTGAGGCCCAGATGAACCTACCAAATATTTTAAGAAAAAAATACAATATAATACAAATTCTTTCAACAAAGAAGAAGGAACACTGCCAAATTCATTTAATGAAGCCAGCCTTATCTTGTCACAAAATCTGGCAAAAAAATTCACAGAAAACTATCAATTTCCCTCATGATCATAGATATAAAAGCCTTTAGTCATAGATAACAAATATGACAAATATCACAAATCAAACTCAAGAAGACAGGTAATTCATCAGAACCAAGTGGGGTTCAACTTAGGAATGCAAAGTTGGTTTAAGATTCAATAAATTCAAAATAAAGACAGAACAAAGGGAAAATACTCTATGATCACTTCAATAAATGCAGAAAAAGCACTGGACAAAATTCACACATAAATGATAAAAATAAAAAAACATTCAAGAAGCAAAAGTTTTTCAAGCTAACAGAGAGATGAAAAACCTACAGTTAACATTACACTTCATGGTGCATGATTGAACACCTTCTCCCTAAGACAAGGAACAAGGCAAGAAGATCCACTTTTACCACTTATATTCAGTATTATATTGTAGGTTCTACACAATAAGATGGGAAAAATAAATTAAATACATACTGGATAGGAATTCACAGATGACAAGACCATGGAGAAAGGTTATTAAATCTAATAAGTGACTTCAGCTCAACTGAGGATACAAGTGCAACATACACAACTATTTCTATATACTTGATAACAATTGGAAATGAAAAAAATTTAAAACCACCATTTATGATAGCATTCAAAAATATGAAACAGGGACTATAACAAAATATGTGCAAGATTTGTATATAGGAAATTTCAAAACAGTGCTGGGAGAAATTAAAGACTTGATAAATGAATAGATTATGCTGCATATCGTTTAGAAGGCTCAATATTATTAAGATGTCAGTTCTTCTTAAGCTGACCTACAGATTCAAAGCTATCTTAATTGAAACCCCACTGGCTTTTTGGAAGAAGTTGATAAACAGATTCTAAATTTTTGCTTTTAGATGCAAAAGACCTTGAATAGATTCTACTTTTTGGAAAAAGAACAAAGTTGGAGGACTTAGATACATTGATTTCAAATATTAGTAATCAGTACACCATAACATTAGCATATAGATAGACATATAAACAGACTAGAACATAGAGTCTAAAAATAAACCCAAGAACAATTAATTTTTGACAATGGTGTCCAGGCATTTCAATGAGGAATGAAAAATATTTCCAATTAACTAACCATCAGAAGAACTGGATATCCACATAAAAAAATGAACCTTGATTTTTACCTAATATCATATTCAAAAATTCATCAAAATATAAAAGATAAATATATGAAACTTTTAAAAGAAAACAAAGGAGAAAATCTTTCTGACCTTGGGGTAGACTAGTATTTCTTAGACATATCAGAAAAAAAGAGCAATACACAATTAAAGAGAAAAATCATGATTTCTTTCTTTCCTTTTTTTTGTTTGTTAGTTTGTTTTTGAGACAGTCTTACTCTGTGTCCGTGGGTAGAGTGCCGTGGCATTAGCCTTGCTCACAGCAACCTCTGACTCCTAGGCTAAAGTGATTGTCTTGCCTCCCGAGTAGCTGGGACTATAGGCACTCGCCAAAACACCCACTAGTCTTTCCGTTTTGAGTAGAGGCAGGATCTGGCCCTGGCTCTGGCTCAGGCTGGTCTCAACTCCTCAATTTGGCAATCCACCCACCTTGGCCTCCCAGAGTGCTGGGATCACAGGTGTGAGCCACCATGGACAACCTCTATAATTTATATTTCATCGAAGTTTTAAAATCCTGTTTTGCAAGACACCATTTACAAAATGAAAAGGCAAATAACAGAATGTAAAAGTCTTTTTCATACATATATTTGAAAAAAGGACTCATATTCAGAATATACAAAGACTATTTGTAACTCAATAATATAGAAACAGGTCAATAAAAAATAGCAAAATATTTCAGCAGGTACATCACCAATAATATACAAATGGCTAATGTGAGCATGTGAAAAAGAGTCTTCTCGTCATTAGTCTTCAAAAAACATGAAAACTAAAATCACAAGGAGACACTGTTATCATCCAGCAGAGCTTTTATGCAGTCACAAGCGACTACTGTAACAGGCTGGAAACTAAAGGAGACCCCAACACAAGACCTTTTCTCCCCAGAAAACATCTAAGTTTTGGCACTGTCCAAGAGGCCCTTGTACTGGAATGGCAACTCCCACATTTCCCAGTTTAGGGTACAGAATCATACGAACATAAAAGAGCCTGCAATAAGCTTATGTTCAGTCCATCATCCCCTCAAATCAGCAGCAGATTTTGAAACATCACTATGTGGCAGAAGGTGAAAGAGGTCAGCTGGAAATCTTTAACTGGCTTAACTGTCCGGACTGAGGAGATAAGGACCTGCAGAGGTCTCGGTCAGGAACCCAGGAAAGCCACTCTTAGAATTGAAGACAAACTAGAGGTTTTTTAACATTAGTCTCTGATTCCACAACAAAAAGTGAGACAACAGACAGCAAAATAAATCCAAAGTAAGTTAAAGGAAAAAGTAATAAATAGAAAAAATTGAGCTAAAAGTTGTTCCTTTGAAAATATCAACAAAATCTATAAACTCAAAGGTAAAATGACCAAGATTTCAAAAAAAGGCATGAAACAGAAATATCAAGCATGAAAGAGGAATTATCTTTACAGATCCTACAGACAGCAAACGGATAATAAGAGAATATTCTACACAACTTCAGCCAGCATATTCAACAACTTGGAAGAATTGGTCAAATTCCTTAAAGGACAACTACTAGTAAAGCTCAGTCAAGAAGACTGAATAGGCCCATATCTATTATATACATTAAATTCCTATGTAAAAGACCTAAGCTTAGAAGGCTACACAGGTGAATTCTACCAGACATTTTAAAAAGAATTAATACTGATTTTACTGTTCCAGAAAACAGAAGAGAAGGAAACATCACTGAACTCATTTTATGAGGCCAATATTATTATACTACTACCAAAATAAGAAGAATATATTATAAGAAAACAAAACTTCAGACCAATATTTCTCATGTGCATAGACCCTAAAATCCTTAAAACACTATCAAATCAAATCCAACAATATTTTAAAAGGAAAAATATCACAATGAAGATTGGTTTTATAGTCATCATCATTCAGTATAATTTACCACATTAATAGACTAAGGGAGAAAAAACAGACAATTATCTGAGCAGATTCAGAAAAACATTTGTCAAAATTCAATACCTACTGTTGATAAAAATTCTCAGTAAATTTAGGTAGATATAGGAGTTTTCTCAACTTGATAAAGGGCATCTACAGAAAATCGACACTTTATACTCAAAAGTGAAATATCGAACACTTAACCTTGTAAGGCTAATAACAAGGCAAGGAAGTCTACTCTCACCACTTTTATTCAACATTGTACTAATAACATGATGAATCTCAAAATTATTATGTTAAGTGAAAGAAGCCAAACCGAAAAAGAGTAAATAATGTATGATTCCATTAACACAAAATGCAAACTAATCTAAAATGACAGAAAGCATGTCTGTGTTTTCTTTAGACCCAGAAGCAGTGTTTCTCAACCTTCCTAATGCTGCGGACATTTAATACAGTCCAAAGGAGTCACAACCCACAGGTTAAGAACCACTGGTCTAAAGCATCAATTTTCAACTGGTGTGCCATGAGAGGATCTTAGGTGTGCTGTGAAAATTTTTAAAGATCATTAATTAAATTAAATTATTTTCTATAAAAGTTCAAAGCACAGTAAGTATATTCTTTTTTTTTTTTTAACTCTTATTGATCAACATCGAGAGGTTATGGACCCAAAGATGAAAGATTATTCCGAGGTGTGAGACAAAAGGAAAACAGTGTCCTGGTGTGGGTGATCAATGTGGCCTTTATTCCACCTGGGTGCAGGAGGGGTGAAATCAGAAAAGGAATTCCACACATGGGCAATGGTGGATGGGGTTTTTTACCTGGGCAGGTGGGTGGGAAAAGAGGTCAGAGAGACAGGGATTGGTACATTCATTACTTCCTGGGACATGAACTTGCTTCTTCCTGGGCATGTCAGTTCTACCTGGGCGGGCAGACCTCATCAAACATAATTTAAGTGTGCCATAGAAGTTTACTCATAGGTTTAAGTGTGTGGTGAGATAAAAAAAAGTTTGAAAAACACTGGTCTAAAGAAACAGAGAAATTTGGGGGCAATAATGGAAATCCTGGGTCTTATGGCTGTACACAACTGTCCAAGCTCATCAAATTGTACACCTTAAAGGAAAGTCATTTTTTATTAAACCATTTCTCCATAAATTTGATAAGGAAAATATGATTAATATGTTTAAAAAGTAGAAAAGACTCTGGGAGCCCAAGCTGAGTAGATTGCTTGAGCTCAGTAGTTCAAGATCAGCCTGAGCAAGAGTGAGACCCCATTTCTACCAAAAATAGAAAACCAAGCAGGGCGTAATGGCACCTGTAATCTCAGCTACTTGGGAAGCTGAGGCAAGAGTATTTGCCTTAGCCCAAGAATTTGAAGTTGCTGTGAGCTATGATGCCACCACACTCTACCCAGGGCAACAGAGTGAAACTCTGTCTCAAAATAAGTAAATAGATAGTAGAAAAGAGGAAAAAATGGATAAAAAAATAATTTCAACAGTCTTCGAATCTATAGAAAAGTAATCAAATGGATAGTCCATTAATAAATATAAAATCTTTAATTAAGAACTTACTGGATGTCTTTAAATAGTAAAGTAACCAGAACTTAAACTTTACTTAAACAGTAAAATAACCAGAACTGAAGATACAATTAGAGAAACTTGAATAAGTCCAACGAATAAACCAAACTGAAGTTCAGAGAGAAAAAAATGTAAAAAAGAATGAAAATAACAGTACAGGGAACAGAGAGATATGTGGAACATAGTCGGAAAGTTCAATGTGCAATCAGAAAAAGGAAAAGAATGGAGCAAAAGCAACACTTGAATGGATAACGGCTGAGAATTCTCCAAACCTGATGAAAGGCTCAGTGCACCCCAGGTAGGATAAATACAACATACATGCACAGGCACAGACAGAAAATCTTAGAATTGGACAAAGAAAAAGTCATGTTAACTTTTATAGGAACAACAATAAAACAAAGGCTGATTCTTTAGCAGGCACTAAAATAGCCAGAACATGGAGGCCATATCAAAAATGCTGACATATTCAAATTGTTGAAAGAAAGTAATGGTCAACCTAGAATTCTATACTCAGTGAAAACTTTTTTCAACATAAATGTGTTCTCAGACAAAGACTGAATTTGTCATCAACAGACCTGCCCCATAATAATACTTAAAGAAATTTTTTCTTTAGGCTAAAAGAAGATATTCTCAAATGAAAGCATGGAAGGAATGAAGAACATAAGAAAGGGTAAATATATGAAAAAGTATTTTAAAATATTAACTTTTTAGAACAATGCCATATTAAATCTGTCACACACACATAAGTTCAAATGTATGATGCTATCAGAGGGCAGGAGGGGATAAATGGAATTAGACTGCTCTGAGATTCTTTTTTTTTGTTGGTTTTTTTTTTTTTTTGAGAGAGAGTGTCTCATTTTATCACCCTTGGTAGAGTGCCCTAAAACAAAACAAAACAAAAAAAAATACTTCCTTGATCCAAATGAAGGCAGGAAAAGAGGGAAGAGAATAATAGAGAACCACAGGACCAAAAATCACACATAACCAAATAGCAAGATGGTAGACTTAAACCCACTTCTTTTCTTTTTTTTTTTTTTTTTTTTGAGACAGAGTCTCATTTTTTGCCCTCGGTAGAGTGCCCTGGCATTACAGCTCACAGCAACCTCAAACTCTTGGGCTCAAGCAATACTCTTGCCTCAGCCTCCCAAGTACTTGGGACTACAGGTGCCCGCCACAACACCCCACTATTAAACCCACCATTTTGGAAATCAGATTAGGTACAAATAGATTAAGTACTCCAATTAAAATGTAAGAGTTGATAAACAGAATAAAAATTACTATACTCTGTTCAAAAGAAGCACATTTTAAAAATGCAGCAAGGTTGAAAATACAAAGAGCTATACCACATGAACACTAATCAAAACAAACTGGAGTGGCTTTATTTTTCTACTTCAAACAAAACTGACCTTACAGTAAAATATATTACCAGAGAAAAAGAAGGATATTTTATAATTATAAAAGAGTCATTCAATGGGAAGACAAAACACAGTGAATTGATATTCATCTAATATTATCTCCTTACAATATTAAAAGTAAAAATAGAACTGAAAAGAGGAGTAGGTAAATCCACAATCATAAAGTTTGTAACAAACCATTACACAGAAATTTGTAAGTAAATTTAGCAAGGTCACTGGACAGAAGATTGATAAACAGCACTCAATTAGATTACTATATAGCAGCAACAATAGCACCAAAAACATTTCTGGAAATAAATCTAACAAAACCTGTACAAAATCTCTATACTACAAACAATAAAATGTTATTGAGAAAAATGAAAAAAAAACTTAAATGAAGGAATAAAAGCATGTTCTTTGATTTGAAAGACACAATACTGGAAAAATTTCAAACTAACTTATGAAACCAAAACACTCCAATCAAAATGCCAGCAGGTTTGTGTAACCTGACATGCTTATTCTGAAACATATAAAGATATTCAAAAGACTTACAATCAAGTAATCTTGAGACAGAGTACAGATGGAAGACTTCCACCACCCATTATCATGATTTATCACAAAGCTGCAGTGATCAATACAGTAGCCTCGATACAAGATAGAGAAATTGATAGACAAATAAAAACAGAACAGAATCAAGAAGCAGACCCACCCCACAAGGTGTGCCAGTCTTCTATTTATCACCTCTCATCCCCAAATCCACCCTTCTTGGCCCTTTTCGTTGATGCTGGTGCTGGGCTCTGAGGACATTTCCTCTTTTCCTCTTTCCTTTTTTTTAAATTTCAGATTGATAAGGGTACAAACAATTAGGGTACGTTGTTTGCATTTGTTAGGAAAACTCCAAGTTGTAGTTGAGCCCTTCACCCAGGAGGTGTGCCACATACTCCTACATAGTGCCCATTAGGTGAGAGTACCCCAAACCTCCCCTCTCCTCCCTTCATACCACACCCCCTACTTGAATGTGGTTGTGTTTTTCTCTGGTGTGGGTGTGTAGTTATAACATTTCCTTTTGACAGCTGGCACCACGACCAGCTGGCGTGTCAGAAGAGGGCACTGGACAAACACTGCGAGAAGAGGGGTCTCTTCCAATTTTTCTGTATCATGGCAGCCAGTAGGCGGTTTCTCAACAAGACTAGCCAGCAAATGAATTCCCAGAAAGTCTCACAGTCACCTCACCTCAGTAGTTAACTCCAGCCTGAGGCACCTCAGTGAATTTCTCCAGTGGGTCACAGCTGTGTCCTCTCCATTAATACTCTACTCTGAGACTTGAGGACACCCTCTTTTAAGTCTTCTATTCCTGGGCGTTTCCTTTTTCCTGCTTCTATATCTGTTATTCCTGTGTTCTTTACAGTGGCCTTTATATCCTTTACCTCCTTTGATAGTTAATCCGTTTTACTAGTTAACTCTTCAATTTTCCCTGTTGAAATTACTAATGTAATTATTGTCTCCTGACTAAATCCTGATACATAAGGTCACTTGATTTTTAGCAAAGGCACCACCTACAATTCAGCAGGAAAGAATGGTCTTTTCAATAAACCAGACTAGATTAACTGGATATGCATGTCAAAAATATGAACTTGGACTCCCTTCTCACACCAGACTCAACTGTATTAGACATAAATGTTAAAAGAATACAATAACGATAAAAAAAAAGAATACAATAACGATTCTACAAAAAACATGGAAGAATATCTTCATGGACTTGGGATAAATAGATTTTTCTTAAACCAGAAAAATAAGCACTACCTATGACAGAGAAGATCAAGAAATTGGACTTTATTAAAAATAATAAATTTATCAAAAGACCACTAAGAGTTAAAAGTAAAAAGAGCACTTATTGGCACATATTGGGAAAAAATGTGTGAAATACATATATCAAACAAAGGATTTGTGTCCAGGATGTATAAAAACCAATTTTTAAAAAGGCAGCCAATTAAAAAATGGGCACAAGACGTGAACAGGCACTTCAGAAGAGAGGACATCCAAATGGCCAGCGCAAGAGGGACTTTACCTAACAATTGCAATCAGTGTAACCTGGCTTATTGTACCCTTAATGAATCCCCAACAATAAAAAAATAAATAAATAAATAAAGAAGTGCCCAACACTAGGAGCAATCAGGCAAGTACAGATTAAAACCATAAAGAGGTAACACCCCACAATCTCCAGAAAGGCAAGCATGAGAAAGGCAGAAAACAGCAAGTGCTGATGAGGATGTGGAGCAACTGAATCTTTATACATTGCTGCCTGATCGCAAACAGGTTGAATCACTTTGAAAAATTGGCAGTTATTTACTAAAATAAACATAGACCAACACTGTGACACAGCAGTTCTATTTCTGGATATATGTGCAAGACAAATGTGCATGTATAATATGTTGGTTAAAAGAAATCTACAAGAGGGCGGCACCTGTGGCTCAAAGGAGTAGAGCGCGGGTCCCATATGCCAGAGGTGACAGGTTCAAAGCCAGACCCAGCCAAAAACTGCAAAAAAATAAATAAAAGAAAAGCAGAAATCTTCAAGAATGGTCATATAAACTTTATTCTTAGTAGCTAAACACGGGAAGCATCCCCAATGCCCATGAGCAGTAGAACAGAGGAACTAACCAGCAAATCATGGACCCATGCATATTGGACACTCACACAGCAAAAAATTTCTCAACATCTTTCTAAATGTATGCTGTGGCACAAATTTGTGGAGAATACACTCTCCAATGGTTTAATTTTTTTATTTTTTCCTATTATACTACTTAAAAAATCACAAAAGGAATATTTCACTACTTACAGTATCTTACTAGTGAGACAAAGACCACGGGTCATTTTTGAATGAGACATGTCCCACTAATTTTCACAAAGTCTAAGCGGCTTGTCCTGTGTTCTGTGAGCCCCAGAAGTGGCAGATGATAGACGTTACACAGACTTAAACATATTAGCTATCATGCTCCAGATGCTGTATGCCCACTTTGCCTAGCCACTTTCCCTATACTCCCTCCCCAAGCACTTCACCATTTAATCCCCGGAATGGTGGAAGACAACTCTTTTCTATTTTACATGATAGAAAACAGAAGCCCAAGCATAAAGTAACAATAGTATCCCTTACTGCACCTGATTATTCTACAGACTCTCCAAGATCAGGCTGAAATGCTGTCCTCTCAGGCCTCTTCCATCCTTACAAAGTGCCTGCCTCTCCAAAATTCGTTTTATTGCTCTTCTCTATGTGTACCTGGCAGCACATAGCATCAAAGACACATGTGTTCATGCATTATCCCCCCACACTAGGTTACATGTTCCTGGAGTCATCACCCATCTAAGCAACCACCAGGACAGAGCTTTTCAATAAATAATTTGTTGGGCTGGATTCTTACCATCACATCTCAGCCCCAGCCTGGGAAGACTTTCTGGGGGAGAAGAGGTTTGGGATCACCTGAGGAAAGCAAAGACCAGCATGTGACATGGAAGATGCAGTGACAGCATTAATTCTAGCAGGGCTCCTAGCCAGGAATGTGGGAGCCAAAGGCTGATTAGCTCATTGGTGCAGTACTGGCTGCATGCTGGCTTCTTGGCCAAACCCCAAAAGAGTGTGATGTGAACATTACACACCATTAAGCTGATTCAGAGAACAAATGACTAAGTTTCTAATAATCAAGGAGATTCTGATGCAAGCTGAGTTTAGTGCATCCTGACAGCTGACTCTGGCCCACCCCAAAGGAGGTGCCTCTGCTATAAGGAGTGTTTTCAGCTAGGCTTGCCACACACCAATGGCAGGGGACATTTTACTGCCTTTCTAATGTTCCACACACCATTCAGAATCCTCTGTGAACACTATTCTCTAATATCAGGCTATAAAACAGGTGATTCTGTTGATTGGAGCTGTGCTATTTAAAGACCAGCTACATCATTAATGGCACCTGCCACTGCCTGGAGCTTTATGTAGCGAGTCAAAATGGCCCACAGACAGAGGAATATCTTCATACCCCAAGGAAATGAAAGATGTTAGACTAAAGGAAAATAAAAGACAAAAATGGCACAGCAACCTAATCCATATCTCTAAGGGCATCAGAAAAAAGTCCCCAGTCAGGAGTGGCCCAAGAGTCTCCCAAATGACCCAAAGTCAAGGAATTCCACCTCCACTTTCCACATTTTCATTTTTCATCCATTCTGGAGACTCTTATGGAGGGCACAGGCTTCTGTGACACCTCTTCAACAGCAAGAGGTGATGGAGGTTAGAAGATAAACCAAAGTTCAGCCTGCCCTCCTGCCACCACACCCACCCTGGCAGAGATTTCAGCCAACACCCCACTTCCTGTTGAGTGCTAACACCAACCTCATAGCCTCCAGTTTAGAGGAAGAGACAAACGTAGCCTACTGTCTAGTCCCTGCCTAGGTTCTCTGACTTAATTTCTACCATCAGGAAGCTGAGGGGCAGGACTCATGCACACCAGCAACAGTGTTTGCTGCAGTCTGCTGCGAGACACAACCATGGCAGAACACGCTTCCCCGGTGCTTCTGCTCTGCAGTAGGAGATCTAGACCAGATGATTTTCAGAGCTCTGGGGTTAACATTCTGTTGTCAGTGATGTCCTAAAGTCCTGAAAAATCCTATGTTTTTAGAAAGATTTAATCATGTTTATCATATTCTAGGAAGTAAATCACAAACCTAATCTTACAGTTTAAGAAATTTTCTAATGTAATTTCAAAACTGAAAGGGAAATGCAATTAATCAGAATTCCATACTGTCTGTATTCTCGGGAGAAGAGGCTTTCCTGTAGTCCCACAAGGAACACTAGAAGCACCCACAGAAGGAGAAAGCTGAACCTGAGCAAGGGTGAGCACCCAGCACTCCTGCATTCTGGATTCGGGGACCATACCCCGGCATTCTCCACAGGGACAGTTCCTTCCACATAGGGCTCACCCAGAGATAGTACCCTCCATGGTGCTGAGCAACGGGCTTCTGTACCTTTGTTTCTCCACTGCACAGTGCACAACAGGCACCCAGAATGCATAAGTGAGCTCCGCTTTAGGTAGTGAGATGTGAATTTCTGCCCAGGGCTCCATCTTAGCAGGGCATCCCTAGGCCTAGATACAGATTGGTCATGCCTCCTGCTCAGAACGCAGAACCCTTCTGCAGAGCAGTTGCTGCACAGGCCACTGGCTTCCCCATCTCCTCTTCTGTCTTACATCTTCTTAGGCAGCTTTTCAGTTGAGAGCTTGTCTTACCAACCATCTCTCCCTCCCTTATAAAACCTTTAAGATCAGGCGGCACCTGTGGCTCAAAGGAGTAGGGCGCCGGCCCCATATACTGGAGGTGTGGGTTCAAACCTGGGTCTGGCCAAAAACTGCAAAACAAAAAAACAACCTTTAAGATCAGAAAAAACACCTACAATATCCTAATCTCAGCATTTAGTACAGACACCTGTACCCCACAGTACTAATGAGTATTGCTGAGTAACAGAATGATTTGGGTTACATCTTCCATCACAGCAGAATCACCTGGACGGCTTTTGCCCCACAAACCAAGTTCTGGTATCAATTTCTAAAATTATTTACAATATTAAAGTTGAAACAAATCCCTGGGTTCCTTCTAATGTCAGTGTTTCAGTTGAGCCTACTTTCCTATTAGCTAGCACTCATCTGAAAACAAATAAACGATTCAGTCTTTTCTCTGACTCAGTGTGAGAAAGAAGATGGGCACCATTTGATGACAGCTCACCATCTTGGTGGGTCTCCATGGTCCTTCACCAAAATCACCTGCATTTCCTCCCAAGCACCACACCATCCCATTACACAGGGATCAGGAGGCTCTCAAACTTTTGCACTCAGAACAACTTTCCTTTCAAATAACTTTGTTTTATATTAAATCATAGCTGTGTACATTAATGCAATCATGGGGTACAATGTGCTGGTTTTATATACAATTTGAAATATTTTCATCAAACTGGTTGACATAGCCTTCACGGCATTTTCTTAGTTATTGTGTTAAGACATTTATATTCTACATTTAGTAAATTTCACATGTACCCTTATAAGATGCACCATAGGTGTGGTCCCACCAATCACCCTCCTTCTCCCTCAAATAACTTTTTAAAGTGGGTTCTACCTATTGATACTTATAGCACATTAAACTAACACAGGTTTTATAATTATTTAGCAATTAATTTACAATGAATAATAAATCCATTTCATAACAAAAATAAACCAGAATTTCTGAAACTCTTTAATGTCAGAATTACTACAAGACAGCTTGATTCTCATACCTACTTCTGCTTTGGTATGGTGTGGTATGTTGTGGTATGTTGTTTTGATCTATGTGAAGAAAACCCAGCCCCGCATGAACATGTGGCTGGACACAGGACAAGTGTTTTAATAACCTAATCCTATCACTGTGAATATTCTTGTTTGAAACAATATTGAGACCTGACAAGTGGTAGTTTCTTTAAAGGTTAGTTGAAAGATGGAATCTGAAACACTGTCAATAAACTTGTAGGACTCTATTAAAACCCATTATCTATCAATCTGCCCTTTGAAGAAATATCTTACACAAGCACAATTTTGGTAACAGCATGCATTAGTCATTGGAGAATATCTGTTCATTGAATTATGCAAATATTCCAAGTATTAACACATTAAATATGCAATGTCAGAAAAGTCACATTTGTTATTATCGCCACTGAGTTCATCAAAAACATCACTGAGGGCAGTGCCCATAGCTCAGTGGGTAGAGTGCCAGCCACATACACTGGGGCTGGCGGGTTCGAACCTGGCCTGGACCAGCTAAAAAACAGTGACAACCACAACAACGACAACAAAAAAAAACAATAGCAGGGCAGTGTGGTGGGTGCCAGTAGTCCCAGCTACTCAGGAGGCTGAGGCAAGAGAATCACTTAATAAGCCCAAGAGTTTGAGGGTGCTGTGACGCCAAGGCACTCTAACGAGGGCAACATAGTGAGATGCTGTATCAAAAAAAAGAAAAAACCATCATTGAGTACAGGCATACCTGGGAGATTTTGTGGGTTTCATTCTACACCATTACAATAAAGCAAATCTCACAATAAAGTAAGTCACATGAACGTTTTGGTTTCCCAGGACATATAAAAGTTATGTTTACACAACATCTGTTATAAGTCTACTAAGTGTGCAACAGCAGTACATCTAAAAAAATGTACATACATACCTTAACTAAAAATACTTTCTGGCTAAAAAATGCTAATGATCATCTGAGCTTTCAGGGAGTCATCATCCTTTCACTGGTTGAGGGTCTTGCCTTGATGTTGACCACTGCTGACTGATCAGGGTAGTGGTTGCCAAAGGCAACCATCTAAGCTTCATCGTGAGATTGCAACAATTCAGTCCGATCTTCAGGCTCCACTTCTAGTCTAATGCTCTTGCTACTTCTGCCACATCGGCAGTTACTTCCTTCACTGAAGTCTTGAACTCCTCAAAGTCATCCAAGAGGGTTGGAATCAAGTTCTCCCTAAGTCCTGTTAATGTTGATCTTCTTCCCTCCTCCCGTGAATCACAAATGCTCTTAATGGCCTCTAGAATGGTGAATCCCTTTCAGAGGGTTTTCAATTTACTTTGACCAGGTTGTCAAAGGACTCACTCTCTGCGGCAGCTATAGCCTTATGCAAAGCATTTCTTAAATAATAAGACTTCAAAGTTGAAACTACTGTTTGACCTGTGGGCTGCAGAATAGATATTGTTAACAAACATGAAAACAATGTTCATCTCCTTGTACATCTCCAGCAGAGCTCTTGGGTGACTAGGTGCGTTGTCAACAGGCAGTAATATTTTGAAAGAAATCTTGTTTTTCCTGAGCAGTAGGTCTCAACAGGAGGCTGCAAGTATTCAGTACACCATTCTAAAAACAGATGTGCTGTCAGCCAGGCTTTGTTGTTTCCCTTACAACAGAAGATTTTGCATACTTCTCTTACAAGGGCCCTAGGATTTTTGGAATGGTAAACGAGCATTGGCTTCAACCTCAAGTCACCAGCTGCATTAGCCGCTAACAAGAGAGTCGGTCTGTCTTTTCAAGCTTTGAAGCCAGGCACTGACATCTCCCTTCGAGCCATAAGAAAGTCCTAGATGGCATCTTCCTGCAATAGAAGGCTGCTTCATCTACACTGAAAATCTGTTGTTTAGTGTGGCTACCTTCATCGTGTCTCTTGTTTAGTGGCTGCCTTCATCAATTCTCTCAGCTAGATCTTCTGGGTAACTTGCTGCAGCTTCTCCATCAGCACTTGCTGCTTCACCTTGTACTTTCATGTTATGGAAATGACTTCTTTCCTTCCTCCTCAGGAAGTGACATCTCACTTCCAACTCTTCTTCTGCAGCTTCTTCACCTCCCTCAGCCTCAGAGAATTGAAGAGAATTAGGGCTCTGCTGTTGATTAGGCTTTGGCATAAGGGAATGTTGTGGCTGGTTTGATCTTTTATCCAGACCACTCAAACTTTCTCCTTATCAGCAATAAGTCTGTTTTGCTTTCTTATCATTTATTTGTTCACTGGAGTAGCACTTTTAATCTCTTCATGAACTTTTCCTTGTATTCACAACTTAGCTGACTAGAACAAGAGGACTGGCTTTTGTCCTGTCTTGGCTTTCAACAGGACTTCTTTACTAAGCTTAATCATTTCTAGCTTTTGATTTAAAATAAAGCGAGAGATGTGCAACCGTTTCTCTCGCTTAACACTTTCAGGCCATTTGAGGTTATTCATTGTCTTAATTTCCATGTTATTGTGTCTCAGGGAATAGGGAGGCCCAAGAAGAGGGAGAGAGACAGGGGAACAGCCAGTCAGTAGCATGGTCAGACACGTTTATCAACTGACTTTGCCATCTTAGAGAGGTACCAAAAATAAAGACAAAAGTAACATCCAAGATCACCGATCACAGGTCATCATCACGGATATGAGCCAGGGAAGAAGGGCTGACAGCATGTGGGGCTGAAGCCTACCTCCAGGAGGTGAGGAAAAGAGTCAGCCCAAGCATCAGTCACAGATCACTACGGAAATCAGTGGTACATTTCATTCCAGTGCCCTATATAAAAGCAAGCTATCACATCCTCTCTCAGAATCAGCCTCCATATTAACCACATGCCACATGGATTATCTTTTAACAGACCATTTAACCAAAACTTTCAGTGCCCTACGTAGACCTAGACAAGAATGGCTATCTCAAGATTAACTCTGTATCAGTAAGAATATTCTACTTCTTTATTACCTGCTTAATTAATGAGATAATCAAGTCAAGAGAATCCAGTGACACTTTAATTGAAAGAGGTAACGGAAGATATCACTAAGAAATATTCTATTACAAAATCTCACATGTTCAAAATTCTATTCAAATCAAACCACTAGTCCAGGACACTAAGTATAATAGATAATTACTGTGTCACACCACAGAAGACTAAAAGCTGTACACTCTAGGAAGCTGCACACTTTGGACTGTGTCTTAAGGATAATTAGAAACAGAGCTCAGGACTCTGTGGAAAAGAACTCAGTAAAGCTCACAGAGGGATGCGCTCACTGGATCACTTGTCTCCGAACTGCTGTAAATTTCCAGAGCTGATCTGAGTTCCTTACAGTGAAACACTTGGCCTTGGAAGGTGAACTTAGTGTGCTAAATAAATTATTTAGCTCCCCAAAAAGTACTTCAGGATTAAATAATAATGCCTTCTCCACCTAACGTTTGCATGTCAGTCATCTCATTTTGCTTCTGCAAGAGCCCCAGGAGCAAATCAGCCATATACTCGCATCTGCCTTTCCTCAAAGCAGAAACAGACTCAAAGCAAGAGGGCCTGGGCACCAGGCTAGTGCAGACAGAGTAGGCACCTCTGGGAGCCATCCACATCACCACAACCTGAATGCAAAGCTATTTTTTCATCAATTTTATTTATATCCCACTTTATTTTAAAAAACTAAAGTGTCATTTTTCTCTTCTGTAAGAAATCAGAAAATGCTTGATTTTCCCATGTGACTATGCCCTGCCCATCTTTGTTACATCTGCGTAGAAAGCTGCCACAAACATACAGCTTCACTTCCAAGCAGGGGAGAAGCAGAGAGAAATAGAAAATGGGTCAAATAATTCCCAAAGAAAGAGTCTAATCAGAAATACTTCTCTTTTAAATTCTCTATCATATATACAAATTTCAACAGAAAGGAATTACTACATAACTGGAGTGAGGAGGGTAATGTCATGATAAACACCACTGTGAGACAGCTGGTAGCATGGAGGACCTACTTTGTATACTGCACAGCAGTTGGTGAAACTTTCCCCCTTCACCTAAAGGTAGTCCCTGCGCACACCCAGCTCCCAGCTTAAAGGGAGGAGAAATGGGAATGCCAGACATCTAGGTGACTGTTACCCACTTTACTTATTTGAGCATCATGAATAAAACAAGCTTAGGCAAAAACTGTCCAACTTGAGAAAGACAAGAAAGCATCCAGAGATGGTCTAGAAGCACAGGCCTTACCCCAAGAGTAAGATGTGGGGCTGGATGTGTTCTGAGCAGCGAAGGCCCAACAAGATTCCTCAAGAAGACAGCGCTCAGCTGTGCACATAGATGGGATTACAGGGTGTCTCCTACCCACACTTATGCCCCCTGTATTGTATAATGCATCAAGATACCCTGGGGCTGGAGAGAAACAGGCATGAGAAACGTGAGGATCCTGGCTAGGAAAAAGCTTTGGGTATACAGTTACAGGCACACAAAACTACAAGAGGCAAATCATTCAGAAGCTACTAGAATTGGGGAAAAATTGCTTCCCCCCCCCAACCCCAACAAAAGAAGAGCCTAAAATAGAGTCAGTGATTCTAAATTTTGCTAAGCAGGAAGCAAGCTGTGGGATCTTGCAACCCCTACCCCTCAAGGAAGACATTCTCCCTGTCTAGTTGACTTTCTGCTGCTTATAACAGAATACCTAAAACCAGATAATTGATAAAGAAACAGAATTTATTTCTTAGTTATAGAAGCTATGAAGTTCAAGGGGCTGCATTTGGACCTTCTCACAGGTGGGGCTCTCAGAAGAGTCCTCAGTGGCAAAGGCTGCATAGGACATACCATGGTAAAGGCTGAGCATGGTACCATGCCAGCTCAGGTCTCTCTTCCCCTGTTGCAAAGCCACTATTCTCACTCCCATGATAACCCATTACTCCATAAGTGGATTAATCCATTCATGAATACAGAGTCCTCACAATCCAATCACCCCTTAAAGGCCTCCACTCTCAAAGCTGCCACATTGGGGATTAAGTTTCAACATGAGTTTTCGAGGGGACAAATACTCAAACCCTAGTATTCCCCAAGGTCACAGCCAGATGTGTTTATAGAGGACAAAAGACAAGAATGAGCTTTCCAGGTGTAGAACAAAGAGGACCAGAGGATAACAGACCAGTTCTTCCTGCCCTCACTCCTATGGTAGGAGGTAAGAGGAGCCACACTGTGACCATGAAGGATCAGGACAAAACAAGGCTATGCCACAATCCCTCTCCCCACCAGTGACAACTGCTTCTTCACTAATCACAGTGGCCTAAAGGTCACTCTAGTCCATCTTCCCAACAAATAAGACCTAATGAGATACCCACTCATAAAATTGTCCCAACTTGCTGACAACACCCCACTTTACTGGACCTTCCCCCCAATCACCTGACCAAAGCCAAAATCTTGTTAACAGTTTCTTTCAAATACCCTCTTACCACAACACCCCAGGTCTCCATGGTGTACAGTTCCAACCTGTTCTATCGCAGGTGCCAGAACTCCTAGAGGCCTTTACTTTGCGGATACTGATAAGATACCCACAAGGTGTCACTCTTGCTTTAGACCAAGAACTAATATTTTCTCTTCCATTTTCCCCCTTCCAAAATGGACGCGTTTTAAATTGCAACTGCCCTAGCTCAGCCCCACTACCTGAGTATCTGTTCACTCACCAAACCACAAGTCACATTTGGATTTGATGTGCACTGGAAATCCTTCCTTTGTGCAAGATGAAGTAAATGAAAACAGCTCTGGATTGTGTCCCTGACAGATGAACACATGACGGCTGCAGAAGAAGGGTATGCCAAGAGAAGGGACTGAGGCAGAGAAAGTCCACAAAGAGCCGTGCTCCCCTTTCCCAGGCCAGTGCCAAAGATGGGAAGCAACTGCCAACCAGGAATAATATCTTACAGATTTCACGGTTGCATCTAGGCAAGGCCCTGTGACTAGATCTCACCAGTGAAATGTACGTGGTCATAGTCCATGCCACTTCTGGGCCAACATGGCTGAGAAGCACATGTGCCTCCTCCACACAGACATCCCCATCTGCCAGCGGATGCGACGGAAACTGGGCCTATAAGACCCCACTCACCCAGCAGACAGCAGGCAACACCACACACTATAAGGAGCTGGGCCAGATTACCACACAAAGGAAAGGTAACCATTGATTAGGAACATCCAAAGCACATTGTTACACAAATAAGAAATATAATAAATTTTAGTGTGTGGTGTGAAGTCCTAAAACTTGGGAGAGTTATTACAGAAAAAAAGTTACCCTAAAGAACCCAAAATTGGGGGGCCAGAAATACAAAGTAAACTGGAAACGTGAAGGGCCCACTCCAGGAGTCAGGGAAGTCCTGAAAAGCCACACTCCCACCCCCAACCCCCATCGCCCAGCACCATGGCTTTGTTCTGCACATTTGGCAGGCCTACAAACTACACCAGCAGTAAGGTGGCTCCTTTAAGAATAAAAAACCTGGCTCAGCGCCCATAGCTCAGTGAGTAGGGTGCCAGCCACATACACCAAAGCTGGCAGGTTCAAGCCTGGCCTGGGTCCGCTAAACAACAATGACAACTGCAACCAAAAAATAGCCAGGCGTTGTGGCAGATGCCTGTAAGCAAGAGACTAGCTTAAGCCAAAGAGTTTGAGGTTGCTGTGAGCTGTGACTCCACAGCACTCTACCGAGGGTGACATAGTGAGACTCTGTCTCAAAAAAAGGAATAAAAAACCTTAGAGGTACCTGATGAAACCTCTCCAAAAATAAATAACCATCCCAGGTCTCAAAATAATTCTGCAAATACAAATGTCTGATAGACACAAAGAAGTCTGTGAAACACAGAGGAAGAAACAGTAGAAATCACAGAAAACAAAAGCATATCGACAAAAACACAAGAAGTTGGAATTACCTAACATAGAATACCAAAATCCCACAGTGATAACAACAAAAGTATAAACAATCCAGTTAAAAATGGGGCAGAAGGGAGGCGCCTGTGGCTCAAAGGAGTAGGGCGCCGGCCCCATATGCCAGAGGTGGTGGGTTCAAACCCATCCCCGGCCAAAAACTGCAAAAAAAAAAAAAATGGGGCAGAAGATTTTGGCCAGGCACAGTGGCTCACACCTGTAATCCTAGCACTCCCTCTGAGAGGCCAAGGTGGGTGGATTACTTGAGTTTCAGGAGTTTGAGACCAGCCTAAGCAAAAGCAAGACCCTGTCTCTAAAAATAGCCAGATGTTGTGGTGAGCGCCTGTAGTTCCAGCTACTTGGGAGGCTAATGTAAGAGGATGGCTTGAGCCCAAGAGTTTGAGGTTGCTGTGAGCTATGACAACACATCACTCTACCGAGAACAACACAGTGAAACTCTGTCTCAAAAAAAAAATAAAATTAAAATTAAAAAAAATAAAAATCAGGCAGAAAATTTAAATAAACATTTCTCTTGAGAAAATATACCAATGGGTAATAAGCATATGAAAAGATGCCTGGGTGGCACCTGTAGCTCAAGGAGTAGGGCGCCGGTCCCATATGCCGGAGGTGGTGGGTTCAAACCTAGCCCCCGCCAAAAACCAAAAAAAAAAAAAAAGTGAAAAGATGCCTAACATTACTAAGCATTAGAGAAATATAAATCAAATCCTCAATGAGATACCACTTCATATCCATTAGAATAGCTATAATCAAAAAAGAAAATAACAAATGTAGGCAAGGATGTAGAGAAACTGAAACCCTCACACACTGCTAGTAAGAATGCAAAATGATGAAGCTGTTATGGATATGATATGATGGTTCTTCAAAAGTTTAAAGAATCAATATATAATTCCAGTAATTCTACTTACAGTCTATGCACAAATGAAGTGAAAGCAAAGACTTACATATTTGTACACCCATGTTCATAGTAACTTTATTCACTATAGCCAAAAGGTAGAAGCAAGCCAAGTGCCCATCAAATAATGAATGGAATATTATTCAGCCTTAAAAAGGAAAGAAAATCTGATACATGCTACAACATGTATAAACCTTGAAGACAATATGCTAAGTGAAATAAGGAGTCCAAAAAGAAATAATATTGTTACGATTCCACTTACATGATGTACCTATGGTAGTCAAATTCATAGAGACAAAAAGTAGGATGTTGGTTGCTATGGGTCTGGGAAAGGGAGTTATTATTCAATGGACACAGTTTCGGTTTTACGAAATAAAAACATTCCTGGAGAAGGATGGTTGCAGGACAATGTACTAAATGTACTTAATGTCACAGAACAGATTTTTAAAATGTGCACTTAAAAAGGTAAATAAGAAGTTATATATGTTTGACTACAATTTTTAAAAAACCATACTTGCTTGGTTAAAAACATAAATAAGAGATTAGAACTGTTTTCAACCTTTTTTATCTCACAACACACTTGAACCTATAAACTTCCACAAGCACACTTAAATTATGTTGATTTCAAAGAGAGTAAAAAGAAGAATATATTTATTGTGCTTTGAACTACTTTCGAAAATAATTTAAATAATGATCTTTAAAAATTTTTGCAGCACACCTAAGATCCTCTTACAGCACTGGATTAGAAGATATAAAAAGTAACATGGTTTCAATTTCTTTAAATCTAAAACCAAAAAGTAATAAAGTCATGGATGGGTTTTAAAGTAGATTAAGACCTGCTGAAGAAAGAATTGGTGAACTGGAAACTAGGTCAAAATAAATATTCAAATTAAAGATGAGAGGCCAAAATCTTGAAATATAAAAGAAAGGGTATGAGCCTTTATGGTGAGAAATCTAATATACATTTAATTCAAGTCCCAAAAGGAAAGAAAGAAGACGAGGTAGAAGCAACATCTGAAGATAATGGCAATGAACTTTCCAGACTTAGGAAAGACATTATCCCATAGATACAAGAAGACAACACACTTCAAGCAGGGATGCATAGAACTTAATGAAACTAAAGACAATAAGAAAATCCTTTAAAAACAAGAGGAAACAGATTACCTACGGAGGATAAGTTACATTGACTACTGATTTCTGAACAGGAACAAAAAAAAAAGGCAGATGTTGTGGAACTATATCTCCAATGTGCTGCTAAATACAATATACAGAAAAAAAAATTTTTTTTTGAGACTGAGTCTCACTTTGTCACCTTTGGTAGTGTATGTAAGGTCATAGCTCACAGCAACCTCAAACTCTTGGGATAAAATTCTCCTCTTGCCTCAGCTTTTCATTTTTAGTAGACATGAGGTATCACTCTTGCTCAGGCTGGTTTCAAACTCATGAGCTCAAACGATCTACCCACATGGGAAGAAAAAAACTTTTAAGAATAAATGTGATGGGCGGCGCCTGTGGCTCAGTGAGTGGGGCGCTGGCCCCATATGGCGAGGGTGGCGGGTTCAAACCCAGCCCGGGCCAAACTGCAACAAAAAAATAGCCGGGCGATATGGCGGGCGCCTGTAGTCCCAGCTGCTTGGGAGGCTGAGGCAAGAGAATCAGGTAAGCCCAAGAGTTGGAGGTTGCTGTGAGCCGTGTGACGCCACGGCACTCTACCCGAGGGCAGTACAGTGAGACTCTGTCTCTACAAAAAAAAAAAAAAAGAATAAATGTGACTATGATGTCAGTGAAAATAGCAAAGAAAGGGCTTCTAACATTCACCTTTCCAATAAAAGCAATTAAAAATGGCAGAACTTTCAAAATCAACTTTTTCAAAAATCTAAAACTTTAACCAAAGGTTTGCCACAATCTAGGAAGTATTTGTTAAAGAAAAATGGTTGAATATTCTAAAAATTGAAAAATGTGGGGTGTTTTAACTTGCACTATTCCCAATTATCCCTATCTCTACCCCAAATCTGTAATAGTCTTTTTTTTCTTTTTTTTGAATGAACAAGAAACATTTTTATGCTATTATTTGTATCTACCATGCCATGGAACCTGGAAGAGGTTCAAGCAGCTCAGGGAGGCACCTTGCCATTTAATGTGACAAAGTGTTGATTGACTTTTGAATTCGTGGGAAATAGGTCCCAGCACCTTGTATCACTGTTACATGGGGACTATTGGTTATCTTGTGTGCCCCTGCTGTACACATATTATGCCCTGAGCTCATGGGGAATAAATAGGTTCTTGCTCCTAAACACATGGGTCCACTAGTACTCCTGTGTGCTATGTTATGTGCTTATCATGCCATGAATTCATAGGGAATGGGTTCCAGGAGCTCAGGCTCCTTTCCGTTAGTTCTCACAAAGTGGGCTTCTCTGGGTGGCGCAGGCTGGCGCTTCAGTTGAACCCAGGTACCTTTCTCTTTGGCTTCCTTCTTTTTCTGATCATTTTCCTTCACACGTTTCAGGAAGCTATCTCGGCTCTTAGAGTGCTTAATATGCCCAATACGAACATTAATCCTCTTCCTCTTCGCAATGCCAACAGCATGCTGGGTAACATTGTAAACTCTTCCAGTTTTGCCATGGTAACATTTGTGTGGCATGCCTTTTTGAACAGTACCCATTCCCTTGATGTCTACAATATCACCTTTCTTGTAGATTCGCATATATGTGGCCAAAGGAACAACTCCATGTTTTCTAAAAGGCCTACCTAGAGAACATGTGTCGGGTGCCTCTCCTCTTTCCCTTTGTGTTTGTCATTTTGGTGAATTACTGGAAGAAGGCGTCTCCGGCCGAAAGGCTATAATAGTCTTGAAAATCAGAAGCCGGGCACTGTGGCAGGTGCCTGTAGTCCCAGCTACTTGGGAGGCGGAGGCCGGAGAATCGCTTGAGCCCAGGAGTTGGAGGTTGCTGTGAGCTGCGATGCCACAGCATGCTACCCAGGGCGACTGCTTGAGGCTTTGTCTCCAAAAAAATTATATATATATATGTAGAAAAAACAATACAGACTGTCAACCACCAGCTAACCTGCAATAAAGGAATGTCTAAAGAAGGCTCTTTGGGCAAAAGTAAAACAATTCCAGCATAGAAGTCAGAAATGTCAAAGCGCAATGTACACCAAAGAAAGAATAAATATGTGAATTTAAATGAACATTGACTATTAATATTACTTTTAATATAATGCTGTTAATATTAATGCCAATGTAATAACACTGTTAATATTATTTTGCTGAGTTTTAAAAGAGCATACAGAATTAAAATACACAGTAACAAGCACATGTGAATCTGGATTCAAGTCTTCCAACTATGATTTATACATTGTCTAGAAGGAAGATAAAGGTATAACTGTGTTATATAGATAAGTTAATAACATACTGCCTAATTTACATGATAAACACTAAAATAAAGAAAAATAGGATACAACCTCCAATCTACTGCAAATGGAAAAAAAAATGGATTTTTTTTAAAATCATAATATCAGTTTAAAATACTACAAGAAAAGAAAAACAAACAGCAAATTTAAAAGAAATATACATAATAGGATTATGGATTTAAACTCAAATAGAATGATAATTACACTTACTGTAAATGAACTGAATATTCCAATTAAAAGACAAAATTTGTCAGATTAGATAAAAAAAATCTATACTCTTTGTAAAAGATATACTTAAGTATACGACTATAGTAAGGCTGAAAGGAAAATTATAAAAAACATAAATATCATGTAAATAAGAGCCTAAGAAGTCTAGCATGGCCACATTAACATTAGACATATAATACCATAAAGGCAAAGATTCATTACTAGAGATAAACAGGACCACTAATAATAATTAAAGACTCAATTCATCAGGAAGATATAACAATTTTTAATTTGCATGCCCCTAATAACAGTCTCAAAATATATAAACATTGACAGAACCACAAGAAAAATAAGACAAATCCATAAACATAATGAAATTGCGCGATTATCTTAGTAATGGATATAACAACCAGACCAAAAAACTAGTGATAAAACAGATATAATACACTTATCAACTCAGCTAAATAATATATATAAATAAATATATATATTTTATATATATGTATATATAAAAAACAGTACTTTGAACCCAATTCTTTTCAAGCGCATAGGACCACCTGAGAAAACTTACATAACATACTCTGGACTATAAGGATTATCAGCAGATTTTAAAGGATTGAAATCATAGAAAGCAAGAGCTCTGGGCAACATTAATTCTGCTAGAGAAGAATAAAGTGATAAGAAAATACAGACATATAGAATCTAAAAATATTCTTCTAAATTACCCATAAATCAAAGAAAAAACATACTAATCAATACCTTAAATTACATCTGTGTGATCCCACTGAAACATTATAAGAATACATATCACCTTATATGCATATAACTGAAAAGTAGAAAAGCTATAAATTAATAAATATTTACCTCACATTAAAAAGAAAACAGCTGGAGAGAAAGGAAAATTATGGGCCAATTTCACATGGATATAAAAATATCAAAAAAATTTAGTCACCAGAATCCAGCTACACACTATAACAAAAAGCTGCCATGACCAAGTTATATTTATACGCTGGTCATCTATGAGTGCTAGAATTATCAAGATTTCTATTTTGCTTTTGATGCTAACCATTATTTTGGAAATTTTCTAAATAAACAATCATTACCTTTAGTAATAAGGAAAAATATTTTTGAATTAACAACTAACATTCTGCTGATCTCTCATCTTTAAGAGGTCAACTAGTTAATAAATGGCAAGAACAGAAACAAAAGCTAGCTCAGAACAGCCATTTTGTCTGAGTAAAATAAGGATACAAGGAGTGTCTCTATTTGGTTGACTGAGAACAAAGAAGAGTGGATAGGAGTAGAAAAGAATTTGCAAAGATAGAGATGAGATAATAGCAATTTGTAGGCTTTTTCCCAAACATTAAGGGAGCGATCTCATACACAAATGTGTCTATAAATAGAATCCATATTGCACTTTAATGAATAATTTAAAAGCACTCTGCAAACAGGGTTAAGAAAACCGGAACCTAAATGCTTAAAAATCAATAGTTCTCTCCTATCCCAACCTGGTGAGTTATAGACAAAGATGTCTAAGTCTTATATTATTTTTTTAGAAATGAAAAACCTAGAAGGTTAAGTATCAAAAGGATAAAAAAAACACTTTCAAGGTTTGACCTAATAGTTCTACCTTCAGAAATTTATCCTTCAGAAGTAATCAGCCATATCACACAACGATATTTGTATAGGATTATTTATCAGGGCATTATTTATGATGATAAATATTTTAAAGCAACAAAATGTCCAGCTATAAGGAAGATGTTCAATAAATTGAGGTACCTTTTGGAATAGTACGCAAACAATCAAAATCATATTTTAGAAGAATACATCATGACACAGGGAATGCTCATGATCCATTAAAAGGAAACAATTTTGTTATAAAATGTATTATGGAATGAATCACAACTTCAGGATATGTATATCATACATATAGGTAAATAGAAAGAAACACTGAATATCCCTACGTAGTAAGGATATGGGTAATGTTTACCTTCTACTTTATACTTTTCTATTTACTCCAATTTTTCTACACAAAAATTGGTATGACTTTGATACATAGAAAAAAAGAAAATAAATAATAAACAGATTATGTTAAAAAGATTCAAACACCTTCATCAACCCAAAGCCACTTCTAGTGAGTGTTACCTGGAAAGTCAGTAGAGATCTGGTACATTAGTTATTATTGCTGCATAACAAACTATCACAAACTTAACACCTTAAAACAATGTACCCATACATTTATTACCTTATAGTTAGTTTCTGTGAGTCAGGAATCCAACCAGGCTTAACTGGGTCTCACAAGGCTACAATCAAGGTGTTAACCAGGCTAAGTTCTCACACCTGAAGGCTTAACCTTGGGAAGAATCTGCTTTCAAGTTCATTTAGGTTATTGACAAAATATGTTTCCTTGTAGGACTGAGTGCCCCCTGCTTCCTACTTGCCACCCTCCACTCTCAGAGACCATCCACAACTCCTTCACACAGAGGCTTCCCCAACATGGCCACTTACTTCATCAATCTTGTTAACAAACAGCATCTCTAAACCAAGTATTCTAGCAAAACAGAATTTTACATAATGTAAAGTGACATAGAAGTGACAACCTATCACCTTTGCCATAGACTATTGTTTGAAAGCAAGACACAGGTTCTACCCCCAATCAATGGGAGGGGATTATACACAGGCTTGAATGCTACAAGGTGAAGATCATGACATGACTGCCTTAATAGAGTCTGTCCACGACATCTAGCCCCTCAGCACAGAGCCCAGGCAAAGGAGAAAAGCCTTTACTTGCATCTGAGAGTCTATTGATCTACCACCCGTGACAAATAAAATTGAACCCTGTTCTCTGTACTACTCAGGCGATGGTCTGTAGGAAAAAGTGAAAGGACAGTTCACCATGAATCAAAGTTAACACAAAAATCTCAGCATCAAGATGGGACCTGTACCAGCCTTGAAGGATGCGTAAGATTTAGATCAATGGGAAGGAATAAGAAAAGGAGATGTACATTCTGGAGAGAGTAAGTAGGACAGTTTGTTCACAACAAACAAAAACCATATATGATGTCTAGCTTAACATTCTGATTGGTCCCTTGATGACCAACACACTTGAAAAACCTAACGAGATCTATAAGGAGAATACAGTACAGGTTTGGGCTAATTCTGCAGCACTGACCTCAATCAGCCTCCACAGGGTAGAAAATATTACTAATATTTACAGTATACAGTTTTCCTATACTTTCAGGAAATGAAGATTCCACTTCCCTGCTCCACTTCAAATCAGGTATGGCCACAAAGACTTGAACAATGAAAATTAAACAGAATGGACCAGGCAACCCTTCCAAAGCAATTAATTGCTAATGTGATTCTCTATATTCTAAAAGAGTTCAAATCCAGACCATTTAAGAATTAATTTTGCCAAATTTCCACGGAACAAAAATGCTTCCCTTTCAGAAACTAGTAAGAGATAATAAGGTATCACCTTGATGCCATATCTGAATAAGGATAATATAAGAAAAGATTATCATTGGTCAATACCGCTTAGGAACATATATTTCAAAATCCTAAATGAAATATTAGCATATTGGATCCAATAATATTTTTAATGTAGTACACTGTGACAAAGTTTCTCCTAAGCAATCAACGATGGTTTAAATTAAAAGAAAATATTTCAAAAAAAATCTAAAGAAAAAAGAGAATATTTCAACTCAGTCATAAATTTAAAAAAACATAAAATTATCTAAATAAATACACTGTATAGAAAACCATTTGATAAAATTCAAAATCCATTTATGATTTTTTTTTTAAGTTGACTCTGACACCTAAGACTGCCAAGAGCAGAGTCTGACTTGTATCAACTAGGCACAGTGACTCACATCTGTAATCCCATTTTGGGAAGCTGAGATGGGAGGATCACTTGAGACCAGGAATTCAAGACCAGCTTGAGCACCACAGTGATAGCCTGTTATTACAAAAAATATAAAAATTACCCAGACATGATGGTGTATGCCTGTAGTCCTAGCTATTCAGGAGGCTGAGACAGGAGGATCACTTGGGTTCTGGAGTTTAAGGCTACAGTGAGCTAAGATCCTGCCACTGCACTACTGCCTGGGACCCTATCTCTAACCACTAATAGAGTGGTTCTCAACCTTCCTAATGCCACGACCCTTTTATACAGTTCCTCATGTTGTGGTGACCCCCAACCATAAAATTATTTTCGTTGCTACTTAGCCCCACAACATGAGGAACTGTATGAAAGGGTCACGGCATTAGGAAAGTTGAGAACCACTGCACTAATAGTTGAAGTCGCACCAAAGTGGGGAGTCAAGAACTGACCCCACCTGAGCAGTTTTTGCATGTCTGATTAACCCAAACAACTAAACATGTAAAAACAAATCATGGGGTCTGGTATGTAACTGTTAACCTTATAAAAGGAATCTACCAAAGGACAATAGCAAAGTTCACAATTAAGGCTATAACAGCATTCCTTTTAAACTGAAAAATAATATCAGGATAATCTTATCACAACTTCATGCAACTTTGTCTAGTATTCCAAGAAAGGGAAATGAAAGACAAAAAAATAAGTAAAAGATTTAAAGACCAAGAAGAAAAATTATCATGTATATGCAGAAATCTGAAACTGAACAACACATTTTTGCAATTTGCTATGTTTCAAAGGTAGCATTGCAGATCACTGGGAAAATGTCCAGTACAATTGGTTACACATTTGAAAAAAATTCTAAAATTGGATCTCTACCTCATACCCCACACAAAAGTAAGTTTCAAGTAGAATACAAAAAGCAAATTTTAAAAATGCAAATAATTTTTTTATAGAGAAGGATATTTTATGACCTGAGGTAGCACAAAATTTCTTAAGTAAGACTCAATAATCACAAACCAGAGAAAAAGACTGATGAATTTGACTACATCAAATTTAAACGTCTGTTCATCAAAACAGCATTTTTAAAGAAAAAGAATAAACCACAAATAGAATCCAGAATATATAAAGAACTTCTCAAAAGCTATAAAAAGGACAACTCAGATAATAAACGGACAAATAATATAAGAAATACAATTCATAGGAGAAGAAACCCAAGTGGCAAAAAAAAGGAGGAAAAATCCTCAATCTTACTAGTCAAGAAAATGCAAATTAAAACAATATTTTCATACTTACCCAATTTACAACAATTAAAACATATGAACATCCAAAGGATTAGTGAGGATATAAAGAAATAAACAGTTAAAAGTAAATTTGACCACAGCTAGGAAACTGGAATCAGGCCTAGGCTGTGAGCCCAAAATCCCACATGTAGGGGTATATCTGGTCCACTCTTACCCAAGTGCTCATCGCATAGGAGCAAAGATAAACCAGGAGGACATGGCAGTCAGGGTTGGGGGAGGCTGACCAGGCTGCTAGGAGGAAGAACAGAGTGGGCCAGATAACAGAGCAGTGGCTGCCACTCCCACCCAGGACGTGACACTAGGGATTAGAGCCATGTTCGCGTAGGGTAAAACTCCCCCAGACAGCAGTGCATCATTCTTCTAAAGCTAATGACTATGTATATTATTTCCTCCTTGACTCTGACACCTAAGATTGTCAAGTGCAGAGTCTGACTTGTATCTGTTTCCTCTTGCAAATATATTTGTTATATTCCTATAACAAATATCCACCAACTTAGTGACTTAACACAATGAACATTTATTATCTCACAGTTCTGGAGGTCAGAAGCCAGACATGAGTCTCACTGGGTTAGAATTATGAGCAATGGCAGCTAAAGTCCTTCTCATCTCATTCTGACACTACTCTTCTGCCTCCCTCTTCTAGATTTAAGGACCCTTGTGACTATTCTGAGCCCACCTAGATAATCCAGGACAATCTCCCTATTTTAAAATTAGCTGGTTAGCAACCTTCATTCCAGGTGCTACCTTAACTCTCCCTGCCACATAACTTAACATATTCACAGGTTATGGAGATTAGGACTTGGACAACTTTTTCTACCTGTCAGACAACCCTCTATACTCTCCTCCACATTTGCAACAGATTCCCAGCCATTTCACAATGTCCATATTCCACATATCCAATGGGGCTCCAACTCCTTCCACTATACTTCCACACAACTCCAGCCTCCATACAACCACACACTCTATTCTCCAGTTATAGCAACCTCCTAGCCTTTTTCTAATCAATTTATTCTGATATGCACCCAAACAATTACAACTCTACCTTAGGACTCAACCCAAAGATGATCCCCTCTCTGAAGTTTTCTCTGATTCCCAGCCCAAATGAATTACCCCTCCTCAACACACTCACCCAGCTTTGTATATATCCCAACTGCAGCACTGAGTATGGCCCACTATAACTGTCTATTTATGTGTCTCTTCCTCAGTCCAAACCGTAAGCCCTTCAACAAAACTCTCATTCCCCTGTGGGTTCCCGGATCATAGCACAGATCCTGACACTCAGAGTATTTCTGAGAGTTGGATGAGGCAGAAGGAAGTGTCCCTGAGTTTCCTTCAACAAAAGAGATGTCAAAGAGTAACCTGGTTTCAGTAAGGTAAGTTTAAGTACCTCCCAAACTCATGTTGAACCTTAATCTCCAATGTGTCAGTATTAAGAGGTAGGGCCTTTAAGAGATGATGAAGGCAGAATGGACTAATCCATTCATGGGTTAATGGATTAATGAATTATCATGGGATGGGAACTGATGACTTTTTTGTTTGCTTGTTTGTTTATCTGTAGAGATGAGGTCACTCTATGCTGCCCAGGCTGGTCTCAAACTTCTGGCCTCAAGTGATCCTCCAGCCTTGGACTCTCAATGTGATGGGACTACCAGCATGAGCCATTGTGCTAACCCCTGGTACTTTTATAAGAAAAAGAGAGTTCGGAGCTAGTACATTCAGCCCCCTTGCCAAATGATGCCCTGCTCCACCTCAGGGATCTGCAGAGTTACACCAGCAAGAAGACCCTCACCATATGTGGCTCCCAAACCTTAAAGGTTTCAGCCTCTATAAATATAAGAAATGAATTCCTTTTCTTTATAAATTACCTAGATTCAGATACTCAAAAGAAAACAAACTAAGATAAAAGTGTACTTTTTTAAATGCTGGTTGTTAAGAAAACAGAGTCTTGTTTCATTTTAATGGTTTGTTATTTGATGTCCATACTCTAGCAAGAAAACGCTCACCTGGGGAGAGGGAGAAAGACTACACAAAGAGAGAATGAACAATATTGGCCAGCACAACAAAGAAAGTGACTATAATGAACAATAAGTTAGGATACACTTTAAAATAACTAAAAGAGTGGAACTGGAATATTCTTAACACAAAGAAATGATAAATGTCTGAGGTGATGGATACCCCAACCACCCTGATTTAATTAATTCACATTGTGTGCCTATATCAAAACATCACATGTACCCTATAAAGATATACAATTATTATGTACTCAAAATAATTAAATATTTTTTAAAAGCCTATTTTTTAAAGACTATGCAAAAGAAAGGGAATAGGGGTTAGCGCTATTATCCACTTTTTAAAAAAGAGACAATAATATGGCTTTAATGTTTTTAAAGGTATGCACCCATTCAGGTTCAACAGAACTCCCTTATTTAAATTTTTTTAATGATGTAGATCCTGAAGTTAATTTTAAAACATACTCCAAAAACTACACTCACTTCAGAAAGCAAGTTTGAGGCAAAAACAAAAAATGAAAACTGATTCAGCACCATGGACAGTGGGCCCGTGACTTGGCTGTAGGAATCCTTGCTACCAGCGCTGAGAGCTGATAAACACCAGACCTTCTGCAGTATTCAATTCCAATATTTGAGCAAGTATTTTCTTGGTTATGGCCCAAAGCAGCAGCTTTCTTCACCAAGGGGATGTACAACTTCCATCTACCAAAATCTGCTTCAGGGATCACCTTTAGCTCTGGGATCCCAATATAGCTCCGGGATTTTTGTGAAAATGGGAATGACTTTGCATTGGCACATGGCTAAAGATCCAGGAGCTAAAATCATGGAAACTGACAAAATCCAAGTTTGAATGGCTAGGTTGTCTTAAGGACCTTGTGGGACTTTTCAAATTTATAAATGCAGCAAGATTTCAGCCTCTCCTGAACACCAGGGGGTTAAGAGAGTTTCTCTAAAGCAGGTAACAAAATGTAACTATGTGTTGAATTCTTTTTCTCATACATGGCTAAAAATGTAGCCATAATGCTGTGTAGATTTTCTGCTACCATTAGTATTAATAGGGATATCTAAAAAAGTGATGTTTTAAGGGCCAGTATCACCACTAACAAGCACCACCTAATGCGATAGCAGCCAGAAAGCCTTGAATTCTGGACAGGTTCCTTTCAGTTATAAAAACCCTATTTACTAATAAAACATTTTTAAAACCCTTGTAATAGTATCAGCTCAGAAAACACAGTCATATAAATTTTAAAACATTTGTAATGCAGTTGAACTATATAAAAAAACACCTGACTACAAGTGAAAACACTGCTCAAAGTGAAAGACATGAGTTAGTTACTGCCCTTGTATCTGAAGACCCCTTACTTCCTGATGGCTCCCTAAGTCTGCAAACAGCACCCAGCACTACTCCTCTCACGAGAGGATCAACCAAGTCTTTTCAGATCTTGCCACTGATTCCGCCCTGAGTGCCACTGTTGTGCAAACACTCCCTTTTGCAGCGAAATCTCTCTGTAACATTTTAAGATAGATGATGAATTGTCCTTGAACATGAGTGGGTTGGTCTCTTCGCTAGGGAAGTGTCCTTGTACACTTCCTTTGGGATCCTCATCTGAGTAAGTCCAAAGAAAAGAAAGGGGGCAACAGTTTACCCCTGATGGTGAGTTCAATTTTGAGGAATGTGTGAGGGCCAGGCCGCAAGTTTGAAAGGGGCAGTCTCTGCGTTTCCCCTCAAATCCGTCAGTCTCTTGGTGAACCCATAAATCCTCATCCACCAGACTTGCCAGTCCCCCTTGCCTTGAAGGAAGGTAGGAGGAAGACGGCTAACCCCTGCGCAGACGCGGAACCTGGCTTTGGAATTTCTCATGCAAGTAATCTACTTCCGAGTAGAGACACACTGGGGAAAACACCAGGCAAAAAGAAAAAATTAACACTCTCACTCAAGGGTACTTCGGAGGAGAGCACGTGTGACAAGCAGAAACACGCTCTAACCACTTCCCCCAAATAATGAAAGGAAATACCCAACCAAGAGAGAGGGACCCGCTCCGCCGGACGCGGGGGGCGCGGGACCAGGGCTCGGGCGGCCGCGGGGGGCTCACGCTGCGCCGGACGCTGCCCGCACCCCACTGCGACCCCACCACGTCCCTCATCCGCACCCCGCGCCCCGAGGCTCCGGTCCCTCACCCGGCTTCCCGCGCGCCCGTCCCGCACCCCGCGCCCCGTACCCAGCTCCCGGCGGCTCCCCGCTTCCCGCCGCGCTCGCCGCGGCTGCTTTCGTTTGTTTCCTCAGAATCTCTTCCCAATCTTGGGACGGAATTTGTGCCCGTTTTGCGAAAGCGAAGCCTGGAGAAGTCCGCTCCCGACCCGCAGAGCGGTGCTCTCGGCGGCCCGCACACAACTTCCGTCCGGGGCGGGCGCAGCCTCCCGACGGCTCCGTGGACGCGGGTCTGCGGGGCTGGGGCTGCCTGACCGCGCCCGCCCGCTCAGAGGAAGTTTGCGGGGCCCGCGGGGCCGCCCCGTCCCGGTCTCCCCGGAGCTCGGTCTGCCGACACGCGCGGTGAGGCGACCCGGACCCACGCTCCAAACTAGGCCCCGGCCCGCGACCGTTCACTCACCGTGCCGGGCGGACGGCGGCCCGCGCGCGGCGGAGGCAGGCCGGTACCGCGAGCAAGGCGGCGGCCACCGCGGCTGAGGCTGCTGAGGGGGCAGTTGCGGCTCTCGGCGCGGCAGCCCGAGCGCTGCGCGCGGCGCGGGCCCGCCCACTCTGCGCCACTGGCCAATCACGCGCAGTCCGCCTCTCTTGCCCCGCCCCCTCCAAGGGCAGGGCCCGCAAAAGTGGTCGTCAGAGGCCAATCGAACGGCGGAAGGGCGACCAGCATGGCCAATCAGAGCGCGGAAAGCTGTCCGGGGAGGTGGGGGGAAGCCAATTAGCCCCAAGGGACTGGGGGCCGGGCAGAGGAACCGGCCCGGACCGGCGGAGAAGGGCCACACTTTAGGATGACGAGGCCGCAGGACCGCGAAAGGGAATTACCGACCGTAGGCGGGGCGTGGACGGGGCCATGGGCTAAGGGTCTTGGGAGAGGATCCGGGTATGGGCTCTAGACTGAGCGGGTCTCACGGCTGAGGACACCACGAATGGACTGGGCCCAAGGAGGGCAGGACAGAGCTGGATCTTAGACCGGAGGCGGGGCGAGGTCAAAGCCCTGGCCGGGCGGGGCGGGGGCGGGGCAATGGCCGGGCAGAGGATCTGGGGAGTGGGGCCAAGGCTGGGCGGGGAGGGGCGGGGCAATGGCCGGGCGGATCAGGAGGCGGGGCCATCGCTGTCGGAGGACCACTCTGGAGGTAGCCGGGGAGAGAAGTAGGCGAGGCGGGGCGGGGCTCTGGTCAGGCTGGGCAGGGGGCGGGGCTATCGTCGAGCAGGACGGGCGGAGCCACCCACCGGCAGCCCGGTGGGTGGCGAGGTCAACCTACTCCTCTCCGGCTCAGGCACCTGTTCCTGGGCGCTCGGCTGCCCCGGAGTCCACAGCTACAGAGCCCGGCGGGGCGGGGTCCTGGAGCGGCCTGTTAAACGCGCGGTCCCCGCGCCCTATGAGATCTGGTCCCACACCCTCGCACCGCTTGCCGTCCGCTGGAATGCCTAAACGTCCGCCTGGCCGTCCCCTCTGCAGTGGGCCTGCTCAGATGCTGGCGTCTCCACACCAGTGCGCACACCTGTCGTAGGTGACGCAGGCGTGGTGATCGAGACAGGAACGCTGGGGTTGTGTGTGCTTCGCTCTTCTCTCTCGTACTTCCCAGGCTGAGTTTGGCTTTGTTTTGTTTATATGCGGTCATTTTCGTGAAGCCGAGCTCTCAATGTCCCCCGACCTCCGTGGATCGTGGTCTGGGGTCTTTGGCCCAGGGTGGCCTTCTGCGCGACACCCAGGGAAGGAACCGGGACATAGCCTCGCGTGTCCGGGGTGACCGCCTTCGTGGCCGCAGCCCTGCGGTCCGCCCTCCTCGCCGCAGCCAGAGGCGTCCTCGGCCCCACAGGAGAGCAGAGGCGCTCCTCGGGCGTCTGTATTGAAAGCAGGTGGCCTCCCCTGTGTCCGGTGCGCAGGTGGAAAGAGGAGGCTGCGATGGGACGCCTCAAAAACCGCCTACCCACTAGTGACCCGGTAACCCAACCACAATAAAAATGTATTTTAGCGAGACTGAGGTCCACACCTACCTCCCTGCATCCCTTGAGAGGTAGGAGGGCCGCTTCAGGGGTCACGGTGATGAACTCTTTCTGGGGAGGTCCACCTTGACTCCAGAACCTCACCAGCCCACACCAGGCCCCACCAGGCGGGTCCCCAGAGGCAGGCGAGAACAGCAGGGATAGGGAGAGTTGTGATGTCCACACCAGAGACAGGGCCACCATCAGCTGGGGCTGGGGGGGTAGGGAAGAGAAGTGTCTTCTTTTGTCTTCCCATGTCACTTGTGTAATTCAAAGACAACCTTAAAAAAAGAGTAGACCTGGGGGCGGCGCCTGTGGCTCAAAGAAGTAGGGCGCTGGCCCCATATACGGAGGTGGTGGGTTCAAACCCAACCCAGGCCAAAAACTGCAAAAAAAAAAAAAAAAAGAAAGAAAGAAAGAAGAGTAGACCTGGCCTGGGGTGAGAAGGGGCTGTCAGGGAGCAAAAGCCAGGCTGGGAGTGCTTTGAAAGAAGGGAGGTCACGGTGCCAGGGGCCACCTCAGGAATGTGGGTGGGCAAGTCTGCAGCTGGGAGCAAAGATGCACAGCTGACCCTTGCTGTGGAGGGAACACTCTGGCAGCAGCAGGGGAGTGAAGTAGGAGAGGGGCGAGGCAGAAGCGTGGTGGAATGGTCATCCCAGTAGGAATGCTAAAAAATAATGCTGGGAACAGCACTGGAGGGGGTGGTGGCAGAGCGTAACACAGGATTTAAACCAGGGAGAGAGGCCCAGAGACCAAGGGTTTGCGGCATACAAACTGCATGGCCTTACTGTAAGCCTTACCTTGCTCTGCAGGCCTGAGAGACCTAGGGACCCTGGTCTGGAGGCCCAAGCTGGGGCAGGGTCCACAGAGCCCTCTCAGTACCCCCAGGATTACAGGCTGCCAGCCACCCACATCCTGGTCCTCTCCAGGAGCCTGCACTCGGGCTGCCTTCATCTCATCCTGAAAGACATAGTTAGTCATTAGGAAAGTAATGATAGTGTTTTCAGGGCAGAGCATTGGCCCCTAACAACTCTCAATTATAACCAGTTCCTGCCAACTCTGGGAAGAAATAAAGCAGCTCATCTTACAGCTCCGCCCCGGACACACAGACGATGGAGGTCTGCTAGGGAAAGCCAGCCTGCTGCTGGGCAGCCCACCCCCAACCAAGTCAGCTGGGTCTGGCATCTGTCTCTCCCCACCCAGGACTCCATGTCCAGTGCTTCTTGCATCCATGAGTACCAAGTGGGTTGTCACTGCCCTCTCAGGGACTGTCAGCGTGGTCCTTCCCAGAAGTGCATCCAGGGGCTCACAATTATAAATAACTGGGCATCTTGTTTGGGGGTGTACAGAGTGGGGAGGAAGGAGGCTGGTAATTATCATCTGCCTGAAGTGATGTCAGATCAAGCCCTGGGAAGTCTCCCAGTGCCCGGCCTTCCTGATTGTCACACACATCCCTGCCACCAGAGAGTTGGGAGGCAAGGTGGCTGTGTTATCACTGGGACATCTGGAGGGGTGGGGGTGGGGAACCTTCTTCAACTCTATCTTACATGGCTGAAAGTGCTTGGGAAACAATGCACAGAAAGCAGTCGGTGGTAATTAATGTCAAAATCCTCAGATGTTCAGACCTCCCCAGGAGCCCTTAAGAAGCACCAGGCACTCTCAGGTGCAGCCCCTCCTCTCCCCTGCAATAGGCCTCTCGAAGGAAGACCTCAAACACTCCATGTGAGTCTGGATGGAGTGACCTTTGGTGGGACCCCACATCCATGCTGAGCCTTTCCACAGTGACGCGGTCCCTCAGCTCAGCCTACAATATCAGAACACATTGTACTTGGGCAACTTGGGGAGAGGGCATTTGCCACTAACGTCCTCTTCACAAAACACTGCAGAAGACCCTTTTCCTAGGCCCACAGCCCCTCCCTGGGCAGGTGCAACTGTCCCTGTGGGTGGGGCTGAGTCTGCTGAGCTCAGGGAAGTTTCTCCGACTGCCAGAGCAATAGGTGGAAATTAGGAAGCAGCAACCAGTCCCTGTGCCAGCTACCCTGGTCAGGAAAATACAAGAAAGCAAAAAACAGCTCCGACTTTAGTTTCTTATTTTTTGACATCAGAATCACAATAACTGCACCTGACCTAACTCAACTGGTTGCTGTAGTGTTTCTACTTTTATTCGGTGGGCCAACAGAGGGGGCTCCCCCAATGCCCTCTCCCTGTCCCCAACAAAGTGATAGCTTCTCACCAAGCAGCAGTCACACTCATTACCTGACCAGTCCCTGGCCCTGTGACTGTGGGACACTTGCCTGGAGCCAGGCTTCAGGTGATGGTGACAGCTGGACAGGTGATCCAGAAGGGCAGTAAGCAAGAATGGAGTGTCCAAAGGACACACAGCAAGGGCAGAGAGGGAGGTGTGCAGCACCTGGTGGGTGGGTAGATGGGTAGCACCCAGTGGAACTCTGATGCTCCTCTTTGGGGCTAGCCAGGTGACCAATACCCTGTGGCTGCCGGGCATCCTCAGTTTCTCCGAGGGCCATATTCTGCATGGCTCTTGCTTCCCCAGGGACCCCTGGCAGCCCTGCCCACCCCCGCTGCTTGAGCCCAGGTATGGGAGCCTGACTATGCACTAGGAGGGCAAGCAGTGATACTTGTCCTTATCAGAGAGGTGGAAAGTTCTCCCATTGCTGATAACTTGGATTTCAAAAATGTGCAGATGTAGATGGCTCTGAACCCCCAAAGGACAGCGGCCCCCACACCAGCGCATCAGCCTCTCTGGTGAGGCACCCAGGGTTTAACAGAAAATAAGCGCAGAGCCTCTGACGTCTAGTTATCCCTCAGTTGCTCTCGTCATCCCTCAGGGGCTAGGGGTGGGCCACCTGGGGCCTTACAGCCCTTTACACTCAAGAGCCAGTGAGTCATTGCCTCCCCCCACCCCCCCACTGGCATCTGTAACTCAGACACCTCCGGCGCCAGAGGGATGAGTCACTGCTAGCAGCCAAGGAGTGAAGGAGGAAGAGAGACAGACAAAGACAGTGAGACAGAGACAGAGAAAAGAGACATTGTGAGACAGAGCAGGAGGGAGAGACCCGGAAAGATAAAGAGACAGATGGAGAGACAGGAAGACCAAGACTGCTTCCATATCCTCTTAAGTATTTCCAGCCTCAGGGAACACTCTCTCCCCTAGGGGCCCCTCCCCCACCACAAGCAGAGCCGCTCCCTATTTTTATTTTTATAAGCAAGATTTCTAATATTTTGCATGAACCAGTGGAAAAAACACATCTGCTCAGCTCTCACATATGACAGAAACACTATGGGTCTTCTGGACTTTCCTGCTATTTCAAGAAGACTTTCAGCCAAAGCCAGACCTGCCCTTCTCAGAGTGCCCCCATTCCAAGTTACCAGACCAGGCCATGGGCACAGGGCAGGGGTCATCACTCTAATGTTTTAAAACTGAATCCAACTTTCTGCCAGGCCAGGCCCAATGGCAGCTCCTGTAATCCCAGCACTTTGAGGGCCAAGGTGGGAGGATCACTTGGGGTCCAGACTCCAAGGCTACAGTGAGCTGTGTTCAACCACTGCACTCTAGCCTGGGTGACAGAGACCTTGTCTAAAACACCAAACACAAAATTGGTTTTTATACTCATTTGCTGCTTCTTAAAAATTAGTATCACCTGAAACCTCTATATTGACATAATCATCTCCAATATCTATAGAGATGATTTTTTTTTTTTTTTGAGACAGAGTCTCGCTTTGTTGCCCTCCATAGAGTGTTGTGGCATCATAGCTCACAGCAACCTCAAACTCTTGGGCTCAAGCGATTCTCTTGCCTCAGCCTCCTGAGTAGCTGGGACTATAGGCACCTGCTACAACACCTGGCTAGTTTTAAAGACAGGGTCTTGCTCATGCTCAGGCTGGTCTTAAACTTATGAGCGCAGGCAATCCACCCACCTTGGCCCCCCAGAGTGCTAGGATTTGTAGAGATGAATTTAAATACACAGGACTGTTAAGTAGAATATTCACCCAACAGGAGAGTGATGGCTGTCAGCCTGCTCTCAGCGTTCTACCTAGGTCTCAGTTTGTGCATTTAGTCTCCATGCAACCAAGGATCTCCCCTAAGGATTTTAAGCTGAAAATTCAAGAATGCTAATAGTGAGAAATACAACATTAAAATGTAAATTAATGCCCCCCACCTAGCCGCTGCTCGCACACCTCTGGGACCAGGCCAGTCCCTTTGTTTCTGGCACCTGCTGATCCACAGGGAGCTTGTGTGCAAACCCAAGAACAAGACTGCCAACAAGGCCAAAAGTCAGAAGTCTCTGGTGTACCACTTCCTCCCCACCTGATGACCGGATAGCAAGGTACCCCATCACCACAGACGGGGGATTGTCTCACACTGCCCAGGAGAGAGGTGGGCAGCAGCTGGCTCTTGCTCCCAAAGCCTATGCAGCATGACCTAGGCTCCCCAACCTCTGTGTTGGTCCCAGCATAGGTCCTGGAGAAACAGGAGGGCCAGCTGCACCAAGCAGCTTCCCACACCACCAGTCTCTAACGCAGTGCAGTAGGGTGAGCGGCGCCCACTCTGCAGCGTGAGCACTAACTCAGTGGTGCTTGTAGACTGCTCCGGGGCCAGCAGACACTGGCTTTTGCTGGACATTAGCAGTCGTCACAGCCACAAAATGCCACACTCATGCAAGATGCTGTTGTTCTCTCTCTCTGGTCACCGCACCCTCAGGTGGGGTAGCCGCTGCTGCCACCATAGCCACTCAGCTGCTGGGCAGACAGAGGCGACAGTGGTGGGACGACCACAAATGCAGACAGAAGGTGTGCGACACACCGAAAATGAAAAGACACCGGGCTAGGTGAACTGCACTCCGACATTAGTGTGCCCATACCCAGCACCTTCAAGGGTCTCCCCTTGGGAAGCTATGCACGAACACCAGCACCTGGTCCACTCTTCAAAACAATTTTAAAACTATCCGGAATGCCCATCAGAGCTGTCATACAATTAAGTTTGTCAACTCATCCCAGAAAAATTGCTTTGAAGAGTGGACTAGGCGCTGGCATCGGTACACAGCTTCCCAAAGGGAACACCTTGAAGGTGACTATAGTGACATTCAGCAGTGCAGTATATAGCACTTTCTCAAGGATGAGTTCATGAAATTGTCTGACCTTGTATACACATACACTCCACACATGCATACTGAAGACAGTGGTTGAAACTCAGCCCAGATACCTAACCTTTGCCCATGCCCTGTCTACGTGGGCAGAGAGTCAGGGGCAGGCAGAGGCACTGCCTTCTCAGGAGGACTCCAGGGCAGGAGACATTTCCCTCAAACATCTCCACCTCACCCCCACCAGTGGTAGAGGAAGCTCCAAGATCATCCCCTTCAGAGGCTGTGCTGGCTGGGGGTGCTGGCGCCCCATCCCACAGTGGTTGCTGACACTGCAGAGGCTGTCAGCCAGGGCAGAGGGTGGGGAGGCTTCTCTGGAGGGGAGTGTGGACATCAGTCCCTGCTTCTCAGCCTAAGATCCTTGAAAGCAAGAGTCCATCCAGAGCAGTCCTAGCAGGACCCAAGTCACCACAGTGCCCCCAGCCCCCTCAGCAATTCTCATGGCTGTGTGAGGAAGAGGTAGAGGTGAGGAGGTGGGAGCCAAGAGCCTCCCCAGGAGGCAGGAGGCCACAACCCACGGGAGAAGAGAGGACCAAGGAGAAAGGCTGCCTCCTCAAAGGGCCAGGGGGAAGCAGAAAGAGCCTCTGCAATAGTGCGGTTTTCAACATGGTTCCTAACTGGCTCTAGTCCTCCCCCACCTCTGCTCTCATACTAGATCGAGGTGATGTCACTGCCTTGGTGGGAAAAGGGATGTGCTGGGAAGGATGAGGACAAGAGAGCAAAACTCAAGAAGCTCAGCTGCAGCTGCTGCAGCAGAGGTGGCACCTTCCCCAGGGCAGACCAAGTCAGCTGCCAGGTCCTACCTAGCAGGCTAATGTGTTCTTCCCAGTCCCATCAGCAGGGAAAATCAAAAGTGGTTCACCTGGCATGGCAAGGACAGCAGAACAGGGTTCACCTGGTGTGGCCAAAACAGTGGAAGGCAGTTCATCTGGCCAGGTGAGGACAGAAGAATGCAGTGCACCTGCTGTGGCAAGGACAGCAGAAGGCGGGCTTGCCTGGCGTGGTGAGGGTGACCATACACATTTTCTATCCCGCCCACGCTCTTGGCCATGGATACAGTCTACAGGAACCTCGACTGTCTTGATGGTGTTATGCTAATTGACCTGGTGAGCAAAAAGTGGCCAGCATCTTAGATGCCTCAGTAAAATACAGGTGTGCCAGAAGACAGGCGCGAAACCCTATGGCGATTCACTCCATGCGAATGGAGATTTGGGGAGGTAGAGACCTGAGGCATGCCAGCTGTGCCTTCTGAGTAAAGAGCACATCGTTGTACCTTGAACCTTCTACCATTAAGAAAGCAGCGTGGGTTTGGGTAGCCCTCTCAGCGTTCAGAGACGGTATACCCCACAATGGGGAAGAGTGTTCCAGGCCCCCGTTATCAGATCCAGAGGCTTCCAGTTTTGAGTAGAGCAAAAGAAGACTCTGTGTTAAGACCGAGCTACCCAGCAAGGTGCCAAATCACTCACTCCGTGTGGTTAGCAGAGTGTGTAGTTCTAGAAGTGTCTGTGGAGGTGAGAGCATGGCAGAGTTTCTGGTAAGCCCTGCGTGTCACAAACTGGCCCTTAGTGTTCTCAGGCAAGGCTGTGCCTCAGTGGCAAACAGCTGCCCTCTATTTGGAAAGCGATTTCTGGCATGACCAGGACTGAGTGGCCAGAGCTGCTAGTGACCCTGGTGTGGTCACACGCAAGTCCCAGGAGGGTGAGCACAGCAGCCACCCACCACATGATGGGAGCAGCTGAGGGGTCAGGCTGAGCAGCTTTGAGGACAGAGTGAGTCCAGGCCGTGCCCTCTACACCCACTGCACCTCCTCTCCCTTCACTTGTGCTTGTGGTCTGGGGGGGTCCCCTGTAGAAGGTGGAGAAGCAGCAAGAGTGCTGCCGTGTCCCTAGCAAGAAACACGTGGTCAGCACAGCATGCTAGTGCCCACTGGGGCCTGCAGGGGGCCCTGGAGAGGACGTTGTGAAGGGAAATGCTCCCCACAAAGGGGCTGTGGCCTGCACGTGGTCATTCCACCTGCAGAGTGCTGTAGATTCATGGTGTTCAAGGCAAGCAGATTAAACAGGGTAGTGTAAGGGCTGGAGATGATGCCTGTGGGGAAAGAGACACTCAGAGGGCTTACAGAAGAGGCCCGGTGCATGTGCAGGGATCTGTATCTCATACCAGCACTCACCAGAGGCCGCCCTGCAGGCCCAAGCAGCAGGTGAGCAGGGCAACCGGCCAGTGGACATCAGCCGCCTGCTGTCCTTAGCCCTTCCCTGCTTATGCAGTTGTACCAAAGACAGAGTGTCCATGAGAGAAGAGACAAAAGTTGTGCATGGGCCCAACAGGGTGGGCCCCTCTTTGTTGAGTCTGGCCTAGCTTGCCAGCAGCACAGACCAGTACTGCCCACCTGCAACCCCAGTCTCTGGGGACACCAGCCTGCCCCTTGAGGTGGAGGAGGGAGCAATTCATCCTTACAGAGACTGACACATGTGTGTGAGCAGGAGTCCTTCCCTATCCCTCCGGTATCCTCCAGGACACTCAGCAGGGCTCACAGAATTCTCAGGTTATTGACATGCTGTCTTAGAAGAAAAGAGATGGTCACAAATTCCCTGTCATGCCTCCACAGAAAACCGAGAGCTGTGTCCCTTCTCTCTGAAACTGGGTGTGCCCGACCCACAGATCACCACAGAAGTGAGGCTGCAACATTTCCGAGGGTGCACCTTCTGTGACTTCCAGTTGCTCTTTCTTGAAGTGCTGGCTAATGGGAAGCCAGCATGCAGGAACCCAACTACTCTTGGCTTGCCATGCCCTGGGTAAACCCAAGCCAGCCTCACACCCAGGCTGTGTGGAAAGCATATGTGTGCATGTGTCTGAGGAGCAGGCCTTGCTGACACCCAGCCTAGCTGCCGCGAACACAGAACTGGGTCGCTGTCGTCACCACTGCGGCCATGACAAGGCCATGCGTCCATGGGTGGCAGTTTGCAGTCCACGTGTGGTGTGTGCTGACAACCAGGGGCATGTCTCCTGCTCATGCTGAGGCTGCTTGCTTGCTTGAGTGTTTCTTGCTGCCTGAGAGGGTGAGAGAATCAGGACATGTCTGCTGCCTGCCCTGGGCACAAGCGTCCTGTGGTTTGAGTAAATAAGCACCTGAGGGGCAGACTTCCAGCTCAACCCCATCCGTTCCTTTCTCTACCTTGCTGGGCAGAGGTGCAGGAGCCCCGCGCAGTGGGTAAACGGCTACCCCCGTGCTCTTTCCTCCTCTTTGCGTTGCTTCTGCTCCCAGGGCCTGCACTTTGCATCAGGCCGTTTTCTAGGGAAACTAGGCTGAGAATATACAACAACAATAAAACTTTAGCTATACATCTGCTCTAAAGAAAAAAAGAGAAGTTTCTCTGTTCCCCAAGTGACAGAGAAATCAAAGGCAGAGTTGTCCTGGGAGCAAGAAGGTGCGGAAGTGGCCGTGAGTGCTGACCTTGAGTGCTTCTAGTGCAGGTGGGATGAGGGACAGCCGTGGGCCTGTGCTAGCAGGAAAGCAGCCTGTGTACCAGGCCCAGCCCTGGGGAGCTGTCCCATCCCTGGAAGAATACTAAATTCTACACACCACTCACAGAAATCAACAAAGGTTTTCCATCTGCCTAGAGATCTACGTGGAAACGAAAAGGTTCCAAAAAAAACAAAAACTCTGAGCATGTGACACATGACAGTGTGAGATCTGAATTTCCACTTATTCTTGGTGTGTGATCTCAGCTAAGAAACAAAAATAAAAAGTTCTTTAATGTGATCAAAATCCCCAGTTCCTGGGAAGAAGAAAACACATTTTTCCCTGTCAGGCCACTTCTGAAAGATGAGCTGACCACAGCATGTTCTGGTTGTACAAGGGAAGGAATTAGCATGAGAAATGTAGAGATAAATGAAAGAATACAAACAACAGGGTGGTGCCTGTGGCTCAGTGGGTAGGGCACTGGCCCCATATACAGAGGATGGCGGGTTCGAACCTGGCCTCAGCCAGCTAAAACAGCACTGGCAATTGCAACAAAAAATGACCAGGCATTGTGGTGGGTGCCTGTGGTCCTGGCTGCTCAGGAGGCTGGGGCAGAGAATCACTTAAGCCCACGAATTGGACGTTGCTGTGAGCTATGAAGCCACAGCACTCTATCAAGGGTGACAAATTAAGACTATCTCAAAAAAAAAAAAATAGAAACAATAACAAAATAAAAGGCAAAAGGCCAGGTTCGGTGGCTCATGCCTATAATCCTAACACTCTGGGAGGCTGAGGCAGGTGGATTGCCTGAACTCACAAGTTTGAAACTGAATTGGAGGGAGACCGCATCTCTAAAACTAGCTGGGTGTTATGGCAGGCGCCTGTAGTCCTAGGTACTTGGGAGTCGGAATCAAAAGAATCACTTGAGCCCAAGAATTTGAGGTTGCTGTGAGCTGTGAAGCCAGGGCACTCTACCCAGGTGACAAAATGAGACTCTGTCTCAAAAAAGAAATCAAAACAAAAAGGCAACATAAATGAACAATTTTTAAATGAGGCGAGTAGTTTAGAAACCAGAAATGGAAACTATCACAGAACTTAAAAACTCAAAGGACAGGCTAGAAACAGAAGAGACAACAGAAATGAGAATTATCAAACTAGAAGGTAGAATGAGACTATCATCCTGAAACAGCACAGAAAGATTTTTAAAATATCTAATATGTGGACCAATACGAGACAGAAAGACAGGATGAGATGACCCACGCAGGCAGAGTCTTCGCCACGCCTGCTGCTGTAGCGAAACACCGCAAAGGGGTAATTTATAAACAACCCAAACTCATGGGCTGTTCAGAAGCTGGAAAGCTGAGGTTGAGCACCTGCGGGTTTGGTGTTTGGCGAGGGCTGCCTTCCGCTTACAGGACGGCACGTGATTTATATGTCCTCACACGTGGAAGGGAGAGAGCCGCCTGCTTATAAGGCACTAACCCACCCATGAGTGTGGAACCCCACAGCCTAGATGCCTCCTGAAGATCCCTCCTCTTACTGCTGTCTTAGGTTCCAATATTTTGGAATTTGGAGATTTTGGCAGGACACATACTCAAACCACTGCAGGCAGTACAGACAGAATGAGAATGAGGCAGTTGGATGATGACCAAGAATTTTCCAGAATGGAAAGCGCGTGTTTGTTAGGGCTGCCACAGCAAAGTAGCACAGACCAGGCGGCTTTGACAACAGACGAGCCCTGGAAGCTGGACATCCAGGGTCAGCTGTTGCAGTGCCGGCTCCTTCCGGGCCTCTCCCCTGGCTGGGGAGATGATGCTTCCTCCTGTGTCCTCACAGGGACCCTCTGTATGTCTGTGTCCTCATCTCCCCATTTTACAAGGACACCACTCAGACTGATCAGGGCCACCCTGATGGCCTCATTTGACCTTAATTCCCTCTTTAAAGGTCTTGTCCACAAAGGGGGCCACATTCTGAGGTTTGGGGGGTCAGAACCTCAACAGGTATATTTGGGGAGGGAGAACACAGATCAGCCCTAGCACAAAAAAATGACAGAAGACTGAAAACGGTGGAAGCTCAAGTCTTAGACTTTAGGGTAAAAGGTGGAAGCTGCTCCCCCGGACTTGAGCGGGATTAAAATGCAGACTCCCCATAGAAGAGACTCTCTGAAGGTGAGTGGAGAGGAGGACACACCTCCAGGAAGGGATGTCAAGATCAACAGTGATGATTGTCACCTACCATAGACGCTGGGAGAAGGACGGGACATCGTCACTGTGCAGAGAGGAAATAAATGCCAACTGTGGTGAGCGCCTGGCCAGCCAAACCACTGACCCCAGAGACTGAAGGCACATCATGGACATCTCAAAGTGGCAGCTCAATGTCAAGACCTGGAGGAGGGACCCGAGCTGAGAAGGAAGATACAGGACAGGCTCAAGTAGTGTTGAGCTAGCTTGGGGCTCCAGAGGGTGATGGGGGACGGGATAGCAGGCTTGGGTGGCCAGGAAGACACTCCTGTCACTGCTGCTCCTGGGAACACTGCGGTCAGGCACCCACGGGCAGGCGGGACACCAGCCCCCATGCCAGGCTGCTTGCTCACACCCAGCTGAAGATGCAGTCTGTGCTGCCCCAAGGTACCAGGCACCACCATGTGAGGGATTAACTAGCAGCCCCCCACACACGGCAGTCCCCACCACCAAGGACCTCTTTTACTTTGCACGGAGGAGGCTGAGACAGGGTCCCTTCATCTTCGTATTGCAGGGGGGATTATTGCAGCACCTCCCATGCTCTGACGTGACCAGAGCAGCCTTGAGACCAGTCCCCCACCCCAGCACCTCCCCACTCTCAGCCCACTAAGCTGAGTTCTGGACACCATCCTGGAAACAGCCACCCTGTGGCGAGCTGCAGGCCTGGGAGGCTCATGCTGGTGACAGGTCTGCTGGGCCCAAGGGCCCTGGACCACCCCAGGCAGTCCAGCAAGGAGCCCCAGGGCCTAGAGACCCAGGCTGTGGCCTACAAGCGGGAGCCTGGGGACCAGGGGAGAGCATCCCTTTGGCCCTGGGACTCTTGTCCAACAAAACAGGTACAGTAGGGCCAGGGGCTCTGATTGGAATCCCAATCCAAAGGTTGCTGCTCCACAGGCTGTATGAGCCCAGTAATGGGAATTCATGACTTCTTATCCCCTCTGGGTAGCATACCTTACAACTGGGTGAAAGGCTTTAACAGATACACACACACACACACACACACACACACACACACGTGTGCGTATATGCCCACACAAACGTGCACACAGCACCAGCCAGAGGGGAGTGGCAGCTCTGTCTGTCCCTCCTGCTGCCAGCTGCTATCCCCATCGTCCTGATGCTCTATTCAGTTAAGATGGCAGAATGCTACCCACAACCCACCTTTTTAACAAAAAGCAAAAGAGCTTACAGAATCTCTCCCTTCTAGGTAAAAATGAAGCTTTTAGCAATCAATGAGAAAACAAGTACTCTGAAAAGAAGCAAGCGGAATGAGAGGGAGCTCTGGAAACAGACCATGGAACTTGTTTTTACTGTCCTGTGACCTCACTGCCAAAACCTTTTGAACTTGTCACCATAACAACTCTCACATTTTCTCATCTTTAAAATATAAAATATTTTTTAACATCTTTAAAATATGAACTTCCTATCTGTAAAAAAGTCTTCTAAATAAAAGGTGAGTTTTGAACCCATCTGTTAAAAATATACTAATGCAACTCTTTCCAATTATTATTATTATTATTATTATTTTGAGACAGAGTCTCACCATATCACCTTCAGTAGAGTGCCGTAGCGTCACAGCTCATAACAACCTCAAACCCTTGGGCTTAAGCAATTCATTTGCCTCAGCCTCCCTACTGGAATTATAGGTGTTCACCACAATGCCCAGTTATTTTTTTGTTTATTTGTTTGTTTGTTTAGCAGGCCTGGGCCAGGTTCTAACCCACCAGCCCCAGTGCATGTGTCCAGCGCCCTAAACACTGAGCTATAGGTACTGAACCAATTTTTAATTTTTCATTAACAATAACACTAAACTGAGTGCTCAATGTTTTTAATAATAAGTGAAGCATTTAAAAATATTTTTTATTTCATTTTATCTCATTTTGTATGTGTTTTATAATGTATTTATTTATTTATTTATCTTTAGAGATGAAGTGTCACTCCATCCCCCAGACAAGAGTGTAGTGGCACCATCACAGCTCAGTGCAGCCTTGAACTCCTAGGTTCAAGTGATCCTCCCACCTCAGCTTCCTAAGTAGCTAGAACTACAGGCACAGGCCACCATGCCTGGTTTATTTAATACTTTTAGTTAAATAGCTTATATGTACTTGGGTTAATTTGCTCAGATGTTCTTTGCTGATGTGCTGGGTGATCAAAAAATCTGAAGACCACTCGTCAAGCTAAAGAATTAAAAAAAATTTTTTTTTTGAAGAGTTAAAGCATACACAAAATACTAATGGGAAAATTGGAAGCAGTGTAGAAAGAAGTGCAGTTGGCTGAGATTTTCACAAGTAGACAATCTCCTTGACTGTAAACCAAGGGTGACAACAGCTCCTCTCAGGGACAAAGGGGAGGAAAGAGCAGCAGATGCACAGAGAGCCCGGGCATGGTGGCTGCTGGCATAAGGCTGAGCACGTGAACTTGAGAATGCTCAGCCACGCCCAGCCTGCAGATCCATGCCCATCACTCTCCCTGCTGCAGGGTAGAGAGAAACGCAGGGTGGAGATGTGGAAGGAATATGGCAGCCTGTATTTCAAAAAAATGGCCACAGTACTTCCTGTCCATGTATTCTTCCAGAACTTGTTACTCACCCACAAAGAGGCAAGACCCTTGACCCCAAGAGAACCTCCACGGATACCCCCATGCAGACAATGGTGCCTTATAGGTGAAGGTGGGGCCGGGCCAGAGGAGACAGCTCAGCTCTGCCTGGCTCTGTCACTCCGGAACCCCCAGCCATGTAGGATACCTGCCAGACTGAAGCCAGTATGCTAAAGAGGCAGCAGGCAGGTGGAGGGGGCTCCTGAGGAAACTGGCTGTCCCAGCCCCCAGCCGCTAAGTCCTCCAGCCCAGCCAGTGCCAGACACCCAGGGGCCACTGGGTGCGAACCAGTGAGAGCCACCCAGCTGAGCCCAGCCAGCCCCAGCACCCGGCAGACAAGAATACACATGATTGCTGTCGGGGCGATTGATTACCCATCCCCAGAAAACTGGAACCAGTAGCTTTGCTGAGTTTCAGTGCTTGGAGATGGTGCAGCCAGGACTTAGAAACAGCACCTCTATGCTTGTTACTGGTGCACTACTGGGAACTCAGTGGGTACAGTGTTCCCAGCCCTCGGTGCACAGAGAGGGGGATCAGGGAAGTGACGTGGATACTGTGACATACTGGCAACTTTCACATGTAAGCACTGGGCTGTCCACGCTGGGCCACAGTCCCCAGAGCCCAGGGAACCAGGGAATCAGATGGTCACATCTGTGAGGCTGGTTTCTGCAGAGAGGAGTCTGAGGGCTCCCACCACACCCCTGCCCCTTGCATAGACCTCTCTTCACTACCTGGTCACCTGTTGCCTTGCCAGGGCATGATCCTGGACATGGCTGTGAAGTGGGTGGCACATCACTGCATCTTACTTACACAAAAGAAACAGCAACATAGGCGCACATCCCCACATCCCCACGTGGCCCTGCTCCTTTAGTGCACGTTAAAAGCTGAATTCTAATCAGTCCAATGCTAGGACGGGTCCCCATAAGCCCTCAGATTAACAGCTCAGAGTTACAGCTCACACGTTCTGTGCTGTCAGTACTCCCCTCCGGGATGGAGGCCAGGAGGGTCTCAGCTGTCAGAGCCTGTTAACCCCCTGCCTCCCACTACCTCATGTGTTACTCTGATAACGAATGACACTCATTTGGGGGATGAAACTCGGCATTAAAATGTTCAAATTTTAAAAATCTGAAAATGATTTTGATGGGGATGAAGTGACTGATCCTTTCTGGGAGTTTATATCTTAGTGTGGGGAGGGCTTTGGATTAAAATCCCTCATCCTGGAAACCTGAGACATTGTGCTTCCTGCTGCCTGTCACTTGAAACCAAAGTATTTGGCTTAAACTTATTTTTCTCTCTTCAAGCTGCCCAGTACATACTTTGCCCTAAGAGTGGTTTTACAGAGCAAAGATATTTATTTCCTGAGCTGTGTAAAATCTGCACCCCTCCGAGTGACCTGCTTATGAAGAAGGCAGAGAATTAAGTGGGCGACTGGGTGGATGAGGCCACTGGGCCCCTAGCACCACCTGTCACCACTGTGGACTGATAACCAGGCTCAGGGTGGCCCACTCTGTGATGGCTGTTACCTCACAGGCATAATGGCACTGTTTACACGTAGTGGGGAAGAACAATGTCCCTGGATCAAGTGATGTCTCAAAGTCAAGTACTTGCCAAGTGGCTCCGTCCTACTCAACCTCACATTCTCTTGAGACAGGGTTCGGGTTGTGGGGGATCAAGTTTACAGAGGTGAACAAGACCCTGCATCACCACTTCTAGCTGCCTGACTCAGGCCTCACTCCTTCTCAGTTTTCCTCCCTAAGTGGGAGACATCCTGACTTGGCTTCAGGGTCATTTCAAGAACCAAGTGGCATCACAAGGTATAAAGGTGCTTTAAGCCAGCAGGGTGCTGCTCCCCAGAGCAGCCAGGGTCTGTGAGGAGCCTCCCAAGGTAGCCTTCCGCCTCCATAGGCTCCCTCCAGCTGAGTTCAGATGTGTCTTCTTGACTTCTTATGTCTGTAACACTGGACATACCATGGTGCCTGCTGTCCAGCGGCCCCTTGAAAAATACCAGAGAGCAGAAGGGAGGAAAGTGGGTACAGGTGGAGGGAAGAGAGGCCCAGCATGGGAGAGGACAGGTGAACAGAGGATAAGAAGGAGTGGCCATCTTCAGGCCAAGGATGTGTCTGCAGATTCTTAAAATGCTGCCACCCACGAGAGCCTTCCCCCGCAGGTCACGGGACAAACCACATCCACCCCCTGTCCAAACTTTGGCTTGGGGGAGGGGAAGTGGGGGGTGATCACATGCAGCCACTCCCCCCTGCAGGGACAGGGCACCCAGGGCAGGCTCTCACTGCGTCCCCCCTGGGTGCCTAGGGCAGTGTCATCCTGTTATCATATCAGATGTCCAGTCCTCTAGAAGGGCCTGGCCCCAGGCTTGGGGGGGCCATGCAGCAGGGGATCCAGGAGCAGCCTCCTCTAGTCATATCCTGCCCACCTCTGCTGGCAGGGGCTGCCCCTTCCCTAAACTGAATCCCACCCCAGCCCATCTCTCTATCATAGCCCCATGTCCTATGTCCCTGCCTCCCCAACCTGGTCTCCTTCCAGAATGGAAGCATCTGGAATGTGCTGGAACTGGTAGGTGCCCCTTAAGACTGAGTGAGCATCCTGCTCAGGGTCCATAGAACAGTGAACAGGACCCTGATCCCACGAGGCCCAGAAAAGCAGGAGGCCCACCCAGGCCCATCTCCCCCCATAGTAAAATAAGGTAACAGAGGAAGTAGTGTTTGGGACTCACATTCTGAGTGTAAAGTGTTAAACTAATGAGGTGACCCCAGAGGGAGGTGCAGTTAAAACTGACAAACTGACAGTAGAGTCCTGAGAGCGGCTACCTGTGCACCCAAGAGGGCTCGTGCCCAGCACCTCATCCTGCACTGGACAGCACACCCAGAGACACCAATGCCTGACCCCCAACCCTGTGAACAGGAAGAAAGGGTTCTGTGGACACAGCTGGCTTGGGACTACGAGATGAGTACTCCTGGGAAACGGAAATGCTCTATACAGGTGTTAAATCTGTTGTGCTGTAAACTTAAGATTTGTGCATTTTACTGCATGTAAATTGTGCCTTAATTTGAAATAAAATAAGCACTCTTCAAATTCTGAATGAATACACACAAGTAAAAAAGTGACAAGAGGCACAAAAACACATGGGCTAAATGGAGGACCTCCCAGGAACAGCCTGAACAGGACCCCCCCAGGGAGGGACGCAGACCCCCCTGGAATCAGGCAGGACACCATGAGCCTGAACAGGACCCCCCCAGGGAGGGATGCCGACCCCCTGGAATCAGGCAGGACACCATGAGTGCCACAAGTAGTTTCAGGAATAGCGAAGGTGGCTGCAGACTGGACTGTGATTTCTCCAGGAGACAGTCATAATGGAAAAGGATTATAGGTTCAATTTGGAGTGTTTTTAAATTATTGGCATTTTATTTTTAAATTTCTAATACTTTTTTAGAGTCAGCCTCTGGCTCTGCTGCCCAGGCTGGAATGCAACATGTGGGCATTTTATCTTCACTTTGACTTCTCTGTTGTTTGAGTTCTTTTCTCTTTCAACTTTATTTGGGCATAATCAATACATAATAAACTGAAAATGTTTAAAGTGCACAATTTGTTAGTTTCAACACAGTACACCCACAAAACCATCTCTACAGTCAAGACGAGGACCGCGTCCATCACCTGCACCTGGAGAGCCCCTCCTGCCCTGAGGCCGCCCACACATCTGGAGCTGGCACTGACCTACTTTCCCCCATCGCCACTTCTTTAGTCTGCATTTCTGGGATTTTTGCACTTACTTTTCTCACCTGACTTCTTCATTCCACATAATTATTCTGAAAGTCATCCGTGCATGGCACCATCAGTACTTCATTCCTTTTTCTGCTGAGTAGGACAGTCACGTGTCCCTTGACAGGAGTGCTCTTCGAGATTTGTCGTGGGGCTATTTCACCGCTGTGTAAACATCACAGGGTGTGCCCAGGTGGCACTTTGGCCACACACAGCTGCACGGGACAGCCTATCACCCTGGCTGTGTCTCTGCCAGCCTGTGACTGCAAGACTGCTCTACATACTCCTGGAACTGCACATAGGTAGACATGAAAGGTGCAGTAAAAATACAATAGAAAAGATTTTTAAAATGGGGAGGAATGACATCAGCAAGACAAGCAACTAGAAGCCCCAGGCACTCATGCCACCACAAAGACAGCCAGAACAACAGATAAACAACCACCTTGTAGCAAAAATCTCTGAGGGAGGCATGTAAGAGGAAGAACAGAGAACAGAGACCCTGGTGAGCACAGAAAGGCAGGAAGGCCACACAGAACAGAAGGACACACCAGGCCTCCCCTACCCCAGCCACCAACAGGATCAGTGGGGGACCAGGAGGAACCCTCACTGCGAGGAGGTGAGGGGGAGGGTTTCAGCAGCCCCTGTCAGCACCTGGACACCTGAGTCCTCACTGCGAGGAGGTGAGGGGGAGGGTTTCAGCAGCCCCTGTCAGCACCCTGGACACCTGGGTCCTCACTGTGAGGAGTTGAGGGAGAGGGTTGCAGCAGCTCCCATCAGCAGCCTGGACACCTGGGTCCTCACTGTGAGGAGTTGAGGGGGAGGGTTTCAGCAGCCCCCGTCATCACTCTGGACACCTGGGTCCTCACTGTGAGGAGTTGAGGGGGAGGTTTGCAGCAGCCCCTGTCAGCACCCTGGACATCTGGGTCCTCACTGTGAGGAGTTGAGGGAGAGGGTTTCAGCAGCTCCCATCAGCACCCTGGACACCTGGGTCCTCACTGTGAGGAGTTGAGGGAGAGGGTTGCAGCAGTTCCCATCAGCACCCTGGACACCTGGGTCCTCACTGTGAGGAGTTGAGGGAGAGGGTTGCAGCAGCTCCCGTCAGCACCCTGGACACCTGGGTCCTCACTGTGAGGAGTTGAGGGGGAGGGTTTCAGCAGCCCCTGTCAACACCCTGGAGACCCTGGGGTCCCCTGCAGCTCTCAGATGCTCTAAACTCAGCTGAGGGAGCTGTCTGGAGTCCAGCAGCTATGCTCCACCCAGAGAACGAGTGACACCGTGCTTCACCCTGGAGGCCCATGGCTATTACACTGTGCTGACTCTGAGTAGAAGCTGCAGCTGGAGTGTGACTTGCTCTGGGGGAGGGCAGCCATGATTTCCCTTCATCCCTGAAGCTAAGCTGCCACCAAACCACCCCAGCCCAGTGGCCTGCCATCCCTAAGCCAAGCTGAGAGCATCTATATATCCTTCCCCATGGGACCCAGTGAAGGTGGAATCTCTCTACCAATCCCTCTCCCACCTCTTGAGTTGGAGTGCAGCAGAACAGCATCCTGCTTCCTGCACAAATAGTAAGCACCTGACTTCTCAGAGCAGTCACACCTCCCCAGTGCTTGAGTTTAAGCAGTGCCCTGCACCTCAGAGAACAGTGCCTTGGCCACTTAGAATGACCACACTCCCCAGTACCTAAGCTGAAGGAACACCGTGACCACACTCCCCAGTACCTAAGCTGAAGGAACACCCTACATCCCAGGGAAACAATACCTGGGCTTCTCAGAACAGTTGCACACCTGAGGCCTGAGCTGCAGCAGCACCTTGCCCCCTAGGGAATTGGTGCCCTGGCCGAATTGAGCAGCTGAGCATCCCAGGGATGAGCTGTTTCCCATCCAGGGAAATAGCAGTGGCTGGGCTGAGCCTACAGCTTAAATAACTCTAGTGCCTCCATACCCTGCTTCCCTGGACCTGGACTAGAGCCCTAGAGGTTGAGGTGCTAAGACACCCTTCCCTGGGGAGTGGAGTCACAGCGGTGCCATTCCTGCCCCTTCAGGGCCCAACAAAAAGCTATCCGCAGCCATTCAAGGGTACCTGCTGCTGCTACTCCTGGCCTCATGAAGTCTGGGGTACTGCTCAGCCACACCATCCTGAGTCTAGAGTCACTACTGTTTGTACCTCATCTTCTAGGGCTTGGGTTACTACTGAGCCTTATTAGCTCAGGTTCCCAATAGGCAACTGTACCCTGCTTCTTGGGCCCAAAGTCCCAGAGCGCCCTTTCTTTCCTGGAGTTAGGCTAGTGCTATGCCCTTCTCCCCATACCCCTTGGCACAAGCTGCTAGGGGGTACCTCAGAGTCACAAACCCTTGCTCTGTAGGCAACCTACATGCACCTCTGTACAGAGAGTAAACCTAAACCCTAAGACCCAGGTATTACAATAGGTTTGTAAGACCCTGAGCCAAGGACCCTGACCCCACAGCCTCTTTGAGCACTTGCACCTGGAACCCAGAACCCAGTGCTTGGGAGCTACTTGTAGGCTGTTTCAGACCAGACACCAAGAGGCATCCCCTCAGCTAAGTTGCCCCATTATGGGGAAAAGAGAATAGAAGGATGTTAGAAGCCCTTGACACTGAGGATATTAACAACCTATACTGCCACTGTTGCTATCATGAGCTTTTACAGCCTGGGCCACTGAGATACATACAATTATTGCTAACATTAAACATGGCTAGAGTAGCTGGACAGAGACTATGCCACTATACATACTTGGAAACAGAGTGACTACAACCTTCCCAACTGGCATGTTAAAACCCAACTGTAGGTGAAAGTCTTTGTCTATACAAGCCATGCTAAAAAGACTGGAAAAGGTACTTGTTTCACCAGAGACACCAACATAGCAAGATAAGAAACACAAAAAGGCAAGGAAATATGACACCATCAAAGGAACATAATTCCCTAGTAAAAGACCCCAGTGAAAAGGAAATCAGTGAATTGACAGCAAAGGCATTCAAAGATAATGATCTTAAGGAAACACAATGAGATACAAGAAAATATAGATAGACAATTCAATGAAATCCAGGAAAACAATTCACAATGTGAACTAGAAATTCAACAAAAAGATAGAAATCATAAAAAAGAACAAGCAGAAATCATGCAGTATAAAAATTCAATGAATTAAATAAAAAATATAATAGGAAGTTTCAATAGCAAATTTGATCAAGGAGAAGATAGAATCTCTGAACTTGAAGACAGGTCATTTAAAATTACCCAGTCAGGCTCGGCACCCGTAGCATAGTGGTTATGATGCTGGCCACATACGCCAAGGCTGGTGGGTTCAAACCCAGCCTGGGCCAGCTAAACAATGACAACTGCAACAACAACAACAAATAGCCAGGCATTGTGGCAGGTACCTATAGTCCCAGCTATTTGGGAGGCTAAGACAAGAGAATTGCTTAAGCCCAAATTCTCTTGAGTTACTGTGAGCTGTGACACTATGGCACTCCACTGAGGGTGAAATAGACTCTGTCTCAAAAAAAAAAAGAAAGAAAGAAAGAAAGAAAAGAAAAGAAAAAGAAGGAAAATAAAAAAGAAATTACCCAGAGGAGAGAAAAAAGAAAGAAAGAAAAAGAAATAAATGAGAAGGAAAAAGTGAAGACAGCCTATAAGACATAAAGGGCGTCAGTAAGTATACAATAAGTTTGTATTATGAGAATTTTAGAAGGAGAAAAGAAGGTGAAAGACATAGAAAACCTATGTAATGGCTCAGTGCCCATTGCTCAGTGGTTAGGACACTGGCCACATGCACTGGGGCTGATGGGTTTGAACCCAGCCTGGGCCTGCTAAACAAACAAACAAAAACAACAACAACAACAAATAGCTGGGCATTGTGGCAGGTGCCTGTAGTCCCAGATACTTGGGAGTCTGAGACAAGAGAATCACTTGAGCCCAAGAGTTTGAAGCTACTGTGAGCTATGATGCTACAGCACTCTACAGAGGGCAGCAAAGTGAGACTCTGTCTCAATTAAAAAAAGAAAGAAAGAAAGCAAAGAAAGAAATAAAGAAAGAAAACCTATGTAATGAAATAATGGCTAAAAAATCATCAAGTCTGGGGAGAGATACAAACATCCAGATCCAGAAAGCTCAAAAATCCTCAAATAGATTCAATGATCAAAGCATCCACTTTAATACTCATTATAGACAAACTGTTAACAGTCAAAGATAGGGCCAGGATCACTGGCTCACTTCTGTAATCCCAGCATTTTGAGAGGCTGAGGATTTCTTGAGGCCAGGAATCCAAGACCACCCTGAGCAACCATAGTGAGAGCCTGTCTCAAGGAAAGAAAGGAAAAGCTGGCTGCTATGGCTAAGTAGTTAGTGTACTGGTCCCCCACACCAGGGCTGGTGAGTTTGATCCTCACCTGGGTCTGAGTAACAAAAAAGAAAAAAAAAAAAAAGAAAGAAAAAGAAAAGGAAGGAAAGAAAGAAAGAGGAAAGAAAGAAAGAAAGAGCTACGCATAGTGGCATGCACTTACAGTTCTGGCTCCTGAGGAGGCTGAGGCAGAAGGGTTGTTTGAGTCCAGGAGCTCAAGGTTACAATGAGCTATGATTGTACCACTGCACTCCAACCTGGATGACAGATTAATACACTGTTTCAAGGACGGGGGAGCGGGGAGGTCAAATACAAAGACACAGTTCTAAAAACAGCAAGAACCCCACCCCCCAAGTCCCTGTGAGACTAATAGCATATTTCTCTACAAAAACCTTTAAGGCCAGAGGAGAATGGGATAATATATTCAAAGGGCTGATTTAAAAAAAAATTGTCAACCAAGAATACTATACTCAGCAAAGATATCCTTCATAAATGAGGACAAAATAAAATATTTTCCAGATAAGCAAAAATTTAGGGAATTCATAATCACTAGACCAATCTTAGAAGAAATGCTCAAGGGAGTCCTACATCTGGAAGCTAAAAGATGAATGAAAACCCATAAAAGTATAAAACTCACTAGTGGAAAGGAGAAAGAAAAGAATCAAACCTTATCACTACAGAAAAGCATTAAATAGCTTAAACGTTAAGCAAGAAAATAGGAACAAGGGATGCACAAAACAACAAAGACATAGTAAGCAAAATGACAGGAATAAGTTCTCAGCTATCAGTAATAACCTTGACAATAAATGGATTAAATATCCCCCACTTAAAAGATATCAATGTAGTGAGTGGATTAAAAAAAAGACACAACTCTACTCTGACTACAAAAGCTCACTTCACCTATGAAGACATGTATAATACTGAAAGTGAAGGGGTGGAAATAGATATTCCATGCAAATAGAAACTAAAAGTGAGCAAGAGTAGCTATACTTAGGTCAGATAAAACAGACTTTAAGTCAAAAACTGTAAAAGGAAATAAAGATGGACACTATGGGGCAGCACCTGTGGCTCAGTAAGTAGGGCGCTGGGCCCATATACCAGCCCAGGCAAACAAAAAATAGCTGGGCATTGTGGTGGGTACCTGTAGTCCCAGCTACTCAGGAGGCTGAGGCAAGAGAATCACCTAAGCCCAAGAGCTGGAGGTTGCTGTGAGCTGTGATGTCACAGCACTCTACCAAGGGCAAGAGAATGAGACTTTGCCCCCCCCACCACCAAAAAAGATGGGCACTATGTAATGATAAAGGGATCAAGTCAGCAAGAAAAGGGCGGTGCCTGTGGCTCAGCGGGTAGGGCGCCGGTCCCATATGCCAGAGGTGGCAGGTTCAAACCCAGCCCGGCCAAATTAAAAAAAAAAAAAAAAAAAAAAAAGTCAGCAAGAAAATATAACAATTGTAAATCTATATACATCCACCACCAAAGCATCTAATATTATTAGATATAAAGGGACAGATAGACTCTAATATAATAATTATCTGGGGATTTCAACATCTCACTCTTAACATTGGAAACATAATAGACAGAAAATAAACACACACACACACACACACACACACAAGGTTTAAACTGAACTTTAGACCACATGGGTATTACAGACAGAACATTTCATCCAACAGCTGCAGGATACATTTTTTTTCATTAGCACATGAAACATTCTCCAGGATAGACCACGTGTTAGTCTACAAAACAAGTCTTGATAAATTTAAAAGAACTAAAGTTATATCAAGTATCCTTTCTGACCACAATGAAATAAAACCAGAAATCAGTAACAGTAGGAACTTTTTAAATTGTAAAAATACATGGAAATTAAATAACATCCTCCTGAACAACCAATGTACTCATGAGAAAACAACTGAAAATAAAAACATAAAACCAAAACCTATGAGATACAGCAAAAGCAGTATTAAGAGGAAATTTTTTAGCAATAAATGCAAACATCAAAAAATTGAAAGATTTTAAATAAACACTTAATGATATATCTCAAGGAACTGGAAATGGAAGAAGTAAATTGTTGAAGTTCCCAAGGATCCCAACATGGAACAGTGGTCAGCAAGGTAAACAGCACTGGGAATATCAAGAGACTTTATACCAAATTTATAGCATAAAGCCGGGGAGCCTGTAAGGACATACATTGTTTCATGTGCCAAGTGGCAGTCTGAAGACAATGCAGCAACCTGTCCTGCTTCTCAGGAATGTTTTTATTGGGTACTGAAACAGAGTAAACATGCAAGAATGCACAGCAGTCAGTGGTTAGCAATCAAGGTTAAAAATGAGAGAGGAGATTACAACCCCCAGGAAGGTTGGGTAAAGGGTAAACAGGGACATAGGGTAATGAAACATCTAAAGTGACCAGATAATGGTGCAAACAGGAGAGGAGGGGGAGAGCAAGTCTCACCTCCTCAGGTAACATCTCAGCTTCTCTAGTCTAAGCTACTAATTGATGGTCTCAGCTGCCTGCACTGCTGATTTCCTCATGCAGGGACAGTAATGTAGACATTTTCCTGACTGGGCACCTTATCCTGAGTTGGAAGTTCTGTGAGGAATTCAGTCTATCTACCTCCCACATAGAACTAGTAGGAGGAAAGAAATAATAAATATCAGATCATAAATAAATACAATTTGAGACAAAAAAATTAATGAAATAAAAAGTTGGGTTTTTTAAAAATAAACAAAATTGACAAACCATTAGCTAGAGTGAGAAAAAAATGAGAAAAGACTAAAATAAAATCAGAAATGAAAAAGGAAACTTTACAACTGGACATCACAGAAATACACATGATCATTACAGACTGTTATGAATAACTACATGCCAACAAATTAGAAAATCTCATGGGAACAGGTACATTCCTGGATACCAAGATTGAGCCCAGAAGAAACCAAAAGCCTAAACAGACCAATTATCACTAGCAAGATTGAAGCTATATTTAAAAGTCTTCCATTAAATAAAAGCCCAGGACCCGAAGGCTTCATTGTGGAATTCTACCAAACATTTAAATAAGACTTAATAACAATTCTTCTCAAACTCCTCTAGAAAAAAAAACTTTTTTTTTTTTTGGAGATAGAGTCTCATTATGTCACCCTTGGTAGTGTGCCGTGGCATCACAGCTCACAGCAACCTCAAATTCTTGGGCTTAAGTGATTCTTTTGCCTCAGGCTCCCAAATAGCTGGGACTACAGGTGCCCATCATAATGCCTGGCTATTTGTTGGTCGTAGTTGTCATTGTCATTTGGTAGGCCAGGGCTGGATTTGAACCCACCAGACTGGTGCCCTAACCACTGAGCCACAGGAGCCGAGCCCTCTTCTAGAAAATTAAAGAGATGGAATCTTCCAAACTCATTCTATAAAGCCAGCATTATTTGATACCAAAACCAGAGAAGGCTATAACAAAAGAAGAGAAAACTATAGGCCTATAACCCTGATGAACATAGATGCAAAAATCCTCAACAAAATATTTAATACTAGCAAACGGAATCCAGTAGCACATTAAAAGATAATTCTCCACAATCAATTGAGATTCATCCCAGGAAGGCAAGGATGGCTCAACACATAGAATCAACAAATGTGATATGTCACATAGACGGAATGAAGGACAAAAACTTTGTATCATCTCAATAGATGCAGAAAAAACATTTAATAAATTCCAACATTCTTCATGACAAAAACTCTCAACAAATTATATATAAAAGGAAGACCAAAAAAGTCCATATATGACAAATCCACAGCCAACATTACACTGAAGAAAGAAAAGTTCAAAACTTTCTTTGTAAGATCTGAAACAAGACAAGGATGCCCACTTTCATCAGTTCTATTCAACATAGTACTGGAAGTCTTAGCTAGGAATTGAGTAAGAGAAAGATATAGGGGGTATTCAAATTGTAAAGGAAGAAGTAAAATTGTCTCTGTTTGCTGACAACATGGTCACATAGATAGAAAACTCTAAAAGCCTCACCAAGAGACTCCTAAAACTGATCAAAGAATTCAGTAAAATTGCAGGATATAAAATCAACATGCAAAAATAGGTAGAATTTCTATACACTGATAAACTGGCAGAAAAAGAAACCAAGAAAGCAACCCCATTTATAATAGCTACAAAAATATAGACCTAAGAATAAATTTAACCAAGGAGGTGACAGATCTCTACAAGGAAGAATATAAATCACTGATGAAAGAAATTGAAGAGGACACCCAAAAAAATGAAAGGCTATCTTATGCTCATGGATTGGAAGAATTAATATCATGAAAATGACCCTCCAACAAAAAGCAATCTACAGCTCCAATGCAATCCCTATCAAAATACCTGTAACATTCCTTGTAGAAATGGGGGGGGGAACCCCAAACTTTATATATAACTCAAAATAGTCAAAACAATTCTGAACAAAAATAATAAAATTTAAACCATCACAATATGAGACTTCAAATATACTACAAAGCTGTAGTAAGCAAAACAGCATAGTATTAGAATAAAAACAAATGCATGAAACAGAATTAAGAACCAATTTTGTTACCCTATGGGGCTCTTGAAGCTGAATCATGGTGACAGGATCATCCACATGTTGTTTCTGACTCACCTGCTCAGGCTGATGAAATTCAGGACTGGCTCAATGGCTTTTCCAAACCCAGTGTGGAGCCAGCTAGTAGACAGACTGGGTGTGTCGGGCAGGTGGGAATGGCACACTCGCTCAGGAGGGGTCTGGTCTGTCCCGAGTGTCCCCAGTCCTGGGAGTCTGGCCTTACTGGTTTCAGAAGTTTCAGCCAAGGGAATAAGGACCCCACCAGGAGACACAGCCCTGGGCCCCAATCTGGGCAATGAGAAGTTCCATGAACATTCTCAGGGATGTCTGCCCGGGTGGCAGTCACCAAAGGAATGCACTTCCTGGTGTGGCCCCAGTGGTTGAGGCACGCCCTCTTGCTGATGTCCTGGGGCCCATGGGCATAAGGTCAGTATAAGAAGGATAACTCAGAGAGGGACGTGCATGTCGCCCTCTCTGCAGCAAATCCTAATCAGTGAAGTTTCCACCAACCACTCCCAACCACTCCCTGGGAGCTGCATACATAGAATCTAGTGACCCAACTCCCTCCCTTTTCTTCTGCTCCAGTGGCTTTATCTGGGGTGCTCCATGGGATAAACTTCAGGGCTTCTCCCAGGGAGCCAGATATTGGGAAGAGACCTTACTGAAATTAGCAGAGGAAAGGCATTGCCAGAGCCCTGGACTGGGGCAGGAGGGACCTTTTGGGCATCAGAGGACGGCTGCCCTGCTCATGCAGGAGCAGTTGAGGAGGATGTCTCAGAGTGGGCAGAGGGTGGGTGCAGTGAGATTGGCTCTTCTTACCCTAGAGGGGCCTCCGCATTCTGTAGGCTGGAGCCAAGTCCAGCCTCGTGGACAGTGGGCAAGCTCCCAGGGCTGCCCTGACTCTGGGGAAGAAGCTGCCCTCTTCTTACCCCATCAGGGAGTCCTCCAGGTGACTTATTTCCCATGAACATGAGGTTCCCTGAAGTCCTTGCTCTGCCCTGAAACATATCAAAATACTGCATATGTTTGTGTGTCCATGAGCAAGACCAAAATTCTAGGAACACACCCTGTGCTTCTCAGGTGTCCGTGTTCTTGCTGGCAAAATGCTAGAAATAGCCATAAGAAACAAAATATGATAATATTGCATCTTCCAAATTGTCCTCATTTTCCCCAATTGGAACTTTTTTCTCCATATAGAGCCACAGAGTATAAAGATTGCTCTGATATCAAAGACTCAAAAAGCCACCATGTCCCCAGGATGACCTGTTCCATCTTCTCTCCACCTGGTTTTCTTTCGGCATCCTGAGGGTTGGATGCAGGGCACAGGTGTGACCGCAGGTGGAGGCATGGAGCAGCAGTGCCAGGACCTCCAGCTGGCGGGGACACCACAGTGACCCAGAGCCACATCCCTGACAGCGCGTCATTACAGCCAACTGCAATGTGCATGCAGCCACATAAACATGCAGGGAATGAACCACAAGCATCACTCGTCTCTTCCAGCGGTTCCTGCCATCTTGTGGGCTTCACAGGACCAAGGGCTGTCCTCGGTGTGTCAGCACCTGGAGCTTTATTCACTTATGTTCTGAATATTTCATGGTCCTCCCCCAAGGGCCTCAGAGGACACAGAGAATTGGAAATACACAGGCATCCTCACCTGCTGTCTGGGAGGGCCCATATCCCCTCAAAAGGAGGATATGGCAGCTGCCACTCAAGTTAGAATAACCTACTGGGTCAAGCAGAAGCCAGCTGTCAGGCTCTTGTGGGTTTTTTTTGTTTGTTTGTTTTGTTTGTTGTTTTTTAGAGACAGAGTCTCACTTTATCATCCTCGGTAGAGTGCTATGGCATCACAGCTCACAGCCACCTCCAACTCCTGGGTTTAGGCGATTCTCTTGCCTCAGCCTCCCAAGTAGCTGGGACTACAGGCACCCACAACAACGCCTGGCTATTTTTTTGTTGCAGTTTGGCTGGGACTGGGTTTGAACCCACCACCCTTGGTATGTGGGGCCAGCGCCCTATTCACTGAACCACAGGCGCCGCCCCCAGGCTTTTGTGTTTTTAAAATGTTATCTGAAAAAATAAAATTAAGTGAATGCTATGTGGTATGGAGGAAAACCCAGAGGGTTTGCCTGGGGCACGTGCCCGGCCTGCTGCTACATGGGGGGTGGGGCGCAGCCTGAAGGGCTGCAGCAGGGGCCCCTCGTTTGTCCCTCAGGCTTGGTCAGCAGCAGCAGGGTCTCTCCAAGCTGGGGCTCACCAGCCACATTGCTCAGCCTATTGGCCCCACAGGCTGACTAGGTGACAAAGGGGAGAACTGCTGGCCCTAGGAAATCCAGAGTTCAGGAGAGGGCAGCTGCAGGAGACGAGGCACCAAGTCCCCTCTGCACTGTCCAACTCTGCTTGGACATCTCCAGAGGGGCTGAGGTGATGCACTGATGACACACTCAGTGCTCAGCCAGAAGCAACTGGAGCAGAAAGCAGCTGTGTCATCAGGAAGACAGTGCAGAGCACAAGCATGCATGTGTACACACACAGACACACATGCAGGCACACACGGGCTCACGGGCACACATGCACATACATTCACACACATACACATAGACACACATGCAGGCACACATGGGCTCAAGGGCACACATGCACATACATGCACACACGTGTACACATAGACACACAGACACACATGCAGGCACACACAGGCTCCCAGGCACACATGCACATACATTCACACACATACACACAGACACACAGGCTCATGGGCACACATGCACATGCATGCACACACTACATGCATACATGGACAGGCACACATGTGCACATGCACACAGTAGTGCACATACACACATGCATGCACATGTGCACACACAGACACATGCCCACAGAGATGACTGAAATTTACAATAAACCACAAGCAAATTTAAAGTGACAGAGTGTGTCAGAGCTCTGCTCCAGCAGAAGTGACCAACTCTCCCTGTTTAAATAACCAGAAAGGCTGGAAAAACTAGTTTAGGTTGCCTATTTGAAAGCAGTGAAGGATTCCTACAGCAGTGAGGCTTTTTAGGAAGAAGAGGAGAGCCAGGGACAATAAGCCAGTGACTGGGACAGCCTGGAAGCCAAAGCCAGAGGCTGAGCCGTGGGAGATGGACTCAGCTCTCAGCACCCCTGGGGCTGAGGGACAGGAAGGGATAGGAAGGGACAGGAAGGAAGCCCTCTGGCTCTTGATAGGAGCCCTGTGGGGACTCTGAATAATCCACCCTCCCAGAGCCGTAGTCAAGTCCCAAGGCTCTGTCTCGCTCAATGCCCACCAGGAGTGAACCCTACTCTTCTGTGTGGAGACACTCAATCAGTGCCAGTGATGGCATCTGACACCTGTTGTAAGGGTCTTCTGTCCCTCAACCCCAAATGCCAAGGGCTATAAGACGAAAGTCAGCCCAGAAGGGTAAAGGGAGGGGCAGTGCAGAGAAGACTGGAGTCAGATCCCAGGGACCTGCACTGGAGCTGGTGGGAGGAAGACGGCGGGGAAGCTTGGGCATTAAAGACCGAGGCACCTAGAAAATAGCGCCAACAACAGTGACACCAGGGCTTGAAGTAGGAGTGGGATTAAAGCACAGAATAGGAACACAGGAAGGGTGGAGACAGAAAGTGGAATTAGAGAATTCCAAGTCTCTGGTGGCCTTGTGAGAGGTGACAAGAAGAATTTGCATTAGATGTTAACCAGTCAGAAACTTGTCACGATTTGGGGGGTGACCATGGAGTGAATAGTGAGTAGTTTGTAACTGGCAAGCAGAGGATAAACGTGGAATAGAAAATCATCCATCTGAAAGAAGCCAAGAGGAGAGAGAGGATCAGTGAACAAGTGGGGAACAAAAATCAAATAGAAACATGGTAGACTAAACCTGAATAATTAAATCAAATGTAGAAGAACCAAATACTTCAGTTACAAGTTAAAGATTGTCAGACTGGATTCAATAGCCAGCAGTAAAAATAAGACTCTGGAGGGCAGTGCCTGTTGCTCAAAGGAGTAGGGCACTGGCCCCATATGCCAGAGGTGGCGGGTTCAAACCCAGCCCTGGCCAGAAAAACTGCAAAATAAAATAAAATAAAAGAAGACTCTGGAGATTAAGTGTAAAAGGAGATTGGGGCCAGGGTGGTATCGGAACACAGCAACAGAAACACCGGGCAGGGGCTGTGCGTGAGGAGGGAAGGACTCCTGGAGACATTGGCCCGCCCTGGGGGAGGATTCCTCTCTAAGCCAGGGAACTATCAATGCCTTAGTCTCAAAATATGGAAAACAAAAGTTGCTGTGTCTGAGGAAGAAACAGACAAATCCACGGTAATGGAAGAAAATTTTAAAGATCTCTTAGCAACCGAGAGTGCTTGCAAATAATATAGTAAAGACAGACAGGATTCGAATCCAATGATGACCTAGTTGATCTGTAAATCTCTGTGCACCAATGGTCTCATCCTGTGGGGAAACTGCCAGCCACTACTGCCAGTGTGTGGTGGCTCCACCACAGGCTGTGATCCACATATCACACAAGACTTTCCTGGCACTAACTTGTCCCTGTACTGCTGGGACAGTGAGCACAGGGTGTTATTTTTAAAATCATTGTCAGATTCATGTAGTGTCTTTTTTTTTAATTTTAGATTTTTGCACCCTTGTTCACAAGTAAAATTAGCTGATAATTTTCTTTTGCTATTGAATGTGTCAAAAAAGTAAAATTCAAAAAGAAAATTTTTTTTTAGCAGTGGCCCACAATGGCTGCAGTTGGGCACACAGTTCCTAGCTGAGGCTGTAGACTCACACTAACCTCTTGCTGTGTCCCTGGAGCTCGTTAAATACTCCACTGGCAGATACCATTGAAACCTGTGTCCCCCATGTAGAAGATGCAACAGACAGGGCAGCCAACCCACCCTCAGACACCTGACCTTTCTCCCCACAAGCACCTATTCACCCCATCTTATGGGGGCCTTGCTGAGCTCTAGCCAGAGCCACAGAGACACTGCTGTTGCCTCACTGCCCCTTCTCCCATGCTCAGCCCCATCATGTCCCATTGGAAGGTTACTAAGCTCACGGAACCCACTTCCGAGCTTATTCTTGGTCTGGACTGAGTCTGTGTCTCGGCCTGAGTCCTCCAACTTGGCACAGAATAAGCCTAATTCGGACCCCTGAGTGCTGGCGCCTGCTGCCCAGCTTCGCTGACAAACACATCCCATGTGATATAGTGTGTCATTCCATCCAGGTCTTACAGATCCATGGCCTCGAATGTACCAAGAATGACTTAAACACTGAAGGAAGCATAGATGCTCTTTTTCCTATTTCAAGCCCCGAGGTAATGAACACCCTTGGGTATGCATGTGCCTGAGGTGTGGTGTGTGTGTCTATGTGAATTCATCGCTGTCCTGGGGTCTCCCAGCCAGGGTGGTGGTCAGAAGCTGAGGGCCCTGCCCTGCAGGGTGCCAACCCTGCCACTCCAGGGACCTGAAAATGGAAGAAGGGGACACAACAGTGGTCCCCAATGTGGCCACTGCCAAGGGCAAAATAAGAAAGCCACAGTCTGGCTGGGATGGAGCCTCACCAGCCACCTATGTCCACACATGGCCCAGCTGCCCCCCTTCCTCAGTGCTGGGCTCCACCCAGCCATATGCCTCCCCTCCCTATACCTGGGCTGTGGCTTCCCCGGCATCTGATCTCTGAGGACACCCTTTCCTATTATCTTCAAAGCTTTTCCCCACCCCTGGGCTTGTGCCCTGTCAAGGCCATCCCTGCCCTGGCCACTGCACATGGTGGCTACCCTCTCCAGAGCAAAAAATCAGGGCCCCTCTGTAGGGTCTCCAGCCTCCCTTTCTTTGCATGTAAACTAGGCCAAGAGCACCAGCAGCCCCTGTCCTTCTGTCTCCAGGACAGTAAAGGCCCTGTTCTCACTGTGTCCTTTACCTTGAGGAACAAGGAAGGACCAGTTTCTGCCCTTCCCATGGGGCAGGTTTGAGCTGAAGACACATTCTTTCCCCCAGAGAACAGCTGCAGCATCTTGACAGACACACTAGTGTAGAGTTGTATTCCCACAAGAGGGGCAACAGTGGAGACCCAGCAGCAAGGGACCTGGAGCCCCAACTTTACCAGACCACCATGGGGGGGCCACAGAGCCCAGATCAAAGCTGCCCCCACAATCCCAGTTCTCCACTGACCACACCCTCTAAGGAAGAGCCCTAAGCCTGGAGAGGATCTGGGTGGATCAAGAAAGTTAAAAATTAAAATGAAGAGGGCCTTGTGGTTCACGCCTGTAATCCCAGCAGTCTGGGAAGCCAAGGTGGGCAGATCGCCTGAGCTCATGAGTTGGAGACCAGCCTGAGCCAGAGTGAGACCCCATCTCTAAAAATAACCGGGCGTTGTAGCAAGTGCCTATAGTCCCAGTTATTCGGGAGGCTGAGGCAAGAGAATCACTTGAGCCCAAGAATTTGAGGTTGCTGTGAGCTATGACATCACAGCACTCTACCGAAGGCAACAAAGTGAGACCTGTCTAAAAAAAATTAAAAAGAAGAGAAGGAAGGAAAGGGAAAAGGCTCATGGTGCAGGCCCTGCCCCTACAGCAGCACCCAAGCATGGACCTCTGTTAACATGCTTGAAGAAACAAAGAGGAAGTTAAAATTTGATGGACGAGAGGCTGTCAGAATAGAGGAGGCAGAGATGAAAAAACTAATATTAAAAAAAAAAAAAAGGATTCTGAAACCAGTGGCTAGATTAGGCAAATTATTAATAGACATGAATCCATGTGAAGTTGCAAACTGGAAGACACATGTGAGCCCACAGCAACACAGACACCAAAGGGTGAGACCTAAGCCTCTTCAGCGGTTAGAAGTAAAGAACTCGCTGGGGATCTGGAAAAAGAAAGCAGATAAAGCTGCGAAGGAGACCAAGAGGAGAGGAAATGGAAAGGGCATGTCAGCTTCTAAATGACTCCAAGCCACACCCAGACTTACCCTGTCAGGACTGGAAATTTCCTGAAAATCATGAAGCAGTCAGAGAAAAAGAGAGACTGGGCAGCCTCACCCCAAACCCACAGAGAGACAGAGACAGAACAGAGGGAGAGAGACTGGGCAGCCTCACCCCACCCCACCCCGCGCAGGGGCAGACGTGAGGCAGCAACATTTTCAAAGCCCTGAGAGAAAAGAACTTTCAGCCAAGAATTGTTCATCCCATAAAACTGTCTTCAAGAATGGAATAAAACAGCAGTATTTATGTTAAACAAAAGACAATACTCCCCCTTCCAGCTACAATGGACTAACTGGGTCCAAATTTACTTGCCCACCTTAAATAAGGAGAAAGCTGGATAAAACTCATGAAAAGATGTTTTCCCAGATGCTGGACGACAACACAGCACAGGAGGGCCCAGCAGAGAGGGTGGGGACAGAGTTGGATGTCTGGGCAGCTAGAACCTGCTGGACTAATTCAGGAGGGAGAGAGACAGATCCACGACAGAGACAGAGGGAGAGACAGAGACAGAGGGAGAGAGACAGAGAAACAGAGAGAGACAGAGGGAGAGAGACAGAGACAGAGGGAGAGAGACAGAGACAGAGAGAGACAGAGATGGAGAGACAGAAGGAGAGAGAGACAGAGAGATAGGGAGAGAGAGACAGAGGGAGACAGAGATGGAGAGATAGAGACAAAGACAGACGGACAGAGGGAGAGAGACAGAGATGGAGAGACAGAGAGATAGGGAGAGAGACAGAGAGAAACAGAGATGGAGAGACAGAGACAGAGGGAGAGAGAGACAGAGATGGAGAGATAGAGGGAGAGAGACAGAGACAGAGAGAGACAGAGTGAGTGAGATAGAAGAGAGGGAGAGAGACAGAGAGAGACAGAGGGAGAGAGATAGAAGAGAGGGAGAGAGACAGGACAGAGGGAGACAGAAGGAGAAATAGAAACAGAGGGAGGAACAGAGGGACAGACAGAGGCAGAATAGAAGGGGAGAGTCAGAGGAAGAGACACAGAGACAGACACAGAGGAGGAGAGACAGAGACAGAGACAGAGACAGAGAGACAGACAGAGAAGGAGGACAGCGCCAGAGAGCTGCAGCTGAGCACTGGCCAGCCACCATCTGAGCTCCGGCTCACACAGGCCTGTGAAGGGCCTGCCTGGGCAGGGGCCTCTGGGAAGAAGCAGGCAGAACAGCTGGGAGCTCACACGGGGCTGGGCTCACTCGAGTTTCTACCAGCCAGAGTGCAAAGACCCGGCGATGGGGCCAAATTAACCCCGGGCTAAAGGACTCACATAGAAAGAAGTGGGAAAGTATGATCACAACCAGGATCAAAATTCAATTAACACAAACAAACCTAGAGGACATAGATGACAGAATTAGCATAAAATGTCAAAACAGTTGTAACTAGATCCCATACATTCAAGAAGGCATGAAGCGCAAAGAGGTTCTTTTAGCTGTTCTACAGCAATTAACAGCCCACCTTTCCTTCTTCCTGGTACGTAGAATAGCGGTGCATCTGAAAATGGAAGTAATTTTCCTTTAGTATGTGATCAGTACTTTATATTTCGTTTTAAGGATGAAGTTGGGAGTGTCATGTCATTCATTCACTCACTTATTCTCTAATCAAATGAGTACCAAGAATTATGAGCAAAATCCCACACTATGCAACCTAGAATTTACCAAGATAGGAATTATGAGACATAAAAACCAGTAGCTGTATTCAGAGTCTGCAAGAAGAAAAGGATGAGATGAGAATTGGGAGGCAAAGAACGGTCAAGGCTGGCTTCCTGAAGGAAGAGGAGTTGGGTGGGCTTGGGTGATGGGGCATTGGACAGGGGAAAGCAGTAGGAATTTTACCTGAGGGATCCAGGCCTCCTGCAGCCCTGTGTGAGTGAGGAAGGGGCCTCCTCCGTAAGGCCTGGTCCTGCGGGGTGCTTGCTTTCAGCCCCTCTGGAAGCAAGTGCTAGTGGACAGAATCCTTGGACATGTGGAGTCACCTTTGGGGTGCAGCAGTGGGCTGGAGGACCTCAAGGTGGCTGGCAGTCTTGAAGGTCAATGAGGAAGGTACTGGAGGATGGAGAGAAAAGGGGAAGCTGCCAAGTAGGAGCAGAAAAGTTAATTAAAACATCCCCAGGGAATTTGGAAAGCTGGTGGTTTGACTAGAGAGGCTTTCAGGCAGAACGTCATGATCACCAACTGGTTTCTTTGGCTGTATATAACAGATAGAATCAGGAAGGAATTTTCAGACCTCAAGCAAAACTTAAAATATGAGAGTCGGGACATGGCTGGGTTCAAAGCTTTTTCAGCTTAGTCCTTCAGACAACAACAAAAATGTTCTCAAAGTAGGAAATTGTCCTACTTTGTCCTAAGATCAAATTTAGGGTGTTTCTAGTCACCATGGCCTTGAGGTAAAGTGCAGCATGCAGCTTTTATGGCTTTTCTTGGGACTTCACAAGGATTAAACATGCTTCATTGACCTTTTCAATGAGACTAAGAGATTTGTAAGGATATCTTTTGCCCAATGGAGTGAGCCCCCCATAAGAGTCATAAGAAATACACAAAGTTTTTAAGAGAATGGTAGTGGTGGAAGCTTTGTCAGCTTGGACTAAAAGGGAAAGTTCAAAATGAAAAGAGATCTCTGGGACATCAGCCTCTATGTCCAGGAAGCAGTCTAGGAAAGGCTTTAGGTGAGAATGTGGACCATTTCTCATGAGAAAAGGAAGATGACTCAGAAGGACAGAGCCCAAATTCCTGCCTCCGGAGTGGGGGGCGGCACCCTGGGGAGTAGCTGGTGGAGAGACGCAGGTCTGTGGTGGTGCGTCCACAGAGACAAGAATGGACTTAACCTTTTTCCACCCACAGATTTGTTTTTTTATTTCCTTTATATCCTATTATCCTTGAGAAAGATATAAGCCTGGCCTGGGACATGCTGGGACATGCCCATCCAGTGCCTAAAATACATTAGGACCTTTTATTTGCAGTTTTCTACAATTACGTGGGCACAATCTCAGCCGCTCCACCCTTCTCCTCCCCACCCTTCTGTCAGAAAGGTCTAGCTTGGTTACTTCCCCTAGTCGGGTGTGTGACCCCTGAATTTTCAGGTCTCCAGATAGAAGGAGTTAACCTGAGGAAATGTGCTTAGGGTACACAGGAGACTCAGAGCCTGACTTGGGTGATGAGAGCCTGGACCCTGAGCCAAGGCCAGGATAGGGTGGAACCTGGGGGCCTTGGTGGAGGGATGCGCATATTTTGAAGAGACATGAACACTTACTTGTAGTCAGAGAGTGGATGTGACATTATGATACATTCCTAAGGTGGTCACAGTAATGTCTCTATCCCACGCACGCTTCACTGTGAACTTGCTGTGCCCTTATCCAGAGAGAGGGTCTGTCTCAGCACCTCGCACACAGTCATGGAGGTGGAGTGGGAAGTGTGTTCACTCCAGCCTGAGACGGGCAGGAAGGGGAGACATTAGGAACTCACGCAGCTTGAAGTTTACTCCGTGGGGGATAAAGGGACACATTGCTAGAACAGATACAATGGTAAAGTGACACAAGTGGCTACATCCTCCTAGGATTCTTCTCAATAAATCCAAACTGATCGGCATTATTGTATTTTAATTATAAGATTGTCAGGTAATGTGTTATGTTCTCTGCGATGCCTTCAGGCTGGGTCACGGGCTTCCTTCTCTCCGCTCCAGCTCAGGGTGCTGTGGTCACCCGCTGGTCTGTTACCATCTCCATCGCCCAGAGGTAGAGGAGAGCCAGTGGCAGTTGACTGGTCAGGAGACTGGGTCTTCAAGTTCCCCTGCTGTGTAAATACACTTTCACTTGTTTGCACAACTGCTTCAATTTGGGCACAACCCTGCTGGAAAAGCAGACATTAGGGAAGGTCTCAGAGCCAGCTTGGGGCCCCCAGGGAGTGTGGCAGACAATCTGAGAACCAGGTCGCTGGACAAGAGCCCTTGTGCTCCCCCAAGACTGGTACCTGGGGACCCATCTCTGAATCAGCATGTCCCAGGCCAGGCTTACATCTTTCTCAAGGATAATAGGATATAAAGGAAATCAAAAAACAAATCTGTGTGTGGAAAGGGGTAAGTCCATTCTTGGAAAACAGCACATAACAAGCAAAACTGAAGTACAGACTAGTGGTGTGCTGGAGAGAAGCTGACTATTAAATTTCTCATGATGCTTTTTGCTTTTGAGTCTCTTTTGTGGGATAGTTATAGGGACTTAGCAGCTCTCTTTTGGGCTGGTTGAATAAATCTTTGTCCTTGTCTTTATTTTCTTCCTGTGTCCTAAGCCAGCATGTCTCTTCTAAAGAACATGAGATCATAAAATAATAAAAGTAACACAGTACAACACAATGTGAGAGGTGGAGATTTCTTCTCAGCACCCCGAGCCTCCTTCTCCATGCAATAAATCAGGACAGTTTCTTTTCTTTTTTTCTTTTAGAACAACTCAGCAAAATAAAATTCTGGTTTATTGTTGGACAACACTGTTTCACACATCAAATAGGCCAATAATAATAATAATAAACAGCAACTTCATAGACAAAAAAAAAAAAGAAAAAAGAAACCTTTTATCTTTGGCGTTTTTAACCATCTCATACACACCAACTACCTATAGTACAGCTAAGTACCTACACAAAAAAGTTACTGGAATGCTCGGAATAAGATTGTTTTTTGTTGTTGTTTTTGCTCTTTTTACAAGGTGTTTTTCCTCCTTTGAGATTATAATGAACATGGTCACACCACAAGTAAAGTCAGAGTCAGAAGTAGGACAGAGACTGCTCTGAAGGCTGGTGTGGTCATCCGAGATAATTAAAAATGGCTGACCCCTAATAATATGTTCAAAGATATAAAATGTAAATAAAAAATACCAAAAATTTCCTTTTTAAAGTGCTTTCAATAAAAAAAAGTAGGGCCTTGGAAGTTTTGGTTCTTTTTTCCTCCCCTGTTGCAAATTCTCGTGGTTTTGGTTGGGAGTGAAGAGCCCATGTCATCTGCGGGTGGCGCTGCCTGCGGTGGGCGGGCAGGGATGCCTCTCTCCTGGAAGGTAACCATGTTTAGATTCTGAGACGCGACGTAGAGGGTGAATAGGTCACGGTGGCCTTTTTTTTTTTTTAAGTTTACCTTTTTCTTTTTTGCTGTCTAGTCATCCTCCTTGGTTTTCTGCTTCTTGGTATCAACATCATCATCCTCATCATCTTCAGCCGTGGTGGCCTCAGCTTCCTCACCTTCATCCTCTTCTTCACCATCACCTTCGTCCTCCTCTTCCTCCTCGCCTTCCTCCTCCTCTTCCTCCCCGCCTTCTTCCTCCTCTTCATCTACCTCATTGTCAGCCTCCTGCTCCCCATTTTCCTCATTACCGTTCCCATTAGCAGGGGCGTCTCTTCCATTCTCTGCCTTGTCCACACCTTCCTTCTTCTCCTCTAAGTCCTTGGTGGTGATTTCAGAGCTGGTGTCCACTGCTGTGTCTGACATGGTGGGGCATGTCGGTGATCCGGTGCTGGGGATGAAAAAGAAAGTGAGAGTTCAGGGACTCTGCTGATAAAGCTGCCAGAGTATGTAGCGGCAAGGGCAGAGGAGGAACGCAGCGGAGCTGGTCGTGACGAGGAGGAAGCTGAACCCAGGAACAAGGCAAAGATGGCTTTCCAGGAGGGGCATCAGGACAGTTCCTACAGGAGCCTTGTAGAAAACTGCAAACAAAAGGTCCTAATGTATTTTAGGCAATGGACAGGTGTCACCATGTGGACGCCCCACCACAGACCTGCATCTCTCCACCAGCCACTTGCTGTTCCCAGTACTTGGAGGAGAGCCTGAGTGGGCATAAAACTCCTGGTGCCACTTCACTCTGGGCTGTGTAGACCTTGCTCCTCTCCTCCTCCAGCAAGCACGCCCCCCGGGCCTTCTGAGATGGCCTCCTGCCTCCACCCTGAGTGAGACTTGCTCTTCAGACCCAGGGTGAACACACTGCTGTATCTGTGGTAAGCAGACAAGTGCTCGCCACCCAGCACCCCCAGGTGGGGCTGCTTTGTAGCATTTGCAAATTTCTGGCAAAACTGTCGCTATGGTGAATTTCAAGCCACCAAGTGCTGTCCTCGGATGCAGAGTGGGAAAGAGACACATCGTAGCTGCCACATACGAAGTTGTTGTAAAACACAGTAAAATAATTAGAAAGAAATGAGCGTTGAGTAGCTCTTACCTTGGTTTTTAATATTATTGATCTGATTATTTGTTTTCATTTTTTAGAGACAAGATCTTGCTATTTTGCCCAAGCTGGTCTCAAACTCCAGGCCTCAAGAAATCTCCTTGCCTCAGCCTCCCAAGTGTCTGGGACCACAGGCACAAGCAAATCTATATAATTTAATATGGTAATGGCTAGGGCTAACAAGTGGCTCCCATTATTCTAGAAATTTAATAGTCAGCCTCTCTCCAGCACACCCCTAGTCTGTACTTCAGTCTTGCTTGTTATGTGCTGTTTTCTAAGAATGGACTTACCCCTTTCCACACGCAGATTTGTTTTTTGATTTCCTTTATATCCTATTATCCTTGAGAAAGATGTAAGCCTGGCCTGGGACATGCTGATTCAGAGATGGGTCCCCAGGTACCAGTCTTGGGGGAGCACAGGGGCTCTTGTCCTGCGACCTGGTTCTCAGATTGTCTGCCACGCTCCCTGGGGGCCCCAAGCTGGCTCTGAGACCTTCCCTAATGTCTGCTTTTCCAGCAGGGTTGTGCCCAAATTGAAGCAGTTGTGCAAACAAGTGAAAGTGTATTTACACAGCAGGGGAACTTGAAGACCCAGTCTCCTGACCAGTCAACTGCCACTGGCTCTCCTCTACCTCTGGGCGATGGAGATGGTAACAGACCAGCGGGTGACCACAGCACCCTGAGCTGGAGCGGAGAGAAGGAAGCCCGTGACCCAGCCTGAAGGCATCGCAGAGAACATAACACATTACCTGACAATCTTTTTTGGTTAAATTCAGAAAAATGAAATATAATTAAAATACAATAATGCCAATCAGTTTGGATTTATTGAGAAGAATCCTAGGAGGATATAGCCACTTGTGTCACTTTACCATTGTATCTGTTCTAGCAATGTGTCCCTTTATCCCCCACGGAGTAAACTTCAAGCTGCGTGAGTTCCTAATGTCTCCCCTTCCTGCCCGTCTCAGGCTGGAGTGAACACACTTCCCACTCCACCTCCATGACTGTGTGCGAGGTGCTGAGACAGACCCTCTCTCTGGATAAGGGCACAGCAAGTTCACAGTGAAGCGTGCGTGGGATGGAGACGTTGCTGTGACCATCTTAGGAATGTATCATAAAATGGACCTGCAGGGGCCTTCGAACATGGCCTCCAAACACAGGAAGCAAACACAGCAGATCCCAATTCCCCAGTGATAATAGACTCTTTAGATACCTCTCTCAGCAACAAGATGACAACAACAAAAACTAGAATGATACAAAAGACTGCGTCGGCTTTGTGCGTACTAACTCAGAAAGGTCTCTTCAATACATTATTTATTCACCACATCAAGATGCAGAATGGTGCTTCATAGTTAGAGCTCACTGACGTTTTAAGCGTCCATAGGCACACACACACACACACAGGCACACACACCCCTCTTCCGTTTTGTGTGTACATTTTCTGAAAGGTCACACAAGATTACAACCACAGGGAATAAACAGGGATTTGTGGACTTGAATCTCTAATTTTATTTCCATTATAATGCTTACATTTCATCAAGAATATGTATTAATTAGTTTTATATCAATTTTTTTTAAATGAAGGAAAGGAATAAGGAAAAATCAATTCAAAAATCCGTTTGATTAACTTTCTTGCAAAAGGTATCCAGCTGGTTTCCCAATTGCTTTTTTAAAACAAATCAGTGACAGAAATAATCTCTCCAAGTCTGTTTTAACAGAGAGAAGAAACAGTATTTGGATATCAGTCTGCTTATTATTAAAATTGAAATGTGTGCCAAAATATGTAACCTCTCAGGGGAAGACACTTGTGTGCATTCTCTGCCACTTCCTCTTGAAAATGTCCCCCTGGGGGACAGGTGAGGCTGAGACTCTGTGCACGTGAATCTTCCCCGCCTGCGACGGGCACAACGTGACTGCAAGGACACTGCTGTTCCAAAGGGGGCACAGGCATGAATGGCCATTCTGGAATACATGTGGGCACAAGCCACCAGTGACCCCATAAGGTGGCTTCACCATCCCACAGGGCAGCTCAGCTCCGACACTGGCTTCATTTTGACCTTGCTCACCTAAGGCCTTCTCTACCGTATGTCCAAATCCAAGCAGGTGTTCTGATGAGTGAGGAGATGGTGAGAATTCATCCTTGTCTTCACTCTACTACTGTGGTGCCCTGAACACCTGGACTCAACCCTAGGTCTGATTTGAATGGCACTACCCTCTCCCACCTTGAGGCTGAGATGGTCACAGCCTCCACCTCTCCTGGCCTTGCCCACCCGAGGCTGTGGGCAGACCCAAGTCTCCCCAGGTACAGACCATACCAGACCCAGCCCCTGGGGCCATGTGGGCCCCACAGAGTGCAGTGAAGGGGCAGGAGCGCCTACTCCACAGCAATGATTCTTCCCCTACCTTAGCCTAGGCCCAGTATCTTTCCCCAAAGCCAGTGCTAACACTGTGGTCACCACTGACCCGGCCCTGAGGAGAGACTTGATCCCACTCACTCAACTCCGGATGCTTACCGATCTTGTCTTCAGCACTGAAGGGCAGCCTGGTACTCCTGGTTTCTGTACTCTAGGGCCCTTTGGTCCGAGGCCAGACCCCATGGGCCATGCCCTGGCCCTCCCTGCCCACACGCATCTCCCTCCTGTCATCAGCCTCCCCGGGGAAGCCCAGGCCCCAAGGCTAGTGTGATTACTTTTAAAATGATAAGAAAAAGAACATTTAGGTTGAAGAAGACATTTTCATATAAAATATTAACTCAGTGGTCTTTTTACCAACATTGTAGTAAAACAGAATTGTTAAATTTTTGTGGAGGGGGTACCCATGAAGGCAGATGTGCTTGGCCCACAGAGGTGCCGTGCCTGCTGAGCCTGCCCTGCAGTGTCATGGTATCCTGGCTGCTGGGCCCCATGGGCTTCCAGGCATCTGCCATGTGTCTCCCAGCTGGGCAGGACCCTACCCTTACACTCCAGGGTTCCTGGCCCCTGCAGAAGCCAAAAGCTAGGTGTCCAATGGGGCATCTCCAATTTGTGCTGAACTGAGTTTAGGAAAAATCTGACTCTGTGAAGCACTTCAGGATCAGGTGCAGCCACTTCCTCTTCTTCAGAAGGTGTAAATTACTCTGTGGCCCAGAGCTCTGAGCAGAGCCTAGGGGGCTGGGAGCCATGCAGGGACAGCTCAGCAGGGGCCAGGGGAGCTCTAAGCAGGGCGTTCCCACAAACACTGGCTCTCTGGGGACATCTGGGGCCACACCGCCCAAGTTTAGTAAAATCTACCGCCACTGCAGTAGGACAAGGCAAGTGGGTGCTGCTGTCCTAAAGGCTGAGGACCCACTCAGCAGCTGCTAGTGACTCGGTGGTGGTCACCATGCCTGTCCCCAAATCTTCAGAAACTGGAAGCCTATAGCCAGCTCACTGAAGCCACCTGCTCCTTGTCCTCTGCTTCCCATCCCTTCCTGGACTGCAGGGGACAGAGCCTCTGGCCTCCTTTGTTCTATTTTGGGGAGCGCTGGGCCCTCTGGACTTTGTGCTAGGGGAGGCACGACAACAGGAGACCCATAGTGAGTGCAGTCCAAGGGCTACTCAAACACCACAGTGGCAAGTGCTGCGTGAGGCAGCACAGAACACCTCGGGCCCTCAGTGTTCCTGTGAGAAGCAAGGGTGTGAACACAGTGCTGTGCCTGCAGACAGGCCAGGGGCTTTCATCGGGGCACAACACTCAGGCTGTCCAACCTGGGTCATGTGGGTAGGGGCTGGAATTGACAGTCTGTCTCTCCACCCTGAGTCCTGGAAGCCACAAACAAGTGTCCCCTGCCTGGTGGGTTCCCCAGGTGCCACCTCTTGTTCAAGGCCCTGGCCCAGCCCAAAGGGGGCCCAAGGGGCATCTCACCCTAAGACCAATCTGCAGGTGGGGACCCATGAAAACCCAGAGCCTAGGCCAGGCACGTGGCTCATGCCTAGAATCCCAGCACTCTGGGAGGCTGAGGCAGGTGGATTGCCTGAGATCAGGAGTTTGAGAATAGCCTGAGCAAGAGACTCCATCTCTAAAAAATAGCCAGGCATTGTGGCAGGCACCTGTAGTCCCAGCTACTTGGGAAGGCTGAGGCAAGAGAATGGTTTTGAGCCCAAGAGTTTGAAGTTGCTGCACTCTACCAAGGATGACAAAGTGAGACTCTGTCTCAAAAAAAAAATAAAAAAAGGAAAAGAAAAGAAAAGAAAACCTGGAACCTAACCCAGGAAATCTTTAGCTCATGTTGAAATTTTTGGCTCAGCTGGGTCACCATACCAGATAGGCCCAAAGACCCCAACAGTCACCGGCAGGACCCCCAGGCACTGGCTGGCCCCCCCATGTTCATCTCAGCTCATGTGAGCTCAGGCACATGAGCTCACATCTCACAGGCAACACAGGTGGGTCAAAGGAGAGCTGAGGTCTCCGAGGAAGGAGCAAAGATTTCTCATTATCAACAAGAGGAAGACAGGAGCAATGGGAGAAATACGTCACTTGTAAGAGCTTGGTGACCTGTCCAGCTTCTGTTCCCACCAAGTGAAGGACAGTAAGAGACCTAATTAGCTAATGGAATGAGGGGCAAGGCGACTGAAGCACTGTGAAGACAGAGCTACTGCCTCTGTGTGTGAAATGGCAATCAGGCTGAGGCTCCAGGCATGAGCAGGGACACAGAGTGGGGAGCGACCTCTCCAGCCCTCCATGGTGGGCTGGGGACCAGCTGGGCCCACAGAGGCTGGGGCAGTGGCAGCCAGAAGCCTCCTCCCAGGGTCCTTGCACACTTGTAGGCAAGTGTCAGGATGGGCAGGGCTCATAGTCCAAGTGAGGAGACTCAGGCAGGGGTGCAGCACGCACTCCCCAAGCCTACCACAGCAGCTTCTCTGCCAACCCGGAGCTGGGGATGGGCCAGAAGCCCTGGTGGTGCCCAGAAAACCTGCCAGCTCAGGGCAAGGAGTCAGAACAGATCAACCTCCTCTGACCAAAGGATTTGGGTGAGGCAGGAGTGACTAGAAAGGGGCTGCAGAGGGAACTGCCCAGGCTACACCTGGCTCTGGGTGGCAGGGTCACCTGTGGGTGTGGTTGTCAAAACCAGAAGTGGACACCTCAGTCCTATCATTTTAATATAAGCCAAGTGACTTTGATTGTGCATATTTACATGAAACACTGTAACCCAAACTCCATCCTGCAGCCTCTTGAAGGAATTCTATGACCCCACCTTTGCCTCTAGGTGTTGGTCCAACATCAGTCCTCTATGGCGGTCACAAGGTGAACAGTGTGTCCCTGACGAATGTGCCAGGAAGCACTGGACTAATAAGGGTGGGAGCTGCTCTCTGCCTGCTTGCCAGGCCTCCTGTGTGGGTGTCTGACAGGCCCAGCCAGGACACAGAGCGCATGGCACCCCAGCCGCCTGTGTGTAGGACATCTCTTTCTGGAGTGGGTCACAGTCCAGGGCTGAGAACCTTAAGGAGAGGGCAGCAGGCACATGTATGTCCTGCCCTTGGGGCACAGGGCCACCTGCAGGTGTGGCGGGGCCACTTGCTCTTGGATGTGCTTATTGTTAAGAGCTTGTCTTCCCTGGATAGTCCAAGAACCTATGCAAACTCTGGTGGGGGGTGTGTGTTAAATTATTGTTATAATTTTTAAAGAGGTGAAGGATAAAAGAGAAACTTCTAAACCGGACCAAACCAACACCCAGAAAGTGCCGCATCACCCAGAGGCAAGAGCAGGGCTGGGAGTGGGGGTCTGTGGGGAGCACAGAGTTATGGCCCAGAGTGAGTCACCCCAGGTGGGGCAAGTCCTCTTCATGCCCTCCTCATGCACCAGGCCAGGGCCCCTGCTGTGTTCTAGCTGCTCTCAAGTGTGGTCCAGCAGCATGACCACTGGCCCACTGAGTCCACCTCTGAGGTCAGGCCCATGTTGGTGCTCTGGCCTCCGTGGGGGGTCACTCAGCTCCACTGCCCTGCACTGGCAGCTAGCTGAGATGAGGCACCCCCAAGCCCCTTGGGGGTGGAGAGGGTTGTCCCCAGGCTCCTGACAGCACAGCCACAGCAGGCTGGACACCCATGGCCCTCGGTCTCAGAATGTACCCAACTCCAAGGGCCCAGAACAACCATTGGACATTCATGTAGTGTTTTTTTCCCCTAGGCTCAGAAAAAAAGAAGGAAAGAAAAAAGAAAACTTTTAACTCTTGCTCCTAAGAGAGCCCACAGTGCCTGGGCTCTGTGCTCCTTCTTGCCAAGATGGATCCATACTGGGAACACACAGGAGGCACTCACCACTTCTGCCTCCAACATCTCTCTCCAGGAGAGAAGCAGAGACCCCGACCAATAGCCTCCAGTGGGCTCAGGGGTGACCCCCTGCAGCCTTCAGTTCACCTTACCTTATGGGACTTGAGGGGACAGAACCACCCTGTCGCAGGTGCTGGCAGCCACCAGCCCACTTCCCACACATGGGCAGCCTAGAGCATGGACGAGGGTGGAGGGGCAGGGAGACAGCCTAGGGCAGGATGGGGGCTGTGTCAGGCCCGAGGAGTGCAGCTGACATCTGCTTTGCTGCACTGTCCTCAAGGACATTCTGTGTAGGACAATCTGTCCTCCCAGAGCCCTGTGGGTGAAGCTGAGGCTGCTGTAGGCAGCAGGAGAGTCAGCCAGTGCAGCAAAACCCAGAGGCTGGGTGTGTGGCAACTGCTGATCCTTGCACTTTGGGAGATAAGCAAAAAAAACACTCTCAGAGCCTGAGAGTAAACTACCAAACCATTGAAAGGCCCTTCAGGACAATAGTTGTAAGACATCCCCATCCAAAAATGCTCTGCTGGAAGAAACAGAAATGTGGGACCAGAAACATGGACTAAAATGTAACAGAAAAGTCACACAAAAAAGAAGAAACCAAGATATTAATAAAAAGCAAGTAGATAGAGATCAGGTTCCAGAGAAATGAAAATGTAAAAGCTTAAGAGGCTTTTCCTCCTCAGGGAATGAGTCACAGACTAGATACTGTCACTGATCAGATCTGTGAACTGGAGGGCAAAGAAGAGAAGATCATCCAGACACAAAGGGAAATAAATGCAATGACAATTATTAGAGGGCACAGGATCCCACAAAAAGTGGGATTATAGATATTTTTGAGGAATAAAGAAAACCAATTTGGATGGAAAAAAATCAAAGACTTAACTTGCAAACTTTTTCCCTAGGATGAGGAAGGATCTGTTTGTGCAGACATGAGTGTTTACTAGGCCACTTTAAAGAGACAAACTAAAGAGATGTAGACACATGCTGGGAATGTATTTAAATTGCATGAATTTTAGAAACATCCTACATGTGTCCAATGAAGGAAGAAAACACAGAGGGGAAAATGCAGAGCTTGCCTAAAGAAGCCAAAGCTAGCCTGTCCTCAGTCCTGCACCGCATGCACCTGCTGCGTGAGGAGTGGGGCCGAGGGAGGTCGCTGAGGGTGGAGCTGCATGGGCCCCACCCTCCCACTGGGGACATCGGTGGCTGGCTCTGCCCCTCTCTAGGCTTCTTTCCTCCTCTGCAAAGTAGAGATAATTATAGCTCCTGTCTCACCATGTTGTTGGAAAGATGAAGCAAGTTCCTGCCCGTGAAGACCTTAACACAGTGCCTGGCACAGTGTGAGCCATCCCCAGGGAGGGTGGGTGCTATGTTGTTATATTATTATATTATTTGTATGTGTGGGGGTGTGCAGGGGGAGGTTAGAAAGGCAGTTGCAGTGACCTGGGAGCTCAATGTGCTTGCTGGTACTAAAAATGTACTGTCCAGTGCTGAAACCAGAGAAGTGCCTGTAAGTTTAAGGAATGCTCAACTCAGACTGGCTTGAACATGAGTTTGTTGATTGATATTGACTCTTGTAACTAGAGAGTCAATTGCAATGTGCTCACGGTAGCAGCCACATTTCTCTACAAATCTCTGCTGTGCACTGCTCTACTTGTCTGCCTTATCTTCAGAGTAGCTTCCCTCCTGGTATCAAAGCAACTGCCATAGGTCCAGGCTTCACATTCACACACCACAAAGAGAGAGAGACTAGAGTTCTGAATAAAGACATGAAACTGCCTTGAACCTGAGGCCAGTGGGGAGGTTGTGCTGACTGGCTTCAGAGTATCAGGGCACCACCTGCAGCCGGAGGTGAGGACTGACTGACACAGCTGATGGGGATAAGGTGAACACCAGCAAAACCCAGGAAGTTAATACATGACCAGGGAAAGCAGCTGCTCCCTGCCACCTCCCATGGGGTCCTCTCCCCAGATAAAAATTCAGGCATCCTGGGAGATGGTCTGGAGCTATCCTTCCCAGCTCTTCCAGGGTCAGAAGTTGTCCTCAAAGTTGTCCTCATCCCTTGCCCTAGAGTTCAAGTTAAACCCCTATCTCCACTTGGGGCTGCCCTGCCCTGCACCTGCCCAACTGGCTGGCCTTGGACTTCTTACAGGATGCACAGTTCACAAGAGGCAAGTGTTACCTGTTCTCACTGGGAGCAAAGCTGCAGGGACCCATGCATGACTTGCCAGTCTGTCAATGTCTTCTGTCATCCCTTATTACTTTTACATTATAGAAAATAAACTGCCCTTTTTTTTGACTTTGTGAAAACACCAAATCAGGGGCCAAGAGGCCTCAAATGGTAGATAAGACAGGAGACCCAGCTGCAGGGAGCAGAAGGCTGGCCCCAGGGCGAATATAGTGTGTTCTCAAGGTCATGGACAGCAGTTCGTGGAACCGGATCTTGCCCAAGCAAATTTCATTAACAGACCCTTGAGCAAAGAGCAATTCCATGAATCAAGATGCACCTGCACACTCTATTTTTTTCAAATTGAAATGAGGATGAAAGTGTGTGCTCTTAGGGAGGGCTCACGTCTGGGAGCGCCGCATACTCATTGGGACAGGAACAGGCAGGCAAAACAATCTGATTAGTGGCGCGATCCGATTAAGTCCTCCCAGGCTCCTGGCTCTGGTTCCCCACGGATGGAGGTGGCTGGAGACAGTAAGCGGATGGAATGAGGGTCTGGTTTTACACTGAACAGTGAAATGCCTCTCTGGGGACGCTTGCCAGTTCTTGCTTGGCTTTGGCAGCTGCATTAACCTGGCAACTGGAGCAAGAGAGAGGCCCATTTGAAAAATTAAAGACATGACGAAGGAAAAAACATCTCTGGAAATTTCCAACTGAGTGCTAGGAACCAAATCTGGCCACGTCCCCACCCCCATCAGGACAGGGTGATCCTCATGCCAAGGAGCTCAGCAGGGCACCCTTCTGCTCAGCCTGCCAAGGAAAAGCCATCCTTAGCACAGCATTGTTGAATGTGTCTCACATTCAAAGAGAATTCGGAAGACACATTTATCTTAAAAATTACGACTTATTCAATCCAAGCTGTTTGCTGTGTAACAAGATTGGATAAAATTTGATCAGGCCTAAAGACAGCTTCTGTTGGGGCGTGCCAGCACAGATAATTGGTGTTCACAGACCTGGGGGTTTTCAAGTTACAGCTGTCATTTTAAAATCCAGAAAGAACTTCCACACACCTCTGGGGCAAATGTAAAAGGTAGGGCCATGTTCCCTAGAACACCAACAAGTCAGAGTTTACCCTAAAATCCACATTTCCAATGTCTTAGCTTCCTGTTATGTTATTGCACATTCCCAGCTTTTGGGATCATGAACAAGCCACACACACTTAAACTGCACAATTTTACATGGAGCCACTTGTGCAACTGTCACTAAGTCAACAGCAGGGATGTTCCCTCCAGAACTTCTTTGTGCTATTTGGAATCTCTCTTACACTGCTCCCCTGTCCTCAGGAGCTGTTCATCTGTTTCTAGCCCCTGTTGCTGGACGTGCATTTTCGAGAGTTTCACATAAATGGAATCAGCAGCATGCACACGCTTCAGCCTGGCTTCTGCTGTCAGCCTCGATACAGGCATGTGCTCGTGGCGCTGCCTGTGTTGGCCAACTTGGCCGTAGCCTTGCTCTTCCCATGCAGTGTCCCTTGTGCAGCTGCACGACAGTCACCAACATACCCACTGACGGCTTCTTTCTCACTGTGGGGATTACAAAGAAAGCTGCTGTGAGCATATGCTTCTGTTTCTCTTGGGTAGACGCCTAGAGTGGAATGGCTGGGTCACACGGTAGGTATATCTTGAACTCTTTAAGAAGCCGCCAAACAGTTTTTCAAAGTGGTTGCACCATGCTATTCTCCCACTGAGGTGCACATGAGCTGCATTCGTCCCTCCCTGCTAGTGCTCCACACAGCCAGTCCTTCCCGTTCTGCTGCCCTGGTGGTGCACAGTGCTGTCTCCCTAGGCTCTGATTTGCATCTCCCTGTGAGTAGTGACACTCTCTCATGTGCTTACTTGCCACAGGTGAAAACTTTACCCATATTTTTCCTAAAGTAGTTTTTCCTTTTTAAAAAATAAACTATTTTTTATAATAGTTTTACATTTACAGAAAAATTATGAAGATAGTACAAAAGATTCCCCACACCCTGCACCCAGCTTCCCGCATCATAAACATACAACATCACGGTGGTGCATTTCTTACACTAACTTTACTCAGACATGATTAATTTTCCTCTAAGGCTCTTTGTTGTCCCAGGGTCCCCTGTCACCTTCATGGTCAGGTTTCTCTGGGCTCCTCTTGCCTTTGACAGTTTCTCAGAGTTTTTGACAGTGTCTCAAAACTTTCTCCTTGTTTTTGACAACTTTGACTGAGGAAGGCAGGGCAGGTATTTTGCAGAATGTCCCTCAACTGAGATCTGCTGATTAAACTGGGGACCTCTCTTGACTATACTGGGGACTGGGGTTTGGGCAGGAAGGCCACATAGACAAAGGCATGTCAAGTCCACATGTGGTTGACATGACCTGTCACCATACCAGTGGTGACTTTGCCCACCTGGAGAGGTGACACCTGCTGGGTCCCTGCACTATCCTCTTGGAGGGAGTTGCCATGCCCAGCCACACAAGAACTGGGGCCCGTGCTCCCTCTTTGAGGTGGAATATCGACTACATTATTTGGAATTCCACACAGATCTGTCTCTTCTCCAATGTAGTTAAGTATTTATTTATGTGTTATTGAACTATTCATTTCTCTCAGTATGGACTTCTGGGTATTTGCTTTCTACTTGGGTTTTAATCCCAAACCACTTTGTTTTATTGCTTAAATTGCTCCAGTCGTGGCCACTGGGGCGTGTTCAGGGGGCTCCCATGGCCCCCAAGTGCCCCTCCCTGTGGCCCCCATGTGCCCCTTCACTAGCCTCCACAGGTCAGTCTTGTTTGCTGCACTCACCTCAGCTCCCTCCTCAGCTGGAGAGCAGCGCTCACCTCAGTTCCCTCCTCAGCTGGAGAGCAGCGCTCACCTTAGTTCCCTCCTCAGCTGGAGAGCTTCGCTCATCTCATTCCCTCCTCAGCTGGAGAGCAGTGCTCAGGTCAGTTCCCTCCTCAGCTGGAGACCAGTGGTCATGTAGAGTTCCCTCATCAATTGTAGGTCAGCGCTCCCATGCAGTTCCTTTCACTTTAGTCTCATCGACTACATTCACCTCCAAATTTTGTATTCTGAATTAGGTCAGTGCTTTTTCTTCAACCTGGCATAGTGAAGATGTATCATACATCTGTAACACAAATACATTGTTGTTTTGCATTCTGGATTCCATCCTGAGGTTCTCCAACCTCCCAAATGATTTTTTTCAATTTGCATATTATGAAGTTTGCTGTTTGTACTATAAAGTCCCATGTATTTTTAGCAAATTTATAATGTGACATATCCACCATTTCAGTATATACACAATAGACATCTACCCTAAGTAGTCCCTGTGTTTCACCTTTTCAATCCCCTGGCCTTTCCCACATTACAGTCAGGGGTCCTAACAACCACTGACCTTTTACCAGCATGATAGTTTCACCTTTCTCAGAATGTCATGTAGTTGGGATTATATAATATGTAGCTATTTCAGCTTGATTTCTTTCACTGAGCCACACACATTTAAGATTCATCAGGAATGCATATTCTATCGAAATGACCATACGGTTTTTCTTGTTATACAAGGCCTGATAATCAAGTTCATGAACTAATCCTAGAAAAACTGCTACAGACCTCATTGCTGACTATAACTATAGTTGCCTTCAAAGTACTCCCCTTGGGAAGCTTTGCACCAACACCAGTGCCTAGTCCATACTTCACAGCAATTTTGAAACTCTTTTTCAGGAATGGCCATCACAGCTGTCATTGTATTACCCTTGATGTCTTGAATGTTATCAAAATGATTTCCTTTCGATGTTTCCTTTATCTTCAGGTAAAGATAAAAGTCATTGAGGGACAGATCAGGTGATTAGGGAAGGTGTCTGATCAGTTATTTGTTTATTAGCTAAAAACTCCCTCACAGACTGTGCTGTGTGAGTTGGTGCATTGTTGTGATGCAAGAGCCATGAGATACTGGCAAAAAGTTCAGGTCATTTTTGTCTAACTTTTTCTTTTTTCTTTTTTTCTTGAGACAGAGTCTCATTATCTCACCCTCGGTAGAGTGCCATAATGTCACAGCTCACAACAACTTCAAACTCTTTGGGCTTAAGCGATTCTCTTGCCTCAGCCTCCCAAGTAGCTGCGACTATAGGTGCCCACCACAACGCCCAGCTATTTTTTTATTGCAGTTGTCATTGCTGTTTAGCAGGCCCGGGCCGGGTTTGAACCCACCACCCTGGGTGTATGTGGCCAGCACCCCTACCCACTGAGCCACGGGTGCCACCTGTCTAACTTTTTCACTCAGCCTTTTCAGCACTTCCAAATGGTAAACTTGGTTAACTGTTTGTTCAGTAGGTACAAATTCATAATAAACAATCCCTCTGATATCAAAAAAAGGTTAGCAAAATGGTTTTGACTCCTTATTTAGATAGACATTTTTGGTTGTAGAGAATTGGCTGATTTCCATTGTGTACTTTGATGGTTAGTTTCAGGTTTATATTGGTGCACCTACCAGTGATAACCTGCCCTAAAACTACATCTTGCCTCTCCAAAAGGTCTTGGCAGGCTTAGGCTCTCCTCTACTTTTGTTCATCACTGAGCACGTTCAGAAACATTATTGTAGACACCTTTCTCATGACAAGATTTTCTGTTAAGATTTCCCTGTTTCCCTGTGGATGTTTACTTGGTCTGCTATGCTTCTTATAGGCAATCGACAATTTTGCTGCACAATTCAATGAATTTATGCAATTTTTCCCGCAGTTCTGCTCATTACTGGCGGCCCTGATCTCTCTTCATCAGTGATGACCTCAGACATTACAGTTTTCATCTCCAGAAGTTTGACTTGGGTTTTCTTTGTATCTTCAACGTGTCTCCTCATAATGCTCACTATTTTCTCTATTTTTTCAAACATAAAATAGTTATCTTAATGTCTTTGGCTACTAAACTACTAAATCTATCTTCTTTGTCATTTTTGGATTTATTCCTATTTATTAGTTTTTATCCTCATTTTGGGACATATTATATTTTTCTTCTTCTTTCCTTCCTTCCTCGTGCCCACAAAGTTTTAATTGGATGTCAGACATTACAGTTTTACCTTATTAGTTAGTGGATATTTTTGTGTTCCTATAAATATTCTTGAACTTTGTTCTGGAATACAATTAAGTTACAGTTTGTTTCCTTTTGGAAACTTTTGAGGGATGATCAGAGCAGCTTTTAGCCTAGAACTAGTTATCTCCCCAACTAAGGCAAAACCCTTATGAATGCTCTACCCAGTGTCCCATGAATTATAAGATTTTCCACTCTGACTGGTGGGAACAGGCACAAGCTATGAGTGCTGTTCCCTTTCCTTCCAGTGGTTCTTCCTTCACCTTGACTATTCCTCTCACTTCCTGGCTGGTCAGTGCTTACCTACGTACCCAAGGGGACCCTCTGCCGATTTGGGGACCTTGTCTACACAGCTCTTTCTCTCTGGGCCCTGTCCTGTGATCCCAGCCAGGGCTGCCTCTCAGACTCCAGCTTTGTTTCCTCAACTGGAGGAAACCAGCATCTTCACCCAGAGTCCTTGTCCCAAGCTGCAGCCTGGAAACTCTCCTGAGATGCAGTGTCTTAAAGATTTTGTTTCACATTTGACTGTTTTTTTAGCTGTTTCTGGTATTGTCTGTGTGGGGGTATGTGTACTGAGTGTTGCTTGTGTGCCTGTCATTTTCTACAAAAATCACATTTAGCCCAAGTCTGAGCTCTCTGAGTGGTAATGTGTCTTAGAATTAGGGCACAATCCTTTGGATTTAATGTACATTCCTGGAGATTTTATCTTCCTCTGCTATACAGACTCCCACCCTCACCTCTAATGCAGCAGCCAGCACTTGGAGCCAGTGTCCACTGGGCTAGGAGCTCCCCAGACTTGCCATGTGCAGTCTTGCTTCAGAGGAACCTGTAAAAAATTCTTGTGCTAATATCACAAAGAAGGACAGAGCAGTGCTGCTGTGACTCTATAGAAACTCGGTTTGCTGTAAATAGATGGCAAGCTGCTAAAGTAGAAGATCTACATTTTTATTTCAAATGTTAATGATTATTTTTAGGACATATTTCAAGGCCATTATTTGTTCTTTGTTTTTCCTTTGGTTTTGGCTATCCAAAGGCATCTCCTTGAGTTGTGTGGTACTCAGACCTTGCACACCTAGCATCCTCTCAACAAGCCTTGGTGTCATCCATGCTCTCCAAGTGCCACCAGCAGAAAAACACTGTGTGGTTCATGCAGCTGAGAGAACAGATCAAGCTCAGCAATAATTTATTCTCTTCCTGCTCCTTTTTTCTTACACCGTGAGTGGTTGAGAAATAGTTATATTTCAAAGAACCTGAAATGATGCAACAGTGGCAGAAGCCACAGCTGGAACTGTTCACTTACCGCCATGTGCAGTCTCTCTGCCAATCAGAATGGCCACCCTGCCCCTAGCCTGGTTGCTTTGTTTCATCAGTGAGGAAACTGTCTCTCAGACAAACTACTCACTCAGCAGCCTCCATCCCCTGGGTGCAAGCAGCTCTCCTGCCTCAGCCTCCCAAGCAGCCAGGACTGCAGGCGCAGCCACCATGCCGGCCTCTAACTTCTTTCTTATGTGGCCTCAACCCAGAGTCTCTCTCCTCCTCTTCACTGGCTATCAGCTGCTGTTGTCCTCCATTGGCAGAGCCCCCACCTCCCTTACACCCTCCCATCCTCATCCACCCCACCCGGCCCCATCACATACAGCCCCCCCCAAACAGTCCCCTTCCTATCCAGGAAGGGCGTGTGGCATCTCTGGGTCAGGTCTGGTCCTGTTCTGTGCAGTGGAAACTCAGCCTGCAGGGAGTGAGTTGTGCCTGTGCTGGGCACGGTGTCCTGCTCATGCTGGCCCTACTGCATAGTGGGCACATCCTTGTATTCCCCTTTTGGTCCTGAGAGAGGAGTCCTTGGAGGTGGCCCTAAAGATGGTTTGCTGGGCTGGGGCATCCTCGCAGAATGGCTGCTAGCCTTCTACCCCAGAAGCAACCCCAGGGCTCCCACTGGCCACGCTCTGGCCACAGCCTGTACAAACCAATTAATGACTCGCCAAATGGCAGGTGGGAGGCTCTGTCTTCTGTGTCCCTCTGCACCTCTGATTCCTGCCCCAGCTAGCCATCTGCTCACCCACGGTCCTGCAGCAGTTTACCAAGGCGCAGGTGTGGCCACACATGATGTGAGCAGAGATATGTTTGCCCCACGGTCACCTGAACTGAACGGTTAAAATATATCTGCACCACGCTGCGGGGGCACATGACAGCAACTCCATGTCTAGCAATTTACTTTATAAATACCCGTGGAAGTGAACAATGAAAATTCAGGGTGGTTAGTTCTTTGTTGATGTTAAAAAAGAAACTGCAGTTTTTACGTGTTGGTTTGGAACCACCTCCCAGATGTGCTGTGGAAATAGCAGGTGCAGCCAGCTGGGCATCTGGCGCCTGCGCAGAGGAGGGATCCTGCACAGAGGAGGGACCCTGCACTGCGCCTGCGTCTTGTGTCTCTGCAGCTGAGTCTCAGTCACGCGTGGGCGAGGAGGGCGAGGAGGCCGCAGAGAGGGCAGCGCACATGCCCTGCCTGTGCCACTAAAAGGCTTGACCACCTGAAAAAATATGTAAACTTAAAATCCTTTGCCAGTTTGAGCATCAGTGCACGGCATTCTTGCGGTTTTATTTTATTTTATTTTTTATTGTTAAATCATAGCTGTGTACATTAGTGCAATCGCCTGTACCCATTCTAAGATGCACCATAGACGTGGCCCCACCCATTACCCTCTTTCCACCAAAACCTCCCCCCTCCCTTCCCCTTCCTTGGCCCTTTCCCCATAGTCTTGTGCTATAGTTAGGTTATAGTCTTCATATGAAAGCTATAATTTAGCTTAATAGTAGGGCTGAGTACATTGGATACTTTTTCTTCCATTCCTCAGATACTTTGCTAAGAAGAATATGTTCCAGCTCCATCCATGTAAACATGAAAGAGGTAAAGTCTCCATCTTTCTTTAAGGCTGCATAGTATTCCATGGGATACATGTACCACAATTTGCTAGTCCATTCGTGGGTCGATGGGCACTTGGGCTTCTTCCATGACTTAGCAATTATGAATTGGGCTGCAATAAACATTCTGGTATAGATGTCTTTGTTATATTGTGACTTTTGGTCTTCTGGGTATAAACCTAGTAAAGGAATTATAGGATCAAATGGTAGGTCTATTTTTAGGTCTCTAAGTATTCCCCAAACATCCTTCCAGAAGGAACGTATTAGTGTGCATTCCCACCAGCAGTGTAGAAGTGTGCCCTTTCCTCCACATCCACACCAACATTTCTGGTATTGGGATTTTGTTATGTGGGCTACTCTTACTGGGGTTAGGTGATATCTCAGAGTAGTTTTGATTTGCATTTCTCTGATGATTAAGGATGATGAGCTTTTTGTCATGTGTTTTTTGCGTCAGTCTTCTTTAGAGAAGTTTCTCTTTAAGTCCCTTGCCCACCCTGAAATGGGGTCACATGTTCTTTTTTTGCTAATAAATTTGAGTTCTCTATGGATTCTGGTTATTAGACCTTTATCGGAGGTATAACCTGCAAATATTTTCTCCCATTCTGAGGGCTGTCTGCTTGCTTTACTCACTATGTTCTTGGCTGTGCAGAAACTTTTTAGTTTGATCAGGTCCCAGTAGTGTATTTTTGATACTGCTTCAATTGCCTGGGGAGTCCTCCTCAAAAAATATTCACCCAGACCTATTCCTTCAAGAGTTTTCCCTGCACTTTCTTCAAGTATTTTTATAGTTTCATGTCTTAAGTTTGAATCTTTTATCCAGTGAGAGTCTATCTTAGTTAATGGTGAAAGGTGTGGGTCCAGTTTCAATCTTCTACAGGTTGCCAGCCAGTTTACCCAGCACCATTTGTTAAATAGGGAATCTTTTCCCCACTGAATGTTTTTACTTGGCTTGTCAAAGATCAAATAACGGTAAGTAGCTGGATCCATCTCTTGGTTCTCTATTCTGTTCCAGACATCTACTTCTCTGCTTTTGTGCCAGTACCATGCTGTTTTGATCACTATGGATTTATAGTACAGTCTCAGGTCTGGTAGCGTGATTCCTCCTGCTTTGTTTTTATTGCTCAGTAATGTTTTGGCTATTCGAGGTTTTTTCTGATTCCATATAAAACGAAGTATTATTTTTTCAAGATCCTTAAAGTATGACAATGGAGCTTTAATAGGAATTGCATTAAAATTATATATTGCTTTGGGCAGTATGGACATTTTAACGATGTTGATTCTTCCCAGCCATGAGCATGGTATGTTTTTCCATCTGTTAACATCTTAGGCTATTTCTTTTCTTAGAGTTTCATAGTTCTCTTTGTAGAGATCTTTCACGTCCTTTGGTAGGTATACTCCCAAATATTTCATCTTCTTTGGCACTACTGTGAAAGGAATAGAGTCCTTGACTGTTTGTTTGGCTTGGTTATTGTTGGTATATATAAAGGCTACAGATTTATGGGTGTTGATTTTGTAGCCTGAGATATTGCTATATTCCTTGATCACTTCTAAAAGTTTTATAGTAGAATCCCTAGTGTTTTCCAGATGTATGATCATATCATCTGCGAAGAGTGAAAGTTTGATCTCTTCTGACCCTATGTGGATACCCTTGATCGCCTTTTCTTCCCTAATTGCAATGGCTAAAACTTCCATTACAATGTTAAAGAGCAATGGAGACAATGGGCAACCTTGCCTGGTTCCTGATCTAAGTGGAAATGATTTCAATTTAACTCCATTCAATACGATATTGGCTGTGGGTTTGCTGTAGATGGCCTCTATTAGTTTAAGAAATGTCCCTTCTATACCAATTTTCTTAAGTGCTCTGATCATGAAGGGATGCTGGATATTATCAAAAGCTTTTTCTGCATCAATTGAAAGAATCATATGGTCTTTATTTTTAAGTTTGTTTATGTGTTGAATTACATTTATAGATTTATGTATATTGAACCAGCCTTGAGACCCTGGGATAAATCCGACTTGGTCATGGTGTATAATTTTTTTGATGTGTTGTTGGATTCTGTTTGTTAGGATCTTATTGAGTATTTTAGCATCGATATTCATTAGTGATATTGGTCTATAATTTTCTTTTCTTGTTGGGTCTTTCCCTGGTTTGGGGATCAAGGTGATGTTTGCTTCATAGAATGTGCTGGGTAATATTCCTTCTTTTTCTATATTTTGGAAGAGGTTTAGTAGTATAGGTACTAGTTCTTTTTTAAATGTTTGGTAGAATTCTGACGTAAAGCCATCTGGTCCTGGGCTTTTTTTTTTAGGGAGATTTTGTATAGTTGATGCTATTTCAGAACTTGATATAGGCCTGTTCAACATTTCCACTTCGTTCTGGCTAAGTCTTGGTAGGTGGTGTGCTTCCAGGTATTGGTCGATTTCTTTCAGATTTTCATATTTCTGAGAGTAGAGTTTCTTGTAGTATTCATTAAGGATTTTTTGAATTTCTGAGGGGTCTGTTGTTATTTCATCATTACCATTTCTGATTGATTTTTTCCTGGTTAGGTTGGCCAAAGGTTTATCTATTTTATTGATCTTTTCAAAAAACCAGCTTTTGGATTTATTGATCTGTTGTATAATTCTTTTGTTTTCAATTTCATTTAATTCTGCTCTGCTTTTGTTTATTTCTTTTCTTCTGCTACGTTTGGGGTTAAAGTGTTCTTCTTTCTCCAGTTGCTTCAGATGTTCAGAGGAAGTCAAGTTATTGACTTCCTCTCTTTCCGTTTTCTTGAAGAAGGCTTGCAGTGCTATAAATTTCCCTCTTAGGACTGCCTTTGCAGTATCCCAGAGGTTCTGGTAATTCGTGTATTGATTGTTGTTTTGTTCCAAAAATATGGTGATTTCCTTCTTAATCTTGTCTATAACCCATGTATCCTTCAGCATAAGGTAGTTTAGCTTCCATGTTTTTGTATGGGTATGCAGGTTCCTGTTGTTATTTAGTTCAACTTTTATTCCATGATGGTCTGAGAAGATGCAAGGAATAATTTCTATTTTTTAAAAATTTGCTGAGGTTAGATTTGTGGCCTAGGATGTGGTCGATTTTGGATTATGTTCCGTGGGCTGATGAGAAGAATGTGTATTCAGTTTTTTGGGGATGAAATGTTCTGTAGATGTCTGTTAAGTCCAGATGTTGAATGGTTGGGTTTAAATCTAAAATTTCCTTGCTTAGCTTCTTTTTGGAGGATCTATCCAGGACTGCTAAAGGGGTATTAAAATCTCCAACTACTATGGAAGTGGAGGAAATTGAGTTGCTCATGTCTGTTAGAGTTTCTCTTATAAATTGAGGTGCGTTGTGGTTGGGTGCATAAATATTAATAATTGAGATCTCATCATATTGAGTATTACCTTTAACAAATATGAAGTATCCATCCTTATCCTTAATTATTTTGGTTGGTTTAAAGCCTATTGCATCTGCGAACAGGATTGCAATGCCTGCTTTTTTCTGCTTTCCATTTGCCTGGAATATAGATGACCATCCCTTCACCTTGAGTCTATATCTGTCTTTTAATGTAAGATGCGATTCTTGGATGCAGCAGATATCTGGCTTGAGTTTTTGTATCCAGTCAGCCAACCTATGCCTCTTTAGAGGACAATTTAAACCATTCACATTAATTGAGAGTATTGATAAGCCTTTCGAGAGACCGGTGGACATTTTTAATCCTTTTGCAACTGTGGAAGTTGGAATTTGATCAAAAATTTTTGGGGTGGGTTTACTTTTGTGGTGGAGAATTACGCTGGTCTTTATGGAGGATAGGTCTAAGAATGTCCTGGAGAGCTGGTTTAGTTGTGGCAAATTTCTTCAACATGTGAATGTCATTGAAGTATTTAATTTCTCCGTCATAAATGAAGCTCAGTTTAGCTGGGTACAGGATCCTGGGTTGAAAGTTATTTTGTTTTAAGAGATTAAAAGTCGATGACCTTCCTCTTCTAGCTTGAAAGGTTTCAGCAGAGACATCTGCAGTTATTCTGATATTCTTCCCCTTGTAGGTAATGGTTTTCTTTCGTCTGGCATCTTTCAGAATTTTCTCCTTCATATTAACTTTAGTGAAATTGATTATGATGTGTCTGGGGGATGTCTTATTTGGGTTGAGTCCTGCTGGAGTTCTGAAACTGTCTGCTATCTGAATTTCAGAATCTCTTGGCATGTCTGGAAAGTTCTCCTTCATAATGTCATGGAGAAGAGACTCTGTGCCTTGTGAAGCCACTTCGTCATTTTCGGGGGTCCCTATAAGACGAATAGTGGTTTTCTTCAAATTATCCGAGAGCTCTCTGAGAGAGTGGTCTGTTTTTGCTCTCCATTTCTCTTCTTCTCTGAGGGTTTGGGAGCATTCGAAAGCTTTGTCTTCAGTGTCAGAAATCCTTTCTTCTGCTTGCTCTAATCTGTTACTGAGGGATTCTACTGTGTTTCTCAGATCTTTGAGGGATGCAACTTCTTGTCTCAATATGTTGAAATCTTTAGTCATTTGGTCTTTGAATCCGTTGAATTCTTGAGATAACTTTTGAAATTCTAATTCAATCTTATTTGCTATCCAGATCCTGTATTCAATTTCTGACATCTCAGCTATTTATTTGTGCATGGGGTTTTGTGCTGTTTCTGCCCCATTGATCCTTGGGGGAGTTGATCTACTCTGATTATTCATATTGTCAGAGTTTTTCTGTTGATTTCACCTCATGATTGTTTTTCACCGTTGCCTCTGGCTGTCCTCAGAGTTGGGGAGGTGTCTCTCCAAGATTAGACCTCAGCGGGATCACTCTATTGTTGCTGGATCTTTGTAGGGAGTGACCCTGTGTAGTTCCTCTGGGGCTGCTCTAGCTAGGGAGTTCTGGTTGTGGAAGCAGCTCCGGTTTGTGACACACCTGGATCCAGCAATAGGGCTGGGGGTGGTGCGCACGGTTCTGGGAGTGCCAGGCACCCAGTGACTTTGGCACAGAGAGCCCAACGCTCCAGCAGTCTCTGGCCAGGAGAAGAGCTCTGCGCAGAGGCAGGGAGGGCTCCAAAGGGCACACAGCTGCCAGAGTCCCTGTCCAGATGAACGGGCTAGTGTGGAAGCTGGGAGGACCCAGGAGAGAGGATGCAGGGTTGCATGGCTCCTGCAGTTCCTGGTCAGGGAATGCGGAGACCCAGTGGGTGTGGGTCACGGGTCGGGGGTTGCTGCACAGCTCTTATGGAGGTCAGGGCAGTGCCAAGCCCAGGAGTTTGAGGTTGCTATGAGCTGTGACGTCATGGCACTCTACCCAGGGCAACAGCCCAAGGCTCCAGTGTGCTAAAACCGTCTCACTCTGCCCCTAAGGATTAAGGCTGTAAGGTAGCTCAGCCCCCCCCTTTAGGCTGCTCGGTCAGTAGGTTACTTTGACCCGCCCAATCCCTGCTCTGAGACCCTGAGGGTGGAGCTTGCCGGGGCAGTTCTTTCACAATGGCTTCCTGGGCCCAGCTCAGTGGTTCAGTCTGGGGCCCCAGACAATGCCCAAAGTTCTCCACACTTCTGCTTAAGCTCTCCCCAAGGCAGTTCAACTGAGTGCCAAGTCCAAGAACACCAAAACAGTTCACAGATAAGGCCTTTCTGGTTTGTAGTCTCACTGCTGCTTGTACTTACAGTTGCCGGCGTGATTAGGTCGATTGAACACACACAACCACTTGCCAGTTTTCCACTGTTTTTGTCCTCCTCTTGGGGTCCAGAAGTCCCTTGCTGGCTCCCTGTATCCTCAAAGGGATGATTATAGGCAGATCCCACCGGCCAGAGATGCCTGGAGTCTTGTCTCTCCAGACTCGCTGTTCCCAGTTGCAGGGAAGCTGTTACTCGGCCGCCATCTTTAATCTCGCCTCACAGTTTTCTTTTCTTTCAGTTTAATACGAAGGTACAAATGACTGGGTCAAGTAGTAGTTTTTTTTTTTTTTAATCTTTTTTTTTTTTTTATTGTTGGGGATTCATTGAGGGTACAATAAGCCAGGCAAGTTGTAGTTTTTAATGTCTTAATATGACTGATTTTGATCCTCGTTTAGACCAGCTGTCCTTGTAATCCTTGCCCATTTTCCAATGTGCGTGCTTACGTCTTCCTGGTGGGCAGACTGCAGCACTGTCCGGACGTGTAAATTTACAAATAGACGCAACTGCCGTCCCGACACCAAGGACACCAGCGCTGACCTGGCACCTGTCTTGTACAAAGCTGTTTGACTTGCATTTCTTTCTTTTCTTTTTTTGCAGTTTTTGGCTGGGGCTGGGTTTGAACCTGCCACATCTGATATATGGGGCCGGGCCAGCTCCCTACTCCTTGAGCCACAGGTGCCGCCCTTGACTTGCATTTCTTTATGGGCTTTTTGACTTACAGTGTTTTTAAGTGAAATGTAGATGTGTCTAGCAGACTTTTCCTCTGTGACATCTGCTATTGTCATCCCCAAATTTACATGATTATCGACTCCCCATTAAAGTTCAGTCAATCTGGAATTTGCTTGCTTGTGCCCGTGGCTGTGAGGTTGGAGGTGGCTCTCTCGGGGTCCCAGCCGCTGGCTGTCGGCCGGGAGCCCTGGCACTGCACCTGCCCTGGGCTTCCTGGCCTCAGACCTAGTCTTCTCTTGTTCAAACAGAAACGGTGTTATCACACATTTGCTCTTAGAGATGAGCCCTGGATCTTTCCAAGTTGGACGAAACCCACTTATTGTGTTCTTATCAATGTGGAGCTGACTCTATAAATCATTCTGGAGACAAACCCGTGCCAAGGAGAGCTTCCCTCACACATCCTCAGTGAGATTTTATTTAAACGTCCAGACCAGGCATGGTGCTGCCCATGGTCCTAGTTACTCAGGAGGCTGAAGTGGGAGAATCACTCAAGGTCTGCAGTTCGAGGCTTCAGTGAGCTGTGATTGCACCACTGCACTCCAGTCATGGGGACAGAGAAGAGACCTCTAAAGGTAAAAACAAAATCCACCTGAAAGTTTCATTGCTTCCGTGTATCTGTCCTGTACTGTTTTGATTTATTATTATGTTTTCCTCACCTTTTGTCCTTTCATGTTGCTCCTGTTTATAGTTTGTGTTTGGCTTATCTGTTTAACCTGCCTCCTTCCTGGATACCCCCACACTGGGTCCACATTTCTCAGGTGTCCCATTGATACTGGAATTTCGTCTTCAGTAGGTTCTTGGTCTTGGTGATTCGAAGAATAAATCCGTGGACCACAGATCAGTGGTAAGAAGGATTTATTTACAGAAAATAATATAATAATTAAATACCTTAACAATTTTGATGTAAGGAAGGTAGTCTTGTATGTGAAAGAATTATTAATTCATTAAATGTGTATTAATTTGTTTACTTTGTAACGTCACATACGTCTCCACAGTATAATGCTGTCAATATATTTACCATTGATATTGTCTTATCATGTCCACAAATAACGTATAGTTGCACAGGTATGTGCTAAATTAGAAATTAAACATCGTTCATGTATGTTTGCTGGCTTCAAAAAATTGTCCCTCGTACCTGTTTGGAGGAAATAAAAGGCTTTTGTTAAAGTAAAGGTAAAAAAAAAAAAAGAGTACACCAAAGCTCCCGGTAGGGAGAGAAAAGCTCTCTCTCTCTGTCTGTCCCACTGACTCCGGGCTCTTTGTCTAGGGGTATATATAGTCATTTACCATTTACCAGGGCTCAGTAGTTATATTTAGTGTGTCTGGGGCTCTAACAGGACTGGGTTGCAAATGAATGGCTACAATCCCTTTCATTCCCAGGCCTAGGAAATTTGCATGAAATTGACCGGACCTAGGAAATGGGGAGGGAAACCTAAGGTGCTGGTGTTTCCCCAACAGTTGTCTGGCCCCTCCACCTAGTGGAGCCTCCTGTGGGGGGTGGGGATGGGTGGGGCCGGGGCAGGGGATGGCACTCACCTACCTTCCAGCCTGCTGGTTCCTCTTCTTGCTGCCACTGCACCAACACCGCCAAGGCATAGGCAGCTGGTCCGACCCCAGCCCCTCAGCTCCACCAAGCTGGCTGGGGTGTCACCTGTCCTGTATCACCATTGGCTCTCATGGCTCTGTGGATCCATAGCCCTTGCAGGACAGAAGCCTGGTGTGGGCAAAAGAACCTTCAGCCTGCCCCCCTGTCTATGCCCTGCCACATCCAGGGCACCTTCTCCCCTGAGTCTGATTCTGCTGGCCCTTGGTGGGAGGGGCAAGCCCCTCAGATCACCTGGGAGCTCACAGGTGGTGCCCCTGGAGAGCAGAGCCCAGGTTCTGTCCTCTGTTCTCTTCCCTTAGCCTGTGGTTATCTTGGGCTGCAGCGGGTGGGGGTGGATCCAGATGGTATTGGGGAAGCCTCATGGCCCCTGCCTCAAGGGGTGTGTCTAGGAGGCTATGGAGGGTCCCCTGGGTCTATGCTGCCAGGTGGGGCCCTGATGATGGGAATGGTTCGAGTCGTCACTGTCCACGTGCGAGGGTTGAGCACCTGAAGCAAGACTGGAGATGAACTTGAAGTTTTGTTCAATTTCCTTTTTTTCTGTTGAGACAGAGTCTCACCATATTACTCTTGGTAGAGTGCCCTGGCGTCACAGCTCACAGCAACCTCCAACTCCTGGGTTTAAGCGATTCTCCTGCTTCAGCCTCCCAAGTAGCTGGGACTAGAGGCATCTGCCACAACGCCCGGCTATTTTTTCGTTGCAGTTGCCATTATTGTTTAGCAGACCTGGGGTGGGTTTGAACCTGCCTGCCTCAGTGTATGTGGCCAGCACCCCAACCACTGAGCTATGGGCGCTGAGCCAGTTTTGTTCAATTTTAAAAGATGCACGTGGAGGCTGGGCTCCGTGGCTCATGCTTGTGATCCTGGCACTCAGGGAGACTGAGGTGGGTGAATTGCCTGAGCTCAGGAGTTCAAGACCAGCCTGAAGGACCCTGTCTCTACTAAAAATAGAAAAACTAGCCAAGCATTGTGGTGGGTGCCTATAGTCCCAGCTACTCAGGAGGCTGAGGCAAGAAGATTGCTTGAACCCAAGAGTTTGAGGTTACTGTGAGCTATGACACCACAGAACTCTACCCAGGGTGACTGAATGAGACTTTGTTTAAAAAAAAAAAAAAAAGACACACATGTGCTGCTGGTGGCCACCATGGTCTGGGAGAAAAGAAGGGGGCCTCAGACAACTGGTGGTCAGGGTAGGACCACAGCCAGTGGAGCCCCAAGCAGGATTTGGGCTCAAGGAAGAAACTCCCTAGAGGAGGCTGGAGCTTGGGCTGTTAGGACTGGTGTCAGTGGAAGCCCTGCAGACTGCTTCCCTTTGCCTGGGGAAGACCCCAGGGGATTTGGCAGGCCAGTGTTGTGGTGCCATAATCAGTCCTTGCGCTCCAGAGTCCCAATACTCCCAGGTCCTGGTGACTCTGGATGGCTTATATCACTGCCTTGAGGGTTTGGGGACCACTATTATGGGAAGTGAAAGGGATGGAAGCTCCCCCCCACCTGCCTGGGCCAAAAGGAGTGGTCAAAAGTCACAGAACCTGCACTGAGTTCCAGTCCTCTGTGCTGCACAGATTGTCACCACTTGGTGGCAAATAGACATAAGAGATCTAAGAGAGTGAGGGACACCCAGGGCCATCATCCAGGCTCTGCTCCTACCAAGGCCAGTCTGATCCGCCTGACCCCCTCAAGGTGGTGGCACTGGGTCCCTGCTCCCTGGCCTCTCCCTAACACTGCTGCCCAGCAGGGGGGCCCCCAGCAGGCTCCCCTTGGAATCTGCAACCTCAGCAGGGCCAGTGAGCTTGGCCCTGTGCCCTCCCTCAGGAAAGGGGGAGCCACATGAACCAGCCCACGCCTATGTCCAGCCACCGAGTGATGGCTTCCTGCCAGTGAGCAGACTCCAGACCATCCCCACCTGGACATGGCCCTGCCCCCAGCCTGTGGCCTGTCCATCTGGAGGTGCCCTGAGATAGCCTCTTCAGAGCCCCAGGGGCACAAACCCCTCTCCCCCAGGCAGACAGCAGTGACCTTCTCTTCTCTCGTCACCAGCCATGCAAGTGCAGGGCAGGTGTTGAGCATGGGAGAGGACAAGTCCAAATGAACCAGAACCACCTCCCACTCCATCACAAGGTACTGGCCATATACAAAGAAGAAACACTCCCTGCCCCTGGCTGCAGCCCGTTCCCTCAGGCTGCTGGGTGGGCCCTGAGGCTCTGACGTTCAGCACCCACACTGAAGAGCCTCCATCTTCCTGGGGCACTCAGAGGTCCTTCCCATTCTCTCAGGGCAAATGTTGAAGGACTCTGCTCAGGGCTTCTCGGTGGCCAGAGCCAAGGCCCAGGCCCAGTGGCCAGCTATGGAGTATCTGTGTCCCAGCTGAAGCCCAGCCAGGCGCTGCCCACCCAGTCAGGGCAGAGGCCTCAGAGGCCACAAGCCCTCCAAGTGCGCTCTCTGAAGGATAATTTCCCACTGTCAGAGATAAGCAGACGGCCTTGGCATCATCATTTTTGTGGCACAGATGCGATCACAACACCTGGCCCCCGTCTCCCCAGGCAGTGCTTACCACGCCTGCTGAGAGCAGCTGTGCCCTTGGTCACCTGTAGACGTTGTAACCCAGGACAGCGGGGCAACAAGAGGTGAGGCTCTCCCTGATCCACAGGACCCTGGCTGAGCCCCTCCACCTGGGGCTGGTCACTGTACAAATCCCTGGACCTGGTTCCTTTGCTCTGGCCATGTGCACTCAGGGCCATAGCCAAGTTGGACGTGCTGGGCAGACTGTCCCAGGAAGCCTCAACAGCCCCGTCTCCATGACAGAGACCACAATAAAGCACATAGGGCATGGGGCCTGAGGCCAGGTGGAGACAGGGAGGCAGAGACCAGTGCCCAGTCAGAGTGGATGAGAGGCTGTGACAGGGGAGGGGGCGTGTGGTGAGAGCTGGTTATGAAGGCTGTGGCCCACGGCCTCCGGGGCACGGTCCCTGCTAAGAAGCTCCCTGTACATCTCCCACTGCCATCCTGCCCCCAGTTGCCCCAAGATGACTTGTCCATCTTCCCACCCAAGGCTGGGGATGGTGGGCATTATCGAGAGGCAGACTGGCCACAGGGCCTTGAGGGCAGATGTTCTGGTCTGCCATCCTGTCTGCAGCCCTGGCCTAGGGCCTCCATGTTTTGAAAAAAACTGTTAGTTTTAATTAGTGGAAATGTCATCAATTTTAATTAATTTTAACTAGCTAATTTTAAGGTTTTAATTAGTTAAAAACCTGGGCCTTCACTTAATATTTCAGACTTCAGTCTTCTTTTTAAAAGTTGGAAGCACCAACTACACAAGGCCTCTGGGGGCTTTCTGGAAGAGGCTTCAGGACAGAGCTGCAGACCCCCTGGGGACTCCACTGTCCTGGCAGGACCTCCAGTCCTAGGTCCTAGCCCAATCTTCCCACCTGGGGCTGTGTCTGCGCGACCTGGAGAAACCAATGTACTTGATTTATGACTCACTGGCCATCACAATCTGTGAGGGCCTCTGTCCAGGTGATCACCCAAGGGCCAGAGCTGCCCTCTCTGCTTGGGGACAGGCATTGCTGGACCTGAAGGGGAGGGTGACACTGCAGGTGGCTCCTCTTTCCTACTCTGTGCACCCAACTCCCAGCTTCAGTTATGGCTTCTACCCATGACCAGCGACCTGGGGAGAGCCACAGGGCCCCTTCCCCTGCCTGGTGGTTGGTGGGCCTGTCTGCCTGCAGCTGGTGAGCGTCACAGCTCCTGTGTCCCAGGCGAGCAGAGCTGAGCCAAGGACCCAATGCCGGGAGCCGCCTGCCCCCTGGTGGCCACATCCCTACCACCATGGGTCCATTTCAATGTCATGCTCAGATAAAACAGCAGGGCAGCCAATTCCAGAGCCACAGCATTAGGGTGATGCCACTTACACATTTACAACTGATCAGACATGGTGTTTGGGGGGATGCAAGGCCAGGGTGTGGCCCAAGGCCAAGGCCATGCGGGGCTTCCTGGGGGGAGGTGAGGCGGAGGGTCAGGCCCGGCTTCCTCTAGGAGTGGAAACATGGCCAACTGCTGGGACTGCTGGTTAAAAGTAAAGTAAAATAGGAAGAAGCCAACGCTAAGAAAACTTCACATCTACCAGTTTGTTAGCAATGATAGCAGTAAAAATAATCGCAGGGCCCATATCCTTCAGTGGCTGGTTAAGAGGAGCATCCACGCATGGGATATTATCCAGTCAGGAAAGTGAAGTCCTGACACAGGCTGCTGCATGGGTGGACAACCAGGACAATGAGCTGAGTGGAACCAGACAGTCTTGCAGGGACAAATCCCATGCGACTCAATGTACACCAGGGCCCTGGACTAGTCAGATTTGTAGCAGCAGAGAGTGCGACGGTGGCTGCCAGTGCTAGGGGACAGCGTGTGTCCTGAGGACAGACTTCCAGTGTTAAGATGAAAGTTTTGGGGATGGATGTGATGATAGCTATATGATAATGTGACTGTGTTTAATGCTGCTGAACTGCACACTTGAAAATGGTTACAATGATCAGTTTCATGGTGTGTGTCACCACGACAAAAAATATATCACAATAGCAGCGAGGCTCGTGGCTAGCAACCTGGTAAAGATCCAGGCCTGGTGTTGGGAGACCGTGTTTCTGGATAGTCATTTGATACCAGGTCAGGGCCTGGTGAGCAGCCATCTGCCCTGACTGCTCCTGGCTTTATCTGGGAGCCCCTCGTGGGTTGGTGGGAGGACTCAGCATCAGATGTATCCATCAGGTCCTTGGGAGAGCACAGTGACCCTCTTGTCCCCTTAGACTGGAGGGAAGAACAGTGGTAGCCATAACATGAAAGACCATTGGCACAGCGAGTGGTGTGGGGGCCACCTAACCACTTCAGGGGAGGCCCCACTGCCCTCCTACCACCAACCCCTGTAGGCCCCGTGACACTGTCTGGCCCTGTAGGGCTGCTTCTCACCGGGCCCACCAAGTCACATGCAGAATTTGTGGTGCCGTGAACATACATGGTCAGTGTCAATCCTCTCGGATTTAGTGTTTGAGGTCTCGTGTGCAGTCACCAGACACCAGCTGTGCGTTTTGTGGTGTGTCCCCCTGTGGGCAGGAGCACAGGAGCAGGCTGGACAGGTGGGCAGCACCATAGACAGCATGAGCCAGGACCACATGGCCTGTGTGTGACTGGGGTGTTTGGGGTGAGGACCCGCAGAGGGCACAGCTGGGACTGCCCAGATGAGGTGGGTGCTGCCTTTCGGTGACTGCCCAAATGGTGACTCACTTGTCCTTCCTTGCAGGATCCTCAGGATATGACCCGGTCTGGGCTGCCAACATCGCTGGGGGTGAACCTCCAGGTAGGTGCTGTCCTTCACAACAGGACACACAGCCTTGTTCCTAGCTGTCCCCTGCAGCTAATGGCACAGTCCCACTGCTCCCCAGGGCAGTCCTCCGCACCTAAAGCTGTTTCTCACAAGGGTTTGTGTATGACATGGTTCCTTGTCTACTGAAAAAACAGCACAGCCTGGAGTGACCCACAACCCACCTGGCCATTATGGCGCATCCGTGGGACCAACACCTGCTCAGCTGTTCCCTCCTGCACATCCCTCTCCTGGGCCCTAGGACCTGGTGAGGGGGGTAGCCCCTACTGTCCTGGGACTGTGGGGGGAGCCGACAAGGTGACACTCAGATGGTCAGCTGAGTACCAGAGTAGACCCTGGGAGCAGGAGGGGAGGAGAGGGGAGGGGTAGGGCAAGAGGAGGGGAAGGGCAGGTTGGGGGGGGGGGTGGTTAGGGCAGGTGCAGGTGGGTGGGGCAAGATCCAGATCAAGCTGTCTAGATCTCCCACCCAGGCCAGCCAGGGAGGCATGAGGATGTTAGGCAGCCCTGCACTGACAGTGGCTGCTGTGAAGTAGGTTAAGGAGCCTGGGCCTTGCTTGGGGACCATGTGGTCACCAAAAGGTTTGGGGACTGAAACAATGGATAAGGCAACGTGTGTAGCAGGACGCTATCCACTGCTATTCTCACTTTTTATTGTGGGTAGCTATTTTGTTAATTGTATAACATTCAGGTTTATAATACATTTAATTGTTTAATTTTTAGATAGTTATATGTTCACATGCAATTGTCAGATAACACAGAGAAGCTGAGTGCCCTTGCCCCAGTCGCCCTATGGAAACGTCTTGCCAGGTCACAGAGTGAGAGCGCACAAGGACATTACCAGCCTTATATGCTAAAAATAAAAATAAAAAAGCCCTGTTAAAGGGAAACTACCCCCAGATGCCCTGTGTGAACATGGGCAGCCTTCCCAAGCTGCTAGCGTCTGTGGGGTGCTCCATGGGAAAACCAGCCTGGCCCCCACCCTGCGAGGCAAGTAGCAGGGATGGTACAGAGGACACTCAGGGCCAGGGGATGACCCTTCCCCACACTGGGCCTGCTCATCCTCTGGACACTCTTAAGAGCTGGTTGGCCTCACTGTTGGGCACAGGCTGGGAGGTCATGCTGGTTCTTAACCAGGGCTCGGGAGGCAGCTTACCCAAGCAGACAACAGCAGCCCAGCCTTCTCACCCTGGCCCTCGGGAACATTTCCTGCGGATGCCGCTGGAGCCCTCATAGCCCGCCGTGCAGTGAATGGGTCGGTGGGTCAGGAACACAGGTGGACACCGTGTGTAGAAAAGCAAACTCGCTCTCAGGGAGGCCGGCACCTGGAACACCTGCTGTCTCTACACCCCCAGCCGGTAGCGCCTTGCCCTCGTTGGAGCCCACACCCAGGGGTCACCGCATAAAGAGGTAAAAGCGGGGCGTTGTGTGTCCAGAGCGGCTTGGGGGGGCGGGGGTAGGGGGGAAAGTTAGGGAGTCGAGATGGCTAGAGGGTGGGAGGTGGGAGGGGGAAAGAGGTGGGGGAGACGGTGGGGGGAGTGGGAGTTGGGGAGAGACCCAGGAGGGCGAGGCCGAGTGGCTGACCGGGTCCAGACACAGGGCGATGAACCGGCCGGGGAGAGGTTCAGAGCGCGCGGCTTGGTCAGTGTCCTGTGTGGGCGTGAGAGTGGAGACCGCGACAGGGGGGCTCTCCAGGTTGCGCGCTGGGTCCAGTCCCTCCTGGCAGCGTGGCCGTCTGGGGAGGCCCTGCCCCTTCCGGCAGCCCCCGCGCCCGCCGCGCCGCCTTGTGGATGCTGTAGTCCGAGCGTCCGCGTGCGCGGGGCCGCGTCCCCGGAGCCCAGCGCGGCTTCCTCTAGATCTCCAGGTACAGGTGGGATGCCGAGCCGCGCGGACTGGTGAGGGAGACTGTCGCGGGCTCCGGGGCCTGCGGTCCCCGAGGAGAGTACGGGGGGCGCGGGCGGGCGGCCGGGGGTGTGCGGAGTGGCTGGAGTTTCCGAGTTGAATACAGGGAGCCAGCGGAGGTGAGCGTGGGGGACGCAGGACAGGGTCTGCTGTGTGCCTGGGGGACTTTGCGGTGGGGGCGGGGGCCCAGCGGGGTCTGCAGGGCCCTGAGATAGGTGCCGGGGACGCGGGCTGGGGTCTAAGGAGTGTACGGGGGACCCGGGGGTGAGTGTGGGGTACGCAGGCCAGGGTCTGCGGGGCCCTGGGAGGAGTGCTGGGGATGTGGCCAGGGTCTTACCGGCCGGGTGCGCTGCACGCAGGCAGGGCACCGTGGGCGCACCGTGCCAGAACCGCTGTTGTGCCGCAGGCTTCCTTCCGCTTACATCTCGCCCTAGGCAGTTAAGTGGGGGCTGTGAGCGCACTCCCCACCCCTCACTCCCCATCGGTCGGTTTGCCGAGTTCCTCCCCCGGGGCTGGAGGAAAGTGGAGACCAGGCGTTCCCGGTCCGGCGTGCTGCTCAGGTGGAACCACCGTTATTAAGCACGTGCGGGAGAGCCCGGGCAACCCACGCGTTGGGCGGGCCTGGCTGGCCTTCCTAGTTGCAGGTGCAGGTACTTCCCTTTGGAGAGGCTTTCGGCACCATCCCAGCAAAAGGAGGCGCGTTCTCTCAGCGCCTGAACAGTGGGCCTGGGAGACTTAATCCTGCTTGTGTTCCTGCAGCGAGAAATACACCTCTGTGGGGCCGGTTCACATCGCCTATCTGAAAGCTTGCTTGGGGGTCTCAGGACACAGGTTGAAGTCTAAGTCAGCCTTAAAATACGGTATGCTCCCAAAGCGAAGGTGAAGTAAAGTCTTTGGAACTGCCTGCTGGGGGGCCCTCTAAAGGGGTGATTTCTCCTCTAGGAGACTTGAGGATTCCCACAGACTAGGTGGAATCAGCAGGACTGAGGACCCTCTGGCCTGGTGGGACTGCCTGCCTTTCCCAGGCCTGGCAGCCATGCATGTGTACTGCTAATTGCAATCGCTAATTCTTTTCTTTCAGAGGGGACTTTGGTGGATTTTTATAATTCCAGATATTACAGTTTTCTGTGCTGGACAAGGTAAGAAACAGTATTTCTTGAGGTGTTTTAAGCTTGTGGTTTGGGCCTGCAGCAGTAGTAGCCAGGGGGCTTGTAGTGGAACACTGGACCTGGTCATCTGACCTGGGGGAAATGCAACAGTTTTTTTCTTCATTTACTAGCAGCTGTTCTGAAAATGTAATGAACCTTCCTGGTTAGCCTTCAAGTAGCTGGTTTAAAATACAAAGTGATATGTGGTGTTTGATTTGTTTTGATCTTACAAGCTTTACCCTTCCTGGATGCCGGGGGTATTGGGCTGGGAGTCCACATCTCCCAGGGCAGGTGCGGGAGGCTGGCCAGAGGCGAGGAAGGGGGGACCAGGACTGGGGTGTGTGTGTGCTAGGACCTTGTCCTGAAGGCCGCTGGGTCCTCAGTCCTCCCCCTTTGACCCTTCTGGCTGGCCAGGGCTGTTCTTCAGCTGCCTAGAAGAGGCCTGAAGTTATACAGGGCTGGGCTGGGGTCAGCACACTTGGGGTGGGCTTCCCCTGAGCTCCCAGGCTCCGTTTCCTGTGCACATGCGACTGAGTTCCCCATCTTTCCTCTGTAAGTCTGTGGGAGGACTTTGAGTCTCAGCTGTACTGACCACTCGTCATGTGACTATATTCACATGATGGTTTACATCAAATCAGCAGAGCAGACAGACTTCAGACAGGACCCCCTGGCTGGCTGAGGTCATGGCTGTCTTTGATCTTCAGCCTCCTCACAGGTGGTGGCCAGGCAGGCCTGCTTACTTTTCCTCCTGCAGAATGCAGAGTACACAGGGTTGGAGGCCCCCTGCTCCGCATAGGGATTGCAGACTGCTATTCTAGTCAACATTTTTTCCATTAGTGGCCAACATTAAACTCGCATTTCACATAAGACCCTGGAATTTTGTCCCGTATTCCTGCTGATGGCCAGTGTTCTGGGACAGTGAGTTCTTCCCCAAGGCTTGTCACCTCACCTGCTATTGTCTGGCCCTGTAGGCTCTGAATTGGCAGAGTTTGAAGTATTGCAAGTGTGTATCCCACCGTGCTGTGAAAGTGTGCGCACACACAGAGTACAGCACATTCCAGAGTGGAGACAGGCCTCCTGTCCCCAGGCAGTCTGCTTAGTTCAGATCTAGACTCCACAGGATAGCACTGAAAGTGAGCCCCTCCCAAACTTCTTGCCCCTGTGTGGCCCTGGGTACCCTGCAGGTGTGACTGTTACCAGGAAGGACTGCAGGACTGTGTCTCCACCTGGGGAGGGGGCAGGTTTTTAGAGTAACAGTCTGGAGGAATATGTATAGCAGAGGTTCTGGCACCATCTTTGCTTCTCCTATGTTTGCTGTTTCTGCCTCCCCCTGTGGTGGGACATGAGAATAAAGAACTTCTTGGGACAGGAAGGCTGCCTTTGTCTCCAGTGAGTGTCTCTTGGCTTATGTCCTAGGAAAGTGTGTCCCTCATCTCCTTCACTGAGCAGGGTAGGAGCTCAAGTTCTCTTCACATGAACCCAGTGGTCTCCTGGGCCTGCTCAACATTCCTGTGGGGACCCTGGGTGTCTTTGCTGGGCAAGTGTGTGTGGTATGGAGTGCCCAGGTGGAGGGCACTGCCCAGCACGGTCCCAGAGGGGAGGGATGCCCGTGGGCTCAGCGTGGGCTTTCTGGAGATACGCCTGGTTACTCAGCTACTTAGTGACTGCATGATTCAAGACCAAAGGGAGGCTAGGGCACCACTGCCTTCCTGAGCCTCCGCCTGGACTTGAGTTGCTACTCAGCTTCCCCCTGAGTGGTGGTGGTGGTGGGATGGCTGTGAGGTTGGGGAGCTTGGTGGGAGGCCCTGGGCTGGGCTGGGTGGGGAAAGGAGGCTTCTCTGGAGGTAGGTCTGGGGACCCTATCAAACAGGCCTGACCTACACTCCTGGCTGGCCTGGCCCCTCTGCTCCCCAGGCTGACTGCAGTATTTTGGGGCCTCCTTGACCAGCATCTGGGGAGTGAGGCTCCTCCTTTGTGTCATAACCCTGGAGAACAAGCTGGGATGTCCACTTCCTGGGCCCTTTAGCACTTGGCCCATGGTAGTTGCTGGGGAGTGCCCGGGCCCATCTGAGTGTGGGCAAAGGTGGGCTGCTGTGCTGGTTCTGGTCAGACTGGCTGTTCCTATGGAGCTCAGCACTGGATCCTGAGAGTGCTTTCCAGGTGTGGTTGGTCACCTGCTCTGCCTTATCTGGTAGACAGGCTAAAGGGCAGAGTCCTGGTGGGTCTGCCCCAGGCCTGCAGACACAGGGCAGGTTCCTAAGGAGCTCTCCCTGATGTTCGAGAGACTCTACTCTGGGGTTTTGGCAGCTTTGGGAGTGAGTGAGGATGTAGAAATGAGTGTTACATGCTGGGGCTGAGAACTGCCAGTGACAAGTAAAGGGCATTCCTGTTGCCTCTGGGGGTGGCGCCTTGTGCAGCTGTACAGCTGTGGCCACAGTGATTTAGTTGGGGTGTGGAGCAGCTGTTCTGGGTGTCCAGGAGTGGGCGAGTGGACCCAAGGTGGGTCTCCTGGGGGTGCGGTTCAGCTCTGGCTGTGGTCCTCTGAGCGTTAGGGTGGCTGTTGAAGAGGCTGAGCCCTCCTGGCTCTTAGCTCTTAGGGAGGTTCCAGAGCCCTGGGAGTCTGTCCGGGCTGAGGCAGGAGCCCTTGCCTGCAGCTGTTTTCCTCCTGGCCCTGTGAAGACTTCAGAGTCACTGCTGCCCTCTGTATGGGGCACGGTCCCATCATCTCCCCTTAAAACGCTCTGGAATTCTTATGGCTGGGATCCCGCAGGTCAGCTCTCTATACGGGAGAGAACAGCCCTCCCCTTCCTGTAGCCTCCACAAGCCCATGGGACCCTGCTTCTTTGGGGTATCACTTTTGATACCCTGCCCACTGCCTCTTGTCACAGAAATGAGTGTGGAGGGATTTGGAAGCTAGATCCCGTGACAGTGCTGCCTGTACCCAGGGGTCTGCCTAGCTGGAAAGAGGCTCTCTGCTTCCCATGTGGATCACCGCAGGACACCTTGCTCGTAAGACTGTCAGTGGTGGGTTTCAGGAGCACTTTCAGCCTGTATGGTGTTCAAGCCCAGGGGACTTACTGCTGGAATCTGGGATGACTGTCCCTCTGGGCCCCTGGATCCCCATGCTAGTCCCACATTTAGGGAGCTCTCTGTGCCCCTGCTTGAGAGTAGGAGGGGATTCTCCCTCTGCAGACACCTGGCCACGTGTCAGTCCAGGGCAGAGGGGATGGTGATCACAGCTCAGCCAGCCCCACCCGCCTCTGCCAGCTATTCAGGCTGCCCTCTGTACCTGACTTGCCCTTCCACATGGACACTGTCAGGCCTGGCCTGGGAGTGATGGTCAGTGTGACAAAGGCCAGCGGGGCAGGTCAGCTTGGTATGGTGCCTTGTGCACCTGTCCTTCTTGGTGGCCGCTTGCTTTCTGACTGCCTGGAACACCTCAAGTGGACCAGCAGCGTCACTGGCCTGTGGAGACGTGTGTGTACAGACAGCTGCAGGTGACCTTGGTGTGGATACGGGCTCCTGCCCCTCTGCCGCTCCTTTGCTGGGAAGGGCTATTAGTGGTCCTGACTGTGCTCTTGGTGGCAACAGAGGCTTTCTCCCTGGCAGAATCAGGATGGTGGAAGGAGCTGAAGAAGGAGTTCTCCACTGCCAGGCTGCTGCTGTGTCATGCAAAGTGCCCTGACTTGGGTGGGGTGGGGTTTGCCTCAGGGACACTGGCTGGTCAGCCCCGAGGTCTGGCTTGTGATGCCTCCTGAAGGCAGGCTTGTCATCTGGAGCACTCTGTCAGGAACATGTCACATCTGCCTCACTGCTTCCACCGCTATTGCTTCTCTTTAGGGGAACCTGCTTCTGGGAACTCTAGGACCCTAGGCTCAAGGTCTGGGCCAACACTCTGTCTTGTCATTTTCTCCTCGCTTGTTTCTTGTCCCAGCTGCCCTCAGCCCCCTAATCCCCACCGTGGGCTTCCCCTGCAGGGCAGGGAGCTGAGTCTCCTGCTTCTGTGCAGGACTGGATTCCAGAGTCCCATGGGACCTCACTCCCAAGTGGATCTCTGACCGGTAGCTTGTACCCAGCCACCTGTCACTGGTTGCTGGCCCCAGGGTGTGGCCAAGTGTGTGCCTGACCTCCCAGAAGGGGCTGTTCCTGCCTGTGCCCTCCTAGGCCACCCTAGTGCCACAGAGAAGCAGCACACACGTGGGCTGCACAGGGCTGTGGGGGGAGGACTGTGCCCAGCCCCACAGACGTAGCTCACGCTCCTGTGTGATGAAGTGAATCTGGTGTGCCCCCAAACCCTGGATTTCAAATTTTGTTAATAAATTCATTAGGTAATTAATTCAGCTTTAATGAACACTTAAATAGCCCCATTTGGCTTCCGTCAGCCTTGGACACCCCTGAAGATGGTGAAAGCCTGGTCCAGGTGGCTCCAAGCAACCCTCAGGTTGGAGGTCAGGTTGAGGATGGGGTCTAGGGCCTGTGTCCTGCCAGCGCTCACTGAACGATGAGGAGGAGCCCTTTTGGCTAAGCTCCTTTTTAGAGGGAGGTGGCCACAGGCTATTTGCTGAGCTATCCTGACTCTTGATTCTTCATTCTAGCTGAGTCACCTTCATTCCCTCCAGTGTCTCAAAATGTGCCCGGGAAGCATGATGTCTTCCAGCCCTGAGGCAGAGAAGCCCGAAGAGCCTGGGCTGGACTGCGAGCCCCAGCCGTGGCAATGCTTGGTGTCCTACCTGTGCTTCTACGGCTTCATGGCGCAGATGCGGCCTGGGGAGAGCTTCATCACACCCTACCTGCTGAGGGACAAGAACTTCACACAGGAGCAGGCATGTGGGCACCGGGGTGTGGGGGCTGCTGCTGGCGGTGGGCAGGGGCTCTTCATCATGTTTGATGCGTCAGTGAGTGGCTGGGTGAGGTCACAGTGATCCCAGAGAGAGCTGGCTGGGACCCCAGGGCTCTGAGGGCAGACTGCAGTGGAGCTGTGCTACCCCCATGGAGCCTGCCCCTGCCTGCCCGCCTGGGCTCTTCTGCCCTCCTGGGGAGAAAGCTGCTGGCACCTGCTTCCAGCAGGGACTTGGCAGCTACCTGCCTGAAGAGATTACTGAGGGACAAAGGGTCTCATTGAAACCTTTAATAAGTTATGCCCAGTTGTGGGTTCCTAAGGCCACACAGAAAAAAAGAAGCAGTGAAGGCTGTGTCCAGTTTTCTTTCTTTCTTTTTTTTTTTTAGAGACAGTCTCACTTTGTCACCCTCAGTAGAATGCTGTGGTGTCACAGCTCACAGCAACTTCCAGCTCTTGGGCTTAGGCGATTCTCTTGCCTCAGCCTCCCTAGTAGCTGGGACCACAGGTGCCTACCACAACGCCCGGCTATTTTTTGTTGCAGTTTGGCCGGGGCTGGGTTTGAACCTGCCACCCTCAGTATATGGAGCCGGCACCCTACTCACTGAGCCACAGGTGCTGCCCCAGAGTAGTTTTCTTCTTGGACTTGTATACCAGGCATCAGCTAGAGGGACGTGGAAGGTGTTTGTGGTAAAGGGCACATTCGCTTCCTCCTCCCCCACCCTCACCCCCCGTCCAGCCCACTCATCCTGAGGACCCCAGTGCTGGCTGCCTATGAGCTTGTCCTGGGCCTCTGCACCTGCGTGGACATGGCCAACCTGCCCCTCCTAGCTGAGAGTTTGACCTCTATTCCTTGTAGACCCTAGAGCAGGAAGTTGCCGTGTGCACAAGGGCCCTCTTGGAAGCAGGGAAATGTCCGCACAGACCTGCCTATGTGTGGTTGCATCAGATCCCATAGCCAGCGCTGACCGCCAGAGTAGGGTCATTTTCCAGGGAGGCCAGAGTTGCCACCTGTCGATGGCGGGGCTGGGGCTAGAGTCAGCAGAGTTGTCTCTGTGCCCCCTCACGTCAGTGTCTTCTGTCCCTATTGGTCAGTCTTCTGCTGAGAGTCTTCTCTTCCTCAGAGAGGGCCACCAGCCACCCTCAGGGTTATTTATAGAACAAACAGGTGCGAAGCTTCCATTAACATAAGAAGATAAGAAAGTATAGCAAAAATGTTCTAAGTCCCATCTGCCACCCTCTCATGTTGCATATTCACTGATTGAAAAGTAGAGTCTAGAAATTAAGCCACTCCCCAGGCCTTGAATATCATCAAAGGGATGAGGAATGCAGGTGGCTGTGCCGGTAGCCACAGAGCTGGGCCCTGGCCTCAGCCCTCTGGCTGCAGGAGAGGACTGGCCAGTAGCCTAGGCAGCCCCTGTCCCTGCTGGGCTCATAGCTGGAGTCGTAAACACATCTTTTGCAAGTTGCACCTCTGGCGTTGGACCACAGGGTGTCTATCTAGGGGCTCACTGAGCATTTCATCCCTGCAGGGGATGCTCCTGTGTAGGAACCTGCCAGTGTCCTTGGGCTGTGGTGGTGGTGGGGCTGGTATTTCCAGCTCATCTCCTGGGGTGATTTCCTGTTTTCCCTACACTATTCGCCAGGCCTCCCAGGGCCCTCCAGCTGGTACTTCTATGCCCCGAGTGGCTACCATCTGGCAACTGTGAGGAGCGGTGTCCCTTTTGTTTCTACTGCGGCAGGCGAGTGTCCTTCTGCGTGGCGGCCTTTGCTGCCCAGCTAGACTCCTGGCATCTCTGGGATTGGGCTGGCTGTGTGTTCAGCATCCTGCAGTGTTTTCCTGGGGTCATTTTGAATTTGGCCAAGTTTCTCTTCATGGTTTGTGTATGGTGTGAGCCTTCGCTGAGAAGCCCTTGCCCCACTCTGAGTTGATAGATATGTTCCTGGGAGGGGCTGCGGTTTGCCCAGCTTGTTCAGGCCTGAGACCCTTTACAACTTGCTGTGTGGTAGCAGGCATAGCCCCCACCCACTCCCTGAGAGCCTGGACAGGACACTGGTACTTTGGTCCTTCCTGACTTTTGGCCTGTGCCGCTGGCGAAGGCCGGTCAGCCTTGTCGGGCAGTGCTTTCCTGCTGCTTTCCGTCCCTGCTGCAAGCCCATCATGCCCCACCACATGTCCTGCCCACCTCGGGGTCTTGCCTGCCTCTCCTCCCTGTAGAGAAGCTCCCTGCATGGACGCTGGGCTCAGGCAGGAGGCCCCGTCCTTGTGTCAGAGCTGTGGCCTCCTCGCAGATGTCACTGCTCAATGGGACCTGTGTGGGTGCCTCCCCCAGTGGCCTTCCAAGTGGGACATGAGTCCTAACCCTGGGAAGAGCCTTTTCCTGCCAAGTCTGAGGAAAGTGGAGCAAGCTGTTGGGGAGGGTGCCTGGGTATGTCCATGGCTCCTACACCCTTGCCTGCCCCAGTCTGTTTCTGGAGAGCTCTGCACCCAGAGCTGGAGTGAGATCTGGGGGTGCCCATGAGATACCCTGCCTGTAGCCCTAGCTCCTGCTGTGAGGAGTACACAGTAGAGTCTGTGAATTCATGTGAGGGGGTTCTTGAGGGCCTGGCCCCCTTCTCCAGGGGATTGGGCTCTACAGAGAGCCCCCTGCCTGCCCCTTCCCACTTTGACTCTGGGATGTGGACAGCACCTGTGCTCTGGCTGTGGTGTCTGGTGCACTGTCCAACAGCAGTTCCTGTCCCCAGGGTGGTGTGGACTCTGGGTCCCAGGAGGGCTCATGCTTCTGAGCTGCTGCTTCCTAAATCATCAAGGTCTGTGGCCCTGACCGTCCTAGTGGTGTCCTTGGGCTGGCTCTGACCAGGAGCCTCCTGACTGAGCATGGTGTCAGGCTCAGCCTGTTTGATATTTCCAGAATTTTACTGTGAACATGCGTGCAGACACCTGTAGCTGGACCGCCAGGCTCCGTGACCCAGCATGAAGGTCTCAGCTGTGCTAAGAGTGTCTCAGCTGTGCTAAGAGTGGCACCTGTGCTTGGTGTGGCTGGGCCCACAGAGCCTCTTGGGTGGTCCTGGCTTCTCTGAGGATGCAGGCTCAAAAGCATTGCCAGTAGCTTGCCTGGTTCTCCAACATGGAGCATCCAAGCCCTTAGAGGCCTGCCTTTTCTTTTCTTTTCTTTTTTTTTTTTTTTTAATTTTTGAAACAGGGTCTCACTCTGTTGCCCAGGCTAGTGCTGTGGCCTCAGCCTAGCTCACATCAACCTCAAACTTCTGGGTTCAGGTGATCCTCCTGCTTCTGCCACCATGCCTGGCTAATTTTTCTATTTTAGTAGAGACTGTTCTCAAACTGCTAAGCTCAGTGATTCACCTATCTTTGCCTACATTAGTGCTGGAATTACAGACATGGCTCATGCCCAGCCTGCGTGGAGGAGGCTTTTCAACACGCTGGTCCCCTGACCCACGAGCCCAACTCTGGGATTCTGTTCATCAGCTGACCATGATGGCTGGTGGCCAGGCCCTGGCCACATAAGGCTACCCATCTCAGGCACCGTAGACACAAGGGCTGAGGGAGCTCCTCGGTGGGGTCCCAGTATACTGACCAGGGCTAGTCCCGGGCTCTCAGTTTTCCATCTCTGAAGTGTGGCCAGCAGTGATGCCTGCTGGCCTCTGGGGGCCATGGTCACTTGGGGCAGTGCATGGAGCCAGCCCTAGGGTAGTTGGTGGTCAGGCCCAAGTTGGGGTTATGTCCTGAGTCAGGTGGTAGCTGAGGGAGGCTTCAGCCTCCAAGAGCCCAACAAGCCCTGGGGGCTCCACTGGTGCTGACATCTGTTGGGTCTGAGGTGGGGTCTGGTGGCCCTTGGGCAGGCCATCTGCTGAAAACGCATGTAGGGAGGCTCTGAGCACAGGACAGCTCCAGGCACCCAGGCCTGTCACAGGTGGGGCCCCGCCAGTGGAGCATGCCCAGCCGGACCCCAGGCAGCCTCTGTCTGGGACACCTGTGTGCCCTGCCCAGCCATTGTGGTACTGGGTGCTGTTCCTGAACCTGGGGCTGCCTACAGGGGGTGGTGTCTCCAGCCCATGCCTGTTCCACGTTTCCATGGAAAGGTGAAAGTATGTAGAGGCTGTGGCCTTGGGGTCTGGGCTGTCCTTGGGCTGGAGGCTGGCCTGGAAGCCCTGCTGTGGGATGCGTGTGTTTGGGGGCTCCAGGTCCCTCCCCACCCTGCTTCCCTCCCCCTCCGCTCCTGTCCTTCTCTCTTTCCCCAGTGCCCCCTTCCTTGGTGTCTTGTGAACTCTGTGGTCACAGTCCGCTGCTTGTCCTGTGCCTTTCCTTCCGATCGCTATCCTGTGAGGACTGAGGTGGCTGGTGTGTGTCACTTACTGCTGTTTTCCATGTTAGATTTAAGATAAAATCCAACCATACTGTTACTCTGTTAAAAGTAAGTAAGCCTGGATGAACACCGTCTAATGTGGTTAGGGATGGTCATTTCTGAGGGCTGGGCTCCAAGGTTCTCCAGGCTCCCCAGGACGAGCTTGAGCTGATGACCAGTGAGTGGGCAGTTGATGCCGCGTGGGTGGGGTCCCTGGGGAGGGTCGATGCCGCGAGGGTGGAGCAGGCATACGCTGTGTCCCACTGAGGTGGCGCCCGCTGGCCCACAGGTCACCAACGAGATCACGCCGATGCTGTCCTACTCGTACATGCTGGTGCTGGTGCCCATCTTCCTGCTGACCGACTACCTGCGCTACAAGCCAGTGCTGCTGCTGCAGGGTCTCAGCTACGTGTCCGTGTGGCTGCTGCTGCTGTTCGGCGGCTCCGTGCAGCACATGCAGCTCATGGAGTTCTTCTACAGCATCACCATGGCCGCGCGTGTCGCCTACTCTTCCTACATCTTTTCACTTGTGCGCCCTGCACGCTACCAGCGCATGGCTGGCTACTCACGCGCTGCCGTGCTGCTGGGTGTCTTCACCAGCTCAGTGCTGGGCCAGCTGCTGGTCTCCGTGGGCAGGGTCTCCTTCGCCACACTCAACTACATATCGCTGGCCTTCCTCGTCTTCAGCCTGCTGCTTGCCTTCTTCCTCAAGCGCCCCAAGCGGAGCCTATTCTTCAACCGCAGCAGTGCGCCCCTACGTGGAGCCATGCCCTCAGAGCTGCAGCCCGTGCAGCCCGGCCCCGCCCCGCGCGGGAAGCTCCTGGCTGCTTGCAGGGACTGTATCCTGGTGCGCATGCTGCAGGAGCTGGGGGCCAGCCTGCAGCTGCCACAGCTGCGCCTCTGGTCGCTCTGGTGGGTCTTCAACTCGGCCGGCTACTACCTGGTTGTCTACTATGTGCACATCCTATGGAACACACGATACCCCGCCACCGACAGTGCGCAGGTCTACAATGGTGCAGCCGATGCTGCCTCCACGCTGCTGGGTGCGACTGCTGGGCCCCTCCCCAGCCCATGGGCCCCCACATCCCCCTGCTGCTCCCCACCTGCCCCTCCCACCCCCCACCAGCCCCTCCTGCCCCTAGCCTGCTGTCCCCCAGGATGGCTGTGACGCCCTTGCCTTCTCAGGTGCCATGACATCTTTCGCTGCTGGCTTCGTAAAGATCCGCTGGGCCCTGTGGTCCAAGCTGGTCATTGCCTGTGTCACCGCGGCTCAGGCCGGCCTCGTCTTCCTGCTGTGGAATGTGGTCAGCATCTGGCCTTGCTATGGGGCCTTCGTGCTCTTCCGTGGCTTCTACCAATTCCTCGTGCCCATTGCCACGTGAGTACCAAAAGTGGGCAGGCCTGGGGGAGGTGTGTGCTCCTGCCACAGCAGTCCCTGTCCTGTGCTTGTGCCCAGGCTGGCTAGCACCTATGGCATCCCCCTGTAAGATGACAGTCCTCCTCCTGGCTCTCCTGGCAGCCGTGGGGGCCCTGCCTGATCCTGCTGCTCCCTCAAAGCTTGGGCTGTCCTCTGAGACTTGGCAGCACTTGTTCCCTGGCCTGCACACCTGCCCTCCTGAGACCAGCCTGGACAGTGTGCACTAGCACGGAAGTGCCACACAAAGATGTCCACACTGACACTTTGCACTCTGACATGCACCACACAGTGATGCACACACCTCCCCAAGTGATATACACCACACACACACACACACATACACACTAGCGCTGTAGGGCACACCACACACAGGCCTCCAGCCTTCCCCCTCCCATGAGGAGTTGTGCCCTAGCTCACCTTCCTGGGTCTCTCCTCAACTGGACCCTCCACCCTGGGGGCAACACTCTGGCCATACACATGTCAGAGTACCCCTCCTCTGCCTCTTCCCACACTGTCCCCAAGTTGTCCTGCACATCTGTGCCAGGACGTCCCTAGTACCACACTCGCCTGTCTTCTCTGTGTCCAGCTCACACTGCCCAGGGTGTAAAAGGGTCCATCCTTTTTCTCCTGTCTCACGCCCACCTATGCTGTGGGGCCATTCTCTGTAGTAGGCTTGTTTGACTTTCATGTAGCTGGGCTGTCCATGTCCCCAGCCTGCAGGGCCCCAGGTGTCCTGTCCTGTGGTGGACTCAGCTCTCCTGACGTGTCAGCCCCTGGAAAGGGTGCAGGGCCTCTGGCCGGTTGTACTGTCCCCTTCATGTATAGGACAGTGCCTTGAATGCGTTTGCTAATTACAAAAGTCATAGGTACCCACCACAGAAAAACAGTACGGGAGCCGTAAAGAGGAAAACAGGTGCTGATCCGTGGGTTCCCTGCATTGCTGTAGAACAAAACTCAGTCCCTGTGTGACCCATGATTGGGCACCTCACAGCCCAGGGATAAAGTTGTCATTTTTAGTTTTTTCTTGCAAGATCATGCTGAGAGGAATGTCCTTTCACCTGTACTTTTCCCTGCAAATTCTGATGACAGCCGTCATAGGGTCCTGGAAGAGGTGGGGCCAGGGCAAAGGAGTGCCTGCCTTGAATTGAGGGCTTCAGGAATTGCTATAGCCACCCTGCCCTTCAGGATGGAGGCCTCTCCCTGAGCTCCTGCCTGCCAACTCCGCAGGTAGAGCAAGGGTGACTCTTGTGCTGTGGGCCCAGTGGCCACTTTGTTTCTTTTGACTCTTTCGTCTGCGATATTTTTATTTATCTGTCCTATGAGGTCTGACAATTGGATAAGTCTGTGAACTTGATTGTTAGGCCTGCTTATATGCTAATAGCCTCTATTTGTGTTGTGGTCATTCCTCAGGTTCTGGTTTACTTTTAACTTCTTATGGGAGTTTTTGGAGTATCCCTGAGACAGGGGTGGTCCGGGCTCTGCCTGATGGCACGCTGGTCCCCGGGAGTCTGTCTGCCATCTCTGGTGGTCCCCAGCACACTCCTCTGCCCTGCCCACCTGCCCTTGCTGGCCCTCTGTGTGCTTCTGGCCAGTCCTCACCCACCTGCCCTGCAGTCTCTGCTGTCCACTGGTAGCAACAGGGCTCTTGGGCATTTTAGTTTGTTCTTCAGATTAAATTTAGAACTTTTTTTTTTACCCACTTCCTCCCTCCCTCCCTCCCTTTCTGGCGCTGCATCATAGTACCAAGTACTGATTGATTTGTGGAGGGTCAGAAGCCTGTGGTACCCCTTCCTTCCCGGAACACCCCACCCAGACATGCCCCAGCCGTTCCCTCCCCCTTCCCAGGTTTTGCTGTGCTTTCTCTCATTTGTTAAATACTTAACTATGAAAGATTTTTGTTCCAGACTTTTTTGTCTTTGCCCACAAGCTCTCCTGATGATTTTCTGAGCACTTTGATGTGACTGCAACCTAACCAGTCCCAGAGCTAATGGGAGATTTACCAGACACCCTCCCAAGCCCTTGTTTTGTGCCTCTTGGCACCCATCAGACAGTTCAGCATCCCCAACCTGAGATTCCAAAACGCCCCAAGCTTGCACTATTTTGACTGCCCCCGTCATAACACTGTAATGAGCATTCCACAGCTAACTTCATTCAGTGAGTCTCAGTCAAGACAGTCTAAACTTGGCTTTGTGGATAAACTTATTAAAAATAATTTTATGTATAAAAGATTCTTCTGAAACATAAATGAATTTTTGTTTAGACTTGGGTCCCCTACCCAAGATATCTCATTATTATGTTTATGAGAATATTCCAAAATCTGAAAAATCCAAACACTAGTCACAAGTATCTTGGGTAAGGGATTTTCCACCTGTGCTGGCCGGGAGCATGTGGCAGCTGTACGTGGGGTGTGTGCATGGGACATGGCGCCGGGGTGGGGGTGCACGAGGGAGATGGCACCCGTGAGTGGGGTGCATGTGGGTGGGGGTGCACAAGGGAGATGGCACTGTGGGTGGGGGTGCACGTGGGAGATGGCGGCTGGGGGCGGAGCTTGTGCCCCTGGTCTGCCCTTGGCCTCTGTTTCTCTTCCACAGCACGTCTAACTTGGGCCTATCTTTCCCCTCCAGTTTTCAGATTGCGTCCTCCCTGTCAAAAGAACTCTGTGCCCTGGTTTTTGGCATCAATACATTCTTGGCCACCATTCTCAAGACCATCATCACCCTCATCGTCTCAGATAAGAGGGGCCTGGGCCTTTCAGTCTACTTACAGGTGAGCCCATTTTGGGTTGGTGTTCTCAGGGAGCAAAGCCACTCATGGGGTCCCTCCTGGTGCCCAGCTGGTGTGGGGCTCAGTGTGGTCTGGGGGCACAGAGGGTAGGAAGATGTGCTGGGCAAAGTGGACTAGGGGAGAAGAGAGGCCTGAGCATTCTTACAGTGGGCACCAGGTCAGTGGGAATGACCAAGTCACTACCCACCACGCTGGCCTGTCCTTGATTTCGCTATCTGCCTGTAGTCGTCCAGGTCTGGTGGCCTGAGCCTTGGTTAGATGACGCCTGGGCTTATTCTCTTCAGGAGGAGGGAGAGCCAGATAGAGCCACAGACTTAATGTTCAGGCCCCTTGTGGCTCTGTTCCTTTTTCCTATTGAAATTCCTATTGGGTGTGTGGCTGGGGACACTCATACATTTAACTCCAAGGAGGGATTTGTCTGAATGAGCTGGAGCTAGCTGGGTGGAGGGCAGTGTAGGCTCCTCAGTAACTGCCCCACCCGGGCTATGGCTGGACAAGACATCTTGGCTGGCAGGACAAAGGCTTTGTCCACTGGGATCCAGAGTTTTACTGGGCAGGAGGTTTCTCAGGACTTGTCCAAGTGGGTGGCTCTGAAGCTCGGTATTGAGTCTGCCTGGCTGGGAAGGAAGACAGGGCAAAAGCAGGCATCCCCAGTTATTTGGGTGCAGATTGTTTTGTAAGGAAATTTGCCCTGTGGTGGCTGAAAATGCCCTTTAGGTGAGGACAGGGTGGTATGCGGGGATGTGGCACTGGAAGGTTTGTGTTGACTCAGCATGTACCTGGGCTGGATGGAGCTGGGCAGCAGTCTAACTGGCTGTGAGGAGGACCTCCCCATCTTTGGAGCCCCAAGTTGTCTCCTGTTCCCAGATGGTGGTGGCTATCTGAGTGTGTGGGTGGGGAGGAGCCATCCCAGAGAGGCTTTGGGGGCCCAGTATAGCCCCAGCTACACCACACCTGGTTTCTGACCTATGGGCATAGGCCCTGAGCACTTACCCGCCACCCGCCTTGGAGCTGCAGGGGCCCCCAGAGGCTTGGTCAGAGGGGCTGGAGCAGTTCTTCCCCGAGGGCTGGACCTGAGGGAGCCCGTTTCCTTCCTCGGCTGGTCCTGGTCACAGCCTCTGCTGTGGGGCCTAGGTTGAGGGGACTGTGGGGAGGCTGAGGCTCCTGGCTGCCTTGTGTCAGAGTGAAAACAATACATTGACTTTGCTCTGGCTGGCTCTGTTAAGGTAATTCTGGGGGTGAGGCCCTTCATTTACAATCAGGGGTCAGTGGGTCCAGAGGAGGGTATGGCTGCCCATTTGGCTTGCCTGGCCCGCTGCGGTGCTCTGGGCATCCCCTTCTCATACCATCCCAAGTGAGGAGAATAGCAGGGACTGGTGGGAGCTATGAGGCAGCATGGGAGCCTGGCTGGCAGGGCGCTTGCCAGGGTTGGTTGGTTTTTGTAAATTAAACTTTATTGTGGGAGAATTTTAACTTCACATGTAGTTTAAGAAGTAGCATGGAGAGATCCATGTACCCTGTACCCAGTTTTCCTGGTGGTCACATCTTACGGTTTGTAGCACGTCACAACCAGCATGTTGGCATGTAACTTCCAGAGCATTCTGTCCCTCCCAGGGCTCCCCCCACTGCTCTTCACAGTCCAGCTTGCTCCCTGCCCCATCTCCCCCATAACCACTGGCAACCTCTGACCTCTCCTCTGCTGGTGACTCTTGTCACGTCAGGTGTGTTCCATAGACACAGCTGACATCGCTTGCCCCGTGTGTTTGGCCTTTTTTCATGCCACATTGCTCTGGAGACGTCCAGGGTCTGGCTGAAGTGCGAGTTCCCTCTCACCTCCAAGTAGCAGTGCGGTAGGGAGGTGGTGCCCTTTGTTTATTCATCACTGAAGTACTCCGTTTTCGTTCGCTATTACTAATAAACTGCTGCAAAGGTTCTTTTATAAACGTAGGTTTTCATTTCTCTGGGGTGTATGCCGGGAAGTGTGGCTGCTGGGGCTTGTAGTTGTGTGTTCTCCACAGTGGTGTCACCGTCTGATCTCACAACCAGCAGCATATGGGAGAGCCGGGTTCTCTACAGCAGTGTCACTGTCTAATGTCACGACCAGCAGTGTAGGGGAGAGCCGGGTTCTCCACATCCCTGGCAGCATTCAGTGTTGTCATTATTTTTTATTTTAACTTTTCTGATAGGTGCGTAGTGGTATCTGTTGTGGCTTTAGTTTGCATTTCCTTGATGGATAAGGATGTTGAGCAGTCTTTCATGCGCTTGTTTGCTATTTATATGTCCTTTTTGGTGAAATGCTTCTTCCTGACTTCTGTTCACTTTCTGAAGAGATCAGGTACCATCAGGGGTAGTCTGTTCACTTTCTAATTGGATTGCTTTTTACTCTTAGTTTCGAGCAGTGCTTACATATTCTAGACACTAGTCTTTTGTTGGATATATGTGGTTTGCAAATATTTTTTCTATTCCATAGCTTGTTTCATCTTCCTAATATCAGTGAGCTCTGATTTAACAGTTTTTATTTTATGGATCATACCTATGGTGTAAAGTCTAGGAATGCTTTGCCTAGCTCTAAATTCAGATTCATTTTTGAGCTATCACAAATGAAACAATATTTTAAATTTTAGCATCTGCATGAGTCTGCTTGGGTTCACATAACCAAATACCACAGACTTAGGTGCTTAAACGACAGAAGTTTGTTCTCACTATTCTGGGCTGGACATCCGTGACTGTGAGGGGTCAGCAGAGTGGTTCTCCTGAGGCTTCTATGTCTTCATATGGCTGTCTCTTTGTGTTCCGCCTGGAATCTCCCTCTCCTGTGAAGACACCAGTCAGATTGGATCAGGGCCCCACCCTTGTGATCTCATTTTATCTTAATTACAACTTTTGGAGGCCTCATCTCCAAGTGCATAAAAATTGGGGGGCATGGTTCAGCCCATGGCAGTGTGCACATCCCTCTGTGGGTGTGTAGAAACACAGCTGATATTTGTGCGTGTCTTGTGCCCTGCAGTGTTGCTGAGATTACTTATGAGTTCTAGGAGGTTTTCTAATGTTTTTGTTTGTGTTGTTTAGATTCCTTCAGATTTTCCATGAAGATAATCATGTCATTTGTGTAATGGGGGCCGTTTAATTTCCTTCTCTCTGATGTGTGTATTATTTGCTTTTCTTGCCTTATTGCACGATGTGGAACTTTATTTATTTATTTATTTATTTATTTTTTGAGAGAGAGAGAGTCTCACTATGTCACCCTTGGTAGAGTCCTGTGGCATCACAGCTCATAGCAACCTCGAACTTTTGGGCTCAAGCAATTCTCTTGCCTCAGCCTCCCAAGTAGCTGGGACTATAGGCGGCTATTTTTTGTTGCAGTTGTCATTGTCATTTAGCCATCCTGGGCCGGGTTTGAACCCACCATCCTCAGTGTATGTGGCCAGCATTGTAACCACTGTGCTTCAGGTGCCGCGCCTAGAACTTTATTCTTTTCTCCCTTAGGCTTGCTTTGCATTTATTCTGCTCTTCTTTTTCTAGGTTCTTGAGGGGAGAGATTATTGGTTTGAGACTACTTATCTTTTCTAACGTGTGCATTAGTGCCTGAGTTTCCCCTCTCAGCACTGATTTTGCTGTATCCCATGAGTTGTGATATGTTGTCTTTGCATTTGCATTAATTTTAATGTGTTTTTACTGCATCATTATTTCAGAGTGTGTTACGTAGTTTCCAAGTGTTTTGAGATTTTCCCGTTAATCTCTTAGTTACTAATTTCTTTTTTCTTTTGTGATCAGAAAACTGATTCTGTACGATTTTCATCCTTTTACATTTGTTGGGATTTGCGTTGTGGCCCAGAATATTGTCTGTGGCGGTTCGTCTTCTGAGGAACTTGGAGATGAGGTGTGTTCTGCTGGGGGAGTGCCCCACCAGTGCTGGCCAGTCCTGCTGACTGATGTGTTCTTGGTTTCTTTGTTCGCGTGGATTTCCTGTCAGGTCTGTTGTTATGGAGAGAGGAGCACTGACATCTCCAGGTACAGTCACGGGTTTTTTGGTCCTTCCAGTTTTATCATGTTTTCACTTCTCATGTTTGCAGCGCTTTTGTTGATCACCTGCACATTTGGGATCAGCATCTGTCTCTGTGGATTGACCCTTCTATCATTGAATAATTTCCCTGTCTCCGGTCACTTTCTTTGCTGTGATATTTACACTCTGTGGTATTTGTAGAGCCACCCTGCTTTTCTTTGTTAGCATGATACGACCTTTTCCATTATTTCACTTTTAGCTTCCTATCTTGTTACATTTGAAGTGAGTTTCTTACAGACAGCTGCTGGCTGATTCATGGTTTTTAGTTCACTCTGCCAGTCTCTAACACCTGGGGTGTTTACACTATCCGTGTGCAATGCAATAATGTCTGTGTTAGAGCTTAATTCTGCGGTTTCATATTTTTTCATTTATTCTCAGTTTTTAGTCTTTGGTTTCTTTTTGGCACCTTCTAGCTGGTTACTTGCACATTCTTCGTAATTTTATTTTGTCTGTTGTTCTGAGGGCACTTCTCAGGACAACTCTCTTGGTGGTTGCTTTATGTATTACCACATTTTGCCAGTCTGAATGAAGTGTGGAATATTGGCCTTTTTTGTCAGTGCAACTGTCTTAGATATTTTCCCTGTATACTTTTAGTGCTGTATAATTGTTACAAATTTTGCATTAATCAGCAAACATGATTTAGAAAACTTAAGAAGGAAAGTAGTTTATTTATTTATTATTTTTTTTTTTTTGTAGAGACAGAGTGTCACTTTATCGCTCTCAGAGTGCTGTGGCATCACACAGCTCACAGCAACCTCCAAATCCTGGGCTTAGGCAATTCTCTTGCCTCAGCCTCCTGAGTAGCTGGGACTACAGGCGCCTGCCACAACACCCGGCTATTTTTTGGTTGCAATTTGGCCGGAGCTGGGTTTGAACCTGCCACCTTTAGTATATGGGGCCGGCGCCCTACCCTCTGAGCCACAGGTGCTGCCCAGTAGTTCAACTATTTGTATTTTGCCTACTGTGCTCTTTCTTCCTTCTTCTTATTTCAAAATTCTTTTATTATCTCTTTTTTGTTAAAGAACTTCTTTTTGGGTTCAGTGCTTGTAGCTCAGTGGCTAGGATGCCAGCCACATACACTGAGGCTGGCGGGTTCGAACCCAGCGCAGGCTAGCTAAGCAACAATGACAACTGCAACAAAAAAAGCCGGGCATTGCGGCAGGTGCCTGTAGTCCCAGCTACTTGGGAGGCTGAGACAAGAGAATTGCTTAAGCCCAAGAGTCTGAGGTTGCTGTGAGCTGTGATGCCATAGCACTCTACTGAGGGCAACATAATGAGACTCTGTCTAAAAACAAAAAAAAACCTTCTTTTTGCCTTTATTTTAGGTAAGTTTGCTGGTGACAAATTCTTCTTTTACATTTTCTTCACCTAGGAATGTATTTCCCTTTTATTTCTGAAGGATATTTTCACTGGATATAGGAATTTGGGTAGATAGTGTTTTTCTTCTCAGCAGGTAAGAATGAGGCCAGGAGAAATCTCACTGTCGTTCAGACAATTTTTCCTGTAAGGTATCAGTTTTTTCTGGCTATTTCAAGATTTTCCCTTTTTTTTTTTTTTTTTTAGCTTTTAGAAGTTTGGAATGTGGTGTGTGTTGGTGTGGTTTTGTTTGGGCCTTCCTGTTTGGGGTTCTTTCAGCTTCTTTGATCTGCAGTTTATTTTCTTGCCGAATTTGGGACGTGTCCAGTGTTTATTTCCACAAACACTGTTTCAACCCCACTTCTTTTCTCTTCTTTTTCTGGAACTCCCATGACCCAAGTGTTCTGTCTTTTCCCACGTGGTCCCTGGGGACTGAGGCTTTATCGGTGTTTTTCAGTCTGCTTGTTCCGACTGGGCAAGTTTGCTGGTCTGTCTCCAGCTCCCTGGTTCCTTGCTCCATCTTTCCACTTGTTGGTGCGTTTGCATTGGTTGCATCTTTCATTCATGTTTTATCACTTCTCCTGCTTCTTTGCTTCTTTCTGTTTGTTTGTTTGTTTCCAGTGTGCTTGGCAGTGCTGACTGAAGGAGGCACTTTTATGGTGGCTGCTTGCTGCTGACAGGTCTCTCGGGACTTGGGGAGGACTTGCTCTGGGCTGTGGCGCCGGGATGCCCCGTGACCACCCTGGCCTCCTGAACCCTGTGGTACCTGTGGGAATGATGTAGTTCTTCCCCGCTGTCCGGGGGATGTGTCTGGTCCCTCCTGCTTGTGGTAGCCGTGAAAGCCAGGAGAAGCCATCCCACAGCTGGCACGGCTCCTTCTGTCATTGGTGTGCAGCTTCTGCCACAAGGACAGAGACCAGCTCAGGCTGCAAGGCCACAGAGCCTCGGTAGGCGCTCCCTGCCCGGCTATGCTAGATGGAAAGTTTTGGCACTTACGCATGTCCCTATGCTGTCCAGGCAGCCATAAGAACTCAGCCCCACAAAGCATGGGTGTCAGGGAGCCCCTACCTTAGGGCTGCCCCAGGCATGGCAGGAAACTGGATGGGCTCCTGGGGCCTCTGTGATCCTGTGCAGTGTTGGCGACAGCCTCTGAGCCAGAGAAGGGTGGTTCTGGGAGCAGGTGTCTCAGGCAGGCGGGCAGCCCGGCCTGGGCCCTGCCAGCTTCACTGGGCCTTTCTATTCCAGTTCTAGGCCTACTTCATGTATTTCCTGGAAGGTCCAGGGGCAGGTGTCTCAGGCAGGCGGGCAGCCCGGCCTGGGCCCCGCCGGCCTCACTGGGCCTTTCTATTCCAGTTCTAGGCCTACTTCATGTACTTCCTGGAAGGTCCAGGGGCAGGTGTCTCAGGCAGGCGGGCAGCCCGGCCTGGGCCCCGCCGGCCTCACTGGGCCTTTCTGTTCCAGTTCGAGGTCTACTTTGTGTACTTCCTGATCCTGTCTGTCTTCTACTTCTTGGGGGCCGTGCTCGATGGCTGGCGGCACTTTCAGCGAAGCCACCACCGGCCCCTGCCACTGGCCCAAGAATTGAGGAGCCCCTTGGAGGAGAAGGCTGAGCAGGTGCCTAGCGTGCAGGACAGGTGCTCTCCACTGCACCCAGAGGGCAGTGCCTGGGTCCCTGGGCCAGTCTCCCAGGAGCAGAGCCAGCCTGCCCCAGTCCCGCCTGCACTCCCACCCCAGCCCAGCCTGCAGCTGGATTCCTGACACCTGAGGAAGTCCTTTGCTGCGTGCTCCCCGTGCTAACCAAGCCTGGGTCCTGACTTCATAGACGTGTTCAGAATGCGAACCAGTGACTCATGGGGCCCCTGTGCCTTTGCGGGTGACCCTCTGTGTCCCTCCAACCCATGCCTTGTTGGTGAGGGGCCCTGGCCTCAGCTTGCCCTGCTGGTGGCCAAGAGCCCCCTCTCCAGCCCTGCTTCACACCTTAGTGGAGGCTGGGGCCTGTTGGGGACTTTCTGAGCAACTGCCTGTCTGTGCTACCCCCACTGGGCCTCTGTGGCCTCAGTTGCCTAGAGGAGGCCGATAGTGTCTCTGGGGTACGCCAGGCCTTCCTGCCTTCACCCCTGGGATGAAGCAAACTCTTCTGTCCCCAAGGGCTGATGAGGTGGTCCTTGGTGCCAGCCAAGGGGATACCAGCTCCACAGAAGGTCATGGACCCTCAGGGCAGGGCTGGGATCCTGGATTCCCCAGGCCTGTGGGTCAACTATGACACAGTTCCAGGTGCTTGCAGTTTTAAACAAGGTTCTGATCTTTTTTTCTTTTTCTTTAAAAAAAGCAAAACAAGGAACGGATTTGGCTTCTCTGTTTCTGTGGGGAGAAGCTGTTATCAGGTTGATGGCAGACACATCCCATCAGGAACACATAGGGGCTCTGGTCCTTGGAGCTGGTTCCTGCCCACACTGAGGCTTTGGCCCACGGCGTGGTTGTGCCTTCTGTCCTGAAGTGGGTTAACACCTACACACCCACCCAGGGAGGATGGGTCCCTGTCCCTGTGGACATGCCAGCCCTGGTGTGCTCCAGGGAAGGACCCACGGGGGGCCATCCCTGGGCCAACCTCTGAGCCACCTGCTTCCTGGGCCAGTGCTGGAAAGATGTGTCCCAGCAGCTTTGGGGTCTGAGGGCCATTGGAGCATCACTCTTGAGACTGTCCTGTGATGTTTTTCCCCAGATACATTAAACAGACCTCAAGACTGGAATGTGACACAGTTCTTAATTCCAGGCCAGCCTTGCCTGTTGAGTGGAGGCCACTCTCAGTGAGGAGGCCTGGAAGGGGCTCAGCCATCCCTCTTGTCCTCCCCATCAAGGACCTGTACCAGGGCCCTGGTGCCTGTGAGCCAAACATCCTCTCTCCCTACCCTGTCCCTCGTGGGCCTCTGGTGAGTGTCTGTACTTAGTGTGTCCCAATGGACAGCAGCTGCTCAGAGCCAGCCTGCTGCAAAAAGCTGGGGATGGACTTTCTGGCTCAGGGGCAGCTGGAGCTGCCTGTGCGCACAAGTCCCCCAGGTCGGCTTGGTGAGAAGGCTTCCTGGGCACCCTGGGTTGAGAGTCTAGGGGAAAGACAACCTAAGTCCAGATGGGCAATGGTCCTGAGGTGCAGTCCCACCAGGGCACAATCAGTGGAGCTGGGGCCCAAGGGTGCAGGAATGAGCATAGCCACCACCTTGCCCCACACTGACCACCACACAGGGCGAGCCCTGTGGCCGATTCCACAGCACAGTCCTCCTGGCACCGTCACCCAGGCCAGTCCCTCTCATCAGCATCTGGTCCTGCCCCAGGGTTTGCATCCACCCCTCTGCACTGATTCTGAGAGCTGTGTTCCTGCCACTCCCAAGGGACAAGCCAGGTCCGGCCTGTGGGGCACCCTCAGCGTTGGGTCAGAGCCTGCAGAGAGCACCAAGTATAAGGGTCTTGAGGTAAGAGTCTATGGAGACTGCTGGCTGTGGGGACACCCCTGGAGAATGTCCATACACAGCTGTGTATACACCTGTGCCCCCTCATCAGGGTCTGCCAGCTGGGCAGTCCAGGGACAAAAGCTCTCCAGGACTTGCTGTGGATAATTTTGCCCTTCTGAGACAGTGACGGCCGCTAGTAAACCACATGTCAGTGTAATGGTCATTTTTATTCAGTATCTGTTTGAACTCACGCCTCACATGCCATAGAACCAGCCCCACAGGGTTGCTGCATTCCTGAGACAGGTCCATGCTGGCCATGCTGTGGTCAGCCGGGTGCTGCCCTGGGCACACATGCTCTATAGAATAGCACTGTTGTGCACACCGGGCTGAGGACTGAGGTTGCACCACTGTGGCCACTCAGCCTGCCCTTAGTGACCCATGGCAGGGTGAGGAAAATAGGCTTTCTAGGAGACAGTCGGTGACCTGTGTCCATGGCCAACCTATCAATGTGTTGGTGTGGACAGATGCTGCTGGCCTCTTAATCACTGCCCTGTGTACCAGCCTTAGCCTCCTTAGCATGGCCTTGTTCTGTCCTGGCACTTGGCTGGGCAGTGCCAGTTACGATCCGCCCCCTGGCCAGGGCCCCTGGGCTGCTAACCCTTTGCTCCCTGGATTTTCAGAGCCCTGTGGCTCTGCACAGGTAAACTCAGGAAACTGGCATGTTGGAATTGCTTTGAGTTTAGCTGGGTAGGAGTCAGTGTTAAGCACTCCACCCTGGAAGAGGGGTACACAGGAAGCTGCCACATGCTGACTCCCAGCCAGATGTGGCCATGGTTGGCCTCTCTGCTGTACACACGGGTCACTTGGGAGACCATCAAGGGGCAGAGAGGCCCCAAATGCCAGGGTGGGCAGCAGACAGAGTCTGTTCTCAGCCCTATATGGTGCTAGGGACTGGCCACAGTTGGAAACCCACTCAGACCAGGGCTGAGGAGAGGCAGGTGCTGCACCCTGGTGATCTGAGCCTGTTCTCTGCTCCTGGTGCAGCTGCTCCAGAGGAGAAGGGAGCCCTGCGGAGCATGACCTGGCCCCAGTGCCTTGCAGAGGTCTGGGTATTGTGCACAGGAAGGTGCCAGGCAGAAAACTGAGTCAGTGCCTGGCAAGTGAGTGAGGGCCCAGAGGAACCCAACGTCAGGGGCATGGCTCCCAGAGCAGGAATTTGGAGCTGGCCTCTGGCTGAGATGGAGCCGTGGTCTGATGTGGACTGAGAGGCTCCACTTGGCACTGAAGACAACGCTCCCAGGTGACCAGGCCAGGCCTGTGGGCTCCCGGGTCCCCCAGGAAAAGGGGCATCTTGTCATCAAGCTTCTGTTTTAAACTTTTTAAAAAATACAATCTTTGGCTTCCTTTTATTTCTTGAGGATTACATAAAATGTGATCTACATGGGGACATGCCCCAGCCAGGTCCCTAGGTGCTGGCCAGATGCTCCCTGTCCATGGCGAGGGCTTGCTTTAGCCCTTGCCACCCGTCCTCCCAGCCGTGCATGTCTGGACGCAGGCCTACTGGGAGGCAGTCCCGAAGCTGTTCTCAATGCAGAGCACGATGTAGGTGCTGTGGCAGCTCACAGCCTTCTGGCCCAGCAGCCTGCCCGCCAACAAAGAAGAGGCCTGGCCTGTGGCCTCAGGGGCCTCCGTTCGCCACGTTTCACAGTAACTCTCGGTCAGCCGGCGCCCACTGGGGTCCGAACCATGCCATATGCTCTTCTGGGGCCTGCGACATGCAGTGGGCTGTCAGTTGTGTGCAGACCTGCCCCCCACCAAGGCAGAAGCCACCCTGGGCCAGGAAGGGGAGGTACCCAGGGCCAAGGAGGTCCCACATTCAGGAGGCCACACTGCTTCCCTTCTGGGAGCCTGTCTGAGGGGCTCCTCCTCACTGGCTGGGCTGTAGAAGGCAGAGGTGCTGGGGCTCGGCCAGGCCCAGGTGGACCTGGCCCTTGGGTGACAAAGGTGTCCTTGTTCCACCTTGCCAGGAACAAACTGTCTGCCAGAGGTTCCAGCCACTGGCCAGCCCTTTGGACAGCCCAGCTGTGCTCATCAGGGACTAAGGATGCTAAGCAGGTGCATCTCAATAAGAGGATGGCCAAAGACCTGGCTCCTCTGAGGCACACCTGTGTGACCCAAAGGCACTCTTTAAAGGCACTGGGGAATAGGAACGCTCACCTGGCAGACAGAGGGACATCTGGCATGAAGTGTTTTTGAGCATTCTGGTAATTTCTGTCAATATTCCAAGTGCTTGCCTGCACTCAGAATGGCCCTTTGCATTTATTCTCAGTGACTAATTCACTGTGATGTTTATGTGTGGACATCAAGCTGGTGAAACCATCACAGGTTCCTGCAGCCTTGTCGACTGTGCACAAGAGGAGCACCTTGGGTGTCTGGAGAACCACACTATTCTTACATAATCACTGATGGTGCCAGAACACAGGGCACACAGTACCCCTTTGCTTGGGGCTCTCAGAAGCTGCTGTGCCATCCAGCCCAGAGACCTACCAGGCTGGGTGTCTCAGGACATCTTTGCCATCAAAGGAGAAGAGGCGGGCCCCGGACTTCAGTGGGGCCTCAGAGCCCGAGAACAGAGCCTCCCAGTTGGGGAACAGTACCTCATCCTGCAGGGGAAAGACAGTGTGGGGGCTCCTCAGTCCCTACTCACGTCCTGCCCAAGGACGAGGCAGGTGCATAGCCACAGCTAGGCATCCCCCACAGCCCGAGGGGACCCTAAGGTGGAGGGACCCGGCCTGTCAAGTGGGGGGCTGGCCCCTGGTCCCTGCGGGTCCTCTGCTGCTGGGGGAGCAGGGGACACAGGTGCACTCAGGGCATCAAGAACACACAGCCCAGGTCATGAAAAGGAGCCCTGGAATACGACCCTGGAATCCTGCCCTAGGCTCATGCAAGATTGGGTGCTCCCAGCCCTGCCTCCTTGGGAGCATCCAGGTGGGATGGACATCAAGACCGTGGGGGGTGCTGCCAAGGGAGCAGGGATCACAGCCCAGGGTTGGGTAGCCCACGGGGTGCAGAGGGACATGGGCTTCTGCTCTCGGGTGGGTGACGCCCACGGTAGCCTCCACAGACCCTTGAGGTAAACCTGTGCCGTGACCCCACACCTGAGTCAGGCTTGGGTGCATGTAAGGATCTGCCGTAGCCACAGATCTCTCGCCAACCCACCTTGAGATTGACAATGGGCACAGTCCCGCGGTCAGCGCGGCGCACGATGCTGTAGAGGTCCTGTAGCCGTGAGGACAGGAAGGCCCGGAAGGTGCCTGCCAGCCCCGCAGCCCGCGCCTGCTGGAAGCACTGGAAGTCGGCCCCGCGGATGCCACGCATAGCGCCCGACAGTGGGCTGTTGAGTGCAACCAGATGGAGCTGTGGAGAGGCTGTGCCGGTCAGGGGCCGTGCCAGACACCACCCTCACCCTTAGCCATGTTCCCGGTGGCCTCCTGCACCCCCTGACAATTGCGTGTGTCTCTGTCCAACCCCCAGAACAGACCCCTCGACCGAGGGCAGCACAGGTGATGTCAGGTGCCACCGGCCCAAGCAGCAGCCCCAGCACGGCCCCACTCCTCGGCACACTGGGTCCAGAGCAATGGCTGCTGGGTCTCCAGACATAGGTGGGCACTGGCCTCGCAGGGCCCTAGCTTCTGTGCACAGCCATGGGCCTTCCACTGGGCAAGTTGTAGTCCTGGCCTGCCCCAGGCACCTCCCTGGACCTCTGGAAAATCCATGTTCTCCTCCAAGGCCCAATGGGCACTCACCGCCGGCTGGAAGTCCTGGTGGGTGTGGGCAGGTGGGCCTGTGGGACGCGCTGGGCGGAGGTGCATGTAGGAGCTGTGGTGTGGAGCCCCGGGGTAGGGCTGGGGGGCGGGCAGGTGCGGGGGGCTGGCCAGGATGTCGTCTGCCCGCCAGGGCCGTGCTGTCGAGTGGGGGTGCTCCCGCCGGGGGTACGGGTTGCTGTCGTGCAGCTGTACCAGTGGGGGCTGCAGGGCGGCCACCTCATTGTCCTGCAGATCAGTTAAGCTCGTGAAGGCTCAGCCACTGGGGTCCAGGTGCTCCCTCCGAGGATGCCCTCCTGCACCACCTCTGTGCTCTCGGTGCGTGGGGCTGTGCTCCCCAGGGTGGGCGGGGGAGCAGGAGGTGGCACCCCACCAGGACGAGTAGATCACCTCTGCCCATGTGGCCCTAGGCCCCACCATGCACAGAGGCATTTCTTGCCACTGCCTAGGCCCAGGGCCCCTGACACATGACACTTAGCTTGGGTGACAGCTTCTACCCTAGGACAGGTTGCAGGGGACTGCACAACCCTTGCTCATGGAAGATGCTCCCCACCCCACATGCCCCAGAGCCATCCACTCCTGTGCCTGACTGTGGTTAAGGGGGGACAGACACACATTGAATGTGGGTCTCGGCCCCCAGGAGTGTCTTGTGTTGAAGACGCAATGGGGCACTTCCTACAAGCAGGGCAGCCAAGTTCCCTGGGAAACCTGAGACGAAGCATACCCCTGCCGGCATACCCCTCACACCCTGACCTGCCAAGTCTAAAAAAGAAAAATGCTCCATACCGTCCCTCTTGGGAGTGGCGTCCAGGCCTCCAGCTGAAAGAAAGTGGCAGGGGTTACTCCAGCAACCCAGGCAACCACCCCCAGCTGCCCTGCCCTCCCCAAAGCTCATTTGTTACAAAGCAGATGTTACTATTGCCCAGGCTGCACCTCCAGTGCCCACAAGGACACCTGGCACATAGCAGGCACCTGGTCAGTCTCACTGACAAGACCCACAGCCTCTGCCTGGCCAGATAAAGTGTGCTTGGGCCAGGTCAGGGTGGGATCGTGATGGGGAGGGGCAGGGAATGGGCACTGCCCATAGTTCAGGGTCCGCATCAACACACAGACCGGCACAGACTCCTCAGGGTCAGACTGGAGGCTCCTGGGCTGGCATTCATCCACCCCACCTGTGCCCTACAAAGGACAGGCCCCCTGCAGGGGCCCAAGAGCCCTGGCTGCACCCACCTGGACTAGCTCTAGCAGCCACAGCCACATTTATCTCAAGGTGTTTACTATGCACAGTGTGGAGAGCCAAGCAGCCCCCTTATCCTGCCAGCGCTGTACCAGCTCTGTAATGCTCCTCCTGTAAGCCACCTGGTCTTATTCACATGCATGTCCACCGGGTAAGCCTTCATGGTGACATGAGCCGCCGGTACCAGCACATTAGTGCGTTCACCTACATTCCCTTTTTGTAAAACCAGCGCAGCTTATAGAAGTTTAAATGAGCACAAAACATGAGAAGCCACTGGCTGGCTACCTGCCTACAGTATTCCTGCACAAGGCCTGGCCTCCACCTGCATTCCTGGTCCCACCCCCACCAGAACTCACTTGAACCTTCCGGAAGCCATTTCGGACACGGACATAGAGCTCCTCCCGCTCGGCCACAAAGATGAGCCAGCCCTCAGGCACCTCATGCACCTGGTCCAGCAGGGCCTGGTACGTGGCCCAGACTCGCACCTGCTAGAACCCAAACCCAGTGCGCTGGGGGCCCTGCTGCTGACCAGCAGGACAGAGGGAAGGTGCCACCCACTGGCCTGGCTGAAGCTGCCAGACCCATGGGTCCAGACTGGGCAGGGCTGTGGGGGCTGGCTTGGGCACTTCAGGGTGTTGTGTGGCCACCCTCAGGAGCAGCATGGAGTCCCCGGCCCACACTGCTCCCTGCCTCCATGCACAGTGGACCAGCCCCAGGGGGTTCCTGACAGGCTGTCCTCCTCCCTGGCCCCCCCAGTCCCCATCCCACTTCCACTTGGCTTCATGCATGTCTGCTGAGCACAGCCATCACAGCACTGGTGTCTGTGGCTCCACTGAGGACTCTGGGGCTGGGGGTAAGGGTGTGATCGGTGGGGTCTGTGACTGGGTGAGGGGCATGAGGAGGTGAGAGCCACCAGCTGCTTACCCCTACGGAGGCACCAGTGATTCCAGGGGGGCCCGGGGGGCCAGGGGGTCCGGGGGGACCAGGAACGCTGATTGCTGCAAAAGGGAAACCCAGGTGGAACAAGCAGCTGCTGGTGGCCACAGGGCAGGGGCCAGTGGGCTCTGCCTCAACCCACACTCTGCCTGACCCACTCCCTGCCCAACTCACTCTGCCTGTAGGGGCCAGGAAATGAAGGGGGCCCTGGTGGGCCTGGTGGGCCAGGGGGGCCCTGGCGCCCCTCGTAGCCAATGCCAGGGGGTCCCTGAGGTCCAGGTGGGCCAGGTGGACCCTGGATACTCTCTCCTTTGGAGCCCTAGGACAACCAGAGACACGTTGCCATGTGCAGTGTGCATGAAGGGCTCGGGCTGTGCTTGCCAAGAGTCCCTATATCCCGGGTAACCCTCCTGCCCACAGCATGGGCGGGGAAACCCAGGCCCCTCCCACACCACCTGGGACAGGGACTGGAAGCCCCCTAGGCAGAAGCTGGACCTGGTTCCCTGAAATCTTCTTAGGCAGATGGGGTCCCAAGCCCTGAGGGGGTTTGACCTAGTCCTGCCCATGGTCCCCTGGGCCCACATGGCTCCCCAGGACTGTAGGCACCTCCTCAAGAAGTGCCCACAGGTGTAGCACCAAGGGCCATGAGGGGTCCTGGCAGTGTGCCTGTGCTCCAACCTGCCAAGTGCCCCACAAGGGGGCAAAGAAATGCAGGGGCTGCTGGGGGGATGGGCTCACAGGACGCTGGTTTGGCCTGGGGGCATCAGTGGCCTGGCTCCAAGGCCCACAAACTCTGTCTGCACAGGCCAGAAAATTGGCACCTGCTCTTGCCCGGGTCTGTGCTTACCGGGATCCCTGGGTAGCCCGGTGGGCCTGGAGGGCCGGGGGGGCCTGGCACGCTGGAGCCGAAGAAGCCACCACCCCCGGGCTCGCCCCTCTCGCCTTTCTGTCCGGTGTCCCCTCTGTCTCCCTTCTCCCCCTGCAGGAGGAAACACATGTGTGACACAGCCCAGGGTGGGAGGGGGTACATCCCTCCCACACTGGGGCAAGGCAGCTGGAAGCTTCTGGAGCCCAAGTCTGCCCAGGCCCTGCAGGAGAGGGATCAGCTCCCACCTGCCACCTCAGCCGAGCCCCAGAAAATATCCCGAGGGGCTTCCCAGGGAGCCAGCACCCCTGTGGGGGACGGCGAGGACAACCCAGGAATCACCCACCTTCATTTCAGCCTCTAGGTGAAGAAGGTCGAATGGGAACTGCCCTGCAGAGGAGGGAGACCAGTTGAGCCCAGGCAAAGCACCTCACGCTCAGCCCCCCACCAAAGGAGTATTTGTATTTCTCTCCATAGAGCCTGCATATTTTATTACGTGGATTCCTACCTAATTGATATTTTTGACGTTTTTGTTAACAGTGTCTTTTAAAAATATTTTTCATTGTTTATGACTAGGCATTGATTTTTTTTAATTGCCTTTACCTAGTGACTTTGGTAAATTACTTATTAATTCTGACACTTTATTTGTAGATCCTTTGCGGTTGTTTACATGGGACTTGTTGTCTGTGGAAACAGTGAGACTTTCCTTCCTCCACCCGCGCAGGGCCCAGGGACCCTCTGCATGCCCCTCAGCAGAAATGTCGCTGCTCCTGCTTTTGTTATTAGTCTTGACACAGGCATCTGAATAGTCTCAGCCGTCCCAAGACCTAACTTGGTTTTTGGGCTTCCTGGTGCTTCCTGTTTTACACAGATATAAATATATACTTTTTCTTTTCATTTGCCATTTTAATATGTCCATCTGTTTTCATTAAACTACATTTGCTGTTTGTTTTCTAATTGCTTGAGCTGGATACTTAGAAATAACTGTTATGTAAGGCTATAATTTTGTGAACAGTTAATAAAGCCCCCTCCTTCTGGGTGGGAAAGCAGCCTTGGGGTCACTCTGAAACCTGCACCCCAAGTGCTTAGTGGGAGCCAGAGGCCATGCCCACCCAGAGGCTATGCCCTGGGCAGGTGGCTCCGGGCACCCAGGGCGAAACCATCTCAGGTGCCCTCAGTGGGGATGGGGTGACCACAGTTGCAGTCGTTGGGCCCTTGAAACCTTGCTCAATCCCAAGCCCACTCCGCCTAAGCCTTTCTGCAGAGGTGACAGGTGGCAGGGCCCCATCGCCCGACAGTCTGCAGCTTCCACCCTACAAGGCCACCTCAGCAGCGTGGGGCTCCAGCTGATCCTGCCTGCTAGGTAGTTTCTCATGTTCATCTCTCCTTGCTCACATGTGGCCTAAAGTCGGCTGCTCTGCGTTGGGATCCACCACACTGTGTGAGATCGCCATCCCGGGCACCTGCTGATGTGCTCGGTACACCCTGGCCCACTTGGGAGTCTAGTCCCCCTGCTGAGTCCATGGCCGAGAGATGTCATGGGTCAAGCTTGTGGCCTTGCTGTTCAGATCTCCCATTTCCTGGGTTAAAACTTTCTGTCACAACTAATTTGCATGGGTCTGTTAAGCTCTGTCAGTTTTCACTTTTGTACCTTAAGGCTATTATTCGTGGCATAGAAATTTATAATTCGTAATTACTGGATTTTTCTGGAAGACTTGTTCCTTTATCACATTTCTTCTGTTTCGGGCCACGTTTCTCACCTTAGGGTACACTGTGCCTGAACACACACACACCCCCAAAAACCCTACACACACCACACACTCTATACACACACACGTTTGCACACACAGGCACACACCACCTGTACACACATCATACACACATGTACACACACCACCCACCCCCCATACACACATGCACACATACCACACACCCCCAGTACACACATCAGCACACATGTACACACCTCCTATACACACATCAGCACACATGTACACACCTCCTATACACACATCAGCACACATACCACACACCCCCTGTACACACATCAGCACACATGTACACACACGCCCTGTACACACATCACACATGCACACACCACACACCCCCTGTACATACATCAGCACACACACCCCTATACATACATCAGCACACATGCACAACACACTATGTACATACATCACACACACACACCCAAACACACATCAGCACATGCACACCCTGTACACGCCCCCATACACACACATCAGCACACATATACCAAACATCCGCTATACACACATACACACACACCCCTGTACACACATCAGCACACACCTCTATAGACACACATGCACACACCACACACCCCTGTATACACACATCAGCCCACATGCACACACACCACACACTCTTATACACGTGTACACATCTTTCTTCAGAAATCCCCTGTTGCTCTCATTGCTGATCCTTGGATTTTGGAAAGCTCTTGGAATGTCCCTCATTTTGGAGAATTCTTGTCCACACTGCCCCCAGATGCTGGCCCTGCTGGGGCCCTGGTGCCCTCACACTGGCTCCTGGGGGCATGTTGTGCCATGTGCTCATCTCTGGGGTCAGAGAGGACCCAGCCTGTAACTTGCCTCCGTTTGCCCACTCCATGCACCTCACTTCGCTTCCACTCACCCAGTCCATTCCCGGGTGGGAACAGCCCCAGCTGGGGCCAGTGCGGACCTGGGGCCAGCTCACGGGCAGCCTGGTGGTTTCAGCCCAGCCTGGTAGGTGTGGTGCATCAACACCAGCCACCTGCTCTCAGCAGGAGTGGGACTCAGCAGAGTGTCCCCACTGCGCACTGGGAATAGAGGAGGTGCTGGAGCGCCCTCCACCCCAGGACCACCTGCCAGGCATGGCTCCCATGCAGGGCTGGGTGTGGGTCCTCTGGTGTCGACTATCAGCCACTGCTTACGGGGATTCTGGCAGGCTGAGGGTGGTATCTCCTCTGGGAGCTGCCCTGTGGCCCAGCCCTGCCATGAGGGTGACAGGCATGCATCTCTGAGGCCCTCCAGGCCTGGCTCCTGCGAGGGCCCTGCCCTTTGGGGCTGGTGCACCCTAGCTCCAGCCTGGGGCACCCAGAGCACTTACCTGGAGGTCCAGGTGGACCCACTTCTCCCTTGTCACCCTTTGGTCCAGGAGGCCCCTGAAACCCTGGAAAACCAAAGACCCCAGAGCCCATCAAAGAACACACCAAAAGGCCTCCTGGATGATGCCCTCCCATCCACGCACACCCACTGTGCCCAGGGCTGGGCCTGAACCTGGAGGGGTGTTGGATGGACTTTGAGTACACAGGACAGGGGTTCCTAGAGAGCAAAGGCCCCACAGGTGATACCAGGAACCTGGGCCACTGATTCTGGGCCACCTCTGCCCTGCCTTGTGCAGACAGGTGGTCACCCCAGGGTGGGCTGCTGCCCATGGCCAGGCTGCCTGGGAGGCCATGCCAGCTGTGGCCGGCACAGGGGCTCGGGGATTCTTGCTGGTGCCCAGGGTCAGAAAGGAGCAGGAGGTCCTGGAACTGCTTCTCTCTAACCACAAGCTTGGGGTGCTTACCTGGTGATCCCGGAGGCCCAGGCCTGCCAGACTCGACAAACGCCTGCAGAGAGGGGCCCAGAGGTGGCTGCTGAGGGACAATGTTCTGGAGACCAAGGCTACCATCCATCCAGGGGGCCCTGAGCTTTATACAAGTCCCTGGTGCCTTCTGCAAGGCCACACTGGCAGCCCTACTCCCCCCCCAACGGAGTGGGGGAGGAGCAAGTCTGGAATGGGAACCCTCTGTGGTACCTTCACCCCCTAGCTTGGTGGAGTGGGGGGCGCCCTGGCCCCATCACACTTAGCACCCAGGCCTTCGCCCTCCTCAGGGCTCCATCCACCAGGCAGCTCATTCCAGGGGCACCCTGGACACAGAGGCTCTAGGTGGGAGGAGGACAGTGCAACTGCCCATGGCTCTATGTTAGATGCCGCAGGGGGCCACAGAGAGAGAGGGTGCAAGGAGACTTACGTTGTTGTCATAGATGGGAGTCCCGGGAGAGCCTGGGGGCCCCGGAGGCCCAGGGGGGCCAGGCATTCCCTGTGTGGGGAAAGCAAGCTGTGGTCAGCCGGATTCACAGCCAGGCCATCCATGATGGCCCAGTGGCAGGTGTGGGCAGAGAGCATTTCTATTCTGTGGTGACCTCCCCAGTAGCTGTCTGGCGACAGCAAGGACAAACTGGAAAGGTGCAAGGTGCTCTGGGCTCCCTGCAAAGGGACCACACACCCAGGAGAAGGGCAAGAAGCCGTGGGCTCTGTGAGAGCAGAAACTGGCCCACACCCGGTCCAGCTCAGAGCTATGCTCAGACTGTCCCTCTGGGGACTGGCAGTGAGGCTATAGGGGCACATCTACTGCTGGGGCCATGCCCTGCAGACATGGGTGCAGTTCAGGGAGGGCTCCCAAGTCAGAAAGGGCACCCCAGGAGCCACTCTGAGGACTGTAACTTGTGTGGGTGCATGTGTGTGAATTTGCATTGGAGCAAAGACCGTAAATGATCTGACTCTAGCCACATGGGCAGTGTGTTCTGAAGGCCACATGCACACTTGTGGGGACCACCGGGGCTGGAAGGTCAGGCTCGGCCATGAATGCATGTTTTCTCCCTCCTTCCTTTAACTGTCTCGCTGCAGCAGAGAGTGGCAGCAGGACCTTGGGCCAATAGGAAAGACCAACAGGAAGACCTGGCCCCAGGAGATCTGTTGTCCAGGGTTGCCGAGTGGCTGCGTTTGCTGCCACCCAAGGCAAGAGAGATCCTTGAGAACAAAACTCGAGGGCCCATCTTTCTTTTCTTGACAAGAGTGGCCTGTTCCCACAGCACAATTTCAGAACCTGGCAGACGCTGCAGTTTTTTCACATGATGGCAGCCAGCATCAGTCCAAGGCAGGAGTGAGGCCCCAAGAGCTAACATCAGTGGGCAGAAGTGCAAACCACCAGAGGTGCCATTTACAGTCCCTGCATCCAAGCCCCACCTGGCAGCGCTTGCAGAGTCTGGAGATGCAGGGGCCAGAGGATCAGCGGGGCGGGGATGGGGCAGCCCCTCTGCAGGCCTCCTCAGCCTTGCAGGATCTCTCTGATTAAATGCCCAGCCCACTGACGCTGCTGAAATAAAAGGCATGGCCCAAAAGAAAGCAGAGTGACTGCAAGTTATGGCACCATGCTGGGCAGAGCACCACGGGCAGGCAGGGGCACACGCAGAGCCCTTGCTGGCCAGGGTGCCCTTCTGAGAAAACCACACGAGCCCCCACGGGTTCAGGCCAGATATGTGCATGTGCATGTGTGCCTGAGTGTGAGTGCACGAGCGTGTCCACTTGTGTGTGTGCACATGTGCCTGAGTGAGCAAGTGTGTCCATGTGTGTGCATCTGTGCCTGAGTGTGAATGCATGAGCATGTCCATTTGTGCGTGTGCACGTGTCTGAGTGTGAGTATACGTGTGCATGCCTGCATGTATGTGGTGTGGCCGTGTAAATTGTAACGTATGCATGTTACAACATATGAGCATGTGTGTGCCTGCACACGTATGGTGTGTCTGTGTACACTGTTGTATCAGGTGTGTATGCACATGCTATGCATCTGTATGTGAGTATGCATACGTTTGCTTGTGTATGTGGGTAAGAGTGTGTATATACGGGTGCACACACGTACAGGTGTATGTGGATACAAGTGTGCCCACATATATATGTGTGTGTGTGTGTATATATGTACATGTCAGAGGACCAGCTCGTGAGGGCCACACTGAAGCAGCCTCTGGTAGACAAGATGCAGGATCCCAGGCCCTGGCCACACTGTTCCAGTCCTGGAGTCCAGCCATCCTGTCCACCCCCTTGCAGGAACTCACCCTCATGCCGAATGCCACGCTGGGCTCTCCTGGCTCCCCTTTCTCTCCTTTCAACCCGTTCATCCCAGGCCGACCCTGGGCAGAGAACAGTGGGTGGGGACTGTTGGGCACTGGCCACAGTGCAGCAGTCACCCACCAAAGGGCACCCAGCCTGAGGGCTCAGCCTCTCGCACCCCTGCCCTCCTGGCTCCTGGCCCTCCTCACCCCATCTTCCTGCCCGGGGACCTGCTGAGGAGGGAGTGACTGACCCCAGCAGCACCTGGGCCCTTCTGGACCTGAGCTCCCCACAAGCAAGGCTGGGACACCCCCACCCACCCTGGCCACGTTGGGGGTGAGAGCTGTGCTCAGATAGGGCCAGTTCTGGAGAAGGACAGTAGGAGTGGCCATCTACTCCCCTCCATGACCACTGTCCTGTGGGCCTGAGCTGCTGCCCATGCAGGGTACAGAGGGCCTCCCCAAAAGCCCCCAGGTCTTCACCGGCCGTCCAGGAAAGCCAATCTCTCCCTTGTGCCCTGGTCGTCCATAGGGACCCTGCAGAGAGAAGGGTCCAGCTTTCAGGTGGGCAGAGGCAGAGCAGCCCTGCCCTGGCACTGAGGACAACCTCTGTGTGGCCTCCGCCTCACTCTGCCCATGCACTTTGAAGGTGTGGCTGGGAGATAAACCCAGGGCCACACAGCACACACTCAATAGCCACTCTAGTGACAAGCGTCCCAGTGCATAGCTCGCCTGTGCACCACATAGACAGAGCTGGGTCCTACTCACCGGGGGTCCTCGGAAGCCTGGCTCTCCCTGAATAGAAAGGCAGAAGGCTCCATTAGGCGGTGGGCTTTGTCCCCACCAGGCAGCCTCCCTCAGGATCCCCTACCTTCTGGGGACATTGGGTGGTGCCCAGGGCCACAAGCAAGACCCAGGGGAGGACAGGAAATGCCAGTGGGGAGAAGATTCCAGATTGGGGTTTGTGCCTGTGTCGGTGGCCCTGCCCTGCCTGTGCAGTGCCCTGGCTGGGGTCACCTTGACCATAGGCAGCTGTGAGGCCAGCGGCCTGTGCTCTAGGCCTGGGCATCCAAGGTTCGAGGCCTGTCCCCATTGCTGGAGGTTCTGGGCCCTGGTGCAGGCCTGTGGGAGCCTGGCCTGCACACTCAGCAGATGAAGCAGCTCCTTTCCATACCCTTCCAAGGCCTGCCTGGGTGGTCACAGCTGGGAGACCAGGGCACAGGCCCCTGAAGGAAATGACTTGGACCACTGCCATGCTTAGGCTTCTGCTGGCACCCTGGGGTTGGTGCCCCCAGGAAGAGGCCAGAAGACCACCAGGGACAGGGGTACAGAGCTGGGGGCAGCCTGAGCCCCTCTGTGGGAGATGGTGGGGCAGAAGAGAGGCAGAGCCTCTGCCACCAGCATCCCCAACCTCCCTGCAGGGTGGGCCATGTCCAGCCTGAGTGGCAGGAACACACCCACCGTGCTTGTGAGGGGTAGACAAGGAAAGGGCTTATGCTGCTCCGGAGAGCTATGTGCAACTCAACCCCACACCTGCCCTCAGGAGAGCTGTGTGCAACCCCCACACCTGCCCTCAGGAGAGCTGTGTGCAACCCCCACGCCTGCCCTCAGGAGAGCTGTGTTCAACCCAACCCCATGCCTGCGCTCAGGAGAGCTGTATGCAACCCGACCCTGCACCTGCCCTCACCTTGGCTCCTTTCTGCACAGGGGCCATGGCTCTGCCATCCGGGCTGAAGATGCTGCCAGGCTCACCTTTCTCTCCCTGCAATGGCAGGAAGCCCAGCAGGGTCACAACCTGATCCTGACAAAGACCAGCCTTGTGGTAGCAACCCTACAGGGCCTCATGGAGCACCCCTTACCTTGGGTCCCGGGAAGCCTTGCTCACCTTTGGCACCCAGGTCACCTTTAGGCCCAGCGGGTCCCTGGAAGAGACACTGTAGGTAGTGAGGGGCTATGTGACCCAAGCCTCCCATCCTGGTGGCCACCCCATCCCTTCCACAGCTGCTCCCTGGTAATGTGCTAGCCTGCCTAGTCCTAGGTAGAGAGGGCCATACCCTGCCCCAACGTTTGAGGCTTCTGCTCAGGCACAGGAAGTCATCAGCCTCGTGGGTGTCACCTATGCTGGGCTGCCCCGAGGTTCTTGTCACATCCTGCTACCATCATACAGGACAGCAACTGTCCCTACCCCTCTGGCTAAATGAGGCTGTCCTGGTGCACAGAGGAGCCCCCCCACCCCACCGCCCAGCAGGGAGGGTGGCAGCCTGCCTGTATCTCTGGAGCGGGGCTACTTACGGGAAAGCCTGCGTAGCCGGGCCGGCCCTGTGGGAAGAGGGGCAGCGTCAGCCTGGTCCCTGAGCACCCAGAAACATTGGGAGTTCATGTGAGCCACCCCCAACTGCGCCCAGCCCCCGTGGAGAGTCTCAGATAGGAAGGCACGTACCTTGGGCCCTGGCTCACTCAGCACAGCACCCTGTAAGCATGCCAGTGGAAAGACAGAAATTAGAAAAAAGAAAATTCACTGAAAATTAAATTCGGCTCCAATTATTACTGTTATAAGATCAATAAAGTAATACCAAAAAATGAAATTTAGAAGGAAAATCTTGCTGGCAATAGTCTTTCTGGTTTTTGCCTGAGTATCCCCAGGAGACCCTGAGCCACATCCTGGGAACCCACTTCACCTAGCATAGACCCCTCCTCAGCTCAGAGCACCCCTGACCCAGACTCAGATCCCTATGGGCCAGGAGCTTTAAGTCCATTTCTGTTTAAAATGCTCAAGCTCTGCTGGACACGCCCTTGCTCCTCGGGCCAGGCCCTGTCTGAGGCCCAAGTGGCAGAGCCTGCCCTTCCTGGTCCACTGGCTACTGCGGGAGCCAGGCTGCTCTAGCCAGGCCCTCCTGGGCTGTGGGCTCGCTTAGCTCCACACCTCTCACCACATTGCACCCAGCTCTCGAGGGAGGGAGCCAAGCACAGAGGTGCAGTCACTGTTCAGGGGCCCACAGATGGCAGTGCCAAGGGGGAGCTGGGCCAGCATCACCTGCACCTGCCCTCAGCCCAGCACCAGGTGCCGAGAGGCAGCAGGTATCTGAGGCTTCTGCCCTGAGTGCAGCACTGGCCCTGGCTCGGTCTGGTGTGGGTGAGGCTGAGCAGGGAGGAAGGTTGTGGACTGACAAGACCTTGCCCCAAAGAACCCTAGGCTCGTCCACATCCTGATGAGGGCGCTGAGATCCATGACCTACAGTCAGGGACTACATTGTCCAGGACCAAGGGACTGACTACTTGGGAAACATCACCATAAAAACAAGTGCCTGATCCTGCCAGGCCACCTGCTCCCACCTCCTGAGGGCCCAGTTGGCCAGGCCCTGCCCTGTACTGGGGTCCCCTCCCCTGGGTGGAGGCTGGGCAGATTAGGCACCTCCCACAGTGTCCTTACACTCTGCTCTGACACGTAGACCACAGGCCCTGGGGGTCCCGGTGGCCCTGGGAGGCCTGGCTGCCCGACTCCATCCTGACCGCGGTCGCCCTGGAAGAGAATGTCATGTGTCTGGCTGCCCCAGCCAAGACCCCAGACCCCACCCAGGCTGTGGGGGCTTCCTGGGTCCGGCTGCCCTAACCAAAACCCCAGACCCCAACCAAGCCATGGGGGCGTCCTGGGGTCCACAGGGGTAAGGAGGTGCGTGGGGCTATGGTCAGTGGCCCTGGGACCCCCTTCCCGGGCAGGGCAGGCGGCCATCAGGGACAGCCACACCTCACGGGCTGCTCCCAGCCCGAAAGCTTCCCCTGCCCATGTGAGGCCCTTGTCTTGCATCTCTGAGGCCACATGGGTGCAGGGTGGATGTGAACCTGGGGCAGCACACTGAAGCCCCATCTGTCCACCCAACGTGCACCTGCAGGCCCTGAGATGCCCCCTGTCCCAGGGACACTTACTTTTTCTCCTTGGCTCCCTCTGTCTCCTTTTGGTCCCTGCAGAGACGGGAGGGAAAGTCATCATACCAGACAGGAGCCCCCTTCCAGGAGCTCCCAGACCACTAAGCCCTGGACCAGAATAAAGACATGGAGAGTCCTCATTCCCTGACAGAGGAAGCCTATCTTGGGAATCCACTCACTGGAGCCAGAGACTCCTGGGGAACACACCATATGTCAGCTCCCATCTCCCTACAGTCCTTCAGGGGTCACCTTTGCACCCTGAGCTCACCAAAGTCACTGACCTGGGGCCCGGCGGAGCCCTCTCTGCCAGGGAGGCCAGGGAACCCGGGGGCCCCATCTGCTCCAACTTCTCCCTGGAAAGGACAGGTGGAGGGCAGAGTGTCAGTGCTTGGCCTGGGAGGCTGTGGGCTGTGGGGACGTGTGTGGAGTGATAATGACCCGGGTTTCTGTAGGTGACTAGCTCAATCCCGAAGGGTGATTCATCCTGGTGGGATTTTGGGGGGTGCAGGGGTAGCAGAGAGGAAGGGGAGGGGGACAAGGAGTCCTGGCAGTTAAAGCCCTCTGGTGTGGCTCCTGCAAGTTATGGGGCACAGCTGGACAGAGCACCTGGACTGTTCCCTTGACTCTGTGAAACCTGGGTGTGCCTTGGGGTGGGAGCTCTGAAAAGGGAGGTCCCCTGGGTGGCCTGGGGTGGTGTCTGGTGCAGGTCTGTCTTTGAAACAGACAGGTCTAAATTACAAAACATAGAGGCACAGGAACGGTGGGGTAGCCAAGAGCTTGACCCCTAGGAAGGCATAGGAGGTCCCCTAGCAGCCCTCTACACCCCAGCCTGATGGCCCCAGGATGAGCCCTCATGCCATTCCTGAGGATCAAGGAACAGGCTCCCCCAGCACAGGTGCTTACCTTGGCTCCAGGCAGCCCAGGTGTTCCAGGATCCCCCTGAGGGGGCAAAGGGCTCTGTGAGCAAGGCTGGCCCAGGCAACACCCCCCACGCCCCATGGGAGAAGGGGAGGGTTGATCCCCCAGATGCAGCCCACATGCCTCCCCACCCTAAGCTAAAGATCCCAGGGCCCTGAGGCCCCACTAATGGCAGGGCCATGGGCTGTATCCCAGTAGACACGCGATCTGGGCTGTTCTGGAAGCTGGTGACAAGAGCCACTTTGCAAGATTATGTCACTCAGACATGAAGCCCATCTAAAAATCCAGGCCTTCAAATGTCCCAGTGTTTTGTAAAACTTTCTAACGAGGTTTAATGGGAGATCTGGAGCCCTTGAACCTGGCACTTGCAGGGAGATGTCCCTCCTGGGAGGTCCTCATACCTCCCCACTGACCCTGGGAGCCCTGTGGGGCCTGAAAAGGGTGGGGGCTCCGATGCCAGGCCTGGCTGGTGATCCAGGGGGGGCAAGCAGGGAACAGAGGTCCCGACAGCTCCAGGGACACCATCCCGCCCACACCAAGGCTGGGGTGAGAGCTCCAGGTTCTTCCCTAAGTCTCTCCTGCTGCCCATGCCAGCAAACCTGCTGCAGAAAGCAGGCATCTGGATGGGGCAGTGGGGCTTCAGAAAGAAGACGAGGCCATAACACTGGCTGTCTGAGAGGGACATGTGTGGTTATTTCCCTGTTAGACTTTGCTGTGGTTTGTGACTTTCCCCTCACAGATTCACACTGCTCCTGTGATCAGAGGGCCGTGGCCTAAAGCAGCAGTGCCCAGAGGCAGTAGGCTAGCCTTGTATGCCCCACCGGGCCAGGGCTGAGCAGCAAGGAGGCCTCTGGGACCACAGCATCCAAGCTCCTCTTTCACTGACCTTGAGTCCGGGCAGGCCAGGCAGTCCCTGTCAGGGCAGAGAAGATGCAGCGTCAGTGCAGCCCTAAGCCCTGCCAGGCATCTTTGTCCCACAAGGTAACATGCTCATTGGCAAAAATCAAGATTTTTTTAAAGATATGTAAAGGAATCAGTTTTTGCCCATTTGAAATTTCCCATCAGTTTTGCTCCACATAAAAGTTGTGTCCCAGCCACAGGTGCACCCACTAGGCCTGAGGGATATGCTGGGGGCCCCATGCGCCTCCCAGACCCAAGCTGAAGATCCCAGGGCCCTGTGGCTTTAGGCCCCCACATGTACCCCTGGCTGTGCCCTGTGCCAACTGTGCTGACCCTGGTTGTGCTGGGGTCTTGGTTCCTGCTAGTTGCCCCAAGCCTCACCATGCAGAGGGTGACAAATATCTGCTACTTCTCCAAACTAGACCACAAAAATTTGATGACTTGACTTCCCCAGGAAGGCCTTCCTCTAGAAAGACCCCACGTCTGCCCATGGCAACCATCCCTGTGGCTCCCCATGTCTAGGCCAACTCCTCATCCCTCGGCTCTTCAACTCCACAGGGGGTGTTTCCAAAGAGGAATGGTGGCCTGAAGTGGGTCATGCCACACACCACTTGGCCCTCAGGACTCTGCAGAGCTGCTCTGGTCCCCACGAGACGCCCTCCTACCCAGGCACCCCAATGCTGCCTGCACTGGCCCAGCCCAGCTCCTGGGCAGTACCTGTAGCCCGTCGGAGCCTCGGGGTGTCGACCAGAAAGGAGCGCCAGAGCCTTCCATATCATCCTGGAGGACACAGGAGGGGTACTTGGCCTGTGTCCTGTCCTCCCTGGGACCAGGCACTGCCCAAGGTAGAGACCAAGCTATGGCTATGTGGGCTATCCTTAGGGCTAAATGAGGGCAGACGCCTGGTGGGCGATCCCTTTCAGCCTCTTTCAGGGCGCTTGCTCCTGGTCTGAGCATCAGCTGAGGCATAGCAGAGGTAGAGGGACAGCGGGGCCACACAGGGTGGGACCACTGCCCGGGAAGTGCTGCTCAGTGGGTGTGATGCCCAGGGGGCCATGACAGCAGACCCAGCTTTCTGGAGTCAAGGCAGTGGTACTCACAAACCCAGCCATGAATCCTGGTCCTGGAGGCCCAGGGGGCCCAGGGGGCCCAGGGAGGCCCGGTGGTCCAGCAGGTCCAGGGGCTCCTGCCAAGCCATTCTCCCCAGGGGCGCCAACAGGACCAGGGTCTCCCAGGCTTCCCTGTACGGGTGAGGAGAGAGCGCATCAGGGCATCTGCTCAGCCCATGGTGACTGGATCCATGGCCAGGCCTCTTCACAGTGCTTCACAAAGACCCGAGCACCCCCAGTGAAGAGCACCCCGCCCGCAGCTCTTCCTCCCTAGCACTAGAGACGGCTTCGTCCTCGTCACAACACTACCGAGGAGAGCTGCAGGTCATGTGCTCTCCAGAGAGAGCCCGGCACCTCTGGGGCAGGGCAGATGTGGCCCAAGGAAGGCTGGACCCAAGGCAGATCAGGAGCCCCAAGCAGAGGGCCTGTGGCTGCCAGGACAGGGCCAGGCCCCCAGGAAGCCCTTGCTTCCCTATGTTCCCTCCGAGTACTGCAGGGACCACCTGGTGTGCGGGGCAGGGTGAGGATGGACTCCCAGGAGTGAGCCCCCCACATGAAGACGCTGGGGAGCAGGTCACGACCACCCTGGGGCCTCCCAGCCCGGAGCAGTCCAGGCCCGGGCCCCAGATCCCATCTGACCCAGCTCATCAGCAGAGCTCAGTGCAGGGACAGCACCCAGGAGGAGCATGTGCCCCCTCGTGGGCAAACGCGGCCTGTTCATACCTTAGGTCCGGGGACACCCATGCCACCCTGTGGGGAAGAGAGTAGAGTGGTATCAATCACAGAGTCAGACAGCAGAGCAGGGCATCCTGAGCCCTGGTCCCAGGCTTTGTTCTGTGGTTTGTGCTGATTTAGTTACTTCTAGGTGTTTTCCTGACATCATCCCCTCCTGGGGAAGGCCATGGCCGTGAGGGGAATTACCCTGAGCCCAGTGCCAGGCCTGGCTCCACGCAGGCAGCCCACGGCCTCAACCATGTGTGACAAACGTGGGCACCTCTGACAAGGACGGCTCTTTAACTCAACTATCATCAAAAAGGTGGCACGCGTAGGTTCGCCCCCTCCTTTCAGGAGCATCCTCTGCCTGACCACACAGTGGGCTGACTCAGTGCTCACAAGAGGCACCAAGTGCATGTGTACTCCCCAGAGGGCTAGACACCAGCACCTCCCACCATCTCTGGCCACAGAAATGCCACCTGGAAATCATGGCCACTCCCATCTCATCAGAGGCCTGCGAAGCTTCCTGAAAGCTGCCCTACTCTTAATGTAACCAAAATTGAAACATGAAATGTTTTCAGATCAAATGGAATGTCAATATTCTTAACAACTGTTACTGAAGTCCACAACACACAGTCCTGAATTTCCACCCGCAGCCAGCCAGCCACACAGCCTTGGAAGCCCACAGCCCAGGCAGCTGGGCTGTCCACGGCCCCACCCTCCCGGCACTGCCCCTTTGCAGTGCACCACTCTGGCCAGACAGCACAGCACTGGTTCCTGTCCACTCTGGCCTGGTGGGAAGGGACTTACAAGGCTGCCTTTCTGTCCGGGCTTTCCTGGTGGGCCCTCTCTTCCTGGAGGACCTGAGGGCCCCTGGAGGAGAGATAAGCAAAGTATGGGTCTGGACAGGATTCCATTTCTGGAAAGACTCTGGGTTAGCAGATAATTATCTGTCTGGGCTTTCACAGATTTCCCGGGAAGCAAGGACACAGAATGTTCCCTGAACACACGGACACAGACACCTGGCCAGAGTCTTGTGGCTCACAGGAGACCCCACCCATAGTATGTGGACTGCAGCATTGCTGGCCGCTCAGGAGGATGAGGAGGGAAGGGCTGTTAGCCCACCCTGTGATGTTGGGGAAGAGGAAAGTGTAAAATGTACTCTCCAGAATTGATGTTGGGGGCAGTCTCTCCACAGGGACCCTGGATGGCTACCCGGGAGGCCATCAGAGCATCCTGTGGCTGGGGTAGGTCAGCTGAGTTCTAGGTGATCACTAAGACAATGGAAACAACTCTACGCCAGGGTAAATTACCCAGGGAAAACCCAGACAACATCCCTAGCTACCAGAGACCCCTGTGGGCACTCTCTAGGTTGCCTGGTGCCCAGAGCTGTAGGGAGCTCTAGGTTGCCTGGTGCTCCTCCCACCCTGGTCTTCCAGCAGCAGGTCCAGCGAGGGCTTGGGTCTCCTCCCACCATGAGAATCACCCACGGTGATGCCCTCTTGTAAGGTCAGGGGACCCATGAAGGCCAGAGAGAGTATCGGTGCTGCTTGTGGTGGTGTGGCAGGTCAGCACCCGCAAATCATGGGATGAGCATGGGGGCACCGCCATACTCTCAATGCAGCTCAGAGACAGGGCCCATGTCCCAAGGATCCCCAGCAAGGTGGGAGGGTGGTGAGTCCTCATGCAGGATGACCACCCACTCCTGGCAGGCAGGGATCCATCCCCACAGGACTTACCGGGGGTCCAGGAAATCCAGGGGGTCCGTCCCGCCCAGGCACACCAGGAAGACCCGGGGGTCCTGGAACATCAGAGCTGTTCACCCCAAAGCGGCCTGGCTCACCAGGTAGGCCTGGGACACCGGGGGGTCCAGGAGGTCCAGGGAAACCTCTTGGGCCCTGGAGCGGAACACACATAGAGCACATGCAGCACCTACCAGCGGTGAGCACCCTGTGACCACCCCTGTGGGGACCCAGCTGCCTCTCATGGGGTCTTGGCTGGTCCCACAGGGACACAGCAGCCACTGGGCAGGGCCACTCACCCGGAGGGTCTCTAAGTCACCACTGAAGCCGGATCCTTCCATGTCAATGAAGGTCTGAGCAGAAAGCACCAGAGACAGCTGTCACCAGGTGCCAGACCCATCCCCTGCCCAGAGTGGGCATGCAATGGGAAGGCCGGCCCTGATCACCCTGTCCCATGCACCCGACCCTGCTGCTCACAACAAGAAGCAAAGGGAGATGTGCCCAGAGATGCCGAGGAGGGCAGGCCTAGCAGCTCCTGTGAGCCCACAGCCGAGGGCAGGAGCTGGTCCTCCTGGGTCAGACCCCCACCAGGGGGCATTTCCCAGGTCTGGACAAGGGGACCATGGGACTCACCAGCCTGTCATGTCTAAAGGAAGGTCCTGGTGGCCCCGGCGGCCCCTGGGGTCCTGGAGGTCCTCTCGTTCCTATCCCAGGATCCCCCTAGGAACGTAAGACAAGGTCATGCCAAAGGCTTGCGGCCTCCACCCGGGCCAGAGGCTGAGATGAGAAGGACACCGTCCCCACCTGTAGACTCACCTTCTCACCCTTGGGGCCCATGTCTCCTGGGGCCCCCGGGAAGCCCTGTGGCCCAATGTCACCCTGGAAGACAAAACCCAGGGTCAGGGAAAGCATCTGTCCTGTCTCATGTGACCCAACAGCAGTCCACGGTTCTGCACCCTAAATGCTCCTCCCAAAGTCACGGGCAGACAGAGCTCAGCCCTTCAGGTGAGTCCACAGAGGCCCCAGGACATCAGAGGGCACCAGGAGCCAAGGTCCCTGAGGCTCTGCCATGAGCACATCTCAGCGGCACCTGGGAGAACCCGGAACATCCCCGGGGCTTAGCAGGGTCCCACAGGTGTCCTCAGCAAATAGCATGCCCTCAGGCCATTACTGCCCTGTGTGTGTGTGGTGCACATGGTGTGTGTACATCTGTTCGTGTGGTGTGTGCACGTATGTGTCGAGCGTGTGGTGCACATAATGTGTGCACATCTGTGTTTGTGTGGTATGTGCATGTGTGTGTGTTGTGTGTGGTGCATGCAGTGTGTACGCATCTGTGTTTGTGTGTGTGCACAAGTGTGGGGCACACAATGTGTGTGCATGTGTGTGTTGAGTGTGTGCAGTACATGTGCTAAGGACCCAGAGTCTGCCTTTTAGCTACTTGGGTTTGCAGGGGAGAGGCCCTTGGGCCTAAAATGATGATCAGAGTCACGAATGTCCACCTGATACGGTGCAAGGCATGTTTCCTGATGGGAAGTCCTAACACAATTTATCAGATCACACTTGAGGTGTGGATCCTCTACTGCACACACATGCACACATGTCACACATACACACGTCACACACATGCTCTAGCCACCCTCACCACGGTCTGCTGCTGCACAGCTGTGCTATCAGGTCCAAGATGGTCATTAGAAATGGTCTGGTCAGCGTGGCCATGCTTCCCGTCCCTTTGGGCTGTTTTTAACTTCATGTCAAGGACTAGTAACCCCCCCATTTTCTGCCTCCACTGTGTTACCAGTGCCAGGTAATATGCTTCCCTGATCTTTACTTGCAATCGTTGTATTGTTTGATTGTGTTTCTTGAAAATAGTGTTGATTTTTAAACACCTAAGTTCAGTGTTTTGGGACAGACCCTCTCGTTTAACCTGATGGCTGATGATTCTGCACTTCCTCGGGCAGTGGCCTCTCTCTTCCCTGCACGTACCGCCCCCCCATGACTCCAGAATTTCTTGAATTTTCCCTGTTAAGGACTAGGAAGGTATACATTTTCTTCATTCTTTTTTCCCCTGGTAGTCTGCAATAAATACAAATCCATAACTGCCCCTTTCCTATCAACATTTAGACTTACATTTTCTTAACAAAAGTTAAGTTGCATTTTCAGTGGTTTGTGAAATCCCCTCAGTATGTTAAGTTTAAAGGGTGCCAGGGTGTAAAAAGCCTCCACATCTCTTGGGACCATCACAGATAACCAGCTCAGAGGGACGCAAACTTACGGCTTTTCCATCTTCACCTGGGTCACCCTGGAACGTGCAAGAGGAAGCATCAGTGAAAGGCAGTCAGGCACAGGACGCCCCACATATAGAGCCCCTGGAGGTGGTGCTGACCCTCCAGGGTGCCACGTCGTCAGGTGGCTGGGTCTAAGCCCACATCTCCCAGGCCCCACCACCTCTGGTGCCAACCCCCAGCGATGGCTGGTTCTGGGGTCTCTGCTGTCTCCTAGCCCACTCGAGTCAGCCGCACCCTTTCCCCTTCCTGCCCAAGTCCATACCCTGGGACCCAGACCACAGGGCTGTGTGAACTCACTGGCTGGCCGTCCTTCCCTGGGGCACCATCCTTTCCTGGGAGACCTGGGGGTCCCTGCGGCCCAGGGACAGGCTGTGCATATGGACTCAGAGCCCCTGGGCCCACAGGTCCATGGGGACTCTGGGGGCTGAAGGGACATGGGAGGCCCGGAGGTCCAACCATGCACGGGGCACCTGGGGGGCCTATCGAGCCAGGCAGGCCTGGAGCACCAGGCTCCCCCTTCTGCCCCTTCAGGCCTCCCTGTGGGGAGAGAGAACAAGGCACGGGCTGGGCAGAGCCACACACATGCTTGGGTGCCCAGACTACATCCTGTGGTAGATGGACACACAAGGTGGACATTGACGCATAGGGTGGACACACAGAGCGGATGTGGACTTACAGAGTAGACGCACAGGATGGACATGGACGCATAGGGTGGACTTACATGTGGACATGGACACACAGGGTGGACGCACAGAGTGGATGTGGACTTACAGGGTGGACACACAGGATGGACATGGACACACAGGGTGGACTTACAGGGTGGACATGGACACACAGGGTGGACATGGACACGTATGGTGGATGCACAGGGTGGACACGCAAGGGGCTACATGCCAACCAGGCAGAGTGGTTGGGGTAGGCAAGGAACAAAGGCAGAGGTGCACCGCAAGGGGGATCAGGAGGGGTCCCCAAGGTGTGGACCAGAAGCCCCAGGGTTCTGGATCATGGGAAGGTGGCCTCACCTCCTTCAGGGAGCCCCCCGGGCTCTGAACACTCCCGTCCCTCCTGGAAGCTGCATCTGAGCCAGGGAGGGTCTGAACTGGGGAGAGAGGGAGAGATGGCCACTGTCAGGCCCTCAGCAGCGGCCCATGAGGGTCCAAGGTTCCAGCCCAGTGTCCTGAGGCCCAGAGATCGTGAAACCAACTGCCTGGCACCAGCAACAAGGGTCCAGGAATCAGGAGTGAAACCAGCCGGCCAGTCTCAAAGGCGCCAATTTTTAGGACCATGTGGAAGCCGGTCTTGAGGCCAGACCCCAGGACCTTACAGGGTGTGGGTGGGGAGCCTGAGGCCCATGTCAGTACTAGTGCTATTTTAGGCCAATCTATATGCCTCAGGAATATTTAAAACTGCAAAAACATTGCTGAGAGAACCAAGGAAAACCCCACACAGGATTTATGGATTTGGTGGCGTTCCAACTGATCTGCAGCATGCTATTGTTCCTTTCCTTTTCTTTTTTGTAGAGAATGATTAAAATTCATATGAAAACGCAGAGAAGTGAAGGAAGGACCAATCTGGGCCATTGTCACCAGAACGGACAGATTTCCGGAACGTAGAGTCCAGTTCACGCATGCGAAAGCGAACGTCCCAAAGGCACAAAGGAGCCCACAGGATGGGGGAGGCTTCAGCAGAGGGCACTGAGACAGTGCCAGGCGCCAGAGAAGCCAGCAGGTGCCGTAGACCCTCCCTCACCATTAAAGATCAACAAGGGCGGCCACACACCTCAGAGCACAGCTGACATCACCAAACTCCTGGGACATGAGAGGAAGCCCTCCAGACCCTGGGTTAGCCACACACAGAAACCACACACACGTGCATGACACAGCAAACGTACACCACACAACCACATGTACACACCACACTTCGCACACAGTCACACACCTCACACACACACACCACATACTCATACAAATCACACATAGACACCACACACACAAATCACACACAGACACACCACACACTCATACACCCAGGCACACCACACACTCACACACACATACAAATCACACACATACACACTACACTCATACACACCACACACTCATACGCACACACACCCCACACACTCATACCCACCACACAGACACCAAACACACCACACACATATATACATATCACACACACCACACTCATAAACACCACACACACACACACACCCCACACACACTCATACCCACAAGGACACTACACAGACATCACACAAATACACACCACACTTACACGCACACACACATACATGCCACACACTCATACCCACCACGCACACACCCCACACACTCATACACACCACATCCAGAGCACACCACACATACATGCACATCACACCCCACACACCTTATGTTGCACACACCACACACGGCACACTGCACACCTCACATCGCACACACCCAGAAGTTCTACCTCCTGATGAAGCCATTGTGGTTTCTTCCTCAGTTTCTTTGGTTCTGGAATCTTCCATGCTGCCACCTCCAGCCAAGGGTGGGGAAGTGACAGGGGGAGGCCTGGGGAGGCTGGGCTCTAGGGCCGTGCCCTGAGGGAGGAGAGTGGAAACGCCTGTGACTGAGCATAGTCGGTGCCTGTGACCCTCGCACTGCTCTGCAGGGCAAGGCTGACGGGCCAGTGATGCGCTCAGGTTCTAAGACAGAAGGGACAGCATCGCTCAACCGTGAGTCCCAGACCCAGAGCTGCGAGCCAGGCTCCTCCAGGTGGTCTGAGCTGGATAAGCCACGAGCGTGGCCACCCAGAAACCCGTCCTCCTACGGCCCTGCACTACCTTTCCCATGTCAGATGCACACACCAGCTCGTCCCCACACGTGGGAGCTGGGGAAAGTGGGCGCCAAGGTCACCCCAAGAACAGGAGCCCACTGTAAAGACACTCTCTCCGAGGGAGAAGGCTCAGGCAGCCATCTGCTCCTCCAACACCTGTTTCCCACAGGTGACGTTCTCGTACGACACACAGAAAACCCATGGAGGTCACAGGCAAGTGCACAAGTGTACACACCCGCTGTGGGTCTGCCCCTGGCCCCAGAGTGGTGCCCTGCTAGACCCAGGCAGGTGAGCTGGACATCCATGGCTGCTCACCGTGTCTTCCCTGGGCAGCTCCCGGTTCTCCTCATGCCCACTGCCAAAGTCCCCAGACACCTGAAGATGGAAGGGAATGAAGAAGAGGACGGTGAACAAAGGCTCGGACCAGCAGGGCCTGGAGAGGAACAGCTTCCGCCTTGTCCCACTGGCATGGCTGGCCATCCGCATGCTCATGCCCCTCCAGCGTCTGTGGAGGGAGAAGTTGGGGGCACCGGGAAGCCACGGGAGGGCACGCCATGACCACCCAATCAGAACGGAACTTCAGAGATCAACGTGGTGGTTCCAGAACCGTGGAGAACACTGTCCTTTCGTGGCCACATGTCCTGGGACATGCTCACTGCAGCCATCTGTCCAGGTCCAGCCAGGCTGGGCAGCAGTGAGGCGCCAGCACAGCCCCTGGCCTCTAAGCAGCTATGGCAAGCATCACGGTCCTGCTGCCTCTGCCCTGGCCGCTCTAAATGGCAACCCTTCTCTCTGACCTAAGTGTTTTCAACTTAATAAAAACCTGGAGGAGAATTGTCCAGCCCATTAATGGCCTAGGGCTCAAGGCAGGTGTGACATGTGTACATGAGTGCGTGTGTGCTGCGGACGCCCGACAACTGAACCCGCATCCTGGCAGACTGTGGCCTGTGCTCCCTGGAGGCAGAGCCAGGAGCAGGTGCTATCACAGCCCCTTTCCTAGATTTCTCTCAGATAAAACCAAGAGATTTATCAAGCAAAACCTGGGAAAAACATGCAAATGTAAGATAGATCTACACCAACTGCCCACAGCTCACCACAGCTAGTACCCGGCTGACGGGCTACAGTGGCAATGACGGAGTGGAAATTGGACATCCACCCCGGGCATCTCATGATCTGGAGTTGCCCCTGAAATGGGGTTTTCCGACTGCCTGTCTCAACTTCTAGGAGCCAGGCTAGTGGATTTTCTTTCTTAAGGACCACGTGATTGTGCACACAGGCACTACACACATACACATGCACACACACACCACACAGACATGCACCACACACAAAATGGACACACACGCACACCACACACCACAGAGACACGCCACAGAGACATGCACACAACAGAGACACACCACAGAGACACGCACACCACACAGACATGCACCACACACAGACACGCACACACACCACACACACAACAGAGACACACCACAGAGACACACACACCACACAGACGTGCACCACACGGAGACACACACGCACACCACAAAGTTGTGCACCACACACAAACAGACACGCACACACACCACACACCACACACCACAGAGACACGCACACAACAGAGACACACCACAGAGACACGCACGCACCACACAGATATGCACCTCACACAGAGACACACACGCACACCACACAGACATGCACCACACACAAACGGACACACACACACCCCACACACCCAACAGACACACACCACAGAGACACGCACACAACAGAGACATACCACAGAGACACACACACGCCACACAGACGTGCACCACACGGAGACACACACGCACACCACACAGACATGCACCACACACACGGACATGCACACACACCACACACACAACAGAGACTGTACACACACACCACACAGACGTGCACCACACAGAGACACACACGCACACCACACAGACATGCACCACAGAGACATGCACGCACCACACACACAACAGACACACACCACAGAGACACGCACACAACAGAGACACACCACAGAGACACGCACACAACAGAGACACACCACAGAGACACGCACACACCACACAGATATGCACCTCACACAGAGACACACACGCACACCACACAGACATGCACCACACACAAACAGACACGCACACACACACACACCACACAGACGTGCACCACACACAGACACACACGCACACCACACACAACAGACACACACACCACAGAGACACACCACACACACCACAGAGACACGCACACACCACACAGACATGCACCCCACACAGACGGACACACACGCACACACCACAGAGACACACATAACACACATCACACACATACAAACACACAACACAGAGACACGCACACGTATACTTAGATGATGTGATTCCATGGTCACCCAACCAGCTACTGCAGGGTGGCTTCTAATATTTATTTTATATTCTGCGTTTCTTTGTGAGTGGACAGTTCTGATGTCACAAAAGTCTATATAGATGCTCTGCCAGGTTCCTGGTGCCCAAAAAGGATGTCTCTTTGGATGGCTCCCATCACATCATGTTGGGGCCCTGGGAACGCCTGTGGGGGGCAGACCTGAGCCCAGCCCTCACTCACCCCATCCATGTCATCGTCGTCCTCATCCAGGCAGTGCTGGGGGCTCACCTGGGGGTCCCCGCGCACCTTCAGCTCTGCGATCATCCCCTAAAGGCAGAAGGACGGAGAGGTCACTTGCAGTCCTGAGGCAGGTGGTGTGGGCCTAACTTGGGCGAATGCCCAATGCAAAGCCATCAGAGCAGCAGGTGTCGGCAGGTGCCGAGAAGGGCGAGGGCAAATCAGGCAGCAGAGAGAGGGCTCTCAGGCTGCTCTGGGCCAAAGCCCATCTTATGTTAGGAAGAGAGAAGCTGGTGAAGCCCAAAGAGGGATGTCCTGGGCATGATGTGTACTGGAGGCACCAGGCGCCAACTGCCTGAGGATTACCACTCTAAGGGCGCCTCCCAAAGCCAAGGGTGCAGCTGGCAGGCGCAAGTGTGAGCGCCAGCTCACGCAAGGCTGAGCGTGGCCCCCGTGCTGCTGGTTCACAATGTGGCAGCTCGGCATAACCAGGGTCCCCTGACAGAAAGGCCGGGTCTGGAGGAGCCCCAGGCCCCTCCAGTGCTACTTGAGGGTGCAGGTCACATATGCTGGGCCGGATCATCATAATTGAGATGGAATAAAGGTTGTCCTTTCTTTGCAAAACCACCTTTGACAATGAACAAAAACCAGAAGCTGAGGAAAACAGAAAAGCTGCTAGGGTTCTCTGTCTCTGGCACACAGGTCTGCACCCACCAGGTTCAGCTTCACTCCCTCACTCACTCGCCCTTGGGCCCTCTGCCTGGTATGGTGGGTGGTGTGAAGCACTGTCCAGAACTCTGTGAGCCACTGGCAGAGCCACTCACTGGGCAAGGGGAATGGGGGGCAGCAGCATCCTGACCCATGAAAGGACAGGCCCCCAGGGAGGGTTGGGAGCTGGAGCTAGGGCCAGGCCCTCGGCCAGAAGAGGAGGTCACCATGCTGGGGGCTCCTCACCACAGGCCCCACCACAGGCCCCACCACCACTCTGCAGGCTCTGAATTCCACAGGATTTCAGGGCTGAGCATGGGACGCCAGCAGGGTTCCTGAACAGGTGCTGCCATCAGTGACACCTGTGTCCCAAAGTGGCTTCTGCCTCTGATGGTACCTTGTAAAGAGCTCTACCAGCAGGGAGAGGACAAGAGCATTGATACACACTTTTTCTAGTATTTCTTTGTTTTTCATTTAACATTTCGTCTAATGGGATTTATTTTAGTGTATTTTTTCCAAAATGGATACCACATTTTATCAATTCTAAGCTAACAGAAGGATGTGGATCAGAGGTCAGAAACCTTCTGGGTGAAGGGCCAGATGATAAATATTTTTTAGCTTTTCAGGACTTCTGTATCTGTTGCAACTGCTCTGTCATCATGCGGGAAACCGGCTGCCGACAAGGCAGTGCATGGGGGTGGCTATGCCAAAAGAGCTTTACCTCTGGACACAGAAATCGAATTCCATGTAATTTTCACATGTCGCCAACTATTCGTCTTTTGTTTTTTTTTCCTAACCATTTAAAAATGTAACAGCCACTCTACCAGGTGGGCTGCAGGAAAGTGGGTGGTGGGCTGGGTGTGTCCAGGCAGCCATGCTGTTCTGCCCAGCCTGGGCCACTGTTCACCCTGTAAAAGTCCCTCCGATTCCATGACGGCGGGCCCAGGGTCCCAGCAGCATGTGGCAGGAGACTCTCAAAACCCAGCTAGGCCTTCACCCAAGCAGGTGTGCTTCATTCAAGGCTCAGCCCAGGCCACTGCCTCCAGGAAGCCCTCCCTGATAGCCTCCCTGGAGGTTAGATCCCCTGGAACTCTTATGTCCTTCCCCCAACACTGATGGCAAGGCTTGTGTGTACGTGTGTGCACATGTGTAGTCATGCACACGTATGTGTATGCCCGAGCTGTGCATATGTGCACAGATACACTACACATGCTCCTGGCAGATGAAGGAAGAACCAGGGGACTGTTGGAACAGGTGGAGGGAGGGAGGCAGGGCCCAGGAGACCCGCAACCCACAAACACCATGACTTTGCCATTTTCCCCAACACAGCTTCCAGCCAGGCCAATGCCCCAACTTGGGGCGAGCTTTCTTTTGCCAATGTGCACGAGGTGCTGGTTTCACGACAGCAGGGCACATACTTGGGGTCAGCTATGCCGCCACCCCTTCCATGACAGCACCGAGGGGGCCCTGGGCAGTGGTTTCCCCATCACTGGATTGATCCCAGAAAGGGGAAGAAAATTGTCCTCCATGATCCAGAAGACCAAAGGCAGAATGATGCCCAGGCCTTACCTCTATAGGTGGAGCTCTGAGGGGCCCCTATCTCCACAGCACTGCTGGGGGTCCTGCACCCCACCCTGTCCCACACCTGGCTCCCTCCACACCTCGGGAGTTGTTCCCAATTTTCGCAGGACAGTCAGAAATCCAAGAGGTCCTGGGGTGCACACAGGCATACACATGGCCTGGCGATGCCCCTGGGAGGCTTTCAGATGGCAGCCAGGCCCCGGGAACATGAGCAGTGGCAAGCCCCCAGGGTGGCCCCCAGGCTGGTGGGGCCACACGGCAAGACCAGGAGTGACCCCATGCAGTGAGTGCCACCTCCGAGACCGTTGGAAAGCCCAGCAGGGCCTGGCATTAGCCTGTCTCCACTAAACAGTGCAGAGACCACGCCCTGAGTGCAGTCTGCTCAGGTCCCCTCGTATGGCCTTGGCTGCCCCTCCCCCTAAGTGGGGTCCTCGCCATGTGTGGCTCCCTATTCTAGAAGCCCCTACTCTCGATGGGCTGGCCACTGGGGAAGCCAGGCAGGTGCAGGTGGGAGAGGACTGTGGGGCAAGGGAACATTGCTATGACAAGGACTGCAGCCTGACCGACCAGTCAGCTGGGCTCATGCAGCCAGGATGAGACGGGGTCTTGAGCCCCCAGGAGGGGTGTGTGTGTACAAGCACATGCGTGAAACCACATGGCCACAGGTATGAGTACTGCATGGGGGGGCCTCACCCACAGAAAGCATGGACAATTCTTGGCTTAAAATGCAGTTAGCCTCTGGGTGAGGTCAACGGTCAGCACAGTAGCATGGCTTCAACACCCAGACCAGCCACGGGTGGGCAGGGTGCCCAAGAGTCACTGAGTTTGAGAAGCTCCAGGTGGGGAGGGTTGGGGAAGAGTCAGTGAAATTCTAGAAAGCTGTGCTTCTGATGGGACAGAGCTAGCCCAAGGGGAGCATTATGAGTACTCTCAGCAATGGGAGAAGGCACAGGTGCTCCTAACAAGGTGGTCTCCACAGACACAGGCTCACTGTCCTACGATGGATGCCCTGTGATGGGTGCCCTGTGACGGGATGCCCTGTGACGGGTGCCCTGCGACGAGTACCCTGTGATGGGATGCCCTGTGACGGATGCCCTGTGACGGGTGCCCTGTGACAGGTGCCCTGTGAAGGGTGTGCCCTGTGACGGATGCCCTGCGACGGGTACCCTGTGACGGGTGCCCTGTGATGGATGCCCTGTGATGGGTGCCCTGTGACGGGTGCTTTATGATGGGTGCCCTGTGATGGGTGCCCTGTGACGGGTGCCCTATGACAGGTGCTTTATGACGGGTGCCCTGTGATGGGTGCTTTATGATGGGTGCCCTGTGATGGTTGCCCTGTGACAGGTGCCCTGTGACAGGTGCCCTGTGACGGGATGCCCTGTGACGGGTGCCCTGTGATGGATGCCCTGTGACAGGTGCCCTGTGACGGGATGCCCTGTGACGGGTGCCCTGTGATGGGTGCCCTATGACAGGTGCTTTAGGACGGGTGCCCTGTGACGGGTGCCCTGTGATGGGTTCCCTATGACAGGTGCTTTATGATGACGGGTGCCCTGTGATGGGTTCCCTATGACAGGTGCTTTATGATGGGTGCCCTGTGACGGGTGCCCTGTGACAGGTGCCCTATGACAGGTGCTTTATGATGGGTGCCCTGTGACGGATGCCCTGCGACGGGTACCCTGTGATGGATGCCCTGTGACGGGTGCTTTATGATGGGTGCCCTGTGATGGATGCCCTGTGACAGGTGCCCTGTGACAGGTGCCCTGTGATGGGTTCCCTATGACAGGTGCTTTATGATGGATGCCCTGTGACGGGTGCCCTGTGACAGGTGCCCTGTGACGGGTGCCCTGTGACGGGGTGCCCTCTGATGGGTTCCCTATGACAGGTGCTTTATGACGGGTGCCCTGTGACAGGTGCTTTATGATGGGTGCCCTGTGACAGGTGCCCTGTGACGGGTGCCCTATGACAGGTGCTTTATGATGGGTGCCCTGTGATGGTGCCCTGTGACGGGTGCCCTGTGATGGGTGCCCTATGACAGGTGCTTTATGATGGGTGCCCTGTGATGGGACGCCCTGTGATGGGTTCCCTATGACAGGTGCTTTATGACAGGTGCCCTGTGACGGGTGCCCTGTGATGGATGCCCTGTGACGGGTGCCCTATGACAGGTGCTTTATGATGGGTGCCCTGTGACGGATGCCTGTGACGGGTGCCCTGTGATGGGTTCCCTATGACAGGTGCTTTATGACAGGTGCCCTGTGATGGGTGCCCTATGACAGGTGCTTTATGACGGGTGCCCTGTGATGGATGCCCTGTGACGGGTGCCCTGTGATGGATGCCCTGTGACGAGTGCCCTGTGACGGGTGTCCTATGACAGGTGCTTTATGACAGGTGCCCTGTGACGGGTGCCCTGTGACAGGTAGACTCAGGGATGCAGGGCATTGTGTCTCCTCCCCCAGCAGCCCAGCTCCGCAGGGTGCCTGTTACGGACCAGGGGCCAAGGAGTGCTTGTGGGAAGTAAGTCTCAATGAGCATAGGCTGGAAAAGTGAAGGAAACCCTGGGCAGTGGCTGCTCCGCACAGAGGGAGGAAGGGGGCACAGCAATCACAGAGATGAGGGCACAGGGGCTTGCCCAAGACAGCGGGAGCAGGAGACACTGCAAGCGTATCGCAGGAGGCATCTACCACCACGTCTGATCAAGAAGAATGAATCTGGGAACACCAGCAATGCCTGAGAATGTTTAACACACTCTGGAAGGATCTGCCTGGACCCAGCACAGAGTGAAGGCCAGGGGTCCAGGCACGGTCTGTCCTCTGGCAAAGTAGCCTCTGCCAGCTAAAGACCGAAATCTCAGACGCAAGGGTTTGAGGGAACCTGACTCTCCTAATGGCATGCTCAGGTCCGTGCTTGTTTCTACCAAATCCTATAGATCACAGAGCTTGAAGATTCTTCCCCAAAAAGCTCAATTCAGAAGTCTTAAAAATTGTGCCAAACCAACTTTGGTTCTATTCTACCACACAAATGTGCTTCTCCTCTGCCAGCTGGACTCTGACCTGAAACCCAGAGAAAACCCCTGAAATGTCTGGTGTGCAGGGATGATGTTGAGAGGACGCGGCCCACAGTAGGGTGCCAGGCATGGGACCTTCAGTTCCCCTCCGCTCCTGACTCTCCAACCGTGAGAGATTTCATTGGGTCTTTAAAGGCTTGGGGTCTTCTCCAGGCCAGGTTTCACCACACGAACATGCTAAACATCACAATGGCTTTTAAAAAATGACAACATGAAAGGGCAAGTAACAAAATGGAAAATAAAATGTAAATCCTACAAAACCAAAGATCCATTTTTTTCACATACCAAGAGTTTGTATAAATCAGCAGTTCTCAACCTGTGGGTCACAACCCCTTTGTAACAATGAAAATACATCCTGCATATCAGATATTTACATTACGATTCATAACAGTAGCAAAATTAGTTATGAAGGAACAACTAAAATAATTTTATTGTTGGGTGGTCACCACAACATGAGGAACTGTATTAAAGGATCACGTCATTAGGACGCATTAGGAAGGTTGAGAACCACTGGTATAAATCAGCAAGAAATAGTTGAGCCCATCAAAAATAGGCAAAGAATGTAAACGGGTCAGCCACCAAAGAAGAAATACAATCAGGCAATAAGTAGGGACAAAAGAAAAGTCTGTTTTTGCTAACAGTCTGAGAAATGCAAGAAAAACAGCCATCCGCCTATGTGTCCAACAGACAAGCAGGCCACGAGGCTGGGAAGAGGCTGCTGGCTGCCAGGCTGCTGTGACCCTGCCTCTTCTGTTGCACCACTGTGCCCATCAACATGGGTGACTGCTCTGTGAAAGCCTTGAGGACATGCAGAACTTGTGGGAGCTGTCATGCCATCGGGAGGTGTCTGGGGAATCACAAACAAGCTGCCTCTCACTGGATGGGCACCTCTGACCTCCTTCCCACTACCAGTTAATCATATTTGGGAATCAAAAGGAAAACACAAAGAGGCCCAGTTTGGTACCAAAGTCTTGGTGGCTCTTGATCCCTGAGAGTTAAAAGTTGCTGCCAAAGGTGCAAGGTCAGCTTTCAAAACCCTGAGAGAATTTCAAACAAGCAGCCCTTGTCTGGGCAATAATTAACTTTCTGTGCCCTGTGGACATGACCCGTTAGCACAAACAGGGGCCCTGTCTGGGCCGCCAGGGCAGGGGCGTCCCTGCTGTAGACCACTTAGATGTCAGGGTTCAGAGGCTATGAGTCAGCGCCAGCTGGAGGTGCCAAGAAGTGTGGGGCTGTGGGCGCTGGAGAAAGACCTCATTGGGCTCAGAGCTCTGCCTGCCCCCAGCTCCTGTGAACTGAAGGCCCATCACAGGAACTTCCCCAGGTCACAGGCAGCTGGCTGGGGAAATTCCATGCCTATGCTGTGAACCAAGTCTGTTAAAGACCATGGCCAGCCCAGCATAGCTGGTGTGAGCCCTGGTGAGGCCCCCAGAGGGTGCAGCCTGAGCAGGTCCCTGCTTGATTCAACATCCTGTTAGGGGCTTCAAACTGTCACTAATTTCATTCTGCACATGGCTGGGCTGGACTTGGCCCCCACCTGCCTGATGGCTCACCCTGGGGCACAACACGTGGCCAGGGGCCTCTGGATCAGGGTAGGGGTAGGAATCTAGCTACAAGGTGGTCCCAAGAGAGCCCCCTCAGCGGGGCGTGGGGCCTCAGAGAAACCCCCTTTAGACCTGGCTGACCTTTCCAGAGGCCTGGGGGCCAGAGAGCTGGGGAATGAATGCCACTCTGGCCAGGCAAACCAAGGACCCAGGAGGCCAGGGCTGGAGCCTGGGCTGACCACCAGTGGGGGTGGGAGGCCAGCTGCCTCACCTGCTTCCTGTGTGACAGCAGCCCAGTGACAGCACAGGGGTTACCTGGAACTTGTCGGGGTCTGCTCCTCCAGCCTGAGCTACAAAGAGGCCGGCGCCAGGCTCCAGCTCTAGGCCCCGCGAGGATCGGGTGAGTGGCATCCTCTGGACCTCCTCACAATCCACGTAGAGTGCCACAGAGCTGCTGTCCACACTGAGTGCAAAGTGGGTCCACTGGCCGACCATGGCGGGGTGGTGGAAGCTGGCAGCAGTGTGGGTCTGGGCCGTGCCCGGCTCTGTGTAGAGCAGCTCGATGTTCTGGTGCCCGCCCTGCACCTTGGAGAGCTTCACGCCCAGCAAGACTACTGTCTGCGCCGCATCCGTGATGGCAAATAGCACCCCCGCATCCTCTGTGGCCGGCTGTATGTGGAACAGCAGCGAGAAGTCTCGGAAGAAGGGGCTGGAGACATGGTAGAGGGCCACCTGGCCACTGTTGGCATCTGGCCCAAATTTGTAGGCCAGCCCAACCTCAGGGTCCTCGATCTGCACTACTTGTTGAGGTGGGGGATCCCCGAGGAGCTGTAGCAGCCCCACCTCCGTGACAGCATGCTCTGCAAAGAGGGGAGGGACAGCTGGTGAGGCAGTGCAGAGAACAGAGTACAAAGGGGATACTGAGTCTGGAGGGCTCACCGTGTGCTGAGCAACCTGCCAGGCCCGCTGACCACTCCCACCATGGCCGCCCCATAGCCACCCTGGCTCTCCAGCCCCACTCTATAGACACACAGTGCAGGGAGCCATCTCCCTGTGGGCCACTCCCTGCCCCTCCATGAGCTCACAGGCCAGGACAGGGATACCCCAGAGATGGGCATTGACCCTGTAGAGACAGGGGAGCCAAGGCCAACACCCACAGCAATCAGGGAGCCTGGCACGAGGCCTGGGGTGAACCCCTGACCCCATATCCCCACCCACTCTGACCATAGGGCACTGTCCGGACACATGGTTGCCCGGGTGAAGCTATGGGAATCTCACCCAAGGTCCCCCCAAGGCTGGGTCACAGGCCAGTGTCTCAGGATGTGGAGGCCCTCACCACTTTGCCACCTGTATGCTGGGGCCACAATTGTCCCAATTGCAGGGGCCACACACTGACGCCCACTAGCACCCCACAGTCTCTGAGGAGGCTTTGCTGTTCCACTAGGCAATCCATCACATCCCTTCACTTCATTCTTTCACTTCATTCATTCCCACCTGCACTCAGCCCAACCTCGCTGCAACACAGGCTTGCCTGTCCTCCCAGTGTTGTTGCAGTCATGGGCCATGGGCTCTCACATTACCGGAGCCCTGTGGCAGCATGACCCGGGCTGGTGACACTGGAGTCCTCACCCCTCATTTCCTGCCTTCCCTGGGAGACTGGAGGCCCGTGGTGGGAAGACATGGGCCCTCTGCTTGTGATGCCTTGGAGTCTGAGCCTATTCTCCAGGCTGAGGTGTCAGGCGGGCAGGGCCGCCTCTGCATCCAGGGAGTTCACTGCCAGCGCAGAAGGGGCACCCGCTCATGAAGGGGCCTTGCTCACTGGAGGGGGCCTTGCTCACTGGAGACGTCCTGGAACCCCCACTGTGTGGGCAGAGCCTGGACTTTGGGGCCACAGTCTGGGCCAAGGGAACCACCCCAAGGCCTTTCTCCCAAGACCCCTATAGTCTGGACACTGCTTCTAACAGAAGGTGGGACAGTCACACAGGACCCCTGCGCAGATGGCAGGCACTGCAGGTGAGCCCGTGGCCAAGAGCTCTCCTGGGGAGAGGCTTCTGACGTGTGGGCGTCCTGAGGAAGGCAAGGGGGGGCAGCTGGGAAGCGTGTGCGTGTGTGTACACACACATGTGCTGTCCTGACTTGGGACTACCAGGCGGCAGAGAACGAAAGAAATGCTTCATTGGGCAAGTTGCGTGTCTCTGTTTGCTGAGAACAAAAAATGGAAACAGAGGGAGAGACTTAGAGCTCTCCACACCTGGGGACATGGCCTGGAGTCCCAGTTGCCCCAAGGGCCCCTCTGAAGGGCTGCTGACCACATGAAGAAACAAAACATCTTGAAAGTAAATATGTGGGCAATCACAAAAGCAAGTATTGTAACTATGGTTCATAACAGTGCTTTTTGTTTTCCACGTGATTTAAGACACAAATACATTTAAAAAATAATTATTATTCCAAAAGCTAGCATTATCGTGACATTTGTTTGTGACTCCACATTTTTCTACACAATTTAAGAAGCCAATGCATTCACAAGAAGTATTTTTTGTTTTGGGGTACACAATATAACAGACAAAATAAACAAAAGGCATGGGAAGAGCTGTGAAGGAAGCGCACTCTTGCGTGTTATGAAGTCAAGCTGGTATAAATTCAAATTAAAGTGCTAAAATTTTTGGATGTTAAATGTAATCTCCATAGCAGCCACAAAGAAAATAGCTATAGAACATACACGAAAGGAAATGAAAGACAAATTTAAACATTTCACTGTAAAAATCAATTAAAAACAAAAGAAAGCAGTAATATAGGAAAAAAGGACAAAAAACTCTATAATATAGAAAACAAATAGCAAAATGACAGAAGCTGGTCCTCATTAGTGATTATTTGAGTAAATGGTTAAACTCTCCAATCAATAGACAAGTTAGCAGAACAGATTAAAAAACACCCACATGGGCGGCGCCCGTAGCTCAGTTGGAAGGACGCCAGCCACATACACCTAGGGTGGTGGGTTTGAACCTAGCCGGGCCAGCTAAGCAACAATGACAACTGCAACCAAAAAATCGCCAGGCGTTATGGTAGGTGCCTGTAGTCCCAGCTACTTGGGAGGCTGAGGCAAGAGAATCGCTTAAGCATAAGAGTTTGAGGTTGCTGGGAGCTGTGATGCCATAGCACTCTACCCAGGGTGACAGCTTGAGACTCTGTCTAAAAAAAATAAAAAATAACATCCTGATCCAAGTATATGCTGTCTACAAGATACCCACTTTAGATCCAAAGACACAGTTTGAAGGAGAAAGGAAAGATAAAGATATTCCATTCAAACAGCAACCAAAAGAAAATAGAAGTGACTATATAATATTAGATAAAAGCAGACTTCAAATAAAAAATATTCACCAGAGACAAACAAATAAATTTTATGTTAATAAAAGGTTTGATATAGAAAGAAGACAAAACCATTTTGAACATAACTCTATCTATCATCAGAATACATTAAGCAGGCTCAGCCCCTGTAGCTCAGCAGCTAGGGTGCCAGCCACATACACCAGAACTGGCGGATCCGATCCAGCCCAGGCCGGCCAAACCACAATGACAACTACAGCCAAAAATAGCCGGGCGTTGTGGCGGGCGCCTGTAGTCCCAGCTACTCGGGAGGCTGAGGCAGGAGAATCGCGTAAGCCCAGGAGTTGGAGGTTGCTGTGACGCCACGACACTCTCCCGAGGGTGACACAGTGAGACTCTGTCTCAAAGAAGAAAAAAAAAGAAAAGAAAAGAATACATTAAGCAAAAACTGAGAGGAGGAACAGACAGTTCCACAATGAGGGTGAACTCTTCCCACCCCACTGCCAACAATGCACAGAAGAACCAGAGAGCAAAGAAACAAAGAACTTTACCAACACGGGAAACCAGCAGACCCAACACACACAGCACACACTCTGAGGGCACAGGTGACATTTCCCACAGGTAAAATTTATTTGTTATTTATTTCTATATTCCTTAGGCCATGTCCCAATGGGTTATAAAAGGCAGGTGTCAAACAATGTATCTTCTCAGACCACAGCGATGAAGTGAGACGTCAACAACAAAAGTAAAACCAGAAAATTCACAAATTTGTGTAAATTAAATAACACACTCTTAGACAACCAATGGGTCGAAGATGAAATCATTATGGAAATTAGAAAATAAAGATGAATAAAAATGAAAACAAAATGTATTAAAATAAAGCAACAGGATGCAACCAATCAGTGCCAAGGGAGGACCTCCCAGCACTCTGGGAGGCCGAGGTGGGCAGATCTCCTGAATTCACGACTTCAAGGCCACCCTGAGCCAGAGCGAGACCCTGATTCTAAAAATAGCTGCTGTGGTAGTGGGGGCTATAGCCCAGCTGCTCGGGGGACTAAGGCAAGAGAATCACTTGAGCCCAAGAGTTTGAGGTTGCTGTGAGCTATGGACAACACGGCACTCTACCGAAGGTGACAAAATGAGACTGTGTCTAAAAATAAATAAATAAATAAATAAATAAATAAATAAATAAATTGAAGGGGGGAGAATAGGCTCTAACTTATCTCATGAGGTAGGATTATCCCTGACACCAAAGCCAGACCATGTCATCTGGAAACAAAACAAAACTGCAGACGGGTATCCTTACGAACTCTGATGCGAAAATTCTTAACAAAGTGCAAGTAAATTGAACTCAGCAGCAAACTAAAAAGATTATACACCATGATCAAATGAGATTTATTCCTCGAACACAAAGACAATTTAACATACAATCAGCACAATATGCCCCACTAGCAGAATGAAGGAACAGACTGCATGATCATCGCAACTGATGCAGAAAAGGCATTTGGCAAAATTCAACATCTTTTCATGATAAAAACACTCAACCACCTAGCAATGGAGGCAAACTACTTTAACACAATAAAAGCCACATATGAAAAATCCATAGCAAGATCAGATTCAACAGTGAAAGGCTGAATGCTTTTCCTCTAAGATCAGCATCAAAGCAGAGGCGCCACTTTGCCACTTCTCTTCAACACGGTGCTGAAAGTCCTAGTTAGAGAAAGTAGGCAAGAAAAAGAAATAAAAGGCATTTGAATTTAAAAGGAAGAAGTAAAAGAATCTCTGGATCTGATCTATGCAGAAAACCCCAAGATTACACACACCCCAAAGAAACCCTGTCAGAACTAACATGAGAATTCAGCAAAGTAAAAGGACACAGTCAAGACTCAGAAATCATTCGGAATGAAAATTATAGAAATAATTCCATTTCTAATATCATCAGAAGCAAAATGCTTAGGGAATTAACTTCCAAAACTGTAAAACTTACTGAAAAAAATTAGATACAAATAAACTGAAATCCGCATCACGTTCATGTGTTAGAAGACTTAATATTGAGACCCTCATGTAAGTCTACAGGTTCTATGAAACTCCTACCGAGATCCCAGTAGGGATCTGGAAAAATTCTGTAACATTCATATGGAACCTCAAAGAAATCCCAAACACTCAAAACACTCTTGAGAAAGAAGACCAGAGCTGGAGGATTCACACTTCTTGATTTTAAAACTTAGAGCAAAGCTACAGTAATCTAAACAGTGCGGTCTTGGCATAGAGACAGACGCACAGATGGACGGAACAGAATAGAAAGCCCAGAAACAAGCCCTCAAGTGTGTAGTCAAATGATTTTCAGCGAGGGGCTTGTATCACTCAAGGGGGGAAGGACAGTCTTGCCAACAAATGGTGCTGGTAAAACTGAATGTCCACACGTGAAAGAATAAATGTGGACCCTTACTTCACACCACGTACAAAACTCAAAATGGATCAGGGATCTAACTCTAAGACCTAACGCTATAAAACTTCTATAAGAAAACAGAAGGCAGGGCGGCACCTGTGGCTCAGTGAGTAGGGTGCTGGCCCCATACCCCGAGGGTGTTGGGTTCGAACCTGGCCCTGGCCAAACTGCAACAAAAAGATGGCCGGGTGTTGTGGCGGACGCCTGTAGTCCCAACTACTTGGGAGGCTGAGGCAAGAGAATCGCCTAAACCCAAGAGTTGGAGGTTGCTGTGAGCTGTGACACCACAGCACTCTACCGAGGGCAACAAAATAAGAGTCTGTTTCTTAAAAAAAAAAAAGAAAGAAAGAAAACAGAAGGCAAAACTTCACAAAATTTAATTTGGCAAAGACTTCTTGGACAATGCTCCAAAGATGTGGGAAATAAAAGAAAAACCAGTCAAACTGGATTTCATGAAAATTTCAAAAACATTTCCATCAAAAGGTACCATCAATAGAGCAGCCCACAAGATGGAAGAGAATACGTACAAATCATTTATCTGATAAGAGATTAATATCCAGAATACAAGGAGAACTAAAATTTGACAACTGAATACCTTGATTCAAAATTTGGAAAAGCATTTGAATAGACGTTTCACCACATATATAAACAGTCGATAAGCACATGAAAAGATACTCTATCTTTAGAGAAATGCAAATCAAAACTACCACCTGACACCCATTATGGTGGCTATTATCAAAAAAGCCCAGGAAATATCAAACATTGGCGAGGACGAAGGGAAACCCAAGCTGCCAGGAAGGAAAACGGCACAACTACTATGAGAAACAATATGGTAGTTCCTCAAAAAATTAGAAATAAAATTACCAAACAATGCAGCCACTCCAATTCTAGGCGTGTGCCCCAAAGAATAGAAAACAGTCTCAAAGAGAGATCTGTACATCCATGTTCACAACAGCGTCATTCACATCAGCTACAGCTTGGAAGCAACCCAAGTGTCTACTGACTGGCTGGATAAGCAGACTGTGGTCCACCCACAGAACGGAGCATTGCGCAGCCCCAAAAGGAATGAAGTCATGACACACGTCACAGCACGAACACAACTGCAGACATTGCCCTCGCGGAAACCAGAAAGGGACAAACGCCATCTGACTGCACATGTGTGAGGTACCTCAAGTGATCAAATATAGTGGCAGAGAGCAGGCTGGTGACTGCCAGAGCCCAGGAAAGCAGGGGTGGGGGCCTTCATGATTAGAGGGTCAGGGCACCTGTTTGGAACCATGGAAATGTTCTGGAGGCAGAGGGTGGCTCTGGCTGCACAGCACTGTCTTGAGCTTGCCGCCCCCGACCTGCACACCCAAAAGTGGCTAAGATAATGAATCCAAGCTTACCTGTATTTTACCACTATTAAGAAAAAATTTTGAAAAAAAACCCTGACTTCCCTGTGGCAGGATAGGCAGCTCATTCCTTCCCTCATCCAGGTGAGGACTGAGCCTGACTGCGCCACGTCCCACCCCTGGCTCCCCCTGAGTAGGGGGACAGCCCCTGCAGATGCTGGCAGCCTCGATGTGATGGGAAGGCCAAGGAAATGAGCTTGGCTGAGAGCTCACCAACGGGGGCTGCCTGCAGAGCACACATGTGGTTAAGAACTAACACCACAGTGTACGGGGAATCACGCAGTTCAGTAGCACAAACCCCAAATAACTCCTAAAATTCAACAACCTGATTCAAAAATGGGCAAAAGACCTGAAAAGACATTTCTCCAAAGAGGACGCACAGGATAGGAATGCTCAGCATTAGCAGGCATCCGAGAGAGCAACCCAAGCCGCAAGGCGGCATTGTCTCACACCTGCTGGAGTGGCTGGCATCTGAGAGACAGAGGCAGCTGGTGCTGGTGAGGAGGACTGTGGGTGGGAGTGTAAAATGGTACAGCCACTGGGGACGTTCTACGTGACGCAGTCACCCTGTTTCTGGGTGCGCATCTGAGGAGAGTACATCAGGATCTCTGAAAGGGACACCTGCACCCCATTCACTGCAGCAGTGCTCACGACAGCCAGGACACAGAATTGGCCTCAGTGTCCAGAGGGATGAAGATTCTGTGGGGGCACACAGCAGAGCACTACTCAGCCTCACAAAAGCCTGGGAAATCCTGCCATGTGCAACACACCAGTGAGCCTGAAGGACCTTATACTATGTGGAAGAAGGCAGGCAGACTTCCCACATGTACAATCTGAAGCAGCCTTGCAGACACACAGGGCAGAAGAGCTAAGTCTCAATCACGCGGTAGGCGCAAGTTCTGAGGCTGTGATGTGCGGGGGACTGCTGTCCCAGCCCCGCAGGGCACCCAGGGGAAAGCTCCAGTGTCCTCACCACACGCAAAAAGCGGTAACCAGCTGAAGTGGTGGATGTTAATTAGCTTAACTGTGATGTGCGTGTCAGCGTACACACACACATACATACGAAATCATCCCATTGTAGGCTTTCAATTTACACGCAATTTAAAATATGCAAAAGAAAGAGCAGACAGCTGGGGTGGGGGGCGCGCCGTGCTCCTCCTCCTGGGCATCTGGTTCCAGCAGAACCCCAAGACAAGCTCCCCAGCCCCCCACACCCGTAGATGACCTTGTGGGCAAAGGTAGGCACTGCGGCCATTCCCACCCATCTGGGGAGATGGGGCATCCGTGGGGAGCTCAGCCAGCGTTGTCCAGAAAATGTGTGTAGGTTGCCAAGATGTGAGAGATAAATGTGAGCACTCTTCCATGGAAGTGGTCTTGCCTCTTTCTAATCAAAGTTAAATAGAAACCTCAAGTTAACTGAAGTGTTTTAAGGATCAAGGACATTTTCTAATGTCCTTTGTTTGACTCAAGAAGCCAGATGCAAGTGCCACAGTAAGAAGGGCTGTGCTAGTGTCCTCCCACTGACCCCCGGGGCACCTGGAGGGCTGCTACTTCCCAGGAGGACAAAGGGTCCTGCAGGCTGTGGGGCTCAGCCTCACCTGACCCCCACTTCCCACTGAGTGCCACGGCCCACGTATGTGGGACTGCCTCCTGAGCACCCCAGCAGCGTCTGTCTGCCCCTGTCTGTCCTCCCTGTTCCCCACCCCATGACACTACTGCCCCTGGTGCCCACCCACCCACCATCCTTGTCCAGCACCTGTGTGATGCCTGGGAACAACCTGAGCCAGGGTGCTGGGACCCCTCCCGGCCGCCTTCCTGCCAGCCACAAGTTTTTCAAGGACTGGCCTCCCGGGCCAGGTGCTCCTGCCTGTGGGAGCCAGGGACGACACCACGACACCACGGCAGCAGGGTTTGCAAAGGCATGGGAGGGTCCTATGGTGATGCCTGACAGCCCCACTGATACCACCAGCACAGCCTGGAGGGCTTCGCGGAGGCAGCGGGGTCCAGAGCAGCCTGAGCCTGCTCCCAACTCTCGGCAGCTGCAGGAGGGACACCCCACTGCTGGCCCACTGGGGGACGCTGGGAAGGCAGAGAAGAGTAACCCAGATGTAGCCCCGCCCCTCGTGGGGACCCGCTCCCTCTCTCTGTGACCTCACAAGCCCACAACCCAACCAGACCCTCCGTGGGGTCTCCATTGCCTGCTGCCCAACAGCTGGCTCCCACAGAGACCTCTCACCCCAGCACAAGCTGCACCGTGCCACCTGTGACCCCACGTCCCAGGACCAGCCCCCTCCACACGCTCCCCTGGGGAGCAGAGGAAGAGCTGCAAGGAAGGGGTGCAGGGCGGGTGCACGGCTTGGGGTCAGGGAGGACCCGAAATGCTGTGGACAGGCCCTAGGGGGAGCACCAGGGAGGACCCTGTGTGCTGTGGACAGGCCCTAGCGGGGTACCAGAGCCCTGACCCCATCCCCACCACAGGGGTGCAGAGTCCCTGACCCCCCACCACCCTGGGTCAGTGCGGACTTAGTCCCAGTCCTGGGGGCAGAGCCTGCACCCACCACGCCCAGAGCCCTCAGCCATCTGGAGAAGCTGGATACCTGCTCCTAGCCCCTAATGCCCCACCAGGGCTTTACCCTCTCCTACCCCTCACATGGTAGTGTATCCAATCCAATACAGGGCCCAGTGGGACTGGGGATCAAACTGGAGCAAAGAAGCGTGAGCAGTGGGGGGCAGGCCCCTCCTCAGCCAGGCCAGGGGACACCCACCTCTGCCCTGAGGGGACACGGTCCTGACTCCCAGACTCCCCCAGAGCTCTGCTGGGACACAGCCCCTTTAAGCTGGCTGGGCTCTGCTAACATGTCCAGATGTTCAGTGAAAAGGCCCCTTCAGGCCATGAAGCCCCAGCCAGCTGCAGTCAGGGAAATTCCTCGCCCATCCCACGCAGCCCTGCCTGGGCCTCTCCCCGCCTACACCATTCAGAGCCTGTCCAGCTGGGCAGACAGGGCCAATGGG